>NC_141695.1:1573146222-1574450222 GCF_964263255.1 Lissotriton vulgaris | reverse complement strand
AATTTTTGAGGGGATTCGTAAACTTCACTGGCTACCCGTAAGCAAACGTATTACATTCAAGGCCCTTTGCAATGTCAAAAGGCCTTCGGCAACACGGGCCCAGCAGAACTTAGGAACCTATTCCAAGGTTACACTCCCCCCCAGCCTGCTGAGATCTTAAGGTAGAAATCTATTAATTGTTCCTAAACATGTTCAATTTTGTAAGGCCCGTATCGTAAGAATAGGTAGTAGGTTTAATCTGTTTTTTTATTCCTTCTTTTTCTTTATCTTCCTAGATTAACTGCTGCTAGCGCCTTGACACCTTCAGGCAATTGCTGCGCTTTAACAATCTTTTTAATTTATTTTTTCATTCAGATAAGAATAGAGAGAATCACCGTTGAAGAACAGAAGTAGAATCACTTCACAAAGGAGAAGGGATCTTCCAACAAACTCTCCAAATAAAGGGCCCTATGGAATTCTTTGATTAGACACTTGAAGAAGGAATGGATTCATAAAGATATAGGTTCCTCAAAAACACTATTAGGTTACCCCTCGAGCATAGGCATATGCTCTTCAGTACTACAGAAAGTCTTTTTGAGCTTTTGTATAAGAATTGCCAAGGGTCCCAATCTCTGCGATCCAACATTATTTGTGCTGGTTTGTCTACAAACGTCTTTTTCTTTGCATTTTAAGCATATGTTTTCTGTTCATCGATAATATGTTTTTGCACTTCCACTTTTTTGCAAATACTATTATGCAGGTAAACATCCTCAAATTGTAGAATGGCCTTTTATTCCCTTGCTAGGGTTGCTATGGGTTTCAACAATGTGATTTGACTTTATTTATATTCATATTTGAACTGGTTTCATACAGTGGAATGCTTTGCTGAGAGTAAAGTCTTTACCCTTATGCAAAATACACAGTTTATCTCACATTTTATAGTATGTTACACTTTATTACTATAAAATCTTCTCTGATTTTTTCTGTTTACTTTTATGATTGTACAATGGGATTTATATTCCTATATGACACATTTGGTTCTTAAATGTTTTGTTTATCATCTACGCGAACGGAGTTTGGACAATTCATGTTTTTTTATAATTTCTTTTTGTATTGTATATGTTATATGTACTTTTATGGTTGTAAAAATTAAATAAAGTATTGACTGACAAAAAAAACAAAAACTCTATCCCACAGGAGTTAATAGCCGTGTTGAATGCCAGTTTGCAGTGTCCCCCCTTTGTTTTTATTTGACCCCAGTGGAAGAGATGGAGTTCTTATGGGAACCCCACATGGTCCAGGGGGTCAGGGCAATCCTGCCCTGCCCCCATATACCCCCATATACCTTATTTTAGTTCTTGCATTTAAGGAAACAGGGCCAAGTCTTTGAGTCCTGAGATGGCTCCAACATTCCAACATTTTCATTATGGTTGCAGCCAGTCAGTCAGAGTGCGAGGTCCCACAGGACTGTTTCACTCCCATGAGTGTAAGATGGCTGATGGGAAAAAAGATCTCTCTGCAAATCAAAATGCTTTATTTTTGACATTTTCACTGCAATGGGATTCCTGCAGAAAACCCACATGATCAACTGTCAATATAGCTCTCATTTTTTAAGATATATTTCTCAAAAACTACTGAACAGATTTACACCAAATCACAAAAAGCATGATTTAAGGCTAAAGATCCAGCATTCTGCCAAATTTTATTATTATGTTAAGCCATTTTTTCTGTATCATTGTCTAGAATTTCCTATGACAATTGCATGGGGAAAAAACCTTTTGGCGCCCTTTCTTTTTCTTGGCCCTCATTTGATGGATCACCCTGAAACTTCCCATGAGGTGTAGGAACTTTTCATGGAAATCATTTCATGGAGAATTAATTTTACATGTTTTGCTTGCAGGTTTTTGTATTATTGCTTTCTTCCATTGGTTTCGGAAGGAAAATGCAGCTTATCCGTTATATATGTACTCCTTAAATTTCCACCTCCGTTCCTCACCCCTCTTAATTATATATTCAGGATAACAGATGGATATTAGGTACGGCATGCTAGAAGGCACTATTTGTTCGTAAGGATGGGGTTTCTTTTCCACGATTAGTGTTAAATTCACAAGCTTAGGAAAGCAAGTTTACAATACAATTTGTCAATGTATTAATTATTGTACACACGAATCTTATGTACAGATATCAAACTAACAAAGGCTTACCAAAAAAAATAATAGATGTGCCATAAGAAGTTGTGTATCATACAAAATATTCAGTCTCATAAGTAATATATTGTGCCAATGAAATAGCAAAATATGTGAGGAAAGTTGTGACTCGCTAAAAAAAATATTGTATTATTTTATCTTTTACTTGTTTCTTGAAAAAATTCATAAACAAATTAACGTAAGTTTGCAGATAAGTTGTAACGTGAGAAAAGGTTCAGACGGCAAAATGCATCAAAGGCTAATTGAGGAAACATGTTTATTGAAAAGTGAGCAAGAGAGGTGAAGAGTGTGATGCGAATGTGCTTCTTCCTCTACATACTTTTTTTTTTTGCTAAACAACGGAGTTTGGTCCTGGGACTGAGGGGCAGCTGGACCTAATATAACTAATTCAATTCTTTGTTGCCTGTTTTGTTTTTGACCCTTCTGGGGCACTATAGTGGTTTGAAACTCTGCAAAGAATAATTATTTGTGGATACATAATCGCTATTTTTTCTTGTAAAAGAAGCTTGTATATAAATGTTGATTTATCTGTATATATGTTAGTTGTATGATAGTTGTACGATAGTTGTAAATATTGTAAATGGTTGTGTAAAGTGTTTTTCTCACCCATGAAAATATATCTAAAAATGATTTAAATTCTAAAAAGGGTTGAAATAAGTAACCCATACAAACAAAAGAATTCCCTTGTTTGTATTCTCAAAAACTTTGAGAGAAAAATTGTTGTGAGGGCTAGCATTTTTTTCGTTTTCCCTCTTCCTCTACATACAGCACCAAATACAAAGAGCAATTTGTATAATTAACAAAAAAAATTATTTTAATTTTCTATGCAGCAAAATCAATATATTTTATTTGATTGAGCTTTTATTCGATATGCAAGATATCTTATAAGCGTACACAGAATACAGCCATTTACAAAACTAGAAAAAACATTATTTAAAAAAAGCAATATTAAATGCACATTTAATTTACAGTTATGCTGGGGTGTTTATTGTTTTGAGCAGATGCTCTTATTATCTCCTCTACAGACTGTGGGTTCCTCTAGAACTCAGTGCTCTTGCTCCTGCAGTTCTAGGCATTTTCAATTAACATGTAAAAGGATAAACTTTAGTCATTCGGCTGGCATTTTTGAATGTCACTGCCACTTTTTCTGATGCATTGCATATTGAAGGTCAACACTTATACACTGACGAGGAAATTGGAAAGCATTAATTTGAACTAGTTAGAAAAATAATGCTGAATTATTGGCCTACAGCTGCTGTATGACACAAACATATAAGGTGTAATTACCGCAATATATTAAACTGTGCAATAAACACCAAAACAAGAGAGACGTATAATTGAATAAATGACTACATTATTGTAATTACATATTGAAGTTCAAGTGAAGAAACATTGATGGCATTAATGTTACTTTTACAGAATATCAAATCATAACATTTCTATTGTGTTATGAAAGGAAATCATATGTTTTTTGAAGTAATGTGTAAGGGCGAAGAGAGGGGGCAGTGAAATCCCAGGTTGTAGCACAACCTTGCTTTTGAGCTATAAAAGAGACTCTTTGTCAAATAAAAACCACAGTGGAGATGTGAACATTTGACTGAAGAGCTAAAGAGGAGGGAGTTGGGTGTTTGAAGCTATTGTGATGCCTTCATCACACGCATATATACAGCCGGGTGGGGAGGGGCTATATAAAATGTCCTGGAACCATGTGTCACATTGACTGTCCGGCTACTGGACAGCTATCCACTGAAACTGGAAGAAACATAGTGACACATATAAGCATTGCACTTTGATCAAAACATGGTATAAGTCACAGCCTAAATTGCAGAGGTCTTTAACCCCTTTAGGCCAATGTTGTAAAAATACTTAAGGTGGGGCTTTGGGGACACCAAAAGCAATTATGCAAGTATAATGAAAATGGGAGGACAATATGTAAACATTTGTACATTAAAGGTGATTCACCTACCTTTAAAAACAACTCTATCCTTACCTCAAGAAATCCTGATGTATATCCGCATTAATGTAACACGCACCTAAAGCAATCACACCTGCCGTGCTTGAGATGCTTCTTGACAGAGCATGAGCTCAATGCAGGATTCAACATCCTGTAAAGGTTTTCCTCTGCTTTTCATCATATAGATTGTGTGGGGCTCAGCATTTTCAGACACAGTGTAAAAAACTAGCATCCCTATCAGAGAATATAGGTTAAGGTCTTCTGTGGTAGGGTACACCGGGCTAAACTATCTGTCATATAGTGTGTGGAACATTTTATGCCATCTCCTTCTTTAAAATTGTAAGCAACAAGTCAAGATTTACCCAATAATTTTGTGCTGCATTCTAAAGGCTTTTTTCATGATCAATGACTTGATGCAGGAGTTTGCTTCGCGTTGCCCTATGTGAGAGCCCACATAAAGGTAGACCACAAAACTGAATATTATCATTTCAGCTACATCTGCTAGGAAGAAGTTATTTTACACTCAAACTAGCTGGAAATAAATAGCAATGTGATTAATGATAAAATAGAAAAAAATAAATCTACTCCATAAAAACAGCCAGTGGAGAAGGTCACACATTTCATAGTAAGCCAGTTTTCAAGAAACTGCAAAAACGTTCAGGTTTTCTCTCCTAAGGTTTTGTGTGATGGTCATTGAAACTAACTATAGTCTTGAAATGAATCATAGTTTCCTACAGCTTAATTTGACCTGAAGGAAATGGTCTGCATGTGTCTATGCTTTTATCTGCCAAGATCCACACAGTGTTCTTGAACACTGTTACCTCCTACCATGCAAATTTCCATTAACAATCTCTGGCTTTCAAAAAGACAATTTCACTAACTTACTAATTAACACAAATCTATACAAATGATTAATGCATTACCAGAGCAAGCACATCTATCAATTCCCTGACTGTGCCTTACTTTCATCTTTGTTAAACAAACATTAATTTAATTCATTGAGAAATCAGTGATTCCAAACTATTACTATTAAATCAGGTTGCTGTATGGGAGTAGTGGTAGTGTAAGAGAGCAGCAGCTCACTTATTAGCTCGATAGAGGAGGGAATTCCTCTTGTTGGAATTAGGGCCCTCACTCACCCCGCCAGCTAGGTGTCATTGGGTCTGCTTCTCATCTGCTGCAATACCCAATGGGCACCCATGAAGGTGGAGATCTTTAATTCCTTGCCGTAAGGTGTAGTGCGTGTAAGGGGCCTAGTGAGTGTAGATGTAAAAGAACAGGAAGTAGGGGTCCAATCAGAACTACTTTAATGTGTATGGCCCTCTCCTGATTAAAACAAAGTGTTGTGCACCCCTGCAGTAGTGTTACAGGGTACCACGCTCTAAGGTCAACATGTTTCTTTCCAAACTGTCATGTAGCAATTCTTCAGGACCAGTAGCAAATTCTATCTACACTATCAATGGTGGTCAATTATAGTAAAAGTGAAAGACCGCATACAGCACCCTAAATGTGGTACCTGTCAATCTAGAAGGTCAACCTGTAATAAAAGAGATATCCTAGGGATATGACTAGATAATGAATATTTTCTGAACATCACCCACCAACATTATTCTGATTGGCCTTTACAGTAATCTGGCTGGCGAACACTGTTTCATAACTTCTCTCGCCCTTTGCTGTGCCAGGTTTCCCGCTTTTGACCTACTACTCATTGACTCGGAAAAACATTGAATTGACTACATTAGTGTCATTGTAATCATTGGTATCCCGAGAGACACTAGAGATCCTACACATCCTTGACAGTTAAATACACTACAAAATAGGTGATATATCATGTGTATTTTTCAGGTTTCCCTTTTCCCTAATGGGATCCCATCATGGCGCCCTCCATCCTCAGGTTGAGATTAGCGCTCTAGCGCATTTTCCAGTGGAACTGAGGGTCCCACCCCCTTCTGCTGTCGGCCGGGAGTTTTACAACGCCATGACCCTGCTGGTAGTTACCTTCCGGTTCCAGCAGAGTGAGTGGTAGGTCCTTTGCCATTGTACGGAGAAGACGCGTAAGTAATTGACTTCCTGCTACATATTTGGCCTGTCCTCAGATTCCCTGGTGCTTTTGCCCAAGGTGAGCCCTCTGAGTTTGTGATACCACGGACCGCTGGCTGGTTGTTCTTGATTCTCCTGACATCACGGTGCTGCACAGATGAGTGCGTAGTCGCCCTGGCCCCACAGACCATGCTGGTTGGGCACATTCTCTGCCCATCCCGGTGCACTCGGCATGGGTGCTGGGCTAGACTGTGCTCTCTCGTGCCGTACCGATATGCTTGAGCTCTGTGACACAGCCCCACTCTGTAACCCACGTCATGGGACACATAACCAAACTTCTTTGGACACTTTAGTCTGATGGTGTCCGTTGAATCCCTGGCCACTGCGACAGGTGGGGCCACCATTTAAATTATACTTTTTTTTACAATGTAATTCCTCATTCCCAATGTACAGGGCACTAGTTCCTTCAGTGTCAACACCTGCTGGAATACGCAGACACAAACCATTGACCCCAAGAGGGTGAGTTACCACAAAATTGCTGCCACTGATCTGATTTTAAAACCCTCGCTGCATGTTTTGTCATAGCACTTCAGCTTGAAGCATGTCTTCCCCACAGTTTGAGTGCTGCATGGGCATGTTTTAAAGCTGTATGACGAATGTCAAGTACATCCAATATTTATGCTGGGAATTTCTCTTTTATTACAGGTTAACCTTCTAGATTGACAGGTACCACATTTAGCTTGCTGTATGTGGTCTTTCACTTTTACTATAATTGACCATCATTGACAGTGTAGATAGAATTTGCTAATGGTCCTGAAGAATCACAATCTACATGACAGTTTGGCAAGAAACATGTTGAACTTAGAGCGCAGTACCCTGTAACACTACTGCAGGGGTGCGTCACACTTAGTTTTAAACAGGAAAGGGGCAATACACATTAAAATAGTTCTGATTGGACCCCTACTTCCTGTATTAGTCTCACTTTCCTTTACATCTACACTCATTAGGCCATTCAAACCACTGCACCTTATGGCAAGGAATTAAAGATCTCCACCAAAGAGCCCCTTCATGGGCGCCCGTCGGGTATTGCAGCGCCGACCCGACTAGGAGCAGTCCCAATGATGAAGCATGACACTTAGCTGGCAGGGTGTTTGAGGGCCCTAATTCCAACAAGAGGAATTTCCCTCCTCTATCTAGCTTTTAAGAGAGCGGCTGCTCTCTTATGCAACCTGTTTGATTCAGTCTGGATCTGCATGCCCTTCTGTATTGATCAATCGTTGGGCATGTATGCTGGCCGTGTTAAAAAAGCCCTAAGCTCCCCTTCTTTGTAGACACACGTAGCAGTTAGCCCAAATCCTCTAAACATAAGTATCAACTCTCACAAGAATAGAAAATAAAGGAGCACTTCTAGAATCCATGGCCAGTGCATTGGACATAATCAGATCCAGTAAAAAGTCAAGACTTCCTTAATAGCTATGATAAACTGTTGTGCCTTAAGCAAGCTATGTGTCTTGCCATACATGTTTATTGAACCATTGATGGTATGGTTTCTGACCATTGAGTTGGCACTTTTTTGCCTCAAAGATGAATGATTTGTTAATAATCATGGTAATATAAAATATAATGGTATTTGTACTTGAGTAAATAAGCCAACACAATCGAATTTAAAGCAAAACAATAGTCAAATATGAAGCAAAACACACAATTTAGGGCACTTATGATTCATTTTGATGGCCTGATAATCTGTAAAACACACAAGATGATGGATGGAATGTTGCACAATGGCAAAACATTCACCCCCAGTCACAGATCTGGGTTTAATCCATCGTTATTTTGCTCACCACGCCACCCCAGTTCAGATATGGCCATATGCAAATCAGTCTTGACCCTGTGCCTCATGGGAACAGTCCAGCCCGAACTGCCAAGCCATGCCTTCCCTGGACCGGAATCAAGCATCCTAGGACCGGTCTCTGGCTATCAGCCTTCTTCAGCCAGGATAGCTTGACTCCAGTGGCTTAGTGAGCACGGGACCCACGTCTGGGCATACCCTTCCCACATAGGGTGAACAGCAAAACACACAAGATGATGGATGGAATGTTGCACAATGGCAAAACATTCACCCCCAGTCACAGATCTGGGTTTAATCCATCGTTATTTTGCTCACCAAGCCACCCCAGTTCAGATATGGCCATATGCAAATCAGTCTTGACCCTGTACCTCATGGGAAAAGTCTAGCCAGAACTGCCAAGCCATGTCTTCCCTGGACCGGAATCAAGCATCCTAGGACTGGTTTCTGGCTATCAGCCATCTTCAGCCAGGATAGCTTGACTCCAGTGGCTTAGTGAGCACTGGACCCACGTCTGGGCATACCCTTCCCACATAGGGTGAACAGCAAAATACACAAGAGATGGATGGAATGTTGCACATTGGCAAAACATTCACCCCAGTCACAGATCTGGGTTTAATCCATCGTTATTTTTCTCACCAAGCCACCCCAGTTTAGATATGGCCATATGCAAATCAGTCTTGACCCTGTACCTCATGGGAACAGTCCAGCCCAAACTGCCAAGCCATGTCTTCCCTGGACCAGAATCAAGCATCATAGGACCGGTTTCTGGCTATCAGCCTTCTTCAGCCAGGATAGCTTGACTCCAGTGGCTTAGTGAGCACGGGGACCACGTCTGGGCATACCCTTCCCACATAGGGTCACCAGCAAAACACACAAGATGATGGTTGGAATGTTGCACAATGGCAAAACGTTCACCCACAGTCACAGATCTGGGTTTAATCCATCGTTATTTTGCTCACCAAACCACCCCAGTTCAGATATGGCCACATGCGAATCAGTCTTGACCCTGTGCCTCATGGGAACAGTCCAGCCCGAACTGCCAAGCCATGCCTTCCCTGGACCGGAATCAAGCATCCTAGGACCAGTTTCCGGCTATTGGCCGTCTTCAGCCAGGATAGCTTGACTCCAGTGGCTTAGTGAGCACGGGACCCACGTCTGGGCATATCCTTCCCACATAGGGTGAACAGCAAAACACACAAGATGATGGTTGGAATGTTGCACAATGGCAAAACATTCACCCACAGTCACAGATTTGGGTTTAATCCATCGTTATTTTGCTCACCGAGCCACCCCAGTTCAGATATGGCCATATGCAAATCAGTCTTGACCCTGTGCCTCATGGGAAATGTCCAGCCCGAACTGCCAAGCCAAGTCTTCCCTGGACAGGAATCAAGCATCCTAGGACTGGCTTCTAGCTATCAGCCGTCTTCAGCCAGGATAGCTTGACTCCAGTGGCTTAGTGAGCACGGGACCCACGTCTGGGCATACCCTTCCCACATTGGGTGAACAGCAAAACACACAAGATGATGGATGGAATGTTGCACAATTGCAAAACATTTACCCCCAGTCACAGATCTAGGTTTAATCCATCGTTATTTTGCTCACCAAGCCACCCCAGTTCAGATATGGCCATATACAAATCAGTCTTGACCCTGTGCCTCCTGGGAACAGTACAGCCCGAACTGCCAAGCCATGTCTTCCCTGGACACTAATCAAGCATCCTAGGACCGGTCTCTGGCTATCAGCCCTCTTCAGCCAGGATAGCTTGACTCCAGTGGCTTAGTGAGCACGGGACCCACATCTGGGCATACCCTTCCCACATAGGGTGAACAGCAAAACACACAAGAGGATGATTGGAATGTTGCACAATGGCAAAACGTTCACCCACAGTCACAGATCTGGGTTTAATCCATCGTTATTTTGCTCACCAAACCACCCCAGTTCAGATATGGCCACATGCGAATCAGTCTTGACCCTGTGCCTCATGGGAACAGTCCAGCCCGAACTGCCAAGCCATGTCTTCCCTGGACCGGAATCAAGCATCCTAGGACCGGTTTCTGGCTATCAGCTGTCTTCAGCCAGGATAGCTTGACTCCAGTGGCTTAGTGAGCTCGGGACCCACGTCTGGGCATACCCTTCCAACATAGGGTGAACATCAAAATACACAAGATGATGGATGGAATGTTGCACATTGGCAAAACATTCACCCCCAGTCACAGATCTGATTTTAATCCATTGTTATTTTGCTCATCAAGCCACCCCAGTTTAGATATGGCCATATGCAAATCAGTCTTGACCCTGTACCTCATGGGAACAGTCCAGCCCGAACTGCCAAGCCATGTCTTCCCTGACCGGAATCAAGCATCCGAGGACCGGTTTCTGGCTATCAGCCGTCTTCAGCCAGGACAGCTTGACTCCAGTGGCTTAGTGAGCACAGGACCCACATCTGGACATACCCTTTCCACATAGGGTGAACAGCAAAACACACAAGATGATGGATGGAATGTTGCACAATGGCAAAACATTCATCCCCAGTAACAGATCTGGGTTTAATCCATTGTTATTTTGCTCACCAAGCAAGCCTAGCTGAAGACGGCTGATAGCCAGAAACCGGTCCTAGGATGCTTGATTCCGGTCCAGGGAAGGCTTGGCTTGGCAGTACGGGCTGGACTGTTCCCATGAGGCACAGGGTCAGATTGATTTGCATATGGCCATGTCTGAACTGGGGTGGCAGAGTGGGCTAAAGAACGGTGATGGATTAAACCTAGATCTGTTGACTGGGTGTGAGTATTTGATTGGTTCAGATGCTCCGTCCATGAAATGAAATGAAATTAAATGAATTTGTACTTGTAAAGCGCAGTTATACCCCAACCGGTGTTTTCTGGCACTGTACGCATATCGCTGTGGAACCCTTCCTGGCTTTTCCCTGTGAAATGTTCACTCCAAGGGACCCCCAAGGTGAAGCCAGGCATCCCAGTGCTGTTGGGTCCATCACCACCCCCTTTTGTACCGCTTTGTTCGCCATAAGTTGGCAGGGTAAGCTCAGACGTGAGTCCCTTGCTCACTTTGCACACTGGATTCAAGCAAGCCTGGCTGAAGACGGCTGTAATGCCAGAAACCGGTCCTAGGAAGCTTGAACCCGGTCCAGAGAAGGCATGGCTTGGCAGTTCAGGCTGGACTGATACTTGTATAGCGCACTACTCACCCGCAAGCGTCTCAAGACGCTTGTACGAATACCGCTGTGGAACCCATCCTGGCTTTCCCTGTGAGGCGTCCACTCCTGGGCACCCCCAAGGTGGAGGCCAGGCATCCTTAGCATTGTGGGGGTCGTTGTGGAGATTAAGCAAGCTATTGCCCAGAGTTGCAGAGTGAGACTCCATGTTTGGAATAGGCACCGAGGCAAGAATTATCAGGTCCGTGGAATTTTTTAACCCAAGACCCGCCTAGGCAGGGATTGAACCCTGCATCAGGGTCTGCCGCTCCAACTATTGAGCCACATTTCTCCACTCAGACTTGGGTGAGACAGGGTCAGACTGATTTGCATAAGGCCATATCTGAACTGGGGTGGCAGAGTGGGCTAAAGACCGTGATGGATTAAACCCAGATCTGTTGACTGGGTGTGAGTGTTTGATAGGTTCAGATGCCCCGTCCATCACCACCCCCTTTTGTACCGCTTTGATAATCTGCCACAGCAGATATTTGAGTAAGTAATACACTAACGTTTACCTACAGTCTTTAACACAGTTGAAGATTTAATTTTTTTTAACTGAATACTCTGTTTTCAAAGATTTAACGCAAGGTTCTAAAACCTCCATCTAATCATCAATAACTGGCAGTCGTTTTCAACCATCACTCTGGTGTCCTTGAGGTTGCTCAATAAATGACCACTGGAGTAGGTTACAGTCATATTTTATTTGCTCCTCTCTTCCAAGATATTGTGAGGTTGCCAAGGTATTGTGATATTTCTAAAATCTTAATCAACAGCTCTATAGTGTGTAAATGAGCTCCCATACAAAGTTACCTTTATGACCCTCGAATTTGTGATGTCTGGCTACACATGACATCCCAGATCAATCAGTTTGAAGACGCCAACGTCCAAGACAAAATAAAGAAAATACAATATTTATGCTAGATGTAAGAACTCTCAGTTGAATATTCATACCTTCTCAGCAGTCCTGCTTGGTATGCCGCTTTAAAATCTTTAATTCCGGTCAAGCAGGCCTGTCTGTGAAGACTAAAGCTCTTCATTGTCCCATTATTTATAGAAAATTAATTTAACGTCATCCCCACCCTGTGGATCCTGCATTCTGATCCCTTCCATTGAGATATTTTAAATGCATTTCTTGTTTGACATGTATCAGATTCCAAAAGACAGATATATTGCATCAACATTAAGCAAGGATAACACATGGGGGCTCATTTCAAGTCAAGCTTAAGACAATGAGTCTTCCCATAAGGCTGACAACAGGACACTTTTGGATATCAACTTTCATTTTCAGCAATCACAAGGAACTGCCTGACACTCTCAAAGATTGGTTTGGCCAGATGTATACTATGCAATATCTGACCATCCACATATCTCCGTAAATATTAAGACCCAGATTTACTAATATCTGAAGCAAAACAGCACAGCATCCAAAGTTGTTGTGCTGCTTTGTTGAAAGGGAGAGAGAAAGAATGTGGCCTATCTGCAAAGGTATGGCACATCTTTTCCTCTCCCCGGCATTGGCACACTATTGACTTCCATGTGCTAATGCACATATGCATGCAAAACAGTAAAAGAGTGTGAACATTGCCAAATGTAAAGGTTTTGTACTGGAAGGGGAACCTTTCAGTAAAAAAATCATCCTTTAAGTCTTTACCCACTATATATGTGTGCTTTGCAATGCACCACACAAGCAAAGGTTAAAAAATAAAAATAAATGAAAACATTTCTTCTCGTTATGCCTGCTTGGGGAGGAGTAAGTGCAAGGAAATATATTTTTTTTGCATGATGACAGTCAAAGGTTTGGACTGATGCTGCTGGTGTTTTGACTCTAAGAGTGCACTGAGGCCTACTAACCAGACCTCAGTGTCAGTGTTCTAACCCATCACAAAATGCATGCTGAATTGTCTACTGCCAATTGACATAGTTGACTAACTCGTAAGTCCCTGGTATAGGGTACAAAGGGTACCCAGGGCATGTACTTTGGAATGTCCACCCAGGACTGCAGTACTGGTTATGCCACTGTGTATGCGACAAAGTACAAAATGGCTCCCGACCTGCCACTGCAGCCTGGAAGAGCAGTTTTAAGATCACTAGTTTGCCCAATGGCAAAGCCCCCATTTCCCTTAACAACATGTATAAGGTTCCCCTAAGGAAGGTCTATCATGCCCAAAGGCAGGGAGCTGTATTTTATTAAGTAGGGCACATACTTTAATATATCCTAACAGCAAAACTTTCACATTTTCATTTTTGCTGTGGAAAGGTTAGTACCCCCATTGGCTAATACAGAGTTATAGGCTGACCTCTAAGTTCTACTAACCTCTTAAAGGGACTACTAAAGTGGGTACTTCAACGTATCAAATTATTTGTGGCTTTAAAGCCAAGTCGAATAGCTTGATGCCCAAATCAAATTTAATTGTACTTTTAAGGTAAGGCCACTTTTAGAAAGCTGCCACTCTGTTGTCCAGTTTATCCGGTACCCTTACACAGTTGCTGGCCACCAGACATCCTTCTGCCCTCCTGTGACTCCCAGTATCAGAAACAATAGAGGCCTGCCACAGACTGATGTGTCACATCTCTATTGCCAAACAGGGTGTTGGACCAAAAGGCGAGCATGAAAGGGGAAGCCAACTTTCTGTGGGCAAATGATGATCACACCTGTGTGGGGTTGCCCTTTTATTCAGGTAGACGGGCTGGCGTGGGATCTGAAAGGGGACACCAGTTAACTTTTTGTCGCCAATTATCCCATAGGTAGCAACGGTAAACAGACATAATATCTATTCCAAAATATCGTTTGGACAAAATATCGAGTAAAAAATATAGACTAGCCAAAATATCGACCAGACATAATATAGACTACAAAAATATCGAGTAATATCGATATTAATAGCCAAAATATCGAAACAAAAATATAGACTAGACATAATATCGACTAGATAGAATATAGAAAAAAAATTCGAAAATAAGGTAGTTATTAATAATTTTTAATAATTGTGTAATATAAATCTGTAGCGGGTTGTGGGTTTATAGGGGAATAGGGTGGGAAGTAATTTAATTATAATTAATTAATTATGTAAATTATTATTATTGTTAATTAATTATTAATTGGTAAATAATTAAAATATAATTGGTAAAAAATAATAAATAATAAATAATTAATTTTTAGTAAATTATTTTCTGTAGCGGGTTGTGGGTTTATAGGGGAATAGGGTGGGAAGTAATTTAATTATAATTATTAATTATGTAAATTATTATTAATTGTTAATTAATTATTAATTGGTAAATAATTAAAATATAATTGGTAAAAAATAATAAATAATAAATAATTAATTTTTAGTAAATTATTTTCTGTAGCGGGTTGTGGGTTTATAGGGGATTAGGGTGGGAAGTAATTTTATTATAATTAATAATTATGTACATTAATAATAATTGTTAATTCATTATTAATAGGTAATTAATTAAAATATAATTGGTAATTAATTATAAATATTTAATTGATAAATAATTAATATTTAGTAAATTATATTCTGTAGCGTGTTGTGGGTTTATTGGGGGATAGGGTGGGAAGTAATTTAATAATAACTAATTAATCATGTTAATTAATAATAATTGTTAAATAATTATTAATTGGTAATTAATTAAAATATAATTGGTATTTAATAATAAATATTTAATTGATAAATAATTAATATTTAGTCATTTATTTTCTGTAGTGGGTTGTGAGTTTATAGGGGGATAGGGTGGGAAGTTATTTAATAATAATTAATTAATTATGTAAATTAATTAAAATTGTTAATTGTTAATTAATTAATAGTCTTTTTAACCCCTACGCTATCCAGCGCTTTCCCTACTGTTGCACCCACTGGAGTGGGAATAGTAATTTTAACCCCTACGCTATCCAACGCTTTCCCTACTGTTGCACCCACTGGAGTGGGAATAGTAATTTTAACCCCTACGCTATCCAACGCTTTCCCTACTGTTGCACCCACTGGAGTGGGAATAGTAATTTTAACCCCTACGCTATCCAACGCTTTCCCTACTGTTGCACCCACTGGAGTGGGAATAGTAATTTTTACCCCTACGCTATCCAACGCTTTCCCTACTGTTGCACCCACTGGAGTGGGAATAGTAATTTTAACCCTTACGCTATCCAATGTTTTCCCTACTGTTGCACCCACTGGAGTGGGAATAGTAATTTTAACCCCTACGCTATCCAACACTTTCCCTACTGTTGCACCCACTGGAGTGGGAATAGTAATTTTTACCCCTACGCTATCCAACGCTTTCCCTACTGTTGCACCCACTGGAGTGGGAATAGTAATTTTAACCCCTACGCTATCCAACGCTTTCCCTACTGTTGCACCCACTGGAGTGGGAATAGTAATTTTAACCCCTACGCTATCCAACGCTTTTCCTACTGTTGCACCCACTGGAGTGGGAATAGTAATTTTTACCCCTACGCTATCCAGCGTTTTTCTACTGTTGAATTCACTATAGTTGTTACAATAAATTTTAACCAATTTCCTATGCTACGGTAAAAATATTATATATGTTTAGTTAATATTATGTATTTATATATATATTTTTTTATTAATTTTTTTTGTAATTTACATTAATTATTTATTAATATTACATTTATTTAATCATTTTAACTAAGTTTATATTAAATATATTTATTTTTATATTAGTTTTAACTTAATTTAAAGACATATAAAAAAAACGATATTTTGACAGTCTATATTATTTACAGTCGATATTTTAGAGTCGATATTTTTGTACTTACCTGTATAAAGATAGAAAGTCGATATTTTGTCCCTCGATATTTTCTCATCGATATTTTTGCAAGTCGATAATAATGGGCTCGATATTATTTCAGTGATCCGGTAGCAACACCTCTAGGGTTGGCTACCAAGCTCCTAACATCCAAGGAAGGGTTCTGCCATTTTGGGAGTGGGCTGAATGGTGCATCCTTGGAGTGCTAGATGCCACAACTAGCCGGAAGTTTCATAGGGCAGGAGGGATCCAGGTAGTTCATTGACTAGTGACTGCATCATCTCCCCAGAGCACTTTTGCAGTACAAATATGATACCCCTGGCACCCTGAACCTCAGATCACATCTGGACTGGAGAGATGACTGCCTTGTGGACCCCTGGACCTGGCAAGAGAGGCTAGACCACACCTGCTGCTCCTTGGGCTAGCAAAGAGAGGACTGTGCCGGTGGTACCTGGCATGAGGAAAAGTTACTCCTGACCCCCAGACTGAAGTCATGACTCCAAGGGTCAGTCTGCTGACCCCCTGTTTCAGCACCAGGGCCATGAAAGCTAATGTCACCTATCCTGGCCAGTTAGAAGCCACCTACAAGAAGTTGCTGCTGACCGCTGACGTGCAGACAAGAAGACCTCCACCCTGGGCTCAAAAGTTACATCCATGTCTGCCAGACCCAGGAGAGTCATCAGAGTGTGTATTTGTTGCCAAAGACAAACACTAGCCCTCTCCGAAGAATATCGCTGGACCAACTGCGTCTGCAGATCTCTAGGCCAGCTGTAGCTGAACTTCTACTAGCTCAAAGAGGACTTTGAGGGACTCCAGCCCTGTGGCCCAAGTCACCCCCCCCACTCAGGGACCGAGCATTAAACCCAGGAAGACCACTGTTGATCCCATAGCACCCAGAGCATTTCTCAGTATCCTCAGCATTAGGACCCCTACATTGAAGTCTTTGAAGTGCTTGATGTAAAGCCTGGAATTTAAAACTACTTTGCTGACCAGGTAACTTTCCAAATACTCCTTATTGCTCCACCTGAACTTCTCCATGTCAGAATTGGTCCCCCAACATGGGCCAGAGTAGCCAAATACAACTTTTTCAAACTTTTCAAAAGCTTCCAAGCTTTACAGTTACCAATGATGCTTGTGCTTTTGAATAAAAAAGCTGAGATTTACCTTTTGTTTTTAGAAATCTAAATCTCCAAAAACTTCTAGCAGATTTTGCTCAGCTTAATTTCCAAAAATTCATAAATACATAATATAATTAGTGTCAATTTTTTTTATGTTGTGTGACATTCTTATTTCATTGTTCTAAATGCTTTATAATAATAGTTCCTTTGTTTAAGCCTTACTGCTTGAAGCCACAACTACTGAGGGTTGAGATACAAGTTTTTAAAAATGACCCTGACTGGACCCACAACGGTTTATTACTGAGTATGATCACACAGCCATACCATGTAATACACTACACTCCTTACAGTAAGCTTTTGGTAACAATCCCTGTGTACACTTTTAGTAGATAGGGAGTTGCAACAAATTCCATGTATGGTTGCATGGGAACGCCCCAGTACCACGAATGAAACAAACTCTTGATGCAAATTAGAGCAAAGTGACACATAGCGCAGCTTTGGGCTTGATTATCATGTTGGTTGGAGTTGCCTCCGAGTGACACCGTTGCTGTTTCAATCAATCCATCAATCAATTAATCAAAGTACTTGTAAAGCACGCTACTTACCCGTGAGGGTCTCAAGGCGCTGAGGGGAGGGGGTGCCGCTACTGCTCGAAGAGCCAGGTCTTGAGGAGTCTTCTGAAGGCGAGCAGGCCCTGGGTCTGCCGTAGGTGGGTAGGGAGGGTGTTCCAGGTCTTGGCGGCGAGGTAGCAGAAGGATCTGCCGCCAGAGGTTCTTCGTTGGATGCGGGGGACAGCGGCGAAGGTGAGGCTGGGAGAGCGGAGCTGGCGGGTGGGGGTGTAGAAGCTGAGTCTGCTGTTAAGGTAGGCTAGTCCGGCATTGTGGAGTGCTTTGTGCGCTTGGGTGAGGAGCCTGAAGGTGATCCTCTTGTCGACGGGGAGCCAGTGTAAGTCTCTCAGGTGGGGGTGATATGGCTGCGGTGGGGGATGTTGACGATCAGTCGGGCGGAGGCGTTTTGAATGTGTTGTAGTCGTCATAGGTGTTTGGCTACATTTCCTACGTTGAGTGCTTTGCCGTAATCCAGTCTGCTGCTGACGAGGACCGGTGTCACCATTCTACTTGTTTCAGTTGGTATCCTCTTGTAGATCCTGCGGAGCATGCAGAGGGTGTTGTAGCAGGAGGAGGAGATGGCGCCGACCTGTTTAGACATGAAGAGGGAGGAGTCGCGGATGAATCCCAGGTTGCGTGCATGGTCGGTGCTGTTCCCAGTGTGGTCGACCACCAGGAGTTGTCCCAGGATGAGGGGGTGGGTCCGAGTATGAGTACCTCTGTCTTGTCCAAGTTCAGCTTCAGACGGCTGTTCCTCATCCAGTCGGCGACGGCCTTCATTCCCTCATAGAGGTTGGTTTTGGCGGTGTGCGGGTCCTTGGTGAGGGAGTGGATGAGCTGGGTGTCGTCGGCGTAGGAGATGATGTTGAGGTCATGCTGGCGGGCCACTTGTGCGAGGGGGGCCATGTAGATGTTGAACAGCATCGGGCTGAAGGATGAGCCCTGGGGGACTCCGCAGATGATGTCGGTGGCCTCGGATCGGAAGGATGGGAGGCGGACGCTCTGGGTTCTGCCGGAGAGGAAGTACGTGGTCCAGTCAAGGGCCTTCTCTTTGACTCCGGCTTCTAGGAGGCGTGTCTTTAGAGTGCGATGGAAGACCATGTCGAAAGCGGCTGACAGGTCCAGGAGGATGAGGGCTGATGTTTCGTCGTTGTCTAGTTGGCGCCTGATGTCGTCTGTGGCGGAGATGAGGGCTGTCTCGGAGCTGTGGTTGCGTCTGAATCCGGACTGTGACGGGTCTAAGATGTTGTTGTCTTCCAGGTGGCGGGCCAGTTGCATGTTCCCGATTTTCTCTATGACCTTCACCGGGAACAGGAGCAGGGAGATGGGCCGGAAGTTCTTGAGGTCCTTGGGGTCTGCCTTGGGCTTCTTGAAGAGGGCATTGATTTCTGCGTGTTTCCAGCTTTCCGGGATTATCGCTGTTTTGAAGGAGATGTTGATGACCTTCCGTAGTTGGGGTGCGATGGCAGCGTCTGCTTTGTTGAATACGTGGTGTGGGCATGGGTCTGACTGAGATCTTGAGTGGATGGAGTTCATGACCATGGGTGTCTCGTCGTTGTTGACGTTGGACCGTTTCGGGACCGACCGACCTTCAGTCAGCGGGCTTGTCAACTCTATTGCAATGCAACTGCACATGGTGCGGTCGCATACTCCCATTTCTCTATAGACATAGAGAAATGGGAGATTTTGTTCATCCCTACAACGTGTGGCAGGCACCTCAAGGTGCCTGCCACACTGTGCAAGGATTAACAGGGGGGCAACATGGGTGCCCCCTTGGCCTCCAACTGGAGGCCACAGAGAGAAGGGGACCTGACTAGGGGCCCACAAACTCACTTTCTGACAGGCTTTCCAGTATCCTTACACAGGATGTCCTCCAGTGCCCTGGCTGGCTACATCCAAGCACATTTAGATATCGCTACCTGGGTGGCAGAAATGTCCGTGCCTTAAGAGAAAGGGTGCCATAGCAGTTCCTCTGATGGCTCTGTAGCTTTTATTTTCTCGTCATGTTCAGTGCACCTGTACAGCAAAGTGTTTTGTTTTTGAAAGATAAGGTCTCAAACTCACATAGAGATGGGATTATAATTTAGTACCTGGACTGCAGAATGATCACAACATACTAATACACAAACACAAGCAAATGAATACTATTATTTAAATTGCATTTAACCATCCAGTCATTATAAGGCGCCCTAACTCTGCCAAAACTAGAAAATAGAGGATGAGTTTGCATCACTCAAACACTGCAGTAAATACATCTTTAAAAACACTGTAAAACAGAGTATTGTCACGTATAACAAACCAAATCCCAGCCCCTACGCATGCTGCCTTTTCAGACAGCAAGTGCATGATCTGAATTCCATCTGTCAGATTAAATCCAAGAAGAGGGAGCTGTTGGCTTCCTGGATTCTGTTCAGGTTCTTCAGCATGTGGCTACCCAATATTTCATAAGATGTGAGAAGATAAAATAGACACAGAAACTGCATAACGAGGCAAGGTTGTTTAGCATCTGCAACAGCAAGACCTATTCATCCCTCTACCAATGTCCTCTTTTGTTCTAGGCTTTCAGATTCGTCTTGCCTCACCCCCTGTGGTTTCAGAGGGGCTGAAGGGATATTACTGTCTCTGTCTATTACACGTGAAGCATCAGCAGTCTGCAATCACAGAGAATGCTGACATTGTCTGTTTTGCCAATAATAAATGATTTTCTTTGAGAAGGCAAGTGGCGTCTGTGCAAGGATTAAAACAATGCATACATTATTCAGACACATGACTTGCAATGTAAACCTATTATATTAGGCACACTGGTGTAGCTGGCATTCACATGGGAGTTATTTATTAGCCATCTGCACAAAATGTTGATGTCTTTTACAATATTGAGCGCAACTTCCCCACAATACGGAGCTAATGAAAATCTGCATTCATTCTTTCTTCCTACAGACAGTTCGGGGAACATTTATCAAGAATGCATGCAGCGCCTCAAGCCACCTTGCTGCGTTGCGCTGCGTAATAGGGAAAGAGCAGGAATGAGCCGTATTTAACATTGTACATCACATTCATTTATTTTCCTTCCATTGGTGCACAATGGGCTGCCTAGCGCCAACGCAGTCACCCTTGCACTACGGTTCAAGGGTGCCTGCATTGTAAATAGGATTGTTTTTGTGCAGTAAGCGACGCCTTCCTGCATAAAAACCAACTCTGAGTTATTTTCATCTTTTTATGTGTGCTGCAGAAGGTCTCACACAAAGAAAGAAGGCAAAACAAGGAGAAATAAAGATTTTTCTCCTCGTTACACCTCACCCGGGGAGGTGTAGCATTTTGATGCATTCCCAGGTCTACCAGTAAATCTGGGATTGTGCCAAAATCCATGGATGGATATGTGGGAACACCCACGCTCCACACAGGGAATGCCTCACTGGGGCAGGGTAACGCAAAACAGCAATTTGCACACTGCTGTGTCACTCTAGTTTTATCAAGCCATGCAGGGACACGCAAGGTCGCCGTGCGTGGCTTGATAAATCGAAGTTAGTAGTTGCATCGCTCTTAGGTGCAAAGGCGATGCATCTCTTTGATAAATATGCCCCAGTGTGTGTTCGGTGCCAATTCATGAACTGCATTCATAATCTCCACTTCTGAAGAGAAAACCTTTGAAAGTGACATGTGTAAACTGGAATTATAGGAGCAAGAGAAATAAGGCTGATTTGATTGCAAACTAAACTGTCTCTAAAACCTTTTTCACAAAGTGGGTTCTTTTATAATCATCACTTGCTTAACCATTTTCCTTGCTGATTCCCCTACAAGTGTAATATGATGCAGCGATAGACCAGTTACTTATGCAGGAGATACAACAGTGTCTGCAGCCCGTACCACTGATGATTCGTTTAAGATTCAGAACCTCATTACATGCATGGCAGTCATTTACAAGGGTGTACTTCACAGGGAAGTAGCTTAGTCAATAATGTTAGTGAGGTGTAAGCCTACGATTTTCCAAGAAGCAGCGAGGTGTACCAAAGTGAATGGGTCAGGCAAGGCGGCTGGTGCTACCGAATTGTCGTATTGGACAGGGTTAGGGGTGTTAGTTTTGAATTATTTGGAAGAGTGAGGCCAGCCACAGTAGGGGCCCCTGTGGGATAGTCTGGACTATATTGTCCTCTCAAGTCCAGTTCTCCTAGAACAAGGAAAAGCAGAGTGGCTGAGTATACCAGGTTAGCATAAGCCCGTACGTAACATCATCACCAGGCATGCACAGCAAGAGCGAGCTTTTTAGTAGCCCAGGCCGAGCAGCAACCCACACAAGGAAGAATAGGGGAACCAGGGAGAGCAGGAAACTACCTGGCCCATAAATGCCTTGTACACTGTAGTTAGTTACACAGCTAGGATCCTATGACCCCTTATTCTTTCCTTTTTAATAGAAAATATAGAAATTGTATCACAAATTTATAGGAAATTAAGATTATGTAAGTGGATGTGTGTGCTGAATGACATTGAAATTGCCCATGTTCTACTGGGTGGACAATTGTCCATTGCTCAGCATTAATTGGGTGTTACGTTTTCAGCTACTTCTCCTATGTGTGTGGCTTTCATGTTATTGCGTTTGTGGATGTAGATTTAGTATGACTCTTTCACAATGTATATGTTGATTAATAGTAGAATATCATTTGTGAGCAGGCACGGCCGGTACAGAAAAGAGCGGTAAAGTAGGGGCAAGGGTGAAGTCGACAGACAACTGAACAGAGAAAATAAATTTTAAAAAGTATTAAAACAACTTACCTTGGGCTCACCGCATCACCGAGTCGGGGATGCATCGAGCACAAGGTAAGTGGTTTTATTTTTTTTTTAATTTTATTTTCCCTGTTTATTCGTCTGTCCACTTCCCACCACCCCTGCCCTGCCTCCCCGCTCTTACCTGTGCAGGCCACGCCAGTTTGTCAGTATAACTTGAAAGGATGAACCATTGAGATAGCAGGCACTTAGACAACTGAATGACTTTTGCGCTGTGCGGTGCCTCAGACAGGAATTGTACCAAATGTGTGCTGTGGTTGAACCATCTGCATGGCTCGTCACTGATTTATTGCCCCAGGTGCTGTCTCCTCATGCATTGGCATGTGACAGGACACCACAATGTGATGACCTGAAGGAGACGACAATAGAAAGGGTAGGTTGAACCAGGCAGAGGTGGGAAGTAAATGGAATACACCGAATGCAAGTCTACATCCCCACAACACACACCATGCAGCAGATGTTGCTGAGCCTTTAGATACATACAAAAGGAAGAGAGTAGTGAGAGTAAAGGCTGCACAAGGATATCTGTAACAAAACCATTTGCCAACTAAGCTACACCAATTAGACTACAAATGTGAGCTCTGCAATGCTCTGGTGAAAGTACATTAACAACTATGACCATTAGATTGGTCAGTATCCTCCTGCCAAGTCAAATAAAAAAATCCCAAAATCAACGCAATCCGGTATTTTTCCGCTTTGAATAGTTGCATGAGTCAGCAACTACAAGATGAAAACAGGGAACGTGAACAGAGGCAAAGCCGCTATATGATAGATAAAGAATAAAGAGATTTTTTACAAAAACTGCCATTCAAGTACCAACCCATTGTCCTTCTATAATCTCAGATTACAGAGAATAGTGGAGTATTCTTCTGTGAGAAAGGAGGCACCCCTTCTGCAGGTCTTCAAAGAGGAGAGGGTCATCCACTGGACATGTACAAACATGGCTACAGAGACACAGACTGAAAATGCTAATGACACCAACAGGGAAATACACAAGTACAAGCTTCTTTCTCTCACAGAGTAGGGAGCACACACCATCAGCAATGCAAGCTTGACTCACAGAACAAGCCCAGCTGGCCATTAACACTGCTTTTCCCAAGCTTTCCATCTTCAGAAAAGGAGGACACCACAGACTCCATCACACAATAGGTGCAGGTGGGTATCAGCAGTGCAGGCTTCCATCGTTCATATGACAGTTACGGCAAGGGCAGAAGTGCAAGCATCCTTCCTTCATTGAACAGGCACAGCTTTTAACAATTATGTATACATTTCCGGAAGTGCGGTACAGCTCACATGGGGTTGAGAGATAAGGAGTTTGGATGTAACTAATGAGGGACAGATTTGCTGTGAACATTTGATGCATTGCTTCGAACATCAGTGCACAGCATGGCAGCAGTAATGTCCGGTTAGGTATTATACCCCTAACCACATTTTGATTACTTGCAGATTGACACTACAATCTACAGTTGGGCGGATAATTTCCTGACCAGCTGGTATGAGAGGACATGGCTGGTTGAGGGTAATTTTCCCCTTAATTTACTGTTTTACTATTTGATAAAATGTGGAGATAAGTCTGGTCCAGAATTGGTTTTAAAATGTGTCTTTGAACTCAACAGTTTCCTGTTTAAAGATGTCCAACACTGGTGCGGTGACAGAGTGGTGAACCCTGATGAATCTGCCATAAAACTTATCGGGCAGTGAAACATGTTGGTTACAGGTAGTGGTATGCGACAGTAAGCTACCATCCTTTTTAACTCACCAGCACACACCTGAGTTAGTAATAAAGTGGTACAATTGGTGTGTCTGTTGATCTTATTTTCACTCTGTATTGTTTGTCACATCAGGGAGCTAATACTTGAGCTCCTTGCTTAGCACCTTTCTGTTTTGCACACTTTGTTTTGACACTGTTTTCTTTTTGGAAAAGGAATGGCAACCGATGATGAGAAAGGGGCATAGTATTGGTAACATCTGCCAAGTTCCCCCGAGGGTTGTTCGCCCGTGAGGTGCCTTTATCTCCGCCACACATTTTTTGTTTTGATTGTTTAAGTGTGGGTGGATGGACTGTCTCAGTGGCGCAGACATCATAGGATATATCGAGTTGAACGCATACTGGAATCTCCTGTTTGCAGTTACAAACAGTGGTTTGTTGTGGGCAGTAAGGCATTAGAGAATACACACCTAACCATAAATTGAGAGGGGGTGAGTCTGGAATTATATAACAGATTATTCCAGTACATTATACTCTCATGCCTAGTAGACGGATGCTAACTAATGTCCAGGGTACAGGGATTTTTTGTAATTGAATCCATGAGGCCCAGGGTCAAGACTGATTTGTATACAGCTGGGTCTTAACTGGGGCGGCGCAGTGAGCTAAAGAACGATGATGGATTCAACCCAGATCTGTGACTTGGGTTGAGTGTCTGAAAAGTTTCACCACTCGATCCATTATCTTCCTATGTTCTAGACAGGCACACAGGTGCCAACCTCTTCAAAATTGTTTTTAAGTGGGAACACCCAAGGCACCATGCAATCCCAGCTTCAGTGATACACCTGTTCATAATATGGACCGAGAGCAAAGGCAAAGGGTTTCCCTCATTTGCATAAGCCAATGCCCCAAGCAAATGATGGAATGTTGCTTTAAGATGGCACTGGTGCTGTATGTGCACCAGAACTGTCTGCATTACAGAAGGAGCAGCTCAAGCATCTGTTTCTCCTTCTGTAACACAACACTGTCCCCGGAGTTTCAGAAAATGAGCATACGTCTGTTGTCCCTCACTGCAACTGTGTGTAATATGAGTACAGAAGTCTAAAAGGCTGGCAGCCATTGTGTTGCAGTCATGCTGATTTTAGAGTGCGAGACAGGATCCCGTTGCTAATAAAAAGTGAACAGTGCAATGTACTACAACTCCGCCGCTCGTGGAACTCTGCTGAATCTCGCAGAGTTTTTGGATAACTGTGAAACTCCAGGGAGTGAGCAGGTCTCCTTTTCAGCTCACTTTCTGGATACATGGAAGGACACTCAGAAAATTACCTGCTGCTGTGGCCTGCTGTGTACTTCACAAGACTGATTTGCTGGATCTGGAAGGAGTGCTTTGATGCCTGCAGTCTGTCTTGAACTCTCAGAAGCCTGCCATGCTGCTTGAGCCCTGTTTTATCACCTACAACCAGGATTACCAGAGTGACCCCAAGTGCAGCTTGCCTCCTTTTCAGAGCATCAGGGACAGAAAAGATTCCCTCCATCTTGACTCACACCTTGACCCAGCGTTAGTGAACCCTCAAGTCATGGACCCATGTCGATGGTTCTAAAGGTGCCCAGATGGCAAAAATTCAAAACTTGTGGATTAAAAAAATTTGGCAAAAAACTGGTCTGAGAACTGAGCATAGACAGGACCAACCTGATCTTCTATTCTTATTGTAATAACCGAGTAGCACTTTGTGGTGTCTAGTAAACATTTCAATGTGACTTTCAGGAATCATCCCCACCCTTTTAGCACTCCCTTCTCTTTATGGCACAAGATATCGCAGGAGTGACTGTTTCATGATGGCAGTAAGGTCACTCGGACCTTCTCTGCTATCTGGACTCTCTAAGCCCATTCATAGGCTTGTCCATTCGAATCATGCGCAAATCTTATTCATCAAAGCCACTTTAAACCTATGACTGTAGCTATTGTCTCTCTTTCACCTGGGAAGAAGGAACCATCATATGTACCTGAAGGACGTCCTGCGCCATAAGCTCTTTCTCACTAAATGTTTTCATTGGCAAACCAACACCCACAAACTCCAACATAGTGCAGCTCAAAATATTTGGTGCCAAAAGCAATGGAATCACCGGGGATTCAATGACAAAATATCTAGCTTTGAAGGGTCCCCGATGGATTCTGGCTTGTTCCTTGTGGTACTGGAAGATGTTGACCTCTAAAAAGTAGAGTAAATCAGAAGATAAATGTTTTTTATCTGGACAACCTAGATCAACATTAATAGACTAATAGGGTTGGTGTGAAATCGTATCTGGGTCCTGGTTAACCATTAAGTAAAATATTAATTTTTTTATGTGGTGTTTGCATGAAACATTTATAAAATCTTATCTCTGGTTCCCATTATCTGACGTTGATGTTGTTTCACTTATTAAATTGTTTTCTGTTTTTCTAAATTAATTTGGGTATATTATGATGTTGTTTTCTTGATTTGAAATTTTTAGTACTCTTTGAACTTAACTTGTGTTTGTCTGGGAATTACCTGTGGGTTATGTGAGATTCTCTTAGAACTGTATTTTGACTTATGCACCTTATGTTTGTGACTTAGTAGTGGCAACCCCTCCAAGATAAATATCCTAGTTTATGACATTGGTGGTAAGTGGTAGGCTAGGATTTTGTCCTGCAGTTAAAGTTTACTTTTTACAGATTTGGAGCCAGAAATAAAAATTGTTTTATGTAGCAAGAACTGTTTTCAATTCATTTTTTACATACTTTTGTATTGTGTAACTTTTTATGAAGTGTTTGCACCTTGACATTTTATTGACGCATGGAGGTTGCTCTTGCTTCCCTGGTTGGCCTAATGTCTGTGGAGATGAAGGACATGTGCAAAGAGGAAGGTTAAAGTTGGTTAGAAAACCAGGAAGGAGGGCTATGACATAGCGGCGTGGCTTGGGAAGAGGCCAACCTGGCACATATATCTTCAGATGAGAATAAGGATGAAGAAGCAGAGTTGACATCAGTGATGAGAGAGGATTTACCACCAGGACCACATTCACCTTTGTTGTCTGGGTCTGAGAGCAGTGTGCCCTCTTCTTGCAGTCTGTTCTCATGTAAGCTTCAAACTTGAAAATTGGTAAAGGACAAAAAGATTAATAGAAATGTCAAATTGAAATTGGCTACCCTTGCCATGGAGAAGGGAAATTCTTCCACGGCGCTCTTGAAGGGAAAAAGCAGCATATGCACTACTTGCAGATGGGAAAATGTACATAAAGAAGAATAAGTGGAATGCGTGTGGAGACATATACATGCCCAGGTTAAGAATGACATACCAAGTAAGCATGAGCGAATTTTGCGGATCTCGCGTTCGCGAATTTTGCGGATTTGCGGATTCGCAATCCGCAAAATCCGCGAATTTCCGCGAATTTGCGGATTTTTTTTTTTTTTGTGTTTGCGCGGGTTTCTGCCAGTTCGCGAGGGTTTTGTACAATGTCGCAAATTGCGAACTTACCTGTCGGGTCGCAAGTTTCGCGAACTTGTTGTTTCTACGTGTCCAGCCTGTTTGGGACACTCTTCTTCATCACTGCCACTCTCTGTCACCACTGC
This sequence comes from Lissotriton vulgaris, assembly GCF_964263255.1. Lineage (NCBI taxonomy): Eukaryota > Metazoa > Chordata > Amphibia > Caudata > Salamandridae > Lissotriton > Lissotriton vulgaris. Next base: position 1,574,422,413 of record NC_141695.1, on the reverse strand, counting down.
CACTCTCTGACTACTCATGCCACCCTCTGGCCCACCCATGCCACCCTCTGTTTCATCACAGCACCCTCTGGTTGTCCAGTCAGTGTACATTATTGTGGCAACAAGCACACCTTCCCTGCCTCAAGTGACCTGAATTAATTTGGGGCTGATTAATGTGTCACAGAATATTTTTTTAGCTGGCACCTGCTTCCTTAGTGCTTCCTGATTAGTGATCTTTTGAACTTGCTAAGTGCTTTCATTGTTGCAAAATTAGTTACAACACCTGCCCTGCCCCAACTGACAATAATGAATTAGGGGCTGAATAATGGATTTGAACCTCCAGCCTGGCTCCTGCTTGTCTCCCTTAGCTGTAATTCAGGACCTTTGTGGCATATATGTAACTATTCTGAGGTTCAGAGCAGGGTCACATAATAGTTGCAACCTGCAACTGAACTCTGGAGGGGCCCCTCAGGAAGCACTACAGAAAATGGCTACTAATGATGAGCCTGAACTTTTGAACCTGGTAAGTAGTTACTTTCAGTTTTGCTAAGAGCGTATTTCTGCAATTTTGCACTTATTCGCACTTATTCGCGGGGCGCGAACTCACGCGAACAGTGCGAGCAGTGCGAGCCAAATCCGCTGCTCGCGGATTTGCGGATTTTGCAGGAAATTCGCAAATCTCGCGGATTGCGGATTTCCCGAAAATCCGCAAAATCCGCGAGCGGAACGGATTTTCCGCCCACCCCTAATACCAAGGTGTCAGAGCAGGTTCAGTATTGGCCCATGATAGCCAACCTCTTTTGCAAGTTTAGTCTCACTGATGAAAACTTTTGTAAGAAGTTTAGTGCCACCCCAAAGGTGTCACAGCAGTATTGGGAGGATTGTGTGACTGTGTGATTGAAGGTAATGAAAGATTTGGCGAAGGGCAACAACCTACAGACTATGATGGGCTGCTTTGATTGTTTATGCAAGATCACATTTTGGGTCACTGTTTTACAGAGTTGAGATAGAATATGGGATCGAGTACAGAGCAGAATGCTAAAGATATGCTCCCCTTGAAGCCCCACACCTCTGACAAAGGCACCGTGTTCCCTCCTACATTAGGGAAGCAGGAGTGGGGGGCTAAGGGAGGAAAAGATTTTCAAAAAGAGCAAGCGTTTTGAATTTCATCAGTCAGGTCACAAGAAGGGAGACATTACTTGTGCCACAGAAAGGCAACCACTAGTTGGCATTCTTCACAGACAGCTAGTGTGGAGCTTGGTGGAGGAAGATACCAGAAGAAGAGGAAAGAGTATAGCATAGTGCTCCTTAATTGGAAAATGAATAAAAAACGTAAGCTAGTGTTGGCAGCGAGCTCATGGAAATATTTCCAGAGGATAGCAATGAACAAGGGTCCTGTTTACTGCTGTGTGGGATAGATCCCTGTGCTAGTCACTTTCTGGTGGTAGAGCGGTTGATATCCCCAGAGAAGTGCTTCCAATTGAAAGATCTAAAAGGTAGGAAAAACCCTGGGTGGGGGAGTTTGACTGGCTTATGAGAAGTCAATAAAAGAGCTAAAATAACTGCAATCTCCTATTCATGAGAGAGCAAAAGACTATGAGCTACGGGAGTAAAGGAGAAGCCCAGTTCAGACCAAATGATATGGAACTATTGATGCTTTTAATTGTGAATGCTGTCTACCTAAATTGGAGTATACAAAATAGTGATGCCTGGAATGCTTGAATTAATCTCAGTCACTGGTAATTATTCGTACCTGCATCCCAGTCCATCGTTATTTTGCACGCCATGCCACCTCAGTTTGGACCCAGCCATATGTAAATAAGTCTAAACCCTGTTCCAATGAGAACAGTCCAGCCCGAACTGCCAGACTAGGACCTCTCTGAACCAGAATACAAGCAACAGGTTTTGCCATAGTTAGGGCTAATCAACCAGATATAGCTTGCTTCCAGTAACACAGTGCGCATAGGACCCACTTCTGGGCATACACATCCCTCCTAGGGCAACATTCTGACATATACAAAAAAGTGATGGATGGAATGCTTGAATTAATCTCAGGGACTGGTAATTTCTTCCGAATGTATCCAGTCTATTGTGGTTTGCACACCTTGCCACCTCAGTTTGGACCCAGCCATATGGAAATCACTTTCAACTGTGCTCTAATGGGAACAGTATAGCCTGACCTGTGAGGCCAGGTCCTCCTTGAACCAGAATTTAAGTTAGGGCTCATAAGCCAGGTGTAGCTAGATTCCTGTGAAACAGTGTTCATGGGACACATGTCTGGGCATAGCCATCCCACCTAGGGAGACACAGAAAAGTGATCAAAATGCCTACATTGGAACAGCCCAGAATAAAGTTCAGTACTTTGCATGAGGTTACTTTCCCTATGCAACGTGCTCTGACTACATATTAGGCACTTCTGTACACACAAATTTGAACCTGATTACTCCGTATACCTACAATTCTAACAGAATCTGACATTTGCAAAGGCAACAAAAATGTTTCATGGTGGCTGATTATTGTTTTTTGTGATACTTCTTCAAATCATAATTGATGCAGCACCCACAATTTGTGGAGAAAAATTCTGAGTTATTTTTTAACCTTGAACATTCTAGTCCAACTTTGAAACATGCATGGGTATCTCACTGAATATGCCTTTTAAGTAACCGTGCATCGTGCACAAAAAAAGTTTAGAGATTGGATCATGCAAAAATAGGTCTCTTACCGAGAATTTTTCTGCACAAACGAGTCTCCTGCTAGCATCTCACAAGATATTTTTGCAGCAGGTGTACACTCACTGAAAAGAGTTATTTGTAGTTGCATAATGTCAAATTTCAAGAAATTTGGCATAATGCGAAATTCAGGAATTTCATAAATCTCTCCAGAAGAGTTCACATTTTGTCAAGGACTAGTGAAGGGCTTCTTAAATGGAGAAGTGTTTTTTTTAGCTGCTGTAAAAGAAAAAGGCATGACCGCATTTTTGCTTGTTTTACATAAATGCCAGCTTGTCTTCAACAAATTCAGCTATGCAAGTATTTTTCTGTGATTCAGTGAAATCAAATACACTGAACAGCAAGGGTCAGTACAGCTGGTGCCCATTTTGTTCATGACACGGCAAGTACGCCTTTCAACCTGCTCGTTTATTTCTCCCACTGTGTGCTTTATGTCTTACTGGGCATCATTTGCTTTCATGTGGCAGGCACAACAGACTAAACCAGTTAAGAAATTTAGCAGCTTTATTAAATGCATAATTCTTAATTTCGCAATGCCTGGAGAGAATTCGGGTTTCAATATTAAAAACGCTTTTACTTTTTAAACTTTCCTTAAGCCAAACAAGCAGACGTATTCTGCCACTCCAAGTTATTGAACTTCCATTTACTTTCATTTACACAACTATAATTGGCTAACAAGGTTTTTATTGAAAGCATTTCTGGGACTGGAACCATATTGTGATATTTACTTTGAAAAGCATTCAGCATATTGCCAGGATTTCGTAAATAAGAGGTTTTCAAATTCATTTGGGCTGGAAAATCAATGTTTGACTTCTATACCTTGCCTTTTCTCAATAGAAATTCTATATCGACCATGTGGTTTATACTCGCGGTTAAATACTAATTAGACGTATAATTGGGTTATTGAATGATTGAATACATTGTTTGAAGCTAAATCATATTATTGCGTTATATTATGTAATTGATGTAAACATTGCAGCATAACAAATTCTGTCTGTCTTCCAATCATCAATCACCCACAGAGGAGGTACCAACACACAACATGGTATGAATGATGCATGGTTGAAGAAAGCCAGTTTAGGCCTCTTCTATTGCTACAAACAGAGGAGTCCAAAAGTACCCCTACTAGATTCTCCCGTTCACTTCTACTGGGCCGTTACAAGAGCTTTATTTCACTTGAAAAGTCATTTTGCATTGTGATTTCCCTTGTTTAATGTCTGGGCATTTTAGCAGACTCCTGCTTTTTCGGATCACTGCTTAAAGTTTATAGTATGTGGGTATTAGCCTGTTTAACCGATTAACTTAGATTTGCACATCTTTCTAAAGTGGGCTTTCAGCTAAAACTCGTTGGAATTGTCATCAAGTGCATGGACATCGCCACTAGCCCACCAACAAGGTTTCATAGCCTCATTTGTTGCATGCCTTATAAGATGCATGCTAAATTTGGAGGTGAATTATTGATGCAATATATATATATATATATATATATATATATATACATATATATATATATATATATATATATATATATATATGATCAAGGCTACTGTGACGTAGCCGAAACGCGTCATGCTGGCGACAAGGGGTCAATAAACCACCTTTGAATTAATTTACAGCGCTGTGGTGTGGTCTGTACCTGTTTTTCTACGTCGGAATCCAGATCCGAGTGGGAGGTGTAGCAGGAGTTTGGATCGTATACATATATATATATATATATATATATATATATATATATATATATATATATATATATATATATATATATATATATTATATATACTATTATAAAGAGAGAACTTGCACCTTTGAGCCAGGTAAACTCGAAAACTACACCACCAATCTGAACACCCAAGACATCTTAGAAAACCTCAGGGAAAGCAGAAGGACATAGGCTACATAAAAATAAATATTTAAAAATAAAAATAAAGTAGTCCCTTGCAAGTAGCGCCGGCCGCGACGTATGCGTGAGGGGAGTAGTGTCGTTCACGAGCAACAGGAAGAGCGAGGACATGAGCGCCGGGAGGAGCGTCTGCGTGAGGGGAGGAGCGGAGTTCACCAGCAACAGGAAGAGGGGAGAACATGAGCGCCGGGAGGAGCTGCGGAGCGGCGACAAGCGGAGGAGCAGTGGCAGCGCGGGGAGGAGCAGCGGATGAGGTAGCTGACAAGCGGTCAAGCAGTGGAGAGGTAAACACTCCAGCGTAGGGAGGAGCGGCGGATGAGGTAAGTCGGGACCTGGGGGGGGGGGGGGGGGGGGGGGTTACAAAGCCGGGGCAGGAGGCGCAAGGCACGAGGCGGGAGGCGGTAGGCGCTATGCCCAATGTCGGGGCAGGAGGCGGGAGGGATGCGGACTGGGCAATGTCGGGGGGAGGGGTGCACAGAGGCTTAAAATGCTGCCCCCAGCCCCCTTCTGCCCCGGGCAAAGCCGGGGCAGGCTATATATATATATCTCAGCACCTAGAATGGTCTCCATCGCCCCAGCTTGAATATCTACAGTAGGAGCAGAATGTTGCATGGACACAATGCCCTTCAATTTTCAGTCTCTGCAAAAACATATTTGCAAAGTATGATGAAGGCAACAGGATCATGAGAAATATGTCACAGATTTTCTCAGGCGTCTGACACATCAAGGTGAAAGAAAGAGCACTCATAATCCACATTATTTTGAGTCAAGCAGTGCATCACTGAGCTGTCTTTCAAATTGTATATGTGACTACAATTTTCCTGAGAATTCAAATGTACAACACATTGCACAGGAAGTTTTTTTTAGTTCTTGATTGACAGCAGATTAGTCTCCAGATCTGATATGACCAACAAAAAAAGAGCTTTCAGAGTACTACTGAGAGATGTGCATAGGGTCCACCCACATATTGATTTTTTCTACATATAGGATTTGATTCGGGACGAAGATGCGTGACTTGAGTGAAAAGAATGCTTGCATTGGACTTTTTGGCTAGTGGCAAAGCTGATAGTCAGCAGGACTCGGTTGTTTATGGTGGCAAGCCAATGATAATGGTATATGCCTGATCTGTTTATGAAATGTTACGATAAGGCGTTAGACCTGACATATTGATCGTTCAAAGCATATGTTAACCTCAAATCATTGAAGGCTGGATTGTTATTACTCTGCATGAAAGCCTGCAGAGAAGGATTTTGTTAGTGTTGGTCAGACCCTGCGACAAACCGTGGATTTAGAAGATTTGCTCTATGAGAATCTTGGTAGTTTGTTTTAGGAGAGTTAGTTGTAGCTTAGCCAACTGTTATTTTCTATACCTTTGTAATTTTATGACTGTGTGCCTCCTGGTTGCTTTGTGAGAAAGCTTATGATCAAAATAGCTGGCCTGAGTTGGTTATGGTGACAAGCAATTGGCCTGAATGGTGCACCGGGCAATGTTATGCCTGGTGCCACAAGTGTGATCTCCTCAATATGAAAAACTAGGACAAGGGCAGTATATCCAGCTTGTTTGCTTTGAAAAGCATTTGTTAAAGCCAGTAGGAGTTTAATAGGGGGTTATCACATTGTGCTACAGGATATAGACAGGTAATTTGTTACATGTAATCTCACAGATTACCGCCGTATGCAAGAGCTTTGGTGTTGGCTAAACACTTTGATAAATTCTGAGGTGTTCGCTGTGATGATTGTTAATGGTCCCTAGTGCAAGAGTGTTAGACCTGACAGCTTTAAGGTGATCTTCCACAAACCTTTTGCCTCCCAACCTCCATTTTTACTGGTCTCGTTTTTGCTGGGCTTTGGACTCTGCACACATCACTAATGTTAATCAGTGCTAACGTGCATGTGCTCCCTCATTAAAACATGGTTATATTGGCTTATCGCCAATTGGCATATTTCATTTACCTATAAGTCCCTAGTAAAGTGGTACTACATGCGCCCAGATCCTGTCAATTAAATGCTAGTAGTAGCCCTGTAGCACTCACTGAGTGTGCCACCCACTCAAGGAGCCCTTTTGAACATGTATGAGGCCTGCCAGTGCAGCCAGTGTATGCAGTGTAGACTGCTGTTTTGACCTGGCAAATGAAACCTTTCACCAGGTAAAACCCTCCTTTTTAATACATATATGACACCCCAATGGCAGGCCCTAAACAGCCAGAGGGCAGGGTGCATTGTACTTTTGAGTTTTGCATTCCCTGGTAGTGATAAACTCTTACATTGGTTCTTTACTACTGCAAGGCCTTGCTCTCCCATAGATTAACATTGCAGTTACCTTATTACATTTAATAATCTGTAATTTCCCAATGAGACCAGGTAATCAGTTCATGTGTGTTGTCTTTGGAATTGTAATGAGAAATCCTAATTGATGGTGAAGATGTATTTTAAATTACAATTTGAAATTTGTCTGCCTTAGTTATTTAACCCCTTCACTGCTAGGCCCTTTCCCCTCCTGTGCTAAGCCTTTTTTTGGCTATTTGGGGTAGTGCATGCTTAGGCCCCCGTAACTTTTTGACCAAATAAGGTATCCACGCCAATTTTGCGTCCTTTTCTTTCAACATCATGGGGATTCTAAAGGTATCCAGGGTATGTGGATTCCCTTGGAGGGGTCCCAGAAATTAGCCAAAATGCAGTAAAAGGTTTTTTTCAGAAAAATGGGAAAAACAAGCTACAAATGTAAGCATCTGGGTTTTCCCTGCAAATGTTATCAAAAAAGGGTTTGTGGGGCTGAAATCACCATTTTCCCAGCTTTTAGGGAAAGACAGTCTTTTGTCAGAGAACCAACATCTTTTACACAGTTTTGGCATTTTTCTGGGACATAGCCTATTTTTGCTATTTTTAGTGCTTTCAACCTTCTTCCAGTTAATGGTAAAAATTAGTATGAAAGCAATAATGAATCCTGGACAGCTAATCATTTTAGAAAAGTAGACACAGTTCTGAATTTAGAAAGGGGTCATTTGTGTAGATCCATCAAGGTTTCTTTATAGAAACTAACAGTTACATATTGGAAAAATTGAAAATTAGTTGAAAAAACAGCCTTTTGTGCAATATTTTCACCTGTAACTTCTTGTAATTATGACAGCTCTCTGAAAGCAATATACTGTTACATCTGCTGGATCTTCCCGGTTGTGGGGATATATAGGACTTGTAGGTTCACCAAGAACCAGATGAACCCAGAGTCAAAAACTGAGTGGCAATTTGCAATGGCTTTTTATTATGTACCGGGTATATAGCAATTATTGTGTGAAAATGTATACATGGAAAAATAGGTATGAAAGACACCTATGTATTTCTGAAATGGGTACAAATGATAGAGTGTAGAAACAGTACATATTTGCACATTTTCAAAATTGGGAATAGTCATACCAGCATGAGAATTATTGGTCATTTTTCAAAATGAGTTTTTTTTACACAATGTCTTTCTTTTAGAAGGCAGAAATGCATCAAATCTCAATAGGTAATAACAGTTGCTTTACAAATCTGAATTACCCTAAGTTTCTGGATAAAAATGGTACCTCACTTGTGTGGGTAGGCATAGTGTCCGTGACCGGAAAGTGCTCAAAGCGCAAAGTGGTCACACCTCAATCTCGCAGTGAAAAATGACCCTTTTTTGGCAAAGTGCCTAGCTGTAGTTTTTGTACTCTAGTTGTGCCGGCACCTAGGGAAACCTAGCAAACCTATACATTTTTGAAAACTAGACACCCTGGGAAATCCAGGATGGGGTGACTTGACTGCCTCCCACCAGGTTCTGTTACCCATAATCACTTGCAAACCTAAAAAAATTGGCCCAAAAACATTTTTGTCCTACATTTCTGTGGTGGAAAGTACTGGAATCTGCGGGGAACCACACATTTTTACCCACCCCACATTCCCCAAAGTTTTCCAAGAAACATGGTACCTCACTTGGGTGGGTCGATCTAGTGCCCGCGACAGGAAACGGCGCAAAACAAAACATGGTCACACCTCAATTTCGCAGTGGAAAATGCCCCTTTTTTGGCAAAGTGCCTAGCTGTAGTTTTTGAACCCTAGCCCTGGCGGCACATAGGGAAAGGTGGGAAAAACTGTACATTTTTGAAAAGTAGACACATAGGGTAATCCAAGATGGGGGGACTTGACTGCCTACCACCAGGTTTTGTTACCCAGAATCCCTTGCAAACCTAAACAATTGTCAAAAAAACACATTTTCCCTACATTTCTGAGGTAGAAAGTACTGGAATCTGCGTGGATCCACACATTTCTACCAACACCGGATTCCTAAAAGTCTTCTAAGAAAAATGTTCCATCACTTGTATGGGTCAGCCTAGTGCCTACAGCAGGGTACGGTGCAAAAAGCAACGTGGTCCACCTCAATTTCGCAGTGAAAAATGACCCTTTTTTGGTAAAGTGCCTAGCTGTAGTTTTTGAACCCTAGCTCTGCTGGCACCTAGGGAAACCTAGCAAACCTATAAATTTTTGAGAACGAGACACGCAGGGGAATATTGAATGGGGTGACTAAACTGCCTCCCACCACGTTCTGTTACCCAGAGCCCCTTGCACACCTAAAACATTGTCAAAAAAACATATGGCTGAGATACCCGCCACCCCCTCTCAACACAATCCCCAAGAATGGGAATACGGAAACGGTTCTGAACTTTTGGAAGGCGGGAGGGAGTTACCCTCCCGGCCGTATTTATTAAAATATGAAACAAAATTAAAACAATAAAATAACAGTTTCATATCATGTACAATTTCATTTCCACATTACGATGTTCTTGGCTAACCTTAACACATCTCTAATACAAAGGTTCTCCTAGCCGATACTAAACATCCTGCAAATGCATTTCTAAAATTGAAATTGTACATCCTAACATTACGGGCCAACGGCAAGGTCGTAACCGGTGTCAGATCCCTAACCCAGAACTCCCCCCTCACTTGTGAGGGGCGGTCGCACAAAGGACTACACCTTTGTGCCTATTTCCAATTTCCCTTGTCTTGACGGGGGCCCCATGTTAACTCGACGCCATCTTAGTGGTCATCCGAGGACTCGTGTGAGGTGTCTAGAAGGTAGCGTAGACCCCCCTCCCACCCCACACAACTTACCACATCTGCCGTCGCAGATGTCCTGGCCCCGGGAAATTCCCAGGAGAGGCCCTGCAGCCCCTCCTCCCCAGGGAGGGGCCTATGGCCGCCTTCCCTTTCGGCGTCCCCATCCTTAGAGGGGACCGCCTCCCCGTTGAGGGGCCAATGGCCGCCTCCCCCCGGGAGCTCCCATCCGTAATGGGTGACGCCCCCACCTCTAGGGATCTTCCAATTACTGCTCACCGATCATGACCTTACCGCCCGACCAAAAAATAAATACGACAATCTAAGGCTAACGAGGAGAAAAAACAATTATATTTAAGCATTCAAAGTATAAACTCTACCGAACATCACTGTTCAACTCTGGTGCAACTACTTTTGAATAAACATGTTGAAAATGAAGATTATCAACTTTATTGCATATCAAATCACCAACTTTATTCAAACTACCTGTAAGAAAAAACAATACCACGTCACACGACTTTATTCAAACAACTCGCTGTCATCAGGGGCTGGTGGGTGGGTCAAAATTGGCTCTTCGTTCCGTCTCGAGCTCACGGGCAACGGGGAGGTGCAGCTTCAGAGCACAGGAACAAGAGGATGCTTTCTTGGCTTGTCGCTCCTTTTATCCTTCTTCGGGCGGGCGTGGACCCACCTCCGATCCGCCTTCCGGGGCGTGGCCAGCGGCTTCGGTGTCTAGGACAACCCACTCTTGGGCGGGAAAAGGCGCGCCCCGGCTACGCCGCTTCGGGCATACCAGCCGGGACCCGCCTCTCGCCCAAAACGGCTTCCCGGGGGGATCGGGGTACTCCCCCATACGTTCGGGGGGACCGAGTGGTCGCCCCTTTCCATATGGCTGAGATACCCGCCACCCCCTCTCAACACAATCCCCAAGAATGGGAATACGGAAACGGTTCTGAACTTTTGGAAGGCGGGAGGGAGTTACCCTCCCGGCCGTATTTATTAAAATATGAAACAAAATTAAAACATTAAAATAACAGTTTCATATCATGTACAATTTCATTTCCACATTACGATGTTCTTGGCTAACCTTAACACATCTCTAATACAAAGGTTCTCCTAGCCGATACTAAACATCCTGCAAATGCATTTCTAAAATTGAAATTGTACATCCTAACATTACGGGCCAACGGCAAGGTCGTAACCGGTGTCAGATCCCTAACCCAGAACTCCCCCCTCACTTGTGAGGGGCGGTCGCACAGAGGACTACACCTTTGTGCCTATTTCCAATTTCCCTTGTCTTGACGGGGGCCCCATGTTAACTCGACGCCATCTTAGTGGTCGTCCGAGGACTCGTGTGAGGTGTCTAGAAGGTAGCGTAGACCCCCCTCCCACCCCACACAACTTACCACATCTGCCGTCGCAGATGTCCTGGCCCCGGGAAATTCCCAGGAGAGGCCCTGCAGCCCCTCCTCCCCAGGGAGGGGCCTATGGCCGCCTTCCCTTTCGGCGTCCCCATCCTTAGAGGGGACCGCCTCCCCGTTGAGGGGCCAATGGCCGCCTCCCCCCGGGCGCTCCCATCCGTAATGGGTGACGCCCCCACCTCTAGGGATCTTCCAATTACTGCTCACCGATCATGACCTTACCGCCACAGGCCGGATAGTTGACCGGCTATCCGGACCCCCCACAAAAACTCCTACTTAAAGGTCATGGCTGTAAACTCTTTAACCATGCTACGAGGTCTCCTATGAGTAAAGAGTTCCCCACCCGGGATAAATGGACCCCATCCTCTAGATACATATGGTCCCCCCTGATACATCCATGCGGAATCGAATGCAGTGTACTTGTACGAAACAGTCTACCAAGCTTGTTATTCACTTTCTTTACCGAATGATTTATAGCAGACACAGAATTAGCCCCTCGCCACACCTTCCGAGGAATCATATGGGACCAAGCAATCGTGCACCCCGGAACCCTTCTCGCCAACCAACTTACAGTGGATAGCATCAACTCGAGAAGTACCCGTCGACCAGTGGTCACCAAATCATTGCCCCCAAGATGCACTATGACTATAGATGGCGGTGACCTTGTCCGCCCTAACAAGCCCTCCATAAAAGTTTGAAACTGGTCAATACAGAGCCCGCCCCTTCCGTAGAAGGTCACCCTGTACCCGTATTCCCCAGCCATGTGAATCATGTCACCTGCTTTGAATACGTCCGCGGCCTGCCTCACGTATGAGTGGCCCACGACCCACACCACTCTCTCCTCAGCCGGTGGTCTTTGACCGCTGGTTCCCAGGTGTCGGGTCGACTGCACAGTCCGCCCCGCCTCGTAAGCTTGCGAAACTGTAAACCAAACAAAACAAGAAGCGTGAGTGCATGATATCAGCTTCACAACATGTGCAACCGCACATACCTTTTGTAACAATTCGAGGACCAACGCCCCAACTGTTTTACTTTCTCCACACTCAGACCCCTGGCTGTAGCCTCAGTAGCAGCCCCTATCCGGAAGGAATGGGTCCCAAACTCGCACGGGTTCAAGCCTGCGGCTGTAATTGCCATTGCAAGCACCCGCTGGAACTGAAACCTAGTCAGTGGGGTGGCGTCTGCGTGCCTAAGCAAGGTTCCCCCCCATGATGCCGCCCTGTGCGCCAAATACTCCTCAAAGCATGCAACCGGGCACATGGGAGATCCGGGAATCCGCTGGATTACTACACTGTCCCCGATCGCACCCTGATCGGTCTTGGACCTGGCAAACGAGACCATCATCGTCTCCCCCTTAATTTGTATGTGCTCTCGGCACAGACCTCCCCCCGTATCCTGCTTGTTCTTTGCTACCAGTTTGCTAACCCGCATAGCCCCATGGAATGCCAATGCAAAAGCGGCCCGGAATAGCACTGTCTCTGATTGAGATGAACATGTTGCAGGGAGTACGGACAGTAACAGGGCCAACCTTTCCAGACCTATCGGGTGCCTTTCGTCCACTCTGCGACCCTCAAGGCGTTGCCACCCACGCAGCGCCTTCTGTACCACGAAAGACGCTGTGGGGTCCTGGATACCATGAGCCCGAGCCATAAAAGAAATGGCGGCCCGGTGCCTCTGAGCCGTAGCTACTGATTTGCCTGCCTGATGTAACGACAACAAAAATTTCAGGACATACTCTTCTTGGCCCCAAAGCTCCCCCCTAGCAGAACCCAAAAAGGACCAATAGGAACGGAACGCCCCTTCGTATGCCTTCCTTGTCCTGGGTGCTAAACTCTCTCCCACGAGGTTTTGTAGTTCGGGGCACCGAGAGACCAGAGAGCTTCGGGAAATGGTGCCGCCACCGGGTCCGCTGTGGGCAGAAAATCCCAGAAGGCCTGCATACGGGAACGAGAAAGCGCATCAGCTGCTTGATTCAGCACCCCTGGCACATGTCTTGCCCTAAAAAGGACGTTCAGTTGCATACATAGCAAGACAATTTCCTTAAGCAGTCTCAAAATCCATTTGCATCGTGCTGCCTGACTATTGATACACTCAACCACGGTCATGTTATCAGACCAGAATACCACAGAGTGATCCCGAAACCCCTCAGGCCATGTTTTCAAGGCCACCAGAATAGGGAACAATTCGAGAAACCCAATGTTACCCGTAAGCCCACTCTCATGCCACCACGATGGCCATGTCTGGGCTGACCAGTGATTACCAAATATGGCGCCAAAGCCCATACTCCCTGCCGAGTCTGTCCACAACCCCAGCTCCTCGGAGGACACCGCCGGTTTGTTCCAGACCACACGACCATTGAAATCCGCCAGGAATGCCAACCATATGCGCATGTCCTGGCGAACCTCTGCCGAGAGCCTTGTGCGGTGGTGCCCTTCTTTATGGCCGACCATGGCTTGTGCAATCGAGCGGGAAAAAGGGCGAGCCATTGGTATCACTCTAAGGGCATAATTCAGCTGACCCACCGTCTGTTGTAATTGATGCAAATTTACTTTTGTCTCGCTAATACATGTTTCCAGCGAGGCCCTGAATTTTGTTACCTTTTCTTTGGGCAACCGGAAGCAACCCTCTTCGGAATCGAGCTCTATTCCAAGAAACTCGAGCGAAGTAAACGGTCCCACAGTCTTACCTGGCGCCAATGGCACACCAAAATGTTTCATGAGATCACAAAATGCATTCAAAGCCTGTGCACATTCCGAGTCCCCGGCTGCCCCCAGGAACAGAAAATCGTCAAGATAATGCATAACATGCGTAAACCCCGTTATTCTTGTGAACGCCCATTGAAGGAAACTACTGAATTTCTCGAAATACGCACAAGATATGGAGCAACCCATTGGCATACATTTATCCATGTAATAGCGTCCCTGAAACATGAAACCAAGGAGACGCTGGTCGTCTGGGTGTACCGGGAGCAACCGGAATGCTGACTCGATGTCCGATTTGGCCATCAGCGCTCCGGGCCCCAAGCGATTCAACATGGCGACGGCCTCGTCAAAAGACGCATACCGCACCGAACACACTCCCGGGTCAATCGCATCGTTCACCGAAAGACCCCTCGGAGCTGACAAGTTATGTATCAACCTAAATTCGCCTGGGTCTTTTTTGGGGACTACTCCCAGGGGTGAACAAACAAAATCAGGAACTGGCGGTCTGTCATATGGTCCGGCAACCCGACCCCGGGTCACCTCTTTCCCGATCTTTGCTTGTACCAAAGTTGTATTCTGCAGAACCGACAGTTGGTTCCTACATTGTGTTTCACCCTGAAAATTCCCCGCCGGGATGCGGAAACCATACGAAAAACCATCTCGCAACACCCCAGCGGAGTTATAATCCGGGTATTCATTGAGCCAAGGAATCATTGCCATGGTATCAACCGGGGTAGGTAAAGGCGCCCCTCGGACTATTTCAGACCTGTTTGACGCCCCCTCTACTTCCCGTGTCACCCGTTTTGGCTCTGCACATGGTCTCGGGATGCGAGGACTGCCCGCACCCTGTACATTCGTGCCTAAACTTGCATGACCCCTGGGGCCTTGTACACTTGCCTCTGTCAAAATTCCAGCATGCCCCTTTTTTACCTGAGTTGCCATTAGTCCTTGAGTGCTGATCATTGCCTGATCTCGCCCGAAAGGGCGCCCCAGACGAGTGGCGGGAAAACTCGCCCCCGTTCCCCCCCAACAATGGCGCCTTTGCCATGCCTGATTTCTCCATTTTTTGCCAGGAAATGGAGTCGAAACAATCCCACGTCAGAGATGCGTCGAACTCCTTGGACTTACGGAATATGCTATCGTACAAAAACCATTGATTACCCTCATATGTCTGAGAAAACTCCATGATACGTGTCTGATACACGGGTAGTTCAGCCAACAGTTCGGGCCTTCGTTCCCCCATAATTGCGGTGAACATCCCAAACGCTCTGCCCCAATTACCTATCGTTTCGTCAACTCTGAAAGCGGCCATTTTTGCGCGCCAAACACTAGGGTGCAGAAACTCCTTTTGAATCTTCACATGCTCAATCTCATAATGATCAGTTAGTAAAGAAAACATGTTTATATATTTATCAGCCCATATCCTCTCTTTGACTTCCATCGGGATATGCTGAGCCACTTTTTCCCTTCTTGAGGGTACCGACCCCTCCCCCGCCATCGGCAATAGCTGCTTACCTGAACCGGTAGCTGTGACCGTAGTCGCTGCCGAACTCGAGCCCGCTACTGGTTGTTCCACGGGAGCCTGCGGGGGAACAAGAGGACATGGTGCCTTCGCAGCATCTCTCGATTGCCGCAACTGCTTCATCACTGCTCTGGCATCATCAGCCGTGGCCCCCTCGTTATCTTTCCCCAACCACGCTGCCAACTGTGCAGCCAGTTCGGGAGGCATATCCTCCCCGTTCACGGGGGTGACTACAACCGGAATTGGTTGCCCCTCGTTCGGGACCGGGATCGGGGCCTCAGTCGGTGTATCTGGGTGCGCAGGCGGCGCCTCGGGAACTGGGGCCTCCCCCCCTGACGCTCCCTTCTTGGCCCTTTTACCTCTCCCGTTAGGGACTACTCCCGGCAATGCTGGTCCGACAACTCGCTTGGGTCCCCCCACACCATTCATTGCCGCCATCTGCTTCTTCATCTCGGCCATATCTTTCACCAGCATGCGGAGCATCTGATCAGTACCGACCCGCTTTCCGACCTTCTTGCCCGGCATCGTCCAACGCTGACTTTCTGAAAGAACAAAGACAAAAATTAAATCCTTCAAAATTGGCTCTTCGTTCCGTCTCGAGCTCACGGGCAACGGGAAGGTGCAGCTTCAGAGCACAGGAACAAGAGGATGCTTTCTTGGCTTGTCGCTCCTTTTATCCTTCTTCGGGCGGGCGTGGACCCACCTCCGATCTGCCTTCCGGGGCGTGGCCAGCGGCTTCGGTGTCTAGGACAACCCACTCTTGGGCGGGAAAAGGCGCGCCCCGGCTACGCCGCTTCGGGCATACCAGCCGGGACCCGCCTCTCGCCCAAAACGGCTTCCCGGGGGGATCGGGGTACTCCACCATACGTTCGGGGGGACCGAGTAGTCGCCCCTTTCCACATTTTGCCTACATTTCTGTGGTGGAAAGTACTGGAATCTGCGTGGATCCACAAATTTCTACCCACCCCGCGTTTGCCAAAGTCTTCCAAGAAAAATGGTACCTCACTTGTGTTGGTCGGCCTAGTGCCTGCAACAGGGAACGGTGCAATATGCAACGTGGTCCCACCTCAATTTCGCAGTGAAAAATGACCCTTTTTTGGAAAAGTGCCTAGCTGTAGTTTTTGAACCCTAGCTCTGCTGGCACCTAGGGAAACCTAGCAAACCTATACATTTTCGAAAACTAGACACCGAGGGGAATCCAGGATGGGGTGCCTTGACTGCCTCCCACCAGGTTCTGTTACCCAGAATCCCTTGCAAACGTAAAAAATTGACAAACAAAACACATTTTCCCCACATTTCTGTAGTGGAAAGTCCTGGAAAATGCGTGGATCCACAAATTTCCACCCACCATGTTCCCCAAAGTCTTCTGAGAAAAATGTACCTGACTTGTGTGAGTGGGTCTCCCACATAAGTGAGGCACCATTTTTACCGGTAGAACTGGGGGAATGCTCGGTGGTAGGAAATTTGTCTGAGCCCGGTGATGCCACACTTTCCCACACAAAAATGAGTGAAAAAACTGTTTTTTTCAGCTAAATTTGGGATTTGCAAGGGATTCTATGTAAGGGAGCGTCGGGGGATCCACGCAAGCCATACTTCTTTGGAAGCCCCTGGGTGTCTACTTTTCAGAACTGTGTGGGTTTGGTAGCTTTCCCTAGATTACCGTCGGGCACGTGGCCAAAAACCCAGGTGACCACCCTTGCAAAAGCAGGTGGTTTTGACAAAAACAATTTTGATGTCGTCTCACTACGTTTTGGGCCCTTGCCTGTCGTCGGTACTTGGGCCTCCCACACAAGTGAGGCACTATTTTTATCGGGAGACCTGGGGGAACGCTGGGTGGCAGGAAATTTGTGTGAGCCCGGTGATGCCACACTTTCCCCCACAAAAATGTGTGAAAAAACAAGGGATTCTGGGTAAGTAAACGTTGGGGGATCCATACAAGCCATACCTCCTTGGAAGACCCCGGGTGTCTAGTTTTCAGAAGTGAGTGGGTTTGGTAGGTTTCCCTAGATGGCAGCCGAGCACGGTACCAAAACCCAGGTGACCTCCCTTGCAAAACTAAATTGTTTTGATTTAATTATGAGTTCATTTCTGCAGCGTGAGATTTTTGGCACAATATCGCTTGGAAATTGTGACAGACATTTTTAAGTTTGCAGGACATTGTAGATAAAAAAATAAGTTGGAATTCACAAGAGAGACATCACCATGTACTCCCATGGGTTAACAATAATATCTACATTTGGTAGGTTATTCTTAGATGGAATGTACACCTTGACAGAGAGACTCAAAAGACAAACATTCCAGCACAGCTATCTATTCCTCAAACACACACACATACTGGTTGGATTTGGCATGAGGAGCGAGTGATGGTTCAGTACATAAAATTTTATTACAAGAGATTTCACAAAAATGAAATGCAATGTCAATAATTAAATGCATAAAATCCAAACCAGTGAATCGCAACTTGTGAGCTGTAAAGCCAGAACAAGGCACCAACCGATTTACAGGACATTCACACACCTTTCATACCTGATACACACAAGACCATTCACACCACCAGGCACAAAACCAACACATTACATCATTCACAAAAAGAGACAAGGTACACCCTGCTTCAGAAAGAGAAAAAAGACAAATATTACTGCACAGCCATCTAATCCTCAAGCACACACAGATACTGGTTGGATTTGGCATGGGGGTGAGTGACGATTCAGTATATACAATTGTATTAGCAAGTCATTTCACAAAAATGAAATGCACTGTTAATAATTGAAAGGACGAGAAACTGAACCATTGACTCACAGCTTGTGAGCTGTAAAGCCACGTCAAGGCACCAACCTCTTTACAGGCCATTCATACACCTTTCATACGTGTGACACATACAAAATATTCACACCGCCAGCTGCGGACCCATCACATTACAACACTCACACCAGCAGACAGCGCCATTCAAGGGCCCATCACTTTCACACGCCCACATTCCTGACACAGCAACTACACAAAGTGATGGACTGCGTGGAGTGGCTCTCAGCTAGCAGTGTGTGTAGTGACCAACAGAAAGTAACTACTCACATACACCAGTCGAGCGCCATTCCACCCACACAGCCATCCAAGCACCAGTCCATGCAGACAGCCAGCCTCGCGCCAATCCACGCACTCCGCCAGCCAAGCGCCAGTCCACGCACACCGCCAGCCAAGCTCCACTCCACGCACACCTCCATCCAAGCACCATTCCAGGCACACCGCCAGCCAAGTGCCAATCCACGCACACCGCCAGCCAAGCACCAATCCATGCACATCGTCAGCCAAGCACCAATCCACGCACACCGCCAGCCAAGCACCAATCCATGCACACCCCCAGCCAAGCGCCAATCCAAGCACACCACCAGCCATGCACCAATCTATGCACACAGTCAGCCATGCGCCAATCTACGCACACCACAAGCCAAGCGCCAGTCCACGCACACAGCCAGCCATGCGCCAGTCCACTTACACTGCCAGCCAAGCGCCAACCTACACACACCACCATCACATTTAGATTTTTTTTATACAAAACTAACACAAACAAATAGATACAAATCTACTCACACAAAATCTGAAACTAAACACATTGCACTAATTCCAACCTTAAAACAGAATACACATTTTTAAACAATACAGACCAGGCAGTTCATTTTACCACTCATGGATACTCCCAAAATTATTTTACGTGTGGTACGCTCTATAACAAGCAGGCACACACATCCCAGGGTTAGAAGGACACCCGGGGCAGAAAAGACAAGTCTCCTTCCGCAAACCTCTTCGCTAACAGACTCTACATCTCCTAGTGGGAAAGTCTTTTGTAGACGTGGGAGGAATGTAATCAGGAAAGTGGTGATCTTTCAATCGAGCCACATCCTCCACCACTCCAAGTCTAGGAACACTTACCTGTTCCACAACAACTAGGCTAGCGATCACAGAGTGCTGAAACTGAAGAAATGTCAATTTTGACGCAGGAGAACACTCCTTGAACACAAGGAAAGCATTAAAAGTTGCTAAGTTCAAAAATGGATGGCCAACTTCTTATTCCAAACATAAACCAGTTCCAATCTCTGATGTACTCTGTCAACACCACCCATGTGCCTATTGTAGTCCAGAATGCACACAGGTTTGTGCACTTCAGCAACCTGACCCCAAACAAGCACAGGTGAAGTACTCTCATCATGGATGGTAGTCAGCATGTACACATCCCTCATGTCCACAAACTTCACAGCTAGTAGTTCTTCACTACACAAGGAACTTCACTGACCCCTCTGAAGTTTTTTGCAAACAAGCTCTTTCGGATAACCTTTGCTGTTAGAGCGGATTGTGCCACATGCAAAAGTGTCCACTTTAAAAAATTCCTTAAACAATTGCACAGCAGTGTAGAAGTTATCAAGGTACAAATGGTGGCCTCTGTTGAACAGTCTTCTAGCAAAATACCACACAATTTTCTCTTAAACTCCAAAAGTGGACGGACAACCAGGGGGCTCAATAGTGGAATCTCTACCAGTGTACACACAAAAATTAAAAACATATCCTGTCTTACTCTCAGACAACATATACAGCTTAATTCCATAGCGTGCCCTCTTGCTAGGGATGCACTGCCTAAAAACCAAATGACCCTTAAACAAAACCCAAGACTCATCAATAGATATTTCTTTCCCTGGAATATAGATCTCTGAAAATCGATCAACAGAGGGATCAAGAACAGGCTGAATCTTAAAAAGACTGTCACAGTCAGGGTGACTACGTGGCAACGCCAAAGAATTATCCACAAAATGCAGCATGCATAGCAAAAGTAAATACTGATCATGAGTCATAACTGCAGGAAATATGGCTGTTGCACCAAGGGACTGGAAGACCAATATGAAGCCAGGTTCGGCTTCCTTAGCAAACCCATCAATAAAGTCAAACCCAAAAACTTCTTCAGCTCTTCCAGATTTGCCGGAGTCCACTCGGTAGCTCTAGAGTGGTGCCTAAGTGTGTCACTGTTGTCCCTCAAAAACTGTTCAGCATTCAAATTATCCTGCTCAACAATCTCACCCAAAAATACATCATCCATAAATAACTGAAAAAACTGTATAGGCAAAAAAAAATCACAATCCATTCTACACCCTGCATCACCGCAAGGCAGGCAGCACCGGCTGCACCATGTTTGGATCAACCCAGAGTCCAGCACTTCCAGTAGGAAGCCTAGCAGCCTCAGGCTGCAATCCAGATGCCTTTTGCACCATCGGCACATCAGTATCCTCCTCTGAAACATGCACTTCATCTGCACTGAGAGAACCTTCATCATCCGATGATTCCATGTGGAGAGAAAACTCACTGCCAGAATCTTCCCCTCCCTCCTCACCCTCAGTCTCATAATCCGGCTCAGAAGAACACTCAAGAAGCATACCAACCATCTGCTGAGCAGTCATTCTATGGCTAGCCATAATGATTACTAATAAAGGTAACTTGTCAAACAAGTCTACAACAACAAACACTATGTAAAATAAGTAATGAACAAAATTCACCTATATCAAAAATACCTATAAACTCCAAAACGATACCACTCAGTTGCCAGAAGCAGCTAAACTCACCACCACGTACTCTGCACAGACACAGTATTGATCAACAATATCCCACTAAAAAAAAGAGAAAAGTAAATTACACATAAGACAATGCAAAAGACATCACACAGATTTTCTTGCTCAAAACACTAACTAAATATGCTGCCACTATGAGACCACTTACAAAAATATTCATTCCTACATTACAATATTACTCATTTGGAGCAAATACAACACAAATGTTTTACTTACCAAAAAACTGCAAGTACGCAAAACTGCAGAACAACCTCTGTCGAGACCACAAACAGGAATCAAAAGCTTTACACTAGAATAAAAAGGAGAAAAAAACATTACAATCACATATGCAAACAATGCACCAAACCACTATCCAAGCTAAGGGGTAGGTGGGCCTTAAAGTATAAATGTAATACTCACTCCCGTAAAAGGGTAGCAACCCTTGCCCTTAAGGCCACCCCCCAAAACAAAAATAAAAATCAACTCTGGTGTCTAGTGACTTCTGGCCCCCTTGGCAGATGGGCCTAAAAACATACTGCTACTCTGCCACCCAAATGGGGTTAGAAATGGTCACAATCATCCTCCCATAAAGGGGTGTAACCCATGTCCAAGGGGTGGCTCCCCACCATTTAAAAAAAAAATGTGGTGGGCTACTGGCCCTACAAAAAAAAATTATGCCGAACTGCCCCTCAGGGTGATATCAAAAGGGATGATGGACGGAGTGCTTCAGCAAATCTAACTCTCACCCCCGTCAACTGATCTGAGTTTAATCCATCATCATTCTTTAGCTCACTCTACCACCCCAGATCAGACATGGCCATATGCAAATCAGTCTAACCCGGTGCGCTTTAATTGCCCTAAGTTGGTAGGGTATGCCCAGACATGGGTCCCTTTGCCACTGAACTCAAGCAAGCCTGGATTATGACTGCTGATTAGCCAGAAACTGGTCCCAGGATGGTTGTTTCCGGGCCAGGGAAAACATGGCTTTGCAGGACTGTTCCCATGAGGCATAGGGTCACACTCATTTGCATATGGCCGTGTCTAAACTAGGGTGGTGGAGTTAACTAGAGCATGCTGATGGAAGAATAATTAAATTGCCCCCCCCAAAGGGGACAGACAATGCCAAAATGTATGCCCCTAAAAGGGGAGTGACTCTTTCCCAAGGGCCACTCCCCACTACATTTATTCAGTTGACCCAGTGGGCCAAATACATTTATTAACATTTAAATCAGCCCCCCAGGGGGGCAAACCAAGAAAAATTATAGGCCCCCAAAAGGGGTGCTACCCTTGCCTAAGGGGTCGCTCCCCAAGACTACATTTTATAATATGGGCTCTCTAAAATGGCCCTTACGGGAGTGACCCTTGCCCAAGGAGCACTCCCCAGCACATTGGCCCAATTAAAAAAAAAAAAATTGGGCAGACAAAGCGATTTTTTATTGCCCCCAAGACTACATTTTAAAACATGGGCTCCCTAAAATGGCCCCCATGGGAGTGACCCTTGCCCTAGGGGCCACTCCCCAGCACATTGGCACAATTTTTAAAAAACTATTAAAATTCTGCCCGACCCCAGGGGGGCAGACAAAGCGATCTACATTGCCCCCAAAAGAGGAGCGACCCTTGCCTAAGGGGTTTCTCCCCAAGACTAAATATTTTTGTCTTGCCTCTCTAAAATGGCCCCCATGGGAGTGGTCCTTGCCCAAGGGGCCGCTCCCCAGAACAACGGCCGAATGTGCGCCGATTTTCTTTGAAATAATTAATATTAATATTCTGCCCCCTCCTCGGGTGGCAGACAGCGCAAATTAAAATGCCCCACAATGGGGAGTGACCCTTGCCCAAGGGGCCACTCCCTGAACAAACAAGCATTGCCAAAAGTATAAACAATAAAAAAATCCCTGGCGTCTAGTGGGCATTCCTGCTGCACGATCGCACGATCGTGCAGCACGAATGCTCAAAAGAGGCATTGAGGGAAAGGAAAACCTTTCCTTTCCCTTGATGCTTCTTTCATTGAAATCCCCCCTCCCCAGCCCAAAAACTTACCTCTTTGTCTATCGAAGCGCTGGAAGCAAATGGCTTACCTGCGTGTCGGTAAACAAAGGGAACCTCTAATGACGGCGCTGACATCATTGATGATGCGGAGGGGGGAGTGGGGAGAGGCAGGGGAAGGTCTTCCTCTGCCTTCCCCGTAAAAATCTTTAGGATCTCGCACCCACGGGGGAACGCCAGTGCTTCCCCCGTGGGTGGGTCTCATAACGAGGTGAGCTAGTCATGAGCACAGCGCGACTGTATGCCATGACGAGCTCGTCATGAGCATACAAGGGGTTAATGACTGTATTCTATCTATGGTCTCATGACTGGGTGTAGCAGAAAGCCAGCATTTGTGCACCATCCCAGACACCCACACACATTAGGGAGCTTAGGTGTGTCTGGATGGGCCATCACTGGCCGGATGGGAATGAGAAGCTGGGTGCAGCCCAACTGATACCTGACTAAGCTGTGTCCTGCCTCCACACAAAGGGATGCCTAACAACTGCAGTTAGTCTGGAGCCAGGACAGGGAAGGCAGGATACCTGGGTACTTCAAAGGCAATGCTCTACAAACTTCTCCCCCACTTCAAAGGGTAAACAGGGTATACGTACTGGACCCTGCTAGACATACCAGCCAAAATCGTCGGCAGGGCTTTGTAAAATAGAGTAGTAGAATGGGTCACTGAAAATATTATGTTAAATAAATGCCAATATGGATTTGGAAGTGGCATAGGGAAAATAGACCAATGCTTCAAGTTAAACCTGATTATCGGTGGCCAAGCAGCTTGTGCTTTATTTAGCCTTTATGGACTTGACAATAACCTTTGACTGTGTTAATCAGGCTAAGTTGTGGCAATCTCTTATTAACTTGCAAATGGGTCCATCCTTAATCCACCTGTTGGTCTGCTTGCATATTGACACTAAGGTCAGGTTTGGTAACAAAGGAGAAGTCAATGATGAATTTAGTATTGATTAAGGGTTTGCCTGGGGTACATTTTAGCCCCTCTCCCTTTTATTTTGTATATTAATGATCTCAGTAGGAGCTTAGTAAGTGTACCCCAGATATGCCAATGGTGAATGGTGCCCCCTTTCCAGCATAATTGTACGTGGATGACACAGTATTAATTGCTCATACCGGAAAGCTTTGTGTCATCTAGTGCACTTCTTCATTAATTTTATGGCTAGGCTGAATTTATTAACTAATTATTACTAAGCCTTTTATATTGATCTGTGGCCCAAAATCCAAAAGACCCTAAACTATTACGGTGGGTAAGGAAGTGTTAAGCACTAATTTCTTCTCTTACCTGAGGTTCACTCTTAGTTCATCTGGGACATGGTCTGTGCATATCACACAAAATTGGGCCAAACTCTCCCGGGCTGTTGGGTCTCTGTAAAGTCTCCCATCATCCAAGAGAGAGAGAGCTCTTACACCCCTCTTGTAAATATCTTCAGCACAATGGGTTCCCATAGAAACTTATGGGGCAGGTATATGGGGCTTGGATGATTTGACTACCCTCCAGAGGGAGGAAAATGTATTCTGTTGGAGAGTACTGTCAGCCTCCGTGTCAACCTCTAGCTTTATTTGCCACAATGAGCTAGGATTAGACTTTGTGAGTCATTTTATACGTAGCCAGCCAATTCTTCTGTGGATATATATCTAGAGCTCAGAAGGAGCAAAACAAACTATAGAGTTAATTTTAGACTGTTTAGCATTTGTGATAAGGGTCTTCTGATCCACTGCATAGTGAATGTCAAGAAATCTTTGAAAGCCATTGCATTGGCTCATATGTTTTTTAGACAAAACACTGCAGGGCTGCCTCAGTTAGAATGCAAGTGCAAGTTTTGCTACTAGAGCGTGTCAAAGAAGAGAGGTTGAGGGCTGAAAGATAAAAATTTAGTGTCAGGGGGCTTTTTTGAACAATTATTTGCAGAATACCAATAAGATTTGGAACAAGCTTTTATTGTTTAGCTTTCGGGTGGGTACAGTGAAACATTTTCTTTGTTTTCTGGCAAGGTACCAACCTCCCATCGACTCTACCTAAAGCACAAGTACTAACTTGCACTACGGCTTTGTATGTAAGAATACAATTTTTTACTGGCATACCAGATGATGAAATGTGTGGAAATGTCATTCTGTCTCTTAATGCGGCAGTCCACTCCAAGAGGTTGATGCTTTTAGATTAAATTTAGTTGAGTGATGAAATAATCCATTGGAACCAATGTGTCTCCTCTGCTGCACAGCACAACCTCAAGCATAACTGATGCTCCACTGCTGCTGCGTGGATCAAAACCATTGCAAGTCACACATTGCATCAAGGCTTGTCCCTGCATCAGAACCTTTGCTCCCCGCACTGGCCCTTCTATCACTTATCAACAGCAGCCTTGACTTTGACAACAGACTCCACATTGTAGCTTTGCAGCTCTTAAGAGCTGACGCATTGCCCTGGCTGCGCACAACATCTTTGATGCCAGACTTCGCATTGCAAGCGCCACCAACGGGCCTTCGACGCCTATGCATGCACTCACATATCAGTCTCATCCCATCTCGGAACTGACATATCGCTTTGGCCAGTATTTAAGGTACTATGTTTAGAGGGCCTAGCTGGGTCCCTATGGCCAGCCGGTGCTTTATTGCGGTCAGCCTGAACATATAACTTTCTCCCTTTCTGGCGAGATCAGATATCCACAGTTGACGCTTGTGCTTTTTGGTGCTATTTTCACTAAAATCTTTAATTTTGAATATATCTCCGGTTCCACTGGTTGTATTTTTGTCATTTTGGTCTTGCTCCCTTAATTATAGTCATTAGCAATAAATGTATTTTTCAAACTCTGTTGTAGCCCCCTTTTGTGGTGTATTGCCACTGCGTTACTGTTTGAAGTATTGTACAAATAATTTACACAGTGCCTCTGAGTTAAGCCTGACTGCTCTGTGCCAACCTACCCGGGCGTTGAGCACAGGTTAATTTATAGTTAATTTAGGGTTTGCTTGTGACTTTGCCCTGAGAAGAATTGTGGTTGTTGCTTGAGAAGGGTTCCACCCCGTCTCAATCTGTAACCCAATGTCTTACAAAAGGGTTCTATGTTGTTTTTCAAATTGTATTCAGTTACATGTTTGTAATTTATTAACTATATGTATAATGGTTTCAAGTTTATGTGCACTTGAATAGATCTGTGCTGATTAGGGTGTCAAGACAATCATTAAGTCTATAGCTCTTATTGGTTCATTGGGAAAATATATTCCAGATCCCATAAATAATATCTGTTTATTATGAATTTATGACAAAGCCAGAATGCCTGA
The DNA here is from genome assembly GCF_964263255.1 of Lissotriton vulgaris. Lineage (NCBI taxonomy): Eukaryota > Metazoa > Chordata > Amphibia > Caudata > Salamandridae > Lissotriton > Lissotriton vulgaris. The sequence continues at coordinate 1,574,396,186 of NC_141695.1, read as the reverse complement.
CTTACTTGTTGTGAAAAGTGTGTATTAAAGGTGACAGGCTATTCAGAATGGATTGTAAGTATACTTAGCTAAAGCCATTAGATGGGTATTTTTGTAGCAGAGCATCTCACTGATTAGAATTATAGTGTTAGGTGTTGGTGACCCACCCATAGAAAACATGGGCATGGAAGATGTGCACTGTGCTAATCCTTATTAATATCTAGCAAGAGGGATATTTTATTGTTTTGACAACTGTCATTTTGTACATATTTGTAATTTTACTACTTAATACCTGATGGTTGCCTTGTCAGAATGCTTATACTCAACACAGTATCTGGAATTAGATAAACCTTTACTAAAGGTGGAGTATGTCCAGGGCTTGATATAATAATATTCAAAGTCAATTAGGATTAGGCATTAAAGTTGTTTGTGAATTATGTATTTCAGAATTTGAACTTTACAGGGTCTTCAAATGTGTAATGTTATAAGCAATAGGAACAATAAGTGCATTTCAGCAGTCTGCACTCACTATTCTATCCAATCAATACATTTTATAGCTTGATGGTATTGCCACCATAAGGTCATGGGGGATACATCTCTAACCAGAATTACATTATATCTAAAATATAAAGATAATTATCCATTAGAAAATCACATATAAAAATATTTGTGCAAATTCAGAAAGGTAAATCTAAAGGTGAAGGTTTCTGTACAAATCTAATTATGTCTATGGTTTGGTGTACATTTCCACTTAATTGCTAGTACCTTTACAGGTGTATTTTAGTTAAATCTGAAAAATTTAGTACTGCATGGCATAGGCGGAGAAGACCACCAACGCTAACTAGAACAACAAATTGAAAAGAATAGGGAACCATGTATCATATGAGGAAAATAGGCAAACAGGAATTTGTTAGGAAAATAATACACACCTGGCAAGTGGAAGAAAATAAATACAGTCCACACCTGACTCATTCCTTTTGCCCATGTACTCTGAGACATTGTAGATGCCAGACATCAGCTATAAGTGTGTTGTGCACTCACCTGCACACTTTTTTCTTCACAAGTTATTTTTTAGATTTTTAATGATTAGGCTCAATATTATTTACTTTCAAGTGCATTGGTAACAGCAGCAGAAGAACTTCCTACTATGATACATTGCTGCTCTTAAATGGTTGTGCATTTGAATACTTTTTGCACATCGCATATTTGGTTTGCTGTGAGATGCTCAAGGTGTCCCCACTGACTCTCAGGAAAGAACCTGTGGCCACAAAATGTAGTGCAGCCAGTATTTTACCGTAGGCATGTAGAGCCTGGAAGTGAGCTGTTGGTGCAATGAACTTCTGCTCCAAGTTAGTGACCATGTTCAGGATCAAATCTTTTGGGGAGTGGTATCTAGAAATAACTATTTCTCTCTTAACATCCAAACATGCTGATCCTCTGCCTGCAAATTATCTCTCTTCTCCTCAAATAATTGTTCCTCAAAATAAGAATAGCAAATTGAATTACTCCTTCTCTGTGAAGTGCCATGTGTGTTGCATGTGATTGAAACCTTCCTGCAGTATGTGCTTTATACAATTTGTAGATACCATTAATGTTCTGTTTTAATTTTAATATTTACATTTTGAAAATTATAACATTGAAATAAAAGAACTCATTTTCGACGTTCCATTTATTATCAAATTATTCCCTACATAGCATTTGTGTTTTTCCTTATATCCATTTATTTCTATGAGAGTGTGCTGCAGTATCAATGACTGGTAATGTGGGGTGCTTAACATACCCATACGCTTTGCTGGATTAGATTTGAGCCTATTTTGACAGTAGTACTATTGCAGTAGATGTAGACTTACTTGGTTTGAATAACAATTGGATTACTCTTTTTTTGGGTATGTTTCAGTATTTGCATGTGCATCTATAAAACTCTCCTTACATTTTGCTTAGATACTCCACATTTTCAAATCACTCCACCATTTCCCTCCAATATTTACTACAAAAACATATATATTCATGTGCAGAAATGTCCTGATATGTGGTAGAAATCCCTCACATATAAGAGATAGGGCACTTGTGGGTGGAGATCTCTGACCAGATGTTAATGAATAGCATTTGTGAGCATGAAGAAAATTACTACAGTGAGTGTTTTTTCCAGTACTCAAAATCCTTTTCATGAATAGGTCCTAATACACTGTTAATAGATCTAAAACACTCTAATTGAACAATGCGTCAGGATCAATGGTCAATGGTCTATGCTCATCTGGGAATGTCTGGTGAGAGGATAGATGAAATATCCTGAATTCATTTCAAAGCAGACAAAAAGTGTGTGTATAGCATAGGCATCACCTAGACGGAGGATTCAATGTTTTTACGTCTAAGCTACATAAAGCATGGAACACAATTCAGGCACAATTACAAAGGAGCTACTGGAGTCTCTCAAGACTTGCAGCGGTGGTGGTCATCTTAATTTCATGGGAATAAATTCCTTGTGTTGCATGATGCTCATTGCTGAGCAGCTGCGGACAGAACCCTTGTTGACAGGAGCTGGATTTCTTGTGCATACAGAATCATCTACCTAGAGTAATATACCAAATAACACTGTAGATAGTACTACAGTTTTCTACTTTTCTGCTATGATTTGTCTGTTGAAATCATCTGGTTTTGAACTATGAACAATACCCTGAATTTATCTGGTATTGTGCTATGGACTATACATTGGATCCATCTTATTTTGTGTTATGTGGTCATCAGGTGCAGTTTATGAACTTGGTACTACAATCATGCTTAAGCCTACAAACTCCATTGTATAGACTTTGTTACTCTTCTTGATTAAAAATCAGTAACAAGTCATTACACTTTGGAGCAAATGATTGCATTTGAATAGGAGTGAATTCTTATTAATATTGTAAAAGTATTGCTGTAAGAAAATGGATTGTTATTTGAGATGGGCAACTTCCCTATTCAAGGAATAATAACACTCCTCATTAGAGGGAACCCTCGAAGTCACTAAAGTAACTTGAGCTTAACACCCTAGTAGCTATGACACATGCTGACTTGCTTAACTTAGAGTATTGTCTAAGTACCAAATAGTAATAATGTTCAAACACAAAGCAAACACATCCCAAAGCAATTCGTGATAATAGAATCAAATGCAATAAACAAAATGACAACAAAAGAACAGAAATCCAATAAGAGGAACCAGGGATATGAATTTTGAAAGTTTTAAGTAGAAGTCACACCAAAAAGCACTTAGTGCCAATGAAAGTCTATGGAAGTGGTAGACTAGGCCCTATGCATGATTTGAGACCGACAGTGATGGAGTTGGGTACTTCAAGTGAATTGATCCCAGGAAAAGTCTTGAACTCAAAACGTTTGAAAATGTTTCCAAGTCCCACATCAGAAAGGGATGTAACCACTTTCATGAAGAGAAGCATTGACATTTCTTCTACGTCCTATTACAGAAAGGAAAGTAAAATATCTAGTTTTCTGTTTCTTGGCTCTTTACTATTTACTTTGAACTACTGCTGACTGGCAAACTAATCATTTGCTTGGTAACTACGGGGTTCAGGAAAGTGGATATCAGTACCGCTCCTGTAGGATCTGAATTAAAAGGTTAGTCCAACTGTGACACAAAGTACACTGGTGCAATTTCAATAATTGTTGACCCAGATTGCACAATAGTAGTCCAAGCATAAAGAAACTTCCTCTAAGCAGTGGTTCTGTAATTCTTTCCCCTTTCTTTTTGTGTGTGCTAGGGTTGTGGAAGGTACAGTAGTACAGAACCTGTTTCACCTCCATATAGCAAGCTTACATCCTACATTTGTGTCTGGTGACTATACTTAAAGCACTTTTTAACTATGAACTAGATGTGTGTAGGTTTATTTGGCATTACCCAGGATTGAGTATAAAATGTAGTGGTCATTTTGTAACAGTCAGTGCAAAACGTAGGGCGTAAACAGTCAGGCCGCTTTCGGATCATTTACAACATGTTTACAGGCGAGAAGGGGGCATATGTGATGCAGGCTCAGGAACGGATAATGACTCTGGGAAGCTGAAGTGCAGGTCATGCATTTTCTCTACTGTCTGTAAGAGCTTAGAGAGATAAAAGTATGTAAACTGCCATAATCACCTCACATGCCAACAAATACTTTCACATGCCAGTGAAAGTCATTTGAGACCAGGATGACCATCACTTGCAAAGGGTGATTATTCTATGTCAGGGAATGTTTTTTTCTGAGAAAAATTACCATCCAACACCATTGAGGGTGACAATGTGCTATTTTCAGCCACTCTATACCAGAAATGGCCATAATAAGCCAGTGGCAATCTGTGCCAGTCACAGACATAATGTGCCAAGAATGGCCATGGTATGAAAGGGAGTTTCAATACAACAGTAAATGGCATCATAGTCAATGACTACCATCATCTGCAAGGGAAGGTATTTTCTGCTATGGGTTAGCATTCAATATGAGATAGGAAATTCTATGCTAGGACAGTGGCGGCTCACCAAATTTGGACTGGGATGCACCCACTTTCTCTCCCAAATTTAATATAATGTTCTTTTTCATCTTTTATAGGTGTTTAAGAAAAATAAGGGTACATGCATGGAGGCATGGTTAGGATTGCAATCCCCCATCTTGCTTATATGTCCAGGATTTGCTTGGTGCTGATGTGCAGCAACCTTAGGGTGCCATGCATTTACATGGCTGACAATCACCCAGGCTTAAGGCGGTGAGGCAATCAGTAATATCCTCCTGGACTAAGCTCCACTCTCTGATGTCTTGAAAGCAAAGTTAGCCCCGGGAGCTTCAGGCTGAAGTCCAGCAACTAAGGGGTGTCAACTGAATCAGCAGCTGAGTTCATGACTACGAACTCCTTCACAACTTGTCACAAGGTGGAATGGGGTCAGTAAGCTGTACTGACTCCACCCCAGCCAGTGACACGCTGTAAAAGGGCAGGATTGGATACTGCAGGCAGTGAGTAAGCTGTGCACTTGAGTGCTGATGATACACTGCACAGACTTGAGTTCTCAACCTCTGGCATTGCACTTAGAGAGAGGTGCAATATCCTGACTGGATCCGAATGACACTGCAGAGGAGTAGTTACTAGTTATTATTTTAAATAGGAAGCAAGCAAAGCCTTCTTCACCTCTGACCCAAACACTCTCTTTACCCCTGACCCAGGCCTAGACTAGACAGGGAGATGGCATTGGTGTGAGGAACAAGCTCGCCCAGATTTTCTATTCTTATTGTGCCAAATGGATTTACGGCATAAGATTGTGCTTCCATGGGGAGCTGTTTAATGGCAAGATGAGTTTTTAATTAAATGTTTTCGGGCCTGTCAGCTCATATCTCTGCAGTGGCAAAGAGAGAAACAGTATAAAGCATTTACAACACGACATACATGATGATGTTACCTTTAGGTCATATTTTAAAATGGGAGTCTGCTACTATTACATGTTTTTATCCTGTGTTTTGTTTGACTCTGTGAAAAAAAATATACGTGATAAAATAACACATCCAGGCTGTGAAAGTTTTCAGAGACTAAGCTATAAAGCAATGAGTATTGGTGTCCTATGCTCTTCCCAGAAACCCGCGGCAGCACTGTTAAGTGGCGGTGGGCTGAATACCAAGGCAGCGTAGTCTGGAATCTGAGCTGAGAAAGTATCTGAAACTAAGCTCCATGTGTTGCATAGTCATTGGCGCGTACCCAGGTTTGGGAGGATGCTATAGTAGTCATTCACATTTTCCTAGAGAATGGCGGTTAGACAGTTAAGACAATGACTCAAGGCTTTCTGGGGGAGCAACAGAGGCAGATTTTTTCAAAATTGTCATGAAACTAACTTAATCCCATATTGAAAGTTAAAGAAATTGTACTGAAAACTCCACATTTTACCACATGTTTAATTTCTTAGGGGAAGAACTCCAGACACCTACAGGGACAGTTGGTCTTACACGCTGCCATAACTGAGGAAAATGTATGGTTTCACTTTCCACATCACCTGTTTTGATCTCCCGAGTGACACAGACTCTGCCCCCTCACCTTTCAGGCACTTCTCTTCAAAAATCCACGTTTGGATTCCTCCGGACACTTTCTCCTCTTCCAGCAGCAGCACTTTCATGCAGTTTTTCAGGGGTGGGGTGATTCTCCAACTTTCTGTCTTCCATGGGGCTTCTTCAGGGTACACTGGGAAGGGTCCCTAATCTTTAAAGATCTATCTGCGACTTTCACATAGCACCCACTCTCCGTGTGGTCCCTATCAGCCTACCTTGGGTGGTTATGTGGGTTCCCAGCAATTCTACGTTCTCTCAACATTGTTCTGACTCGTGTTGTTGTTCTTATACCACTATCTTATTTTATGGTTGGTGGGCCCACTGTGTATTAGTGCTATTTACTGTGGTTTCTTTGCTACAGTATTGTGTGCTTTGTGTCTATATCCGTGTGGGAGATACTGTAATGTACTAGATAGTGTTATATCATAAATACATATTTTGTATAACTACTGTGTCGTTCTCTTTGCATGTAATCTATACGATAAGATTGCATTCTGGTAAAACAAGCTGCTTTACACTCCTTTAAGACTAAGCATGAAGGCTGTTCTCCACAGCTACCACTTGGATAGCTTTCTAAGGTTGTCTGAGACCTCTTAAATCACCGTAAGGGTTGTCTGGACTGGTGCAAGGTGCCCACTTACATTAGTGGACATCATATTCCAGGCCATCTTCTCACAGCCAGGTTTTTTGTTGGGCTCAATTTGAAGATTTTCCAACAATGTTCTAAGACAGATGGTAATACATTAGACTGGGACAAACCCTTACCTTTTCTTCTCAATTCTCCATCACTTTTAGGGCCACAAAGGGTGCTTACTCTTCAGTCTTCCATTACCTGTGACCGTAGTAAACCACCATTTTTATTCTAACAAAGCTTTGGTTGACTTCCCCATTGTTTTGAACATTGCGGCTAGTGATGTTTGAAAGTGATGGGTGTACAATACTGGCCAAGAGTTCACCAAATCTTTTTCAACATATGCTTTGCTCATAGTCAATCCCTCTCACTTTTAGGCCCAGAATAACAAACATTTTGCACTGGGTTTGGGTAAATACAATCTGCAAATCTGTCACAAAATAGACGCAAACCTGAGTGAAACTTTTTTTATTTTTTGAGCTGGAAAATTGACAGATAGTAACACAAAGCAGCACAAAACACTCCTTTGTGTTACTCTGCATCAAGAGGCGTTCAATGGGTGGTACATGGGCTTTCCCATGCTACCATCCTGAGTTTTCTTTACACAAAACCCTATCTACTAACAACAGTAGACAGGGTGTTGTGCCACTAAATTATGTCACTTGAAAATAGGCATTACAAATAGAGAAATGCACTTATTTCTACTCACATGTACCACATTGTATGTGTGTTGCAGTGTTCTTCCCACATCCGAAGTAGGAAAATCTTTAAAGTTAGTCAATGCATAGCATTTTGTGCTTAGAGGCGAACCTTCCAATATAAAGCATATGCTAGACTCACGCAGAAACCTTTGTTCTATGGCCCAAAGATGTATTTGTAGAACCTGCGGCCTAATTGTGCGCCAGCACTAGGGGGACAACAAGATAGTACCATATCTTTTTAGATATGGCCCGTTCACTTAACGCAGTGCAGCAACCATTGATGTTGCACTGCTATGCAGTATGAGAACATTTTGAAAATCCAACCCTTATTCACTTTCCCCTCACTTTAACTCACATTAGCTCACTTGCTCATTATCGCTCATACTCAATCCCACGCACCTTTACTCACATACAAACATACTGGTTCTCACTAGTTCTCATTCTCACTTACTAAAACACACGCTCACTGACTCTCGACCCAGGTGCAGCTGCACCTGCTGCACCATAGATGGCTACACCCGTGACTCATTTCAACTCCCTGTCACAACCTCCAATCAATCACTCTTTCTAACACACTCATACTCCTTCCCTCACTCCCTTGCCCTCTCTTTCACTTAGTCATAATAAACACTCTCAAACTGATATTCTCAATCACTTTCACTCTCAATGGCACTCTCCAACACACTCACACACACACTTTCACTCAATCATATTCTCTCTCAATCTCTCACAAACACATACACATACACACATGCATAGAAAAATATATATTTTTACTTACCTTTTTTGCTTAGTTGGCAACTCAGAGGATCCATGGCAGCAGCAAATCAGGAATCTGCTGGTGGGCATTTGAACCAAGCAAGCAATGATAACCAATGAGAAGCCAGATGGAGCAGTAGGGGCAGGGTTGAAAAGGGGAAGAGCCACTTCAATCTCTCTCCCAGCTTCTAGACAGGACTGGAAGCACAGCCATATAGGAAGCTGGGATAGTGCTAGGGATCATGCCCATGCTGATCTGTGTGGCTTTTCATTGGCTTCAGGGATACACTTATATGTGCCCTGGCAGCCACAATTTAGCAGATATACTATGCTGCCTGAGGCATGTCTGATAAATAAAATGGGATTGTCCCTGTGTGAGCGGATTGCAGATGAACCATGCGCTGTAGACATGCACAATCCAGACACTGAGCTAAAGAGTGTTTGCGTTTGAAACAACACTCTACAGCTCGATCAGGCCTCAGCCCCCCCTCCTCCCTCCTGTCATCAGGAGCCTGAAAAGCGCATTTGCAGTGTTAAAGGAAACACAAAACATGTGTTTTCCTCAACCCTGCTAAATTGAAAAATGCACAGGGACCCCACAGGGGGCAAGTTGGCCTACACCCACAGTTGTTGTGGTATGTAAATCCATTTCAAAATGTAACAAAACTGTACTAAATGTCTTGAAAATAGGCAGGAGTGAAAAAAAGGATCAGTTGTGGATCTACTAAAGTGTTTTTGAAGGCAAAGGTGCAACAAGACACAAATAATCTTGCCTAATTGGAGTATACTTTTTAACATTTCCTAACTCTGTTATATAAACCATTCACTTTAGAATCCTTCCCACCACTGTGCCATATAAATCACTAACAGCTCCACTTTGGGTCGTAAAGAATTTTCAACTCACCCATTTTGAGGGATATATAACTATCATCTGCCAATTCTCAGTTAAGAACCATTCAAAATCTCACCATTCTGATGAATAATCTTTAACAGCTCAGATCCTCTTCAAATCTTCCTGGGTCTCCCTTTCTTAACTCTCTTCTTTCACACCTTTCATACTTCCTTTCCTATCCTCCCGCGTCACCTTTCTGCACCTCTCCTTTATTTACTGCCTTTTCCTCTTTCATTAACCACCTCTTTTCCCCACTAATCTCCTTTTTTCTCCTCCCACCTCACCATACTGTCATCACAATGCACCACTTCGTCACCATTATCACCTCTCTTTATGGCAGTACATCAGTAGATACTTCTTCACTCCACTAAAGATCCCCACACTTGGTCATACCAATTCATACAACTCTTTTTGCATGAACTCAAAATACATCAATAAACTGAAATAATGTATAACTCTATACCCCAACACACAACCTGCCAACAAACACATATCCATCTGCACACCACCACATTTCACATTCCATAATTAAATTAAAAAGTTCAAATGCAAAAAACAGTAAGAAAACGTTACTTTTCCATATACACAAGCGAGCTTAAAATAGGCCAAATAGTCTATTAGTTTCAATAATTCGTTTAAGCAAGTACAAAATATTAATTAATTTGGAACCCCTTTGTTCAATGGTTTTGACCTTTTTATCACGCGACGGAAGTTCTCTGGAACACATCCTATTAGGAGTAACTGCAACACACCAACAGGCCAGCACACCAGCATGCAGCGACCCCGCTGACTTCATAACATGTAGCACATTTCTATCTTGGAACCAGGCTAAGTCCGCTAACTGCAGAAGACAACTCTGTTGCCTCAGCTGTGGCAAAAAAGCAAAGTATTAGTTCACATTGCACTATACAAAATTGAAAATAGCATAACACTTGTGGGCAGCTTTCACTGCGCTGAAACAGTCAATGCATAAAAAGAAAGGTGCTTTTAAAAGCATATTTGAGAAATCTAATAAAGAGCCATTTATAAACAAAAAGAAGAAAGGAAGAAACTGGCTTTATGCGCATGAAATTAAGAGGAAATACACCTTGCTTGTTATTGGAAGGCAAATAGAAAAGCAAGAGTCATTCGAAATCAAGAGCATTTCACATGGCACTAGATATAGTCTCTTTTTTATATTTGAGTCAGGTATGACCAAAATACTTACATAACAGATTTGTGAGACATATATAGTAACTAAGAGCAACTCCCCATAAACATGGCTGAAATAAAATAAATCTGCATCAGCGTAGAAAAAAAAAACGCAGACAATATATATAAGCAAATTTCGGAACACTGAAGATAGTAATATCTCATACCATGTTCATTCCAACTGCTAAATGTTTTACTATAATTTTAAGTCCTAGTCAAAAGCATCCCAGGTTCTTTCCAATTATTTTATTGATGGAGGGCCTCTGGGTTTGGCTATTGCTAACTCACATTCAAAAAGGTGGTGACAATTAGCCCACCACTCTTGCTTTTAGAGGGAAGGGGGAAAACCATGACCTAGCTATACACTCATTATGACATCTGTGCCGGTATACAGGTGAGCCAACAGATGGTCTAAAACTGTTGCTTTTTATAATTATGGAGTGAGCAAAGCCATCAACAATCTCCAAAGCACTCTTAAATGTCTACTGCTGAGACCTCAGAAGTAAGCATCCTGCTCCATTTGGAAGAAAGTAGTGATAGTGAACTGTCATCGGTGGTATGCCGACAAACCCTTTGATATACTGCACTAATCAAGGCTTTTATGGGTGCCCTATGAAAGTAAGACAGAATGTCCAGCCCTCCCAGATCCATTGGGTCCTTACATTCCCATAGAAAGTAGTCCAGCAGCTGCAGGTATTTAAAAAACAAGTGACGAGGAAGCTCATAAGAGGCCTGACGACCAGCAAAAAAGAAAAATCCATTAAGATCATACAGCTGCCTATGGTCTTCACCCCTAGTCTTACCCAGGCCTTACCCAATGGGTCATTAAATATTTCAGGGAATGCTGAATTATCCCACATTGGCATATGTGCATGTAGCCCAGCTAAAGAGGGGATGTATGTTGTTACAATGCATACTTTTACAACGCATACCTTTAGAACGCATTTTTTACACCGCAACATCCATTACAACGCATTCTATTACTACGCATGCCATTACAACGAATTCTTTGAAACTACCTTTACAACGCATTCCACTACAACGCATACTACATTTACAACGCATACCTTTACAACGCATACCATTACATTGCATGTATGGTAAGTATTGGATAGTGTAGGGGTAAAAATTACTATTCTAACTCCAGGGGGTGCAGCAGTAGGATAAGTGTTGGATAGTGTAATGGTACAAATTACTATTCTAACTCCAGGGGGTGCAACAGTAGGGTAAGTATTGGATAGTGTAGGGGTAAAAATTACGATTCTAACTCCAGACGGTGCAAAAGTAGGGTAAGTGTTGGATAGTGTAGGTATGCGTTGTAATGGTATGTGTTGTAATGACTGCGTTGTAATGACATGCGTTGTAGTGGTATGCGTTGTAATGTATCTTGCGTTGTAAAAGTTTTGTTGTAAAGGTAGTGCGTTGTGAAAGTTGCGTTGTAAGTGTTGTTTCCCCTAAAGAGGACTTGAATCAGATTTCCCTTTGAATACAAACAATAGCCCCAATACTTTTAATTCATATCTGTTTGTGGTAATTACGACCCATTAGTTTGTGAAAAAAGCCTGAAGTCAGACCCCAAGGCAAGCTCATATCCCAAATGAGAAGGCTCTGACTCTGCCCCATCAACAAATTCCTCAAGCGGCCAGCAAATGCTGCTTAAAAATATAAATATTGAAATCAGGTAACTGAAGCCCCCGCTGCTTATACTGGAGTTTCAAAAACAAATATCCTGTCTGGCCCACCTATATCCCCATATAAAACTTCTAATGGCCTCTTCAAGATGCCTAAAGAAAGAGTCCTGGACTGATAGTTTAGTTATGTTATGTTATAGTGGAATTGCCTGAAATAAGTGCAGAAACCTTGGCAGGATGTTCATTTTAATAATATTGCAGCGGCCTATGTTACTGATCGGGAGCCGATTGAAGAGGAGCAGATTAGTGATTACGGAAAGCAGTAAAGATTCTCAATTAATTCTTAAAAATATTGTCAACCTGGCTGCTCAGCTATACTCCTAAGTATGTAGCTAAGTCCTGGAATTAGTTTGTCCAACTTAAAGTTGAGCAACACACGTGTTTTAGTTAGATTAAGCTACTAGCTGAAGATGGCTCCAAACCAATTAGCCTAGACTGTTATAGGGCCAATAGCAGCTAGTGGGTTACTCTAAAAGATAGCAACAGCATGAGCATTAGCTGTACTTTTAAGCTCACAGCCTCCACCCATCACTGACTGATTTCCTTCATTCAATTTCAGAGATTTCAAGTAAGGCTATGTATAGTGCAAATAGGGGGTGGGGGAGAGGGCAACTCTGGCGGGTGCCCATCTAGATCTTAAAAGGTAGCAAATAATTCCCCCAATATACTAGCTTGGCCATTGGTTTTCTATAGAAGGATCATACCCAATTAATCTATTTCGCCCCTACGCCGAAGGCCCCCATTGTTGCCCACAAGCAGTCCCACATCACCCGATCAAAAGCCTTCATGGCATCTAATAGGATCATAGCTATCCTTTTGTCCCAACTTTCTGCCACATCAAATGCAGCAATTGCCGTATTAGTGTGGCTTGTGGTATCCCTACCAGGTATGAATCTGTGTTGCTGAGGTGAGACCAGAGCTTGCAATCAGGGGGTCATTTGAGCAGCTATTATCTTTGCAAAGATCTTTGTGTCTGCACTGATCAGAGAGACAGGACTGTAAGAGCCCCTACCCCCTGGTGACTTAGCTTTTTTTTTTAAAAACACTGTGATATTGGTCAGATTCTAAATTACCGGTACCTCTATATCCTTGTCAATATGCTCACTCAGGTTGACAAATTTGGGCATTATGATATCATTAAATGTTTTTAAAAACTGCTTTTACAATTTACACGCAGGATTGGATCTTTTCCAGATGCCTTACCAGAAGGCAGAGCTTTGATAGCAGTCTCCACTCCACCCATAGATATTTCTTTTTGTAGTGTCACTGCCTCTCTGCTAGGGGAGGTAGTCCACAGCCCTGAACACATTCAAAAAGGTCAGACAGACTGATTGATTGGGTCTGACTATAATCATCCTTATAGAAGGATGAAAATTGCCTGGTATTTTTATCAGAGATCTGAAGGGCTAAAACTCGACCCACACTTTCACAATATTGATTCTATATCATCTTATTTATATGACAGCTATTAATTACTTTGTCCCAGAGCCCCTGACCTAAAAGACACTGACTTTCAATTAGATTGAGATGCAAGATTTGCTCTCATGGCTCTCTAGTTAGTATTGCTTAGGCATGGCGAAGTTCAAATTCCACAAATACCTGATGAATCCAGTTTGCACTCTCCATACACTTGTTTTTGTTAAGAAGAAACTGGAGCATTATACCACTTAAGTATGCCTCCATAGAATCCTACACAACCTTCAAAGGAGCAGTTCCAGTATTCACCCTAATACCTACCTAAGTAGCCCAGATATTGAATCCGGTAATCCGAACCAGTGAGAAGGTGGCCAGGGAACGTAAACTGGCAACGCTCCTTTCCACAGGCAGTGATTCTTAACATTATTAATGTAGGGTTATGGTCTGAGGTGATCTTTGGACAGACTTCAAATACTGCACCATGGGCATTCTAGCGACACCCCATATAAAACAGACTGTGAGGTACTAACTAATAAGAGTATTACAGCAAAGATGCTGCATTGCCTGAACGTCCTTATATGTAGGATGAGTCTCAGTTAGACAGAGTAATTGTAGATTAACCATATTTATCTCCTCCCACACTAGTTGTTGCTCACTAGAGTGATTAAGGCCGAAGACATTCCAGTACATGCATTTGAGTCCGCCCATTGCAATAGACCATTATTCAGCAGAGCCTTCCTGTAATCCCAACCTAGACAATAGTGCAGCACATAACAAACTCTTGTAACTAATCTACTGCGAGGTCTCTTCCTCAGGATCCCCCGTCCACCTCCTCTCCATCACCCAAAAACAAAAGAGCACCCAAGTTGGCCAAAGACATCAAGAAGAAAAGAAGATAGAAATTATGTAAAGAATAAACCACAAGGAGTTTAAATATGCACATTCTCACATTAATTAATCATAGGTTAGATAAGCATCATGACCTGAGCCCGGCCACCAAGTCAAGGCATGTTAATGTCTGTTCAAGTGAGATCGAGGATTGTCCTTCATTCCATTGAATTACAGGCTGTGCTGCTTCCCTCCCTTAACAATCTTAAGCCTAGTGGGTACTTATAGGAAGACCTGTATCCCAACGGTTTTCAATGGGTCAATCATTTGATGCAACTTCCACCATTGATCCATTGTAAGTTTACAGAAACCTGAATGAACTGACATAGACGTAGCATTTAATACAACAGATGAGGTAGGACAATCTTTGAGACAGATTGCCTCCCTTAATTAGAAACTACCTAAAAATATTAAGATTGGGCGAGAGTGCATTGGCTTATCATCAACGTTAGCATGATTCTGGTTTATCAGGAGATAATATGCACTCTGTAATTGTGAGTCCATGTCCCAATCTGAAAGGTTCGGAAATGCCTTTCAAAACATCTTAAAGATAAACTCTGTGGTTCACCCCCTTCTCTCCCTTCAGGAATCCCAAAGACCCTCAAGTTATTTCTCCATTGGTGATTAAACAAATATTCAGTCTTGGGGTGAAAAAGTGCCAGTGTTGTCTCTCATGGCTCCCAATAGACTTTACTGTGGCATTTCCTACTTCCACTGCTTCTGCAACATGTTGCTGAAGCTCATCCTTTTCTGTGGTAAGAACTGTTACCTTGCCAGTCACCTCGGCCAGAGACAGTTGCCATGGCAAATTATCTACTCTGACTTGAGCATAATGTTGTTGCACCTCAAACCACAATGCCTGTAGAAGATGCAAGATTGTAGATAAAGGTGGATCCTGCATTACCCCTGGCACAGAATTATTAGTTGATACCACTGGTGTGGAACATACTGAGGGGGTGCTGCCTGAGGAGTCAAACATGTTGCCCTGAGTCAGGCAAGCTTAAAAATTGAGAGGGTGATATAGTGCCAAGCAGTAGCTGTTTGTTGTCCTCACTGCTAGAAGGTTGACCTGTTGGGCACACCATGGTCAGCCGGGAAATAAGAGCTTTTACCTCACCTTTAGAGGTCACCCAGTTCTGCAGTGGATTTCCTTTGATGCTACAGCTTTTGCTCTGTTTTTCAAGTGGGTTGCCACTGACATGCCATGCTGAGCACTTCTTGTGAGTCACTGCCTTTCTTCACATCACCCTGGCTTTTCTGTGCCAGTCGCTTGCCTCCCCTTCCCTGTGGTCACTCTATTTCATATGGTTCAGTATTCACAACTGTGTCAAAGCTCACTGTCCCCGAGGTGTTATTATCATTGCTGCTTCCATCGCCAAAGGGGGGGCCTTGTTGAGCTATCATGCTGAAAATCCACTGACTGCTGAGGTGGTACTTTAGAGAAAGGCATTGTGTTGGTTCCTGACTTTCACACTGCGTCGCCTCCACCATGTCCACTACCTCAGTCTCTGAGCTTTCCTCAGTGGTCTTCTCAGTATCCACAGTGTTGACAATAAACTCACAGTCAGGCCCCAGCTCTACACCACCTCCTCCTCTGTGGCTTGCCCGCTAGAAGTTTCAGTTTCAGTACATACATTAGATACACAGGGAAAGTTACCATGTTGCAGTGTAGAGAGACTTGCTGAGGTCTCAGCAACATCGTTGCCAGTCATAGTCAGCAGTGCAGGAGTTGTCAAAGTGAGCCTCAGGGAGAGAGTGCTCACAGCTGTGGCGTCAGCCAATCATCTTCCTTTCCCCAGAAATAGGGGTCTAGATATAGTCTCACAATAAATATCTCTTAAGAGCCAGAATAATTCTTGTTTTGCCACTAACTGATGACAGGTATTAGCTTTTACAAAGACAAAACAAACCTTTTCTTCAATAGTCTAACAATTCCAGAAATGCTTTGAAATTCTCAGTTCATCCAAAAAATGGATTTTACTTGATCCTCCAATTTGCTCACAGGCGATCTTTAATTTAAGAAAAATACCACTGTATTTTGCTAATAGTGCGTGTTAGACCTGGCATCCTTGGTGTGGTTTCCCCTGGCTTTTTGCCTCTACCTCCTGTATTTTTGACACTGTGCCAGAATTAGTTTTTCCTGGTTTAGATGCTTTGGGCACGTTGCCACTACTGATCAGTGCCAAAGTGCAAGTGTTCCCTGGTTAAATTGTAATTGTGATTTGTTATCCATGATTGGCATATTTCTTTCATCAGTAGGTCCCTAGTAAAGTGCACTGAGTGTGCCATGGCTGGTTATTCGAATGCTACTAGTGGGCCTGCAGCCCTGATTGTGCCACCCACAGGAGTAGCCCTAAGATGGTGTCTCAGGTCTGCCACCGCAGTGCCTGGGTGCAGTGTGTTAACTGCCATGTTGACCTGGCCAGTGTCCACACCTGCCAGGCCTGACCCTTCCCTTTTTCGTACACCTTGGACAACCCTATGGTAGGCCCAAGGTACCTCCCTGGGCATGGTGCAGTGTATGTGAAAGGTAGGACATGTACTAGTGTGAGTAGCATGTCCTGATAGTGAAATACTGCCAATTTCGTTTTTCATTATTGAAAAGCTATCTTGCCCATAGGACAGAAAGGGGAATGCTGTGTAACATGTTTACATGCATATCTTCCCAGAGGAGCAAGATAGAAATTTAGAATGTGGTTTTCCTGAACTCAGAATTTCATAACACATCTTTTAGGCAGGATGGTATTTAAATTCAGTGTTTGGAAATAGCACTTTTAGAAAGGGTCTATTTTCTTGTTCAATCTTTCTGTGTACCTGTCTGCTTTGTGCGTGACAGGGGCTGGGGTGGCTCCAGGAGGCTGGGTGAGTCAGCACTAGACTTAATAGACCTATCTGCATTTGGAGTGGTGGGAGGAGTAGCACCTGGGCCTGAATAGGGCTGTGCCTGCCTTCCACAATACTGGCTCCATCCCCTGTGGTATGTCTGATGGCCCTGGCCAATACTCACTAAGGAAGAAGATGTGCACTGGCAGAGTGCACCCAAAACTGGTTTGGACTGGGTCCACGACCCCTCACACATAAAGAACAAAGACGTTTGGGGTAAAAATATCAGGGCTGAAACCCATGAACTTTAGACTACTTTGTGATCAAGAGAAATCCCTGCCAAAGAAGTTCAGCTGAAGAGACTGAGGAGAAGTACTGCCCTTGCTGTGTGTCTGGGGCTGGCCTGCAGTTTGCTGTTTCTACTAAGGAGAGATCTAAAGGAGTATGCTGTGTGCTGTGTCCCCTGCTTGAAGAAGGGCTTTGCTGTGCGCTGTGTCCCTCTGAAGAAAAGTCTACAAGAGCCTGAGAAGAGCTTGCCTCCTGTTTCTGAAGTCCCAGGCACAAAAGGACTTCAACTTCAACTCCCTGAACTTTCTTGCTGGGAGTTCCAGTCTGCCAGGAGGGCCTGTAACTGAGTGTGAGGCCTTTTTGCTGTTGGGAGCTGGAAGCGCAACGCAACGAGGGAGAAACATGAAGCCACAGCTGCAGCTGCTGTCGCATCATTGAGGAAGCGTGTCGCCGCTGCCACTGTTCGCTGATAGCATCCCAGGAGAAGGGTGCCACCTCACAGAGGGTGCCATTGCATCACCAGAGAAGCGTGTTGCAAGGCTGTTGCATCGCTGAGGAAGCGCATCGCCGCTGATCGCCGCCGCCACTCCAGAGAATCTTGTCGCCGTCACCCAGGGTGGCGTTGCTTCACCGGAGAAGTGTGTCACAGGGCCTGTCGCGGCTCAGAAAACCACTGAGTTCGCTGCACGGCCTTCTGGTGAGCACGCATCACCTCTACGTTGTCATATTGCAGTAAAGACGCCATTTTCTCACATCGCACCGGATCGTCACAACGTATCGAGGCCCCATCTTGTCACAACAGAACTGGAGCACAGCGAGAACCAATGCATTGCCTTCTCTCCGACCCTTTTGTTTGTTTTGCGTTACGCATCCCAGGAACTTTTTGAGTAAAGAGTCGCATTTCATCATCTACAAGTTTATTTTTGCAACAACCTTTTTAAATACATTCTTCTGTGTTTTTGTATGTTGGATTTTTGTCGTTTTGATCTTGTTTAGTTTCGATAAAGATATTTTATTTTTCTAAACTGGTGTGGTGTCCATTTGTGTTGTTTTCACTGTGTTACTGTGAGTGTTGGGACAAATACTTTACACATTGCTTGGGATAAGCCTGTCTGCTCGTGCCAAGCTACCAAGGGGGTGAGCAGGGGTTATATAAAGTCTGTATCCCCCTTACCCTGACTAGAAGCAAGGGTCCCTATTTGATCAAATGTACCTACCTCTGCCAACTAGAGACCCCCAGATCTAACAGTGCACAAGGGTAAATTGCCTGAACAAACTCAGGTAATAAATGCGATGTCAGCTGAATTTGTTTATTTTTTCTGAAGTCCGCTGTCTGTGAGAGCTCACATTTTAATTAAAAAATTAGAGAGCATTCACTGTCAGATATATATTTGAAATGTCAGTCATGCATTTCTTCAAAAGGAAATGGCCCGCATCTAATAAGTGAATAGCAGTGACTGAATATCATCTTTTAGCAACAAAGCAGGGGCCGGTTAATACACTAGATAAAGGTTAATGCTGAAATAAACCTTGAAATATATGCACAATGGGACTCATTTCCTACCTCTCCAGGTATGGTAATTAGATGTGAACATTGCTTTTGTTCTCGCCGGAGGTATTCCTGTGTAAACATTGAAGACAGAAAATCAATCCCATTTGAAGTTCTAAAGTTGTCCTGCCTATTACCTAACCCACTATGTAGCAAGAAGGCTCAGATTTCTTATTCATTAAAGGTAATTCAAAATGTTGCGGATGGGGGACTTTCAGGCTTGGCCTACCTAGATGCCAAACACAAACGCAGGCCGAGAAATTAATATTGGTTGGCACGGTTTTAGTGGCACTCACAATACTCAAAGTCAAAGTAAAAGTGTATTAACTGATTGAGAACCCAACAGGGACCAACAATATTAAATAGTGTTACCACAATCATGCTATAGGTCCAGTAATGCATATCCATAAAAAATGTTTAACAGTTTCAAGAAGGAATTCAACAATTTAAATATATTATGACATGCGTATTCACTTTCACCGGAACTTGTTATGCGAATTTTAAAATTAAAAGGAATTAAACATCGATGATGGGCTGCTGAAACTGCAGGGCAAATTTAAAGTGCTTGTTTAAAATCTAGAATCATTCCCTGACACAAATCACACAAGCCTGTAGAATTATAATACCAGTGGCTTTTGTAGGCATTCGCTGTAACGTCTCTAACCTGAGTAGCAGTATAGCCTGCCTAACACCGTGATCTAAATTGAGCTATGAATACTTTTTTAGGAGTGAATCATCTAGAAAAACCGGCAATTATGTATATAATTGTAAATTCATGCAATGACTAATGCCACGTTAATGACTTAATCATGGAATATAGTTTTTAAAAAATAGTCTAATTTGAGCAGGGGTCGAAGTGGATAATTATTCCAGCTAACGTTCCAATTTACTTAAAATCAGATTTTAGGGGCAGATTTATGAGTTCTGGCGCATCTCTGCAAATCAGCAGGGTTGCGCCAGAACTGATGCGTCACGCAATTCCCTCCTTGCGGCACCACAGATGCGCCGCATTTACAATGCGGCGCACCATGGTGCAAGGAAGGGCAGATGCGTGACGCATCTTGTGGTGTACGCAACTCCTGCAATGTACAGAGGCCACCCATACATAACATGGTGCGTCACTCCTTATGTCTGCTTCAAGCAGGCGTAAGGATTTGACGCAGCAGCCTCGTAAAACTGACTCAGTGAAATCTTGTAGATTTCACTGCGTCAGTTTTACGGGGCTTTCCTACGAGGGAACGCCCACCCTGCGACAGAACGCCCACATGAAACCTGACGCAGGTTTCATGTGGTGCAGGGCTTTACAACGTGATGCATCTGCCTGGATGCGTCACGTTGTAAATAGGTCGCAGGGATGCGCCACGTTTCCACGCCGTTGCGTCACGCAACGGCGCCGTAAACATGGCGCAAGCCCGACATAAATCTGCCCTTTAATAAAAGTATATATTTTTTATTGTTACAAAGGTATCTTTTCTCAGAATATCTTTGAGTGTACTTTCTGGTGACTGATATAAACGGTAGGCTCAGTCCACTATATTTGCCATTGCAATGGCACATGAGCTTGTAAAATCTAATTCTAATCGCTGTGCCTGCACAGGGACTGTTTGATTTATTGAGGCCCATGTGCTGAGAATTTTTCCTTCTTATTGATTCATAAATGACCATTGCCTTATTGGTGTATATTCTAGAACAAATATGAGAGTTAGAGGGATTTGTATTCTGTATATTCCAAATAAATGTTTAAAATGTCTCCTCCGTGAAAATGTAGAAAATTGATTTAAGACAATCGAAAGCCCTAAGGCCTGAACGCATATAATGAGATAATAAGCTTTATTATCAAGGCTGCGACATTCCACCTATATGCCAACTAAATTAACGGCAATATTTACTTCGTTTAAAAGCAATTGCTATAGTCTTAGAAATATTCATTTGTAAGTGATATTTTCTGCATACTCAATTAAAGCTTTCAACTTACACTGTAAGCCTAATGGTGTAGGATCGAATATAACCACATCATCTGCGTACATTAAGACATATATATCATAACATGCATGGAGGAAAATTCCTACCATTTACAAACTGGACAGGAACATCAAAAAGATATTGGAGAAAAGTCAGGAGGTGAATAGGCTGCCCTGTTTTTTTTTAAAACATATTTTATTGGATTTTCAAGGTACATAATGAGCCAATTGTCGCAGGTGAACATGTGAAACATCGGATACATCCAAGGTACCTGCATTTGTGAAAAAAACTGGAATCCCTGCATAACATGCAGGCTACACAATATAAACATGACACGGAGCATGTTAAACCCCTCGGAATTGATTTAGGTGGGAAACAGTAACATAGGTATATTGTCTAAGCTGTTCTCATAAGGGAACCATTCTATACAGGGTCTATGTTCGGCAGTGGCGGTAACTCTATTCCTTGACAAATCGCCCATCTGGACTATATTTTTCATTGTTTCTGGGGGCACGCCCGAGCCTGGAAGGCCGCTATATCTGCCCCCATGCAATACTCCAGGGCCTTTTTCCAACCACCAATTATCTGGGGAAACTTAGCCTTCCACTGCAGTGATGTCTCGCTTGGCCAGGGTGAGGGCCAGGAAGAGTAAGTGCTGTTTATATTTGTTCCCACCAATCCCGTCAGTACTATGCAATAAAAATAGTCTATGGTCAAATGGGAGGTTCCATGGTAGGAAATGATCTAAACAAGATGCCACTTTGCGCCAAAATGGCTGTAGTGCATCGCAATTCCCTACGGTGTGCAAAAAAGACCCCTCTTTCTCACAACGGAGACACACTCGAGACTGAATAGCCCCCATCCGTCACAGGCAGGATTGAGTTTAGTATATGTGGTGTTAATATTTGAATTGAAGGAGGTGGTAACGCGAGTACACACCTCAGCGCCCAGGGGGCTGGCAAAGGCCTCTGTCCAATCGTCATCCGTCATATCTGGTAAATCTCTTAACCATGCCGCTCGTGTCTTATGTAGAAAGTTGTGGGTGTGGATGGTCAGCGTCTGGTAAATCTGGCGTATTTTGTGTGCCCCAATGTCTCCGGTGAGCAATCTCCCTTCGAGCGGGTGAAACTCTGACAGAGTCTCAAGCGAGTGTATTTGGGGGCTGAGCTCGTGTCTCAATTGGAGGTATTTATAAAACTGTGTCTTGTGTACTTGAAACTCTGTCTGCAGCTGACTGAAAGATTTGAATGTAGTTCCCCACATGACATCTCCCAATGTAGATATTTATACCCAACAGATCCCATTTCTGGAACCCCTCCAGCGCCGCAGCAGGGCGTAAATATATACTGCATCATAGCGGCGTCATACCGATTCAGCAGCCTTGCCAGCCCATATGTTGGACTACATATCTCCATATCTGAATCAATACTCTACCCTGACCCTCTGTGCAATCTTGGACGCCGTGGGGATACTCTGTTTGCCTTGCCCCTTACCTGGAATACCGCAACTTCTCGCCGCTCCCGCTCCCCGGGAGCCGCTTCGTGGGAGGACTGCCCACCAACGCTGTCTGCTGCCTGTTTGTCCGAGCCTGTGGTACATCTGTGGTGCAGAGAGGCTGCGGGGGAGTCGCGCGGCAGGGACTCACTTTCCCAGGAGTCCCTGCGCGACCAAGCAACATCCGGTCAGCGCCCCCTGAGAGCCCCGCCCACAACCGGCAAACGGCTGAAAAGGACCTTGGTGCATCAGACCCTTGTGACCCTCCGTGCAATCTTGGATGCCGTGGGGATACTCTGTTTGCCTTGCCCCTTACCTGGAATACCGCAACTTCTCGCCGCTCCCGCTCCGCGGGAGCCGCTTCGTGGGAGGACTGCCCACCAACGCTGTCTGCTGCCTGTTTGTCCGAGCCTGTGGTACATCTGTGGTGCAGAGAGGCTGCGGGGGAGTAGCGCAGCAGGGACTCACTTTCCCAGGAGTCCCTGCGCGACCAAGCAACATCCGGTCAGCGCCCCCTGCGAGCCCCGCCCACAACCGGCAAACGGCTGAAAAGGACCTTGGTGCATCAGACCCTTGTGACCCTCCGTGCAATCTTGGACGCCGTGAGGATACTCTGTTTGCCTTGCCCCTTACCTGGAATACCGCAACTTCTCGCCGCTCCCGCTCTGTGGGAGCCGCTTCGTGGGAGGACTGCCCACCAACGCTGTCTGCTGCCTGTTTGTCCGAGCCTGTGGTACATCTGTGGTGCAGAGAGGCTGCGGGGGAGTAGCCCAGCAGGGACTCACTTTCCCAGGAGTCCCTGCGCGACCAAGCAACATCCGGTCAGCGCCCCCTGCGAGCCCCGCCCACAACCGGCAAACGGCTGAAAAGGACCTTGGTGCATCAGACCCTTGTGACCCTCCGTGCAATCTTGGACGCCGTGAGGATACTCTGTTTGCCTTGCCCCTTACCTGGAATACCGCAACTTCTCGCCGCTCCCGCTCTGTGGGAGCCGCTTCGTGGGAGGACTGCCCACCAACGCTGTCTGCTGCCTGTTTGTCCGAGCCTGTGGTACATCTGTGGTGCAGAGAGGCTGCGGGGGAGTAGCGCGGAAGGGACTCACTTTCCCAGGAGTCCCTGCGCGACCAAGCAACATCCGGTCAGCGCCCCCTGCGAGCCCCGCCCACAAACGCCCTCTCATCCTTATTATCAGGTGAGGGCCCGCCTTGCGGGATGCAAGCGGGACGCCGGGCGAAGCCCGGGCAAAGGGCGGGCCCTCTACGGCCCTCTGCGGCCAGAAGAGGCCGGGCCGGGCCACCCCTCTTTTCGTTGCATACTTTTGCTGGCATGAGGAAGGGTCTCAAAACTGGTAAAATGCCTATCCTACGATCTAAAACCAAGCGTAAGGAACCTGTACCTCAACCTGTCCCCACTTTAACTGCTATTGACCTTATGTTGCAACAAACTATTGGGGTTGTATCTTCAGCTATAGCCAACACGGAAAGGAGGCTATCTTTACCACCAACAATAATTCTGCACGACTCCCAGGAGGCAACAGGTAATCGCTTGTCTCCATCCTTAGACATTACTGAGGATTTGGACTTAAGTCTTGGAGTCACTGCCTCTTTCGCGGAACTTCCGTGCGGCCAGCCTCCTACTGAGTCACCAGGGGTCCCAAAGAACTCTATGCCCGATTCAAATTCCATAAGGGATAGCGAAACAACAAGTAATACATGCTCAGGAAAAGGGAATGTAAGCAATGTCAGTAGTGTACATAGAAAAAAGAAAAGGACGAACGCTAATACACGTAATCACAATCTAGTGACCCCAATTCCTAGTCACTTACCAGGTATACCTTGCTGGGTAACTAACATGGTAGCGGATCTTAAAGCGGACTTAGAAGCCACGATTATTGCTCACATCAAGCCCCTTATGTCAAAAATTGATAGATTGACATCACTAATGAATACCAAAGGGGCTGGGTCTAATAAGCCAGGCAATATCGAGGGCACATTAACCCAAGGGAGATCGAAAGGAGTGACATTGGGGGGAAACGCTAGTAAACCAGACACAGCTACAAAGCCGAAATTGCCCTCGGCAAACATAGCAAAAGACCCACACTGTCAGACCCAAATTGGGGGGAAAAAAGAAGTTCCTTCTGTCCCGCTTCCAAGCTCTGCTGGTTCCATCTTGCAGACCCAGCAGGAGTTGGGAACTGGAAAATGCTCTAATCCAGTAACCAAAGATGCCCAAAGTTCTAGCAAACACACAAAATCAATTTCCTCCCCTACTAAAAGCCAAGAGCGAAAGCCAAGACCAGCTCGTTTTAGGACAATCAACTTGCCAGTGGAAGCTGCACCTTTTGTAGTCATACTAATGGGCGTACCACCACTGAAGGAAGGTAGAAGGGAAACAAACGTTGAATTAAGAAATAAATGTGCCCAATGGTTACAGCTCAACAGACCCCCTACCCCCATATATGTCCGGGGAAATACTCGCGGTTAGAAGAGGAGAGTGGGTAGGCAGAAACACTAAAACTATAGCAGGGGATGTCATAACCGTTAATTTCAGAAATACAGCGGTAGTGAACCACATATGTAGTGCACCCACTAGCGGAGCAAATACTCAAATTCACCCACTTCCCCTCTCCTACTTCTACCCGATGGTACATAGACAACCCATTCCGAAAACTAACTTTACTTTAAATAGGGCCTATCCCCAAGTTCCCCAGCATGCCTTCCATCAATGGCAATCATCTTGGCCTGGCCCACCCGCAGTTGACCCTTTCCTTTCCCAGTTTACACATTGGAACCGGTTTTGTGCTCTTGATGAGGTAGATTGACTAATTTCTGAGCCAATTAGTACCCCATCTTTAAACTTGAAACAAGGGGAGGAGGAGCATACACTGATTGGTTGGCAAACTAAGAGCCCTAAGCTATCAACCCAGATAGTTCCAACTAAAATCCAACTAGTATCATCTTTCCAACCAATAGAGTGTCTGGGACCGCATAACAACAGGAGGAGCGATAGTAATCCTGACAAGGGTTCAATAAAAATATTTAGCTGGAACCTTGCAGGAATCCATAGGAAACTGGGCTCGCCAGAATGGAACAACTTGGCCGAGGCGCACAAAATGTGCCTGTTTCAAGAGACTTGGAGTGTTGAACCGCTCCACCGGGTTGGTTTTGTAACTTACTTTGTGCCCGCTGTGAAAGTCACACAAGGAAAGGGTCGTCCCTCTGGGGGGCTTCTTATCTGGGTAAGCATTTCTCTTAACTGCCATATTACATCTAAGCATGTTAGCAGCCCAGATATATTAGCAATTGTACTGAGAAATCAGAGTAGGGGCTTATCTCTTGCCTTGTACAATGTCTATGCCAGAGGAACTAAAAATGGGTTGACGTCCCTAGTAATATCCACCCTTGAAACAGAACTAAGAGATCACGTAGAAGGTGATTAAACCCTAATAGCGGGCGATTTTAATTGTACATATGAACCTCTCCCTATGGAGGATAGTTCAGACCTAAGTGAGGATGATAGTAGATGGGGTATTCCAGCATTATCTATTGCCCCGATAAAAAGATGGTCACAAACTGCAGTCCAACTAAATGCCCTAACATTGGAGTTGGCTTAAGAGCCACGAACGGCCGCACAATTTCTGATCGCCTAGGTGCTCCCACTTTCAACAGGGTTGATCAAACCTCGAGAATTGACTATATCCTGTTGGATTTAAAACTTTGGGGACTGGTTCAGGATATGGTTGTCCAACCCACCGTGGAGAGCGATCATAACTCGCTTTCCTTATCCTTACACAATCCCTGGCCTACTAAAGTAATCAAACCCTTCCCCAAATGCACTCATAAAACCGCTGTTGCATCCTGTGGACGACGTCTCAAGTGGAATAAAATCGCCACTGACGCTGTCAAACTTTCTACCATTAAGGAATTACTACAGACTTCCCAGATCGAACTAGATGCTACCAATCTGGCCCACTCAGCTGAAAAGGTGACATCTATTTTTGAGGTAGCTGTTAAGTCTATAGGGGATGTATTCCAGGGTAAGGGCTTTGTAGGGGGGATTCCATCTCAGCGTAAACCCAAGGGGGAGCATGACTGGTACACTCCAGCATGCAGACGGGCAAAGTCACTTTTAATAGAGGCCGTTAAAGGCAAATCCCAACCCTTGATACAGATAGCCAGGAAAGAGTATAGGATTACACTGGCACATGCAAAAAGAGAGTGGGAAAAGGAGTACTGGCGTACTCTTAAAGAGGCTAGCTCTAAGAAGGACTCAAAATGCTTCTGGGACACAATAAGAGCCAGAAACAGACCCGACTCTGATCTGATAACATGTAATATCCCAAGTCAGTGGAGAAGTGTGGCTCACTGGTTAGAGCGGCAGACCCTGATGCAGAGGTCTGGCCCGGACCAGGGTTCAATTCCCCGCCTCGGCTCAAATTTCCTCGGACCTGACAATTCTCACTCCGGTGCCTACTCTAATCAGGGGTCCCACTCTGCAACTCTGGGCAATAGCTTACTTAATCTCCACGAAGGCCCCTCGCAGTGGGATGCCTGGCTTTCACCTTGTGGATGCCCAGTAATGGGTTATCTCACAGGGGAATACCAGGACGGGTTCCCTAAGCAAGCGCTTAGATACCCCCGGTGATACAGCGCTATATAAGTGCATGACATTTACATTTACACAGGCGTGGGTCAACCATTTCTCAAAGTTATACACTGCTGCTGAAGTAAGGGCAGGGAACTTACCTACGATTGAATTGGATTGGGCGACCCTTCAGGAAAGCTCTGACTTTACAATAAAAGAAGTGGAGTATGCCATAAGCTCTATCAGGCCCCAAAATGCTGCTGGACCGGATGGCATACTGGGGGACCTGTTGAGATCAGATATTCAGAAGTGGGGAAAATTCATCTATTGCCTTCTCGTTGCCATCTGTAGGGGTGCACCAATTCCCACATCATGGAAAGGGGCGGAGGTCGTCCCCATCTATAAAAAAGGCGCCAGAGATGATCCATCCAATTATAGACCAATTAGTCTTTTGGATATTAGCCAAAAAGTAGTTGGCAAGGTCCTATTGGTCAGAATATTGGACTGGATAGATCAAAATAATATACTCTCCGACTACCAGGCAGGGTTCCGAGTGGGCACTGGTACAATCGAGCAAGCCTTTAGGTTGATGATGATATATTGGAAGGTAGTGGTTATAGGCAAGGGCAGTCCTTATCTCGCTTTTATCGATTTAAAGACTGCCTTTGACCTTGTACCGAGGGAGACCCTTTGGGGTGTTCTGGCTGACATGGGGTTGCCGCACTATATTCTCTCATTACTCATTAGGCTCCATGAAAATAGTTTTGCCCAGATAAGGTGGGGCCCAGAGGGTGAAAAAACCAGTAGTATCCCGGTAGAGAGGGGGGTCCGCCAGGGATGCGTCCTAGCTCCCACCCTTTTTTCCCTTTACATCAATGGGGTGGTCGAGCATCTTCGGAAACATCCTTCAGATGAACCATCCCTGGCTGGAGAGCGTATACCTACCCTTCTCTTCGCGGACGATACGCTTTTGATATTGAAAACCCCGATTGGCCTCCAAAGACTTCTGAACAATTTTCAGTCCTTTTGCTCTGAAAGGGGTTTGATTATCAATACTGAAAAGACGAAGTACCTTGTGCTGAATCCCTAAAAAAAAACAATTTGCCCTCCTACCCTGAATGGAGAATCTTTGGGGAAAGTATACGTTTTTGACTATCTAGGCATACGGTTGTCCCACAAAATGCAATGGGCCCCCCATTTGGATAAAATGCTGCTAACCCACAAATGTCTAACAGGAGCCCTATTGAAAGAACAACGCTCTTGTGTTATTAGACCCATATCTACTGTTCTTGAAATCTATACAGCCAAGGGGGTTAGCTCTGCTCTTTATGGGGCCGAGTTATGGGGCTCATCTATTACAAACGAATTACCAAGATCTGAGAGGAAATTTTGCAGAGCAATTATGTCTCTCCCGCAAGGTACGCCTATGGTCCCACTAATGCTGGATTTAGGTTGTCGCCCAATTGACGACAAAGCAAAACTTCGGCCATTGCTGTTATGGGCCCGCCTGTGGCGAGTACAGGAACTTGATAAATATGCGCAAGGCCTTTCAGAAATTATGTCACTTCCAGGATGGCAGAAAATTAAATGGTTGAGAGACATGAAAATCCTGTTATCCGATCTGGGCTTAAAAGAAGCATGGTTAAACAGAACCTCTCCACCAAAGGAAACCCTCAAGACTCTGTATTGGAATTGGATAGCGTCAAAAAGGAACACTAATGATTGCTGGGGCAGACTAAGGGTAGATTTCCTGAACTTTAAGGACCTGCCAATACAAGAACTATATTTAGACATAATTGAGAAACCCTTTGATAGGGCCCTTTATTTTAAATTTAGAGCAGGTACTCTTCCCTTGTATGCTTTCTCATCACGGTGGAAACCACCTGTGCAAACTACAGAGTTCTGTCCAATGTGCATAGGCAAACCAGAGACAGTGGCGCATTTCTTGTTCGAATGCGGAGAGTATACCCTGCCACGGAAGAAATGGCTTAAACATCTATGTCACCAGCTAGGTACTAGGCATCATGCGGAGGCAATACGCATACTTATGTCTGATTGCTGTACC
This sequence comes from Lissotriton vulgaris, assembly GCF_964263255.1. Taxonomy (NCBI): domain Eukaryota; kingdom Metazoa; phylum Chordata; class Amphibia; order Caudata; family Salamandridae; genus Lissotriton; species Lissotriton vulgaris. Next base: position 1,574,367,226 of record NC_141695.1, on the reverse strand, counting down.
TTATATGCTTGTATTCTTGCAAGATTTTTATCATGGGCTTGGTCCATTAGATCCAAGAGGCTTAAATCAATTGTTTAATTCGTTTTTAAATCATTTTATGAAATATCTCTTCTTTCCAATGATTTTCTGAAACTTTTTAAATTAATTGTATATTACATTGTTTGGGTTTCGGTTTATCTTGTCACTATAAACATGAATTTGTGTATTTTAAATGAAGCTTTTATGATAATTTTTATCGAAATAAAGCCTTCTTGACTTGACTTGACTTGACTTGACTTGACTTGTATATGTGGTGTAAATATTTGAATTGAAGGAGGTGGTAACGTGAGTACACACCTCAGCGCCCAGGGGGCTGGCAAAGGCCTCTGTCCAATCGTCATCCATCATATCTGGTAAATCTCTTAACCATGCCGCTTGTGTCTTATGTAGAGTGTTGTGGGTGTGGATGGTCAGCGTCTGGTAAATCTGGCGTATTTTGTGTGCCCCAATGTCTCCGGTGAGCAATCTCCCTTCGAGCGGGTGAAACTCTGACAGAGTCTCAAGCTCGTGAGCTCGTGTCTCAATTGGAGGTATTTATAAAACTGTGTCTTGTGTAATTGAAACTCTGTCTGCAGCTGACTGAAAGATTTGAATGTAGTTCCCCACATGACATCTCCCAATGTAGATATACCCATCAGATCCCATTTCTGGAACCCCTCCAGCACCGCAGCAGGGCATAAATATATACTGCACCATAGCTGCGTCATACTGGTTCAGCAGCCTTGCCAGCCCAAATGTTGGACTACATATCTCCATATCCGAATCAATACTCTACCAGCAGGCTGCATAAAATCTACGTTTGCGTGGCTGTATAGGAATTGGAGAAGGGGTTTGTGCTTTATTGCCCTGTGTTCCAGTTTATATGCCGGATCCAAGGGTGAATTGTGCCACCACTCATTAATAACTAGTAAGTGGGATACTGTATAATAAGCACAGACGTCTGCAGCTGCAATGCCTCCGCAGTTTGTGGACTGGTTTAGGTGCTCAATGCTACCCTGATCGCCCCACCATCTCACAGGAATTTATTGTGAATGTCGCTAACTTGTGAGAACCATGCGTGTGGTATATCATAAGTAAAGTTATGAACCCTATATAGAATACGCGGTAGGGAGACCATTTTAAAAATCACTGACCACCCATACTATGAAGGCGGAAAATGAGACCAAATAGCTGTCTCTTCCCGCAGACTGGTCATAAGAGGGGCTATGTTATGGGCCCACAAGATTTTTGGGCAGGGTGAGACAAAAATGTCCAGATATTTGAAGCCGTAGTTGCATATGACAGTTGTGCTGTCCAGGTGTTCCAACCCTGGTTCACGCACACCGGGAAAATAACTGATTTGATGGGATTAGTATAGAGGCCAGATGTTTCTCTGACTACTCGAAGTATTTGCAGGATTAGGGGGCCTGAGAATTAGGGGTCTGCCATGAAGAACAGTACACCGTCCGCATAAAGTGCGATGCGATCAGAGCAAGACCTCGACCACTTAAAGTCTCGGATCACCTGGTCACTCAGTACCCACACCGCTCGGGGCTCCACTGTGAGGGCGAAAAGTAACAGTGACAAGGGGCAGCCCTGTCTTGTACTTTTGCCAATCATAAAGGGGGCCGACCTATGACCCGCCACCCTCAGTAAATAGCATTTTTTACATAGGCCTGAAAACGTGGGCCAAAGTTTACTGCTGCCAGGAGGTGGAATAAATATGTCCAAGTTAGCTAATCAAATGCTTTTTTTATATCGGCAAGCAAAGTCGCCGTGGGGCAACCCAGCTCTGGGGCCATAGCCATAGCGTTATGTACCCGCCGTACATTGTGTCTGGTGGAGCGATGTGGCATGAAGCCGGATCAGTCAGGATGAATCAAGTCCTGAATGCATGTACAGAGGTGGTTGGCAAGGACTTTACCCAGAAGCATGGGTTCAAATTTATGCGAGAAATGGGTCTTTGGGTGGACGTCCGGGTTTTAAAAGCAGAACGATCTCTGCCTGCCGCCAGTCCAAGTGCAGCACTTGGCCATTGTATGCCTTATCTAATGCCACCAGGAGGTGCAGGCCTAAAGCGCCCATGTGTGCTTTGAAGAATTCAGCTAGGAACCCGCTGGGTACCGGGGCGCTGCCGGATGAATGTTACCAAGAGCTGTGGTAAGTTCATCCACCGTGATGGGGGATCCAATTGCTCTCTCATTTGATCTGAAAGAGTATGGGGGTAATATCTCTAAGGAATTTGGCAACGTGATCTTCTGATATTTGCTCATTACTTCTACAAAGTTCAGAGAAATAGCTAGCAAATGCCTTGGCTACTAATTCAGGGGAGGAGTATACAATCCCATTTGGCCCTCGCAGTGTTGGGACACTCAAAGGGGAGTTATTAGATGGGCACAATCTTTGTAGCATTTTACTAGATTTATCCCCCAGTGGTATATTCTGTGCTGTGAGGCGAACCAAATTTATTTTGCTTCCTGGGTTAGATGTTGCTGTTTGTGCTCTTGCACGTGGAGTACATTTTGTTGGTGCTGTGGGTTAAAGTCAGTTATGAGTCGAGCTTCTTAGCTTCTTTATGGCATTCGAGGTCTTCTAGCTGTGCCCGTCTTTCGCACTTTTCCCAACACAGAAACTTATATCTACTCCACGGATTGTGGGCTTGAGTGCCTCTCAAAAAATAGCTTAGGATGCGGCTGAGGTCACGTTCACTGTAGGGTAATCTGCCACCGTCCTCGACATGGTCTCCCGGTACTCAGGGTCTCGGAGGTGCCATGGATACATGCCCCATCGGTTTTGGGCCTTAGTGTTGATCCTAAATAAGACCGCGGAATGGTCAGAGAGTCTCTATAAATGAGATATGTGTGAGATACGGTGGCAATAGCAACGAGGTGTGAAGATGTAATCTAGTCTGGAAAGAGACCCATGCACCACAGACATGTAGGTGTATCCCAGTTCTGATCGGTGATAGTCTCGCCAGATTTCTTCCCAGCCCAATGTGGTGGTGAGGAGGTGTAGTTTGGTCTCCCCCACTCTGGGTTCCCTCCCGGGATCTTGTCAATAGGGGCCATCACGTAGTTTGAGTCTCCCCCAAGCAATGTCATGCCCTTCGGGAGCTCTCCCCACTGCCGTGTCATTTTTCCAATAAAAGTGTTTCCCAGGGGAAACTGCCTATAATGGTGCACCGACCCCCAGGATCTAGCTACTGCTTAGTGTGAACATAAGGGTCCCTGCAATGTAAAAGAATGGCCATGCCCGAGAGCCCAGGCGAACCCTGGGTGATAAACCGCATGATACCCAAATCTAGCAAGACAGGGGGCTTTATTACCAAGAAAATGCATCTCCTGTAGGAGAAGGATATCTGCCGCATACCTCTTTGCCTGACGGAGAACAGCAGCTCCTTTAATTTTGTTTACTATCCCTCTAACATTCCAGTTAACTATTGTAAGTTCCCCAAACTGGGCCTGGTGTATCAGAGTAGTCATCCCCTACCCTCTATGACATTTTTCTGTCATGTATGTGGGGTCAGGTCGTTGCTTCTGTATACAAATAACAATAATAACAAAAATACTTAAACAACTTAAAAGAAACCCCCACCCCCATCCCAATACTGCCTAGAACCAGGAGCATCTGTTGCGGAGGAGGAAGCTCTAGACCCCCAATGGGGAGGTCCAGAGGTCTTTCGCCAATCGGTTCCCAACTTCCCCGGAAACATGAACATAACAGTCTAAGGGCGTGATTGTTTTATGGGTGGCTGCCACGCCATATAGCATTCAAATGGAACGAGTGATACAGGAGTAAAATTAACATGTTATGTCTCTCCACACCAGGCCGTGGCATGTATGGTCTGCTTAAGTCACAGTCTCAGTGGTCGACGCTCGCCAATTTGATCCAGAATGGTGTCTCCGCTTACAAATATTCCTTTTCGGGTGGTTCCTTTGCGAGCTTTGCAAGGTTTGAGAAGAGCAGGATTCCAATGGTGGGTGCTTGTGAGTCTGCAGATGGGCTCTTCCATCTACCCAAGCAGAGACTGCCTCCGGTGTATTGAAGAAGAACGCGCATCCTGGCCGGGTACAGCAACATGTATTGAACATTGTGCTCTGTGAGTCCACACTTAGCGGCCAAGAAGGATTGACGCTGCTGCTGCACCAGTCTCGTATTGTCTGGGAAGACCGTGATTTGGCACAAATCAAACATCAGCTCATCTTTATGCATTCTGGTGAACTGGTGAATTGTAATATGGTGTCTAGATCTATATAATTTAATAACCGAACAATTACTGGTCTCGGGTTCTCGCCTGGAGGGGGTTACTTCGTGAGCACCTGATGTGCCCTTTCCACAACAAAGCAGGTGGACAGTGTCTGGTGCCATCCCTTCGGCATCTCCTCCGGCGGCCCCACCAGGGGGGCGTTGTATACTGGTCGAGGCTCCTTTGTTTAGGGCCTGCTCCGCCATGCTTATCTTTACCCATAATGACCTGGAATGTTCTGCCAGCTACCTGACTACAAGCTGGCGGCCAGAGTTTGTCAATATGGCAGTTTTTGCTTGTGGTGTTTTGGTATTTGCAGCACTTTTTGTTTGCAGCGAGAGGTCAACCCGGGCCAGGCCTCGTGGATTACTGGCCAACCCAGGCCACAAGAGCACCATGTCTAGCTTAGCCACTTCTGCAACCTGAGGCAACTGGCCAAGCGGGCCCCCTACCAGAACCCTACTTGCCGTACCCCCTACTTGAGGTCCCTCCCCACAGGATAACTTGCCCTGGTCAAGCATAATACCAACAGCCCCATGCTTGCGTATCACTGGAGGTCTCCTTCTGTCACCGGGCCCGGAAACAGACCAGGGGGGTGTACTGGGCCATCCGAGATCCCCTATGTCGCAGTCAGGCACTCCTCTGCCCTGCTTCAATATTGAGGGGTCGGCAACCTAAGGTCAAGAAAAGTGGGAGGTGCACTCTGGAACAGCACCACCCACTGGACCTAATGTGCTTGTGGCCTCAGGAGGCCCCCCCATTGTCCATGCAGCGGACGCTATGCGGAGTTCTTCCAGGGGCCTTGAGGGTGTGCTTTCCCCTTATTAAGCTCTAAAGACTCCAGGCTATATCTGTGTCAGGGCCTTACTCCCTTTGCGGTTTTGTGAGCTGCGGGGCCGGACACATCGCTCTCAAGTAATCTTTCTTGACAGCCCTAGTTCTCACTGCCGGGCCTGCGGGGTCTCAATGTTTTGGCCCAATCCACTCCAGATATGGCACAGCCCATGTGCAGCGGGGGCATTCAATGTTCACCACTCCTGAGGCCAGGCAGGTCAGATCACGCTGCGGGTCTGCCGAGAGCCTCACCTGCAGAAGCTGCGGGGCTCCCCCTGGGCCGCGCCAACCATGCCGCTGTTCTGGCTCACCTCCGGGGCCCCCAAAGTCTTCCTTGTGCCTTTGAGCGTGTCTTTGCCTCCAGCTGGAATCCGAGGTGACGCTGTATCAGCAGACCCGGCCTGTGCCACGCATCAAACATCACCGCACTCTGCTTGCGGTTACTCCTGGGCACCTCTATTTCCCAGCCATTTGTTGCTACTGCCAGGCATCCGGGGGAGGTTAGTTGTTCCGTTCAAAAAACAGGATTATGGCAGATTATTACGTATAATGGCGTGGATAAGCGGAGCCTCGCTAGAGTGCATCCGCCATGTTGGCTATCCTAGCCACGACCCCAGGATGTCCTGTTTTTTGGCCGTTCTTTGTTTGCATTTTTGGTGTTAACAGCTTACTTCCTCCAATTAACACTCTGCACCATGTAGAAGAATGCAGTGCTATAAGTAATCTTAGTAAATTTGGGGGGTGCCTAATGTACTCAATTTTTGCAAAAGGGTTGGCCTGTCTACATTATCAAATGCCTCTGAAAAGTCAATGAAGGTGGTTTACAGGATTTGTGATTTTCTCACCACATATTTGTCTATTAAAGTCTGGACAATTGCAATGTTAAGGCCTAAATCCAGACTATTCTTGTGGATTCATTATTTTAGAAAATTCTCAGTCCTGTAGGTGTTCTAATATACTGGCTGCAAAAAATCTTTCCTGAAGTATCCAACAGAGCAATCAGGCGATAAGTTGGTGTAGATATAAGTATGTGTGAGAAGCTAGGTCAGTACATGGTGCTCACGTACTTAAGTGTAACACCCTGCACTAACTCGGGTGACCCTTATGGTGATTTCAAGGGTTTAGATAACCATAGATGGCTCTCTAAGGGGTAGCTGTGGAGAACTGCCTTCCGTGTTAGTCTAAGAGGAGTGCAAAGCACCTCGGTTTACCAGTATCTAATCGTTTAGTGTAGGCCAAATTAAAAAGAACCACATAGTTCACTAATAAAAATAAATATTTATTACTATCACTCACTAACACATCACCGTATCTCCTACTAGGAGATATTCACAATGCACACAATACTTTGGACATAGTTTAGAAGTTAGCGCCAATACACAGTGGTCCACTGAGAGGAGACAGACCATATATTAAATAAGTAGGAAGGGAACCACGACCTAAGTCAAGACTGGACCCAGGAGACCTAGAAAAGTCGGGACCCAAGGAACCACCCAAGGTGAGAGTTGTAAAACGCCCCCAGCTATCAGGTGAGACGGAATGCTTGATCATACACTCAATACTGTTCAGCGGGGTAACTACACAAAATATCAAATTCAAATTATAGAATTACCAAAATATCGAAGTCAAAATATAGAATGGACAAAATATCGAATGGACAGAATATAGTGGTGAAAAATATCGAATTTAAGGTAAGTAATTTAATATCGATTTCTTTAAATATAGAATGTCAAAATATCGAAGTATATAATACAGGTATTAAAATATATCGAATTTTTAATAATATTGAATTTTTAAAGTGTTTTGTATGTTAAAATATGTGTGAAAAGTGTATATTTTTTTGTAATTTATTTTAAGTAATGAATGTTATGTTATTTAATTTTTGCGTAATTTAATTCTGTAGCAGGTTGTGGATTTATAAGGGAATAGGGTGGGAAGTAATTTAATTATATTAAGTTAAATATTATTTTGATAAATTACTAATTATTGTTAATTTAATTTTGCGTTTTAATTCTGTAGCGGGTTGTGGGTTTATAGCGGAATAGGGTGGGAAGTAATTTAATTGTAATTAATTAAATATTGTAACTCATTTATTGGTATTCATTTTGAATTCATTGTTAATTAATGTTCAATTGGTAATTAATTAATTTTTAATTTGTAATTAATTTCTATTACTTTATTAATTGATAATTATGTTAATTGTATTAATTTATTTTCCATAGCGGGTTGTGGGTTTATAGGGGAATAGGGTGGGAATAATTTAATTGTAATTAAGTAAATCATTTGTATTTATTTATTGGTATTGATTTTTAAGTTATTGTTAATTAATTGTTAATTGGTAATTAATTTGTATTAATATGTAATAAATTTTATTAACTAATATGTATTTGTATTTTTATTAATAATTATTACATAATATTAAATTGGTAATTAATGTTAATAATTTTTTTATTAGTATTGATATTTAATTAATTTTTAGTAATATAATACATCTTTCATTTCCCTACTGTTAAACTCACTAGAGTAGGAATAGTAATTTTTACCCCTAGGCTGTCCAACGCTTTCCCTACCGTTGCACTCTCTGGAGTGGGAATAGTAATTTTTACTAAGCATGGGTGTAAAATACGTTCCGTTCGCGGAATTTGCGGATTTTCGCAATTTCGTGGTCCGTAAATCTTGCAAAATTGCAGAAAAATCTGCGAAATCACGTGCGGGACGGATTTTCAAAAACTGAAGTACATGAAGCACTTACAGAGTTACAGTAGGTGGCCAAGTTGAAGCTAATTTCTTTGTAACCATTTACAAAATGGTTACAAAGAAATTAACTTCAACTTGGGCACCTGCTGTAACCCTGTAAGTGCTTCCTGAGCGGCGCCTCCAGAGTTGTTGCCTACTTGCAACTATTCTCTGTAACTATTCTCTGACCCTCGAAACTGGGTCAGAGAATAGTTACAAGTATGGCAAAATGCTCCAGGCTGTCACAAAAATGAAACCACGACAGGAAGCACTTACAGATAAGGAAGCAGGTGCCGGACTTGAACCTCAACTTCAGTAACACATTAACCAGCCCCCGGTTGAGGCTTGGCAGGTGTGCTTTCTCCCCATAATCTACAGTGGTGAACCAGAGGGTGCTGTGATGAACCAGAAGGTGCAGTTGTGAACCAGAGGGTGCTGTGATGAACCAGAGGGTGGCAGTGGTGAACCAGAGGGTGGCAGTGGTGAACAAGAGGGTGCTGTGATGAACAGAGGGTGGCAGTGATGAACCAGAGGGTGGCAGTGATGAACCAGAGGGTAACAGTGATGAACCAGAGGGTGGCAGTGGTGAACCAGAGGGTGGCAGTCATGAACCAGAGGGTGTCGGTGGTGAACCAGAGGGTGGCAGTGGTGAACCAGAGAGTGGCAGTGGTGAACCAGAGGGTGCTGTGATGAACCAGAGGGTGGCAGTGGTGAACCAGAGGGTGGCAGTGATGAACCAGAGGGTGACAGTGATGAACCAGAGGGTGACAGTGGTGAACCAGAGGGTTACAGTGGTGAACCAGAGGGTGGCAGTGGTGAACCAGAGGGTGGCAATGGTGAACCAGATGGTGGCAGTGATGAACCAGAGGATGGCAGTGATGAACCAGAGGGTGGCGCTGTTAAACTGCCTGGGAGCCCTGTTGGTGTGAGCCCCCGTGCTGCTGAACTGCCCCGGAGCCCTCTCAGTGTGAAAATCATTCATGCTCAATTGCCTGGGAGCCCTCTGAGTGTGAGCACACATTGTGCTAAGTGCCCCCCTGCCCCCAGTACATACATACCTGTACCGCACAGCACCATTATGCGTTTCCACTATGAAGTCTTGTGCCTGGAAGCTCCTGATCCGTGTAGGTGGTACCACCGTCTGGTGCAGTTAAAATGTAAAGTCATAACTTGCTACACAGCACCAATAAACACATGTCCCCCCAGTACCAGGCGTGGAGCACCCGCATGCCACTGCACCCTACTGCCTAGCACCAGCATATGCCTGTACGGGGCAGTTTAAAATGAGATGGGACATTGTCCAGCAGCAGGAGCTGCATGCGCCTGAACCCACTGAGCAGGATCAGAATGGCTTTGTACCAACACGCGCAGCAGAGCTATCTTGGACATCTGAAGGATTCTGGGGTCCTGTGCCAAACGTATTTTTGCATCCATGAGTTTCCTGAGTGCCATCCCCGTGTAGTTCCTGTGACCAGGAGGCTGCTTTCTCCTCATCTGCTGCTCTGCTCGGTCTTTGACCCTTTATAAACAAGATGCATGTGGACTCTCATAGAAGACCCGCCCGTTGAGCCCCGTCCACCACACACCAGCGGTATGAAACGTCTTCCCGCCCGTCCCCACTATAATGGCCAGCTCACTCAAGGGACCTCGGCGCCTTTTGGCGCGCTGGCAAAGTTACAGGCACACGTGGTCACATATTTGTGCAAATGGCACAAAAATCCGTGAGTTCACAGGAAAATTCGTGAACTCGCAGATTTCTTTGCCATTTCGCACGAATTCGAGGACCGCAAATTTGCAAATTTCGCCCATACTTAATTTTTACCCCTACGCTATCCAACGCTTTCCCTACTGTTGAACTCTCTGGAGTGGGAATAGTAATTTTTACCCCTACGCAATCCAACGCTTTCCCTACTGTTGCACTCTCTGGAGTGGGAATAATAATTTTACCCCTACGGTATCCAACACTTTCTCTACTGTTGCACTCTCTGGAGTGGGAATAGTAATTTTTACCCCTACACTATCCAACGCTTTCCCTACCGTTGCACTCTCTGGAGTGGGAATAGTAATTTTTACCCCTACGCTATCCCACACTTTCCCTACTGTTGTACTCTCTGGAGTGGGAATAGTAATTTTTACCCTCCCGCTATCCAACGCTTTCCCTACTGTTGCACTCACTGGAGTAGGAATAGTAATTTTTACCCTCCCGCTATCCAACGCTTTCCCGACTGTTGCACTCACTGGAGTGGGAATAGTAATTTTTATCCCTATGCTATCCAACGCTTTCCCTACTGCACTCACTGGAGTGGGAATAGTAATTTTTACCCTTACGCTATCCAACGCTTTCCCTACTGCACTCACTGGAGTGGGAATAGTAATTTTTACCCCAACGCTATCCAATGCTTTCCCTTTTGTTGCACTCGCTGGAGTGGTAAAAATATTTGTATATTTTTTATTAATATTATGTTAATATATATAAATATATATATATATATATATATATATATATATATATATATATATATATATATATATATATCACCTCCACAATGGTTCCTGCTTGGGATTCGTGCAGCGCTCGTGCATGTGCGTTATCCTGCGGCTGAACCACGTCGCTCAATCTCTCCACAACTTTTCCCACCAGGGAAACAACGGGTCGCACAACCAACTGGAGTTTTAACAGCAATCTCCTTTTATTTTTCAAAAAACACACAGGGCAAATAGCGCATTTGATCTACGCGTTTCGGTGTGTCGCCACCTTGCTCACGATCACCGGGTTTGCCCCACCCATGTACATTTATAAACATTCTTTTTTTCAGTATTGTGTCACTTCCTGTCACATGTTAAACCAAGGATTCTGGTCCTTGTAGTTTTTAAGGTTGTTTGAAACAAAATACTAACTTATTAATGCACCAAAACAAATTACATTGAACTAATTATTATTCAGCATTCTGCTAGTACTCCTTTCAACTGTTCTATGATAGTCTCTCAGCGCCTTCCAATAGGCTGATGTATATACTGTACCAATATACCAATAGGCACACTTCACCATCATCATTGCAAATCAATGTTCATTGTTCATTATAAGTTCCATTACGCTGCTTTTTAAAGGTGCACATATAATTCCTCCGATTGATTTAACCCATTTGGGTGCAGGGTCCTCAGGTTGATAATGAATCTAGATTCAGCTTGCCTTAATTTTCTTTCTCGATCACCTCCCCGCTCTCCCTTTGCGATTGTTTGTATGCCATAAAATCTCAACTTTTGCCAATCTCCCTGGTGAGATTGTTCCATATGTTTCGCTATGGCATTGGAGCGGTCCTTATGAATTGTTGCATGCATATGTTGCAAAATGCGATTTTTTAATTCTGCAGTCGTACTTCCCACATATTGCATTGGGCACGGACATTCTACTACGTAAATAGTAAATGGGGTTTTAAATGTGATACACTGTCTGATTTGCCATTTCTTCTTGTTTGCCAAAGTTATTTCCATAGTTTGCTTAGCTATTTGGCACATTTTGCAACCGTGACATTTCACGAAGCCTTTGGTTTTAAGCCAATCGTCTTGTCGTTTTTTCTGGAAATGGCTATGTATCAGATGATCCTTCAAGTTTTTAGCACGTCTATATGTTACAGTTGGATGAGTTCCCACAATTTCCTTCACTGTATTGTCCAACTGTAGCAGTTTCCATTTTTTTCTTAGAATCTTGGATATTTTTTCGCTTTCTTGGGAAAATTCCATGATCAGACGGATTTTGCCTGTTTCTGTGTCATCCTCAGGTCTTTTCCTTTTGAGACATTCCTCTCTGGTATTTGTGCTGGTTCTTATCAAACTGTTTTTAACAATTTTTGCTGGGTATTTTCTTTTTATGAATCTTTCCATTGTCTTTTTACTGTTCTTATCCCACTCGTCTTGTTCACTGCATATCCGCCGGAATCTCAAGAACTCTCCGTACGGTATGCTGTTCAATAATGTTTTCTGGTGGAAGCTGGTCGCTTCAAGTGTAGCATTGGTTGATGTTAGTTTTCTATGAAGAGTTGTATGTATGTGCTGGTCCTTGATATAGATTTCAGTGTCCAGGAAAATGATTCTTTCTCTGCTCATGTTGTAAGTGAATTTCAAATTTATCACACTATTGTTCATTGTTTGAAAATATTCCTGGAATTCTGCTTCGGTACCATCCCAAATTATCAATAAATCGTCGATAAATCTCTTCCAACTTACGATTTTATTGACTGATGTTTCATTGGTTGAGTTCCATGCTATTTCCTGCTCCCACCATCCCATTGTGAGACATGCATATGGTGGGCTGAAAGAAAATCCCATTGCGGTGCCGTTTCGCTGTTTGAAGATTTCTCCTCCAAATGTGAAAATGTTTTGTTCCAAACCACCAAAGGACGAAATACAGACTCCAAATGTTGTGGAAAATGCAGGTCTTTAATTCACCAGTTTGTCAGACGCGTTTCGAATACCTTTGTATTCTTTCTCAATTTACAAACATGTAGTCCACTTTTAGTTTTTATACAGTTTTTTTCAGTTTGTGATGCTTTCACCTCCTCCATGTGATGTATAGAAATAGAGGAAATACTAAACAAGTATGCATGCTGGGACTTGTAGTTTTTACAGACCTCATACGATTAATTTCATACTTAATTTGCACAACATTACAGCATAAATGCAGTTTCGTATAAGATGTAAAAATAGCGTAGTGCACATTTTATACCAATTATCATGACTTTGTTTAAAATGCATGTTTTGATTTTATAGGTTACCATTTTCATCATATATTTTCCAATGAGTATAAATAAATAAATATATACATTGATAAAATATACCGTACAAAAATATATTTTTGAATATATATCTATCATTCTTCATGTAGTAAAAAATGACAAATAAATAAACATTTTACATATACGGAATACAATATAAAAATAGAAATAGACTATTTAAAATATTGTCACTCTAAAGTTTTGTATGGATATCACGGAATAAATTCCTGATTTCATTATTGGCTAACCTCATCAACCTAAGTCGGTCCGGTAAATAGTGTGCAAAATTACGCAATGTGCAAAAGTACAAATCAAGTGCAAACTTTACATTGTTTTGTAGCAGCATGAGAGTATTTTCTGAATAAAGTGCAAAAAGTGATATAGTAGTTGCAAAACTTCACCTAATCTGTGCTACTTACTAATGAAAATCTTGATTCATTCACGATATTGTGTTTTAAAACTTATAAGCAAAAATAGATTGTACTTATAATGTGAAAGACTAAAAACAGTATTGAGACAAAAGGAAAAGAGCAGGGGCCAGAGTAATGTTATCAAAATTTCCAAGATATAGGAGTTTGGAAACATGTAGGGAAGATTCATAACTTGTGGATAGGACATTAGAGGAAATGGTGCAAATCCTCAGTATTGTTCAATCCATTAGGCTGTCTACTATCCTGTTCTACAATAAATTTAGATTCCAGCTGCTGCAGAAATTTTTCTCGGTTTCCACCTCGCGGATTATCCTTCACTGCAGCGATGACAAAATATTTTAAATCCGCTAGTTTGTTTTGGTGGATAGCTTTGAAGTGTCTTGCGACCGGGTATGTACTGTCGTTATTAACAATAGCCCGCAAGTGTTGCAGAATCCTGACGTGCATTTGCTGCTTGGTACTACCCACATACCTAAGCCCACAGGTGCACGTCAGGATGTAAACTGCATATTCAGTTTTGCAGTCATAGCACCCCTGAATTTTAAGTTCCTTCGGCTGAATGGTGAATTTCTTGGTTGTTACACCATATTTACGAACCAGACATGAAGAGCATTTGTGAAAGCCCTGTTTTTCAGGTAGCCAAGGAGTACATTTCTTTTTGTTGCTAAGATCTGGGATACTTTTAGCTATTTGGCTTTTCATAGAGATACCTCTTTGATATGTTATTGTGGGTTTGTCAGGTAACTCCGGTGTCATGACTGCATCTGTCTGTACTATCGACCAATTTCGATTGATTATGGACAGAATTTGGCGATGCTGGTTATTGTAGGTTAGGATTAACCTAGGTGTATTAGAGGTTTCCTCAGTTTCCCGCGGTTCATTTCCCTCCATGTTGGACAACAGTGATTCCCTGGATCTACTGTTGGCTTTCTCCGGAGCCCTTTGTAGACTATGTGCCGTATAGCCTCTTCTACGGAATCTCTCAATAGCTTCTCGCATGCATGTGTTCTGTTGTTCCTCACTGCTACATATGCGTTTAATTCGGAGAAGCTCCCCGTAGGGAATGCTATCAATTAAGTGTCTCGGATGAGCACTCGAGGCATGTAACGTAGAGTTACCGGCAGTAGATTTTCTATGTAAAGTTGTTCTTAGCCCGCCATTTTCTACATATACTCTTGTGTCCAAAAAATCTACTTCAGTACAACTTATATTTGAAGTGAAATTCAGATTGATCTGATTTACATTGATGTCACATATAAAATCATTGGCACTTTCATTAGTCCCCTTCCACAAAACAAAGACATCGTCTATGAAACGTAACCACAATTTTATGTGGTCTCCATGTTTTGAGGACAGTTCTTGTCTTAGTGTCTGCTCCTCCCACCAGCCAACCACTAAACAGGCATATATATATATATATATATATATATATATATATATATATATTCACAGAAAAAACCATAGGTTATAGTCGATATATAGTTAGGAATTTGCATTTACAAAACCTTGAAAATTCAATGAAAAAACCATTGGTTTTAGGCCATATATAGTTAGGGATTTGCATTTACAAAACCTTATTTTACTCGCATAAAACCATTGAAATTCCATATATAGTTAGATGCGCTAACTATATATCGCGCACCCGCAATCCACTGCTGATGATGTCACATATTACATCATTCATGACATGGTCAGTGACATCACTGATGACATCACTGATGACATCTCAAATGACATCACTGATGACATCACTGATGACAACATCCAGTGACTGTATGTTTCTGTAAAGTTAAAATATGTCTTACATATTGAAGAATGAGTGGATGTATAAGTGTCTGGATGAAGCATTTAGTAGGTGCATGACTGACTGTATGAGAAAGTGATTAAATGAGTCTCACTGAGTGCATGTGTTAGTGACTAAACTGTCTTAATTTGTGCATCATTATATCTGTTGTTCTGTAAAGTGCTGCATATGTTGATCAGTAGCTATATGAGTAACTATATGGGTTATTCATTGGTTGCCCAAGTATTTGTATGGGAGAGTGAGTGTGTGTGTGTGTGGGTGTCTGGGAGGTGTGTGACTCTGTGCATAGATGTGTGAGTAGTTGATTCACTATATGTATGGGTTCAAAAATGCATGTGGAAACAGCTGTATGGGCGGTTGACTGTGCATGAGAGTATTAGTGAGTGAATGGATATCTCAGTGCTACATGTCAAAGTAAGTACATATGTAAAACACAGTACATGTGAGAGTTGACATATATAAATAACTGTACATAAGAGCCAGTGAATGTGTGAGTGGCTGTATGGATCATTGTGAATAAGTATCAGGGATTGTATAAGAGAGTAAATATGTGTTAGTATATGTTTAAATTAGTAAGGTGTGTATAACTGTATAGTTGAGAAAATGGAGGTGTGATTGATTTTTTGCATAACTGACTAGGTGTGTGAGTAACTCCATGGATGAGTGACAGTCTGTGACTGTCTGTTTACACTGATTGTATCTAAGGTTATATTAGAGTCTGAAGAGGTTCATCGTATTATCACATGAATGATATCATCAGTGATGTGATCAGTAATGTCAAATGAGATGTCATCAGTGATGTCATCAGTGATGTCATTTGAGATGTCATCAGTGATGTCATTTGAGATGTCATCAGTGATGTCATCAGTGATGTCACTGACCATGTCATGAATGATGTAATATGTGACATCATCAGCAGTGGATTGCGGGTGCGCGATATATAGTTAGCGCATCTAACTATATATGGAATTTCAATGGTTTTATGCGAGTAAAATAAGGTTTTGTAAATGCAAATCCCTAACTATATATGGCCTAAAACCAATGGTTTTTTCATTGAATTTTCAAGGTTTTGTAAATGCAAATTCCTAACTATATATCGACTATAACCTATGGTTTTTTCTGTGAATTTCAATGGTTTTTTAATAGCAAATATCAAAAGCTGTCAAATGTCAAGTACGTGATAGGTAAAAACGTTTTCGTGTTTATGCACGCTGATGTGCTTTGAACGCTGCCCCCCCCCTCCCCTCCCCTCTTTTCTCTTAGTAGTACTCTCTCTTTGCAGATAGTGAACGGTAGTTAACGCAGACCTTTACCCCTGTTGTAATCCGTCGTACCTGCTTGTCTCTCCATTTGATTGATTGTTATCCAAGCATTTACTGTTTTAGAATTGGTTCTCTTTGGATCATTCTCTATTTACAAACAAGCACAAAGTCGCAATACTCTGTTTAGTGTTTGCAGATAGTGAAAAATCGTGTAAAAAAATAAAAGTAATCGAGCAAAATCAGTAGACCACTAATTCGATCTCTTTTTGACCTCGGTAAAATACAAACATTAGGAACAACCCTTCATGAGAAATACGAAAATAGTGAAATGAACTGAGCTCCACACCATGAGGGCTGCAAGACAGCTCGACTCCGCCACCCACCCCGCCCAAAATAACGACAAACCCTATGCAAATATTATAAATATAGACAACACACCAGCAAAGAAACAGGGTAAAACATTTTATTAAATAACTATTTACATAACTATTTTATACTTTTTATTGCCCGATCCGGCTAGCTCAATCGATCGAGCATGAAACTCATACACTGATAGCAAGCGTTGAGAGTTTGTAGAACGACGGCTTCAGATTTTCCACATACGGTGTAGTGGCGCGAACTGGGAGGGGGCGTTTGGATTCGACACCTTCCCCAAATAAGATTTTCATACGTGAATGTTCGTTCATGCTTTTTGTCCCTGAGTTGCTTCCATATCACTGCCTTACACAAATGGCATAAGTCCTGGTTGTTGAGTGCCATACTTCAGAGTTCTAAGCAGCTCTTGTAACACTGTTTAAACCTTATTTGCACCTGCTGCAGCTTCACTATTCAAAGTAAGTGGGGTCCATTTGTGGACCTGACTGCATTGGAAAACAATGTGATACGGTGCCTCCCTAAACCGCTTGACGGAGGCCCCCGAGGGGCGGTGAGATGGCGCGGACTGAGAGGGGGCGCTTGGCTCCTGCCCCCTCCCCAAGTCGTGTTGCCCTGGTGTGGCCTGAGATCGCCCCCGACATGGGCGGCCGGCTCCCGAAGTCCGGCGGAATTTTTTCCCTTTTAATGACTCTTCCATTCTGGACCTTGTCCCACAATCCATTTGACCTGAAGATACGCTGTCGTGGGGCGCCTCTTTACCGTTTTAGTTGCCATTCCGCCAGCATTTGGTACCCTGTGCCTCTTCCGCCATTCAGCTGTTTACCGCCCGCTCTTGCGACTACAGCGTCTCGCTCACCATGTAGTTGAGTTGCTCCCGTTCTTAAGATTTAACCGAACTTTTTGGACTGCTGAAAGCGGTTGTATTCCGACCGCTGGTTGGTGGAGACATTTTGACTATATTCTGGACCTGCATTGTCGCGTAATGCGTCATATGACGCGACGCGTTAGCGCACCCGGAAGTGCTCCGGTGCGCAAGGCGCAGCTTCCCGGAAACGATCCAGAGCGCGCCGCGCAGCGCGTAACGTAAGCATAATAGGTCATGTGACTTGTTAATAAAACTTTTCATTGGTTCATTTTACTTTTGTTTTCCTAATGATGTAAGACTAGGTCATGTGACCTAGAAATAACACTTTTCATTGGATTAAAACATTTTTTTTCCCAAACGATGAAAGCCCCACCTTGTTTCTGGATGTTTCAGACTGAAGCTGGCGTCACCATGAGAGCACCACCATCTCGTAGCTCCGTCGTGGCCATTCCGCAAGCAATCATGGCAGCCGCTCCCCACCGGAAGCCTGCGGGAGTCGACGGCCCCCAAGACTTTTGTACAATCTTCAAGGCTGAGGGGACGCTTTCGAGAATGGAACCCAAGCCCTGGCAGACAAGCGTCCGAGTTCCAAGGTGTTCCAGGGCCATTTTACTGGACCAGGCCCAAATCCGAAGAGCCGGCCGCCATTTTAAGAGTCCTGTGGAAGCCGCCTATCGCTGCACCGCAAGAGTGGGAGCAACTCAACTACATGGTGAGCGAGACGCTGTAGCCGTAAGAGCGGGCGCTAAACAGCTGAATGGCGGAAAAGGCACAGTGTACCAAAAGCGGGCGGAATGGCGACTGAAACGATAAAGGGGCGCCCCACTACAGCAGACAAGCCTCCGCCATGTGCTTCAAAACTGCATATGTATCTCGTGATATCAAGGTTGGGCAACCAGTACACAACAAGCAGTTACGAGTCCCATTTACACCGGCACCATTTTGGGCGCGGCCGGGCAGGTCCACGATCTAGTCAAACATAACAAATGAGGCTGACGTCTCTGAAGCAGTTGACGAACAGCAGGACATAGCAAATAAACATGAAGTCTCTAAAGCTGTTAACTCACTGCAGGACAAAACAAGTAAACCTGAAACCTCTGGAATAATTGTCGCTCAAAAGAACAACACACAAAACTCTGTAGAGCCTGAAGAAAAAAACAGAAGGGCACTGTAGTTTCAGACACACTTAACACTAATGACTAAACAAAGATATCGTCTGTTTATGAAACAGTTATCATGTTCACAGAATTGACAAAGAAGTGTGCAGACACCAATGCTATTAAGAAACACAAGGAAATCCTAACGCATCAACATTCTCGGAAGAGGTTGACACAGATAACATCTTAAGGAACAAAGAAAGACCTGTTCACTCTTGACACCCCAGGTGCTGTGTATGTTGCACTATAGTGCTGCATCGACAAAACGGACAACCCGATTGATGTGCATTTTTCATTATTGATTATTGTAAAGAAATGGCGACTCCCCCCTTTAGCAGATTAGCTAAATGTTTGCGTAATTTAGGCATAAAAGTTATATTATTGTTGTTGTTGTTGTTATCGTTATAGTTCTGGTTAATTTCAAAAAATGGTTAAATATATTTACAGTTTTTGTTGCGTTCGTTATATTTAAAAGTTAATAAAGTTATATTATTGTTGATGTTATCGTTATAGTAATAGTTTTCTTTGTAGATGTTTTTCCATCACCCACCCAGGATATCACCACTGTTCCCCATGTCATAAAACCTTAGGATGTTCAATAACTGAAACAGCTAATATGGGTTTACTTACAGGGGACATCTTTTGTTCTGTTTTATAAAGTAAAACTATTGTGAACGCAAGTATTATACATAGTAAGTGTTTAATATAGCATTTGTCAGTCATTGGTTAAGCAGGTAGGACCTGTTCACTCTTGACACCCCAGGTGCTGTGTATGTTGCACTATAGTGCTGCATCGAGAAAACGGACAACCCTATTGATGTTGATTTTTCATTATTGATTATTGTAAAGAAATGGCGACTCCCCCCTTTAGCAGATTAGCTAAATATTTGCGTAATTTAGGAATAAAAGTTATATTATTGTTGTTGTTGTTGTTATCGTTATAGTTCTGGTTAATTTCAAAAAAAATTTAAATATATTTACAGTTTTTGTTGCGTTCCTTATATTTAAAAGTTAATAAAGTTTTAAAATCCAACTTTGTTGGAGTGCTATATATTTTTAAAAAATCGGGTGAATGGGGCCTTGAATCGGGTTATTGTCATGTGTGGGCTTTGCAAGTGTACTGCTACAGGATCGGACATTTCAAACTCAAATGCACGTTCTTTTTCTTACCTTTCCGAAGCATGGAGCGCAATAGCAGGCAGAGAAAGGGTGATGCACGTGTTCAACACTGCCTGGCCTGGCAAGTTGCTGGCAGTGCCCTCCCGCCCGCTCCTGAAAGAGGGCACACACACACCGCCGCCCCGAGTACTTCACAAATCTTTAAAAGAGCATGCGCTTGTTCATGAGGCTTAAATGGTTTATCACCCCTTCTAGAACCCCTGCATCGACCCTCTGACGTTTCCTGGAAGAATTACCACGTAACACAATACCAAGCCTTGTCAACTGAAACTCCCGAGGAATCGTGGGGCATATTATCAAGGGGGTTTATCTCCGCTTTTTTGGCTTTAAAAGCCAAAAAAAAAGAGATAAAATTATCTCCCTATTACCAAGCTGTCGCTACCACCAGTTAGTGACAGCTAAAAGGAGATAGCGACCATCTTGGGCCCCGCTTTGCATGTCAGTGATATTTATCACTAATGACATGCAAAGTGGGCGTGCCAAGATTTTAGCGACTGGAAACAGTCCCTAACCATCGCTATCTCCTATTACCAACTTTTGGAGATATTCGCGCTAAGCGCGAATATCTCCAAAAGCTAACACCTGACCTGAGCAGTTCTTAGCCATGTTATCCAATGGGAGGTGGATAACATGGCTAAGAGCATTTGCTCGATAATACATGAATATCGCTGACTTTTCAGCGATATTCATGCATTGCGGCCGTTTTTTATCGCATTTGCGATAAACCTTGCTAATAGCAAGGTTTATGTGCGATAAAATTCGCCGATGTGCGGCGATAATTTTTGTCTCTAAACAAGTTAGAGACAAAAATTATCGCTAGTTGTTGGTAATATGCCCCCGGATTTTTCCTTGCAGGAATCGGGAGGCGAAAGACTAGCACTGAAATCAGTAGTCTCACGCCTGAATCGGGAGGGTTGGCATGTCTGCATTCTCTACAGCTGGGGCCATAAACTACATCCGCAGGGCTAGGTGATAGCCTGGGTCCGGCCTGGACAATCGGACACAGAGGAAGAGGAGTGTCAGAGGGTGCGGTAGTGAATAGGGTGAAAGGGAGGTGTCGGGCGGGCACAGGGTGTGATTCTCAGAGAAGAGCAGCGCAGATGGGGGGAAGTATATGGCCCATGCATGAGAGAGAGAGAGCGGGGGTGACCAGTGCGTGGGGGAGATGCTTGCGAGGGTGCGGAGCCGTGCTGAGAATCGACAGCGTGCAGAGAGTGGGCCTGGTCAAGGCATCTAAAATGGCTGCCGTGCACGACAAAATTGTGGCATTGGACAAAAAAGGCAAGATAGCGCAGACAATGTTTATCAATAAGGATTCATTTATAACAAAATATTTTATCGCAGTGACAAATTGGCGGTCAACACTTCCTGATTTCCATCGAATCGAACGTTAACAGACGTCACGCAACAAAAAAAAAAAAAAAGCTCACGCACAGCCGCTGGAAGACATGTATCAACATATTCGGAAAACATAAGGGATCAGGATACGTCTCCCGCACCCCCTTATACCTAGTAATTTAATTAAAACGAAACACAAAATGGCGAATTCCCGTTTCGCTACCAGTTTGCGGCCCAGTTCGCGGCTCGGGAAGCGCTTCTACCGTGAAAAATATATATATTTTTTTTTTCCCCACGAGACCCTTTAATAACCCCAACATCATTCCTAGGGGGTCAAGAGAGGTATACCTTGCCCCCTTTCATTAAATTCCCCCTTCGTTTTTCACCTCTTCTTCTCTCTCGATCCTACCGAGAGATAAGATGGCGGCCGCTCCGGACTGTTTAGAATGTTGACAGACACCGGAGGGCCAATCAGCTTCGCATCGCAAAGTTCCGATACGCGAAAAGTTCGCTAACCGGATAGCTGCCCGGAGCGCTGTTACAGATATATATCTTGATTTAAACGTTAATTTCTCAAAATCCACTGAAGCACATATATTGAGACCTAGCAAAGGCACATCGGGCTAACAGTCCCTACAATTTTGCCAAGTTTCGTGGAAATCCATTCAGCCGTTCGAGCTAAAAGTGAGGCCAACCGCCCTAAGGAAATTAACATGGGAAAAACGCGTTTTGGGACCCCCCTTTTTTCTCGGCCCCCCCTTGACGAAACCCCCCCAAATTTTCAAGGGCTGCTCAGAAACAAAATGTGCCATTTTCCTGAAAATTTCAGCCGATTCCGTCCACAAACGCCAAAGTTATTAGACATAGAATTTTCAAAAGTTCCATAGAGAAATAATCCTAACTATATATACCTACTGGCTATCGCCAGTAGGTAATATATATATATATATATATATATATATATATATATATATATATATATATATATATATATATATATATATATATATAAATTCGGCTTTTCCCCGTGGGGAAGTTTGATTCCTCATGCACTCCTCATTGCAGTTTCCCATATATATATATGAACTTGGTGTGAAACGGTTTTGCCAACTGGAGGGCTCTTATTTGATTTCCTTGAGGTTTATTAATTTTTCAATGTCGCTTAACAATAATAGTAATGCATGAGTTAAATGCACAAATGACCTGTTGGGAAACTGCAATAACATGAATTTACTTTTGAATCTATGCACGCTGTTAAAAAGAAAAAGAATCAATCTTTTGCTTTAATTGTTCATAATGATAAGATCAGCAAACTACATGTCCCAGAACCCCTGCACGATTTGCAGGAAGTGATGTAGTCCCGAATGGGTTCCCTCTTTTTTTCTTTATTTAAATGCCAAAATGTTGTCAAGTAAACTAACCTGTGAGCAAGGTCTCCGTAGAGACCGAAACGCGTTAGGTTTTGCTGGATGCTGAATAAAGAAACTGTAATTTGACTTAAAACCCGGTGTGGTTTTTGAACGGTTACCTTCACACGGGAGTGCATGAGGAATCAAACTTCCCCACGGGGAAAAGCCGAATTCACGTAATCGCAGCTGGTCCTGCTGCGCCTCGCGTGCACCGCCCCAGAGCACCTGGGAGCCTTTGAACTGGGGCCAATCGGAATTCCATATATATATATATATATATATATATATATATATATATATATATATATATATATATATATATATATATATATATATATATATATATATATATCTCAAACACACGAGTTGCCCCAAGAGGAATCGCCACACACGGAAGGTATCCGCACTTTCACCCCAGGTTGCACAGCTTCAAATCAGGTAGCAGGCTTCCCATTTGCCATACGCGTTTCGAGCATTGCGCTCTTGATCACTGGCTAGCTGAACAAAGGAGGCGGAATTCAAAGAACCAATTTATTTTGATGATGAGCCCCGCCCCAGTGGGCGCCATAGCATGCTGGTAATTGTAGTTCAAATCATGCTACTAGGCTCAAATGTTCACTCCCCAAGTGGGTTCCACAGCCTCAGTTCAAAAATGTCATACCCGTGAGGGTGAGAATCCTCGCCAAACTGTCCTTCACTGGTTCTTTGAATTCCGCCTCCTTTGTTCAGCTAGCCAGTGATCAAGAGCGCAATGCTCGAAACGCGTATGGCAAATGGGAAGCCTGCTACCTGATTTGAAGCTGTGCAACCTGGGGTGAAAGTGAGGATACCTTCCGTGTGTGGCGATTCCTCTTGGGGCAACTCGTGTGTTTGATTTATAGTGGCTGGTCCGGCCACGGAAAAACCCCACCACTTGCCAAGGCGGGTCTGGAGTGCTCGATGAATGGAGCGCTCGTGGAACGGAAAGGCGCCAGCACCACAGTGTAATACTTGCCAGTGAAGGACAGTTTGGCGAGGATTCTCACCCTCACGGGTATGACATTTTTGAACTGAGGCTGCGGAACCCACTTGGGGAGTGAACATTTGAGCCTAGTAGCATGATTTGAACTACAATTACCAGCATGCTATGGCGCCCACTGGGGCGGGGCTCATCATCAAAATAAATTGGTTCTTTGAATTCCGCCTCCTTTGTTCAGCTAGCCAGTGATCAAGAGCGCAATGCTCGAAACGCGTATGGAAAATGGGAAGCCTGCTACCTGATTTGAAGCTGTGCAACCTGGGGTGAAAGTGCGGATACCTTCCGTGTGTGGCGATTCCTCTTGGGGCAACTCGTGTGTTTGATTTATAGTGGCTGGTCCGGCCACGGAAAAACCCCACCGCTTGCCAAGGCGGGTCTGGAGTGCTCGATGAATGGAGCGCTCGTGGAACGGAAAGGCGCCAGCACCACAGTGTAATACTTGCCAGTGAAGAACAGTTTGGCGAGGATTCTCACCCTCAAGGGTATGACATTTTTGAACTGAGGCTGTGGAACCCACTTGGGGAGTGAACATTTGAGCCTAGTAGCATGATTTGAACTACAATTACCAGCATGCTATGGCGCCCACTGGGGCGGGGCTCATCATCAAAATAAGTTGGTTCTTTGAATTCCGCCTCCTTTGTTCAGCTAGCCAGTGATCAAGAGCGCAATGCTCGAAACGCGTATGGCAAATGGGAAGCCTGCTACCTGATTTGAAGCTGTGCAACCTGGGGTGAAAGTGCGGATACCTTCCGTGTGTGGCGATTCCTCTTGGGGCAACTCGTGTGTTTAATATATATATATATATATATATATATATATATATATATATATATATATATATATATATATATATATATATATATATATATATATATATATATTTATTACCTACTGGCGGTCGCCAGTAGGTAGTTATAGTTAGGATTTTTTTCAATGCAAAATCTCAAAATTTTATTTGGAATAACTTTGGCGCCGGTTGACAAATCTGCCTGAAAATTTCCTCAAACTTGCCTCGCAGAGCTCCGGTCCTTCCTTGAAAGTTTGGGGGGGATTCGTGAAGCGGGGGCCGAGATAAAAGGGGGTCCAAAAACGTGTTTTCCCCATGTTAATTTCCATAGGGCGGTCAAACTCACTTTTAGTCCGAACGGCTGAATGGATTTCTACCAAACTTGGCAAAATTGTAGGGACTGGTAGCCCGATGTGCCTTTGCTATGTCTCAAGATATGTGCTCCAGTGGTTTTTGAGTAATTTAGGTTCAAAAAATATATATATCTATGGTAGCGCCCCGGTACGCGCACCGGCGCGTACCAGGCGTGCTACGCGACCTGCGTGCGGAAAGCTGATTCGCTCTCTTGTGTCTGTAAACATTCCAAACAGTCCGGAGCGGCCGCCATCCTGTGTCTCAGTAGGATCGAGACACAAGAGGTGGCTTAAACAAAGGGGGAATTGACCATAATGGGGCAGAGTAGACCCCCCCATGATCCCCTAGGTTTGATGTGGGGCCATAAAAGGGCACCGGGGAGCGTACCGGGGAGCGTACCATGGGGAAAAAGAATGACTTTAAAAAAAAATCTTTTTGTTGTTTCTTTTATATATATATACATACACATACATATATATAAATGCATATGCATATATGTGTATATGTGTGCGTGTAGAGAGAGGTAGAGAGGTAGAGGTGTAGAGGTAGAGAGGTAGAGGTAGAGAGGTAGCGGTAGAGAGGTAGAGACTAGTAGAGAGAGAAGTAGAGAGAGGTAGAGAGGTAGAGAGTAGAGAGTGAGTAATAGAGAGTAGAGAGTGAGTAGTAGAGAGTAGTAGAGAGCAGTAGAGAGAGTGAGTAGTAGAGAGTAGTAGAGTCAATAGTAGAGTGAGCAGTAGAGAGTAGTAGAGAGTGAGTAGTAGAAAGTGAGTAGTAGAGAGTAAGTAGTAGAGTGAGTAGTAGAGAGCAGTAGAGAGTGAGTAGTAGAGAATAGTAAAGAGTGAGTAGTAGAGAGTAGTAGAGAGTGAGTAGTAGAGAGTGAGTAGTAGAGAGTAGTAGAGAGTGAGTAGCAGAGAGTATAGTAGAGAGTAGTAGAGAGTGAGTAGTAGAGTGAGTAGTAGAGACTAGTAGAGAGAGTAGTAGAGAGTGAGTAGTAGAGAGTAGTAGAGAGTGAGAAGTAGAGAGTGAGTAGTAGAGAGTAGTAGTGAGTAGTAAAGAGTGAGTAGTAGAGAGAGAGTAGTAGAGAGTGAGTAGTAGAGAGTAGTAGATAGTGAGTAGTAGGGAGTAGTGAGTAGCGAGTAGAAGGAAGAGAGTAGTAGAGAGTAGTAGAGTAGTAGAGAATGAGTAGTAGAGAGTGAGTATTTGAGAGTAGTGGAGTAGGAGAGAGTAAGTAGTAGAGAGTAGTGGAGAATATTCCAAAGTTTGGCACAGCACCACTTGCACAATGAGTCCAATCAAATCATATCACTTAGAGTCCTTATTGAAGCGCTGAATCTTGGTGTATATTCAAATGCTTTAATTTTCCTTAAGTTTATGTACCACAGCCAGCCGAAACATTTCGTTCTGTACAACAGAACTTCTTCAGGGCGTTCTTATTTCCTTCAAGTTATGTCGGTATCCTGTTGTCATATAACTAGATATTTCTTCCAAATGTTAGACGAGACGTAAGTACATTCTTATTCAAAGTGACTAGGTATCAATTTTACCCACACAATTCGGGCAGACTTGAGCAATTTATAGCATCCTCAAAGTCAGTCTTTCAGTATAGGACATGATAATCCAAATCTAAATGTTTCTCAAGAAAGGTCATTTTCAATCGTTCAGAATATCGGTGTTTGGGCAGATATGACCCAGGGACCCCCAGTATGCAAGGGGAATTAGTCCCCCCTCTGCAAATGCGCCAGTGGCCTGCGTTGCAGAGAGGTGTAACAAGGGGCATAGCCTCATTACACCTCTGCAATGCAGCCCCCTGGTGCATACTGGAGGTTTCAGGTGGGCTAGTTGGCCCCCAGGGGCCCCTAGTATGCAAGGGGAATTAGTTCCCCCTCTTCAAACATGCACGGGGGCTGCATTGCAGAGAGGTGTAAAAAGGGTCGTGGCTTCATTACACCTCTCTTCAATGCAGTCCCCTGGCGCATACTGGAGATTCCTGGTGGGCTTTCAGATCGTATATAGTTAGGAATTAGCATAAAAAAAAACTTTGAAATTCACTGAAAAAACCATAGGTTTCACACCAGTTATAGTTAGGAATTAGCATTTAAAATACCTATGAAATTTACTGAAAAAACCATAGGTTTCACACCAGTTATAGTTAGGAATTAGCATTTAAAAAACCTATTAAATTCACTGAAAAAAACATAGGTTTCACACCAGTTATAGTTAGCTGGAAATTTTACTGACATAAAATCATTGAAATTCCCACGTTATAGTTAGTTGGACTCACTATAACTTGCGCGCCTGCAATGCACTGCTGATGATGTTACATATTACATCACTTATGACATGGTCAGTGGCATCACTCATGATATCACTGATGACACCATCCTTGTGACAGAGTGACAGACCTCCTTTCAGTGTAATGTAACCCTTGAAACACATATTCAAAAATAGAAACTAACATTTTCATAAAAATGGAGATACCCATACCAGTTACAACAACTAATTCAGTAATTCCACCAGCTAGATACACATCCACTCATTCACCAACAGTTCTATATAGTCACTCATACATATACTCACTCATCATATGTAGTGATACACCTATACATCCTGTTACACACCGACAGTCATCCAAAAGTTACTCACACACATAATCACACATGCAAATAAACTATTGAACATCCATTTATTTGCATATACAGCTATACACACACTACCACCTTACTTCTAAGGAAACTTACACATACTTACTCTCTTAAACAAGCACTTATAGAAACACATACTTATTTAAACAAGAACTCTTTCAATCTCTCACTCTCACATATACTCACTCATATACATCAATACTCACATATGCTAGATTAAAACATATGTAGTTACTGATAAAGACACTAGTGAGACAGTCATTCACTCACTAACACACACATATACACACTCATCCACCCATACAGTCCTGCACATATGCTGTCTTCAAAACAAATACATACAGTGAGTCAGTCATTGATGCATCTATGTGCTAAGTAATACCCCCACCAAACCATACAGACACTCATACTGATACTAAAAAAACATCTAATAACCCATATACACACACATGTAGCTACTCACCAACCCATGCAGCCACTTATACACAAAGTGAAACACTGATACATATATTTAAATATTTAAACAATACTCGCTAATATATGTATTCACTAAGATACACTTAATAAGCCAGTCAACCAATCAATTTTTTTTTAAAAACATCCATTAAGACACTTATTTAAACATTTATTCTTCCATCGACCTTTACATATACACATATAAAACATATTTATTTTTCAGAAAGACACACATTCACTGGATGGTGTCATCAGTGATGTCATGAGTGATGTCACTGACCATGTCATGAGTGATGTAATATGTGACGTCATCAGCAGTGCATTGCAGGCGCGCAAGTTATAGTGAGTCCAACTAACTATAACGTGGGAATTTCAATGGTTTTATGTCAGTAAAATTTCCAGCTAACTATAACTGGTGTGAAACCTATGTTTTTTTCAGTGAATATATATATATATATATATATTTATATGTTTTTAAAAATACAATTGTATTTTTTTATAACTTAAATTAATTAATTGTTTTAAGGTTATTTAAGTATTTTTAAGTATGTTTTAGTTAATTATATTTATTATTTAATTAATTTTAAATTACTTTTAAGACATTTTAAAAAATTCGATATTTTGACTACCTATATTTTTTAAAACGATATTTTTGATTCGATATTTTTGTACTTACCTATTTGTAGATAGGAATTCGATATATTTGTATTCAATATTTTTTCCTCGATATTTTGGTAATTCCATATTATTGTATTCAATATTATGTCAGTGATCCGTTCAACGGGTATGTCATGGCTGCAGTCTTAGCACAGAAGGATGAAAGAGTCTGTTGGAATTCAGAAGCAAGTTCGGGATGAAGAGTACCTGAAAGCAGAGGGGACAGAGTCTATGCTTTTCCGGAACATCCAAGAGGAAAGGGAGATGAAGGCCACTTGAGTTCAGTAAGACAAGTTTAGTGAAGAGGCTTCAAGCTGGGGTACACCGAATTGTCAGCTCTGCCCGAGCCACTGGGATGCTGATGACAATGTAATCGTTCTGTCCAACCAACCGCGTCGGCACGGGTCAGTTATTGCTTGGACCGACTTGTTGACAGAACCTCTCGATGCATATGACTGTGTTGGCATGAGTCATTCGTGGTAACCGTTGCGGTCACTGGGTGATCGAAGCAATGCAGCAACACAGTGCACAGGTGTAGGAGAGTAGGATCGGCTTCTATGGATACCCCCACTTTTAGCTTGATGTAATGCTTTTTCTGACTAGTATGACTGGGATCCTGCAAATAAGGACCCCAGTCTTTCTGCTTTGTCCCCTAAACTGTTATGGAAAGTACTTAGGTACATCACAGATTGGATACTGGGTCCCCTTATCAGTCCCTAGTATATGGCACTAAGGTACCCCGGGTATAGGTACTCCAGAGGTCTCCCATAGACTGAAGCATGTATTATGCCACCTATGGGAGACCATTCAAACTATCTCTACAGGCCTGCCATTGCAGGCTGTGTAAACTGTTGCTAGCACCACTTACGAAAGATGTAAGGGCATATTCTCAAGTATTTATCACCAATTTATTGGCACTTTATCGCAGCCAGAGTGGCGAAAAATGTATCACCCCATTCACAAGCTGGTGTTTACAGCCGATGTCACCAGTTTTCCCACAATAGCAGCCACAAAAAACATCGTCACAGATGACTCCAGCAACTATTGCTAATGAGATGCAGAGTAGGCGTTCCCGAGCAAAAAGCTTCGATAACACCACACCGCAATATTCTCAACAACCAGCCAGATCAGCGATAAGACCACAAACTAGGGCAATAAGGTATGCAAGCAGCAGGAAATTAACACCTGCTTTGACCTGGTGTAAAGTTGGGTGACAACCTGCAGCAGAAAAGGAGGCCCAGCCCAGAGCCACACCTGAAGAACAACAGATGCCATGGAGCTACTGATCATGCAGCCCAGAGCCCCATGAGGGCCACAACACCCATTGCATTCATACCCAGGCCCGCCACCCCCCACCTGGACCCCCCGCATCCTCTCTGGACAACCACAGAAGCAGCGCAGTCCAAGACAGCGGACCTCCAGAAAACGCACCAGCCTCACAGACCCAACACAAGAAGATGTCATAACCCACTACAGGCTCAAAAGGACAACCATCCTGCGCATCCTGAACATCATTGCCCACAAGCTGATGGCACCCACACAGCGGACAACCAACATCCCTCCGCAGACAAATCTGCTGGCTGTGCTGCATCTGTTGGCCTCAGGTACCTTCCAACCAACAACTGCCAGAGTCGGAGGAGTATCACAGCTAGCCCTATCAAAGTTCATCACAACTGTCTTAGATGCCATCATCAGCTGATGCCCCAGCACCTTCACTGCCAACACACTGAGCACGAACAGCTGGAGACCAAGCAAGGCATCTTCACCATAGCTGACTTCCTGCACATGTTAAGGGCAATTAACTGCCCACATGTCCTACTTGTGCACCCTGCCGAGACTGTACACAATTACCGCAACAGAAAGCACACGCATTCCATCAATGTGCAGGCAATAGTGGACCACCGAGAACTCTTTACCAATGTCGTCGTCAACTACCTAGGCAGTGTGCATGATACCTACATCTTTTAACAATCCAACATCCACCGGCGCTTGCCGGATGGCACCTACCGAAAAGCTCTTCTCATTGGTAAGTGCCAAATGAAGACACCACGCACTCCACAATCAAGCAACTCACAACTCTGGGAATGCACATGTTACAAACTCACACACAACATGCCAAACAACATGCCCACCCACCAGACATGACAGCCAAACTTACTGTGGGAACCTGGGCTAGCCATGTACATGAGCCAACAATGGCATGGCACCCCAGTCACACAATAGCAGAATGTGGGGAGAGGAGGGAACCAGGCACAGTTGCGAAGGAGGCAAGTGACCCATGAATGAGAATGTACACAATGCCAAGTGTGGCGTGGATGTGCTGGACAGACTGCAGTATGAAGACCGCAGACATATCCATGTCGACATACACTGCTGCTGTTTGGAGTGTAGTGGACAGTGGACGCAACCATGTCACCACAGCCAGTGGGGAAAATTGCGGAAATGTAGCTTGTTGCATCCCCCCCCCTGGTAGCGTGGGCAGAGTGGGCTGGCCTGGCGTAAGCCTGGCCAGTGCAGCGGTGTGAATAAAAAACACATAGCTCTGGGAATGGTTCCTTTCCGGAATGACTAACTTGTCTGCCAGGGCGGTGATTCTCACCCCGCCACGAGGCTGAGGCCGACGCCGTTGCCATGAGCGGTGTTGCCTGCGATCCTGTGGCCTGCTGCACCCCAGGCCGCTGGTCCCCGAACCCATCTTGGCCGCCCCTTTGCAGCCAGGACTTACTGCTCACCTGCCGACTCAGATGTGTCTCCAAGAGGACCCCTCAGGTGCTGGTGCAATCTCCAAGCCCGAGGCTCGTTACCTTGGCAGGCTCCTCCGATCATCACGGCCTTCGCGACATGGGCCCGCTGTACTCCTTTCTCATTGACGCACTCCACCGCTGCCTCCGGCCTATACCATGGTCCAGTAGGTCACACATTTGGAACTGAGTCTTGATATCCTGATGGCCGAGTTCATATGTTCATGGGATGTTTGATATCACTGTACTCCCTTCGATGTGGTGCCACCAAGTCTGTGTATAGCATTCCAACCACGCTTGTCTGTGGTCCCTTGCTGATTACTGCCTACGGCCCACACTGCGGTCCACTGGGTTACACATTTAGAACTGAGTCTAGATTTCTCAATGGCAGAGTTCAAATCATTGCACGCAAGGAGAGGTGTAGGAAGAAGACACTTTTGAGTCCGGAGGAGAAAAGGATCATCGTTACGGAGGTGATCAAAAACTGCCAACAACTGCTCTGGTGTCTGTGCATTGCGAGCCAATGGCACGGAGCTGTGGGCCCCTGCTGACCGTTGCCTCAGGCCTCCACTGCATTCGAGTAGGTCACACATTTGGAACTGAGGTTTGATTTATTTATGGCAGAGATTATATCATTGTACAGGCGTCATCGCAGACTACTTCCCCTTTCAGCTCCGGTGCCACTAAGTCTGTTCCCCGACATTCATGGACACTTTCTGGTTAAACTTTGATGGTGACTGAGTCTATGGACTGGGGGCTGTCTTCATCATCATGTCGGTGATACTGACTTGGTAATGTAAAAAAAAAAAAAATGGTAATGTAGTTTCTTATATAGCGCACGTATCACCACAAAGGGTATCTCGGCGCTTGCTTTGGGAACCCGTCCTGGTTTTTCCCTGTGGGATAGCCCAGCTGGGCACCCCCAAGGTGAAAGCCAGGCATCCCGCCGCGGGGGCCGTAGTGGAGATTGAGCAAGCTATTGCCCAGAGTTGCAGAGCGTGAACACCTGATTCAAGTAGGCACCGAAGCGAGAATTATCAGGTCCGTGGACATTTGGGCTCGAAACCCTGCCGCGTCGGGAATTGAACCCTGGTCCCGGGCCGACCTCTGCTTCTGAGTCTGCCTCCTCTAACCGGTAAGCCACACTTCTCCACTTGGTGGTAAAAACAAGGCTGTAGCATTCCGCTCCTCCATTTGCCGCTTCCATGCCCTGGAGGACCCCTTCCACTTTCCCCCGCAACCCTCCACTACATTCACCTTTGATATCGACAAGGACCTGCTCAGCTCATGTGGCCCTACCTCAGTGCACCGCAAGACACCGTCCCATGGCGGTGTGCCTGTGCCAGCCGCAGTGCATCCGGGGCTACTAACTCTGTGCCGCTCAAGTCATGGACCCTGTCTAATAGAATATTGGATGGCCTCTGGGTCGATGGACTTGGGCCTCCAGCCTCAACTACTGTCCACCTGGGCTCACACATCAAATCGAGTCCTGACCTGCCCGGACATAACTGCAGGATGCACACGCCACCACTGCCAGGACCAACTCCAAACAACAGGTGCCAGAGTCGGAAGTATCTTACTGCCAGACTATCAGAATTGCTCACACCTGTCATGGGTGCCATCATCGGCATGTACCCTGTTGAGCTCTTCAGTGCCACTTTCTCAGTGAATTACAACTCATGGGCCATTTCTGATTCAGTTCTGTGCTGTGGACAGCTCACGCAACAATGTTACCTCAGGCAGTGTGGAAGACCTGGGATTTTGATGAGGAAGATGATGCAGGTGTAACACACCCCACTGTAGCTGCAGCAGGAATATCCCGAAAGGACACAATGCTAGACAATTTGTTCACATGAGCACTCTCAGCTTTGTTGCCCCAACCTCAGTGCATTGCAACTCACGGACCTTTCTGATTTCATATTGGGTGACCTCTGCACTTGCTACGGCTACAACCATGATGCTTCGCAATTGTTTCTGTTATGCTGGTGTTTTTTGTTTCCGCTTTGATTGTGATCACTGTTCTAGTTGTTTCCTGCACCAACCACTCCATTAGGGCTGGCTTACACTCATCCCACTCACTTCCAGCATAGGTGTCACTGTACATGTGAACCTGGCAATAAAGGTGCCGGGTGCACGTGCCCTTAGCCAGTTCCACAAACTATCTGAGTGTGTCAATGAGGTCATAATATATGCATGAGGGCCCTAGGCCCACAACATTACATTGTGCATTGTACAGCGGACGCAAACATGTCAATGCAGGCAGCGGGTAAGACATTGGACATGTAGATTTGTAGTCCCCCAATCAGTACGTAAGAGGAGTGGGTTGTGCCAGCGTATGCAAGTCCAGCGTGGGGGTATGAATGATTATCCCAGGTCTCTGGGCATGATTCAGTACTGGAAAACTGCAAATGCATGTGTCTCTGTCGCAGTGTAGGTCTCCCTTCGGGAGTGGAAGTTGTCCCTGATGGGAATAAGACACCCACGTATGTGATCTAGGTCAGGTTCCATGAGGTCGAACCCCACCCACACCTATTCAGCCAGCTCCTTCTGGCAGTCTGACACCTAGCCTTGGACGCAATGTGTGCTTTGGTAGGGTGCTGAGAACCGTGGTTGTGTGTGCTTCCAGCTGTGTGGTCTACTCTGTGCAGATGGTGGGGTCTCCTTGATGCAGCAGGGCTGCCCTGCTCCTGGAGGATGGATTTCCTTAGATGTCCATGAACTGCTGTAGGGCGTCCGAGTCGAAGGTGTGTAGGTCCTCTTCAGCATCACAGATGAGTTGTCTGGTCTGCTCTGCTGGAGGTGTAGTTTGTCCCTCTGCAATGTGAATGGGGGATGCATTTTGACATTGTGTTGACATGTATGTTGATGCATTGTTCACGTTTACATAAAGACTGCATGCCAATGTACATTGTGACTGTTTAGGAGGAGCGTACTATGTGATGCAGGACAGTGGACCTTTGACTACATCACGGATGTGAGGTTGTACATGTACTTCTTCATCTCACAGTTTCCTGCTATGTCAGTTGTGATTGGTCAGTTTCAACACACAAGGGGACCCAGTTGTGTCCTCTGTTCTGCAGTGTTAGAGTTGCACTTTGTACCATATTGTTGTCAATGTAGATGTGCTGTTATTGCTATGTGTGTGCGCTGCATTGTGGGGGATTCACCCCTGCAACAGTGATTTTACTGCCCCCCCCTTTTTCTGAATCCTTCTGGCAGTCTGACACCTAGCCTTGGACGCAATGTGTGCTTTGGTAGGGTGCTGAGAACCGTGGTGGTGGGTGCTTCCAGCTGTGTGGTCTACTCTGTGCAGATGGTGGGGTCTCCTTGATGCAGCAGGGCTGCCCTGCTCCTGGAGGATGGATTTCCTTAGATGTCCATGAACTGTTGTAGGGCGTCCGAGTCGAAGGTGTGTAGGTCCTCTTCAGCATCACAGATGAGTTGTCTGGTCTGCTCTGCTGGAGGTGTAGTTTGTCCCTCTGCAATGTGAATGGGGGATGCATTTTGACATTGTGTTGACATGTATGTTGATGCATTGTTCACGTTTACATTAGACTGCATGCCAATGTACATTGTGACTGTTTAGGAGGAGCGTACTATGTGATGCAGGACAGTGGACATTTGACTACATCACGGATGTGAAGTTGTACATGTACCTCTTCATCTCACAGTTTCCTGCTATGTCAGTTGTGATTGGTCAGTTTCAACACACAAGGGGACCCAGTTGTGTCCTCTGTTCTGCAGTGTAAGAGTTGCACTTTGTACCATATTGTTGTCAATGTAGATGTGCTGTTATTGCTATGTGTGTGCGCTGCATTGTGGGGGATTCACCCCTGCAACAGTGATTTTGCTGCCCCTTATGCCTTTGACGTTTGTGCTTTTACGGTGCTGAGATGTTGGCGACTTGGGTCATTTGTGCTCTTGGATGTTTTTTGTTCTCTTGTGCATTGTTTGTCTGCAGATGTATTGTTGACGTCAGGGGTGTGACCTGCTCCTTTCCGTATGTGATCCACGCTCAGCCACCTCAGTTTTGTGGCATGCACCATGTCATGATGATTGTACTGCAGGCTTGCTGATCGTCATGTAGTGTCACTTGCATTGTCAGTGTGGCTCACAAATACGCATCTTTGCTGTGTTTCGCACATGTGCATGTGATGGTTGTGAGATTGGTGATGTGTGGGGTGGAACCCGTTTGGGCACATGTTGGACGGGGGCCTATTTGGTGTTTGTATGTGTGCTGCAGTGTGCCACGGGGATCAGGAACATGATCCAGGGTCATTGTGGGTGTGCAGTGTGCTCCACATGATTATGCATGTGTGCCATTGTGCCCATCTCTCCCCGTCCCCCCAGTCAATGGTCATTACTCACCCTGTTGATGTAGTGTCAGGTCATATAGAGCTGTGTCCGGACTCCCAACTCCTTGCACTGTCTCCCCACTGATGACTGTGGCCACCATTTCCTCCAGCTCCTGTGGTGCAGGACTCGCACCTCAAGTCACCATGGCTGACTTTCTGTTGGCAGCGGATTTCTGCTTGGTTTGACTTTTCACATCATGCCAGCTCCTCTTGACCTCTTCCATTGACCTCCACAACACTGGGACTGCATTTACGTTGTTCACAATGGACTGGCATTTTTCCTTTTGTGTTGCAAATGACACAGTGGAGGAGACAAACAGTTGGTAGTGTTCTATCTCTTCTGTGACGAATATCCGGTTTTCCTGTGGACGGAACCCTGTCTTCCTCTTCCTCTTCTCCTTGGCCTTTCCTGACCCCAGGGTTTCTTGCTGGTGGTCTGTGGGGGTTGTGGGGTTCGCGTTGGCCTCTGCACTGGGTCCATTGTGCTAAGCGGTTTCCTTTTTTCTCCTTTTATTTTCCTCTGCTTTTCTGGAGCATTTTCTCGCATGACTCGTGGGAATTGCAGGCCTGTCGCTGGTTATTGCTGATTTTTGTATCGCTGTTTGGGACATCGCTACTATTTTCGCACTCGTTTTTTCACGTTTCTGCGGTATCACATTGATTTTATTGCGATCATTTGACGCATTATCATGAGACTATCACATGGTGCCGTCGTGTTGAGAATACCACTTTAACACAGAGTTATTTTCCCATTATAGACTGCGATGTGAAGAGTTATGCTAAGCTAATTTTGAGGTAATTATCAGACGTTCTTGACAATATCCCCCATAGGTTTCCCTATATCTAAGGTCACTGCACTTAAAACTTATAAGTCACCCCTACAGCAGGCCTCTTTATTCCTGAAGGCAGGGTGTCTGGTTCTAAGTGTGAGGGTGCCCCTAGATGAGCAGGACAGCCCTATAGCCTTTGGAGTCCATTCTCCTGGGTTGTAAGTGAGACAGCCATATAACATATAGAGGGGCATCACGTCATTGTACGGTGACCATCTCGAAACTGGCTGTATAGAACCCGGTCATGTTTATGATTCCAAGCACTGTAAATGGCCTCTGTTAGACCCTCAGTGCTCATTGTACCAGTCTTCTGGACCCAGACTGCACAACATGGCTGCTGTCGGCCAGAGACCAGATTCTGCCCTCCTGCTGCTGAGCAAAACTCGAGCAGGGGAAGTCAGAACAATAGAAATCCTGTCACATGGAAGTGTGACCGCCTCCCACACAGGGTTTATGGTATTGGGGCAGGGGGAGGTCTTGCCAGTGCCACATTGTCTGCATACAGGGCACATTTGGTAGCCTCCATGCACAGCCCAGCTCAAACCAGTTAAGGGAGCTGTTGGCTCCCGCTCTGGCACAAAACTGGACAAAGGACAGGGGAGTATCCCCCCCCTTGTTCAGCCCCTCCCTAGGGAGGGACCCCTGTATCATCCCAATCATTTCCATAGGGTATTTGAGGGATAACCTGTGGGTGGGTCCCTAGATTCATTGTGGAACACAATACAATTCAGACACCACTTCAACTTTGACCGTCTAGGAACTCTGGACTTTGCTCTGGGCAATTAAGCCAGCAACCGGGAAGACTCCTGCTGCTCTTGATCTCTTCCCCCTGCTTGTCTACTGAAATGTCCATGCCTATGCTCTGTATAGGAACCCATCCAGGACCTGTGGGCATCCAAGACACCTGAAGGAATCTCCCTTGAAGTGAAGGAGTCACTTCCCTGCATCTGCAGACACCGCAACTTAGCTGACCGGTCTGTTTATTCTGGACTCCTATGGACTCCGAAAGGCTCAGCAACACAGGTGGTGGGTCTTCACATCCCTCGAGGCCTGCCCTGTCCTCTCACCAAGATTGAGGCCAGTATCCCTCATCAAAGTCGCACAAACTGAGCCCCTGTGCACTGTGTTGATTTGCCCTTGAAGAGTTTGTTGGCTTCCTTCCACCTAGTTCTCACCGCCGAACCTGCGGGGTCTCAATGTTCCAGCCCAATCCATTCCGGATATGGCACAGCCTGCACGCAGTTGGGGGGCATTCAATTTTCACCGCTCCCATGGCCGGGTGGGCCTGATCCTGCTGCGGGTCTGCCGAGAGCCTCACCTGCAGGAGCTGTAGGGCTCCCCCCGGGCCACGCCAACCACGCCACTGTTCTGGCTCATCGCCGGAGCCCTGATGTCTTCCTCGCATCTTTGGGCATATCTCTACCTCCAGCCGGACTCCGAGGCAGCAGGCCTGGCCGGCGCCATGAAGCAAACAGCACCGCACTCTGCTCGCAGTTAATCCTTGGCACCTCCACTTACCAGCCGGTTGTCGCTACTGCCAGGCATCTGGGGGAGGTTAGTCATACCGTACCAAAACAGTATTATGGTGGATTATTACGTTTTATAGCATGGACGAGTATCCAAGTAGCCCCAACCTCAGGCATCTCCAGTGACCTGAATCTTTGACCACACTGCATTGCTTGCACAGTGGGCCTGCTTCTTTGGTAGCTGCTCGAGGTCCTCTTGCGACTCCTGTAACTCTGGCCTGTAGGTCCTCTTGAGGGTAACTTTTGAATTCTTTTGGGCTCCCCTGATTGCTTGGGCCTGCCCTGACTCCCCTGCTTGTGGTGAGTTACCTGGACTGTACTGGTCCAGACATTACACCTTCTTCTAATTTCATGTTGTTTGCAGTTGCCAAGGCTTGTTGGTGTTCCCACCATACTACCACCCCTTAACTATCGACATCCCATGTGGAACAGCTCGTGCATGGCTCCTGGTCTTCCACAGCATCTACCTGGTACACACAGCTACAGTTCCAAGGTCACAGTCAAGTCTTTTACAGCAGCCAACATAGGTGGGAATTCTTCTTCTGGTTCCTCCTGGTCACTTCCAAGTGGCATAGACACTTTCACATTCTCCAGCAGTGGCACTTTCCTGAAGTCCTCCATTGGGTTCGACTGCGGTTTCCGATGCCAACTTACACCAATGCACCCAGCTCCCCTGGGGCAGGTATCCTGGTTTCTTGTGTATCCACAGGTGTGGTAGCTCTCTAACTTCCTGTTTTCCATGAGGTTTCTCCAGGGTCCACTGGGAAGGGTCCTTCTTTAAAATCACAACAACAACTTGCATATTGATTTGTATGGAGAACGCAATTGTGTTCCTTCATTGCACATGACCTTCGAGGGGCTCCTAGATACTCACCTAGGGTGGTTGCTTGGGTCTCCGGGACTTGAAGATCCTCTGACTATTGTCTTGACTCGAGTCGTGGTTCGCATACCACTATTTTTTAATATGGTTTGGTCTCCCCCTGGAGATCATTGTGTGTTCAGTGATACTTACCTGTTTCTAATGCTAAGTATTATGTGTATTGTGTATATCTCCGGCTAGGAGATATCGAAATCTGGTAGTGAGTGTCTCATAATAAATACATATTTTTATAAATATACTGTATGTTTCTTTTTTACTTAATCTATACCAACAAGATTGTTTTCTGGTAAAACAAACTGCTTTACACGCCTTCTGGACTAAGCCTGAAAACTGCTCTCTACAGCTACCACTTAGAGGGCTTTCTAAGGTTGTCTAAGACCACTAAAATCACCATAAGGGTTGCTGGGTCAGTACAGGTTGTCCATTCACATAAGTGTGCATCATATAATGAGCCAGCCTCTCAAAATAGAGGTTTTGTTGCAATGCGTTCTACGAAGGATGCTGGCCTCAACTTGATGAGAGGACAGACCAGGCCTCGAGAGAACGCTGATTCACCACCTGTGTTGCTGAGCCTTGTGGAGTCTGTTGGAGCCCATGTTCGGCAAACCAGTCGCTCTTGTTGCGGTGTCTGCGGATGCAGGGGAGTGACTCCTTCACTCCAATGGAGATTCTTTTGGATGTCTTTTGATGTCCACAGGCCCGGGACAGAACTTGTATGGAGCATGGGCACTGATGGTGCAGCGGGCTTGCAGGAAAACAAGATCAGGAGTTGACAGAGTCTTCTCAGTGATGGTCTTGATCCAAAAGCTAAGGACGATGCAATCAGTTCGGCATGGTCAGCATGACTCAACCAAGGTGACCAGATCGTTAAAGAAGATGTGGAGTTGGATCTGAATCGAATCTCATATGATGACTCTAGAGACCCACCCATAGGTAAGTCCTTAAGTACCTTAAGGTGAGGGTTGGGATGATTCAAGGGTCCCTCACAGAGGAGGTGTCAGACAGTGGGGAGGACACTCCCATGTTCTCTGTCCAGTTGAACACCAGAACGGGGAGCCAACTGTTCCCTGATCTAGTTTGAACTGGAGTATGCATTGAGTGCACCAAATGTTCCCTTCGAGCAGACTATGTGGGTCTGGCAAGTGCTCCCGCCACCACCCAGTACAATAAGTCCGGTCTGGGAGGTTGTCACACCTCCCTGTGACACCTTCCCCTGCTCTGGCTTGGCCCAGCAGCAGG
Organism: Lissotriton vulgaris; assembly: GCF_964263255.1. Lineage (NCBI taxonomy): Eukaryota > Metazoa > Chordata > Amphibia > Caudata > Salamandridae > Lissotriton > Lissotriton vulgaris. The sequence continues at coordinate 1,574,327,315 of NC_141695.1, read as the reverse complement.
AGGGCAGAATTGTGTCTGTGGTCGGAAGCAGCCCTAGATGGCTGTCAGGCTCTAATAGATCGGTCCTGGGATCATGGAGGTCCTCCCGGAGGGGCCCCACCATTGATAGAATCATACCTCCAACACAGGATTGGGGTATGAATCCAACATATTTAACACAAAACATGCCCAGGTTCGTTCCAGCCAGTTTAGAGATGGTCATTGCGTACTGATGCAATGCCCCTCTATATGTTATATGTCTGATGCACTTACAACCCAGGAAATAGACTCCGTAGTCTGTAGCGGTGTCCTGCTCATGCAGGAGCACCCTCACACATAGGACCAAGCACCATGCCTTCAGGACAGGAAGGCCTGCTCGAGGGGTGACTTATGGGTCTTAGTTGCAGTGACCTTATACGTAGAGAATGCTATATCTTTCGTAAGTGGTGTTAGCACCAGCTTACACTGGCTGCAATGGGAGACCTGTAGTTACAGTTTGAGTGGTCTCCCATGGTTCACAAAATACATGTTTCAACCCATGGGGAACCCCTAAAGTACCTATACCCTTGGTATCTCAGTACCATATACCAGGGACCAATAAGAGTACACCAGTATCCAATTTGTGAGGTACCTAAGTACTTACCATAACTAGCTTATTGGAGAAAGCACAGTAACTGGGGTCCTGATTAGCAGGTTCCCAGTCAGACTAATCAGAAAACAGTTGAACATCAGCAAAAAGTGTGGGTGACCATGAAATCAGATCCTCCTTTCCTGCAGTAAGCCTTCCTTACAATGCTCTCCTTTCAAGAAGAAGAGATTTGACCTGTGTGGTAACAATGCGCATAAAGAACTAAAAGAAATTAGCCCTATACCTCAGGATCCTTTTTAAAAACCTTTAGGGGAATTTTATCTTGGCCCATTGCTGCCAAGGATCTTACTCCTTTTATTTACCCTTCAAGTTGTTTACTTGTTGGAGGCATTATAACTTCAGCAGGATTTGTTGGAATGTTTGATAGCAATTCATTTAGTTCTGAAGATGAATTCACCAAATACAACTTAGATACTTTTTAATTCCATTCTGACACAGGAATAGGAATAGTAGGCAAATATTTTCAGGATCCTCTATGGGATGCAGTGAGATTCCAAAATCACCTTGAGTATTTTTTTTGTTGCCTGCAGGAGATGGCTCCAATTCTTAAAAGCTACCTTACTTTTCAAATTTAAATGAATCCTTTTCCTTTTTTCTGTACTATTAAAATTTCATTTATCCTAATGACAGTAATATTGAAGTTAAGGGAGTTTTTTTTATAGACAATTAGATTTCCTTTTCTTGAACCTTTTTTTGGCCATTTTCAATTGGGCCGAGCATTGATATTAGAGATTTCATTAGTAACTTCCAGAAAAATAACCTCATACGAAGTTATTGGATTCACTTGTTTCTATTTCTATATAAGTTTAGGTAAACTTTTATTAAGTCGTTCACTTGAACGATCGACCCTGAATTCCAAAATAACTCATAATACTCTCAATATGAATTAAACAGTCACATTGTCATTATGGGTTACCAGTCGCCTTTTGACTACATCACTTATTTAACACATTATATCATAGATTCAGGGCCTTATTTGTTGTTCGGTGGGAAGCTTCTGCCCTACTAAATTCACATTTTATTCACTTGATTTACAGGTGAGCGAGAGTCAGTTCTTCCATTGTCAGATCCTCAGCTAAATCTTCCATTGAAAAACCTTGACTTGGCAAACTGTCCACCAGTGGGCCAAGGGGCATAGTGATAGTCATCTGCTCTATTATACTATAGAAAGTACTTCCAACCAGACGTAACATGAACTCAACTTCATTCCCTGTCCCCAATGATCATGGAACTTAAAATCGATAATTCAATTGTGAAAGCACTCCTGTCGCACACCGATCAGGAAGCCTGCTAACGAAGTTCCAGTCCTCTAAGTTCACCAGTTCGCTAGAGTTTTCGAACGCTTCCACGTCTCAGAGGGTGTCACCAGATGGATCTGGTGACACCCTCCGAGACGGTGTGCGACAGGAGCGTTTCACAATTGAATTATCGATTTTAAGTTCCATGATCATTGGGGACAGGGAATGAAGTTGAGTTCCTATTACGTCTGGTTGGAAGTACTTTCTACTTAGGACACTGGATGATACCTTGATGGATGATTGAATCACCCTTTGAACAAGGAGTTATTTCTACTTGGCTGATTCGAAGATACACTGGTTTTGGCCCTACTCCCTTGGGGTCATCTTTAACCCTTGGTTGCCCTACCATTTGTCCTGAGGAAGACTCGCACGGTCCAGGTCTAACTTACCGGATGACCATAAGTCGAGTCGAAACGTCGACGATATCTTTCCTACCTAGGATCCACATTTGCAATATATAAAAAAAGTGCACACAAATTGACATGGTTGTCTGTGTTTAGTTTATACTGACATCATTTGTTATTGAGTATTACTTTGTGGACCAGGTTCTGACACAGAAAATTGTGAGACTGTGATTACAGAATTGAAATGTGAATATTTTTGTCTATCCATTATCTTGAATTTCTTTCTTTTCCTTACTCACCGTACACACTTTTGATCACTTCTTTTGTGCACGCTCTTTTTGGGCAACTTTTTACTCTAAAAATCAAAAATATTTTTGAAGATCATCATCCACTTGTGTAGAGACAATGAATTAAATATTGTAGTCTGAAATGCTGTTGTAGTGATATTTCTTGATTATGTGAAATAACTGAGTCCATATATATGTTGGAGCGGATCCTGTAGGAACGCCCAGGAACATTCTTACTGTATGAATATATACTGATTGAATCAGGCCAAAAAGAAATAGGTTCTGGACCATTGTTTATTCTTATTGCATTATACCCAGGTCCGTATCCTTTTGGGTTGCCCCATTTTCATTAATGGTTTCTCATGCTAAGCCCAGTCTACTGTTTTTAGTATATTGGGTTTAGCGTGAGAAACCTTGGGTGGTTGTATGGGAACGCCCGGGCCCTTTCTGTCACAAATCACTTCAGAATATTTTATTGTTTTAATTAACTGAAATACAATATGTACCTGCATGGGGAAACCAGTAATACAAGACCACTATTTTGTCCAAGGCATATTTTTACTATGGGTTGGCGGAACTTCGTGACTTTTCCTCGGTGGAATTCTGCTGAGTTACATAAAAACTCAGCGAGATTCCACAGAGTTTCTTCCACTCCCCCTAACACGGTGTATGTTAGTGTCTTGAGGTGATAGCATGACAAATTTGCACAGCCTTGACTTCATTTGGACAAGCCCAACTTTTCTGTGCTGGCAGGCTTGCTGAGAAGAAGTGGTCATTTGAAATAGATCTTCATTAAAACATCCATTGAGTGGTTTATTGGCTGGCCACACTTATTAGACATCCCGGCACAATGGACTTTGATCGGCTTAATGGGCTCTCATGCATGCGTGGGCCCTATTATTTTCAAAGATTTACTTAATATGCAGGCTGATCAATCAACTGCAATATTTTGCAACCCAATGCAGACCCGATCTGAGTCTGTCTCTCGTATTGTTTTTGTTTTGATAAGAAATTCCATTCAAGGCTCCTTACATGTGCAAATTGGCTGAAATGGATTCTTGTGAACAGCTCTGTCCATCTCACAGTTCAGCAGGCCATGACAGCAGCAGACTTGTCTTCATACCCTTTCCCTGGCACAGAAGCCATGAGCTAGTAACATCCAAGCAGGGGAGCTGCCAGTGACTAGCAAGTGTTGCAAAGTAAGAGCAAGCGCCCGTGACAAATCTGACACAATCCCTGCCCAAAACAATATTGAAGGGTAAACAATGTCAAAAAAGTAGCGCTGCCTACACAAGCAGTCAAGGGGTAAAGACATTTCCGTAACTACTTCAGCTGTAGCACTCTAAAAAATCTTTCAAGCACTAGGGGCTAAGCAATATTTGAAGACACAGATATTTTCCGTCAATGAGGCCTAGAAAAAGGTCAAATGCGCTAGTTAGCCCATGTTTCCTTATCGAGATCAATACTGTCACAGCGTGAAGATAAAACCAATTTGATGGCTTATTTAAAAAAAGTAAATTCCAAGTGTTCATTTTTTTCTTAGATATAGGTGTGCTTGCTGACAAGAAGCCTCAGCTTGGATTAGTACAAAGACCGCACAAAAAGGCCCTTTAGCTCTTCACCTCAGGTGCAGGTCAGGTCTGAGAGGCTTATAGAAGGTACATCCTGTATAGACACCAGCTCAGCTGAGAGCCCCGAGCACTTTGTGGGGTCCAGAGGATTTAGACTTCTTCTCCTGTCAAGCACCTGACGCGACACTCCTCCTATGTGTAATGGTCACTAAACGAGCATCGGATGTCATTGTCAAGGTATGTCCATGTCCCAATCTGCAAGGTCTGAAATTGCTTTTCCAAACAGCTTAACGAAAAACTGCTGCGGTTTGTCCCCTTCTCTCCCTTCAGGTATTCCAAAGACCCTCAAGTTATTTCTCCACTGGTGCCAGTTGTTTCTCATGACTCCCAATTGACTTTACTGTGGCATTTAGGACTTCCTCCGCTCCTACAACACATTGCTGAAGCTCAACCATTTATGTGGTGAGAGCTGTTATCATGCCGGTCACCTCTGCCAGGGACAGTTGCTGTGTCAAATTATCTATTCTGATTTAAGCATAGTTTTGCTGCATTTCAGATCGCTGTACCTGTAGAAGCTGCAGGATTGCAGATAAAGATGGCTCCTGTATTACCCCTGGAATAGAAGTATTAGTCCCGAGGGGATGCTGCCTGAGGAGTCAAAACAGTTCCTCTGAGTGGGGCTACCTTCAAAACTGAGGCGGTGACATAATGCTGTTCAGTTGCTGGTTGTTTATCCTCGCTCCTAGAGAGTTGACCTGTCGGGCACACTGTGGTCAGCCGGAAGATAAGAGCTTTTACCTCCCCTTTAAAGGTGACCCAGTTCCACAGTAGGCTGCCTTTGTGGCTACTGCATTGAGAGCTTTTTCTCAAGTGGATGGCCACTGACATGCCTTTATGAGTAAGTGCCTTTCTTCACATTACCCTGGCTGTGCTGTTTCAGCTGCTTGCCTTGCCTTCCCTGTGGTGCCTCTATTTCATATAGGGGTGGGCGGAATTTGCATACTCGCGCTACGCAAAGCTCCAAGAAACGATAAAAAATCTCCATGAGAACGAAAAAGTTCTGCGAACACGCGGAATTCCTTGTTCGTGATGCTTTTTTCCTGTTCGCGAACGCTGTTTGCATGCTCGGGGAGAAATATCTTGTGAACATGCATTTTGAAAGCTCCAGTAGAAAAGGTGAAAAACCTGAGTATGACTCTAGACATCAAACTCTCATTTGATGCTCAGGCCAGCAAACTGGCTTCATCAGTCTGGTTCATACTGAAAATGATTAGGAAACTTCTGCCTTACATTCCAGCAGACGCTTGGAAAATGGTGGTGACTGCCCTGGTCTTGTCTAGGATAGACTATGGGAATGCCTTGTACGCGGGGGCCAAGGTCCAAATTCTAGCAAAATTACAACGCCTGCAGAATGCAGCCGCAAGGCTGGTGCTGGACATTCCCAAACTTTAACCAATTGCCCATAAATTAAGAACCCTTCATTGGCTCCCCATCACCAAAAGAGTGCAGTTTATATCGCTTTGCCTAGCTTATAAGGCGCTTCACGGATCCGGCTCGCAGTTTTCAAAAACCCATCTTAAACTGTATGAACCTTCCAGGCTTCTTAGATCAAGCCAGGCCAATTTAATCCAGGTTCCTAAAGACAGATGAGCCAGATGGGGAAAAAGAGGTTTTTTATTATAAACAGCAAAGGTATGGAACCTTCTTCCAATCTCTATTAAAGACAGTCCATCCCTGCTCTCCTTTAGAAAAGCAGTGAAAACATGACTGTTTTCTGCCTGTTAGACTCTGTACTGCCGACCCGGAGTTCTCTGATTTGTCATAGCGCCAAGACGCCCATAGGCATTCACGTGCTCTATAAAATTATAAATCAAATCAAATCGATCAAGCGAAAAATTCCGCGAAGATGCGGATCATGGAATTTTTTGCAATGTTGTGTTCTCCGCAGAACGCAAAATTACCCAAATTCAGCAAATTCCACAAGCGGAACAGAATTTACCGCCCAGGCCTAATTTTATACAATGCAGTATTCACAGCTATGTTCAAGCTCACTGTGCCCGATTTGTTATTTCCATTGCTGCCCTCATTGACAAAGACAAAGGGGGACCTAATTGAGCTATCATGCCGAAAATCCACTGCCTGCTGAGATGGCACCTTCAAGAGAGGCACTGCATTGGTAACTGATCCCTCACACTGAGTCACCTGTCTCTGAGCCTCCATCAGTGGTTTTCTCAGTATCCATAGTATTACCAATAAACTCACAGTCAGACCCCCAGCTCTGCACCAGCTGCCCCACTGTGGCTTACCTGCTAGCAGTTTCAGTATATATGTTAGATACGCCTGGAAGGTTACCATGTTGCGGTGTAGGGAGAATTGCCAAGGTCTTAGTAACATTGTTTCCATTCATAGTCAGCAGTGCAGGAGTTGCCAAAATGTGTAGATCTGACCCCTCCCGGCTTGGGCTGCAACCTTCAGAATACCAGTTATAGGTGATTCCTTGCCTGGTACTGACTGCCCCTCGCTGCATACCTGAAATAAGATGGCCGCGAGCCAGATTTTAGTAATTTCAGTATCAGGCAATCAACCTGGGAGGCAGACCCAGTGTCTGCCAGAAGCAGAGAGCTATTTACTTTGTCCAGAGCCTCTCCTAAGGCTGAATCCATCTCTATAGCCTTTGCTGCCGCTGCAATATCTTCCCACCCTCTGCAAAGCATGCTCATCTGAGGCGGCGCCATGATGCCCGTGCAGTTTCCTGAGCAGAGACCGTGGCAGTAGGTGGTCGTTAACCTCAGAGTTCACTGGAGGAGTCCAGGGATACCTCACAGCCCCCTGCCAAAAAGCTGCCACATTCAGGATTTCATCCTGTGCCCATACCTCGGGACGCTGCTTACATCCGCTTAAATCCAAAGTGCTCAGTTAGCAGCTGGGCAGTGAGGAGGTGTTCAGGTCGGCGCCTCAGCGGGCGAGTGTTCACAGCTGCGGTGTCGGCCTACCATCTTCCCTTCCACAGAGATAGGGTTATACATAGCTGCCAAGGTTTCAGATTGCCATGTGTGACATTTTCATAATTTAAGCGAAATTATGAGTGACATTTCAGGGACTATGAGTGACACTTTCTCACAAGCAAAAATCATGCAATGAAGACCAGGGAGACCTCAAAATATAAAAAATGACATCCATTTGAGCAACAAGAAACTCCAAGAAGTTCTTGAAACAGCTACAGAGCACCAGAAATGCAAGGCTGCTAACCCTAGTGCTACCTGCTGTAACCTTATATTAAATGGCAAAATTACAGGAAGCTAAAAATAATGACATTCACAGCTGAAACGCTTAGCACTTAGAACTTGCTACACTGCATGTGATACATACATTCACTACTTGGAATTCAGTTGCGCACGTTTATTTTAAGGCTAGACAACTGGAGTGCTAAATTGTAGGCAGCTTTCAGAGCTCCTCCGGCCTTTTGACCAATTTTTAATTAAAAGTCTCACCTTGCTCTGGGGAGTAATGGCAAAGGGAGCAGGAGCAGTGGCAGCAGGAAAGTGATGACGAGTGATGGACATTAAGCTGCCACAGCCGCTTGCAGAAAGCCAGGGCCATGTGGGCGAATACTGATGAAAGGATGAGGCATACAAGCGGTGGCGACAATGAAGCTCAGAGTCCGCAATGTGTGGCGCCCTCACAGCCGCAGTGCACGCGCTGCAGCTACAGCCCGTTCAGTGAGGTGTACCTAGTTCCCTCACCTCCTCGGCATAATGTTGGAGTCGCCCCAAGGATTGGTTCAGGCTGGTAGAGGGCCATCGGCGGCGAGATGGACGGGCCAGTCGGGAACGCATGAGGAACTCTGTGAGGCACACTGGAAGCAGCATAATTGAAGTTGCCTCCATGTCCCCGCCCGCCGCTTTACTCGAGCCTCACTTCCTGCTCCCTGTGTGTACCAGGGCTTGACATTGGCGCCAGGCCGCGCCGCTGCACAAACCAGTTAAGGAAAAAGCACGACCACTTGAGTTCAGGCCCGCAGCCCCGCTGGGTTTATTGGGTAGGTGGTGATTCAATCGCCATTTCATTTGGGATCATGTCGTCAGCGCGCCGCGGGCGCCGGAAAATCATTTAGCCAGCAGCCTCCTGCCCGATGCCGGTGGCCCATTAATTTTGCAACTTTGTAGCAGCACAGAGATATTGGCTCTGGCTGAGAGCAGCAACAGTGTCAATTACGGAGCCGAGCACTCAGAGCAGCTTAGCCGCACTGCCACAGAGGTCAGAGGCCCCACCAGACAGCATGCGCCGCGCATTAGCTACACCCAGGCGTTATGGTTTTTTGGCGTTTCAGCGCTGTCAGCAGAGTGGGCAAACATGCGTGATAACGCATTTCAAATATGGTGTTGCGGCACACCACACTGAAATGCGTTAGAGTCACGCCTGATGCGTAATACTTGGCAGGACTGAGGGTACTAGATATAGTCTCACAATAAATAGCACTTAAGAGCCAGAACAATTCTTGTTTTGCCACTATGATAGGCATTAGCGGTGACAGAAGACAAAACACACCTTTCCATCAATAGTCTAACAATTTGAGTAATGCTTTGAAATTCTCAGTACATCCAAAAATGGATTTGCCATGATCCTCTAATTTTCTGCCAAGCGTCCTTTTCATAAAAAATATGTCAACATTTCATTCACTGTATTTTGTTACTATGTCACAAGGGTTATTTACTTGAACAAACTCAGGGAATAAATGTACTGTCAGCTAAATTTGTTCATTTTTGGTGAAGTCTGCTATCTGTCAGAGCGCACATTTTACAAAAAAAAAATTGCAACGAACCACTATCAGAAATGCATTTGAATTGTTTGCCATGCATTCCTTTGAAAGAAAATTGACCGCATGCAATAATTGAATAGCAGAGAAGGAATACCATGTTCTAGCAACAAAGCAGGGGCCGGGTAATATACTAGGTGAAGCCCAGTGCTGAAATAATCCTTGAAATGTATGCACAATGGGACTCAGTTCCTACCTCTCCAAGTATGGTAATTAGATGTGAACATTGCTTTTGCTCGCGCCAGAGGTATTCCTGCGCAAACATTGAAGACAGGAAATCAATCCTATTTCAAGGGCTAAAGTTGTCCTGCCTATTACATAACCCACTACTTAGCAAGAAGTCTCAGATTTCTTATTCATTAAAGGTAATTTCAAGTATTGCTGATGGGGGGCTTGCAGGCTTGTTCTACCTTGATGCAAAACTCAAACACCGGCTGCAAAATTAATATTGGTTGGCACTGTTTTAACGGCACTCACAATACTCACAGTCAAAGTCACAGTTTATTGACTGACTAAGAACCTAAGAGGGACCAATAATATAAAATAGTGTTACCACAATCATGCTATAAGTCCAGTAATGCACGTACATGAAATACTTAATCCACTTTAAAGAAGGATTTAAACAATTTAAATGCATTATGGCATGCGTATTCACTAGGTGGAGACAGTATAAAATGAATCGTTTCATCTGTACTTGTTATGTTATTTTTAAAATATAAAGGGTTTTATAAAATCTCCTTCACTGCAGCCTATGGGTCCGTGTCTTCATTTTAACAGCGGGAGTGTGCTGTTTGAAGATTTTGTCGATATATATATATATATATATATATATATATATATATATATATATATATATATATATATATATATATATATATATATATATATATATATATATATATATATATATATATATATTTACATACATACATATATGGTGTGCTACTGAAACTGCAGGGCAAATTTCGAGTGCTCCTCGTAAATCTTGATTCCCACCCTGACACAAATCACACAAGCCTGTAGAATTATACCAGTATTTTTGTAGGCATTAAGTTGTAACGTCTCTAACCTGAGTAGGGTAGGAGTATAGCCTGCCTAACACCGTGATCTAAGTTGAGGGATAAATACTTTTTTAGGTGTATATCATCTACAAAAATTAGCAATGATTTGTATAATTGAAAATTCTTGACACGGAGTGGCAAAACTATGCGAACTCCGTTGGCAGATTGGAGTTTACCGCCCAGCCCTAATTGTTACTGACAGTGATGCCAGCATTCTAGCCTCTTCCAGCTGTCAGCATAGGCTGGATACTCTGCGCCTCCTAACTCTACCCAGGGCCTGGTCACTGGAGCGGGAGGCAGTGGCCCACAGTGCTCCTAGGGGTTTTTCCCTCCCCAAGAGCGTTGGCTTAGGGAGCATGGAAGTGCTCAGGACCCTGGGGGCAGCTAGGGAGAATGAACACTATAGGCGAGGATGTCATGTGAGCCCTGAGCTAACCTGTCTCCCCTGGAAGACAAAAGTCCGCCACACTCCACAGTGTCACTGATGTGCAAGTTCTCTTCTGCCAACCTCATAGGATCTACTTTTGCAAGCTCTAACTGTAAACTGTAGAGCCACATCAAATGCAGGCTTCTCCAGTGCTGTTGCGCCTAGCTTGATGATGTTTGGCTTGTTTTGCATCTGCTGGCAAGTTCCATCCACCTGCAATGTGTGTGGTGTTTTCGGGATTTTATTTGATTTTGGCACTGATCACCCTCCTTTGAGTTGGAGTTCAAGGCCTGCCTCCTACCACTTAGCTCCTCACCCAGATAATGTCCTCTGTATGGGCATTGGGTTCTCTTTTCAGCTGGTGTCTCCTCAAGAAGTGCTCTCCACGTGTACGATAAGATCTTTTTATGCAAGTCTTGCAAAAGGGAAGGTGGATGACTTGGATAAATATAGTAGCAAATGGGTTGAAAAATTGGGGGGAGAAATGGAAAATTTTCTGGAATCACTTGATCTGGGGCATACCATCTTATGCTCGGGCCCCCTCCAATCTCAACATTATAAAACTTTGTTTTCATTGTATTATACACCGGCTAGAATAGCTAAATGGGGAGGTTCGACTGGTACCACCTGTCCTCGATGCAATGCTGTAGATGCAGATATTGTCCATATGTTTGCCACCTGTCCTCAGCTACACACTTTGATCAAAAACATAGAAGAATTTATGGGTAAATCTTTAAGAATACGAGTTCAATTGACACCGCGGCTAATATTACTGGGAAGGGATATGGGGGAAGATTATATCTATAAAGAATTTATGTTTATTGCCGCAGCAGTATTAAGACTGTCAATAGCAAGAGCATGGCTGGACAATACCCCTCCAGTAATGCAAACTTGGCTTTCCAATTTATTAGGTATGTATAATTTGGAAAAGGCAATATACTCACGCAGGGGGAAAAGGGGAAGAAAGTTAGGTTTAAAAATTTGGGAGCCAATTGCAAAATGGAAAGAGACCATGGAGTTATAGTTATGTTTGAGTTTTGAATTTGGGCTAGGAAATATAAATGTTTGTAAATCACAAGTCCAGGTGGATATTGAGTAATGGAAAGTATTTTTTGTACTATTTTTTTGTACTATTCCTTTGTATTTTATAATAGGAGAGGCTCAGTAAACCAAATGTGGTTAAGTATTAATTTAAAATTTATCATTCAACAAATTTATAATGTATGTATTATATATGTGATACAATGTGTAATGAAAGAAAAATAAAAAATATATTAAAAAAAAAAAAAAAAGAAGTGCTCTCCAGCTATTCAGCCTTCCAGGAGTGTGCCCTTCATGCCTTCGCTCTCCAAGCCCCTTGGCCTACTAGGTATTTGTAGGACACCTGTGAGCCAGCAAGAGTCAGCTGGTCCTTCCATTTAGAGAATGCTTGCCCACAGGACCAGTCTGCAAAGGTTCCATGGGACATTTCACCTCCAGGGTCTCCAGCAGGTCCATCCCTCTACTGTTCCCAGAGAGTGAGAGGCAGCTCCACTGGACCTGGAGAAGAGGCTCCAGAAAGTCTCAAGTAGTTCAAGTCCAGAGTGTCCCACCTCTTAAGAAATTAACTGTCAGGTCTTCCTTGGTGCCCTACAGAATCAAGACTTCTCTTTCTCACCCTTCTGTTGAGATTTTTAAGTAGGAGTGGAATATTCCAGACAGTGGGTACCTCTGCTCAATGTACAGATGAAACATCGCCACCCCACCACTGCCCTAACTCTCCTGTGTATCATTTGTGGACTATCAAAGATTGCGATTTCAAGTAGCCTTTTTGCAGAACTCCTAGAGGGCCATGAGCCATGCCCTCAACTTTCACAGCAGTCCGTCCCTTTCTTCCAAAATATCAAAGGAGAGACTCTTGTGATTATCTCCAGAGGTCTTTCTTCCTCCTTTGTTTCCCTGGGGTTGAGTCCTTTCAGGCCTCTGGTAGTATGAAATATCATGAGCACATGCAGATTCTGCCTTCACTCTTTTCATGACTCAAGAAACATTCCTAATTACTGCCAGATGGCCATACTGTGTGGGGAATGTTTGTTCTTCCTACAGATCAGCAGAGTAGTTATCTTAGTACAGAAGGGTGATACGAAGTTAGATTGTGATTAAGAGCTGTATGAGAGAAATGCAATAAATCTTGAAGTGCCCGATGGAGTGCAAATATGATAAAATAAATGCTACATTTGTACTCATGTGGGGAGGTGTGGTGCAGCTGCCAGGGCAGCTGACTTCGGAGCACAGGGTTCACGGTTCGATCCACGACTCTGGCGGCAGCTCAGATCAGCACCATGTGACTCTGGGCAAAGCTCACATAATGTCCACGACACCCCAAGCGCTTTGAGACCCGTAAGGGTGAGTAGTTGGCGGTTTACAAATACGGATTTATGTCTGTCTAAAGTACAGTGCAACATGCTTCTCACTAGACCCAACTGATGTGAAACTGTACTTTAGGATAGCTTTCAGTTATAGTGTATCATACAATCAAGCACTAAATACTTCAGTGAAGTACTATAGTTTACAATATGGCTGTCTAGTTAATCATAAAGCAGCACAGACTATAACCAATGTATTAGGAGGACCACCTGTACATAGATACCAGGCCACCATGTACAACCAGCCCAGAGCCTTATACCCCATTTGTGCAGAAGTGCACTGGCACTCACAATGCATTTTTTAGAGCATACAGTGAGTGAGACTCAGGTATTGAGATGTGCTCACAGGAGACGGCCAAAAACCTGGTGGCTCAAAAAGTAAAAGCAATAGGGGAAGTAAATGGATCAAAGACCCCTGCCTCACACCAGTAATATTTTATATTAAATCGCTGCAATGTGGAATGGTAAAAAGAACTTTCAAATCCCAACCATACTTGTATCTAACTCTTCTACAACATTAATATTTTATTTACTTTACTTTCAATCATGTATCTGCAAATTCAATTGCCTCTTTCATTTCTTTTATCAACGTAGGCTAACTATCACATCCATACTATTTCATAATCCATACTTCAGAGTTTCCAAAAGAGCTTTTTTTTTATAGGGGATACACAAAAGGAAATAGGTTCTGTTGTGTACATGTACTTATTCTAACTGCCCCGTTGCCAAACACGTTCTATTTTGCTTGAAGAAACCATATATTTCACATTAGGTTAGGAACACCAATATCAAACATCATTGGTATATAAGTCTGAAAAAGAAAAAGAGAGTACTGAACATGAAAAAAAACTCCATTAATATAGTGAGTGAATCAGAATTAGTCAAAATACAACAGATTAGCATCTTCTTACTTATTATGGCGTGTATACTGCATACTAGAGCACAGCAGTTAAAAATTAACATTTTAAACCTTTCTCTTGTCTCTGTCGGATCCTATTGTAGACTAGTACGAGTGTGAGAGTGAAAGGGTGTGTCCTGCAACCACAATTCCTGAGGGTTGGGAATGTTGTGTTCTGGGGCGTCTAATCACTTTTTCCTCTGTGAATAAGTCTGAGGGCAAGCGAGACACTATAGCGAGTGGGTACTCAGGTGGTAGGATGACTCAGTCCCTACCTACTAAGGTTCTATGATCCCAAGTACAATTCTGTGACTCCGCAGAATCCCTGTAACATGGCACCACCAACATTTCACTTATTCACTTGACCCCTGAGTAGCGCTGGTGCTTGACCACATTCAAGAATTAATATAATATCATTGCCATTTAATTTTATCTTCCTCATTAATGGCAGAGGGGGGTGAATATCAACATTTTCTCTAACTGTTATTCCCAGTTGTTCAATAAAGAAGGGTAATAGGATAGGGGATAGCGGGCAGCGCTTTTGGGTCCCACGCAGCACCTTTATTATACCCATGTCTATTGAGCTGACAATAATACTAGCTTCTGCCTTATGGTAAGTCATTTGTATCAGCCCATTGATCTGGGAAGGTATCCTGAATCTGGTTGAAATATGAAATAGTGTGTCCCAGACCACGAGGTTGAAGGGTTTTTCAGCATCTTACAGACGCACTAGGGCAGGTGTATTACTCACCTCAAAATAATCTAAAGCTTCTCCCAAATGATGTGAATTAGTCCCTAACTCCCTCCCTGCAATACAACCATTCTGATATAAATGAATTAATGTTGATGCTATTAAATTAAATCTATTAGCTAAAAGTTTTGTAATGATTTTATACTCTGTGTTTCATAGTGTAATAGGGTGACATGAATTTGGGTCCTAGCCATCCTTCTACTTTTTTAAAAACCTAACCACATTTCCTTTATGAAATGACGCTGGTATAGGACCTCCCTCTGGCAGTGTGTTGGCAACCAGTAAAAAATATTCAGCCAGAACGCCTAAAAAGACATTAAAAGAACTCTGCTTGGAAACCATTTGGCACATAGGCTTCACCAATAGGGAGATTCCTGATAACCTTGGTCAATTCTTCTTTGGAAAAGGGTCGCTCAATATTTCCCCCTTCTGCCTCCGATAGCACAGGGACATTTTGTTCTAATAGAAGCTCCACAAGAGACTTATCAATGAATTGATTTTGTGCATACATGTATCTATGGTGTTCTAACATAATTTCACCCACCCACCCTTCCCAAATTCTTCCTCAGAATACCGGTGGTGGGGCATTTCAGACTGTCAATCCTATTTTTGGAAGCCTGTTCACATGCCTGCCAGGCTAGAAGCCTCCCAGTGAAATCTCTTTCTTCATACACTTTTCGCATGTAGGTGCGATTTAGCATTTCACATTTTGCTATTACGCCTCACTTAGCACCTGCTTAACCTTATCCAGTTTTCTTTTATTAGATACAGATGCATTCCTTAGGAACAATTCGTAACTTTGCTGCACATTTCTTTCTAAAGTGTGCTTTTGTAGCTTGATTATTCTCGAGGCTGAGGAAGGGCAAACACCAATACGCTGTAGGCGTTGGGTTTTCAATAAGCAATAACTTCAAGATGACGCACGGGTCCAGTTCTTAAAAATGAGATAAAATAATTTCTCCTAACAACTCATGGGTCGACTTCTCCTAGTACTGTATGGGATCCCTTAAAGGCATACATTCGAAGGCTGGTGATAGGTAGGGATACGGAAAATACCAAAACAGACAAGCTACAAAAGAATCAGACTCTTTCAACCATAGAGAAGTGCAATTTACCTTTTGGAACAGAATCTGTCAAAACTCTACTTGTATTTGTTTCAAGTTTCAACATCAGCATTACATTTGCCGCAGTAATATGAGTCGAAAAAATATTGACTCCAATGTCTTTCGAATACATGTTAGTTTTTTTGTTCATTATGAAGTACCTTTCATTTTGAAAATGGTTTACCACTTATGTTACCTGCTGCCTTCCACCTTATTTTGCACTCCTCTCCTCCAAGCCTTTTTTTTTACAAACAACACCCTCCATTGTATTTGCTCACCACCAAACAGCGGTGTGTTCCTTTATCCTTCAGTTAATATCATCCTACACTTTCCACCTAACCATAGACATTAACCTACTCTACCATTGTTTTAACTGTGTTAGGGGGGGGGGGTCCTCTACATAGTAATGGACGTGCACCCCTGACCTGATTGCCCGACTATACTCTTGTTTGAATCCCTAATACAGATTTTTGTTGACATAGGCAGACATGGACCATGTGTGTGTGTGTGCCATCATATAGGCCAGTCTTACAGACTGCAGTCAAGTCCTTCAGCATGAGTTTAGCCGCACAAGTGCGGTGGTGACCGCAGGCCATGTAAGGGCCACTAGAAATGAACAGGCCCTTTTTATCCTGTGTCATTGGAGAGAGGCAGGTTCACTCACTTTTTAAAGGTCCACTGCTGTGTGCTTAACTCACTCTTGGCCTACATCAGGCTGGTGTGAAGTGCTGTGCAGAAATGATGTATTCACGTTGGGTGTATATGTGCCTGGAAATGATGCAATACAGGAATAATGCAGTTCTGAGTAGTGCATGCATGGTGTATGTATGTGCTGGATGTACATGTGCCTGAGAGTGGTACAGTACCTGAAGGATGTAGTTCTGTGTAGTGCGTGCAGGATCAGTGCATGTGCTGGGTGTATGTGTGTCTATGAGTATTACAGAACATAAAGGATTCAGGGTTGAACAGTGTGGCATTTGTGTGCAAGTGTTGGATGTACGATACAGTATTGTATAGTGTGTGTATGCCATATACATGCATTGTGTGTATGTGTAACTGTGAATTATGCAATACATGGAGTACCCTGTGTTCTATTTTAGGAGAACCAGGCCTGCATTGTGAAACATTGAGTGCAGGTAGAGAGATCCCCCAGGCAGGTTTGTAGGTTGCGTTATTCCTGTATTCTGAATGGAATGTACACTAGGAGGGGAGGATCAGGACTTTCCTGTACACTTCAATTAATGCTCTTTTATCCAGTGAGAGGTCACAGGGAAGGGGCTTGGGCATATCTCAGGATAACAATGCGGCAGTTAAGAAAATCATAAAGATAAGACTAGAGTGCCTGGGCTAATATTGGGAAGCACATATGTGGCTGACATCCAGGTGTGAACTCTTGTTTCTCCCATGGCCTGTGTTGTGGGACTATCAGCTTTGTAGACACCGCTGCTGTGACAGATTGCTTTTCAAGAGAAAGAGGGAGCAGGGGAGTATGCACTTTAAAAGAAGCAGAACCCCAATATACAACTTCAAAGACTCAGAGTCTAAATCAGATATAGGGCCAGATGTAGGTGGGAGATTTTGGCCATTTACCGGCTGGTAACGGCCGTATTCGGCCGTTACCGACCGGTAAATGGCCATGGAGATGTAGGGGGATAAAAAACATGCATTTTCGGTAATTTTACAGAATCGGTAATTTTACAGATTCAGTAAAATTACAGAATCGGTAAAATTACGATTCTGTATATTTTACCGAATCGGTAAATATACCGGTCGGTAAAATTACCGAAAATGCATGTTTGGTATGTAGGTGCCAATTTTAACATTGACACAGGGCTTTGAAAATCAGCATTTTACCATGCAATACAATTGCATGGTAAAATACCGATTCAGGTGTACATGCACATCTGTGCGTGTACACCTGTGCCATGTGGCACACATACATGCCCAGAGTGTGTCAAAGTGACACCCCCTGCACCCTTGCAAAATTCGGTATTTACCGATTCGGTAAATACCGAATCGGTATTTGATATTGAATCCTAAAGGCTTCAAGGCCCATAGGATTCAATAGCAAATACCGATTCAGTATTTATTGAATTGGTAAATACCGATTTTTACCGATTCGGTAAAATTTACCGAATTGGTACCTACATTAGAAATACCTACTCTTAATTACCGAATCGGTAAAATTCGGTAATTAAGAGTCGGTATTTCTGATTTTGCTACATCTGGCCCTTGGTGTCTTGAAAAGGACTATAAGATTGGGAGGTTCAGACCCCAAAATATGTAATCTGCCAAGCAGCCAGGCCGGCCCTCTGAGGAGGTAAACTCTGTAAGACTTCTGCCTGTGACCAGGCCTGCGGACAAGGCATGCTAGTCTCCCTGCTGGTTGAGGGGACATCAATCAAGAAACCCCAAACCACCTGCCCTGGAGCATCAGTGTCAGCCTGCTTACCAAGACCACTGGACTCTGTGAGGAAGAGTAGAGTGTGGGATAGAGCAAGGTCCAGTAGAGAGACCTGTTGAGTGGACTCCCTATGTGAGGTGTGAGGAAATGTTTGCTTTACCAATAATTGTGTTGCCCATGTGAAGGACTGAGTCAGCTGCCCCTGTATGCCATGAAACGATAGCCGTGAACCTAGCCATGTAAAAATCTGTTGTGCCGTTAGGGCAGAATCCTTGAGTGGTAAGGATGCAACGGCCCCTATGTGCCTGGAGGGGCTACCATGATGAAATATTTCCGTGTGGTAAAGGCCGAAGCCTTATGAGGTAGCGGTGCAGTGTCCCCATATGCCAGGAGGAGCCACCATGGATAACTTTGCCGTATTGACGGGAGCGCGTGGACCGTGCATGGTGGTGACTCCATGTGTCAGAGAAGGACACCATAAGCAACAAAGGTCTGCAACTAGTTCTACCTCTTTGGAGAAGTGAGGACACCGTGGGGTCAACATCACCGCAGCGTAGAACTCAGAACAGGTTGATACTGTATTTTGTGTATTCATTTGCATATTTTCTTCTAGATTTTTGTGTCTTATTTCTTCTTCCTGATCATCTCTCTCATTCACTCTCATCAGCCAATATCACTTCAAAAATACACATATTTCTGGTAAGCACTCTAAGCTTACATGAGTTGCCTTTTATGCTGATATTCTGGTCAGTTTCAGATAAAGGGTGGGTCAAACTACTAGCAGCATCTGTGGTATTCACGTCATCATTCTATGACCCTCGTTTTATAATTTCTTCTCCAAAATATGAACTATGACTTATCTAGATAGAGAAATGTTTATTAATCATTGATCCAATGTGGTCAGTTGCGAAATTAATGAAGAGAACGTCAACATGGTGGTGTTTTTCATTAAGTAACTTTCATATTTAAAAGCGAGCTAGGAAAAATCAGTTGGTAACCATAGAAACAGCATGAACACCCTTGTGTTCATTGACCATTTATCATTAACCTTGGCCAGTACTGTAAAGTAGTCAAAAGAATATAAAAACCCACACCTCTGCACTGCAAGTAACAAAAAGTTACACAACGCATGGCATTTCAATGTAACAAATGAAAAGAGTTCTCTGAAATTCACCAGCGCGAGCGCCTCCATGACTTCAGAGAAACATCCTCTGGGTCATCGCAATGACTTTCAGCAGAGCAAATTTATTACCATTTCAAATGAACCATTGAGGCATATTGGATGAAGTGTGATTACTCCTTCATATCCCATTTATAGTGTGAGGTTAATTCAAATGAATGCTATTTAATTTCAACACATGGGGGAATGTCTTCTCCATAACTCGTGTTCATTATCATCTTATGTGCACTCTGTGACAACAGTGCAAGTTAATAATAGGAAAATGACATCACTAGTTACATGTAACCCTCTATTACATTTGAGAGTGTACAGCGTCCTTTATGTCCGGATACAACGTATTCTGACAGTGTGAGAAAATGTGATGCTTGTGTGTTTAAACACTGTATGGCCACAAGAAATGTGAACATAGCTTTCTATTTCCGGGGTAGATGTGAGACTGTTTGGACAACATTAGACCACCCTTCTTCACAAATTCAGTGAGAAAGTGCACATTTACATAGCTTGCTGCACAGGAACTCTGCAACCAGTCATTCGATGTCTGCGCAGAAAAAAATACAACTAAACATTATTGGCAACATACAAAAATGTTCAGCTACATTAGGGAATATTCATAGATCCCATGATCGGTACTTCAATTATGTATTTATTTTATGGCTATTTGAAGGGCTGTTCACCACTTATGTGTCGAAACAGAGTGGCAGGTGGGGGGAGAGCAACCCTGATGAAAGCCAGGCAACCATGTCCAATGCTTTTAACTCCGTTTGGAAATCATAACACTCATCTATCTACATGTGTAATAGTCCAAAGTTCTGCGACTTGAGAAATCCTTCAATGGTAATCTTATAGTATAGGGTGCTATCTTCCTATTATATGGTAGACGGAAAAACCTTAGAATGATTCCAGTAGCGTTTGAACTTGTCATTGGCATCTGACTGACGAAGGCTAGAAGTGAAAGTGACCATAAAGCTGAGTGGAGGCTGTTTGAAGTTTAGATCTCATTTCACTACCTGTAAACTGAGCAGAAGAGATGGGGTTTCAGATTTCCCCTGAATCTTAGGGATTTTCGCAAAATCTTAGGGAGAGATCTCCTTAAATTCCAGAGGTTTGTGCGCTGCTCATATATGGTTCTTCCAGCAAATCATTTGAGTTTATAGGGACGAACCAAATGTAGATTCATGTAAACTGATCAGGCAGACGGATACAAATGAAGCTTCCGTTTATGGTATGAAGTCGAGACACACCGGACAGCAGAGCCTGCATGACATCTGCTATCATATGGATTGAATAAGCAATGCACCTTTTCCTATGTCTTTCTTTCTTTTTTCCAGAATTGTATATAGCGCGAACTCGACCTGAAGTTATCCGCGCGCTATACATGAGCTCCTAGGGGCATATTAGCAACGGATAATTATCGCTGGCCGGATAATTCCAGAGATAGCGAGGTTATCTCCCTTTTGCAGGGAACATCCCTGTTTTTCCAGCTATGTTCCCTGCAAAAGGGCGATAACCTTGCTGATACGACTCACAGGGTCGTATCAGCACAATCCACCCCCTATGTTAGGGGTGGCTAAGTCAAGAATTTAGCAGACGTTAGTTTTTGGAGAAAACAGCAGTTTTCTCCAAAAACTAACGTCTGCTAAAATGCTGGGGAATCCTCGCTGATAGCGCGAAGCCGCGCTATTGATTTCCTGACATGTAGTGTATTTCAGGAACGCCCACTTTGCATCTCATTAGAGATGCAAAGGAAGGCGTAGTGCAAAAGGGTGCTAACATGCAATTATGCATGTTAGCACCCTCTTGTGAATAGGGCGATATTTTTATCTCCGCTATCTTGGCTTTTTAAGCCAAAAAAGCGGAGATAAAGCCCTTGTAAATATGCCCCTAAGTGTTTTGCCCAGAATCACAGGATGTTGAAAATGGTTTCAGAGACTCAAGCCCGGTTCTCCTGAATCGAGGTCGACCACCCTATCAGTTAGACCACATCCTCTCCAAAAATTAAATATTTATTTTAGCCACGCTTTCCTTTGTTATATTCCTTTTTATGTCTCGCCTGTCAATGCGCTTGCGCATTGAGCTCGCAGGAATATAGGGGCTTAACGAGAGCTTAACCATCGAGCGATTTCATGCTGTGCCCGTGAAAAGCAAGCTCAATGCGCAAGCGCATTGACCTGAAAAGCGCGTGCACATGAAAGCCAGCCATCTGCCGCCAGCAGCTTCACTTGAAATGGATCATTTCGCACTTTTCACGGCCGCCAGGCCGTGTCGCATTTCTCCTCCCCCCTCCCCACAGCAATGCCCTCCGTCTCATTTTGTACTGCCAAGAGCTGGTTTTTCATGCTTGTCCTCGCACTCTTCCCGCACTAGCCTCTTGTTACAGGCATTTCTCCTCCCCTAATTATTCACGGCCGGCCGGCCGTACTTTCACTTTCACGCCGTGTCTCTTGTTTCTCCTCCCCCCTTCCCCCCTCCCCACAGCAATGCCAAGAGCTGGCTTGTTTTCATCATGATTCCTTTTTGCCTCAGTGCATATTGAGTGTTATCACAAGTTCTTGATCTACCCTTCCACCAAATACACATGAAGCCCTTCATAAGGCGCACCCCATGAGATTTCAGTGCAGCCCCCCTCCCCTGACCTGCTGTGGATCAATCACACCAGTGGTTCAGCTTGGGATCCTTACATATTTCACTGTTGCAGCCCTTCTTAGGACGTCTGAGAGTAATGTTCAGGCATGCCCAGAGGCCCTAAATGCATTGTTTCCCATTGCATGCATCTTGGTTGCAGTTCTGTATACATTGGCTTCCCTCTCCTTAATACGTGTTTATATTTCCAGAGATTTTGAGGTTGCTGAGAGCGCTGTGCCCCATCCTCCGGCTCGAAGACATCTATACTCCACGTTTTCTTATTGTGTACTCTTATCTAAGTTGGTGGCATTGCTGTCTTCCTCCCCACAAATCCCCTGGTATCTGCGCCGGCTGCTGTTTTGTTATCTTTCTGTGAGGAGCGTATGCCCTCCCCTCCCCTCCTACGTGTTGCGCTGCGGTCCGTCTCTTGTTTTGAAAGCTCGCTCTCTTCCTTTGTGTCTGAGCTGTAGCAGCAGTGTGCTTTCCCCTGCCCCTCCAAGAGCAGCCCTGCGTTTTCCATAGATGTTCTCTTACTTTCGCCGACTTTAATTCCTGCAGTCCTTTCATGGCCTCAGTGCTACACGCCCTTGGGGGGAACTCGAACCTTTTATGGCCCAGAAACCCTAATTTGCTGCTTTAAAAAAAAAAAAATGGGTGAACTTTGTGGTCTGTCAAACGAAGCGCTTGCCCTGTGTGGGCCCAGCGTGTGTTTTTCTTTACCTCCTGTTTCGTCCTACTTCCCCTCTTCCTGCGAAAACACCTTCTCTTCTCCACCTCTGTTTTATTCTCTCCCTGCTCCTCATTTCTAGCATGTTTGCGTCCCCACCGCGGTGACTGCTGTTTTGTCCCAACATAATTAACAGTTGGTATGTGACAAAAACATCATGTGAGCCGTGGCCTGCCTGCGCCATGCCAGGCTTTAACTTTTACAATCCTGCTCCAAGCCCCACCACCCTTCCGAGGTCACTGCTGTTTTGCTCCCGACATCATTAACAGTTGCAATGCAGTGAAAACATCATGTAACCTGAGAGCTCCCAGCGCCATGCCAGGCTTTAACTTTTACAATGGCGGCTGCGTGCCTTTCTCTGGTTCTGGCCGGCTTGCGCAAATCAACTTTGTCCACCATTAAGATTAGGATTTATCTCTTGCACGCTCTTTATAGCTGTTGCACGCACGTGATGGCCATTCTGGGTGCCTCTCCTCACCTCATCCCCCCTCCCCCCACCACCTTAGAGCGTGTGTCTACGGCAGGTAGGAGCAGAAACACTGCACACACACAGTACACCGAGATGTATCAATAGTCGACGTGCAGCAAAAACATCATGTGACCGCGACCTCCAAAAGCCATGCCAGGTTTTAACCTTTACAATGGTAGCCTTGTGCCTTTCTTTGGTTCTGCGGGGCTCGCCCATATCAACTTTCTCCACCACTCAGCCAGCCGCACCCGGCACAAGCATGGCGGCCCCTGCTTCATAGTCATGGCGGCAGCATACTAATTTGCCTCATCTTTTTAGGTTGAGCTTGCTCGACATTTTGCACAGGGCCTTTTCAAATTGCTACCCCTGTTTTCCCTGGCTGCAAGCTTGAACACGCGCAGTGCCAGCTTGCTCCATGTCACTGTGTTGTGCCCCTTCCCCCCACACATTCCAAGCCCTTTGATGCTTCCGCCGCACTCCAATTGCTCCCCTCTCCTGTGGTGTTTGTAATCCTGCCCCCTGTGTTGCCCCCTCACCCTCACACTGTGCTTGCATCTTTGTTTGACTATTTTCAAGACCAACACATAAAAAAAAAAATTGTCATTTACAAAACCAATAGCTCCAACGTTTCTAATGCGAGACCTATTGCATTTCCAATGCTTGTTTGTATTGTGTTTTTTTGGTATGAGCTGCCTTAGACAATCACACTTTTCTGGCCCAAAGTAGGTTTACTTTATATTTGTATGAAAGTTACCAGCATGTTAAGATAGTTGCAGCAAAAACATTTATTATATTTTGTTATGCATTTTGATGATAGAACTGGCATAATTTTAAGCAAAACCTCATATTTCAGCCTTTTTTCCTTGGTGCCACTGACAGAAGTTGATTTCAATGGTGCTGATGTGAGGATAAGTAGTGCATATACTCTATGCTGCACACTCCTCCTGTCCTCTACCCTTGTCAGCGACATTAACATGACCTGGTGGTTAAAGGGAATCCCGTTCTTTTTCTGTGTGCTACCCAATGAGGACCACATGGTAAAGATGCCATTCTCCACCCACCAACCCTCCTCATTGGCACTCTTCACACTCTTTGAAGCAGGGGTGGGACGCTCAGGATGGCACAGTGCGGATAATTCCCTCAGACCTTTGGTAACTAACTCAGATCTTGTTACTAGAAACGAGGGTCATTAGTCTGAGGCCAGGTGCCTAAACAGGTTTGTCAAATCTCAGTCTATGTTTTCGTTTGTCCTTTTGGCAGGAACAGCAGTGCAAGCTATATGAAATGTTCCCAAGGTTCGGAATGGAAATCTGGACTTGGAACTTTAAGATAGGAGCCTTCTTTTTTTCTTTTTTTGTATCCTTCACCTGAGGAAATATAAATTTTATGGTCAAGTAATGTTCCCTAGCGTGTACCCCACCGTCTCCATGTACCAGCTTAAAGTGCATGTAACTTCCCTCCTGTGCCAGCTATGAAGACGCAAATACATTTGCGTCCAACGTTAACATGTCCTCTTTCAGACCCACCCTGAATGGGTTGAATATTCCGTTTCCAAGTATGCCTTGCCAACGTCTTTTTATGGTGTACTCTACACGTTTTTCAGCTCTGGCAAACTAGGCCCTGAATTCTGCCACCGAGTCTTTTTTCCTCTGCTTTCTGACTCTGAAAGCCTCAGCCCAGGCTGTCTCTGTACTCGTGACCTCTGCCTTACTCCCTGTGCGGCTCATGGCGCTTAGCTCAGCCTGCTGCCTGCCAAGACTGTATTCAACCTTCGAATTATCTGTTCCGCTCCTCGAAACTGCATTCCTGCCTACTAGCTTAAGTAAACATCCCCCCAGCTGCAGAGCAAAGGGCCCGGCCTCACTGTCTCCGTGCAAGTAATTCATAGACTCTGTTACCATGGAAGGCCCATGCCCCTCGCATCCCATGCAGACACTTAGACGCTTATACACGCACTCACAGTCAGTATAGAATAGCTTCTGCCCCAGAGACCTTTCCCTCTAGATAGTATGGTTCCCAAACATCAGATATCAGATATGATAGAAGTACGAGTTGATCTGACATGCCAGACTTCTGTCTCTTTCCGCCAGTGTAAATGTCAAGTCCCCTGCACCCGTCTGTTTCACGTCAATCATACGTCATGCAGCTGCGCGCGCATCCATGCCTCAGATTTCTGCTGACGTTACAAAATTCTGCCTTGTTGCCACCCACTTGTGACACCTATCTGTGACGTTTCTAGTACACACCTCCATGTTCACGCCCAGTTCACGCCTTCTAATTACGTATCACTACCACGTGGATGCTGTTATCTTGTTTCTCTCAGCTGTTACGCCTACTGTATTGGTTTCTATAATGCAACTTAAGTATATAAGCTATGTATTGTCAATAAAATATTGCTCTATCCCTTCCTGAACCCCTGTGGTTGCAGGAACATGATATCCAGGTCTTGACCATTCCTTTTTAAGGAATAAAACCCCTAAGAACTCTAACACCACGGACTCTGCCTCTTTCTTTCCGATTGAGTTATTATTGATTAAGTATTTACCTGCATAGAAATTAGGACGGTAAATCAAATATTTACCACATAATTTTGGCGCCCGAACAGGAACCCCTCCCCCACCCCACGCGCCGGTTGGTGCGTTGCAAGCTCTGCCATCAGTTAGACGGAAACTACGCGTACTGGCAGGATTTCCTGTATCTCCCTCTGGCCCACGGAGGTGACGAAGACTGCGATCAGCACCCAGACGAGGCGGTGAGGAGTGCGGAGGATCCCGACCAGAGCCTAGCCGAAAGAAGCAAGGTCCGAGGTGTCAAGAGGCCCACCAGTTTCCCGAAGTATCCACGTGTCGAGTCGAGTCGAGTCCAGTCCGGTCCAGTCGAGTTTTCCGAGGCCTTCTGTTTCCGTGCTTCCCGGTGAGTACCATTGCTGGGACGTATCAAGACGGGTTTGGGTACACAAACGCGGTCTGCACTGTTTTAGACAGTGTATCTGTACTGTTTAGCAGTATATCAGTTATTTCAAGTTTTTGCACTGTTTTTAGCAGTGTATCTGTGCTGTTTAGCAGTACATCTGATATAGGGAGTAGTCATATATGTCTCAAATGTCTTCCATGTGATTAATGTCGTGGTATGAGTGTGACTGTTTTTTTAATGTGCATTATTGTGTTCTTGTGTAACTAGCTGTATTCAGTATTAAGTAGCAAGGATTGAGCATTCAGTATTAAGTAAACAAGATGCCGTTTTTCAACAAGTTAAAGCAGATAGGAACTAGGAAAGGGATACTAGAGGAAGAAATTCCTATCCCTCCTAGGGACACTCCCGGAAATTTTATGTACCACAAGCATGGCTTAGATGCCATATTGTATCTAGATTTATGGGCCGATTATACTAAGCATCTAGACGAAAGACATAGATGGCCTGTTACCGGAACATGGGATGCCGAGTGCATCATGAAGGTAGAAGAAGCACTATGGAAAAAGAAAGCCAGACAATCTCAGAAAGACGCCATAGAATTTTGGCGTAAAGAATCACATAAGCGTGCTGAAAAAGCACTCCGTAGAGAAGACAGACTTAAAGAATCAGATAAGGCCCAAGAAAACGAATTAGTTACTGAAGGGATCCGAGTAAAATCCGAGCAAATAGACCGTGCACGAAATAATCTCGTAAATGGCATGTATCTAATGGCCGAGGGTTCGCCTGAGGCCACTTCAGGAATACCGAAAAATCTGCCGCCACCATTGGTTCCAACTAAAGTAAATCACAGAACTACTAAAGACATATTCCTGAATTCTTATCTAGAGGATGGAGCACCCGCTTACACTAATCTGCCTGTCCGCGTCCCGCCTACCGACGGTGACGGAGGTGGCAACCCGCCTCCAGACCCTACCCCGCCATTACCGCAATCAGGTTTCCCCGTTCGACAGTCCTCCGTTCCTGCACCTCCACCACTTCCCGCACCTAAGATTGATATACCGAAACCGCTTCTACCTGATCTTACTAAAAGACAAGTTCAAGTACACATACAGACTCCACAGAGAGATAATGTCCAAGCTTCCGCCTCAGGAGGTGCGACCGGGGGTTACCGGACCCCACCAGCAACACACAGATTACACCTTAGGGACATACAGAACCCTTTCACGTTCCAATCACCCCGTCTCGACATGCTCAAAGAACCGCTTCCAGTTTGCAGATACGATCCAGTACCCGGCAAAGATGATAGGATGTTGATAGCATCATTACGATTGCGACAAGCTACAGATTACCTAATATTATTCTCAGGAATGAAAGAGCACTTAGATAGAATATACCATTTTGTCCAGACTGGGGAAGACCCTGAAAGTATTAAAGAGGCCATGGCACATCAGAAAGTTGACACTCAAGCATATATATTACGTTTTTTCATAAATTGTCTAATAAGAGAACGAGACAGGCCTGAGACAGAACAGGATGAAATAGAGGCACTCAACAAGTGGGGTCAAAATATATCGGAAGGAAAACATGATAAAGGGGGTTGCATAGCCAGTATGTACAAGAGAATAAGAAAAGCAGTGATAGAAATACACGAAAAGAGAAAGAAAAAGCTTCCTCCGAGGAGGAGGAAGAACCTGAAGAACAAGAAAAGACTACAGACACGATAGCGTATGTAGGTAGGGGAACTTACCTTAGGAAAGGCATTCGTCCGGAAAGCAAGAGAGTTTTTCTCTCTGGCATAACAAAACCGAATTCTCCGGAACATCAGTTCCAAGAGACTGATAAAAGGCTTCGAGAACGAATGGGGTACCATGTACTCAATTCTATGGATGAACAAGAACTAGCCCGGTCAGCAGTACTATGGGCTGACAATTCGAGCATATATAATGATGACACAGTAGCGCAGACATTTCTGAACCTCTCCCCAGACGAACAGAAATTAGCAGGTGTATACATGATTCAGCACCTCCTCACGTTATACAGAAACCAACATTCTGATCCAGGTCCCTTACACGATACATTAGAAGCATTACTCATGGACAGATGGAGAGGTCTAAGTACCAAGTTAATACAATTAATTCTAGAACAACGACATAGATACAACACTTTCTTAAGTACAGAATATGTTCCCGCTCCGCCCCCAGAAAGAAAAATGTATCATATGGAGCGTCTGCATGGCATTGAAAGTCAGAACCCCTTACGAGAAGTGCATCCAGTTATGGGTACCGATAATAACCTGAAACGTGTGTATGTACACACGCCTCTGACCAAGTTAGAACTATTGGAAATGAAGAAACTAGTACCCTGTCATGATAAAGACCCTGCAGGTTTTCACAGAGAACTTAAAGATATGTTGCTGATGGGAGATTACACATATGAAGATATCATGAAAATGTTAAAGGTACTGCTGCCCACAGGCATCTACGAGAAACTCAAGGAAAAAGAATGGGAGGTAGGAGACAAAAAGATTGTATGGGCAGAAATAGAAGACGAGGAGGAAAAACGTACCCCAGGGCTGGGCCTTGGGGAGAAAACTAAAGCATTACCAGGTTTAATAGTACAGGTTCTGCCAAGATTACAGACAACTAGAAAGGAAGATTGGGACGCAATTTCGGCCTGTAAACAGAAGCAAGATGAAGATACTAGTGACTTTTATTCAAGATTCGAGAAATGTTTCATTATTAATAGTGGTCTTAAACCAAGTAGCGAGTCGTACCCGCATCTTTTTGTATCAAAGTTAGTCGAGAATTCCATGCTAGCAGTTAAAAACCGTGTATACAAGGTTGAGAGTACATGGCAAGCAAATACGCCATCACAGATGTTACAAATGTTACAATACCATCAGAACAGAATCAGAGAAGAACAGGATCATGAACAGAAACGCATGAAAGACACGAAAATGAAAATGTTAGTGGCCCAATCAGTTCCAGCCGACAGCCAGAGGAAGGGTACGACCCAGACAGGTCACGCCGCAGCTCCCGTTAAAGGGACATGCAACTATTGCAAGCAGCCAGGTCACTACGTACATGAATGCCCAGTCCTGAAACATAATATAGCAACAGGTAAAACTAAGGAAAGACCGCATCCACCTAGACAAGACCAGGTCCAGCAACAGACTTCACAGAATATACAGCCTACGCATGTTTCATCTCATACAGCACAGACGGTAGCGGTACCACAGCCACAGCCCATTGCCGCGACTCAGCAAGTTTCACAACAGATGTACCAGTATGCCCAATCTGCTTACCCCGATTATCCACGATACACATGAAACAGCCTAGAGAGGGAAGTTGGCTTGCCTCTTATTGAGATTCCTGTAGATCAAGAGGGTCCTTATGTACACAGTCAAGTATTGGGAAAAGACAGAAAGTTTTTAATTGACACAGGGGCAAGCCGCACAACAATCAGCCATGATGAAGTTCCAGGGGCACCCCTCTCAGGCTCACAGAATGTTTCCCTTGGTTTTTCAGGACAACCTATTGTAAATGAGGTATCAGAACCAGTCCCCCTGGCTGTGGGTCCATTATCACGTGTTACAGACCTATTACTTACAAAATCATGTCCAGAAAATCTGTTAGGAATAAAGACATTGAAGGCTCTAGGAGCAGTGATATGTTGTTCTCCGGAAGGAGTTAGACTCTTTTTGCGAGATTTCAAGGGTCACTATGTATTACGAGAGTTTGATATCAGATTGAAAAATGTACCAGATCACTTGTGGGCACAAGGCCCAACCGATGTAGGCTGCATGCACATTACCCCATACCGTGTTACACTGAAACCAGGTGTTGTTTTACCGAGAATCAGACAATACAAGTTACCGCCCGATGCTGTAGTGGCTTTACTGGAAATCATTGAAGAGCTCATTGCCCAAGGAGTGGTCGTAGAAACCGACTCCAATATCTGTAATTCCCCTATCATTCCGATTCTTAAACGTACTGATCCCAATGCACCGCCAGAATATCGGCTGGTGATTGATTTACGAGAACTGAATAAATGCATCGTTCCACAGTACCCTGTGGTTCCCGACATCTCTTCCCTATTGACTGCTATTGATTCAGAAGCAACGTTCTTTACTGTAATTGACCTCAAGAACGCCTTCTTTAGTGTGCCTATTGATCCAGAGAGCCAATATCTTTTCGGATTCAGTTTAAATGGACGAAGTTTCAAATTTTCACGCGCACCTCAAGGATTCACAGAAAGCCCCAGCATCTATAGTCAAGCACTGAAAAGACAACTAGATTGTATTCAAATGCCAGTTAACACCGCCTTACTGCAATACGTCGATGATCTGTTGATCACCGCACGAAATGAACCCGAATGTGAACAAGCATCACTGACAGTTTTACACTTTCTGGCCGACAAGGGACACAAGGTGTCTCCTTCGAAGCTACAATTCTGTGTTCAGCAAGTTGTGTACTTGGGTCACTTGCTGTCCAAAGTGGGGAGACAGCTCACTCCTGATCGCATCCAGTTAATCGTAAATATGCCACAACCCCAGACACAAAAGGAAGTGCGGGCCTTTATAGGCCTCACCTCGTACTGTAGACAATGGATTCCTCAGTATGCATTTCTAGCTAAACCACTCATTCAGTTGACAACACAGGAGGCAGCAACTTCGACTGCCCTTCCGTGGACTCAGGAACATACACAAGCCTTTGAAGAATTAAAGAAAGCTTTATGTCAAGCACCAGTTTTAGCGACACCATGTTACAGCAAACCTTTTACACTTTTTGTTACAGAACGTGATGGTACGGCGTTGTCTGTCCTCACTCAAGATCAAGCAGGTTCACATAAGCCTTGCGCTTATTTTTCAAGTACATTGGATCCAGTAGCCCAGGCACTCCCTGCGTGCTTAAAGTCAGTAGCAGCAACAGCACTAGCAATCAGACAGAGCGACTCAATTGTTTTAGGACATCAATTAACAGTACAAGTTCCACATTCTGTAGAGGTTCTTTTAAACAGAACTCAGACTCAACACTTAACTATAGCACGACTGACAGGTTATGAATTAACGCTATTCCAGCCACACATAGAAATCAGACGCTGCAGCATTCTGAACCCCGCTACATTGTTACCTTCAATAATGACAGATCCAGCCCCGCATGATTGTATAGAGATCATTAATGCAGTAACAAAGCCCCGACGAGACTTAACAGATGTTCCATTGACAAATCCAGACCTGACACTTTATGTGAATGGTTCATGTATGAGAACAAGTACAGGAGAATTAGTGGCCGCATACGCAGTGACCACTGAAACTGAAGTCAAAGAAACATATCGTATTGATACGTTGTCTGCTCAAGCGGCAGAGCTTATTGCTCTGACCCGAGCCTGTATACTAGCCAAGAACAGAAATGTTAACATATACACGGATTCCCGTTATGCGTTCGGAGTCGTACACGACTTCGGAATGTTGTGGCAAGAACGAGGTTTCTTGACCTCTCACGGTGCCAAGATCCAACACGGTCCCCTCATTCAAGCACTGTTAGACGCAATACATCTGCCTTCAGGCATATCCGTCATGAAGTGTAAAGCACATACCAAAGTTACAGATTCCGTTTCCCAGGGTAACGACCTGGCAGACCAGACAGCAAAACATACAGCACTGACTCACACTCAGATAACTGACGTGACAAAGACAATAGTACCAACACATTGTATGACAGTTAGGGATCCCGCCCTAGATGTAATCGATATCCAGACACATGCTACTGCAGATGAAATAAAGAAATGGACCGAACTAGGAGGGATCCAGACAGATCAAGGATGGATGACGAAGGGAAAATCTACATGGTTTCTCCCCGACTCTATGGTTCAAGTTATAATCAATACAGCACATAGTCCAGCACATCTAGGAGAGAAAGCGATGTTAGACAGTTTACAGAATCTCTGGTATAACAAACACTTACGAGCAGCAGCAAAACAGAAAGTGCGTACTTGCATGATCTGTTGTCAGTTCAATCCAGGTAAAAGCGTCCCTGTAGAGCAAGGTGGATTTCATCCTCCCGATCACCCTTTTGAAGTCCTCCAGATGGATTATATCCAGATGGACCGTTGTCGAGGATTCAAATATGTCCTCGTAATTGTTTGTGCACTTTCCCGTTGGACCGAAGCATATCCAGTCCCAGATTACACTGCTCCGACCACTGCCAGGCAGCTGGTTCGTGAATTCTTCCCACGGTACGGCTTGCCTCGTGTCGTGTACTCAGATAACGGACAGCCATTCTCATCCGAATTGATGAAACAGGTTTCCTTGCTGCTAGGATATCAGTGGAGATTCCATTGTGTCCGACATCCCGAAGCCGCAGGCCTTGTAGAGAGGCATAACCAGACCTTAAAGACCCGTCTTGCTAAAGTTTGTAAAGAAAAAGGGGTCGACTGGATAGTCGCCCTGCCAGTTGCATTGTTCTATATGAGGATGGTCGCCCACTCGAGATCAGGACTATCCCCGTATGAAGTGGTCTTTGGCAGACCACCGAATATGTGGGGGACGCCCATACCTAAGAAAATTACCGATGTTGATTGTAATATGCTGACAGATTACCTTGCCTCCTTGATGTCTGCACTCCAATCATGTCGTTCACAGGTTGCCGCAGCCTTCCCTGACAACACAGATGTAAAGCCGCATGATGTCCGTCCCGGAGATCTGGTCCTAATTAGGAACTTCGACAGGAAAAGTCCGCTGGAGCCCCGCTGGAAAGAGCCGAAGACCGTCCTTCTCACAACAAGGACCGCTATCAAAATTGAAGGCAGAAAGGGGTGGATCCATACAAGCCATATAAAAAAATGCAATGAACTAATGCCAGGAAAAGACTCGTTCACCCCTTCCAAAGACTGTATCGAACCTAGTGACTTTAAAGTTCCGAAACAAGAGAAAACTCCCCAAGAGGAGTACAGATTGAAACTCCGATCTAGCAAGTCAGACAGTTTAATTGTTTAAGTCCTCCCCTAGGTGAATCGGTTAAATAGTTTCTGACATGTATCCCCTAGATCGAGATAGAGAGAGAGAGAGACAACTCAAGAAACGTACATATTGTAAATCACTCCGTAGTCACTGTATAGTGACATTATTGATTATGTTTTTTCTAAGCTTTCTGATTATTGTTGCTAGTATATTGCTTTCTATATACTATCCTATTTTCAAGCGTGAACAATCTGCTTATAATGACACTGCCGAACACTCCTTTTGTGAATTACCCCCCCATGAACTTTCTTACAGACTTGCGCTGCGCAACAACACATTCATTAGTATGTTACATCACTCCCATCAGACTAACAACGCTACAAACTGCTGGATATGTGGCCGACTCCCTCCCTACCAGAAATACAAGGGAGTTCTGCCCCTCTTTCCGTACCCGTTCACACACAATGGCTCCTGTGGTGCCTGGTTTAGAATAATTAATTCCGTAGATCCTGATATTGCTGTTTTTAAAGGGAGCTGGGTTTGGGGAAACTTGAACTTAGTTCTGCTTAATGCCTGTTATCCTGACAAGAAGGGACTGCCCATTAGAATAGGAACTGATCTAGAAAATGAAGTATATGGACTAGGTAATTATACAATTAACCTTATGATTCTTACTGTTGAATCAGAAGCTGCACCAGTTCTCTCTGCTATGTCAGTATTACCAGTCACTGGTGAATTATGTATCAGTAAGAAGGGTTCAGTACACTTAGGTCATAGCAAATGTACTACTGTGGTCGAATTCAGTGACCAAGGCAAATCTTCCTTTAGAGCTACTCGTCATTCCTACTTTGTTTGTGGCCATACCGCATACATACGCTTACCTCCAGATTGGGATGGTACCTGTTACATTGCATTCCTTCTGCCACCTGTTTTTCTAGCTCCTCCTGATTATCACAGAAATACAAATCTAGTAAAGAATAGACTCCGAAGAGATCTTCCGATTGTCGACTATACTGAAACGGCATGGGAGCAGTACACAGATTTCAATAAAGGATTCTTTTTCTTCACAGGCCCCGTCCAAAATAGTAAACTAATCCGCAGATTAACTAGAACACTTGAAGCAGTAGTGAATGAAACTGCCTCCGCCCTGGGTAACTTAACAGAGGAGCAGTCCGCCATGCGGGTTGTTGTCCTTCAGAATCGTCTTGTTATTGACGTCATCTTGGCAGACAGAGGCGGAGCTTGTAAGGTCATCGGGTCAAGTTGCTGTGTTTTCATCCCAGAAAACGCGCCAACAGTATACCAAGCTATTACACGTCTTCATAAAATTGCAAATCTGATACATCAGAATCCAGGCACCTGGACTTGGTCCGGTTGGTTCTGGACAACGTTAACCGCTTGGGGATGGAAGATCCTATCCTTCCTAGGCATTGCCCTCGTCATAGTATTCAGTTGTTGCCTGTGCCTACAGTGTGGGCCAGCGATATGTGGACTGTGTGCCACATCGTGCATTGAACATTCCAGTTTTTTCTCAAAACGTGAAAGAAAGAAAGATGAGCAAATGATGTTACAAGAACAGACTGATCGATTCATGAGGATCGATATATCATGAAGGGTCCGTAGGGAACAAGGAGGGAATGAGGAAATATAAATTTTATGGTCAAGTAATGTTCCCTAGCGTGTACCCCACCGTCTCCATGTACCAGCTTAAAGTGCATGTAACTTCCCTCCTGTGCCAGCTATGAAGACGCAAATACATTTGCGTCCAACGTTAACATGTCCTCTTTCAGACCCACCCTGAATGGGTTGAATATTCCGTTTCCAAGTATGCCTTGCCAACGTCTTTTTATGGTGTACTCTACACGTTTTTCAGCTCTGGCAAACTAGGCCCTGAATTCTGCCACCGAGTCTTTTTTCCTCTGCTTTCTGACTCTGAAAGCCTCAGCCCAGGCTGTCTCTGTACTCGTGACCTCTGCCTTACTCCCTGTGCGGCTCATGGCGCTTAGCTCAGCCTGCTGCCTGCCAAGACTGTATTCAACCTTCGAATTATCTGTTCCGCTCCTCGAAACTGCATTCCTGCCTACTAGCTTAAGTAAACATCCCCCCAGCTGCAGAGCAAAGGGCCCGGCCTCACTGTCTCCGTGCAAGTAATTCATAGACTCTGTTACCATGGAAGGCCCATGCCCCTCGCATCCCATGCAGACACTTAGACGCTTATACACGCACTCACAGTCAGTATAGAATAGCTTCTGCCCCAGAGACCTTTCCCTCTAGATAGTATGGTTCCCAAACATCAGATATCAGATATGATAGAAGTACGAGTTGATCTGACATGCCAGACTTCTGTCTCTTTCCGCCAGTGTAAATGTCAAGTCCCCTGCACCCGTCTGTTTCACGTCAATCATACGTCATGCAGCAGCGCGCGCATCCATGCCTCAGATTTCTGCTGACGTTACAAAATTCTGCCTTGTTGCCACCCACTTGTGACACCTATCTGTGACGTTTCTAGTACACACCTCCATGTTCACGCCCAGTTCACGCCTTCTAATTACGTATCACTACCACGTGGATGCTGTTATCTTGTTTCTCTCAGCTGTTACGCCTACTGTATTGGTTTCTATAATGCAACTTAAGTATATAAGCTATGTATTGTCAATAAAATATTGCTCTATCCCTTCCTGAACCCCTGTGGTTGCAGGAACATGATATCCAGGTCTTGACCATTCCTTTTTAAGGAATAAAACCCCTAAGAACTCTAACACCACGGACTCTGCCTCTTTCTTTCCGATTGAGTTATTATTGATTAAGTACTTACCTGCATAGAAATTAGGACGGTAAATCAAATATTTACCACACACCCATAGGAAAAAGAGTATCTGTTACTTGTTTTTGAGCTTAGGAATTACACCCTAATTTTACCAGTAAATGGATAGATTATCTACTACGGGGTTTATTTACAAGCCAGTGCACCACTTTTGCATTACTTTTAACATGGGAAAAGTGACACAAAAGTGGCAAAAAGTGCCCCCTATATTCTTTAGCAGGCTTCTCCAAAGAGTAGCTTGTGAGGTACTGGTAGCTTCCCAGCTACCTGTAAGTAGCTCTCCAGTGTGCAACCTACTAAATTAAGAGCTTTTGCTTGTTTGAATTAATACACCTATATCAAAATTGAGAGTGTATATTTAAGACTAAAATGTCTTTTTTTCCAAAACTCATAAACTGATACTTGGAGAAAATTACTTACTTCTAATATATACTAAAGGCTGATATTCAAGTAATACATCATATCGCATTGGATATACAGTTTATAAATATTACTACCTTGGTGCCAGATGCATTACAGATATGGCTGTTATGTTTTACCCATGTAGAGGCATTCCAAATTGACAAAGCCATTTTTACATTACTACAGTCAACATGATGTACGGAGGTGATCCTGGTAGTCATCTTACTAGAAGTAATCTTGCATATAATGGCCACTAATGTAAATGTGTCTGATGTGGCCAGTATTACAACATTAATAATATTACTAGCTCTCAATAAGTTTAATTGAAAATAAGTAGCTCTTATTACAGAAAAGGTTGGAGACCCCTATTTTATAGTATTTGCATAGCGTTTTGGAATATTTTCTAGAATGACATCAATCTGCTACAAAGAGAATTTGCTTGCTTTGGGCTACCAGAAGATTTGTAGGGAAAAACCTTTCTCAGAATTTGCAGGAGAGTGAGTGACTACCTCCACTATTGTTCCAATCAATTTATCCAGAATCTCAGAAAAGATCAATATGCTGTTTATCACCGTTGTTGAGAGAAGGTAGAGGTCGCATAATCCACTGGTGGATTCACATTTTGCTACACCTGGCCCCTCCCCACTCTTAGAAATTCAAATAAATAGCATTTTTTAGGCAGCTCCTCTGTATATATGCTACTTATGCCATGAGGTGAAAAGA
This sequence comes from Lissotriton vulgaris, assembly GCF_964263255.1. Classification (NCBI taxonomy): domain Eukaryota; kingdom Metazoa; phylum Chordata; class Amphibia; order Caudata; family Salamandridae; genus Lissotriton; species Lissotriton vulgaris. Next base: position 1,574,290,501 of record NC_141695.1, on the reverse strand, counting down.
ATGTGACCCAGCTACAAATGTTATCTTAAGCAACTGTTATAATAAACATATTCATACATTTATTAATAAAGGGCAAATGTCAAATTTCAGTTTACTGCCTTTTGAATATTACAATTGCTATACAACTCTCGTAATGGTCACAACACTTTTTCAATGTGCTTTTACCTAACTGCACGCATGTAACACCTTGCATTCTGGTTTTATGGTTTTGGTTGAATATCTTTTTTTTACAACAGCACGTGAAAAAATGTCACAACCATATATGCAGATGTGCAGAGTGTAATACACTATGGGCCAACTATGTATTGACATTTTGGGGGAGTGGAGGAGCATCATGACCCCCTCGTGGCATCGGTACACTTGTACGAAATTCTTTTTTTGCATTTCCTAAATAACAATTCCATAGGAATTGCTATTTAGGAAATGCAAAATGGAATGTACTAAGGCCCACATGCATCAAGCATTTTTGTAGTCGCAAACGGTGCGATTCCTTAAAATCGGCCGTTTGCGAATGCAAAAGTGCTTTTTGGGATGCATGAAGCAATTTTAGAATTCGTAACATGTTTGCGAGTTCTAAAATTGCGGGTGCTTTTAAGAAGTCGCAGATGTGCGATTTCTTAAAAGCAATGCATCATTAAATTTAAAACTGTAAATTCGCAATTAGGGTGCCAAATTTACCGAGTGGTTGAACCACTCGGTAAATTTGGAAAAAGTGTTTAAAATGCTTAAAATGTTTTTTTTTCAACATTCATGTTTCACACACACATGTCCTTAGGACATGTGTGTGTGAAACATGATGCGAAAAATACATTTCAGGGGTGCATGGGGGGGTCCTTTGGACCCCCCCTGCACCCATGAAATTTTCAAAGTGCCACTCGCAATTCCCATTGATTCCTATGGGCCTTTTGGCCCATAGGAATCAATGGGAATTGCGAAAATTAACTTAAGAATTCGGTATTCATTTGGGATTCGGTAAAAATTGCGATTTTTACCGAATCACAAATGAATACCGAAAATAATGATGCATAGCATTTTGCACTTCTTAATTTGCGATTCCTTATTTTTCGCAAATTAGGAAGTGCAAAATGTCACAATGATGCATGTGGGCCAAAGTGTGTGATTTACTGGCAGCGATTTTTACAGAGTAGAAATCGCTATTAGGAAATCGCATTTGGGAAATGACATTGAATTCCCACCTATGGGCCAAATAAGAAATGGTTTGCATTTCCTTAATGGTGATTTCCTAATAGGAAATTGCAATTTAGGAAATCCCGATCCAAGGGTGTATCTAGGTTTAAGGCCCCCCTGGAGACACCCAGAAATTTGTTGTGAACATGTAAGTGCACATATGGCCATATATGTGCGTCAAGTCGCATTAAAAAATGCATTTTTAAATGCATTTTTTAGATTTTGCGCATGGTTACCATTGACTTTGAGTAGATGGTAATAGCATTTCCTAAATGCACAATTTGCATTTAGGAAATGCTTTGTACATGTGCTTCAGGAATCGCAGATAAGTAGGCCCTATTTGCATTTCTTAAATTGTGGTCACAATCTGTGATTTCTTCTGGCTGTTTTTTTGCGCTTTGTATATATAAAAAGGCTGTTTTGAACTTCTTAACGGAAATAAAATGTGATTCAGCCCATTAAGAAATGCTAAAAGCTTTCATACATCTGGCCCATAGGGCCGCATGTATGAAATACGCATTTCGCAATTGATTGTCAAACAGCAATTTTTACTGAATCGTTATTTGATAATTGCAAACATTCTTTGTATGCAGGAATCGACAAAGAATGAGCGATTCCTTAATATTACCTTATAGCAATTCAGAAAAGGAAATTGCTGTTAGGTTATAATACTCAATTCGTTCCTATGGGCCTGAAATCCCATGGGTGCAAATGGTTTTGCCTTATCTAATTTACGATTGCCTAATTGGTAATCCCAAATTAGCTAATGCAAAGCCAAGGGTGCTGGGGGCCTAAAGCCCGCCTGAAGCACCCAAAAAAAAAGAAAATGTGCATATGTAAAGCACACACATGCCCTAGAGGCATGTGTGCACTAAATGGCACTTTGAAAATGCAGGTTTGTGCATTTCTCAAAGTCTGCCGATGGTTACCATCAACTTGAAGTTGATGGTAATAGTGTTCCTAAATGCATAGTTCGCTTTTAGGAAAGGATTCTTACTTGTGCATTAGGGATTTGCAAATTGTGATTCCCTGTTTGCATTCGCAATTTAGGTAATTGCTAAAAATTTGGTTACCTAAATACGAATCCTTCAAAGCCTTTCATTCATCCAGAAAGGCCATTTTGCATTCACAAAAGGGCGAATTTAGAAATTTGCACCGTTTGCGAATGCAAAATACTTTGATACATGTGGCCAATAGTCTCTTGTAAGTCATAGCTCCTCCCTATGCACAACATGGGTAATACCTAGCTTATCACAGTCAGTGCATCTGCATATATGCTATACGTTATAAGGTAAAATTGTTCTATTTAACATTGAGTAATGGTTTAAAAAGCCTTAATTCACTGGTTCAGCATTATCTTGAAGCCGAAACGGTTGTTTTGATCTTATCTTTTTCCATACGGCAGCTGGCTCAAATTTACCTTTAATCAGTGTCATGCTCTAGCTCGACATCAGAATCCCCTAATGACCAAAATGCATCAACAAAAATATAGAACCACAAAGCACAGGAATTCGTTGGGTTTCATTGCTAAACACAGGCAACCCTATGAGATTTCTGCTACCTGAAAAAATGGAGGCGCAGAGGGATAGGAGTAATAAACAACTTAAGACTTAGACTGCTCCAGGGTCAGAACGATACTTCATAAGCTGAGACAAAAAAACTTAAGATTTTATTGGTTTGTTTGCCTGCTTCAGTTCACAGAAAATAGATATGTGACACTCAAGGCACCTGCAGTTAATGGTGATCTGGAGCTGAAAGTGGACCCTGAGGAAGTATGTTTTAGGATCATGGTACTGAGAAGGCAGAAAATGTTGATTCTTTGGACACATGAATCAGATACACATGAAACAAAAGCGGGAAAATAGTGAAATTTCTTTTCCTTACTCTCTCGTCAAATAAACACATGAAGCACGATATTTGACACAAAATGGGTTTTATTTTACAAAAATGTGATTGCTAGTGTTATTTTTCTCAATCCTCTACTCTATAAGGTGCATAGGCTTCACATGCCGTTATTACAGAATTAAAGATTTAAAAATTAGCATTTATATCATTTGTACGACTTTGACTGGGTCGTATAACATCATAGATGGATGTATTACTGATAATCATAAATACCCCAATGTTTTGTTGCTAATACATTTTACAATTGTATAGTGAAACTTAGGGGTACATATACAACAGAATGACGAGCATGACGTTAAGCAAAACATGCTAACGTTTCTATGTGTGCGACACAATGCGGCACACATAGAAACAGCAAAACGAGGAGAAATTAAGCATTTCTCCTTATTTCCCCATGTTAAGACCAGGTTTTCATTGGTTTTAATTATGGAGCTGCCCCATATTTATGTCACCATTGTAAATTTGGGGCAGCATCAAATTCAACGGGTGCTGTCGGGGAACGCCCACCTCAACACCCATTGTCCACCCCTTTCACACTAAGTAGCGTTATTAAAAGTAATGTTCCTGTGGTGATAAGGGCTTATAAATATGTCCTATAGTTTGTTGCAGGCTTAAGCTGTGAAAAGACTGTTTATACATGCACAGCAACACAAAAATAAAATAAAACAATGCATAAGAACCGCACAAGAGAACAGCAGAATGAAAAAATCAACACAGCATGCAAACATCCAGCAAAATAAAAACACAAAACAACAACAAAAAACACAAACACACTAGAAAGTGACAGTAGTGGCAAAATAAAATAATAAAATACAAATACCACACAATAGCTGAATATAAAACAGCAAAACAATACAAAAACAAAATGACACCACAATGCATAGAGAAAGAAAGATGAATACTTTACTACCATACTTCCTCCTAACATACAATATAAACACATAAAAGTTACTTTGAACTCCTTCGACAGGATACATTGATTTTCTTGCAGGGGGTCAGAAAAACCTATTATTTTTGGGTAATGAGGTCTCACCCACTTAATGTGGCATGCTTCATAATCGGCCACCTCGACTTCACTTTTGAGGGAGTTCTTAGAAATAATCAATTCATGGTTATTACAGTGATCCAGATCAAAAAGTTAATTTAAAATACCTTACAGTACACCACAAAGAATTTCCTTTAATGGGAGTTACCTTCAGTATGATTCAAAATAAATAACTATGGATGATCTATGGGTAAAATGGTCCACTTATCCTTAAAATGTCTGGCATGTTTTGGTCCACTCCTGTGCCAAAAACCTGGTTGGGGGCCTTCTTCCCGGCTTTGTGTGGATACCAAATTCATATGATTATATGTATGCAAACATACACCCAGTGAGACAGGAATTTTCTGCCTTCATCTTGGATTTAGAGCCAACCTTGGCATAGTCAGAAACATTATTTCTCATTGCAAAATGTAAGACACAAACTCCATCAACAACAATTGTGGGCAGGAGGTGACTAAACATGACAGAAAACATGCACAATTTGTTGAAAAACAGGCCATGGTTTTTCAATCCCACACATACTAGGTTGCTTACCCCGGATAGGGTTGTAAAGTGTTGCGGGGTCTGCATGGTGTTGCAACTCCTGTAGTCACAAACTAGTTTATAAGAAAGAAACATAAAAGTAATGCGCTCATTATGTGTTAATCACAACATTCATTACTGTTCTAATTCTCACAATTTTCTGTGTTATGGGTATTATATATGACATGTGTTGGGGCATGGCAGTTTAAATTGCACCATCACTGTGAGAGAGAAGAACAGTGCCACATCTTAATATATATGGCACTCTTCCGCTCTTCCTGTTTCACACAACGCAGTACAGCAACTTTACGTGCTGCACTGCATTGCGTGAAGTGTATGTAAATCAGTGACTTTGTTTACATGATCACAAAGACCACTGATATATGTCCCTCATCAGAATTAGTAATTGCAGCATTTACATTTTAATATAAAAGCAATCCTCAATACACACTTCCATGGAATGTGATAATGCTACTTGTTTATCAGGCACATGCATCAAGCGATTTAGGAATCGCAAACGGTGCAAATCGCAAAATTCGGCCGTTTGCGATTCCCAAATCACTATTTGGGATGCATTATCCTAAAAGTGAAGAAATCGCTATTTTTGCGATTATTTAAAGTGCGATTGCTTTTAAGGAATCGCAATTTTGCGATTCCTTAAAAGCAATGCATGAAACTGAAAAAAATTGCGATTTCGCAATTAGAGAGAAAAAATTAACATGAGGTTGGACCTCATGGTAATTTTGCGAAATGTTAGAAATATGCAATTTTGTGCATTTTTTTAACTTTCATGTTGTGCACACACATGCCCTTAGGGCATGTGTGTACACAACATATGTGCATTGTTTGATTTCAGGGGTGCAACAGGGTGTCCTTTGGACACCCCTGCACCCTTGAAATCGCAATCTCAATTTGCGATTAGCTAATTGCGAATCGCAAATTGAGATTGTCTTCCCATTCATTCCTATGGGCCTCTAGGCCCATAGGAATGAATGGGAAGGGATTCCTTAATTGCGATTCGCAAAATGCTAATCGCAATTTAGGAATTTTAGGAAATCGCAATTTATTTAGCGATTTCTTAATGCATAGGCATTTGCGATTCCTTAATTGCGATTCCTTAAAAATCGCAATTAAGGATTCGCAAATGCCGAGATTGATGCATGTGCCCGTAAATTCCTATTCGTATTTATATTCTGAAGTATCTCTCTTGTCAAAATATGTGCTTGTGGAGTTTCATTTTGTCACACAACAATTTAACAGGTAGAAAGCTCAACTGAATGCAGGAACATTGAATGGCATTACCCTTTTTAGGTCTCGGCCTGCCAATGCGCTTGCGCATTGCTGGCGAGACATATAGAGGGCCACCAGCAAATCCTACCAAGAGGGTTTTGGAGTGCGGATTACTCCCAGTGCATGTGATGCATTCAAGCACGAAGTTTCGCCAGTGCGCGCTCGGCCTCACTTCCTGCTCCCACCATCTGCTTGTGAATCGGAATGCTGGCTTGGTTGCCCAGCCCCCCTCCCAGCGCTGCCTGATCTTCTTCAAAGGCACCTTGTAACCTGAGCTACCCTCTGCCTTTGCATTCTGAACTCTTTCTTGTTAACTTTACTAATCCATCTATAAATAGAAAGTTAAAACAGTGCCTTTTACAAGTGCGTGCATGGCTGTTGAATGCATGCGAGTGCTTATAAAATGACACAACAGTTGTATCATTAGGACATTTTTTCGCCCAAGTGCACAGCATACACAATGTTGTTTAAAATTGCATGCCGTTCCCCACCCCCCTCATCAGGCTTCAAAGGAATGCGCTCCCCTTCCCCCCTCCGCGCAATGCCAGAGCTTGTTTTGTAAAGCGCTCCAGTGTTACTCCCAGGCCCCCGGCTCCCACCTCCCTCCAGGTGTCTTATCTGAATACCCTCTCTCTCTAAATGTCTGTTCTGCAGCTAAATCACCTTCTCTGCAGGTCGCATCACTGTCGCAGTGCACTGTCAAATTTTCTCCTCAAAATCATAACATGGTTCCTGCGTGTGGCCTTACGCTGTCCTCTTCAGCACGGCGGTGCTCCCAGTCACATCAGATCAGACCTAATAACATCTGAGTCAACTAACAAAGCTGGTCACTCGCTTCCTCTCATGACCCAACCGCAGCGCGCGCCTCAAGCCTTGCAGACCAGTCCCGTTTATTTTACACTATTGCCCCCTTCATTTCCTCATATTTCAACTCTTTGAAGGGCCGTCGGCACATCAGAGGGTTTTAATCTGGCGTATAGCATTAAAAATATCGTAGGGCATTTCGTAATTTCAGACATACGAAAAGGTTGGACTCGCGGACTCACAAAATCAACTTCCTGAGGCACTCCCTGTGCTGACTTGGTTTTCTGACATCATCGTAATTTATTACGGTCCATCTAAAATACCTTGTTTCCTTTTTACTTGTAGGCTTGTTCTAATTAGTATGGTTGCTTGTCCAAGATAAGAAAGTAAATGAACAAGTAAAAGAGAACACTTGGGACGGGCTGTTTTTAGAAGCGGACCTGCTTCTTCAAAGACGAGTGTATGTGTGTGTGCGTGTGTGCGCATATGTGTTTGTCTGTCTGTCTCTCCGGGTGATGACTGTGAGCAGAACGCCTCCGTTGGATTCCTTAGCTAGTGCATGGATATATTAATGTACAATAGATAACTAATGTGCTTGTTTTCTTATCTTGTAATTTTATAAAATGTGTGTAGTGTGCTTGGGAATATGCACGCACTTATCAGCATTAGTGAATGCGTGTTTCGAAATATCGCCACCAGTCAATGCGTTTTTATGTCCGGTTTACTTTAAAAGCCAACTTCCCTGCACACGTATACTTTAAAAGCCTTAGCCGAAATGTGCTTTTCTATCTAGATTGCTTTCAAAGCATTCCACTTTGCTTTGAAAGCCTTAGCACAGCTTCTTTTTTTTAATGTCATTTTGGGGTGGGGGGGTTCTCCTACATTAATTATTCACTTGTGCACGGCTTTTCATTTTTTGGGAATAAAATACATTCAGAGACATAGCCGTGCGCGAGTCAAACAAACCGGGAAATATGTCATGTGCTTGGAAATATTGCCATTCGCCCAATGTTTGTTAAATGGATGCTTTTGAAAAACGAACACTCCTGGTGTTCCTGCAGCAAGGTCGGAAACCCTTTATTTAGTGTTTGAAGTTCAAAAAATGCAGATAGCGCGGCTTGGTAGCACTTACATTCAAGTGCTACTCTAAGAAGTGTTAGAAGGAAACAGACGAGGCGCCACTGTGGCAGAAGGCAGACAGAGCCATCCTCTTTAATTCCCGTTTACCCTCCTCAGGGCATTTACCACTGTGTTCTTGAAGTCCCGTAATTTTGGCATATGGGTGAACGCCTGCTAAATGGACGACTAAAAAATGGAGGCATTCAAAATCTAACAAAAATTGTAAAGGGATTGATTTTTGGGGTAACATGGACATGGATATGATTTCATTTGTGTTTTGGTTTTACTGTGACAGTTTTAAAATCGCTTTGTATTACCTTGTGCTCTCTCTGATGTTTTTGGATGGTTCGTATTATTGTCTCGTGTTTTTTTCACCTTTTATTGCTATTTGTATTATATTGTTCTTTACAGCCTAATTAACTATAAATGTAGCGCTATTATGTCAGTTTTTTTATTTGCTTTATTTGTTGATGCACAGGACAAAGACAAATGCTTGTAACTAAGACAAATTCCAAACATAGACGTGCATGAGTGAATAGAAAATGGTAATATTTCCAAGAGCACTCCACACGCGACCTGGTTTTGTTTGCTTGTATTCAAATAAAAGTCCAAGGTAATATTAGCAGTGTGCTCCCACTTTGGATTCAAAGCCTTCCACAAAAATAGCACTCTCCATAATCACAGCATTACTCAGCACCACAGCATTACTCAGGTCCACCACAGCATTACTCAAGGCCCCCACAGCATCACTCAGGGCCACCACAGCATCACACAGGGCCACCACAAAATTACTCAGTGACACCACAGCATCTCTAAAGGCCAAAAACAGCATCACTCGGGGCCAAAAACTGCACCACTCAGGGTCACAAAAGTATTACTCAGGGCCATGAAAAACATCACTCAGCACCAGCACAGCATCACTCAGCTCCACCACAGCAGCACCAAAGCATCACTCAGTACCACAACAATATCACTTGCCACAAACAATGCAACACTCCCCACCACCACAGCTTCACTCAGCGCAACCACAGTATCACTCACCGCCCACACAGCATCACTCTGCAACACCACAGCATCACTCAGGGCCACCACAGCATCACTCAGGGCCACCACAGCATCACTCAGCACCTTGACCGCATCACTCAGCGCCACCACAGCATCACTCGGGGCCACCACAGCATCACTCGGGCCACCACAGCATCACTCAGCACCACCACAGCATCACTCACCGCCACCATAGCTTCACTAGCCACCACCACAGCTTCACTCGGCGCAACCACAGCTTCACTCAGCGCAACCACAGCTTCACTCCCCACCGCCACAGCATCACTCCCCACCACCACAGCTTCACTCAGTGCAACCACAGCATCACTCACCGCCACCACAGCATCACTCTGCAACACCACAGCATCACTCTAGCACCACTCTGCACCACCACAGCATCACTCTGCACCACCACAGCATCACTCAGCACCACCACAGAATCACTCAGGGCCACGACAGCATCACTCAGGGCCACCAAAACCAGGGCCGTCCCGAACGGTTGCTCCCCCACGCTCCCTGGCTCCTGCCTGCAATCCTCTTCCCAGCGCCCACAGCTGAAGAGATTCCAATCAGCCCTCGTGTGTGGTATCGTAGCTTTTAGCGCTCTGTGCTTTGCTCATTGTGGTGGCGCTTTAACGTAGCTGCATTTGCCCACAGCTGAGGCACCTTCAATAAGCCTTCGTGTTTAATCTCATAGTGCTGTGTGCTTGGCTCATTTGGGTAGCGCTTGAACATAACTGCATTTGGTAGCGCTTTTTAAATATTCATAGCAGTATTCAGTCCTTAGCGCTTTCACTGCTTACAGTGCATTCCTTCATAGCTGGCATTGTACTGTGTAGGTTTCGATTCCTATCCCTCCCACCATTTTGTTGTTGTGCTTTCCCCTGCCCCGCCTCCCCGCTACCGCCTCCCAGCTGACCCGCCCACGCTCCGCCCCTCCACTATCCATTAAATGCCAGATGCTCCAACGTGCAGCGTCCACGCGCTACGGCCGCGCCGAAGGTGCGCCAAAGGTAAGCCCGTCTACGCCCGTCCGCGCCTGGACCGCGCCCAGCGCCAGACCCCCTGGTCCACGCAATGCCCAGCCCACTCGCATCACTTACGATGCCACCACCCTCCTAGCCCTTAACCCCGCCCGACCCCCCAACTGCGTCCAAGCCGCTCCTGGACACACCCATGGACCTTTCTCTTGCTACTCCTGCAAGTTCGACGGCACCAAAACCAACTCCTCTTCCACCAACACCACACAGAGACCTGACACCAACCACCTAAAATGCATCCTGCTCAACACACGCTCGATCCACAGACACACCATCAACCTCTGGAATCTACTAGACACCATCTCTCCAGACGTCGCCTTCCTAACAGAAACTTGGATGAATGCCTCTTCAGCCCCAGACATCACCATTGCTATCCCGGAAGGATACAAGATCATCCGCAAGGACCGCATCAAGCAAACAGGAGGAGGCATCGCTATCGTCCATAAAAATTCCATCCGCATATCAACCAGCTCTGACGCCAACCTCGCCAGCGCCGAACACCTCCACTTCCAGATCCACGCCGACCCCAAGACCACACTCAGAGGCACCCTCCTCTACCGGCCTCCAGGACCCCATGCACAATTCAAGGACGACATCACTGACTTTATCACCCCACACGCCCTCCCCTCCGAGGACTACATTCTATTGGGAGACCTCAATTTTCACCTGGAAAAGAGCAAGGACAGCAGCACCACCACCCTTCTGGACAATCTCGCCAACCGGACTCAAACAACTTGTCACTACACCCACCCACATCGCAGGTACTACGCTCGACCCCATCTTCACCTCCAGCAAACATGTCTCATTCAGCCACACCACAGCTCTTCATAGGACGGACCACAGCTGCGTTCACTTTACCTACAATAAGACCACAATCCACAACCATCCTCAACCCACCCTGCGAAGAAACTGGAACAAAATCACCACCAACCAGATCTCCTCATCACTTCTTCTAAACCCCCCCCGCCCACTCCTCAAACCCCGACCAAGCAGCCATTAACCTCACCCAATGGCTATCCAACAGCGCCGACATCCTAGCACCGTTGAAAAAACATCAAATCAAACCAGGCACCAAAAACGTCTCCTGGTTCAACGATGATCTTAAGACATCGAAGAAACTCTGTCGATCCCTCGAGAAGGCCTGGAAAAAGACCCAAACACCAGCACCAGAGACACATTCAAAAACACCACCCGCAGACACCACCAACTAATCCGGACTGCCAAGAAAGCCGCATTCAAAGACCGACTAGATAACAACGCTCACAACAGCAAGGAATTATTCAACATCGTCAAAGAATTTACCAACCCATCAGCCAACTCCAACGACATCACCCCCTCCCAAGCCCTCTGCGACTCCCTAGCTTCCTTCTTCCACAACAAAATCGCTGACATCCACAACAGCTTCGGCAACCGACCCGGCGACCAACCCACCCAACCTGCTGCAGGACCTTCACCCCCCTTGAACATCCTTAACGACTGGAACCCAATCTCCATTGAGGACACCATCCGCCTGATGAACTCCATCCACTCAGGTTCCCCAACTGACCCATGCCCTCACCACATCTTCAACAAAGCAAACTCCATCATAGCACCACACCTCCGAGATGTCATCAACTGCTCCCTCTACTCCGCCACCTTCCCGGAAAGCTGGAAACACGCAGAACTCAGCGCCCTTCTGAAGAAACCCACAGCTGACCCCACCGAACTCAAAAACTACCGCCCCATCTCGCTTCTTCCATTCCCGGCCAAAGTCATCGAGAAAGCCGTCAACAACCAGCTCGCCACCTTCCTCGAAACCAACAAATCCCTCGACTCCTCACAATCCGGCTTCCGAGCCAAACACAGCACTGAGACCGCACTTATCGCAGCAACAGACGATATTCGAACTCTACTAGACAATGGAGACACAGTCGCCCTCATCCTCCTCGACCTCTCCGCTGCCTTCGACACAGTCTGTCATAACACCCTTCTACAGCGCCTAAGAAACGTCGGAATCCAAGGAAAAGCTTTGCAATGGATCACCTCGTTCCTCACCGGAGGAACCCAGAGAGTCCGCCTCCCACCATTCAAGTCAGAGGCCTCTGAAGTCATCTGCGGCGTGCCACAAGGATCGTCACTCAGCCCCACCCTCTTCAACGTTTACATGAGCCCCCTTGCGGCCATCGCTCGCCAACACAATCTCAACATCATCTCCTACGCTGACGACACTCAACTGATCCTTTCACTCACCAAAGACCCTAACACCGCCAAAACCAACTTACACGAAGGAATGAAAGATGTAGCCGAGTGGATGAAGCACAGCCGTCTGAAACTGAACTCAGACAAAACAGAAGTCCTCATCCTAGGCACCTCCCCCTCCACCTGGGATGACTCTTGGTGGCCAGAGCCCTTGGAAAAGCACCCATCCCGACGAACCACGCACGAAACCTGGGCGTCATCCTGGACTCCTCACTCTCGATGACCAGACAAGTCAAAGCCGTTTCATCATCCTGCTTCAACATTCTTCGCATGCTCAAAAAAACATTTCGCTGGATCCCCACCGAAACTAGAAAAACGGTCACCCACGCACTAGTCACGAGCCGCCTGGACTACGGGAACACCCTATACGCCGGTACCACAGCTAAACTCCAGAAAAAACTCCAACGCATCCAGAACGCTTCAGCCAGGCTCATACTAGACATCCCGCGCAAAGAACACATCTCTGGTCACCTGAAAAACCTCCACTGGCTCCCCGTCAATAAGAGGATTACTTTCCGCCTCCTGACCCACGCTCACAAAGCACTTTACGACCTTGGACCCGAATGCCTCAACACACGACTCTCCTTCTACACCCCCCCCCCGCCAGCTGCGATCTTCCAACCAAGCCCTTGCTATCGTACCTCGCATCAACAAAACCACCATGGGAGGTAGATCCTTCTCCTACCTGGCAGCTAAGACCTGGAACTCACTTCCCACTCACCTTCGTCTCACTCAGAACCACCTAGCATTCAGAAAGCAACTTAAAACTTGGATATTCGACAAGTAATTCCCCACCCTTCTTCAAGCGCCTGAGACCCTCTGGGTATATAGTGCGCTATATAAATATTCTGACTTGACTTGACTTGACTATGCGCTACCACAGCATCACTGAACGCCACAGAATCACTTGTCACCACCACAACATCAATCTGTGCAACCATTCAACAACAACTGGTTCACATATGTTCTCTCAATGTTTCAAGCTTTATTAAAAATGTCACAAAAAGATGTTAATATATTACTTGAGTTCTTGGATTTTCGCCAAAATAAAATACACTGAACATAATCTTCACAAAAGTTATTTACAAAAGTTTAAGCTATTGCCATTATAAATTACAATAAGTTTTATTTAAGTATTACTTATTTGTAATATCAATACATCTAAGTCACGTAAATACACAATTTTCTGGAAACACTCTTCACCACTCTTAGAGAAGATCTCCAATCATTTTAGTGAGAGCTCTCACAGGACATTAAATAAATCTGGAGAGACATTGACAATCTTGTGGACTGAGTAGTGGAACTAGAGGACAACGAGAAAAGCTGGAATGAAGAGACAGAGGCGCTCCAACAGGAGGTCCTGAGACTTTGAGAGCAACACATAGGCCTACAGTCCAGAGTGGAGGTCCAGGCGGAACATCATCCAGATCAAGGGAGTGAAGCCCAACGCGGAAGGCAGCAACATCTTTGAATATGTCAGAGAACTATTTCACCATGTCCTCGGTGGACCTTCAGACAATGCCATCCAGATCTGTTGGGCCCACCACGTGGGTCCACCTAGGATGAACTCAGCAACTCCCCTGGACATCATAGTTTGTGTGCACTATTTATAAGTCAAGGAAATTATTTTGCGCAAAGTCTGCACCATGCACCCCATCAACTTCCAGGGCCAAACCCCCACCTTCTTTCAAGACTTGGCAGCCCTCACATTGCAGAACCACAAACGGAGGGATTTTTTCCCAGCTACTACCCATCTCTGCAGCCAAGAGATAGCTTACTCATGGGTCCAAACCTTTTTCTTAGTCTTCTATAAGGAAGGGGGATTTTACCAATTACGCTACCTGACAGAGACCTGTCAAGTAGTAAAAACAACTGTTCTACGTTTCATGTTATTTTTTTTATCTTGTTCTCTTGATGTACTTTTTGGGGTTGGTACTCACCGCCACATGGGACACAACGATTAATACAGAGAGGGGCAGCGATAGCTACAATAGAATACTTTGAGAGCGCGATGCTCCAGGAGCACAAACGGGGCAGGACTTGCTGGACCTCACAATACTCCTATGCCAGACACAACTCTTACAGTCCTTACACTGAATGTAGGAGCCTTTAACGATCTGATTAAACGCAGGGCCGTCCTCTCAAATCTAGAGAAATTAGGGGTGGATATTTGTCTACTGCAAGGGACCTTCCTGCTAGCAGGGGACTGTTTCCGTCTTAGGTCCCGCACCTTTTCCCAACAATTTTTCTCGTCATCTCCCTCCAAGACAGCCGGAGTGGGCATATTGGTGGCGAACACATTCCGAGGTTGGGTGGAACACAGGGTGGACGAAATCAGTGGCAGACTTCTCATATACTACTTCACTGTGCGGGTAGGCCACTGGTGATAGGCACACTGTACATTTCGAACGAAGGACAGGAGGTGTTTTTACATACAGCACTAGAGATGGCAATGAAGACTGATGACAAACTAATACTTATGGAAGGGGATCTTAACTTAGTGTTTTCGACAGCACCCTAGACAGATCAGCCCAGAGGCACGGGCAAGCAGGGGCACTGTCAGGGAGGGGCATAAATGGTTGAGGGACCTGGGATGGGAAGATATCTGGAGGTCTAATCACCCCCACTCCAGGGAATATTCCTTTTACTCCAGCGCACATAAGACCTACGACAGGCTAGACTACTTCCTGAGTACGAGGGAAATATGGACACTCACAAAGGTCACAGAAATACACAGAGGTGCTTTGGACCATGGGGAAGTTCAATTTCATTATCCCTCCCCCCCGGTGAATCTCCCCACCAGCCATTGGCGCCTACACGACACCCTGCTACACCACCAGGAGGTTAAGACACGGATCAAGCAAGCAATTCAAGACTATCTAACACATAATGGCACCCCAGAGGTTTCACCGGCCATGCTGTGGGAGGCGCTCATGGCAGTAATTCGGGGAGACCTAATAGCGATCTCAGTGGCAGAAAACCAAGTCCACAGGGAGGAGACGGATTATCTTACAAGGCAAATAAGGAAACCAATCCATCAGCGCACAGGCACTCCAAGAGTATGGCGCCAGCTATCTACTGCCTGCTCCCAACTGGCGCCCATAGATCTAGACAGAGCGGAGTATGGCGCTTTCTGCCTGTGGCACTCCATCCATGTAAGCGGGGACAGATGCGGCCGACTCCCGGCCAATAAGCTAATCACTAAAAGACACAAAAAGGGGGTGCACTCAATCCACATTGCAGAAGGCGACCTTTTATCAGATGATAAGGCAATAGCCAATGCTTTTAATGATTTTTACTGTTAGACCTGGCACCATTCGCGTGGGTCTCCCTTCCATTTCTGCTGTTGCCTCATGTGTTTTTGCTGATGTTAGATGCTTTGGGCACTGTGCCACTGCTGTCCAGTGCCACAGTGCGAGTGCTCCCTACTGTAAATTGATGTATTGATTAGTGGTTCCATGATTGTATGTGCGGTTTACTTGTCACACAATAGTACCGTGCACTCAGTGCGCCCAAGGCGTGTAATTCCAAATGCTGCTAGTTGGCTTGCAGCACTGGTTGTGCCACCCACAGAAGCGGCCTTGTAAATTGCCATTGCAGAGCCTGCGTGCAGTTTGGTACTGTCATGCTGAATGGGCAAGTCCACCCACTTGCCAGTCCCTAAACCTTCCCTTGACTTCATATTAGTCACCCCTATGGTAGGCCCAAGGGCAGGGTACATTATAAGTTTTAAGGTAGGACAAGCCCTGATGTGTGTGGCATGTCCTAACAGTGAATTACAGCCATTTTCGTTTTTCACTATTGCAAGGCTACCTGTTCTCCATAGGCCAGAATGGGCTGTTAGAATTATTACACTTTATAATCCTAGCAGACTCATAGAACATGGTGGAAATTTGAGTTTAGTATGCCCGGACTCAGAATAATAAAATACATCTTTTAGTGAAGTTTATTTTAATATTCTGTGTTTGCAAATATCACTTATAGAAAGTAGGTATTTGCGTGCCTAACCGTTTGATCCTGCCTCTGAGAGGTTGTGTATTCCTTGTCTAGGTTTGTGTGTGACAGGGCTGGGGAATTCCAGGAGACAGGCTGGGGCAGCCCTGTGGTGAATAGAGAGATCTGCATCTAGATGGGAGGGAGGAGTTGCACCTGGGACCTGAATAGGGCTGGGCCGTCCCTCTACAATGCTGGCTCCACCCCCTGTGGTGCGTTTGATGTTTCTGCCCTGCACACTGAAAGAAGAGGAGGAAGACTATCAACAAAGTGCTCCAGGACTGTACTTGCCTTCCACAATGCTGCTCCACCTCGTGTGGGGCGTCTGATGGGCCTGCCCTGCGCTGTGCAAGGAAAGAAGAAATCTGGTAAACAGAGTGCTTCAGGACTGGCTTGAACTGGGCACAGGCCCCTCTCCCCTCAAAGAACAAAGGATTTTGGGGTATAAGTATTGGGACCCTGATCCCAAGAAATTAGATCACTTCTGGACTTACAAGATGAAACCTCTGCTGAGGAGAAGGAACCTGAAGAAACTGAGGAGAGACTATTCCCAAGCTGAAGTGCTGTGTGGGGGGATTGGCCTGCAGTGGTTGCCTGACTGCCGAAGAGAGGAGAAAGAACTTAGTGGACTTTACTTTCAACTTGTGCAAAGATCTCCAAGGGCTTGGAAGAGAGCTTGCCCCCTGACCGAAGTCCCAGGACCAGTGGACTTCACCAGCCTTTGTGAATTGCTGCTGGAAACAAGTGGCTACAGAGGTAGGGAGCTGTGACCAACTCTCATGACTGGCCCGGTGTCCTGTAGGCACCGCATCAAGCAATGTCCGCTTCAAACAACACAAGCTCTGCGCTCCCCGACTCCGTCCTGACGCCTTCACGGAGCTGTAGCCTGCATCACAACTGGAAGGACACCGCGACGTGCAACGCCTCGCTACACCGAATCTAACTGGTCTGACCAACGCAGTCACTGCTGCTGACTTCGAGTACTGTGACCGCACCGGAGTTGGGCACCGCCTCGCACGATTCACGACGCACCGCCCGACTTGCACCGCTGTCCGGACTGATCGACACCAGCTCCCGAACTACCGCTTGTTCGCCGCACCGCAAGCTGCAAGCACTGCATCGAAGCCCTTTCTCGCCTTGCAACACAAGTCTTAGATCCACCATCTCTGTAAACGGGCCGCTGCCTGCACCGCATCGAGGGACAACGCGTCCTGTAACGCTTCCTTTCTGCACCGTGACGATCACCGGAACTGGCTTGCACATCCGTGCCGGCCGCCCCAAGTAAAAGGTACTGTGACTGAGTCTGTCGACATTTGAGTGGGCACGTACCGACCCGGTCCGCTAGATCTGCTAGACTCTGCGTTATTTTCAACAACGCTTTAGCCGGACCAGGCTACCGACTCACAGAGAACCTTGATTTAAGCCTTTTTGAAAGCTAATAGTACTGTGGATTCTTTTTGTCGTTTATTGGTCTTGTGGTAACTATATAAAATATCCTTATTTTTTATATAAAACCTTGAGTGGTGTCCATTTGTAGTGTTGTCACAGTTACTGTATTATTATATGAAACTTGTAACGCGCTCAGCTTACCCGGGGGCATCCCGGCACGACAGACCAAAGAAGGAGAAACTCGATTACTCACTACTGTGGAAACAAGTAGGTTTTAAGGAGTTTCCTGAATAGTAGGATCTTGGGCTCTGAGCGAATCTTAAGGGGCAGAGAGTTCCACAGAGATGCCACCTGTACCGAGAAACGCCTGCCCCCAGTCCGAGCTCTCTTAACTCTCGCAGATTGCAAAAGATGTTGCTGGTCCGAGCGCAGAAGGCGTGGAGGTTTATAAGGACGGGCCATATTAAAGAGGATGGGGGGGCCTTTGCCATGTAGAATTTTATGGGCCGTACACAGCGCCTTGAATTTCACACGCTCCTTAACAGGGAGCCAGTGAAGCGCTTTGAGGGCCGGGGCGGCAGACTGCCTTCTAGGGATCTCCATCAAGACTCTGGCAGCTGCGTTTTGCACCTGTTGGAGGGTTTTAAAGGTCGCTTCAGGGGCGCCAAGAAACAGGGCATTTCCATAGTTGAGCCTCGACAGGATTAAAACACGCATCAAAAGCTTCTTAGCTGGATCCGGAAGCAGAGGTAGCACCTTTCGGGCTGACTTCAGTAGACCGAAGCAAACCCCGCGGTCTTCCTGGCGTGAGTCCTAAAGGACAGATCTTCCTCCAACCATACTCCCAAGGACTTGATCTCCTTCTTGGGGGATGGTGGATCGCCAAGAGACCGGGGCCAACAGCTGGCAATAATGGAGGGACTGGAGTTGCCCAAGAGCATCAGCTCAGTTTTTCCTCCATTGAGCTTTAAAGCCGAGTTGGACATCCATTGGTAGACATTGGCCAGGCAGTCATGTAACACGTTGGGTTGTTCCGCCAGCTGAGTGAGGCCCACCACCAGCTCAGTATCATCAGCATAGCTGATGATCTTCAACCCCGAAGGGGCTACCACTCTTTCAAGTGGAGTCATGTATGCATTGAACAAAGTAGGGCTCAACGATGAGCCCTGCGGGACTCCACATTGAAGAGGGAATAGGGAAGACTGCTCTGCCCCTTCCCAGACTTGGTAGAAACGGTTGGAGAGGAAGGATCCCAACCATTTCAGGGCCGTCCCTGAGACACCTACCTCTGACAGGCGTTGGAGGAGCACCTGATGACTCACGGTGTCAAAGGCAGCACTCAAGTCCAGGAGGATCACTGCCACTGATCCTCCAGTATCAAGAGTGCTCCTTGCTTCCTCCACTACCGCCAGCAGGGCTGTGTCCGTTCCCTGGCCGGGACGGAAACCAGTCTGGGAGTCTCCCAACAGGTGGTTGGACTCAAGATAGTAAGAAAGCTGACGGTTAACCAGCTTCTCGGCGATTTTAGAAAACCCCGGCAGAAGCGAGATTGGCCTGAAGTTGGTCAAATTGGCGGGATCCAAGCCTGGTTTTTTCAGTAAGGCTTTTACTACTGCCCTTTTCCATCTCTGAGGGACTATGCCATGAAAGAGAGAAAGATTGATAAGGTCGGTCAGCGGAGCTGACAGAGTGTTAGCCACAAGTTTAAGATGTTTCATAGGCACTGGATCACTCGGAGATCCACTCTTCATCTCCAACAAGACCTTTGTGACCTCCTCTTCCGAGAAGGGGCCAAAGGAGACAAGTTCGGTCAGACAGCTTATTGGACCAGCAGCCAGCTCAGAGATTTGGTCACAAATGCTTAACTTACACCATCTCTGAAATAAGTCTTGACTGCTCGCACCTCGCTACCTAGAGGGTGAGCAGGGGTTATTTTAGGAGTGCAATCCCCCTTACTCTGACTAGAGGAGAGGGTCCCTATTTGGCACAGGTGGGTGCTTGTGACAAGTACCCATCTGTGCCAACTAGAGACCGCCAAGTCTAACATTTACTCACACCTATATAAAAACCAACCTCTAGATTTCAAGGCTGGAGCCCGGTACCTACACTCAGAGCAAACGATACCCCTCATCCCGGACCAGGTAGCTTCCCTCGATGAGGAGATCCACATAGAAGAATTCATATCGGTCATTTCTAGGCTTCAGCTTGTAAAGACTCCGTGCCCAGATGGATACTCCGCAGCTTTCTACTAATCCTTCTGTCCCATTCAAGCGCCCATACTGCTGCGTCTATTCAACTCTTTCGCCGACCCTGGGGCGATTCCAGCCTCCATGTTGACAGCCTCAATCATAGTTCTCCCCAAACCATTTAAAGGCAAAGCTCATTGCAGCTCATACAGACCTATATCCCTCTGAAACATAGATCTGAAATTATTCACCAGCATAATAGCATATAGACTCAATACATATATGCCCTCTTTGGTAGACCCTGACCAAGCAGGTTTTATGCCTCATAGAAAAACCAGCGATAACACTAAACGCATCGTGCATATTATAGAAACGCTTCTTGTGCCCAAGGGGAATACATGCTACTACCGATCGACACAGAGAAGACCTGATAGGGTTTTGATAGGGTCTACTGGCCGTAGCTCAAAAAAGTCCTTGCACATTTTGGCTATGGGTACAAGTGTCAAACCTGAATCCTCAACTGCTACCACGCATCCACGGCGATGGTCAGGATTAATTTCTGCACCTCACTGCCCTTCCCGATCCATAGGGGCACGTGCCGGTGTTGCCTTCGGTCCCCCTTACTTTATACATGGAGCCGATGGCCCAGTAAATATGGAACCACCCCGTAACTTCCGGGGTGAAATTCAGAAGCGACTGCTATACTATCAACTTATACGTGGATGATGTTCTTGTGACAATAGATTAACCTGCCACCACCTTTCCTGGCCAAGCTTGAGTCCTTCAGGTCTGCTTTAGGCTTCTAGATCAAACGTCAGGAAGTCACAGGAACTTAGCCTTTCCCTGTAGCCCCAACTGGTGGAGTAATTGGAAGGCCAGGCCAATACCCATTCAATGGGCTAGAGATCAGATCCCGTATATGGGAATCAACATAGCCACAACCATAGAAGCAACAGCAATTAATAATAATCAAACCTTCCAAAAGCAGATACTTAAGGATCTTGCTAATTGGAGGCATCTTCAGATTGCCTGCTGCAACCAAGATGACCACCTTTTCCAAGATACTCTATCTCTTTTAAATAATTCCTTTGCCTCCACCCCCAGGCATGATAGCCAAACTCCAGACGGAACTCTCACAGTTCATCTGGCAGGGCGGGAAACCGCGCATGAAGAAGATATTGAGGTACCTACCCCTGGAATTGGGTGGCTTGGGCATCCCTGATCTCCATCTCTATTACCAGGCAGCGCAATTACGTTACCTTATCAAGTGGAGTCGAGCCTAGTGCGAGAAACACTGGTTGTTCCAAGACAGGGCGGTGGCTGGGACCTTGCTTTGAAAGGTCCCCTTTTTGAGGAAGCCGCACAGACCAAAGAATCTCTATCTATCGCTGATTACACGGGTGACCATGCTAGTCTGGGATCGGACCTCCATGAGGCATGCGCTGACCACCTTCCCATCCCCATTGACCCTAATATTCAACAACCCGGACTTCATGCCGGGAACTGTTGATGGGGAGTTTGTAGAGTGGAAACAGTCGGCTTGCAGCTCAGTAGGCCACTTTTTTGACACGGAGGGAGTCCTCCCTTTCCCCCAAATGTGTGAGGAATTTAGGGTCCAGGAGTCCAAAAACTCCACAATCTACAAAATACGGCACTGGATTGTGCATCCACAAAACAAATCCAATGCACAATGGTGACTCACCCCTTACGAAAGATGGCTTGTTGCCAAAGACTCAGACAAAGTATTAATATCTGAATTATATGCATTTTTATTCCAACATAATAAGCACGCACACAATGTCAGACAAGCTAGGTGGGACGAGGAACTAGGGAGGTCATTGAGCGCTAAAGAATGGGGAGAGATATCCTACAGAGCCAGACACACAGCCAACAGCAATGCCATTACCGAAAAACTCACAAAAGTAGCCACCTATTGGTATTACACCCAGGTTAGATTTGAGTGGAGCAAGCCCACTCAAAGCACAAACTACTGGAGGAGATGCGGGCAGAGGGGTACACTGATGCATATCCTGTGGGAGTGCCCCCAAATCCAACAGTATTGGGTGCATGTACTCAATTATATTGATAAACACCTAGACACCCAAGTGCTGCACTTCCCTTCATACATACTCCTAAGCCTTCCAAACCCTTTGACCTACCCCCTGAAATCCAGATGCAGATGGCAAATAGGCATGGTGCCAAGGAGCTGCTACCCAAAACATTCTCACCCACTGGGGTTCACCACAGACTCCAACACACACTAACTGGCTTCAGAGACTCTGGCATATCTTTGGGATGGGAAAGATCACAATGACCCAGGCCTGGAGGGGGAAGCATTTGGGGATCTCTTGCACCCGTATGTGTCCCTGCTTTCACAAGAGTTGACATGCCCTAGATATGTCTGACTACTACGCCTGCCGGAGACTAATTAACTCCCACCAACCTAAAATCACTGAGCAAACTCACCGACTGAATACTTCAAGAGTCCCAATGTGGGGGTAAAGGAGGGAGGGAAGTGGGGTAGTTTGGGGAAGAGGGATGAGGGTTTCACTGCCAGCATGACACAAGCAATAACTTGTCAGGCCCTTGGGGCTGAATGTTTATGGGAAACCATGAACCTTGCTGTTGGCATTGTTCTATTTCTTGAAATGCCAATAAAAAAGAACTGAACCATAAAGATTGTTTATCTGCATGAAGGTATAATTTCCTGCACACAAACTATCACCCTGCATCACAGACACCCTTGCACATTGGTCAAATGGTGCCTGTGTTTCAGGGAATCATCCCTGCAACGCCGGAACCCTTGCACCATGGAGCAAGGGTGTCTGTGTTAGTGCCAGCTCAGGGGAAAACACAGGGATGCACCGTATTCTTGTAAATACGGGGCATCCCAGCGTGTTTGAAATGACGCAGTGAAGTGCAGTGCAGCTAAAATTGCTTGTAGCGCTATGGTGCACCATTTTTTTTTAATATACCCCATTGACTCTGTATGTTGGTGCAGAATGACAATGAAAGGGCACCAAAAGTGCAAGTGCTTCTAATGTGCATTGGACTTTTAAAAAAAGGTTAAACTAAGACGAGAGGAGTGAAAATTGTGATGGATATTAATCAACATAGGGAGGCAACCCATTGAAGAAAAGATTGTATTTTCAAAAAGCAAACTTAGCAGTCTGAAGAGGGATCATAATTATTTCTGGGGACAAGAACAAACAGGTGCCTACAATAAGGTACTAAAACAAAGAAGTGAACTCATCGGTCTGAAGGGTGTCTTGCTAGTGTACAAAAACAGAACTGATTACTTACTACAAATTAATTTTCCTCTATACCATGATGAAAAAAACTGGTTTGCCTTCCAAACTGACACCACAGATCTATTCACACAGCCTGGGTAAGGTGGTGTAATCACCCCTTACTTAGATATAGTATACCTATATCTATATACTTATATAGACACATATACACCTATAAGCCACTCCTAAGGCAGACCTCGACAATCCTGGAGGTAGAGTGCTTGGTTTTATGTGAGAGGGTGCCCTAACATGAGCTGAGCACTCTGCAGTTTTCGGAACCATCTCCTTATAGCTGTTCTATGATATAGCCATACCATACACTCTTAAGTGCATTATAATCCTCGCAGTTAAGGCTAACTTTGGTTTGGCGTTATCAAAACTTTTCGTGTAAGTCAAACACTTTTGAATACTACCCCCCGCCAGTCCTGGAGGTGGGGTTAGCGTTCCACCCTTCTAGAGGGAGAAGACATGTAGTTACTGAAACCCGGTTAAAGTTAAACAGAGCCTCAGCATCACAAAACGGATGCTGCTGCCACAGACACGAGTCTGCCCTCCTGCTGCTGGACGAAACTCCGGCAGGGGAGGCCTGGAAAACAGGTTTCCTGTCCAGGGAGGTGCAGGCACCTCCCCAGACAGGCTTTTGTGTATTGCGGCAGGGAGGGCTGTATTCAGTGAATACTTTCCAGACACTGCCTGTGGCACACTAGGTGCTCCATGCATTTCCCAGTTCAAATGGGTTGCTGGGGCACTCTGCCCCAGCTCTGGCGCGAAACTGGACAAAGGGAAAGGGGTGTAACCACCCCCTTCCCAGGTCCACCCATAAGAGGGACCTTAAAGGCAGTCCAGCCCCCTAAACTTAGTATAAGTATAGGAACCCAGTCCCTAGGACTTTAGATTACCCTGGACGAAACTCTGAAACATAAATCCTGGACCTTCGACATTCCATTTCGACTGGAAGACGGAAGACATCTCCCTCGTGGTCAAGGAGTGACCACCCTGTTCAAACAGGCACCAACAGCAACTTTGCCGGTCTTAATTTCTGAGGCTCCCGCCGGACCCCGAAGAATCTGCGACACAGGACCTAGACTTCCAGACATCTCCGACCCCAACCTTCACTCACAGCAAAACTGAGACCTGTGGCGGACACGAGAGACGTGGGACGGGAACTCCTGGACATCCTGCATTTTGCTACCTGCACCAACTTCCCGAGATATCCCGAAGTTGTGCATTGGGGTGCTTGAAGCCCCAGCCAAGAGCATCATTTGCACCGAAAGTCAGAGCTCCACACTCCACGAGTGCATTTCCGCTCAACGCGTCTTCACGATTCCTAGTCTGTTGGCTAGTGAGCCCCCAAGAAAACAATCTTTTATTTCAACTTGCTTTCCTGGTTGCTCCAGGATTTCTCCAACTTCCCTGCAAAGGAAAAGTTCCCCAGAACTTGCTAGTCTGCACCAAAGCCAATTTCGACATCCTGCATGGGTTGCGTTTGCCAAGGCTTGTTGGGTCCAAACCGGACACTGACACAGCAGTCAACTAGATCCTTCATGGGACAGCTAGAATCCAGCTCCTGGTTGTCGTCGACACGTCCTGGACCTCGTGGCTGAAGAGACAAACTTCACCTTTTCTCCTGAAATCACCCGACATTGGCTGGCAGCTTTCCATCGCCATCCTGGTCACTGGCAAGTGACCAAGACTCTGTCCCTTCTGCTTTCAGGTTCTTCAGATCTTCGATCCACCCTTGGATCCACCTGGACACTTTTCCTCTGGACACATCCAGCACTTCTTTGCAGCTCACCATTGAAATCGACGACGAAACCCGACATCAAAACACACCTATGCACCCGGCTTCTCTGGGTGAGGTAACATGAGTACTCTGGTAGTCTCGAGGGTATTGGCCCTCCAAGTGTCTAAATCTAAAAGGGTTCTATCGTAGTTCATTTAGAAGTGTCCTTAAACTGTAAATTTGTAACTTGTTTGTTTCCCATAGAAAGTCAATGGTAACCCGCGGCTGTGTTTAGACACTGCACGCGTCTCCCGTGGGCCTCCTACTTCCTAACCCTTGGTTGTTTAGAGTAGCCCCAGCGATTCCACAGGCCCCAGGCCTACTTTCTAATTCTAATGTGGTTCTTATACCACTATATTAGTATATGGTTTAGGAGGCCCCTAGGGCAAAACGTATACTGTGCAACTTATCGTATGCTAATTGAGAGCTACTCTCTGTCATTTTCGCTAAGCAAACTCCCAACAATCAGCGGATCTCAGCGCTGTTTGGAGGAAAGATTTCACGGCCGACAGGCCACGCCCACCCTCAGGCCACGCCCACCCCCCAAGCCTATGTAAGCGCTGAATGATAGCGCGTCATTGGGAATCTCCAAGACCTCTGAGGCGGAAGCCGGAGGTGCCCACGCTCGATTTTTAAAAAAAAACTTATATTACACTGTGTAAAGCTGTATTTTACTTTAAGCACCAACACAGAGCTACTCTCTGTCATTTTCGCTAAGCAAACTCCCAACAATCAGCGGATTTCAGCGCTGTTTGGAGGAAAGATTTCACGGCCGACAGGCCACGCCCACCCTCAGGCCACGCCCACCCCCCAAGCCTATGTAAGCGCTGAATGATAGCGCGTCATTGGGAATCTCCAAGACCTCTGAGGCGGAAGCCGGAGGTGCCCACGCTCGATTTTTAAAAAAAACTTATATTACACTGTGTAAAGCTGTATTTTACTTTAAGCACCAACACAGAGCTACTCTCTGTCATTTTCGCTAAGCAAACTCCCAACAATCAGCGGATTTCAGCGCTGTTTGGAGGAAAGATTTCACGTCCGACAGGCCACGCCCACCCTCAGGCCACGCCCACCCCCCCTCTCCTATAAATGTGCTTCCCACGCAAGCGCAGCGGACGAGCGCAGCGAGAGCGCCGTTTGCACGCCGAAGGCGCGCCTAAGGCAAGCCCGTCTGCGCCCGTCCGCGCCAGACCGCGCCCAAGAGCCCGGACCCCTGGTTCGCCCTTCCCAGGCCACCACTTACTCCCGGGACATCCTGCTGGAACTACGAATCCCCCTAGCCCCCCCCCTGCAGCAACTCGATCTCGATCGCTGATGGGAACTCTTGCTGTCGCTCATGCTCGTACAGTTTCCACCCAGAGCCAACGTTGAAACCCACCACCCTGAATATGGCCCTGCTTAACTGCAGATCCCTCCCAAAGCATCAAACGGAAATTAATCTGCTCCTGAAAGACTCCGACATCGAAATCCTATTCCTGACGGAAACATGGCTCACAACAGGATCAGAGCCAGATATCGTGCAGTCACTCCCACCGGAATACCTGATCAAATTCCACAACAGACCCATAGGCATTGGCGGTGGAATCGCCGTTGTTTACAGAGACTACCTCACATGTCAACTCAGAGATAGTCCCATACGGGACTGCGAAAACATTTTCTTCTCAGTGAGCCGTCCACCATCGCTCACACTTTCGGGACTACTAGTTTATCGTCCCCCCGGACCAATTCGTCACTTTTGCGAGTCACTTATTGACTCTGTCTCTTCCCTGGCATGTACTACGCCGAATTTTACGATACTGGGAGACTTAAATCTCCATCTCGACGATCCCTTCAACAAACCGGCGATGGACCTCAAAGCCGACCTAGGCTCACTCAGCCTCGAATTACTTAACAACCTCCCTACTCACATCAAAGGTCATCTGTTGGACCCCGTGTTCTCCAATCTTCCCCGCCTCACAGCTAGGCCCCCTATCCCTATTCCCTGGTCAGACCACTTCTTGGTCCCATTCGAGCTACGGCTATCCACTGAACCTTTGGGTAAACCCCCTCCCCAACCCCCGGATCGTCCGTGGAAAAAACTGGACAAAATCGCCTGGGCTCAGGCTCTATTCTCCACCTCCCCCCCCCTGAACGAAGACCCTTCCATAGCAGAAATTCAGCTACAGGATTGGATCCATCAATCCTTAGATACCATCGTGCCACTCAAATCTATGCCAAGCAGGAACAAATCGACCAATTCTCCCTGGTACACCCAGGAACTCTGCTCCTTAAAAAAGAATTGCAAAAAACTAGAACGTGCCTGGAGGAAAACCTGGTCCACAGACTCCAAAAACGAATATAGAAGCGCTATCAAGCTCTATAAAACCGCAATTAAATCTACCCAGGCCACCTTCTTTGAAGGTAAGATTGCGGCAGCAGCCAACTCAGCGAAGGAAACATTCCACATAGTGCGGCTCCTCACCAAAATCCAGGACCCTCCCCCCCCCTGACCCTGAAGGCGTGAGATGCAACCAAATGGCCAACTTCTTCTCCGCAAAAATTGAGAAAATTCTTACCTCTCTCCCCGCACCCCCCGCTTCCCTCCATCCTATTGCATCCCCCCCTCAGCTGGAGGCTCCTTGCCTGCGAACCTTTGATCAGATCTCCACGGAAACTTTCTTAGAAACCCTGAAAGCTGTAAAAAGTGGCTCACCAGCGGACCCTGCTCCCATCAGTAAGATGAAACTGGTCGCCCCTACAATTGCCCAAACCTTCACCAATCTAATAAACGCCTCCTTCAGGAGTGGCGCCGTGCCAGCTAACTGGAAAAAGGCTACGGTCAAAGCCCTCCTACAGAAACCCCACCTGGACCCTCTAGACCCCTCCAACTTCAGGCCAATTTCACTGCTTCCAGGGATTAGTAAAGTGGCTGAACGAATAGCTAACAAACAGCTATCCTCCTTCTTGGAGTCCAATCACTTACTACGCGACTCCCAGACTGGCTTCAGACCGGGCCAAGGCACCGACACCGCCTTGCTCGCAGTTGTCGAAGAGGCGAGAGCCATCATAGACGCAGGAGGATCAGTGGCAGTGATCCTCCTCGATCTAAGTGCCGCCTTCGACACGGTAGACCACTCCATCTTGGTCCACCGGCTGAGCCAACTGGGAATCACCGACTCAGCCCTCGCATGGATTAAATCCTTCCTCGTGGGAAGATCATTTCAGGTATCAGACGGCTTTTCCACGTCTAAACCCCTGCCTATGCGGTGTGGGGTCCCTCAGGGCTCCTCCCTTAGCCCCACACTTTTTAATGTCTATATGGCCCCCTTGAAGACATCATCACTCCCTTCGGTGTCAAGTCAGTGATGTACGCTGACGACACCCAGCTGGTGGTGTCCATTAACCACTCTGACTCTAGCCTAGGAAACCTCGCCTGTTGCCTAGAAGGGATCTCACAATGGATGTCGGACTCTAGACTCAAGCTCAACGGCGACAAATCCGAAATCCTCCTACTGGGCAACCGACACAAAGTACCCGTAAACCTTTCTTGGCCAGCCTGCATGGGCACCTACCCTACTCCCAAAACAGAAGTCAAAAGTCTAGGTATCTGGCTTGACCAGGACCTTAATTTCAAAACTCAGGCCAGGAAAACATCAGAGACTTGTTTCGGACTAATCCGTATGGCCCGTAAGATCCTCCACCTGATCCCTTTCCAATCCAGGAAGTTACTGATGCAGGGACTAGTTAACTCAAGACTTGATTATGGCAACATCCTATACTTGGGAGCCCCTGCATCAGTCATTCAAAAACTCCAGGTGGCCCAAAACGCAGCAGCTAGAGTCCTCACGAGAACCAAAGCACGGAACTCGGCGAAACCTGCCCTCAAGAGCCTTCACTGGCTCCCAGTCAAAGAGCGCATCACGTTCAAAACGCTCTGCATAGCGCACAAAATCCTACAGGATAAAGGCCCCCCTAAACTCAGATCCCTGATGAAACCTCACAAAGCTAGCCGTCACCTAAGATCTGATTCACTGGCACAGGCCTCCATCCAGAGAATAAAAAAGGCAAGATCGGGCGGCCGCAGGTTTGCCTACAATGCGCCTAAACTGTGGAACTCCCTCCCACTACCCATGAGGAGTGAACAGAACTTACTATCATTCCGGAAAAAATTAAAAACCTGGCTCTTTCCCTAAACACTTTCCTGCATCGACCCCACTCGGAAGAATCTTGGTCCTCTTAGCGCTGGGATGCCCAAGGGTAGCTATGCGCTCTATAAATCCTCATCCAAATCCAAATCCAAAATCCATTCTAGTAATGTCCTTTTACCTCTGACCTCATGAATAGTGCGCAGGAATTGTGTTTAGAATAAATACATATATATTTGATATATACCTTGTGTGGTGCAAGGTGTCCACTAGAAGTAGTGGACATCATATGCAGGCTAACTTCTCACATTGGTGTGCAGCGGATGGGATAAGAGCTTGCATTGTTTTACCAAATAATCTTGAGAATATCATTTGAAAAATCACATCAAGGTACCTGTAGGTACATATGAATCAAGTCTTATAACATTTAAGTTCTTCTGAACTCAGCAGTTGTCGTGGTAAGGGCTTAACACACCCTGACTACAACTTCTAGAGAGGTTCTAGTAGGAAAAGCAAGTAGTGTAGGTAGGTGCACACACCACACCACACTAGCCATGTCTTTAAGAGCTGGAGATAGTGCCTCTCTGCCAGATGTCAGCCATGTGCAGACAACTAAGTATGACACTTTCACTCTTCAAGATTTGAGAAGCTTGTGTGTTGTCAGAAAAGGACAGAGTCCAACCACCCAGCAACTTAGTGGCAGATGACTTAGAAAAAGCATCAGACCCGGAGGCACAAGGTAGCAGGGAGGGGGGCCATCCTTCATCAGAAGAGGATCCTAGTGGGGCTCCCCACCAGGACTCTGAAGAAGAAGAGGATGCAGACCAGGATGAGGTTCATGAACCTGAACTGGAAAACACAGAACAACCTGAGGGTGGAGAGGGCCTCTATCCCTCCACGTAGGCCTAATGATGTGCCCAGAAGAAACAGATCTCTTTCAGATGAATCTGGACATTCTGACTCATCTATGGGGTCCTCTGCCTCTGCTCAAAGGAGAATGACTTCCCCTCAGAGAAGAGAGCACAAAGCTAGAATGAAAGAATTCAAGCTTAGGATCAAGAAGCAAGAAATTGCCCTTGCCAAAGAACCCTGGCTCTTGAAAGAGAGAATAAATTGTGTGGGCTAGAGCCCACTGCTGGAAGCAACAACCCTAGTGGTAGGGAAAGGCCTCATGACCATAGAAACCTGAACAAAATTGTCCCTCCCTATCAGATTGGGGATGACATATGGATAACTGCTTTGGAGAGGGCCTGCAAAGTACAGCAGGTACCCCGAAGTCAGTGGGCAGCAATTTTATGGCTCTCCTTTGCAGACAAAGGAAGAGACAAGCTCCTCACTGTTAGAGAAGAGGATGCTGACGACTACAATGTCCTGAAGAGTGCTCTGATAGATGGGTTTGGCTTAACCACTGAGCAGTGCAGGTTGCTGTTCAGAGACACCCAGAAGACACAGACTCCGGACTAGACAGACTTTGTAGATTGTGCTACTAAGGCTCTGAAAGGCTGGTTACCGGGCAGTAAAGTAAGTGACTATACAGGATTGTATAACCTTGAAATGAGATAACAGATTCTTAATAATTATCAGAACCAGTTATTGTATCAACACCTGGTTGACTCTGATTTGACCTCCCCACAAGAATTGGGTAAGAAGGCAGCCAAATGGGTCAGAACCAGGGTGAAGCAGAAGGTATAGAACCAAGGTGGTGTGACCAGAAGAAGCAAGACCAAAAGGGTGTGGGGAGAGCAAAAGACCAGAAGTCTTCTAAAGGTCCCCAAAAAAGCTTCTAATGTGGGGGTTCCCAACAATCCAAAAAGAAAGAAGGTCCTAGGAAACCATGGTGCAAAGTGTGTAAAGTAAATTCTAACTGGACCAGTGATTGCACCAAGAAGGAGACAGCTCCAGCCACCATTGCTCCTAAGGCAACTGTTCCCACTAGTTCAGCTCCAAGTGGTGGTTCTCAACAGAAGGGTGGTGTAGTAGGGTTAACCCTGGGATCTGAGATAGACTCTGGCCTAGTCAGAGTACCAACTCAAGCTGTGTTGGTCTGGGATCGGGACATAGCCATGTCCTCTACTGTGAGTCCCAATAACTTGGGCAAGTACAGACAAACTCCTTTAATCAATGATAAGTGCCTCAGGCCTACAGGGACACTTGTGCTAGTGTCACAATGGTGACACCCAGCTTTGTGAACCCTGGACAGATCATACTAGGTGAAAATTACCTAGTGACCAATGCTAGCAATATCACTACCACACAATAGATGGCAGTTGTTAATTTCTCCTGGCGATGGGTTACTGGCCTTAAGAAGGTTGTTGTTAGCTCAGACCTCCCTGTAGAATGTTTGCTTGGCAATGACCTAGAGACTTCAGCCTATTCTGAAGTGGAGTATAGGACACATGCAGACATGATAGGCATCTCAGCACATGTGCTTGCTGTGACTAGGTCACAGGTCAAAAATTGCAAAACTGAACAGGCACTGGATTCTGGAATATGGACCAGTTACCTACCAGGAAAAGGAGCAGTAGGGTTAAAGCTGTGCCTTCCCCCCTGCCTCAGGATGAGGATCAGACTTCTGAGGAAGCTGATTGTGAGCCTGAAGAAGGAACTGTCCTAGAAGAGCTTGTGCCTGATCAGGTTGAGTTTCTTGGGACAGGGGGACCTTCCAGGGCAGATCTGAGCCAAGTGCAGTTGGACTGCCTTTCTCTTGAACCCCTCATACAGCAAGCTGCTGCTGAGGCTGCAGGGAATACTAGTGGAACCCATAAGGTTTACTGGGATGAAGGGCTCCTGTATTCAGAGGCTAGAAACCCCAAGCCTGGTGCTTCCAGGAGGTTGGTCATACCTTTGGCATTCAGGGGCTTCCTTTTGACACTAGCCCGTGATATTCCCCTTGCAGGACATCTTGGCCAGAACAAGACTTGGGACAGGCTTGTCCCTCAGTTTCACTGGCCTCACATGTCAGAAGACACCAAGGAGTTTTGTCGCTCCTGTGTCACCTGCCAAGCCATTGGCAAATCAGTTGGCACTACAAAGGCCCCCCTTATACCACTACCTGTGGGGGGGATTCCCTTTGAACGTGTAGGGATTGACATTGTTGGACCAATGGATCCCCAAACAGCCTCTGGGCACAGGTTTATTCTGGTGGTAGTGGATCATGCCACCAAATACCCAGAAGCTATTCCCCTTAGGACCACTACAGCACCTCTGGTGGCAATAGCCTTTTTGGGAGTTTTCTCAAGAGTGGGTTTCCCTAAGGAGGTGGTATCAGATAGAGATGCAAACTTCATGTCTAGTTACTTGACTGCAATGTGGAAGGAGTGTGGAGTGAACTACAAGTTCACTACACCCTATCACCCACAATGCAATGGTCTAGTTGAAAGATTCAACAAGACCTTAAAGGGCATGGTTGAGGGTCTCCCTGAAAAGCTCAGGCGGAGGTGGGACATCCTACTGCCCTGGCCTTTATTTGCCTGCAGAGAGGTCCCACAGAAAAGGGTTGGCTACAGCCCTTTTGAACTTTTTTTGGGCATCCTGTAAGAGGACCCCTTTGTCTGGTGAAGGAAGGGTGGGAGTTACCTCTCAAACTTCCCAAACAAGACATTGTGGACTATGTACTTGGTCTCTGCTCGAGGATGGCTGAATACATGAAAAAGGCATCCAAAAACCTTGAGTCTAGCCAGTAATTGCAAAAGGCCTGGCATGACCAAAAGGCTATGTTGAATGTTTACCAGCCAGGACAGAAAATGTGGGTGTTGGAGCCTGTGTCCCCAGCAGCTCTCCAGGACAAGTGGAGTGGACCCCACACTATTTTTGAACAGAAGGGATAAGTCACCTATTTGGTTGATCTTGGAACTCCCGGGAGCCCCCACAGGGTGCTTCATTTCAACAGACTGAAACCATATGTTGACAGGGCAGACATGGGCTTGCTAGTGGCTACTGATGAAGGACAGGAGGAATAGAGTGACCCTCTCCCAGACCTGCTCTCTCAGAACCCTGATGATGGGTCAGTTGATGGTGTAGCCTTGGCAGGTAGCCTCACTGGCCAACAGCAGAATGACTGCAGACAAGTTCTGCAGGCATACAGACATATGTTTTCACTGACTCCAAGTCATACTACCTGGTGCACTCATGAAGTGGACACTGGGGACAGTCTGCCTGTTAAAAGTTAGATGTACAGGCAACCTGATCATGTCAGGAACTGTATCAGGACAGAAGTCCAGAAAATGTTGGTATTGGGAGTCATTGAACCCTCAGAGAGCCCTTGGGCAAGTCCAGTAGTCCTTGTGCCTAAACCTTACACCCAAGATGCTAAGAGACAGATGAGGTTGTGTGTGGACTACAGAGGTTTCAATGCTGTCACTAGGACAGATGCCCATCCAATACCCAGAGCAGATGAGCTCATAGACAGGTTGGCATCTGCCAAGTTTCTAAGCATATTTGACCTGACAGCTGGCTACTGGCAGATCAGACAAGCTGATGATGCAAAGCCAAAGACAGCAGTTTCACCCCTAGTGGACACTATCATTTTGTGGTAATGCCCTTTCATCTGAAAAATGCACCTGCCACATTTCAAAGGTTGGTGAACCAAGTACTCTCAGGCCTGGATGACTACTGTGCAGCTTATCTACATGATATTGCTGTCTTTAGCTCCACCTGGGAAGATCACCTGATCCACCCGAAAACAAATTTGGAGGCCCTGCAAAAGGCAGGCCTAACTATCAAGGCTACCAAGTTCCAGATAGGGCAGAGCCAGGTTGTATAACTGGGCCACCTTGTAGGTGGAGGCTTAGTTCAACCATTGCAGAGCAAAATCCAGACCATAATGGACTGGACAGCTCCAACCACCCAGACTCAGGTCAGAGCTTTCTTGGGCCTGACTGGATACTACAGGAAATTTGTCAAGGGGTATGGTACCATTGTGACACCCCTTAATGACTTAACTTCCAAGAAAATGCCTAAGATAGTTAAGTGGACAGTCAGCTGTCAAAAGGCATTTGATGACCTGAAGCAGGCCATGTGCACTGCACCAATTCTGCAACGTCCAGAGTACTCCAAAGAATTTATTGTTCAACTAGATGCTTCTGAGTTGGGGGTAGGGTCTGTGCTATCACAATTGAATAAAGATGGTCAAGACCAGCCAGTAGCTTTTATTAGCAGAAGGCTGACCCCTAGAGAGAAACGTTGGTCAGCTATTGAGAGGGAGGCCTTTGCTGTGGTTTGGGCCCTGAAGAAGCTGAGACCATACTTGTTTGGCACTCACTTCAAAGTTCAGACAGACGATAAGCCCCTCTTGTGGCAAAAACAGATGAAGGGTGAAAATCCCAAACTGCTCAGGTGGTCCATTTCCCTACAGGGGATGGACTTTACAGTGGAACATAGACCTGGGAGTAACCATGCCAGTGCGGATGGACTCTCCAGATATTTCCACTTAGAACATGAAGACTCAACTGGTCAAGGTTAGTTTAATGTCCCTGCGTTTGGGGGGGTTATGTAGGAGAGTAGGGTCTGCTTCCTATGGTTACCCCCACTTTTTGCTGTGATTCTCTGTTTTGTTTTACTTTAGTCTGGCTGTGGCCCTGCTAATCAGTCCCACAGCCTAGCTGTTCTGTCTCTAAATTGATACCATGAACTTTAGGTGCATACAAGATTGGTTACTGGGTCACATTGTGAGCCCCTGTATAGTGTACCCTAGGTACCCAGGGCATAGGTGCACCCTAGGCCTGCCAGGGGCTGCAGCATGTATTGTGCCACCCCTGGTTTGCCTTCCAAACTGACATCACAGGTCTGTTCACACAGCCTGGGTAAGGTGGTGTAATCACCCCTTACTTAGATATAGTATACCTATATCTATATACTTATATAGACACACATACACCTATAAGCCACTCCTAAGGCAGACCTCGACAATCCTGGAGGTAGAGTGCTTGGTTTTATGTGAGAGGGTGCCTTAGCATGAGCTGAGCCCCTCTGCAGCTATGGGAACCATATCCTTATAGCTGTTCTATGATATAACCATACCATATACTCTTAAGTGCATTATAATCCTCGCTGTTAATGCTAACTTTGGTTTGGCTTTATCAAAACATTTCGTGTAAGGTGTCAAACACTTTAGAATACTACCCCCGCCGGTCCTGGCGGCAGGAGTAGCATTCCACCCTTCTAGAGGGAGAAGACATGTAGTTACAGAAAGTTAAACAGAGCCTCAGCATCACAAAATGGATGCTGCTGCCACAGACACGAGTCTGCCCTCCTGCTGCTGGATAAATCTCTGGAAGGGGAAGCCTGGACAATAGGTTTCCTGTCCAGGGAGATGCTGGCACCTCCCCAGACAAGCTTTTGTGTATTGGGGCAGGGAGGGCTGCATTCAGTGAATGCTTTCAAGACACTGCCTGGGGCAAACTAGGTGCTCTATGCATTTCCCAGTTCAAACCGGTTGCTGGGACACTCTGCCACAGCTCTGGTGTGAAACTTGACAAAGGGAAAGGGGTGTAACCACGCCCTTCCCAGGTCCACCCATAGGAGGGACCTTAAAGGTAGTACAGCCACTAAACTTAGTATAAGTATAGGAACCCAGTCCCTAGGACTTAAGATTACCCTGGACGAAACTCTGAAACATAAATCCTGGACCTTCGACATTCCATTTCGACTGGAAGATGGAAGACATCTCCCTTGTGGTCAAGGAGAGCACACCCTGTTCAATCAGGCACCAACAGCAACTTTGCCAGTCAGCATTTTCAAGGCTCCCGCCAGATCCCGAAGAATCTGTGACACAGGACCCAAACTTCCAGACATCTCTGACCCCACCCTTCGCTCACAGCAAAGCTGAGACTCGTGGCGGACACGAGAGACGTGGGACCAGAATTCCTGGACAGACTGTATTTTGCTACATGCACCAACTTCCCTAGGTATCCCAAAGTTGTGTATTGGGGTACCTAAAGCCCCACCCTATTGCACCATTTGTATCGAAGCTCAGAGCTCCACACTCCACGAGTGGCCCGTGGGCTTGCTTTGTGCATTTCCGCTCAACGTGTCTTCGCAGTTCATAGTCCATTGGCTAGTGAGCCCCCAAGAAGACAATCATTTATTTCAACTTGCTTTCCCTGTTGCTCCAGGCTTGTTCCAACTGTCCTGCAAAGGAGAAGTTCCCCAGACCTTGCTGGTCTGCACCGAAGCCAATCTCTTCATCCTGCATGGGTTGCGTTTACCAAGGCTTGTTGGGTCCAATCCGGATACCAACACCGCAGTCAACTAGATACTTTGGAGGACAGCTCGAATCCAGCTCCTGGTTGTTGTCGATGCCTCCTGGACCTCGTGGCTGAAGAGACAAACTTCACCTTTTCTCCTGAAATCACCCAACATTGGCTGGCAGCTTTCCATCACCATCCTGGTCACTGGCAAGTGACCCAGACTCTGTCCCTTCTGCTTTCAGGTTCTTCAGATCTTCGATCCACCCTTGGATCCACCTGGACACTTTTCCTCTGGACACATGCAGCACTTCTTTGCAGCTCTCCATTGAAATCGACAACGAAGCCCGACATCAAAAGACACCGATGCACCCGGCTTCCGTGGGTGAGGTAACACGAGTACTCTGGTAGTCTCAAGGGTATTGGCCCTCCAAGTGTCTAAGTCTATAAGGGTTCCATCGTAGTTCATTTAGAAGTGTCCTTAAACTGTAAATTTGTAACTTGTTTGTTTCCCATAGAAAGTCAATGGTAACCTGCGGCTGTGTTTAGACACTGCACGCGTCTCCCATGGGCCTCCTACTTCCTAAACCTTGGTTGTTTAGAGTAGCCCCAGTGATTCCACAGGTCCCAGGCCTACTTTCTAATTCTCACGTGGTTCTTATACCACTATTTTAGTATATGGTTTATGAGGCCCCTAGGGCAAAACTTATACTGTGCAACTTATCGTACACTAATTGAGATTCTTGTATTGTACTTTTACCTCTGACCTCATAAAGAGTGCAGAGGGGTTGTGTTTAGAATGAAAATACATATATATTTGATATATACCTTGTGTAGTGTGCTTTCATTTGGTACTCAAGGGATTATAATTGGTGAAACAACAGCTTAATTCGCTCTCTGAAGTCTTAGCCTGAAGACTGCTCGCCACTGCTACCCCTAGGATAGCTTTCTATAAGGTTGACTTTACAACCATCATCAATAAGGGTCGATTAGACTGGTGCAAGGTGCCCACTAGAACTAGTGGATATCATATGCCAGGCTACCTTCTCACGGCTTATTTTCTGGTGCTCTTTTGTGGGCTACGAGCTCAACAATATAGGTAGGGGGTTAGCCTCCCACTTTCTGGATAGATGTTCACAATCACAACCTCCTTATACACTGAAGAAGCTTCAGTCTTTTCTGGGATTTAAAAATTTCGGGAGGACAAACATTCCTGATTATGCCCATCGTATCAAACTGCGCTATGCATTGATTCAACCCACATTTACTTCCGCTTGCTGGGTACCAGAACATACCTCTATTCTAAAATCTTTGCAGTCTGATCTGCTAGAAATTAACTTCTTGTTGACACGTGATAATTCTACGGACCTAATCATATGTATTTTACCAGGGACGGTGGGTTTCACGTACCTAACATTCAACAAAGGGGACACAGTACCTATTGCAAAAAATCACATCTGTTTACAGCAGCGGAAATGTGCTTTTCAGTTGTTGATTTTTTTTTGACTGTGGTCCAAAGTCAATTCTTAAGGAACGTTCGCTAGAGCAGGGAAAACGCATGCTAGTCGTTTTGCCTATCCTTGCTTTAGAAGCAGTGACTAAGGCCAGTGTCCCTAACTCTAAAGCTTTACATCCCCATTGGATTTATTTAAAGAGTTTTATATAGCGCTGGCTAGACCCGAAGGTATCAGAGTGCTTTACATGAGAATCAACAATGTTATCAACAACGTTTATCTTTGATCCTGCTCTCCAAACATAGGAATTTGTACTGTAAGAGCATGTTCATCCTCCTCCATTGTCCTTACTTCCTTTGAATGAGTACAAATGAATCATTTACACCAACGGCTCGGCTCGACCGCCCATTGGGTCCAAACATGCCTATTCCGTTGCATGCGCTATTGATGCTGGTTCGATCGTTAATGGCAAATTTAAGTATTCCATAGTGCATACACAGGCACTTGGAAAAGTGCAGCCCAATTGGCTCAGCTGCATGCTCTTGTTCTAGCTCTCGAGTTTGCAGATCCTGATGTGAATACTTTTATTGTGTGCGATTCCTACTACTGTGTCCAGTCTTTCAATGACAACTCATTCTTTTGGTCTTAAAATGATTATCGAGACTCCCAGGGCCACACAATGAAGCACAAATTGCACTGGGTTTGAGTGGCAGAGCCTAAAACACTTCAGCCACTCACACAAGTTATTCATACTCTTGGCCATCACCGTGTGGCAGCACAGGCTGGTGGTAATTCTTTGGCTGATGAGGCAGCCAAATCTGCAGTAGCCAAGTATTTCATTGCAGCAGCTACAAGGTCCATGACTAAGAGAAATAATGAGATCCTGGCACCTATAGCTGCTACGAAGGAAGGAGCTGCTTACCCACAGAGCTTTTCTTCTAAATATTCTTATCATTTATCTCCCGAACAATTTCCTTATGCTACAATTCCGTCAGTTGGGGATCGGCTGATTCCCAACATGGACCGCAGACTTCCATTGATCATAGCAGCACATGAGGACATGGCTTCTGCACATGCTGCAGTGTCTGCAACTGTGTCTATTCTACAGCAACGTTACTAGTGGCGTGGTTTCTATACACAAACCCGCAGTTATGTGCTTCTTGTGACTTTTGTCAACAAATCAAACCTTCTACTGGTTCACACCGACCCCAGACTCAGCTATGTGTACCAAATCAGCCGTTTGGCTGTATATATCTTGATCACTGCGGTCTATTGACTTCTGATGTTTTATTAAGGTGGCTGTGAGGTTAAGGAATACAAGAGAAGTAAATGATTGTAATGCCCTGTAAATAGAGACTGATAAAAGAAAATCTAAGATATGAATTTAATGCCCTTTCTTTTTTTTAATCATTTTAATGTGGTTTTAAAATGTTTTTATCTACTTTTATGGTATCTTTTTAAGTGCCGAATAAAGATATTTGATTGACTGACTGACTTCTCATACTGCATAAAAATATATTTTTGTTGCAGTTGATTCGTGCACGCGATTCCTCTGGATTTGGGCACAACGCAGTGCTGATGCTCGAAATGTCATTAGAGATTTGCGTGTCTTTGTCAGGACATTTGCCTGTGGCACCTTCCATTTGGACCAAAGTCCAACATTTGCCTCTAAGGCGTACAAGAACGCGATGAAGTCTTTGGGGCTGCTGGTGCAGTTCTCGTCTCCATACAGGCATGAGGGCAATTCTATAGTGGAGCGAATAAATCGTGACTTAAAGCAATCTTTGACATCTAGAGTCTTAGGTACTGGCAGGAACTGGCTGGCCCATTTGTGTGGGGTACAACATGCACTTAATAATCTCTAAAGACCTGTGGGTGGACGGACCCCATACAAAATGCTCTTTGGCATTAAAATGTTTGCAAACTGGTGTCACACGTCGCCTCATTACCCTGAGGTGTATGATTGACACCCATCTTGCCACGTGATGACCTAATCCACTATGTGTGCTGCAGAGTCGAGATAACGGCATGGTTTATGCATACTAGTTATAGCAAACCAGTACGGCAGCATAACTCAGTGCGAGTATCTCACACGCACTCAATTGATTGAAATCTGACTCTCTCTCTCTCACAATAGCACCTGATGCTGTCACTTCTTAGACAGGGTCACCCACTGGGCACGCATGTTCTGATACTGTGAACATAGGCACGAATAAGATGTAACTAAAAGACAGAGTAATGGTGCCATCATTTGTGTCTATTTTGTTGTCTCTTTTCATTCTCTTTCAGTTCCCAGGAGGTCCCCTGTGTGGAACCATTTCGGTACGACACTTTCACAGGTCGTATACTGGTGTCCTCCTAACTTAGAGGATCCGAGCAATTTATGAGCACCCAGGTCCTGATGAATCGCCCTTAGGGCGTGAAACATGTTGACCGTTTTTTGCACTTTAAGGGTTGAGTAAGGGTTGGTCTCATTGCCTACCACCCCTTAGTACCCCTGTAACTTTTAATCGAAGCAGGAAGCCTGACTATTAAAATAATCACCAACAGGACTTCACTGAATTTTTTTTAACCTCACCACCATGCGCACGATTGCACTCCCTTAGGCCCCTCACACACATACACCCGCTGGCCCAGAATAGAAGATCTCCACCAAAAGTGCAGCTCCCATCGCTGCCCGACGGGCATTGCACCGCCAGCCTGCCGAAGGAGCAGGATACCGATGATGACGCTGGACGACCATCGGCTGGGGCTACAGTTGTAGTCCTGCCGGTAGCCTGTGTGAGGTATCCTTACATTCTGGAATATGGGTCTACACCATGCACTCTAGACCCTCACTTCACCCCTTGTCTAATTGAGTGAGAGAGAATACTGGTTGAGCTAAAATTCTTAAGCTCTCCTTGGGGAACTCTGTACACCGATTGTTGTTTATTAAAATGTTTGTGCCCGACCTTGATGCTCTAGACGTGGTGGAGGCAGCTGCCACTTTTGACCTAGATAACCATTCTACTATGTTACAGGACCTTCAAAAGACCAGTGACAGCTACTCAACTGAACATTTTGGCTCTTCCAGTGGCACAGCAATGCTGATTCCTGTCACCGGCTGGCTTCCTAAGATTGGGGATGTGGTACGAGAAAAGCTGGAAAACAAAAAAGAATTTAGTCCCTCTTATTGTGCACCGCTCCCAGTTCTTGGATTCAAGGGTATTCGTACAATGATACTGCCACCTTTGCCTGGTCGCAAGGACAACAGATACATTTCGATTGACAATGTTAAACTACACCATCTGGCTGATTCTGAATAGTGTGACTCTGAGTGTTTCAAGTAACGCCATTTCCTTGAATCTGGTGATGCCTGCAGTTTCAACTAAGCCCCATGTTGTTGATGGTGAGATGGAAAGTGTGGCTCATCTTTTACCTGCTGTGCCTTCATCCACAGTGCCTTCCAACGTGGACGTTGAGTATACTTATCCTGCTGATGCGTTCCATTTCGAAGTACCGGACAATCCTCTGCAACATGATACTACACTGCCGCCTTTACTAAACATGGGTGCAAGCGGTTATTTCGACGACCATACGAGCTTCTCTTATGACTCCTCTTCGTCATCTTCCGTGGCACCACCACCGTCAAAGACAAGCATTTTTTTCTCTTGGTTTAAAAAAACTTACCTGGTCTCACCCTGGACCTACATCTGGTTGGTGCTTATTCTGATTTTCCTTTTTATGTCAATTGGATTTGTGAAAGTGTTCTTCTAACTCTTCAATGGTCATTATTTGCCAGAACGCTCTGCTGTAAACTTGGTTGATGGTATTCTGGCTCCCCATACATCATCCCATATCATGAAACGTGATCAAGTCCTTGTGAATATTTTGGCTTTCCCGGTTGCAGATGGCTCCGTTTGGGATAAAGTGGCATTTGAAATTCATGTTCCAACGCAGATCCTCAAGGTACCATACGTATTTTGTGTTTCTTTAGGAAATGTGGTAATACAGGAAATACACTCTGATGATTGGGATGTACAAGCTGTAGATTCATTGTTTTCTGAAATATTATGCTGCTTTTGATGCTGAAGATTTATATTTAAATACTGCCAATTATGCTGATGTATTCTGTTATCAACATTATGGCCACCATTTCTTGCACAAAACAAACACATTAAGACCCACTTTTAATTACATGCACTAAGAACATTGCCCAACTCAGCTACAGGGTAGTTCAAAAACACTTAAAAATAAGTTCACTTATTTCACTGATTATAACAAGTCCTATCCAAAACTCCTATTTCTTTCAATTGAAATTGCCATCTCAATCTAAATTCACTTTGACATACACGAAGTTAATATATGCAAACAGTTTCACAACTGACTTGGCCTTACAGGGCTATGATCACTGGAAAAATACCATTGATTTAAAATCGATTTTGGGCTTTAAGATTATGCAGGTGCAAGAACCGAGGCTTTGCATCATGCATGTCTGATACCGACTCAAATATTGTTTTTAAATGACATGGTGCACCAAACAACTTGTTTTGGCCTGGCTACTGCCAAAAATTTGAATACTCCTTCTATTCCGTCATTGGCTAAATATCTTAATTGGCGTCATTATACAAATTATACAATAGATGTCTTACAAGCTCTGTTTCAAAATTACAGTTTCAATATCTCTGATGTTGACCCTTCAGGATGGTTGTTGTGGCAAACCAATTCTAATGCGTGTTGAAGATTAAGAAAAAATGGATGGAGAAGTAGAATTAATCCTGTCAAGAGCAACTGGTGGAAATGGTAATCTAATTTGGACAATATCTTGGGAACAACTTCTGGGAGAGATTGGGGATGAACTTAGAGGGAGAAGAGAAATTTGTGCACATCACACGTAAAAGATGACCGCCTCAAAAAACAAAGAGAGTTAATATCGGCAATTAAACGCAAATTAAACTATACCATGCAAAATATCACCAATGAGATTTCTGAACATAGATTAACCCAGGAAAAGGAGGCAGCAATCCATCAGAGCTACAGGAAAGCAAGATTCCCACTTCAAAGAATGGCTGAAGAATCTCACTGGATCAAAGCTCATGAAATAATAAAGTCTCTGCACCAGAAGAGATTCTGGAAGTGGATAAACAACTACTTCAAATCAAATATGCAACCCAATGTCACAAACATCTCGGCCCAAGTGTGGGAAAATCATATATCTCTATGTGGACTCGCCCAGTGAAGACAGCACAAGTCACAAACTGGCTACTTTCAACAACATACTACCTCGCTTAGAGCCACCGCAAGCACCAAACGATCAGAAGGAAATGACAGCAGATATGGTTGTGCACGTTATAAATTAATTTCGCCCAGGCAGGACACAAGGCCCAAATGGCATACCTCCAATGGAATATAAGGGAACAGTCTCTAAATAGGCAACCATTATGGCACCACTATTTACGGAGTATAGACCAGGAAGGCACATTCCCAAGTCATGGACGGGTTCGCTTTTACTCCCACTACATTGAAAAGGGACGCGATTAAACCCAGAAAACTATTGCATGATTGCCCTCTTAGATGTCGATGGTAAATGCTATGCTAACCTGCCCTTAAAAGAATTCACTGCCAGGGGTGAAGGACAAAATCTGATCCTGTTTAGGCAAACTGGCTTCCAAAAGGGCTCTAGTAGCGAAGATAACCTGATCTGTGTATCATACTTAATAGAAACAACACTGGACAAGACAGGGAAGGCACTCTACCTAGCTTATATCGATTTTTCAAACAGCCTTCAATAGCGTAGACCGTTCGAGACTGTGGGCGGAATTTATAAAACTGGGGCATAAACAACTCACTATTAAACGCGCTAGTTTCTCTATACTCTCAAACCTGGGTCAAAATCAGAGTGTCCGCCGACTGGTCAACAACCAAAAAGATACCAACTAACAAGGGCCTAAAACAAGGCTGTGTACTGGCTCCAATGCTTTTCAATTTGTATAAAGCTGACCTTCCTGATTTCCTGGCACAGGTTCAAAAATTCCCACTCAAACTCGCTGGATCTAAAATCCAATCGTTGCAATACGCAGATGACACCATCCTGTTAGATCAAACTCCTATTGGTCTACAGCGACTTCTGATTGCATTGTCGCCATACCGCAAAGCAAACAAATTGAAAATAAACACGACAAAACCGATGATAATCTCCAGACAAATGAAGAGAAGGGGTTTATGGCAAGTTGGTGGTAAATCCGTTGAGACAGTCTCACCTTATAAATACCTTGAGGTAAGGATTGACCATAAAGGAAGGCAGTCCACACACATCACAGCAATGCACGGCCTGGCACAATCCTTGGAGGTTGCCTTCTGCAGAGCAAGGAAATCTATGTGCTTACCTGACCTCACCCCTTTAATCCAAGCAATGGGGGCTAAATTCCTACTGTCTATTTCCCATGGCACTATTGTCTTTAAAGATAAGATGTCATTGTAGCTGGAAAGAGCTCAATCTACCTGCTTCTGTAAAGTTTTTCTTTTGCCCTCCCCCACTTCAAATGTGCAAATCCGTAAGGAATTCAACTTGACGTCTAAAAGTTGATACTTAAAGCACAATTCATAGCATTCTGTCTAAAGGCCAAACAAGCAAGGGAAAACTCATTAAAAAATTACATCTGCCTAATGATAAATAAACCCGGGTCAACATGGCACAATTTTCTTACTCACTCTGTTGAAACACTGGAAGCCTATAAAATATGGTCCGTCCCCATACCCATACCGGCTGCAGCAAAACTCTTATTAAAACAGGCAAAAATTATGTCAGGGGTCAACAATGCAACAAGCGTAATAAACCTTAAGCTCAGAAGATGGGCTTTAAAACTATACAACAGCAGAGGCTTACCACACTATCTGTTGTACCCCATAAAGTCCATAATGAAGAGCCAACTAATGAGGCTAGGATTCGGCTTGATCCCTTCATTGGCATACAAGTATCGACAAGGCTACAAAGAAATCTCATGCGCACAGTGCCACGCCTGTGGGGGAGAAGAAGGAGAAATGTTAACTCACATATTATGTATCTGCAAGACACTGCGCCCTTTAAGAACTTATTGGCTTCTACCCATCTGGCGCATTTTCAACATTCGGACATGCCAGGGTGCCCTGTTGAAATGTTTAAAGGGTGACTCGGCAAAGTTGTCGGCGTGATTTTGACAAAGGCCATTTTGGACTCCGAAAAATCCATAGAACCATAAAGCTCATAAAATCATTTTCAGTTTTAATCCTTTTTGAATGTCAATGCCAAAAAAATGTAAAATTGAAGCGTATCCACTTTATTCTGTATCTCAGTATTCGCAATTGCATTGATCTTAATCAATTGTGCAATACAATTCTATTCTATTCTATTCT
The DNA here is from genome assembly GCF_964263255.1 of Lissotriton vulgaris. Lineage (NCBI taxonomy): Eukaryota > Metazoa > Chordata > Amphibia > Caudata > Salamandridae > Lissotriton > Lissotriton vulgaris. The sequence goes on along the minus strand of NC_141695.1, from coordinate 1,574,245,532 downwards.
GATGTTGACCCTTCAGGATGTTTGTTGTGTCAAACCAATTCCAAGGCTTGTCAACTTCATTTTTATAATGCAACGCCTGGTTGCACACAAACTAGACCTGATCTCCGATATCCACATTCACATTCAATCACCACATATTCAGTAGGAAAATTGTGTCAACATTGGATGGACCACTCCACTCTGTCGTCAGTCAAACAACACCTGTCACTCTTGTCTAGTGGTACAAAAGGGGGTGGTGAAAAAGGGGGTGGTGATGGACGGAGCATCTGAATTAATCAACCACTCACACTCAGTCAAAAGATATGGGTTTAATCCATCACCGTTCTTTAGCCCACTCTGCCACCCCAGTTCAGACATGGCCATATGCAAATCACTCTGACCCTGTGCCTCATGGGAAGAGTCCAGCCCGAACTGCCCAGCCATGTCTTCCCTGGACCTGAAACAAGCTTCCGAGGACCGGTTTCTGGCATTCCAGCCGTCTTCAGCCCGGCTTGCTTGAATCCAGTGGCAAAGTGAGCAAGGGACTCACGTCTGAGCATACCCTGGCACACTTATGGCGGCCAAAAGCGGTACAAAAGGGGGTGGTGATGGACGGAGCATCTGAATCAATCAAACACTCACACCCAGTCAAAAGATCTGGGTTTAATCCATTACCGTTCTTTAACCCACTCTGCCACTCTTGTCTAGCAACATCAATTTGGTTGATATTCTCTTGGGTCCTAAATCTCCAAGATCAAAAATATTTATCTGTGCAACGTACAGTGGATTATGGAAACTTTCTCAAATTGAAGCAGCAACCTGTCTGCGCCATATTAACAAAGCTAATTTGGAGAAGGTTCTTGCAGTAGTCGATAATAGCATAAATACACTGTCTTCCGGCAATTATACTTTAGATAATAAAATTTCATCTGTTATTGATATTTTTCAAAATGATGTTTCTGTTTTATATCATGGTCAAAATCAATTACGATCCTCTAGCCTATTCCCCTTAACTGATATTATACTTAGCATCAAATCCGTTGTAAGGGAAAAGGCTCCAGGGCCTGATGGCATCCCTGGAGATGTCTTCTTAAGCGATATTTCTAATTGGTCAAAATACTTCTTGGACCTGGCAAATGGTATTGCTGCACGGGCCCCTGTGGAAAGGAGCCAAGGTGATCCCAGTTTTTTAAGGAGGTGATCGTTCTCTAGCTACTAATTACAGGCCAATCAGTCTGATTAATAGTGCACAGAAAGTCTTTTCTTGGGCATTTTTAGTAAAAATCATTGCATGGATGGAGGAGGAAGATATTTTGTCCCCTTACCAGGCAGGGTTTAGAAAGAGGATTATCACTATGGACCAGGTCTTTCATTTTAGCTTATTGGCCTGGAAAACTGTGTGCATTGAAAAGGCGGGCTTATATGTTGCTTTTATTGATCTCAAGTCTGCTTTTGATCTAATCCCCAGGCGCAGGTTGTGGTGTGTTTTACAGGAGCTGGGCCTTCCCCCAGAGCTCCTGGCGTTGGTTGTCCGACTTCATGAGGGTAACTATGCCAGGGTCCACTGTCGTGATCAGGGGCAGTTATCGGACCCAACCTTCTTCTCGCTATTCATTAATGGTGTTGTCCTTTATTTATCAGATGTGCCAGCAGCTGCTCTGGTACTGGATGGAGTAAAAGTAACCACTCTCCTGTTTGCGGACGACACATTGATTGTCTAAAACGCCCAGTGGTCTGCAATTGCTCTTGAATCGCTTTAAGGCCTTTTGTGATGAAAGAGGCCTCAAGGTCAATACCTCGAACAACAAAACTTTTGTTATTGAACCCTCATAGATCAATTAGGGGCAAAATACTACTTGGGGGATACTGTGTTAAAAAGAGGCTACCTTTGAATATCTGGGTATTACCTTATCTGAAAAAATGGTATGGAAAGATCACATTTCAAAACGGAACCTCCCGCAGAGGCAGATCACTGGGGCGCTGATCCGGAAACATAGAACTTCCCAAACCAGGCCAAGAGCTGCCCCTTTGAAGATTTACAAGCAGAATGCAGTGAGTTCTGCCCTTTATGGGGCTGAACTCTGAGGATTTGAAAACACAAAAAGTTTACTAACAGCAGAAAACAAATTTTTAAGATCTTTATGTCAGCTTCCCCAGAGTACACCACTCCATCCTCTGCGATTAGATATGGACAGACGCACGATATGGACAAAGCTAGGCTCCGTGCTTTATTATTTTGGCTGCGCCTTAGACAAACCCCTGAGCTCTCCCACTATATGGCAGAGCTTGATGAGGTTTACAAACTTGATCGCTTTAAAAAGATTAGGTGGTTTAATGAAGTTAGATCACTGTTAATAGCGATAGGCCTGGGAAGTTCTTGGGAAAGTAGAGAAGTAAGCCAATTACTTAGCAAATAAGTGGTTAAGACTCAGTACTGGAGTTGGGTAGCACAATCCTTTGTTTCACAATCCTCAGTGGGTCATCTTACGGTGAAATTCATCTAATTTAAAATGCAAAGTACGTTTGAGGCCTGCTTGGATTTTATCACCACGCTGCAGGATAGAAAACTTTATATACAGTTCCATTTAGGATGTCTCCCAGTGAATTCCTTCAAAGCTGCTTGACGTCAGCCCTCATCTAGTACACTGCATTGTCTGGGCTGCACTGCAATGATTGAAACAATTGGCCAAATCTTTTTTGCTTTTCCTCTTTATAAGTATCCAAGAAGTCAGTGGCTATCCCCAGTTTGTAGGTCACTAGGAACCCGCTGTCACCAGGAAGCGTTACGCACCCTTAAATCAGATTGTAGTCCTTCTGTAGCATGTGGTGTTGCAAAGTTTTTGGGTAAAATATGGATTATTCAGAGGTTTGCATGTAGGACGCAATGGTCTGCTATCTGAAGTTACCATACAAGAGTTATGTTATGCTTTGTAATACCTAATGAATTGATACAATCTGTAATTCAATCAAATTTTGATAAATTCTGTATCTCTTGTTTAAACGTGGCACAAGTTTTAAAAATATTATTAGATTTTATTCTTTTAGAGCATATTTTAATATATTAGTAGTGATTTAATACCCTTTTAATGTATGTGTACTGATTAATGGAGTCTTATTTTATGGGCAATGTTGGATCAATGTATTGAAAGCACTCGCTTTTTAATGGTTGTAATGACCAAATAAAGTTAATGATGATGAATTACGATCTGTAAAACAATTGACATGCACATTACAGACACTAAAAATTAAGTAACATGAGATTATTTGAAAGCTTCTGCTTTGATTTTACCTTTTAATCTAATTGAGAAACAGAGATTAATGACCAAGAAAGTTGCTACATACACACTGTTACACATTGAACAATTGGAACACTTGCCATTTTCTGTAGCGGAAACCAATTCAGCTGTATGGTTGATTCATGGCGCTATCTCCCTACCTTTTTTGTTGTTTCAATTTAAATCTTGCATGAAACATTTCCTGATTTGCCGCTTTGAACCCTTGGGTAGTGCCTTCCTACATGAATTATGCTCCCTTCCATTTACTTACAGTTGTCAACGGGAGGATATGGAAGTTTTTAAAACATGGGAGGACTGTGTTTCCACATTGGGACACTCCCTAGTTTGCAAACAAGTTAAGTTGCACAGCGCTTGTAATGTATTGCACCTAATCTGGCTTGTTTTTTTAAAGGAACGCCAGTTTCGGCAATATTTCCTACTCTCATATTGCTTTCTAACGGCAGTTATCTTATTTTGAAAAACACTGACTGCTGTGACTTGCGGGCAGGCATCCCGTATATAGTAATGGTTTCCCAACGTGTTTCTTGTTGTAGCATTGTGCTTTTTCCACCCCCACATGAGGCTGTAGATAGTTCCATTTGGCCTTCCATTCCAACTTTGAAAACAGATTTCAATAAATTAAGGAGGCTCAAAGCGCTAATATTTCAACAAGAAGTAGCTCCCACTTCGGCTCGATAGAGCTTCGAATTACAGGTGGCTAGAACATCTAGTGAGATTCAGTCACTGCTGAACAAAAATCTCCCATAACATTTTGGAGAACTGATATTTAATGTGTCTGATACAGAAGGCTTTGTTCATTTTTTTAAACTTGTAGGATCTGTTACTGTGACTTCTTTTCAGACGAATAATTGGAGTAATAGCACACTTTCTAGAGTCTATTTTTTCCAGTGCCTTTGAAGGCCTACCCTTAATACTGGCTCTGATGGCTGGCATGCTGATACTTCTACACCTCTTAAGCAATAGCTGCCCATCTTGTGGTGCTGCACAGACCCAGCCAATTGCAACTGTACCGTGACTGAATGCAGAAGCTTTTGGATACTTGCCATTAGCAACGCTCAGTGTGAGTTATGGATGAACTTTTTGCTTTGCCTACTTCACTTCTGTGCACCCTGTGTTTTACTGCCAGCAGTACTCTTTCTATTGGGGTTTGGATCTATGCCTTTCTAATACGTCAAGCACTGACCCGGATTATGATCTGTTAATGGGTCCATTAGTGGCCCATGACCATGCCTGGGCATGGGATGGCTGTATGGCGCATGCAGCTGCGCTTGGAGTGATGGCTGAATGGAATATCTGTGCGGCTGCACAGCACCTCTTGCAACAAAGTGTTATTGAATAGCACACAAGTTGCCCAGGTATGCTCGTGGAGGCATCAGATTATGAGGAACACGTGTGTTCCTTCAAGCTACTTGATTGAATGGCATCCCTTTTTGCTGCAAACGAAAGGGGTGACCTTTTGGAACAAATTGCATTCTTGGGATCATGTACTTTGATGGATTTTGCAACTCCAAATTGATCTCGTTCTCAATGAACGACAAAATTATAGCAAATGTTCTTTTTTTTTAACATTTTCCAAATTTGTTTTTTTTTAGCGCATCTTGACTCTTCTTACCTTTGAACTCTGTTTGGGTCCTTTTATCTATATGCTATGACCTGGCCAGGGAGAGGGTGTCATATGGCCATTGGGGACAGTGTGGACATTGCTAAGTTAGCATGAGCTCTGCTGCCATGATGCTGCTTTTGCGCACGTTACTAAATGGCTTTATTATGCAAGACTCTGTTTGTGCCTTTCACATGAGAATTGTCTGATTTTTGTGTTCTCTGAATGTTCCGGGAGTTTAGTCCAAACACACTGAACACACTGTGCAAGGTCGATAAACAATGCCCCTTGTTATTCTGGTCAGTCCCTAGCACTTAGACAAAATACTACACAGCTGCAGCTGCTGGAAACTGCTGCTTTGATATTACGGGAATGCATGTTGGTTTAACACACACTTAGAGAGGGACCTTTCCAGGGAGAAGAGCTATGCTGTTACTATGATATAAAAACTACAAGCTAGGCACTAAGGTATGGGGTCTGCTAAAAAAGCCCAGAGATCTTCCTTTATATAATAATACGTATTCTTTCCAAGGGGATGAGTGGTTAGGCCTTATAGTCCTTTATCCTCTGTCTGTATAGGATGACATCCCCTTTCATAGTCTATGGACTTGCTACAATGCTAACTGTTTTAGGTTTATGTATTTTGCTGCTGGTAGTGGCTCGTATATTGCATTATAGAGCACTGTAGTTAAAATAAACATTTTGAACTATAACAGTGACTCTGTTTTTCTTTATTGTGGACAAGTATGAGTGAGTGAGTGAAATGGTATGTCTTGCTACAGCAATTCCTGTGAGAATCAGGAGTGTTGTGTTCTGGGTTGTATAATCATTTGTAGCTTCGTGAATATGTAGGAGAATGAATGAGACACTATTGCTAGCTGATTCTGGGATTTCGGGTACTGAGGTGGTAGGAAGGCTTAGCCCCTTCACACCGAGGTCCTGTTTTCCTGTGCATACTTTTGTGTATGTGCAGAAAACCTGCAACACCTGGTTTAGACTTTGGTAGATGGTATAGTCCATCACGTTAAAGGATAACCTCGTCAGTCGCATTACAAGTCCATTGTATCCTATGGCACGTGTAATATGATGGTCAGGATATCTGTTACGTTTAGGTAATGTCTAGAATTCCTATTGTGCTTGTGCAAATTAAACAAATGCACTTCACAGTGTTGATGGCAGTTGTAGCAACCTCCCAATAAAGAGAGAGAATCCCCACGTACCAAAGGGACAGGGTGTTACTTAGTCAAAGAGGATAAATTCCCTTCAGTAACCAAACAAACATTTTATTTGGTTACCGAAAGGAATTTATCCTCTTCTTTGACTAGTTTTAGCAACCTCTCCAGTCCTGAGACCTATATTTACCATAAGGCTTTTGTCAAGTCACACTCTTCTGAGCTGGAGTATTTATATACACCTGGACCAGTTAAAAGGGGCAGTGCAAGCCCACCACCATAAGCAATATTTTGATGTTTCTGACACATCCTCTATCCTCTTATCATGCAGGTAATGTAGGTATTGTAAAATTTCAGTCTAGTTGAGCTGGACTATTTCTCCTTGTGATTCCTCAAAGGAATTCCTTGAGTGGGGTCTCCATTCAGGTCTCCATCTGCAAATCCTTGTCTCTGCCTCCTTCTTGATCAGGGCATCTATTTAACACTGGGCCCTGCAGCTCATCCTCCTAGCAAGGCAGCAGCTTCAACTGTTTGCTCTGGCTTAATTGTGTGTCCTAATCACTTGAAAAGTAGCAACCAAATGTCCTGCTTCTCGCTTGGCATTCCTCGCATCTGAGGCTTCAACATTTCCTTTTGATGTGCACATCAGCACAAACTACATAGTACTAAGGAACCAACATTTAGAAAGAACTAGATGAAGTTAAGGAAGCTTGATTCTAGTCAAATGGTGAGTAACCTTATAATGTACACTTTCCTTCCACACACAGCAAGAAGCATTAGTTTAAGAATCTTCCTGGGCTTTTTGCAATAAATAGAAGGGAGAGTAGTTGGATGTGGATTGGTGAGGCATTTCCAGCTATCCAAAAAAGAATCAGGTTTGTGCTAGATAGAATAGGACCTTGCTTTCCATTGGCAGCCAATGTGGTTTAATTGTGGTGGTGGTCATATAGAGCTGCTCCAGGGGCTGTAATCCCGAATGACTTTATTCATAAACCTTGAAACCTCCATTTTGTGCTAAGTGTGTTTTGTGGTCAAAGAGATCATGATAAACATAAGACGCAGCTTTGATACATACAAAATGTAATACAATCTCAACACATGACCGAATTGGTGACTACGAAGGTAGCAGGGTTTGAGCTTATGGGCTTTTTCATCGTGGCTCAAGGAGGTACCTTAGTAGCAGGTCTTTTATGCTACCGACCGCCCTCTTTGCCTACGACAGCCCTTCAATCTCTGATTGATCTGATTTACGACCTCTCGAACTCGCATACCAATTTTCTAGTACTGGGTGATTTCAACCTTTGGCCTTCTGGCCCCCATGATTTGGCCTTCCGAGAACTGTGTCAAGCTTGTAGCAACATCCAACTTGCTCAACTGGTTCAGGTACCCACCCATGATAGGGGACATATACTAGACTTGGTATTTGCAGATAAGAACTTGGTTGTGGTAGATAAGGTCGAGGCCCAGGGTTGGACCGATCATTCTATGATTGTCCTGTCCCTCCTTATGCCTGCCCCATGGAGACCCAATAAATCGACCAGCAGGAAGCTGAATCGGCAATGGAGTCGCCTCCTTAGGGAACCGATTCGACCCACACTCCTACCGGGAATCTTTCAGATGGAGGAGAATGTGGATAAGAGCTACGCCTCTCTTTGCCAGCATATTGTATCATCTCTCGATGACCTGGCCCCCTTACGCAAGGTAAGAGACAGGCCCAGTGGCCTAAACGCCTGGTTCAGCGAAGAATTAGGGCACTCCAAACTCCGCTGTAAACAGGCGGAGCGCACTTGGAGGAGAGGATATAGGGAGCAGGATAAGGCAGCTTATAAAGCAGCCTTGCACGAATACAAGGCCCAGTTAAGAGCCGCAAAAGCCAAGTTTTTGGAAGACACTCTGGCGAAGGCCTCTAACAAATCTCAGACCCTGTTCAGACTGGTCAAGACTTTGTCTGACCCGCCTTGCATGGCGTCTACTATCCCGGCCTCACAGGCACTGTGCGACTCGCTGGCCCTTGCATTTGAGGAGAAAATCAGGACTATCCTGACTGGACTGAAAAATTCCGAACAATCTGCAACAACCGCAGTCTCTCCTTTGGACCCGTCTGACAACATGGACTCCAATTGGGTACCTAACAAGGAAGGTATGCCTCAGCTGTCCAGCTTTCCCGCTCCCTCGTTAGAGGAATTTGTTATCCTGGCAAGCAGTGTATCGTCAGGATCACCGCTGGACCCCATGCCTCACAAGATCTGGAAGGCCTTTCAAGATGAGCTTTTCCCTCCGCTGCATTCCATCTGCTGTCAATCGTTGACCACAGCGTCAGTTCCAGACAGCTGGAAGTTGGCCATTGTAACACCTCTGTTGAAAAAGGCTTCTCTGGACCCTCTCTGTGCGGCCAATTATAGGCCAATCTCGCTATTACCATTTGCGATTAAAGTCCTTGAAAGATGGGTCACAAGAGCCTTATCCAACTTCCTAGAAACAAATCTGTGTCTGGATGCTGTACAATATGGCTTTAGGCCAGCGCACGGCACCGAGACGGCCTTGGTCACCGTGTTGGACGATCTGCGAACGCGAGTCGACAAGGGCAAGTCTGCATTCTTGGTGCTACTTGACATGTCGGCCGCGTTCGACGCGGTGGACCATGAAGTTCTACTTGGCCGTCTTCGGAGTGCGGGAGTGTGTGGCCTGGCCCTAGACTGGCTCACGTCCTATTTGGACAACCGACAACAAGCCGTGGCATTACCACCTTTTCGATCAGCCACTAGGCGGGTGAAACAGGGAGTCCCTCAAGGATCGGCAATTAGCCCGATCCTATTTAACATATATCTCCGTCCCTTGATAGCACTGATAAAGTCATTCGGCATATCTGTTGTCAACTATGCCGATGACACTCAGTTGATTTTTTCATTTGAGGGTTCAGAGACTATTTCAAGGGATGTCTTTCACCGTTGTATGGCAGCCACAGCAGCATGGCTGCGAGCCAATGCGTTGCAATTCAACGGATCAAAAACGGAGGTACTCCACTGCTCCTTGGACCGAACTCCCCGTACACTACCGGCAGATTTCTGGCCAGTGTCCATCCCGGGATCGGTGGAGGCGGCAGAGTCAGCTCGCAACCTGGGAGTTCTATTCGAACCCAATTTGCAGCTTGATGCCTCCGTAAACAAAACGGCAGCAACATGCATGGGTCTGCTCCGTGCTCTACGGAAAATCCTGCCACTTCTTCCACGGGGCTCCAGAGCTGAGGTAGTGCGTAGTTCCATTCTCAGTAGGATTGACTATTGTAACGCACTACTTTTGGGTGCCCCGAAGATTCTGATCCTAAAGCTCCAAAGGATACAGAATATGGCCGCTAAACTGGCCTTGTCTCGACCACGGTCCGCCTCTTCATCGGCAGCTTTGGCCGATCTACACTGGCTTCCAGTCCAGCAGAGAATTGCGTTTAAGGCTCTCTGCCTTGTCTTTAGGGCCCTGCATGGACTGGGACCAATACCTCTTCAGACTCTCTTCCTCTGGTATCAGGCAGCCAGACCTCTAAGATCATCTTCGGCGTTCTTGGTAAAAGTCCCTAAAATTAATAGAACGAGAATGGGTGGTCGCGCTTTCAGTTTTGCGGCTGCCACGCTGTGGAACACTCTCCCCCTGGCATTAAGGAGCTGCCCTGATCTGCTCACTTTCAAAAAGAGCCTCAAAACTTACCTGTTTCCCAGAGTAATGTAGCTGTTTTAATAGATGCACGGTTCGGTCTCAGCGCCAGGATACCCTTGTGGGTGACAGTTGCGCTTAATAAGCAATAAATACATACATACATACATACATGCCCTGAGTAGGAAGTGATTAGGTGATGACAGGACAGCCTCTCACGGGTATGGTCTGTTACAGACCACCGGAGTAATGAACGCGCAACAACAGAATGAGCTGACCAATGTAATTAATAATATGGCCCTCACCCATATCAGATTTATGGTCCTGGGAGATTTTAATTTGTGGGCCAATGGTAGGCTGGATACAGCATTTAACAACCTGATTCAGTCCTGCGATAACCTGAGCTTGAGACAATGGGTGTCCAAACCAACACACACGGAAGGGAACATCTTGGATATGATATTTGCGGAGAAAGACCTTATTATCATGGGGAAAACCCTGTTAGTGGGATGGACGGACCATCATCTGGTTAATTTTAGTATGCAATTCTTAAATCAGGTGAGACCCGCTAAGGGGCATGAAAGGACTTTCCGTGGTAGAGACTGGAAAGGATTGCTGAGAAAGGCAAAAATGGGCCCTCTGTTCAATCTATGATCCCTGGTTAACCCGGAGAAACAAGTCACAGAAAACTATATAGCTCTCTGTGAACAGCTCACCAGGAAGATTGACCAACTTGTTCCTTTAAAGGATATTAAAAAAAAGATGGAACCCTTCAGCCCCATGGTATTCGGAAAACCTTAGGAACCTGAAATTGGCCTGCAAAATGGCTGAAAGACAGTGGAGGAAGAATTATGGAGAGAGAGATAAAGCCAGCTGGAGGCTCGCCTTAATAAAATACAAAACTGAAATAGCCTCTGCAAAAGCAGAATATTTCGCCTCTACCACTTCTTAAAAGTGCCAATAAATCCAGGGATATCTTTAGGATTGTGAGAGATATGACCCACCCTGACTCTATTAACAGTAAAATCAAACCTACGTAGGAGTTGTGCGATGGTTTAAACCTCTTCTTCTAAGAAAAAATCAATACGATCATGGAAGGTCTGAAAGATACGACCTCACCTAGGCAGCCAGACCAGATGAAAGTTGACAGTTGTGATAATGGGGATAAGGACATCTGCCCGAGAGTCTCTAAGGTCTTTATGGATATCTTGCCGATACCCTCAAAAGAGGAGTTCATCCGAACGGCCCTGGGAATTTCATCTGGATCACCTCTGGACCCCATCCCTCATAAGATACTGAAAGAACTCGGATCTGAGCTGTTCCCCATTCTGCATCAACTGTGCTGCCAATCGCTCATCAACGGACTGGTACCATCCAGCTGGAAGCAGGCCATTATCACCCCACTTCTGAAAAAAAAATACACTTGATCCTGGGTGCTATATGAACTACAGGCCCATCTCCCTCTTGCCTTACCTGTCCAAGATAGTGGAGTGTTTGGTCAGTAGAGCACTATCTCTCTTTCTGGAGACAAACAATAAACTGGCGGAGGAGCAATTTGACTTTAGACCGGGTCATGGAGCAGAGATAGCCTTGGTGACTGTCCTGGACAATTTCCGCATGCGGGCGGACAGGGGGCAATCAGCAACTTTAGTATTGCTAGACCTGTCCGCCGCATTCGACACGGTCAACCATAATATTCTTTTGACAAGGCTAGAAGCCCTAGGTGTGACGGGGGGCACTAGGGTGAATACGTTCCTATCTGTCCGACAGGTGGCAAGCAGTAGCGCTTCCTCCTTACCAATCGCAATTTGTAAAAAATGAACATGGAGTTCGACAGGGGTCTTCCATCAGCCCGATTCTGTTTAATGTGTATTTGCGACCACTGCTGGGGATCATTAAAATGTATAATATCAGTGTGATTAACTACGCAGATGATACCCAGCTCATTGTGTCCCTGGATGGCGACCAAGCAGATTCAGTGGAAAGCTTTCATGCCTGTATGTCTGAAATGGTAAAATGGTTGAAGGGCAACTCGCTCCAATACAACAGGGAAAAGACAGAGATTCTACACTGCAAAGTGGGAAAGATCTCTCAAGGATTGCCGAATGATTTCTGGACAACAAATGGAAATGGCTCGTTGGCACCAGTAAACTCGGTACGCAATCTGGGGGTCAGCTTTAATGAGAAAATGAATTTGGAGTCCCACGTAAATAAAGTAGTAGGAGCTTGTTTCACCCTTATTCGAGGATTGCGTAAAATACTATCTTTGCTGCCTGTCCAAGCAAGAACCACTGTTGTCAGGAGCATTATTTTAAGCCGCCTTGACTACTGTAATGCCCTGTTTTTGGAATCCCCGGGGTTTCTGATAGCCAGAGTGTCCAGACAACTGCAGCCAAGCTTGCCCTGAGCCGCCCACATCCCTCCTCGACAATACAGGTCTTAGCGGAGCTTCACTGGCTCCCGGTAGTGCAAAGGATCTTGTTTAAATCCTTATTTGTAACATTTAAAGCACTCCATGGGCAAGGACCAAAGCCGATCCAAGCCAGATTTCAATGGTAACTACCCACTCATAACCTTTGATCAGTATCTGCCTATTTTGTCAGGATACCAAGGACAAAGAGAGTAACCATGGGGGGAAGAGCCTTTAGTGTGGCGGCTGCCCGCCTTCAGATTAGCCTTCCCTTGGAAATTAGGAGCGCATGAAACTTACTGCCATTCCGTAAGAAAGTAAAGACCTAGCTCTTTCCCAAAGTAGGTTCCCTGAGTGATGCCCATCCAGCTATCCAACTAGTTTTTTTCTCAAGTCCGTATGCTGTTTAGCGCCAGGATGTCCGCAGGGTTACAGTGCGCTCTATAAATGGTAAAAATAAAAAAATAAAAAAAAATAAGAGACTTAGTTTTTAAGAAGAGGTTCAATTGACATGTGTTGGACCTGAAGTCCTTCACATGGGTTCCCCCCAACGTTTTGCCTTTCAGAACTCTGCACGCTTTACCACTGCTGACCAGTGCTTGTGCTCTTGCCTTCAAACATGACAACATAGTCTTACACCGAATGGGCATGTTTAATTTGCTTGTAAGACCCTAGAAAAGTGTACTACATTGCCTAGGGCCTGTAACTTAAATACTACTAGTGGACCTGCAGCACTCATTTTGCCGCCCACTTGAGTAGCTCTTTAAACATGTCTCAGGCCTGCCACTGCACCCTGCATGTGCAGTTTTAAACTGCCATTTCTACCTATCAAGATAAACCTCTTCCTAGGCCCAAACCTCCCTTTTCAATACACCTAAGTCATCCCTTGTGTTTGCTCTACACCCCAGAGTGCAGGGTGTGGTGTATTTAAAACATTGGACATGTTTGTTTACATTTACATGTCCTTGTAGTGAAAAACTCTTAAAGTCATTTTTTCCCGTATGTGAGGCCACCATTCTCATGGGATAACATTGGGTTATCTTATTATATTCAATAAGTGATACATTTCCATTGGGAGAAGATGGGAATATCATGTTTGGTGTCCGAGAAGCTGTAGTTAAAAATTATCTTTAATCGTAATGTCAAATTCAAGTTACAATTTAGAAAACGCCACTTTCAGAAATTTGGCATTTTCCTGCCCACACTATTTGGTACCTGCAGCCTATTCCTGGGTCACATGATTGGGTGTAGCTGGCAGTTGCACTTTGTTTATTCCTCTCAGATAGCCACACAATAGAGGGATTAGGTGTGCCCTTGGTAACAGCCCCTCTCACACAAATGACTTGTCACCACTGTATTGTTCATGTAGCCAGCCTGGAGCCAGGGCAGAGAAGGCAAGAATCTTCAAGGAATTCAAAGATAATTCTCTAGAAGCTTCTCCTACTTCAAGGTGGGTACCAGATATAAATATTGGACCCACAGACCCAATTCGTATGTATCCTCCCAGACCTGTGCATACCACAGATGAAGGACTGCTTTGCTGCCAGGAGGACTGCTACTCTGATGCCTTCTACTCTGCTGCTCTGTTGCCTGCTGGCCTGCCTGCTAGGAAGGTAGAAGTCCCTGAGGAAGATTGTGGGGCCAGTCAATGGAGGCAAACACCTAGTAAAGGGAGTGATGCCCTACTGGCACTAGAGAAGAGGAACAGGATGAGGTACCCCCCTTAAAGGACCCAATTGTCAGGAAGTATGGCCTCACCTAAGAAAAGTACAGGCAAAAGTTTAGAGACAGTCAGTTGCTGCCCCATCAGTCCTGAGTGGATTATGTGGATTCCTTTTTCAAGGCAATGGATGGCTGGGTGAAGGAAATTAAGGGCTGTACAATTTGATGGCAAGAGAGCACATGCTCTGTCTTTTTTTGCAGACCTGTGCCAACACCTGACAGATAGCAAGCTTACTGACCGCAGATAGCTTGCCATGAAGGTGGTCCCCTGGATCAGCATCAGGGTCCACAAGAAGATATCTGGATGGATCAACACCAGGGAGGTCAGGTTCACTACCAGAAGGAGGAGGGCATAAATATTTAAACAAGGAGTAGTCTAGAGGTCCCTAAATTATTACCTTTTTCAGGATTCACATTTTCCACCTGTAAAGAATAAGAGTTAATTCCCTGACCATAAGGGACGTTCACCACTATGTACTGTGAGTGCCAACAGAATGGATACTTCAAGAGTAATGTGAAGTGTGCCAAGCAGGCACAGCCCCCCACTGGTGGGCAGACAGCAGGGTTGTCTAGTGCAGAACTTGGGGAGGAGATTGTCCCAGTTAGTTGAAGGTAGTGCAGCGGTTACTGTAGTGTCCCTGGGTGACAGAGCGCTGGCACCAAAGGCCCATATGCCTGGTAACACTAGAAAGTACAGGCAATATGTTACCATCAATGGGCAGGGTATTGAGGTTTTGAGAAACACAGGAGCCGGAATGGCAACCAACAGGTGTCATCTGGTGTCCTCAGAGCAGATAGTCCCTAATGTAGTCCACCAGGTTGTTGTGGCTGACAACCATGAGAGTCACTATCCAGGAGCTCTGATTCCCTTTGAATGTATGTATGTATGTATGTATGTATGTATGTATGTATTGGTGCTTTTATATAGCGCAATGACTGCCACCCTTTGGGTATCCTGGCGCTTAGACTTAGATGATACATACACAGTGTTTAGACAGTTGCATGGCTTGCAGAGAAGGGCTTTAACAGGTTTTGGGAAACAGGTACGTTTTCAAAGCCTTTTCAAAAGAAATAAAGTCATCGGTGCGGCGAAAGCCAAATAGGGGAACATCACTTACAACGCATTTTTTACAACGCACTACCATTACATCGCAACCATTACAACGCATACCATTACAACGCATTGCGCTGGGGGGCGCTCTAGGATAGGAAATATATTTAATTTACTATCCAACACCTTCCCTGCTATCCACGGGGACTGGAGTTGGAATCGTAAATTAAATAATTCACTATCCAGCGCCTAAAAGCATTATGCGTTGTAATGGACTGTGTGGTAAAAACCGCGTTGTAAAAGGCATGCGATGTAAAAGCATGCGTTGTAGTGACACCAATCCGCCAAATAGTATAGAGTTCCACAATTTTGCCGCTGTGAATCTAAAGGATCGGCCTCCCAACTGAATCCTCAGAATCTTGGGAACTGTCACCATACATGCTGAGGCCGAGCGGAGAGGTCTAGAAGGTACATACCAGGAAAACAGGTTTTGCAAGGAAGAGGGACCCTGTCCATGAAGGGCCTTATGTACCAAGCAGAGGGCTTTAAGCTCAATCCTCTGAGGGATTGGAAGCCAATGGAGCTCCCTAAGTGCTTTTGTTGAGGAGTCGAAACGACTAAGCGAGAGAGCCAGCTTGGCGGCAAGATTTTGCACACGTTGCAATTTTGCCACCAGGGTCTTTGGTGTTCCTAGAAGTAGTGAGTTACAGTAGTCAAGTCTACTTAGGATGATACTTCTCACTACTTCTGGCCTAGATTGTACCGGGAGCATCGGTAATATTTTCCGCAACATTTGCAGAAGTGCCATACAAGTCGCCACTGTTTTATTTACCGAGACGTCTAGCTGCAGACTGGAGTCAAACATCACCCCCAAGTTTCTGACTGATTGGGCCGGCATACTGGTGTCCTGGAAGGTTGGAGGCCAGAAATTCGATGGCAGAGGCCTGGGGGAACGGTCCATGGAACAATGCAACACCTCAGTTTTGGAGCCGTTGAATTGCAAAGAATTACGACTCAACCATTCCGCCGTCGTGGACATGCACTGTTGGAAAGTCTCTTGCGACACTGCCTCCTTGCCCTCGAATGCAAAGACAAGTTGGGTGTCATCAGCATAGTTGGTGACTGCTATGCCATAAGATTTTATCAGCTGGATCAGGGGACGGAGGTAAAGATTAAACAGGATCGGGCTGATGGCCGATCCCTGGGGTACTCCCTGCCCCACCTTTCTGGTGTTAGATTTAAAGGGCGGCAGGGCAACCATTTGGTGTCGGTTGTCGAGATAGGACACCAGCCAGTCCCGAGCCAGTCCCGATACCCCTATTTCCTCCAGTCTCCTAATCAGGATCGTGTGGCTGACCGTGTCGAACGAGACCGACATGTCGAGTAATACTAGAAAAGTGGCTCGACCTTGGTCGGCACGCGTCCGTAGGTCATCTAGCACTGAATGGATAATCTCGGGTAGCTTGAGGGTAGCTGTGAGTCCATCTATGCCTATGGATTGTCTGCTTAGTAATGACATAAAGGAAAAGACACGCAATTGTGTGTCTTTTGCTTTCTTGCCCGTTATGACATAGAGCACACCATCTGGGGAGAGGTGGAGCTTCGGTCCCACCTGGAGATTTTAGGGTTGCCTGAGTGGCGCTGCCTGACCACATGGCCAGTGACTACCCGAGTCACGAGTACCTAGAGTCTGGAAGACTAGCCCAAGTGCCTGCCAAGAACATTTGATGGTCATATTCATTGTGGATACTCATACTAGTTGACCAATAGTCACATTTAACATAAAATGTAGCACTGCTAATGTGTTCTTGAATCAATAGAGCAATGGAGGAACATTATACCTGTTCAGCTAAAAGGCAATGTAGGTTTTGAGGTGAGTACTTGTAGAACGATCAAAACGACCCTACAGAGCTCTGGTAGGAGTGTGGGGGGACTGGGAAGAACAGAAGATTTGAGGGTTGCCAGAGGTCATTTTTTAAAATGCAGATGTGGTAGGGTGTGGAAAGTAATGGAGGAGCTGCAAAGCAACAACAAGGGAGAAGGTGGGGATGGATTTATAAGAAATAGCAGCATACAATATAGAGAGTTAGAAAGCACCTGAACTCTCTTGCAGTGCTTTAGAAATACTAAAAAAGTAGTACACTAAATGTAAGCAGTAATCCATTCAAAAGGATGTTAGAAAAGCTATGCTCGAGAGAGGAAAGAAAGCCAGCAAAGAAGAAGCAAGCAAATGAGAGTGGGAACAAAGACAGCCAATGGCGAGCAATGAGTGTGCTCTGAGCCCAGAATTGGTTTTTGATATGGTGCACAAATGCTTTCAGCTGTCTGGTAGGTGAGGTCTAAAACCTTGTGAGTCTGCTTCATTAAGTTCCAGGCTATATATTGATGTTACCGTGTGCCCTCCTAACAAAGAAAATAATGTGCAAATAAGTCAAAAAACGAATATCCAATCAGTATATATGGTAACTGAAATTGGTAATATTAAGGCACTGATCAAATTATATTTTCTTCCCTTACATTTATGTTCTCTGATCAACACAATAAGAATTCCACATCCATTATAATGAAAAAGTGGATAGTGTGTCAGAAAACCCTGTAATACTTATTACCGAAAATGAGATGTTTCCAAATGGTTGAAATAGGTTATTAAAAATAAATCAGCTTTTAGAGACAAGCCATGTTCACAATTCAGTTATCGTTTTTACACAATAGCCAGAAATGCTTTAAAAAGAAATCATATTTATTATTTAAAAAAATATATGTTAAGTAAGATTTTTCGAGTGGTATGAATGTTTAATCTGTCCATCCATCCATCCATTGTATGCAGAACTATCATCTGACAAAAATGGCATGTCCTAAATATCGTTTATAAATGTTTGTCCCATTGTGTTTTGATTTTCTATTATTAAATCGAAAAAGGTGAACATTTTAGAAAACATTTTTATGTCAGGCAATAATTGTGTAGGGTAATATTCTGACAATATCTATCTATCTATCTATCTATCTATCTATCTATCTATCTATCTATCTATCTATCTATCTATCTATCTATCTATCTATCTATCTATCTATCTATCTATCTATCTATCTATCTATCTATCTGTCTATCTGTCTGTCTGTCTGTCTGTCTGTCTGTCTGTCTGCCTCTCCTTATTTCCTTTTGTTTGGCCCACCACCTCTGACATGAATCCTAATAAAACTATGGTTACATTGTCTGACCTGTCTCTTTCGATCACCCCATCATCTTTTCCTTGTGTCATCTCTACCGCCTCACATCGCTATTATGAAGCTGGAACATTGATTTAACCCATCATTTACCTCTACCTTTCAGATAATTTTTGATTAGCATTTACGATACCTGCTGCTCCTAACTTTTTATTATAAACATGATTTTTAACAGCTCTCTTTCTCAGCTGGTTAGCAGAGGATTAAAATTCCCGCCCTCTTACAGCTTAACTTCTGGTATTTCCTCAAGGATGTTATCTCACGTATGCTCTCTCCTGTTTCCAAAGGGTCACAGCATTCTAACGCTCGCATTGCCTTAACCTTCCATGTGTCTCATCTTACCCTTTTGTCCACCTTCGCGAGTTACCAGTTCAATGCTTGTTTTGTAAGGAATTCAAGAATGTATCTGCAATTGTGCATGCAAGAGTGTGTAGAGTTCAGTATCCCATATCGCTCTGTTGTCTCTTTGACCCAAAACAAACAAAAGGTAATGGAAGGAATGATTACCCATAGACATTCAAACCACTCTGGGTATCACTCTCACACATTTCTTTGCCTCCATTGACCTCTAGGAAGAAGCCCAAGTTATACTACCAGTACTTTTAGAATAGTCCTCATATTACCTTAGATGTCATATCTGAGGCCGAGTAGATTCCACAGCCTTAAATGCATCTATTCCAATTTTGCCAGTTTACTTTGATATGTCAAAACAGTGCCAGCCTTCCCCATGCGTCTGTCCGCCTAAAACCTCAGCATGGCGTCATCATTGGACTTTCATGAAGGTTATTGTTTATCCACCTTGTGAATGGAACCCACATAATGGAATTCTTCTGATTCAGATAACTTAAGTCTAATACGCTCACTTATTTCATATACCCAAAATAACCTGTGAAAGGGGGGTCTTGGCTGGAACCAGTGCTTACATATTTCTCTTCTTGCTAATAGTATCATATAGAATAGCAGTTTGGAAGTGATGCTTGCTCTTACTCTTCATCTCCCTTTATGATAACCAAAAAACATGAGATTCGATCCCCTATGGCATTGTGAAGAATTTTGGACATTGTCCCACCCACATTTTGCCAGAATGGTTGCAGTTGCCTACATGTTACAAACATTATGTATGTCATCTGCCAGGTTATCGCCACACTTTGCGCAAATGTCCGCCTCCCACTTACCCCATTTTGCCAGACTATTAGGACTCCAATAAACTATATGGAGAGGAAACTGTTAATTTCCCCTAATTGGTATAGATTTTACTGTTGTATATAATGTGGAAAAATATACTTGCCATAAATCTCCTTGCTCCGTCCTTGGCAATTATGTATCTTATATCCTCGATGGCGGTACTAGTGTTGTATCTGTGCCTTCTTCTAATCTCTAGTACCATCTTACTACCTGTGCTTTCTTTTGTGTTGTTTTGCCACTCCTGTTCAGTTGATGTAGACACCAGCAGAACCTCTTGATGTGCACTCACCCTGTTTTTAACTCAAGATATTTGATGCAGGACAGCTTGCAATTTGTCTTTTCTAACAAGCTACCCCATGACAGAAGCCCTTTGCTATCCTTCAAATGTTCCAAACTCCAAACACCCGCTTCCTTTATTAGTCCCACTTACTGGTCTTTCATATTCTCCAGTGCACCTGGGGAGTCCCAAATAGGAGAAAATCTGCTATAGTGGGGTATTTCCAATTTTTATATTATCTGATATCAGAGTCTAGCAGCTGCTCGTAGCACCTTCAAGCGCATCTTCTTTAAGCACTTCTGGCATCCAAATTTGTACCAAAAGCTTTCTCCGCCCTCCTCAGCCAGTATAACGTAAGATTTTCCCCATGATTGAAGAGTCTGGGATCCCCAATTAGCATCCTGTTTTTAGTTTAAAAATCCTTATCCTGAGTTTCTTCCAGAAGATTCTGATGCGTTTTGAGGTCCATATGAAACTACGTAGTCTCCCTTGAAGTTTTACAATTGTCTTATTAAAACTTAAGGGTATATTCTCACATAGGAAGGTAAAATTGGGTAAAAATATCATTTTAATCAGATTCACCCTTCCACATATGGTTAGCGGCAGGTCATTCCATTGCTTCACAAGAGTCTCAAGTTCAGTCACTAATCTTGAGAGATTCACCTCTCTTATTCTTTCTAGGGCTTGTGTAAACACTGTATCTAGGTAACCCATCTAATTTTTTAATTGACTTTCACTGTATTTCATACTAGCAGCCCGCCCCAGCATTGCCCGGGGCAGAAGGGGGCTGTGGGCAGCATTTCAGGCTTGCGTGCACTCCCGCCCCGGCCCCCGCCCGCCACGACATTTCCACTCCTCCCCGCGCTTCACTCAGCCGCACACGTTCCGCCTCCTCCCAGCACTTCACTGAGCCGCACACGTTTTGCCTCCTCCCAGCGCTCCCGCGCTTCACCTACCTCGGCCCGACTTCACCGCTCCTCGTTCCGCCTCGTCACATCAGCCCGACTTCACCGCTCCTCGTTCCGCCTCCTCCCATCAGCCCGACTTC
This sequence comes from Lissotriton vulgaris, assembly GCF_964263255.1. Taxonomy (NCBI): domain Eukaryota; kingdom Metazoa; phylum Chordata; class Amphibia; order Caudata; family Salamandridae; genus Lissotriton; species Lissotriton vulgaris. The sequence goes on along the minus strand of NC_141695.1, from coordinate 1,574,224,922 downwards.
ACCGCTCCTCGTTCCGCCTCCTCCCATCAGCCCGACTTCACCGCTCCTCCTTCCTTCTCCTCCCATCGCTTCTCTGAGCCGCTCACGTACCGCTCCTCCCTGCGCTTCATGTATCTCAGCCCGACTTCACCGCTGCTGTCCGCGGCTCCTCCCCGCGGCTCCTCCCCCCGGCTCCTCCCCGCGGCTCCTCCCCGCGCTAGATGATGTCAGCACGCACGTTCACGTTGTTAGCGGACACGGCCGGCGCTACTTCTTCGGGACTACTGTTTTTTTACTGTTTCTTTTTTAAATAACGTTTATTTATATTTTTTTAATATTTTATGTCCATCTACAGGACCCCCTCTTTCCAACGCTGTATTGGGTGTTGCGATTGGTGGTGTACTTTTCGAGTTTACCTGGCTCAAAGAACACAGTTCTCTCTTTATAATAGTAGTAAAGATTTTAATCCATAGTTTCGGTTTTGGCTCGGTTAACCGCATTTGGAAGTTAACTTCCGAAGCCCTGACTCTCCCTTTCGACTTGCGGTATTGGTCTTTCAAGATTAGACATTTATATCAGCAGGTCCTCAGCGTGTATCGCTACCTTCCTCTCTAGTCCATCAAAAAGAAAAGGGGCTATCCTCTCTAATCTGCTGAGCTAGCAGCTCAAAATTCAAGTCAAAGAGGAGGGGAGACAAGGAACACCTCTGCCTTGTGCCTTTGTTAAATGCTAGTTCGGGAAAGAGCTTCCCATTTATCAGTACCCTTGCTGTTGGTGTATTATAGATTTGGCCCATCACCCACACAAACTCCCTCCTAAAGCTGAAATGAGCCAAAGTCTCCAGCAAATACTTTCACTTTACTCTAATAAATGCTTTTGTGGTGTCTAAGGTCATAACTGCCAGAGGTGCCTTACATGCAGTCACCATATCTATGGCCCCTTTTCAAAACATGTGCTAATGCATACAAGTGCCTTTCTGGAGTAAAGGCTCTGTGGTCTTGATAGATTAGAGCATTCATAACTGTACTGAGCCTCATAACTGTACTGAGCCTCTTAACTAACATAGCAGAGAAAATCTTATAATCTCAATTTCTGAGTGAAATGAGCATGCATGATTCACATTCTGTCAGTGGTTTATTTGGTTTTAAAATTATGTTTATAACTGCTTCATTCCATGACCATGATACTGTGACCCCCCCTCTAAGAGAATTGCATCAAACAAACTCTTACAAATCGGGAAGATATTTTTGCATAAAATTATATGTTTAATTTTTAATGCCATACGGGCCAGCTGCTTTTCCTTTTTTGACTTTCTAAGTGCCTCTATATTGTCTTCCACTCCTACCTCCTGGTTCAACTCCCTTAATTGCTCTCTTCCAAGCTTAGGCATCTCCCTGTCAGCTAGCCATCTTCTTTTATCTCAATCGTTGAACTCCACCCCTTATGTAGATCTTGACTGAATTCAAGGAATTCTTCTTCTATCCTCTCACTATTTCCTTCTAATTTACCAGTCTTCCCATCGTGGATTTCCCTTATTTTCCTCTTAACTAGATCCTTTCTTGCCTTCTACGCCAACAGTGTGCCACAGTTCTCCAGGTATTCAAAATGTCCCCCTCTACTGATTTCCTATCTCTTATGGATCTACTTTTCCGGTTTTACCTGAAAGCTCTGCTGGAAGTTCCCAAAAACTTGTCCTAATCTCCTTCTCTATGCATCATTTGCTTGATTTTTTAAAACCCTTTCTACTTGCTCTAGTTCTGTCTCCATCATCTTCCATTATTCTCTTTTTAACTTTACTCTATGCCACGTGATAGACTACTCTTGCCCCAAAAGTAGGCCTTATATGCATCCCATACCATGTTGATCAGAGCTGTCACAATATTATATTCTCAATAGGAGTGTGAGCCGGACATAATTGCTTGAATTACTTCTGCTTCTAAGAATGGCTTTCTAGCAACAGTCCATCTAGTTATACCTTTTGACGCGAGTAGATTTATCGCAAGTAGCACAGCTGAAATGTCTGATAGGTATACAGGGGTATGCGTCACATTAATCGGCTCCTTCCCTATCTATCTTCAAACAAGAAGTAATCAAGACACAAGTGGCTTCTATAATTCTTACTATCGAATGTGAAGTCTCGGACAGAACCTGCCCTCATACACCAGATGTCACGCAAGCACAGTTCTCTATTTAAAGAATTTGAGTTAACTAAAACGTTGTTTTGGGAGTCAAAAATCTCTGTTTTGACCTATCTATTTTTAGATCTAGCACTATATTGAAATCACTCTCTATTATGATTGGAGATTTATATTCCACTAAAGCTGAGTTAAAATGCTTATGGGGTTCAGTATCATCTGCATTTCCATCCATAAAAACCTGCACAGGTCATCACATGATGATGTGTCCTCTACTCTGCTATTACTCACCTTCCAAGTGTATTCCCTTTATACTATAATACCTCTATCCCATCCCATGTCTTGCTCATACTAGAATTGCAACACCCGTACTGCATCATGCCTAGCCAGTAGCCACAGCTTGTTGAACCCACTTTTGCCTCTCAATTAAGTTTCTAATCTCACTTTTAAGTAAATGAGTTTTCTATCGACAGTCCATCTAGTTATACCTTTTGACGCAGGTAGATTTATCGCAAGTAGAACAGCTGAAAAGTCTGATAGGTATACAGGGGTATGCGTCATATTAATCGGCTCCTTCCCTATGCTATCTTCAAACAAGAAGTAATCAAGACACAAGTGCCTTCTATAATTCTTACTATAGAATGTGTAGTCTCGGACAGAACCTGCACTCATACACCAGATGTCACCCAAGCACAGTTCTCTCATCAAGAACTTGAGTTAACTAAAACGTTGTTTTGGGAGTCAAAAGTCTCTGTTTTGACCTATCTATTTTTAGATCTAGCACTACATTGAAATCACTTTCTATTATGATTGGAGATTTATATTCCACTAAAGCTGAGTTAAAATGCTTATGGGGTTCAGTATCATCTGCATTTCCATCCATAAAAACCTGCACAGGTCATCACATGATGATGTGTCCTCTACTCTGCTATTACCCACCTTCCAAGTGTATTTACTTTATACTATAATACCTCTATCCCATGTCTTGCTCATACTAGAATTGCAACACCCGTACTGCAATATGCCTAGCCAGTAGCCACAGCTTGTTGAACCCACTTTTGCCTCTCAATTAAGTTTCTAATCTCACTTTTAAGTAAATGTGTTTTCTGCAGGATTATTATTTGCACCCCACTAACCTTGATGTATCCCATAATCAACCTACTTTTCCTTTTCCTCCTAATTCCATTTACATTCCACATCAACAGAGACACTTTACCTCTATCCATCTTTACAACTTCCCCTCCAATCTACCCACAACCTATTGCGTCTGGCGCCTGCACTTTTTCCTGCCTCCACGATATCTATGGTCTAGATAAATGGTAGCGAACTATATTTTCTTTTTTTTTTTTTTTAAATATGCTTCACCCCGTGCTCATTCATCCCAACTCCAACCCCTTCACCAGCCCCCAGGAACCCTCTCCCTTCCAAAAGTCCATCCCTTTCTTCAGAGCTCTGAGGCATGTTTGCATTGTGGGTACATTACTAAGCTTTTACCCCTTTTTCTCAACCTCACCATGCTACTATAAAAAAATCCCTCCACCAGTACAAGGGGGACATCACGACTTGCCACTCTTACATTGATTTTGCCTTCATCTAAGTAATAAGGTCTGTCACTCCACTGGATTCCTTCAAAGTAAACATTTTATCCCACATGACTCTGATTGTGGCACGGAACTTCAACTGCTCTTTGGCTCCTAACTTTCAAAGCTCATCCATGTGCTTTAACCTAAAAATGTCCAGGAGAATATGTTGACTGTCCCATGCCAGCTCTTCCTCTGACATATTCAGAGAGAACACCTCCTTGAACAATCTCACTATAAAAGATTTCAGGTTGCCTCCCTTCAGCCTCAATGGAGTTCCAGAAATTCTTATAGTTTTGCGTCTACCATTGCTCTCTAATATTTCCAACCTTTCGGGCATCTCGTTATCCTCCTTCTCTAGGGCTTGTAACTCCTTCTTATTGCTCTTTTGTGTGGAGGTGAATTCTTGTACTGTATTGTCTAATACTTTTATTTGTGATGGTAAACCATCAATCTTTTCTTCCGAGATAAGCACGCCTCTTGTATAGTTGTCTGATTTTGTTCCGAACTAGTGAACCTCACTCGTATCTCTTGTGATAGGTTCTCCACTAAACCCCACACCTTCTCTGCTTAATTACTATTTGTTCCTCTTCCCTGGTCGAGATCCACAGTATTAATGGTGGCCTCTTGATTTGCCCAGCAAGGCATGCAAATCTATTGCATCTATTGCAAATCTATTGCCTACTTTTAGTCTCTTGTCACCTATTTCTTTCATTGGGGGTTCTTTAATCTTCTTGATTTTCCCCTAAATAGGAATTTATTTCAGCCATCCCACTATAAAAGCTCACCTTCTGTGATTGAAACTTAAAAAAGGATCTAAGGGAGGGAGTTATCTTCACTGTTGTCCCCAATCTACTTATACTACTTAATCTCTTCTATCAGTTCCTTTCCTAATGCTGTTCTTGACAGTGGTGTAACGAAACTTGAGGGGGCCGCCCTGCAAGGTACGTGGAGGGGCCCCCTCCGACTCAATCAGGAGCTCTGGGTGCTGGGCTGAAGGGGCCCTCTGGAGCTTGGGGGCTTCCCCTAACCACAGGAGCTGCGGGGCCTATGTTACGCCGATTCAATGAGGTGCAAAATCACATTTGGTACAACATAAACAGGAGTAGTGTGACACTAGGGTGACCAGGCATCCCGGATTTGCCCGGATGGTCCTGTCTGTTCAACAGTTGTCCAGGCAGATTGCGGTAAAAGTTCCTCATGTCCCGGTTTTTTGAGAGGGTAAACTAAAACCAGTGTGAGGCTCTTTTTTTAGATGTTCCAAAGCATGGCTAGTAAGCAGCTGTTCTGAGTAAGCAATTTAATTAACAGATATGATGCTGGTTTTAAAAATTACATTGTATTTATTTTCTTGGTGCCTCTTCTGTGTGGGTCTATGGGGATGAGGGCTGTCATTCTTTCATTAAATCAAAATCAACAAAAGAGTGACTGAAAAGACCAAAAGAGGGATAGTCAGTTACTACCACCAAAGGGAGAGATTTCTCAAACCATGAGCAGTCATACAGTTTAACATTGCATGCACGGTGTGGAAAAGAAAAAGAGCCCTCAGGCACCCACAAGATAGTCGGTTTCCATTTGTCTTCATTGGGTTCTTTTTTTAGAAAGTAGTGATTAATTGAGTTAAAAGAAGTGTGGACTACTCCCCAGATTTACAAAATTATTTTATTCTTTGCCACTTTATTGCTGTACATTTGTAGTCCTTCCTCTATTTTTGTGAAATGTCCCAGTTTTTGGGTCGCACGATCTGGTTATCATAGTAGTGTGGCAATAGTATAATATGAAATGAGGTTGCAAAATCGCTCAAAAAAGACAGAAACTGTCATAGAAAGTTGTCACATGAGGGTAATCGGTGTGCATTAATGTGATAGGATGGCAGCTCATTCACGTGAAAAAGCACCATTAGTGCAACACTAGCATAGGTTTGCAAAACGTTTATAAACACAAATTTGCAGCATCACATTTGAGTAAATTCACTCTCTGTGTAAATGATGCAGGGTGCACTATCACCTTTTGAATCTAAATCTTATGGGTGCAAAAATACACAGAGTGCAAATTTAGCAGGCGTGTGTAGTACAAATCCCTTTTAGGAGCAAAAACACATTTCAACAAAACTGAATTTAGTTGCAAAATCTGATTTGGATGAAAAAAGTGCTGGGTCTGATGAGACACTTTTGGGTGGAAAAATAAAATTAAGACAAAAAATTGTTTTGGGGCAAAAAAACATTTAGGTGCAAAATTACTCTAGGCACAAAGTCTGAGGTGCAAAGTGATCGAATACAGAGAGAAAATATGGTTATAAGAAGTTACATTAACTGTACATATGAGATGGTGGATATAGACTATTTTCCAATCATCACTCCAAAATGTAAAGCAGCACAATACACATATAGATTTATACAAATTGAAAATACTCTTTAAGTAAGCAATGCTGAAGGGGGTCGACCCAAACAATTCAGTGGGTGGAGGAAGTCTCAGTTTTCACTAAATTTGGAGGAGCGAGAAGAAAGAGAGGGAAGAGGGGGAACAAGCACAGGGTTGGACAGCTGGCAGCGGCAGGAGAACCAACACTGTTCTCGTCTTCTCACAGGGCACAAAGGAAAAGACAGAGTTCAAAGTGGTTGCTGGCTGACAGTTGCGGAGGGGCCCCTGGAGCACAGGGGCCCCCCGAACCGCTGGGCTGCAGGGGCCTGTGTTATGCCCCTGGTTCTTGAGACACCCTTGACCCTTCAGCTGTCCTCATGACATTGCCCCAGATACTTTCGCTGTATGTGCTGTCTTCCACCCACTTCGTTCTTAATGCCCCCACCTTCTTTCAGCCTTTAATGCTCTTTGCAGACCTAAGCATGTATCTTTCCACCAGGGCAAGTAAGTAAGTAAGTAATCTCTTTATTGCATGATTAATTGAAACCTTTTCAATCAGTTAAAACATATGTGTAAAAAGCAAAACAACATGATTTGTAATACCAGAATTAGTTAAATGCATTTAAAATGTGCAATGTTTCCATAAAAGTACAAGAAGAGTAAAAGCTGGCATATAGTACAGCGAATAAGGTGAGTAAGGTAGCGAAAGTGCAAAAATAAAATTGGGAGTATAAACTCCTAAGCAATCCTTGGCAATGCCAGTTCCTTTAAAGTTAGTGTTAAGGATTTTGCTCTAAATAGCATTGGAGTCTATACGTGGGCATCCAAAAAGTCATTGTTGATAGTTGCAATCTGCAGTTCATCGTGTCATTTGCTTACCCAGTTCATTGCACCCCTTGTCAGATAATTTCAATGTTAGTGATAGGCTAGTACCTAGGCCCGCGTAGCTGAGCCTGGGATGACACGATAGATTTGAGGATTTTATATCGTCGATACTGGCCCACAACCCAAGAGTGGCTGCTTAAAAACATGAAGGAACAAAATTACCAGGGACAATCTCTTTCAAACAGGTTTGTCATAAATAACTCGGAGGATGGGGGCCTAAATTGATGGCCAGTTTATTAGAGAACTTCAGTGGAAAGCTTTGCTTTTGCTGCACTCATAAACTGAACAAGGCTGCAGGCCAACTGAACATTACTATCCTCGAAGAAGGCCTTTACCGCCTGTCTCCATGTTTGTACCTGGCTTTCGATCAGGCGCAGCTTTAATAGCTGTTTTAGTTCCACTTCCAAGCCCTTGCAAATGCATAGTAGATGTAGAACATCCTCATTGGTGTCTCTGCATAATCTGCAATAGTTTGTTGTGTCTGTGCACTTCCGTGGTGGAAGGTAACACTTTGCGGGTAAAATTCCCAACCTCAGAAGCAAGAATCTTGTTCCTAGGTATGGTTGTGGCCTGCCCTTTGAATAGCTTTGAATCACAAACCAACCATGGGCCCTTCTACTGAGTGCTGCTTTGTCTTCTTCATGCGATACAATCGTTACTGATTTATTTACCAGTTCCTTGAAACTTTTATGGGATATACTAGTTTCCCATAGGTCCTGTAACACAAGCAGCTTTATTGCTGATTGAAGGTAAACCATGGCTGGGCTGTCTTTTTTCCTTGTCATTTCCTTCCACATTTGTGAGTTCGGTGTGCCTGTGCTCGGCTCCTTTTGTTTTATACTAGCACTTGGCATAGGCGCCCTTCTGTGATATTTGCTGCTTTTGGAGGCCGAACTCTAGCCTTATTTGTGCTGGCGAAGTGAACTGCAGGAGAATTAATATTATTCTCATGGCCTTGGAGACCGCATTATCCAAGGTAACCTGGTCTCTCCCTCTCATTGATTCACTGCCAAAAGTGATCGTAGGTAAAAGCCTTGCTCGGAGCACTTCTAGTAAAGGAAGATTGGGGCCGGTTATTTTGTACTTGATATTTTTTAATGCAACTGCCAGTATGGTCCCTCTACCTTTGATAGCTGCTTTCTGTTTGAGGGTCGAGCTGTTCCTGTCAAAAATGACTCCCAGATACTTATATTCCTCAACCATCTCCAGCAGCTGGCCCCCCAACATCCATCGGGGTTGGTGTTTGTTGTTCCGCTGGTTTAGTACCATGACTTTGGATTTTCCAAGGTTTATACTTAACCCGTTCTTCCCACCAGGAGATTGTTGTTTGCATTCCAGCGGGGAGTTCACTCTGCTTACCTCTCCATATACCACCTCCCTTATTTCCTGAGTTCCATGTGTCATAGTCTCCCTTACCTCCTTTACATTGTCTCTCAGGCTACCCTTCTACCTCTGTCTCTGGAGAACACCCCAACTTATGTCCGACATCCAGTCTTCATTTCAGTTTGCCCCTGCACTTCCTTTCCTGTGTACTGCCCACTCATTTATGGAGCCAACGCCGGTGGTGCTGACTCTGCCCATGTTTCTGTACAGAGGAATACGTGCCCATGCCACCGTCTTCCTTCTCAGCTCTGCTGCAGTTCAGACCCAGCATTTCTGACACACTGTGTAGTCTGAGACACCACCTATACAGGTAGGAGCTTATTAAGGTCTTCACCTAACATTCATTTATACTTTAACCATTGCCCCCTTAGACAGTCTCATGGGTAGGAACAATGCTTAGTTTCCAACTCATCATTCAGAAACATTATGTCCAGGACTAATTGACTTCAGTGTGAGATCCTTAGATAAGGCTTCTTGAAAGACATCCTTTGTCAATTTTAAAACTTTTTCATATGACAGAAGAAATATTAGCTTTCTGTCAAATATTTAGGTTTATCAAGTCACTTCTGGTATTTTGGTTAATTGCCATGGACATACTTTGAGCTACAAATTCTAGTTAATGATTGGCACACTACCTAAAGGACCACATGTGTCATCACCACTTGCGTCAATATATCTTGACGAGCATCTTTGCCAACAATAATCTCCTGCTTGGCTCAAGATAGCTAAGTAACCTTACTACAAGTTGACTACCATTGGAACCTTCACATCTACAAGCTTACTATTTGTTAGCCTTGAAAAAGTCACTGCATGACTAAACACGTGCCAGCTGTTATCCAATATTGAAAACCCTGCAGATTGGCTGTTTCGATAAGAATGTACTGAAGATTACAGAAACCTCTTTTCTTCAAGAAACCCATACAATTGAATCATCAATACAAATCCTTACTTTATGGACTTCCTAACATTAGCAGGTTTCCTACTGAGTGCTGTGGTGTCTTTTGTTGTTTAATTTACACAGTTGATTCTGTGGTCCGGTGTGATCTTACACCTTTGGTAGTAGGGAGTGTGATAGCTATAGAGCACCAGCCCAAAATATTTGTAAGAGTATAAGACTATACTATACCCATGTAGTCACGGTACAACAATAGGTGAGAACCACACTATTCTGATGCTGTTTCACTCTGTTTCACTCTGTGTGTATGAATGTGTTCCCTTCTCCATTACCTTGCTATCCAGCCCTTCTCTCGCTCCTCACACCATTTTCCAACTCTCTCTCATATATTTTGAGTGCCATGAGCTCCTCTGACAAGCCTCTCAGCTGGCTGCCATGTTACCTATACCACAAGCTCTCATTATGGTCTCAACAACCCTGATAAAGGCCCTAAGTTATGCAACCAGTACTGACACTACTCCATCCTGAACTGAAGGAAACACAAGCAATCCCACAGTGTTTCTGGCCTTTTTAATTAGATATACCTTGAATCCAGTGGGACAGTGAGCAAATAACCCATGTCTGAGCATACACTTGGCCACTTACAGCATGAAAGAATGAATTATGGGATTTGTAAAGAACCTAAATCACCCCAGGAAGGGGTATCTCCGTGCTAAAGGTGCAGGAATAAATTGCCAGTAGGATCAGTTACTGAAGAATTCTGTTTTCAGGAGTTTCCTGAAAAGGAGGAGATCCGAGCACATACATACATGTACAGGTAGTGAGTTCCAATACCATGGGGCAAGGTAAGAAAAAGCTTTGCCCCAACACAGAGTTTCCTATAAAGGGGGATAACAAGAAGAGCTTTTTCCCCTGAACGAAGAGATCTGTCAGGGTGAAAGCAAATATGTTTTTCCGCAACGTAGCTTGGACTTCTGTCATTAAGTGCTTTATGGACAAAACAGAAAACTTTGAACTTAATTCTTTGGCGGATGGGTAGCCAATTACAACAAACACTTAGAAGGCGATGGAAGTACTGCATGCAAATAGCGTACACCACAGGCAATCGGTCTCCATAGCATGTAAACCAACTGTATTTCACCCGCTGTGCCACTCTGGACAGAGGCATGCCGTTGCAAATCACTGCTAACAGTGCTGGTTGTGGGAATGGCCCATACAAAACTGACAATCACTCTGGGTAGTATTCAAACCAATTGTTATTTACCATCTTGCCACACTTGACAGAGTTTTATAAATATTGACCCTGCTTCTCCTGGGAACAGTTAATCTCCAACAAGGAAAAGGTGTGGTGCAGCGGCCAGGGCAGCTGACTCTGGAGCGCGGGGCTCACGGTTGGATCCCCAGAGCCGAAGGCAGATCAGCTCAGTATCATGTGACTCTGGGCAATAGCTCACTGAATCTCCCTGATGGCCCCCAGCACTTTGAGACCCTTTGGGGTGATTATTTTGGGCTCTACAAATACTGGGTTTATTGTCCCAAACTGCCAGGTAAAGCCCCTTCCAAAAGGAACACATGTAACAAGAAGAAGTGGAGAAGTGTGGCTCACTGGTTAGAGCAGGCAGACCCTGAAGCAGAGGTCAGACCCGGGACCAGGGTTCAATTCCCGACGCGGCAGGGTCTTGAGCTCAAATGTCCATGGACTCGATAATTCTCGCTTCGGTGCCTGACCTAATCATGGGTTCACACTCTGCAACTCTGGGCATTAAGCTTGCTTAATCTCCACAACGGCCCCCCGTGGCGGGATGCCTGGCTTTCACCTTGGGGATGCCCTGTAGGGGCTATCTCACAGGGAAAAGCCAGGACGGGTTCCCAAGGCAAGCGCGGAGATACCCCTTTGGGGGTCGATTCAGGCGCTATATAAGAAACATAATAATAATAAAAATAACCCACTTTTAGCCTCAAAAGTTAGAAATAGTTAGATCCTGCAGCATCGCGATCAAGGGACCTTCATCAGGGCATCCCTTGGACACACAGGGCGTTACTTCTAACATTCGAAGATAATATGAGGATTCATTGCAAATAGTCGAAATAACATAAGGTAGAATTCCAAACCATCATTTTTGCCAACTGTTTCGGTCGAGTTGCAGGCCCGCCTTATGCAAATCAAGACTAAGTTAGCTCCTCCTGGGCCCAGACCATCCATAGTTTCCAGGTGAAGCCCCTCTCTGGAAGGGAACACAAGCAAACCAAAACTGATTCTGGCCTTGTTAGGCCTCATCAGTGAGGTATAGCTTGGCTCCTGTGGCACAGCAAGCTATATAAAAATGTATGGGCATGCCACTGACCATTAAGAAAGTTACATCAAACACACATTAGGTAATTGTTGGAATGTCAGTAAATAGTCTAACCCACTAGAAATTGCTCTGCAAGCATTCTAACCCATCATTTTCCACCCATTGTGCTTCTCTAGTCAGAGCAAATCAGACTGGCGTTGGCGTTGTTAGGTGTCCTCAGTGACGTATAACTCGGATCCCTGGCACAGCGAACAACAGAGCCGCCCGGACCGGCCGTTACGGGCACCGGGCAATCCCCTGGTGCGCCGCAAGGGTGGGGGCCGGTTTTGGGCTCCCGGGGGCCGTTTTTGTTACAGGGCCATTTTTTCAGTATAGCTGCAAAATCGGCCCTGTAACAAAATCGGCCGAAAACCGGCCATGGCAAAGAGCTCGGTTGCACCCCCCAACACCCCCACCCCTGGGAGGGAGGGGGTGCCGGTCGAGCACTTTGCCTGAGAGCCACGTCTGCGGCTGCCCTCCTTGATCCCATGTGGTAATATAACTGTACCAGATTTCACCTGTGCTATTTCTCTGCAAATATGAAATGTGTATGTCCCACTTCTTTGTCTTGCATACTCCCTTAGCAAAACAGTTTCATTTGGTTGTTCAATTTATCCACTGGTTATTAATTAAGTACCACATCTATTCGAAAAAAGTGACAATTTTATCAAAGTAGTCACTTCCAGCAGAGCACAGTTTTGTGAAGCGATCTCGACAACACATTGATAAAAAATACAAAAGAAGGTTGACATAAAGGGATTATGTTAGCTTTTCCGCCATTTATACGTTTCTTATTAATAGAACGTGTTTTTTTTTTTACATACAACGTGACTACGAGATCCGTGAACATAATATACTGGACTCGCACTGGTTTATCAAACTATTTTCACATTGGCATGCTCTACGTGTTTCAAACCTCAAATAACGGTTTAGTATCTTTTGCAGGCTTTGAATTCACCTAGCTGGCTCGCATTTCATGAGGTTAACTGAATGTGGTCGACAGGAAAAGAGAGGTATTAAAAAAGGTGTTTTCCAGCACCACCTAGTAATCTACGGCTATGGAGTGACCTGATGGGCCATAAGGCGCTTATCAACACTTACTGTGCAGCCTAACGGATAAGCTCGCAGATTCAATTGTGGGCTTGCCTTTCGGACATGACGTTTCACCAAACACCGTCAAACATGCAAAATCTGTTCGCTGCAGACTGTGGAGGTCTCCTCCATGCCTCTTCCTCGTCGCCACTTTATGACTCAGATCTCACTTATTATTATTGGCCTGTAAATATTCATGAAATCATTGGCTCCTGTGTACACCGCTCTCAAACTGAGAGTTCGAATTGAATAACTGCTGAAAGTCTGCTAAAAAATCCCCCATGATCCTGTCCTGAACATCATACCAGGAATAAAACAAAAGGAAGCAGCAGGTGAATAACATCTTCAGGATGATAACTCAATTTCTAGAAGATTAAACACCATCACGAGGCATCAGCAGCTCAGCAATTCATTTTATGAGTTGGCTCCCTGCTAGCCCATAAAGCTCCTAGCTTAAGAGGTTGAAAACAGTGAGCGATTCAAGCCTTTCGTATCTAGACATCTTGAGAAACAAAAACAAAAATCAAACAGGAAAGTGGTTGTGAGAAGGAGATGGTGATGGTTCACCTGTTTCAAGTACTATAACAGGTGATCATTTTTCTAATTACCCCCTTAAAATATTGCAATCGCTTATGATAGAGAGAAAGAGAGAGAGAAAGTGTGTGTATGTGTGTGTATATGTGTTTCTGTGTATGGGTGTGTGTGTGTGTGTACAAAATTGAAAATATTAACATGGATTCAGGGGCTTGCATGGCACGCAGACTAATGAATATAACCAATAAAATATGCACATGGTTGTAATAAAATCTCATCACTTGAACTATGCAAATTTAAATCATTTACCATGAGAAATTAAGTCAATAATGCATAAGACAAAAACATAAATTAATAAAAATGCACAGTATTACACGATACCCCACTGTAAATCCTCTACTGCTTCTCACGAAATTCATAGCAAATAATCTCTAAATCACATCACAAGGGCTAAATAACATTTTAATTGTTCCCTGACAAAAGCAGGTTATATCTCGGGGTTAATTACTGGGTGGTGCATGAACAAAGCCATTTCAGGCGAGCAAAATAAGCTACTCAGATGCATGAACACACTTATGCACTGTGTTAGAGTTTTGGTATAGTTGCAAAAGCACAAAGCTTCAGCACGGTGCATGCTGACACAGCTGCATGTTTATATGTAATGGAATCACGATGGTCGAAATTTTTGAAAGCAAGAAAAATTCGCCTGAAAACCTTCTATAGTCTCAGCCGTGGCAAGACAGGGGCGTAACACAGGCACTGCAGACCCTACAGCGCATGCATGGGGCCTCAGCTCTTCAAGGGGGCCCCATTTAGCCCAAAGCCAATGAAGATCCGTGAGATGTGAGCAGTGCTTAATTTGAGCCGGTGGTTTCCGGTAGTCTGCACTGGTACTTAATTGCGAAAAACGGCACTTATGACAATCTGCCACATGGTGGCACTATCTGTCAAATTTAGAGATGAGCACAATAACAGTTATTTATAAATTCAGTAAACATTAAAAAATGACTAATACGCACCTCTCAAGCCATTCTTATATCTTCAGGGGTGTGGAATAGTCTGAATTGTCACACTTGCAGGTGTGATGGTTAGTAGCTGTGGTGGTACGCTGATTGACAGCACCAGCAGGGGGAATGGCATGGTGTAGGCTGCAGTGGCCTCTTTACAAGAGCACTGGTACTTCATTTTTTTACAAATTAAGCACATTTCTTCTTGACCTTAGGTCTGGCAGGTGCACTTGATTGAGCTGAATACCTTTGATTAGATATATCAAATACATTGCAGAAATGTTTGTGTTCCTCAACAATTCCCGTTGGAATAAAATATGGCTACAGCTAATTTAACCAGATTCTTATTTGCTGTTTATTTATTCAAGGGTGGGATAATAGCAAGTACAGATACATGGTGGTGTAAGATATTCTATGCTGTAAGACCAATATGATATGGATAAAGGCCCAAATCATGCTAGGTTCATGAACCATGAAATATGCATTACGCCTGTATTAGGGTAAGAAGTTTCCAGTAACTAGAAAAATGAATTGTGTGATCTGAGGAACACCGCCATGTCCAAGAGGAAAAAAACAAGGTATTAAAGGTGGCATACTATAGTCTGGCCCACCTGGGAATTGGAATGTGAGTCTACTGGTGCAATACACACCTTAGCACTATGCACTAGGACCAGACAGTAGCTCTCTCAGCTGATTAGATACAGGCAGCCAGGGGTAGGCCAACTAGTTGCTCAATTTATAGTGGGAATAGTGACAGTTCGCATGGGTCAAGGAGTAGAACAGGTGACCACGAGGAATAATGCATGTCTTATGCATGCCTTCGCAGTGTCAGGAGACTCTAAAGAGAGATCTAGAGACACTTATTCTGGGACTTGTTCAATTGAGTCCAATGCTCACACCACACTATCGGATGTGAGCTGTTAGATACCTGTAAGGTGAATGACACAAATGTCAAAGAAAAAATATTGTGTGTCCTGAATTTTGTTTCAGAATTATTGTCACTAACAAAAAATTGTGACATAGAATATCGAAGAAAAGAATATCAGGCATTTTTTGGTATGCACTATTATGGCAATATAGTTTATATTAATATAGTTGTAATTAATACTTATAAAAAGATATTTCATATATATATTAGTGTATTAATATTAGATGTTAATAGTCTGAGTATAATTTTTATTCAATTTCAAAATATAGTTTGTAATTTTACATGCATAATTCAATACACTTTTCTGATTAATTAGTAACTGATAATCCAGTCCAGTGTTGTTTGTTTTGTAGTGGATATTCATCTAAATTGTTTAAATAATTCATTTCTATTTTTTATTCAAATTTAATTTGATAATTGAGTATATATTTTCATTTTTGAAATGTTGTTTGTAATTTATATTAGTTGCCGGTTGTTGGGTTTGCAGGATAATAGGGTGGGAAGTTAAGTCATTATAATTAATTTAAATCAAACAACCGCAAAGGTGCACCACAAAACATGAAACAATAAGTGCAAATGATGTTTAAGCACATTGAAGAAATATTTCTCAGAGATGTTGAAGGTCTTCTTTTAATCTTTATTTTCAATAAGCAGTAAAACACATACAGCCGACGCGTTTCGTCCCAAACTGGGACTTCTTCAGGGCTTTCAATTTATGGGACGTCGCTTATGGTGAAGAAAGTGTGAGAGGTACCGGGGTCCAAAGATCACCTTCCCGGATACTGTAATCCTGTTATGTATTGGTTCATTCAAATGTTGAATTTGCAAGCATGCTAATGGGCAACGAAGATAATGTTTATCAGAGTTCCTCGGTGGTGTAGAAGATCTTGCCACCTTAATAATATTTCTGTCTCAGGCCGTCTACTGAATAAAATGTAGAACTAGTGGTGGACTGAAGGTCCTATTAGTCCAAGGGAGGAGGGTGTAGGCACTGTGTTCCAGTAGGCCGTTCTAGGAAAAGCGGCCGGCGCCCATCCACAGCCCTCGTCCCGACGAAACACCCGCAGCGACGTCCCATAAATTGAAAGCCCTGAAAAAGTCCCAGTTTGGGACGAAACGCGTCGGCTGTATGTGTTTTACTGCTTATTGAAAATAAAGATTAAAAGAAGACCTTCAACATCTCTGAGAAATATTTCTTCAATGTGCTTAAACACCATTTGCACTTATTGTTTCATGTTTTGTGGTGCACCTTTGCGGTTGTTTGATTTGCATTAAAATTCCCTAGGGAATAGGCACGGTGATGATGGGTGCCATTCAGTGTGCACACAACCCCCTTGATTAATTTAAGGGTCAAGGAACTTCACAGGGGGAAAGCTAGTCAGGTGCTGACTCTAGGAAGGGTCCATCATTATATTCTGTTTTTTATTATAATTAATTTAATTTGGCTGTTAATTATGGTTTATTATAAATAGTATATTCAATTGATTTTAAATTGTTGAATTTTGTGTTACGTTAATTATTTTAGTTAACATTCAAAACTATGATATATATTTCCATTTGTATTCTATTATTTATAATTTATATTTTAGTCGCGAGTTGTTGGTTTTTTAGGGGAATAGGGTGGGCATTTTTTGAAATTAAATTTTTTTTTTAATTAATTGCTAATCGCATTTATTTGTTTAATTAATATCTATATATATATAAAAAACCAAAGTATTTCCGTTTGTCCTTTATGCATTACTGCACCATTCATCCGATCAGCATGAAACTTTGGGAAGTTGTTGAGTACACTCCCGCGAAAGTTTCTGGCAAAAATAAAAATAAAATAAAAAAAAATAAAAAAATGTTAAAAGTTGTTGAGTACACTCCTGCGAAGGTTTCTGGCAAAAAAAAGAAAATGTTGTTAAATATCGGCCCCCGGCCACCCAGGGCCCTCATAATCTTTCCAATACTGAACGTTTACACTTTCCGGTGCAACTCGCTTTTGCAATGACCATCAACAAAGCACAAGGACAATCGCTGCAAGTGTGTGGACTAGATTTGGAGAATCCGTGCTTCTCACATGGACAACTGTATGTGGCCAGCGCATGCGTCGGAAAAACTTATGATTTATTTGTGTACGCACCAGACGGAAAAACAAAAAATACCGTGTATCCCAAGCACACGAATAAATAAACAGAATTAAAACAACACTTTATGCATTACTACACCATTCATCCGATTGCCATGAAACTTTGGGAAGTTGTTGAGTACACTCCTGCGAAGGTTTCTGGCAAAAACATTTTTAAAAAATCGACCCAAAAGGGCCCTCATAATCTTTCTAATCCTGAAATTGACAGCGAATTTACGAGCATCGTCGACAGTTATGCCCCCCCTAAACGGAAATCGATTTGTCGAACTACATCTAAAGCACGAAAGAAAAAAGGCATTACAAGCTTCAGAAACAGACGAGCAATGGGAAGCAAGATCAGAAGCTGTTCGAACACAAACTGGTCAAGCACGTTCTTCTCAAACGAACGAGCAACGAAAATCAAGATTGTAAGCTGATTGAGTACACACTGCTCAAGCCCGTTCTTCACAAACGAACGAGCAACGAGAATCAAAATTGGAAACAGATAGATTACGCACTGCTCAAGCCCGCTCCAATGAAACAGGAGAGCAACGAGAATCAAGATTGGAAACCGATCAACGGGAAGTAAGATTAGAAGCTGTTCGAACACAAACGGGTCAAGCGCGTTCTTCTCAAATGAACGAGCAATGAAAATCAAGATTGTAAGCCGATCGAGTACAAACTGCTCAAGCCTGTTCAAGTTCAAGTTTAATTAACTTTATTCGATTTTCACAATGTTAAAAATCACAAAAGCAGGTGCATACAAAAAAATACATCTTTACAATACAACAATAATAAATAGCATTTAGATAAAAAAATATTAAATCATTGCGGTGAATCTATCGAATATAACATTTTTTGCTACCCAAATGAATTCCGTAGCCTTAAACACTTTTTAAAAACGCTATCATAGTCATTATACATACAGTTTTCCCCAACTGTTGTAAACTGAGGTACGCTGGCCTACATTGCCGCCATGCACCCCCTCTCAAATATTGCTTAATCCATCTGCAGCGTTCTTTTTTATCCAATTTACAGAACAAAACCAGGTGGAAGGTGGTTTGAGATGACATGTTATCACATGGGCATGGGGCAAGGATTCTGTTCCAATAGTTTTTAGCTGGGAACGTCACTAGTCGGTGGAAAAGGTAGAACCTAAATCTGGTCAAGATAAAGCGTTCAAAACCCAAGGTCACAATATTTAAATATGGTTGTATGTTATGGGTAGTCAGTGACAGTTGATGTTCACTCACTGTTTTCTTAGAGACCTCCCCTACACACCTTATCAGGATACAGTGCTCCACACATAATTTTGTCAAGACTTTTTGGGGGATTTCCCCAATTAACTCTGGATTACTATACCACGCTGGCCTTTGAAGGTCAGTTAGGCCTTCCTGACATACTCAAGCCAGTTAATAGCTTTACATTGTCCATACCCATAACATCTCTAATTATACCCTGGTTTAGGCAAAGTTCTTCTGAGGCCCACACTCTCCACCACAACAGAATAGGTTGGATTCTAATCAAATCAGTTATGTGGTCCATAGCTAGTTCGGCGTGACAATTATAGACAGATGTGCTCTTAGGGAGGGCTAGGAGGTATCTAAAAAAATGATTTTCTACAATTTGCAGTGGTGTTACATCATGGTACCCCCAAATCCCTGCACCGTACAGAGCAATACTTCTGTACTTTGCCACATAAATACTAAGCATGATTGCAGGTTTTTTTTTACCTAATTTGGTTGAAAGATTTATCAGCGCCGCTATTGAACGTTTGAAGTACAGATTCCTATTCTTTACCTCAGGACCCCAGGTACCTGATCCGTCAATTAAAACCCCCAAATATGGGAATGTTTTAGTATGTTCTACTTGGAGACCTGCCACTTTGCGATGTTTACAGCTGGCTCGACCTTTGCCACAGCACATCACAAAAGACTTCTTGGCGTTAATTCTAAGTCCCCTAGCCTCCATAAATTCTACATTCTTTAATAGGGCCCTTTGTGCACCCACCTTCGTTCAGGCCATCAATACTGCGTCGTCCGCATAGAGAAGGGAAACAATCTGCCTATTAACGTACCTTGGCGAATCGATGTTACTGGCCCCCAATTCCTTCTCCAAGCTGTTCGTGTATAATGAGAAAAGGAATGGGGCCAGCACGCAGCCTTGTCTCACCCCCTTCTCTATGCGGAAAGACCCCGTGCACTCCCCCCCAACCCGCACCTTACTTTAGCTGTTGCACCTGAGTATAGTTGTCTCAGAAAGAGCACTATAGCAGGGTCGACATTCATCTCCTCCAATATTTCCCATAGCTTTGAGTGCACAACGCAATCAAAAGCAGAGGAGAGGTCGACAAATATTGCATACAGGCAACCTTCTTTGGCCCTGGTGTACTTCCCTTGTATCATTAAAAAATTCAACACCTGCTCCACCGTACCCATCCCTTTCCGAAACCCGTATTGTACTGGACTTAAAATATCATGTTCCTCAGCCCACATTTGTATTTTATTCAAGACCACTCTCCCGGCAATTTTCATTAATGAATCTAGGAGAGATATAGGTCTATAATTAGACGGGCTCTTCCTGTCCCCCTTTTTGTATATGGGAATTATCACTGATTCCGACCATGTCTTAATAAATCCTTTAGCACAGCAAGCGCTAAAACCTGTGTACAGAGTGGGGCCCATAGATCAATATTCATCTTATAGAGGTCACCAGGGATCCCATCGGGTCCCGGGGCTTTATTATTCTGAGTAGCATTTATAGCTATCTGTACTTCTTTAAGGGTGAAATCAATTGGGATTGGGAGGAAATCACTCTCTATTAGCAGTTCCCCTTGCGCATTGCTGTAAACATCAGAAAAAAAGTCTATCCAAGACTTTTCGTCTATGGCTATTTCTATACTAGGTACCTCTTTGTTATTAAGAAGAGGTGTGTTGACTACCTGCCAGAATAATTTCGGATCTTTACTCTGTGCGGCCTTCAGTAGATTCTGCCATGCTTGATCTTTAATTTGTCTCTTCCGTTGGTGCCTTGCTAAATTGTAGGCCTTTGTATATACCCTTACTGCATCATGATCCCTTGGTTTGTTAATTAAGGCTAACTTAAGGGCCGTATGTGCTTTGGTACAATGGGAGTCAAACCAACCTTACTTTTATTGCTTTTACTAGAACAGGTCCTGGTTAACAAGCCCTGGATTATGGTAGTAATATGGCTAAAAGCCTCCAGAATTTCACCATTTGAAGACTT
The DNA here is from genome assembly GCF_964263255.1 of Lissotriton vulgaris. Lineage (NCBI taxonomy): Eukaryota > Metazoa > Chordata > Amphibia > Caudata > Salamandridae > Lissotriton > Lissotriton vulgaris. The sequence goes on along the minus strand of NC_141695.1, from coordinate 1,574,204,454 downwards.
CTCCTCTAAACATACCATAATGTGTGATAAGGCGTTTTCCACTACTATCTTAGACTTTTTTATTGGATCCACCGTACTCCATTTTAACGCAAGATCATTTTGACGTGCTACTACAAAGTCTTGCGTCCAAGCTAGGGACTCAATATTGGAATTATTATTACTTCCAAGGGTACTAATAGACATTTTTAGTGGTAAGTGGTCACTCAACCCGATGATAGGAATCTCGAAGTTAACCACCCAGTTGGCGAACCTATTCGGTATAATGATAAAATCAATGACAGAATGGAGCCCCCTGGCTTAGAAAGTAGAGGTAAACTCAACCTTTGGGGAGCATAACCTGTTAGCAAAACCGAGATCTAAATTTGCCATGATGCTATTCATTATTTCCCCTTTCTCGTTATGTAGAAAATGACTCCTTCCCGCAGTGTCCCCCTCCCCGTATTCCTGAAACCCACATGATAAACGATCACATAAATTTAAATTTAAATCACCTACCCAGATCAGTATTGAATCTTTCCCTTTCACATCTTTTATGCCCCTTATCTCTCCCTTCAACTTCGCTAAAACTTCCACAAAATTTGAGTTCTTAGTATTGTTGTAGAAGTTAACCACTGCCAACTCAACCCAAGGATTTAAGGAGATAGTAACCAGTTGGAAATAGTGAGAACTCATTCTACCAGAGATGTTACTAGCATTCAAAATATTAGAAACATATACACATAGCCCCCCTTTATGCCTGCCATGGCAGGATCGCACCTCTGGGATATGGAACGTCTTAAATCCATCTAGCTGTTTTTCAGTTAATACCCAGGTTTCCTGTACACATAGGATATCAATATTCTTAACAAACTGCACCCACGCAGTTTCATGTACTTTATTTGCCAACCCACAAACATTCCAGGACACAATCCTTACTTGTCGGCCGTGTGTAGTAGTGAATTTTCGTTTAAATGGAGTTTTAACTTTATTTATTTTACACGGCCCTATATCTAAAGGGATATTGATCCTCTTTATGGTAATATTCTTAGACTTATCCTCTATAGTTTCGGTTTCCATCGATACAATATCATTATCTATCCTTTTGTTAATCATGGTCCTAGATATATTATCCCTGGTTATATTTGTTTTAGTTTTGGGGAACTGCTGCCTACAACCATACAGTGGACTTAGCTCCTCCTTGGGGGCATTATCGTTCAACGCAGCTTGTATGTTTTTATATTGGTTTAGGTTCTTACTAAAAGTGAGATCTGATTTCTGATACCCCTCATACTCAGCAAGTTTAGGTGGATCGTTATTATTTACTTCAATTATACCATCTCCCAGTCAGTCACAGTCATTAAGACCGGACAATGCTGCAAACCTATTTGTGCCCTCAAAGGCTGGAGATAAGCCTACTGTCCTCTGATTCGCTAAATATGTATGCCTCATCCTGGGGTATCCCCATCCTTGTCTTTCTGTGGGATGTTGTGGCCTATATTTCATCCAATCATTTCCTCTTGTAAGTCTCATAGGTCTTAATCTATTTAAGTCCCTGTAAAAATATTCTAGTGGAAGGATCTTAATACCTTGAGATCGTGTCCCTCCCTTAAACATGACCTCACCCAATATCCTCCTAACTGGTTGCGGTGTGTTAAAATTAATCACAATGCAATCCCCTGTTTTATTTTTCAGTGTCCTGCCTAGCCATGCTACCCTCTGGGCCATTATGATGTTATGCCATATCTTGTGACCCCCATGTGTATTGGATGCTATCCAATGTGCCACCTTATTTTCAATCTGGATGTAGGTTTCGCTAGATCCCTTATTTAATTCAGGGACATTTCCCAGTACTAGTACAAGTGGTGACGCTTCAGGTGGCAGGTTAATGGTAGGTAGAGGGACCATATTTTTCACGTGTTCTGGTCTAAGGCCAAAGCCCTTTTTTACGCTCGATATCAATGATTCTATGTTCTGGCTACGTGGCTCCGAGATAGTACCTCCTACTTGGGCATAGTTCTTAGCAGGTGTGCTCTTGGAGTGTTGCTTCCCGTTATTAGGTGCGGGTTTTGGTATTTGGGACATAATTTGTGTTGGAATTTTTGCTACAATTTTATCCTGCTGTTTCGGTAATTCACTATTACTCACTGGGAGTGTAAGAATAGCCAGTTTAAGTGCATTATCCAGGGTTGTTTCGCTTAAGGCGTCCAATTTTGCATTAATAGCCCTTAATCTTTCAGTTAGGGGAAGTATAAAGGACCTCAATAATTTGGTCATATTACATATGGACATTTCAAACTCATTACTTGATCTTTGATCCCTTGGTTGAGACTGGTCATCCTGATTATCGGGTATTAACAAGCTAGTTAGTTGTTTGTTGGGTTTAATGGGAGTGATGGTAGTCCCAGTGACAGGTGATGAGGTCGCAGTACCAGAAAATTTTGACATTTTTGGTTTCCTACCCCCCTTTCCTCCCCCACCCCTCTTTCTTTTACCCACCTGTATATCACACATAAATATCCCAGTTTGCAAATCAACTGCCTGAACACTTTTTCTAGCCAAAATAGGGTGGAAGTCCTCAAAAGATATACTATTGCATGAGGATATACTTGAAGAAGATATGTCCTCACCCCATTCTGGTGAATTATCCCTATTTTCCATGTCTTCCTGCACGCTTATGCTAGCCCGAATTAATTTTTTGGCTGGGCATGATCAGGGGTAACGGCATTTTTCAGTGCTCCGAGTGAAGAACGTTTAGCTTCCATTAATTCAAGGGATAGACGTGTTTCGGTTAGGGCGATCTCTCTCTCAAAAACCCCAGCTGCTCTTATGAAAAAGACATCCAAAGTATCGGTTAAGCCTTCCCGCGTTGTGGTGGTCCCGCATTTCCCCTTCCCTCCAGTGTTTCGTACCATTGTCCCTCAAAGTCTTACATCCACAATAGAAACCTTAAGGGGCCAAAATGTCTCACCCGGATTGAAGAATGACAGAGGGGTGGCCCAGTCCAGTCTTGTCCGGCCTTGGACGGCCGTAGATGGCCCACCCTTTGCCCAGGCTTAGCCCGCGGCGCGTCCCGCGTTGCGTAGGGAGTACGGGTGTTTTGTGCGCCTCCGGGAGCTCAGGTGGACGTGTTGTGGTGCGCTGGTGGTTCTGGGGAGTGTAGTCCCCCCCGCTCGGCAGCCGCTGATGTTCCAGTAAGCGGCGGCGGGGGGAAGAAAGCAGAGCGGAGCAGGCAAGGAACAGAAGCGCCTCACGGGCACAGAGCGACCCCCTAGAGGTTCTGACAGGAAGCCACAGGTGAAAAGCCTGTTCTTCACAAACGAAAGAGCAACGAGAATCAAGATTGGAAACAGATAGACTACGCACTGCTCACGCCCGCTCGAATGAAACAGGAGAGCAACGAGAATCAAGATTGGAAACCGAACAATTACGCAGTGCTCAAGCCCGCTCGAATGAAACAGGAGAACCCTGAGGGCAGCAACGCGCGACGGGTAAGCTAGTTAGGTATATTTTTATTGTTTACGAAGTATGTAAATATTTTGCTTTACTTGAATTATTTATTAATTTATTGCCACATGTGTTTAACAATGATGCTTTTGATGTATTTTTATTGAATGATTTTAATTTTATGTAATATTTAAGTAAAATAATTATTTACATTTTATTTTATTTATGTATTTTGGTGTTTGTGTTTTTTTTGGTGAATGGATGGAAGCAAATTTAATTTGAAGCAATTGAAATTATTATTTGTATTTTCTTTTTTTTTTAGATTTTATAATATGTATTTATTTATACAGAGTCTGATTTAGTAATTTTCTTTGAGGTATTTAAGTGTTTTTGTCGTAATGATTATGAGACAAAATGGTATGTGTAATCCATCCAACATTCTCCCTACTTGTGCATGCAATGAACAGTGAAATTTAAATTTAACTCCTCCGAAGAACAATACTTTTCCTTCTGATGTTTAGACAGGAATGAAAATAGTTAATCTAACCCACCCAATTCCAACATGTTTCTTACGGTTGCTTACTCTGTGGTCGGGATTGTAAATCTAACTCCTCAGAAGTTTTGCACTTTCCCTACTGTTGCTTAGACTGGAGTGAGATAAGTACATCTAACTAATTTTGTTTTTTCATTTAAAAACAATGCATCTAGCTTCCATTAAGGGTGGGTTGACAATTTAATTTCTAAAAACAAAATTGAATAATACATTTGAAGATTTCTTTAGCCAAAGCACTTGATAGTACGTTTTGGTTCAGTTTTTTCTAATTCACCCCCTTTAAATCGCTCTGCTAACTGTGAAACAAATCATCAAGCTGTGCCCTGTATGCAAGCTGGGGATGAGATGGAGGCACATTTTTTATATTTTTTGTGATATGTATAAAAAAACAAATATCCTAATGTGAGAAAAAGTATGTTTGATGCTTGGTGTTCGGAAGTACAATGTCATGTAAGAATTTGTAAATATGATACAAGCTGTAGTGTGGCGTTTGGAACCTCAAGACCTTGCTCTTTGAATGAATCACAGCACCCGGTCAGACCTGCAACCCCCCATGCTCCCCCCCAGCGCCCTGCAACCCTCACTGGTGAGTAGCCACGTTTAACAAGCACTGATTGATTGATTGGAAATACTTGTTAGCCATTGGCATTTGAGAACTAAAGCTCTGAAATGTTTTTAAATTGTATTGGGCTCATTATGAGACGTGCCAATCTGAGATGAATTGGTAAATGTTTTAATTATTGTAACATTCAGTCAATTAGATTTTATCCCGCACAGGCAGCACCGGGCTAAGCCCGGGCAAAGGGCGGCCCCTCTGTGGCCCTCAGAGGCCTGAGGAGACTGGGCTGGGCCACAGATCTTGTTTCTGCTGCTAAAGACATCAATTATAAGTGAGACTTAATATTTTAAAAAACTTGAATGTTTTTGTAAAAGTGTTCTGCAGTACTTCATATATGTGATTGTTTTAATTCATTATTCTTTACCCAGAGTTTTACACTAAGCAGACGTGATGTCTAGAGGTAACGTACATAAACCTGCCTCTGGGCTGGGCACCATGGATAATTTCCTAGTTAAAAAGGTCAATCAGATCAATAATGAGAAAAGGGCCTCTTTAGGACTGGGAAGTGCCCCACTACCACAGGATGAGGCGCTTCTGTCGGCAGTGGATATACCTATGTCTGATAATCCTAATATTCCTGCTATCAGTAACAGGGATGCCATAATGACTGTAGCGCAGGTACATGTAGAGACGCAGGAAGACCCTCTTGATACCTCTATTGAGGAAATAGAACCGGTAAAGTCAGCGCCAAGACTGGTGAGACACTGTAGAAAATCACAGCTTAAACGGGGGGGGGTAAGCATAATAAAAAACAAGCCGAAACAGCTGCATCGGTTAGTAATGGCCCTATTTCAGGCCCTTGTCCTTCTGAGGGAAACAACGAGGATGGTATCAAAACACAATTTGAACAACTTAGCCTCTTGATAAGCACCCTAGAAGGAAAAATGGTGGCAAAAATGGAAGAGCTGTTTAGATCCCTGTCTATCAAGCTAGACACCTTAGCCTTAGAGGTAGACAGACTAGGTGGTTTATTGTCAGCACACCTGTCATCGGCCCCGCCTGTTAGACCTAAGGCTGTGGAAACAGGGCAGGGTCCCTTGAGGGAGTCGGTACAGCAGGTCTGCCAGCAAGTCACTGTAGCAGATAATGCTCCACCTAATCCCCCACCAAAAACTGTCCTGACTGCACAGACATCAGCAGATCAGGATGGCGGGTCAGATTTTAGACAAGTAAGAATAAGCTGTTACATTAATCTCCCACCTGACTGCGCACCTTATGTGGCTGTCTTGACTAACGTTCCAATTATAAAAGACCACCTTGCCCTGTCACAAGGGGAATCTCATGATTCACTAAAAAATAAAGCAGTAGCATGGCTGAACTCCAACTGTGGATTTCCCACTGCATATTCTGATCAAATACTTTCAGTGAGAAGGGTAAACTGGATTGGCCCATCTAGAAAGTTAAACAGTGGGGACTGTATTGTTGTCAACTTCAGACATCCCCAACATGTGGCAACAGTTTTACTAAGAGCATCATCATTATTGGCTGATGCAAATAGCATATGTGTCCGGGCACTTGGATATTTTTACACTCACCTGCTCAAAGCCCCGCCTAGACGCAGGAACTTTAGGCCTCTGTTTCAATCTCAGCCCCTGGCTCTAGCACCACTATACCTGTTTAATGTTGTTAATCAAAATAGGAATGGGTTTATGGTGGAAACACAGAATAGATTTGATTTGCTCTCAGGCCTTGAGGCATGTGATTGACGGGAGGAGTCTATGGGCCAAGGAAATGTAATCCCTGGTGAAGTGGTTCATATGGAGATTACGCAGGTGAAATCGCATGGAAATAATGTAATCTCCTGGAATATTGCAGGACTGGGCACTAAGATGACAGATTGTAATTGGGTCAGCTACATTAAGCAGTTTCAGATTATTTGTCTGCAGGAGACCTGGTCAGTGAACTGTGACTATTTTCTTGAGGGGTATAAAGCTTTTTATGTCCCTGCAATAGCATCTAGCAGAGGTAGACCAGACCTAAGGGGGGCATGGTAACGTTTATTTCGGTGGCACTCTCTTGTAAAATACGTAGAGTTTTAACAGATAACTCTGGTATCATTGGCCTAGTACTAAGTGGAGATAACTGTCTGTTTGGTCTGGTGATTACAATGCAGTTAACTCTTGTTCAGCTCCTAGTACTATATTAGCACTAAATGTATTTATTAGTACTTCGATGAAGGAATGTCTCCATAATCTCATGATAATGGGTGATTTCAATGTTCATCCATGCGGGGACCCCCTGTTTAAAAATCTCTCAGATTTGTATTGCGAACTTACATCTGGAACACACATCGGAGGGGGAAGCCTTCAATGACCTATTGACCAACTTGGATTTATCATCGACAATGGCACTGAGGGATCCTTTCAAGCGATTTGAGATTCCCACTTTCAAGGGTCATGGGATGGGTACCTTCATTGACTATGTTTTGCTTTCTGTATCAATGCAGACTTTTGTGGACTCTTTCATCATTGAACACAGTGATTTCAGTGATCATAACCCATTGACTGTACTTCTGAGGGGCCCCTGGGTGGCCAAGGAAGGTTGGAATTGTACCACTGGTAGATTGAGCACTACTGACGGCAGAAGACGCCTGAAGTGGTCTATGATCTCCCCAGATCGGTTGTATAAAGACATTAAGGATCACTGTACTGAGGAAATTGCAAAAGGGCCGGAACCATGTGAGGTCCTATGTGCTTTCCAAAGTATTTCAGATAAGGTGTCTCAGTTGATGTCAGCTCCGGTAAAGCGTTCAGAGACCAGGGGACCAAGATGGTTTAATCAGGATTGTTCTAGGGCCTCACGTAATTTAAGGACAGCCCTGACAACAAAACACAGAATAAAAGAGAATATCCAACAGTGTAGAAAAGAATACAAGTCTGTTATTAATAGATGTAAGGAGTTTTTAAGAGAAGAGGCATGGAATGAGATTCTCGAACCCTCTACTTTGAAGTATAGCTCTAGATTCTGGGCGGTAGTAAAAAGACCTTTTTTGGCCCAGGACCCAGGGGATGGACTAGAATGTTGCATAACAAAGGAGGAATGGGTAACACACTTCACGCCACTGTATGGTGGCACGTTGAATGTCAACTCCAACTCTCCTTCCTCTATTAACGGTGACTATATTAGGTTTGATAGAGGCGAGGTCATTGAGGGCATAATGGGACTCACAGGAACTCCGGGACCTGATGGGATCCCGCCAGACTTGTATAAGTCTGATCCCAGTTTTTGGGCACTAATATTAGAATCGGTCTTTAACACAGCTGCTAAAATGGGCTGCCCACAGTCATGGGGGGTATCAACGATTGTCCCAGTTTTTAAGAAGGGGGACAAGGGTAGCCCTCTTTGTTATAGACCCATTTCACTAATTGATTCTATGGTCAAAATAGTGGGTAGAATTCTACTGCAGAGGCTTTCTAACTGGGCGCCGGAAAACAGCATTATGTCCATCTCCCAGTACGGCTTCTGCAGTGGACGCTCTACCATCACACAGTGCCTTAACCTCTTTCTAATATTAAGTAAGTACACTGTTGCCCAAAAGGGTACTGTCCACCTTGCCTTCATGGATTTGTCCTCAGCTTTCGACTGTGTCAACAGGGGAAAGCTGTGGCAGTCCATGAGGGACAAGGGTGTTGACAGTGGGATTGTCAACTTTCTTGTTGATTTACACAATAATACTAGTGCTAATGTTAGGTACTCTCAAGAGTTTTGTGTAACTGATAATTTTAACATTGGGAAGGGTGTGCGTCAAGGCTGCATCCTTGCCCCTTTTCTTTTTAACTTTTATATTAATGAACTAGACAGCGTATTGCAGAAGGTAAAGGCTGACTGTCCCAGAGTCGGCAGGCGTGGTATTCCTGTTCTTTTATATGAAGACGATGCAGTTTTAATCTCTAGAACAAGAGAGGTCTACAAGCTTTATTAAATGCTTTTAATAATTTCATGACGGATAGGGACCTCTTGGTCAACAATTCTAAATCTTTTATTATGCAAGTTGGCCAACAACCAAGAAGGAACTTCTTATTCAAAATAGATAATGTAGCAATCCCCATCTCGAAGACATTCACATATCTTGGGGTCTCTTTCGACTCCAAACTTAGCTGGGGCCCACACCTTAACAAAAAGAAAAATGAATTGGTAAGGGTGAATGCTACTATGTTTAACTTTGCATCAAAACTGGGGAAGAAACCTAACAATGCCATGATGAAACTTTATAATGCAAAATCAGTGGCAACTGCCGTTTATGGCAGTGAAATATGGGGTTATGTGGCCGGTGAGCAACTACAGATTGTTGAAAATTCTTTTATGAAACGCCTTTTGTGTGTCCCAGCAGGCACATCTAATTTTGTAGTGCACGAAGAGCTAGGGTCGCAAAATCTTAGTGATATTTTTTCACTACGCCCGCTGACTTGCTGGTTAAAATTGTGGTTGAATCAAGATATTCCATTGACCCACCTGATTATGAGGGATTACTTGTCTCAGGATAAGGCAATGGGTACACCATGGTTAAAATACTTGAAATCGAACTTTTCTAAGCTTGGCCGCCTGGATTGGTTGGAGCACCCGAATGGGATTGTGAAGGGTGATGTGGATGCAGTTAAGCGAGCCTTCTTTTTGGACAGAAAGCTTAAAAGGGAAGGTGAGGAGCTCCTGAAACCAAGGGTAAGAAGATTTGTTATGTTAAAAACAGTTGATATGATGGAGCCCTATTTGATGGGATCGCTGTCTTCCCATGAGAAGTTCTTGCTAACGAGGTTCAGATTAAACATTTTCCATCACTTGCTGTTTAGACCTAAAAATGCTGCTTTTATTAAACCTGCAGCTCCTTGTGGCTGCGATGGTGGGTCTCCACAGGATATGCTGCATTTTATATTTTTATGTAAATTTTATGAATACCCCCGCAAACGCTATCTGGTAGATCTTTTAAAGAAACTTAATTTTAACCATATCAGACCAGCATTATTGTATCTGAAACTTTTGCACAGTGACAGTATTCTTCAAGTTACCGAATTTTTAAAACTGTCTATCAAGTTGAGAAATTGTTTGGACCAATGATGGTATCTTTGTTAATTTGACTATCTTTACTAATGAATTTGTTATGTATGAAATTTGCTGCACCTTGCACTTTTGCACTATCTACTCAGGTTTTATAATTACTGTGTGTCTCAATATGTTTTAAATTGTTTATTCTGTAAATGCAATTTTATGGTTTGAATCAAAACCGAATTAAGCCTTTTGACTTGACTTGACATAATACACTTAAAAGCATGTTTGTCAGGTGTTCTAAGTTGTAGAGTTAAGGAGAAACGGGAGGACAGCCAGTTGGCACATTTTGAATATGGGGAGGGCTGAAGCAAGTCACTTGCCTGGAAGGCAAAAAATGACCAGGTGAGAAATTTGATTAAAGAAATCACCTGTGAAGGGTCAGATGTAGTTCTAAGTGATAGTGGTGGAATAGCCTCAGCCTTTTATGAGTACTTAAGGGAGGTATATAAGGAAGACTTGGTTGTTATGGAGAATGATGTATTGAATTGGTTAGATGACATGGAGTCACTATTGGAAGGGGAAACAGGGGTTTTCAATAAGGAAATTTTGGTAGAGGAATTGGAGGAGGCTATTAGGGCAGGTAAGAAGGGGAAGGCTCCAGGGCCTGACGGCCTTCCTGCTGCAGTTTACAAAGTACTGGCTAGTGAGTTAACAATTGTATTGAGACAGCTTTTAATGCTGTCTTTTTGTTTGTTTTTGAGTTAACGGAATCTTGGAAGGAGGCCAATATAACGCTAATACAAAGCCTGGCAAATCATTAAAAAACATGGAATCGTATCAGCCTATCTCTCTTTTAAATGCTGATTATATGTTGTTTGCGAAGGTTATGGCAAGTAGGTTACATGTAGTAATAACCAAATTAGTTCATGAGGATCAGAAGGGTTTTATTAAGGGAAGAACGTTGAAGGAGCTGATATACTCATTAATAGGATCAATAGACATGGCTACGGCTTACCGTCTTCCCTTGGCAGTAATAGCGCTAGACGCCGCTAAGGCATTTGACCGTGTAAACTGGTTATACCTGCAGACACTGTTTAAGCGTTTGAATCTGGGTGGGAACTTTTGTAAAATGTTGGACGCTATATATAAGGCTCCTAATGCCAGAGTATTGGTGAATGGTATATTAATGCAACCAGTACAGATTGTCCGGGAACCAGGCAGGGATGCCCGTTGTCCCCACTCCTGTTCAACCTATATATAGAACCCTTAGATAGGAAAATTAGGAGCAGTCAAGGTATATAATAATAATAATAATAATAATAATAATAATAATAAAAAATCCACATTTGTAAAGCGCACAATCACCCGCAAGGGTCTCTAGGCGCTGGGGGCCGTCGGGAAGATTAAGCAAGCTATTGCCCAGAGTCACATGGTTCTGGGCTAATCTGCCGCCGGTGATCCCCAGATTCAGGAGTCAGTAGCCCTAGCCGCGGCGCCACACCTCTTCAAATTGCCCTTTGATTTTCATGGTTGGAATAAAAAAAATGGGCTTTATGCTGATGATATCTTAATCTTTACAACAAATCGGCAACAATCGATGGGGTGCCTGTTGGGTGTAACAAATGATTTTGGGAAGGTATCAGGATATAGTATTAATGAGCAGAAAACCGAGGTTACGGCCTGGAATATGGATACAGAGGGGATTGAATGTAAAAAAGAAATAAGATATTTGGGGGTTAAGGTTACACAGAATATAACAGAACTTACCAACGTGAACTTCGATAAAGTTAAGAGGGGGGTTGGTGCGAGTTTATGAGGATGGATACATCTCCTACTTATGTTATATGGCCGAGTAAACTTGGTTAAGATGATTGTTCTTCCAGAGATAACCTTTTTATTTGAAACAATCCCCCTTATGTTTAGGAAAGAGTGGTTTATAAGGCCCCAAAGTGATATTAGCTCATTTATCTGGGCGTCAAAAGGTCCTAGGCTCTCTTGGAAAAAACTGAGAAGGAGGCTGATTAAGGGGGTTTAGGTTTGCCAGACTCGTTATTTTTTTCCTTGGATTTTCTTTTGAAGAATGGAAGAGTGTTATTGGATTCCCCGGCAAACACAGAGATAGGTAGGATGTTTAGAGAAATGCTGAGAGAAGAAGAGGGAGCAGAAATGGTTTTATGTTTAAATTTGCTGATCCAAAGTAGTTTAAGAAGGTCAGACTTAAGGTGTTGAAAGCAATGGCAGAAATGTGGTATAGAATTAGGAGAGCCTTAAAAATCTCATATTTTAGCTGGTCAGCCCCGATCTGGGATGCACCAGGCTCTCCGATATAGGCCAAGGATTTGTTGACTCAACCACTTAGAGAGGAGGGTATTTTAAGGTGGAAGTAGTTCTTTCCAGATGGACATTTAGTCTCTTAGGCCTGGTGAGAGCAAGAGATTGGTCGGAGCTTCTCAAGGTTTAAATACTTTCAGATCCTGAGTTGGCATAGGGCTATGGGCGAAGGAATAGGAGGTCCAACTGAATAGGAGGAAAAACTTCTGGTTGTGCCGTGTTCAAAAAAGAAATTGCGCTTTGGTACTGGTTGATACTTGCGATGGAGGATGGGGTTTTCATGCTACCTGAAGATCTCTGGAGAAGATGCTTGCCGGAGACTGCGATGGAAGACCAATGGCAAGTATCTATATCTATGCTATATAAAATAGTCAAACCTACGTATCTCAGGAGGAATCAAAAGTAGAAAAAACACCCAAACACAAACTGATCAATACCCAAGCACCATGTAGGCAGCCGGAGCAGGCACAGAGGACGAGTGCAACCCCACAAGAACCCCGAATGACTAGCCTGGGACCTCAGGGACAGGGAAGGGCAAAGACAACAAGAAGAGGAAGACGAAGTACAGTTCGCAGGAAAACAGGATCCTGGTCACGGAGGTGATGGAACACCATTAACAACTGTTTGTCACCTCCAACGTGTCATTGGGCACCAAAAATGGGATCCGGCGAGACATTGTGGACAAGGTGAATGCCTTCGGAGAGCACAAGAGGTCAATGGACAAGGCCAAGAGTTGATGGATTGACATGAAACGAAAGACCAAGGAAAAACTTGCAGCCAACGAGAAGGCAGCAATGCAGACTGGAGGTGGGAGCCCAGCGCCACAGTTTGTCCTGGATGACATGGAGGAACTGGTGTCAAAAGTCATCAGTGTGGCGACTGTGGCCGGAGTCGTTGGACCGGACACTGCTCGACTGGACACAACACAACTGCAACAGGGTGAGCGACCACCAGGTACTGGGGGGATGGGTGGTGAGGGTCCCAATGGCACACATGCACAATCAAGCAGAGCAAAGTGCACACCCACAATGACTCTGAGTCATGGCCCTGATCTACACACTGTCACAATGTACAATGCCATGCTGTCTATATGTCAACCTGTACCATGCAACTACGTACATGTGGACACATTGTAATACATCATCTCCCCTTCACATTGCAGAGGCACCGTCAACACCTCCTGCACAGCATTCCCAGCCAAGCTTCACTGATAAAGAGGAGGACACCCCCAGAATTGACACCTAAGGCCTCCAACACATCATGGACATCATCCGCAACACACCTCCAGGATCAGAGAAGCCCAGCTGTTTCGAGGAGACCCCACCCACTACCCAAACCACCCAGCAGGAGGCACCCACAGCCCCGGCAGTCTCCCAAGACCCCCAAGAACAAACCATGGCCTTCCAACGCCGTGTGCTGGAGGGCCAGAGGGAGATGGCTGAGCAGGTGTGGGTGGGGTTCAGCCTCATGGCTACCAAACTGGATGCCATCCATGGTGTCTAGGTCCCATAAGGGACCAGCTCCAGTCCCTAACGGACACCTACAGGTACCTTCATGGTCTCCAATGAGCCCTGACTGACATCGCTGGAGTCATGACGCCGAGAGAAGAACACCTGTCCACTCAGACTGGCTCCAGCGATTCCATCAGTGAGTTGGTGCACATGTGGAGGCTCATGGAGGACATGGTGTGAATGGAGGCGGAAAGGATGGCATCCACCGCTGCACATCAGCGAAGTGTAGCTGGGATCAACCATGCCATGCACATCCTCATCGTGGCATTGCTGCCACAGGGTGTGGTGCTGATGAAGCTGCTGCTCCCACACCGTCCACATCTCCACCCCCTGGTGTGTCAGTGCCTCACAGTGCGGCAGGTGTATCCACTTCGGCACCTGATGTGTCACTGCCACACAGTGCCACTGACAATCCTCCTCCAGCCCCTGATGTGTCAGTGGCACATAGTGCCGCAGCAGATACTGCCACACCCACAGGTGGGGCAGAGCACACATCAGGGGCCGAGGACGTGAACGGGATTGTTGTTAGAAGGAGTCTCTAGCATTCATTTCCGCCACTTGGCCTGTTTCTGCTTGGTGCCGCATATGGCCTCATGACCTACCACTGACCCCCGATACACTCTGCTACACTCACCTTGGACCAGGACATGGACTGCCATATCCTGTTTGATGACAAAGACACGGCGACCAGATTGCGAACTGTACCCTTTCTCTTCCAGAAAACTTGTCATCCCCGGATGGACTTTGGCAGGCCCTCCACGGGCCCATATTCTGTTGTGTGCTTGGCATGGCTCTGTACTGCTCCAGCTGCATTACTCCACTGGATGTGCAATAAACATCCAGTAACACACTGCTGTGTCATGACTTTCATCATTCATGTATGAATGCGTGGATGAATACAGGGACAGTGATTTACCTTAAGTCGATGATGCTCATCTAGTGGGATGCCAGTCACTGTGTGCTACATTTCCTATTGCGTTCCGGGTGCCGTGAACACTACAACAGTGACACATGCATTAGTCACTTTCTTGTCCAGACATGGACTGACCACGCCCAGAGCCCCCAAGTCATTGTTGCAAGCCCTGCGCTGGTCCGGCATATGCCAGACCAGACAGCTCTGAGGGGGGCCCACATAGCTATCTGTCACATGCATACTCACTGTTGGTGTGCAAGTCACAGGTCTAGTTGTCAGCATGTCACGGCCACTCCCTGAGGGCAGGTTTGCACACACACCACCCCCATCCGGCACAGGCGGCACAGGCCATGCAACCCCACAAATATAAGGGGCCGACAATGTCACATTCCCCTCTGCCGGTGGAGACTGGATGATGAACGCTCCAGGGTGCTCAGGGTTAGTGGCACCTGAAGCCTGGTGGCTGTCACAGGCCTACCACCACGTGGCGCTAACTGGCGTTGAACAGGGTTAGTGGCACCCAAAGCCTGGAGGCCGTCACAGGCCTACCACCACGTGGCGCTGACTGCGTTGCACAGGGTTAGTGGCACCCAAAGCCTGCCCGCCATCACTGGCCTACCACCTTCGTGGCGCTGACTGGCATTGCACAGGGTTAGTGGCACCCAAAGCCTTGCAGCCATCACGGACCTACCACCACGTGGCGCTGACTGGTGTTGCACAGGGTTAGTGGCACCCGAAATAGCTGAGTGGGTGTGCTGCCTGCAATGATGACGTGTGCACTCATGTGGTCTCCGCCATTGATGACTCAGGACTCAGCGTCATGTGTGGGACCTGTTGGGCCGTGTGAAGGGCCCGCATGATGTGGATCATGACATGGTGGCATGACCGGGGTCTGGAGCTTGCACGGGCACCTGGTGTGCCTACTGATGGACACACCGGTGGCAGCAGGTGAACAGTGGGGCCTGTGGGCGCAGGGGCGGCAGTGTCTCTCTCTCTCTCCCTTCCTTTCCTTCTCTCTCTCTCACTCTCTCTCCCTTCCCTTCCCTCTCTCTCTCTCTCTCTCCCTTTCTTTCCTTCCCTCTCTTTCTCTCTCTGGCTCACTTTCCTTATCTGTTTCTCTGTGTCTCGCTCCTTTGATGAGCGCATGACACACGGCCTGATTTTGTGCTTTATTTTCTAGGCTGTGACGTCGAGATTGTCCCTGACGGACCCAACAGGAGTCTTCCGGATTGGTGTTTTGTGTTTCAATAAAGTTTTTGGTTGTTACTTCGTTGCTGTGTGACTTTTTCTCGGTATTCTGGCCACACATGTGTGTATTTATTTTGACAATGTGCGTCATCATGCGATTATTGTGGCTCTTGTGTCACACGGTATGTGTATATCCGGGGGGAGGGGGCTGGGGGTGGTGACGGGGATGTTATAGCCCTCATGGGTATTGGAGCTGCATGATTATTGTTTCCATGGCATCTGTGGGTCTTTTTTTTTTTTTTCCTTTTTTTTATTCCTCATATACCAATTTTGGATGCTCTAGAAGGAGATCCTCTCCCCCCCCCTGACATCTCGATGTTACGGCCACAGATTTTGATGCCAGTGGAGGCAGGAAAAGAAACCCCCTCTAGTGTTTACTGTTTGCTTTATCCACCTCAACCTCTGAAACTTGGCGGCCCTCGGATTGGTTAAGGATTAAGCACCAACAGTACCCAGGTGAAATCATAGGAATACTCTCATCTGTTCCGCCATGCCACAAGGAGCTCCCAGATCTTAAACTCTGAAGAATTGTCACATGCTATATCAGACTCACTAATATATATAATATGCTTTAAGCATTCAGAAAAAATGGGAGCATCTTCAGATTTCCATACTTTACATATTTCTCGTCTTGCCAATAACATCACATAAAAAATAAATTTAGTCTGTAGATTGTCAGGATGGTAATCCGCCTCTAGGCCAAACAATATCATTACCGGTGACACCTCAATCTGTGTTCCTAATACATCCACCAAAAAACCCTCGATTTTTTTCCAAAACAGGTTGAGACTAGGACATTCAACAAACATATGTAAGTCATCTGCCTCTAGAGATTTACACCGTGGGCAGCTATATTGCAGGTTTGTGATCCTTGTCAATCTTTTTGGGGAAAAATACACTCTGTAGAGTGTGAACAGATGGTTTCGTTTAGGAGGAGCTGACTTTACTATTTCGTTCACCAGACAATCCCCCCACAGGTCTACCAGTTTGTTACCATCCAATCCCTCAACATTTCCCCAGAGATTCTGAAGTTCCAAATCAGTAACTCCCTCTTTTTCCATCGATGCCTCATACCAGAAAGAAAGCTCTTTATCCCAACGCCCCTTTCTGTTTACAAAATCAAATTTCGGGTTAGATGCACAATCCCATGTTTCAGTAGACCACCAGCTTGATAGCTGGTAATATTTAAACCTTGTGAGGGTTCCTCCGGTCAACATGGAGAGGGAATCCCACCCCAATAGCTGTTGGTCATTTTGTAAATCTCTCCACTGCATCAACCCTGCTAGTTTAAGAGGGGTTGACAGTTGATCTCTAAGACATTCTGGGGTCCCTTGAGAGTCCCATATTGGGGCCTGAGGAGCGTAGTATGGGATTTGTATTTTTTTCCTGAAAAAAACCCAATTCTTCAGAGCCGTAACTAAAACCTTTAGTCTGACCTTTTTATAAAATCTGGGGTCTCCAAACTTAAATAAAAAATATTCATAGCCTTGGGGGATACCATGCAGTATTGCCTGAAACAAACGTCCCAAAAAAGATGCATCTGCCTTGCCTGCCATAACTCTGAAATTTTTAAAATGGAAGGAATGGCCATAATGCAGAATGTCAGGTAGCGCCAGTCCTCCCATTTTTAATTGTCTCCTTAACTTCTTGGCAGAAATTCTGGGCATTTTGGAGTTCCAAATAAAAGAACCTATTTTTCCTTGTAGTTTACCCACTTCCTTTGTGTCAAAAGATAAGGGTATTGAGTTAAATAGGAAAGTTACCTTTGGCAGTATAATCATCTTTATAAGATTGACCCTCCCAAAGATGTTTAATGGGAGCCCGGACCAACGCTGTAATTGTCCACAAATATCCTTATACACCTTATCCAGATTAACTTTCGATATCTCTGTAATGTCCTGGACTAACTGGATCCCAAGGTACCTCATCCTTAATTTTGCTTCGGGTAACACCACCTCCTGGTTCCATTGCATGATTTCTGTTTTTTCCTTATTTATTCTATATCCAGAGGTCTCTCCAAAAGCTTCTGCATGGTCAAAAAGTCTAGGTATTGCTACCTCAGGATTGGAAGTGAACATTAAAAGGTCATCTGCATACAAGGCGAACTTTAGATCTAAATCTGTTATAGAAAAGGGTTTTATTAAACGATCTGCCCTTAACTTAATCACTAATGGCTCAATCTATAAATTAAATAATAAGGGGGAAGGGGGCACCCCTGCCTAGTACCCCTTGATATTTGAACCCAGTCCGTGAGCATCTCATTTACAAGAATCTTTGCCTTTGGGTTCAGGTACAGCGCTTTTATAGAGGTGATAAAGTTGGTTGGAAAGCCGAAACCGGACAATACATCTCAGAGATATTCCCAATTGACTAGGTCAAATGCCTTTGCGGCGTCTATTGCTACAATGGTCAACGGGAGTTTCTTGTCAGTAGCATAGTCTATTGCTGTGATGGCCTGAAAAGTCAACTCATTAATCTGCCTACCTGGCATGAAACCCCTCTGATCCTCATGCACAATAGTTTTAATTACTTTGGCCAGCCTCGCCGCCAAAACTCCTGCAAAGATTTTGTAGTCAGTATTCAGCAGCGAGATTGGCCTATTAGTCAGGGGGTCCTTATTCGGCTTCAGGATCAAAGCAACTGAGGCCTCCTGCCAAGTCTTTGGAATAGGTTCACCAGCCAGATATATTTTGTTAAACAGAGAAGTGAGAACTGGGACAATTATCTCCGCACCAATTTGACATACCTCCACAGGGAGCCCATCTGGGCCCACAGCTTTTCCTTTTGCCATCTTCTTCAGCTGATTATATACTTCCCCCTCTTTTATCTCAGATCTTACAAAGTCAAAGTCTTCCTCCCGACACTGCGGAAGTCTGACCCCCTCCAACCATCCATCTACATCCAGATTAGATTTATCCTTAGTTTCAGAATATAGGGTCTGCATATATCTTCTTGCTTCTTCCAATATTAACTCGTTAGCATAAGAGACCTCTCCAGAACTTTGCACTCTGACGCCATTAATTTGATTTCTTGCTCTATCAGACCTAGCCTTCCATGCAAGAAGGCGGCCACATTTTTCCCCATATGAGAAGTTGCGAAGTTTACTTGAATCCCATTTTTCTTTGATATCCTTATCAAGATTCGCCTGGTATTTAGCTTTCAAATTTTCTAACTCCTGTTGTAAGATATGTATGTTAACATGTTGTTCAAGTGAAGCCTTCTGCATCTGTGGGTCTTCATGTGTGGCTCTTGGCTGGGCTCCCTTTCATGCTGTGGGTAGCCGTCCTGCTTAGCACCAGCAAAGGCAGGTGTTAAATCCCTGGTGCTATTGTGGCTTATCCCATGTTTTTGTGGCGCTTCGCAGATCTGGCAGTTCGTTGTGAAAGTGGTGCTGTGGTTTTTGCATGTGTTTTTGCACGGGAACGCCTACTCTGCATCTCATTACGGTTCGTTGGTGGTGTCCACCGTTGAGATACATTTTGGGGCAGTTATCGGGGGAATACAGGCAATGTCTGCAGTTTGCACCAGCTTGTGAATGGGGTGTTAAATCTAACTCCACTTTTGATGCGTTAAGGTGGGGATAAAGCGGAGATAAGTCCTTGTGAATTTCCCCCCAACTCTTTTACCCCATTACATACAATGAAGTGAGAATAATAAATCTAAACCCACTAAAGTCAAACACTTTCGCCACTTTTGGTTGGACTGGATTTATTTTAATGAATATTTATATTGTTCTATAATTCTGTTTTTTATGTTTAATATTTTGTTTTATTAAATGTTTATATTATTTATAGAAACATATGTTTTCCCACTTTTTTATGTTTAGAAAATTACTTTCATTATTTAATATTTTTAATAAGTATTTTTTTCATTTATTTTTAGCTATTGTTAATATTTTTGCAAATTATTTAACTGTTATTTTTTCAAATATGTTTATGTGTATATTATTTGTATATTTAGTTTAAAGTATTAAATAAAACATTTTTCATATGTTAATTTTAGTATTTGAGCTAGGTCACAATTGTTTGTTGATTGTTTCTATGTTTACAAATTTCAACTTAATTTTACTGTTAAAATTTTAAATGAAATGTCACTAAAACATTTTCTAGTTATTGTTGAGATATTTTTAAAGTGTATATAACTACATAGGGCATAATTATGAGAAAGTCACCTTGCTGTGCTAGGTTGTGCTGCGTGACAGGGAAAGGGCAGTGATGCACCATTTTTAGAATATAGCTCACTCCTGCGGCAGCGCCGTTTTTGCTCCATATCGCAAATGAAGGTTCCCTTGCACCATGGTGCAAGGATGCCTGCATTCCAAGGAGGATTATTTTATGTCGCAAGGAGGACTTTCTTGTACACAAACAATCCTGAGAGGAATATTCCTCTTTCTATGTGCACTGCAGAATGCAGCACACACAGAAAGAGAAAGTACCGGGGGAAATAAAGATATTTCTCCTCGTTATGCCGCCCTGAGGTTACTCCAGATTTCTGGGGAACTCAGTGTCTCACAAAGTGGCGTTGTGTGGCATCATAAATCACATTTTGAACTTTCACTCCATGGTAAAAGAGCGATGCAATTTCTCTCTTAAATATTTCACTTAATGTATGTGTATACACAAACATACATGCATATATATAAAATACCATATTAAAATGAACTATTTAACAATATCTTATTTCTATTATATTAAAACATATTCTTACCTTTTTAGGGCAATATTCTCTTCCACAATATTTATGCCATGATATGCTTGCATTTACATTGTATATATTGAATCACAATGATTGGGTAAACAATATTTTTGCATGATAATCATGTCAGTAGACACTTTTGTTCACATTATATTGTCATGCAATCACATATAAAGTGTGAAAAGGAGCTGAAAATTAAAAACAGCTGTAAGGCAGACATTGGACAGGGTTGGAGTGTGCTCCCATGGCAGAATATTTTTTGTTGTTGATATATAATCCGATTATCCGATTTTAATGAGGGGTGTTGGACTTGACCCTTTTGGCAGGTTCGCCCCGAAACTTTTTACTTTCTCCTAGCCTGTTTCTGTAACCTGGTGTTGGTGATTTTTGGCCTCTGCGCACTTTAGCACTGTGGTCCAGTGTAAAGTGCATGCACTCTCTGAGTGTGTGTGGTGGGATTGGCCTGCCCTTCCATAGGAATGCATAGGAGATATGTGTGTCCATGGTAATTCCTGGTATGAGAGGAGTGCAGGCGCAACTTTGGTATGTGCAAACTCATGAGAATAAATGCTGCGTAATGGTGTGCACAGATTTATTGTGACTAGTGGAGAAGTGCCACTTTTAGAAGTTGCCATTTCTGTGTGCAGTGTATCTGCCTGCCTAATGTGAAGTTCATGTCTGGCTTGTGATTGACAGGTGGTTGATGATGTGGGTGGCTCCAGGAGCCAGGATAGGTCTGCCCGATGGTGAATAGGGAGATCTGCATGTAGATGAGAGGGAGGAGATGCACCTGGGACCTGAATAGGGCTGTGCCTTTCCTCCACAATGCTGGCTCCACCTCCTGTGGTGCGTCTGATGTCCCTGGCCTGTCCTGTGAATAGAAGAGAGGAGCTGAGCAAAACAAAGTGCTCAGGAGCTCCCCTGAACCAGTTGTATCTGGTTCCCCCAGACCATGCACCTTTTTAGACAAAGGAAAAGCTGTATAAAAGAAGGGGCTGTGACCCTATGAAAATGTTCAGCTTTGTATTCTGATTGCTGCAGGGCGTGCTGCTGCCGGGGCCCAGGAGGACTTGCCAGTAGGGCTGCGTCCCTGGGCCCAGCTATGCCTTGGAATCTTTTTGCTTTATTTTCTCATTCAAAAACTTGTGGGACCATTTGTTTTATTCTCCTTGCCCCAGGACTTTAGCTTCATCTAGCGCTGCTGGAAGCGCTATCCTTTAATCGCCTAGATGAGGAGGAGCGTGGGCTGCGCAGTGCGATGCTGCAGCCCCTTTTAGAGGGAATCCCCAGCGTGGGGATTCCCCTGTGATACCGACTTTGCGGGTGCCCACCCCGCTTATTTAATTGTTTCCAAAGCGCAGGTGCCCACCCCGCAACTTTGCCCTTATTTTAATGAGCAGCTGCCCACCCTGCATGTTGCCTGCTTCATGTGTTTTTAAACTAGAGGGGGTGCCCACCTTAAGTCTTAATGCCACGGCCCGAGCCGCGAGAGTAATTACCTTCTTGGCCGCGGCCAGTGCGACTCGGGAAAACAAGCCAGGTGACGTCTCCCGTGGGCGGGGCTTCTATGAAGGAAGGGAAGCCCCGCGAGTAATGAGACGCTGATGCCGAGCGGGGCTCCCGTGTCCCAGGGAAAGCCCTGCGTTCCAGGGCTGCATGGAGAAGAGGGCATTATCGGTGCCTGCCCCCACCGCAAGACGCGAGGAAACCAAGAGGCGAGTGGAGTCCTGCCCCCAGAGCCGGTGAGTGAGGGCTCGAGGGGGGCGGAGCTGCTACGTTTAGGCCTGCGCAAAGTGCGCCCTCTTGACTTTCGCTGCTGAGGCAGCAGCCCTGACTCTATGGACACAGGGCATTTGAGCCCCTTTTTGAGATGGCCAGTTAGCCAGGGGGATTGTTAGATTTATGGGGCACCATGCCCTCATGTAATGTGGTGCTAGGAAATGTAATGCATGTAGTATGATTACACATCCTGTGTTATACCTCTAAATGTAGGTTTATGATTATGAGGTTGTTTTGCATATCATGGTTTATGCTAGTGAGATTATGTTTCACTGTGTGCTTTATGCCCCTAATGTGAGTTATGCTTAGGAGGTTGAGGTCTAATGCGTTTAGACTTGTGAGATGATTGCATAATTTTTTTATGCTGGTGAGGTTGGTGCAGAATGTATTTCGCGCCTGATGTGATACTGTGCATAATGTAGTTTATGTTACAGGCTGATGCTAAGTACAGTGATTACCAGTGGTTACTAGTTGTACGTTTATGATCTGTTTTACTTTTACTAAGTTTGCTTTGTGATAGTTCTGACAGTGGTCCAAGTGGCCCTGTCATGTGTAAATAATTCCCTTGTATATATGACCTATTGCCAGGTGGCACCATGTATATTATGTGTTTACAATTCTAATGTGTTTGGAGAATACAAAAGCTCTTTGTGATATAACCTTGTGTGGAGTTCCTTTTGTAGTGTGCCTGGGATGTTGTTGCTGTGTGCGTGAGCAAATGCTTTACACATGGCCTCCCGGATAAGCCTGACTGCTTATGCCAAGCTACCAAGGGGGTGAGCAGGGGTTATCTTTGGCATGTAACTCCCTTTCCCTGACTAGAGTGGTGGTCTCTGCCTAGCTTTGGCGCAAGCCTTAGTCAACCAGAGATCCCCATTTCTAACAAGGGGTAAAAAGAGCATCTTAGAACTCTGTCAGTATCTCAGATGCTCCTTGTGTTGGCTGCAGAGTGCCAATCTGACAAGGCTGGCAGTACTTAGAAGAGAGAAGTTTCATCAGAGCTTTATGTTATACCTTAGTACTGAGGAAATGGATATGACACAGCTCCAAGTCCAGGAAGAACTGCAGAAGTGTTCAAACACACCTGGTTAGTTGAAGATCTCGTCTAGAAGCTGTAGGTGGTCAGACTCATATTCACAGCCTATGGCTGCTTGGTACCAACCCATTAGGAATCAGTGAAAATTAATTCAGAAAGTTTGAAATTTCAACCAAACCTTTCGGTTTGTTCCTTCTCTCTGCAGCTTCTGAGAAGGACAGGAATTTGATTATCGTCAGAAAGCACCTTTTGGGGCTAGTGTCTATATAGCACCAAGATTATTACTCTCTGGGGGCCTTCTCTTGTAGGAGCCTATAGGGTCCTATCTGATGGTGCCTGAAAATAGACTTACATAGGTAAAAATGGGAATGGGGCTATCTTTCTTTGAGCAGTAGGTAGCAACCACCTTCCATCTTGAAGACCATTCATTTATTCTAAAGCGTATGGTGCTGTCATCTAATAGTATCCTTGATGGCAGGCACAACCATCCAAATGTTCACAATCTTTATTGTAGAACTGTTGCACATAAGGTACATGATAGTCTACAGTCATCAAAAAGAAATACATTCAAAGAGAAAGACAATTACTGTAACCCAAAACTATTAAATCCTGCCACCAAGCAGGACCTGAACAAAGGCGTCAGTGAGGGATATCCTATCTTACTGAATCCCAAGTACTTAAGGTGCATTTGAACTGTAATTTGGGGGTCCTAAGACATTAAAGGCCCTTTAAACTATACCAAAAAGGAGGACACTCAGGAAATGATAAACAAAAAGATGTATTACTGAAGCAATTGCAAAGATGGCCAGAGAATTTTGTTTTTACACAGAGCAAATATTTTGCAGTTAATCCTCACTGCCAATGTAGGTGCAGAAGAATTAAGAGTACAAAGAACATGTCCCACTTTGATACAAAAATGAAGAAATTACTCATTACATTAAACCAGCTTGTTTCCCATGCCAAAGCATGTCACACTTTTCACTCAGGTGCATAATCCAAGTTCAAGGGAAAGAAACATGCGCTGCCGGAACATCACTTTTTGTGACAATGTGTGGTGTAGGAACCTGCTCCATATTAACGAGGCAGCACTAAGCCACTTATTTGTGGCATACAATACTACAGCCATCTGTGATGGCTTTTTTTGTTTGGGAGAGGAGGGAGGTTGGGTATTTGCCGTCTAGACCTGGCATAGTCTGCATGGTTCTCCCCTAACATTTTGTCTTCAACCCTGCTATTTTTGGTGGTGTTTTTTTGGGCAGCTCATATTGTGGTGGGCCACCTTACGGCGGCCCACTTTGTCGGCCCACTCAGTTTGTGTCGGATCCTTTTGGCAGATGACTATCTGGAAGCTCACTATTTGGTTCTCCACTTTCTTTTTGCCTTCAGCCCTCTTATTCTTGATGGCTACACTTTTGGCTGCTCTTTTTTGGCAACTATTTTTTCCAGCTCATTATTTGGCAGTTCAAGTTTTTGCAATTCATTATTTGATGGCTCAATATTTGTCAGCTCACTTTGAAGTAACTCAGTATTCGGTCGGCTCAGGATTTGGTCTGCTCAGGATTTTGGCAGCACTTTCTGTTGTGGTGCATTTCTTTTACTGGACATCTTAATGCTGTTATAGCCACTAAGTAAATCACTATTATGCTGACATAATACTACTTACCTGTCTGAGTTAAGCCTGTCAGAGCGTATGGTCTGCTGATAATGACTGGGACTTGATGTTTCTCACCAAAACCTGGTTAAAAGATTACTCTAATCCTGCTTTAGCACTAGGCATTCCACCTGGCTTTAAGATTTGTTGCGCAAATAGGCCTGGAGTTAAAAGGGGTGGTGGGGTTGCCCTTATCGTGAGAGACTCCTGTGAGATTGCAACGTCTGAGGTGCTCAATCTTGGAGATATTGAGGGACTACATTTTTGTGTTAGGTCCAGCCCAACGGCATCCCTAGCTGGACTACTCATTTACAGACCTCCTTACTCCCCTCACTTGTTTCACGTCTGATCTTTGCAATTTTATAGCACAAAAATCTTTACAATATAAAAATTATCTAGCACTAGGAGATTTTAACCCCTACATTTCTGATACAAAGTGTACTCAGTTTTCACAATTGCTGTTGTCACTTGAGGGCGCCAATCTTACGCAGCATGTAAAATCTCCAACGAATAGTGTCGGAAATATACTCAATTTGGTGTTCTCTAACATCTCTTCCTTGGTTGTTGAATCTCCACAAGAGCAGACCTGGTCTGATCATTTTCTGATTCCATTCTCTTGCAGTAGAACAATACCCCATGGTAAAGGGAAACCTCTACAAGCGCTCAAAATAAACTGGAAAAGATTGACGCCAGCTTCCTTAGGACCGGTTTTGCTGGACAGCCAGCCCCAATTGTCCAATGACCCAGATAAGGATGCTGTGTCCCTGGATGCATGGATGTTGGCAGCTCTGGATAAGCTTGCGCCGGAAAGATTAGTCAGCTGCACTCGAAGGACCCCTTCAGCATTGTGGTTCACAGAGGAGCTGAGGGTGGCAAAGTGCAATTGTAAGCATTTGGAACGGTACTGGAGAAAATTGTACTGCCCCCTGTTAAAAAAAACTTACAAGAAGGCTATAAAAAACCTGCATAAAGTCATGAAAACTGCCAGAAGGGAACATTTTGTGAAGCGCATTAACTCATCTGATAACTCCAGCTGAGAAATGTTTAACATAGTCCGGTCCTTCACTAAACCGTCAGCACTTGAGGGTAGGATAACCTCATCCCCTGCACTCTGTGAACAACTCTTTATCATTTTTTGAGAGAAAATTTACAAGGTTTAGGAGGTTTTTTCACCTATACAGAATACTGTTGAGTATGATGGGGGAGAGAAACAGTCGGGGGTTGCCTCCCTGTCCGCATTTCTTCCGATCTCACTTGAGGCTTCCCTGGAAGGTATTCTGAAGTGCAAGGCAGGATCCCCAGCAGATCCCTGCCCACCCCAAAACTATGGGTAGCACTTGCCTATTTTCTCAATTCAACCCTTAACCTCCTATGGAACAGCTCATTAAGCACGAGCATTTTTCCAGAATCTCAGAAACATGCAATGCTCCAACCTCTCCTAAAAAAACCTAATACTGATGGGATGGATTAAAAAAATGATCGCCCTATTTCTCTCCTCCCAGCGCTGGCAAAGATGTTGGAAAAATTGGCACTTAGCAACTTCATGGTTGGTAACGATGTACTACATGAAACAGAGGCTGGTTTTCGGGCTGGATTCAGTACTGAGATGGTGCTATTGGAGGTGGCCGAATCAATAAGAATGGAAGTGGATGGCAGAGCCTCAGCTATGCTGGTGCTGCTAGACCTGTCCACCACCTTTGATATGGTGGACCACCCAATACTGCTGGCCAGATTGAGGACGGCGGAGGTGAAAGGGACGGCACTTGCTTGGATCAAGTCCTACCTTAGCGACCGCACACAAACAGTGATATTACACCCCCACAAATCAGAAACCAAATGCCTCTAGTGCGGGGTGCCACAGGGCTCAGCGCTGAGTCTGCTACTTTTTAATATCTACCTAGCCCCTTTGTGTGTGCTCATTTATAAATGGGGAACCACAACAGTCTGCTATGCAAATGACACACAGCTGGTGTTCTCCTTTAAGGACCTGTCGGCAAACACCTTCGAGAGGTTCAAGGGCTGGCTGTGTGATATCTCTAGGTGGATGAATGACAACAAACTGAAATTGAACACAGAGGAAACCGAGGTGCTGTACTTTGGTAAGAATTCCTCCCCCACATCGGGTCTGTGATGGCCGAAGGAAATGGGTTCTCCACCCTGTCCGTCCTCTACGGTAAAAAACCTGGGTGTAAAATGGGACGCAGGGATGACATTTGCTTCCCAAATACATTCAATTACATCCACTTGCTTTGGAATTCTGAAGGGATTAAGGAAATTTCTCTTTCTTCAGCCGGAGAGCTGCTGAAAATTAGTTGATCATGCTACTGTGAACTCAAGACTTTATTATGCCAAGAGCCTGTTACTTGGTCTTCCGGCATATTTGATAAAAAGTCTGCAGATGGTGCAAAATGCAGCAGTGAGACTGATTAGAAGAGTGCCTTTCAGACAACATATCTCTCCTCATGTCAAACAACTCCATTGGTTGCCAGTTACACGGCGTATAGAATTCAAGGCCTTGACAATTGCTTGCAAGGCCCAGAACGGGAGCCATCTTAATTACATCAAAAAACAGATCCGCCCTTATCAGCAAAGGCAGCTGTTACGTTCCAATTCACAGAATCTGCTGTGTGTTTCCTAATTCGTAAATGCTCGCATTGGAGGAAGGGCTTTCTCAGTTAGAGCAACCAGACTATGAAACTCACTTCTGGTAAGACTTCGGCAGATACCGGATGAAGCAGAGTTCAGGAAAGCCCTAAAAATATGGCTCTTTAGCCGGGACCAGTGAACTCTTCCAGTTTTGGAGACCCAGTATCTTTGTTGCAGCATCACGCTGGCACCGGGACACCTTTGTTTGAGGTAGCTGTTGTGCTTTAGAAATGATGTTGTATTGTATTGACATTTCTTTATAAAACAATTATTTTTAAACAACTTTGTTTAGTCACATGGGCTTAGAGAATGGTGATGTCGCCTAGTAGGGTGTTGGGTGACTTCAATCCACTTCAAGACCCTTATTCGTAAGGAACCTGAGTAAATACTCTTTGATTATTGAAGTGTATTTGTGTCATCTTTTGGAATTCTTTCCCCATTCAAAATCTTAATTTGTTTACTAAATATATGCAAACTCAGCCCACCCACTGAATTGAACTTTTAGAAAATGTCACAGAAAATCAGTATAATGTCTTGCCCATGACACTAAAAAATTGATAAGATAGTGGGATTGAGGTGACACAGCCTGAAAATAGGGTGAAATGTCTGAAAGATGACTTTACTTGGAGAGCAGCCTAGAAGATGGGATGCCTTGATCAACTGCCCATGCCTTAATCCTTCTGTTGTACTTGAAGCTTTAGCAATGTCAGGATTGGGACTGTAAATTCAAAAGCTACTAGACAACCTTTTGCAAGAAAGATGGTGTTAGATTTTGGGAGGTACAGACACCAGCCGCCACCTACTTTTTATTTGGGTATATTATAATAGTTCTTGGCTTATGATTTAGCGAGGTCGTCAGATGTGTTGCCCATTTATTACTACTACCAGCTGTGATGGATTGTTTTTTTGGTAGGGTGGGCCTGTTAGACATTAATTTTTGGCATGGTTCTCTTCTAACTTTTGGCCTTCAACTATCCTGTTTTTAGCAGCTCTGTTTTTTGGCGGTCCAGTAATTGGCAGCAAAATATTTGGCTGGTGAGTTTTTGGTGGCTGTTTTTCACTTGTCTTGTATTTGGTGGCTTTTTATCGTGCATTTCTTTTGATGGGCATTTTCATGCTGTTATTGCTACTAACTTTACCTCTCTTAATTTAACAGAATACTGCAGTCCAGTCTCAGAGTTAAGCCTGCCAGTGCTTATGTTCTTGTATACACTGGTTTATGTGCTAAAAAATGAAACAAAAATATTTATTTTAAAACGTTGTCAAATATGCTTAGAGAATGGTGATCCCATCTGACAAGGTGTTGCAAATCTTTAAGGCACCTTAAGACGTATATTTATGGACGACACGTGTGGCACCCATCATGCCTTGCATCTAAGAGGCTGCATCTGGGAAGCCGCACATTGACCAAGATGGCAATGTGTGGAGAAAGCTAGGAGAGCGCAGTTGAAGTATCGGCACAGTGAGGACTGGTGAAGTAATGGACAAGGTGACAATCAGGCACCAGAGCTCTGAATCGCAGTCGTAGTGTCAATCAAACAAAGGTAAGTAGTCTTTACTGGAGTTAGCAGAGAGGCAGGTGAGTGTGCAGCACTTAACGGTTATTAGGCGGTGAACCTGGGGACTATGTTAGGCTCCACTACTGGGGCGGGCCCCATGGTGTACAACCCACAGAGATGGCCTACCTAGGCGTAGGTGCGGTTTATGGGCCACCCGCGCTTTTGCAGATGCCCAGGTGCGCCATGCCTCCCATAAGCTATTGCAGCAGTGAGCAGTAGGAGTGTACAGAACCTCCTGAAACCTAATTAAATGAGCCCACGGGGCCTACTAACTGCATAGTCCACTTAGTTGTTTTTTTTTACAATAACTTAGCTGCTTGAGCTCCAGAAACACTTCGCTCCCAGGTCTGTTTGGGCCAATGGAGCGTTCTACTCTACGTGAAACATCTGGTCATGGACGCACTCCGGCTAAGCCCAAAGTGGCTGAAGTTACTAAAGGGCACCAGATCCTTTGGAAAGAAAGCAGCAAGAAGGTTGATGAATTGGCACAAAATATGGAAACTCCACTGTAACAGTCAAGGTCCAAATGTGATGGCCTGTCTACTAACAGCTCTAATGGTGAAAAACAACCAGAAGCACTAACTACTGCTTCATGTAAAACCTCTGCCTCCAATGGAAAGGGCGGAGAAAAGCACTGTTTAACTTCTACCATCCAGGCCCCATCTCCTGTCCGAGGCAGATATAAGCTCTTCCAGAACTACTGTAGTGTAGTTCCTATATTCTCAATAGGCTCTGCGCATTGGAATAACATAAACAGCAGTGTAGACGTAGGACTGAGGTCATTTAGGTCTCTACTGACTATGTTAGACTTAATTAGTTTTGCCAGCTAGCTCAGAGATCACTAGAAACTTTCTCGAATGAATAGGGAGGGGTTAACTTCCCTGATTTAGACAAGAAGGGATTAGCTTCTGACAACCATATAACATGACAACTTTGCTCCCCCAGAATAAGTATATCTCCAGAGTCGTGTGAAAACAATAGACAGCTATTTCACTCAGTCAATCGTGCATGCTTAATTTCACCAGGGTGCAGAGAAATAGAGAGACGGGCGTTTTCAATAAAAAGGTGTTATTTTATTGAGCTTTCTCATGCAAGAGAAATGAATTGCCACAATTGCAATATTTATCATGAAGTAAAGTGCATACAGTAAAAGGAGTATTATGAAATAATACTGTAAAAGCATTGATATGGTTTCTTAGCCATATGATACTTTAAAACGGATAAAATATTTACATACATAAAAACATTGACTAACGAACTCAACTGGTGCTTCTAAGATACGCCTACCCCGGTGTACCTGACCTAAGCCTAATATGTGGGAAGGAGTAAGTAAGTTGCAGTTTTAAGTTAAGTTGGGTTTTTGCCAAGAATCTGAATCAAGAATTCTCTCTAAGGTTTGCATCAGCTCCGTACCTTGGTTATAGAATGAAGGAGGTCTTGTATCTCGTTTCTCAAGACTCGATCCCCCAGTAACCCGCAATGGTGACTGGAAACCCAGGAGCTGGATTTTTCAGCGTGAGAAAAGGCAGCTTCTTTCCCGGTGTGTCAACGGGGAGGGATGGCTTCCTTCGGCTCTCGCATCAGCTGGGCTTCGGATAAGTAGATAGCCGCTCTGCTCCACACCACCGTGTGTTGCTTAAGGCAAGTGTTGGTATATTTATACCTGGAAGGTGCCGTGTTTGACGTAAGGTTGGACATAAGACGTCAATAAAAGATGTCACTAAGAACTGGCTGTTCCTTTAGTGCTCGCAGGAGTTCTATGACAAATCAAAACAAAGACATGGGGAATTCCCAGGTTGCTGGAGGTTTGGTGAAAGAACTCGTTGTGCTCTCTAGGAATCTAAGGAAGTAGCCTTGCCGGATTTGGGCTGCGTGGGCTATGACTAAATATGGGTATGATTCTTATGCCTTCATAAGGACATGATTTATCATAACTACATAAGGGCATGAATCAGGAATATTTCATTAGGGTCCTAGATACATTCACAATACCCACTCCATGTATAATGTCCATCATTACTAAATACTAAGCAATATATAAACATATAAGTATGCATGTGTTTTCCAGCCCACCCCAAAATACAATAAATGCATTTGAAATGGTATAGATACACGAAATGAGTTATTATACTGTACTCTTTCAAGCAGAGTTATCATTCAGGAAATGCAAAATATAAATATTGGCTGAATAAATTGCGAAAATTACATTTATGAAATGGCTCTAAATACAGAATAAAGGTCGAGACCATTTCATCACATAGTTATACAAGATTGTATATAGGCTAGAAGCTGATTTGAAATATTGTCTCTAGAGTTTCTAAAAATAGAACTACTGTTCTCTAAGAATAGTTCTACTTTAAGCAGAGTACCATGTGCCAAAAAACTGTAAATATTTTGGAAATTTGCGAAAAATAATTTCGTTCTCAGGAAGGGAAAAAAAATAGTTTCACTGTCTTTTTTAGAGTTCTGTTTATCAAAACTGAAGGCCGAATTCAGAGTTCAGGGAACGCTGTGAGCTCGTTTTTTCAAATAGTATTCTCGTTGGTTGTGGAGAACATTACTTCTGATAGGCCGTTAAAAAATGCATCTACAACAGTGGGTGAAAGTTGGGCCAACTCCGAAAAGGTGGAAATTGTGAATATGTGCGATGCATTGCCATCATCGATGTCAGGATCATCAATGTTCACAGAAGGTTGTACCTGCGTGGTGCCGCTTTCATCTCGTAACTCACCGCCACCTAATCGTAATGGTGAAGTCTCAACGAATGCCGCCATCAGAATAGGTAGCCGCTGGGGACAACACGTTGCATGAGTTGTTACTGGACAAAGCAAAGCATCGATATCCATTGGTACTGCTGATGGTAGTGTAAGACAAACGTCCAACACGCATTCTTCTCCGCATAGCAGACAACGAAGCACAGGTAAGATACAATTTTGCCAAATTGGTCTGAATGAAAGAAACCAGGTAGTATTCAGATCTCTTAGCAGGGCCAATCCGAGGACTTTAGTGATACGTTCTCTGTATCGTATTGCTAGGATCGTTTCTTCTATCGTAGCCAGAGTTTTGTCTGTGACTTGGCTTGCCATATCGGAGCAGAAGGAACAAAAATAAAATTCCTGCTACCTGTCCCAAAATAAGAGGCAGGCCACCGAAGAGCGAATGCACAAAATTCGGGAAGATGCCAAGAGCTGCTTCGAAAGGTGTTAGCAGTCCCGAAAAAAATTGTCTTAAATACATGTGCGATGCCACTGGTGTCTGACATGTTTAAGATTTGACTTAACATTTCTACGAAATGCAGGGGCAATTTGATGATAATAGGGTATGTATCTCTGCCGCTGTCCTTGCAACTTGCAAGTCATACATCTCTTTGGACGAGGTTAAAGGCACAGTTGTCTGTAAAAGAATAGACTTCATTCAATATTAATTCGAATAGAAGAGATATTCACATAAGGCCATATTGCCGCCTCCATGTCTGGATTGCTGTTTGGATACAATACTTGCATACAACAAATGACCCTGGACGTTACAGTTACGAGATAGGGTTTTCATGGCACCATGCCACAGCAGCTGTGATCACTTATTAGAACGTAGCTACTGTTGGATAGATGTCTGAAAAATGGCTCTATCTGTGTAGTAGGGGTGCCCTGCAGATGACATGAAAGGTTGTTCGAAGAACCTTCACAGACCCCATGCAAGTTAATACCTTGACACAGGAGTGTACTGCTTAGTGATTTTTTACAATCATTACCACTAAGAAATACCTTTTTTTTCCCTTCACTGTAACATTTGTGTGTATAAGGTAAATTCCAGGTCGATTTAATGTATCCTTTACCCAACCTTTCATACAGGCCCGCTGGTATATATTTTTGGCAGTATTGAAACTGAAAAATTGTGATCGGGATTGTAATGGTGCCATGTATTATCCATTCAATGACAGGTCTTTCTGACATTGTCAATGGTAATCTCTCAAGTTTTTCAATGCTCAGTATCATATAGTCTGCTCCTTTTTGTACCAAACTGATTTGTTTATCAGTAAGGTTAAAGATAGAAAACAATGACGTTGTGTTGATTAAACGCCATGGCACATAGCCTGAACGTAGGTTTTGCAACGTCCAGCCTAGCTGTACAATAGAACGTAATTGGAACTGGCCATATTGTAACATTAGCATGTCCTGCTCTATTATATCAATAGCAGATGATACAATGCTGTCCAGTGAATAGATTCTGGAGGACAGAGTCGTTAGCCCATTGTCCACTACAGAAAGTGACTTCTCCAACTTACTACGATCAATTTCCCGTATTTTTTCTGCAGTTTCAATTTGTTTTAATTTCCAAGCTTCATTGTAAGCTGCGTATTTACCGGCATATATGAAACGTTTTTGACGCTGTTTGCGAGGTCCCATTATGAAATCTCGCAAGTCAGCACCTTCTTTAAGTAAAGTTAAGTGTTGCTTTATTTCGGGAAGTGTGGATTTCTGTAGCCAGTCAAGGCATAGTTTTCCTACACTATATGTTGTAACTATCCCTGGATGTTGTCTCTGGGAATATCTAGGGTCTTGCCTGTTCTGTATGAACCCCTGCATTTTGTTCAGGAATCTATTTTGACAGTTATTTGTGTCTATGGGCCAGATCAACCATTTTTTCCAATCAGGATTTGTTCTGTTTTGTTTTAAAATATAGGACACGTCTAACCCCTCATCTGTAGTGGTGTTTCTATCAGGCATAGGTTTTGGTATAGATGGGTTATTTAAAACTTTTATCTTGGCTAAACCAAGACAGGTTGTTTGCTGAATTGTGTCATTCAGGAACATTATTTGTTCTGGGATTATGCAGGCTCTGAATAATGCTTCTAGACCTTGTACCTGCCATTCTTTTGTTCCCCAGATGGTTTTTGTTTCAATGTTGTTTTTCCAAAACTCAAAACCAAATGTAGACATTTTATCATAACATTTTTCAGAATAAATCAATTTAGTATTTGTCAACATGTTTTTCATTCCTGTCTTATTTAAGATTTTGAAATAAAACATTTCTGGATCAGTGTAATTAAACCCTGAAAAGTATGGGAATTTTTCATAAAATGTTTTCGAGCTGCCTATTGGTGGAGTCGGACAATGTTCTTATTGAATTATAAGTAAAAACATTTCTAGGATTCGCAGATTTATGCAGATAATGATGACCATAGCGTTTGTAGCAATACATTTCTTCATAATTCGATGAACCCTGTAAATAATCATGGTCTGTAATTTTTGCTGACATTTCTAAATCTGACATCATATTATTAATATTTTCAAAATCCCAATCATTAGAGATTGGTGTCACAAAGTCACTTAATGAAATCTTGAATTGGTGTGGATACTTCAACAGCTCTTTCCGGCCATAGATTTCATAGTCAGTTCTGTCCCATGCTATACCACCGGGTATAGGCTTTGCTGTGATGTTCACTGATGATAGTTCTCTTTTCTCTATGTGAGAGGATCTATGTGGTTTCGGGACCAAGTTGATGTTCTGACTTGCTGTGTCCATTGTACTGTAATAAATGTACCCAAAATTAAAACTAAGATTAGCCAAAGTAGTAGGATAAGTACACCTAACACAATCCATAGTTTAATCCAAGGGGAAATCAGATATGTTTCTTTGAGTTGATGAAAAAGCTCTATAATTTTCTTTTTGAAAGTTTTTGTTGCTGGCTTGTCTCCATGTTCACTCGGATCATCAGAAAAATCATCAAAGTTGATAAAGTAGCCAGATGCAGTTCTGTCAATTGGTGGGATTGCTTCTGGATTTCCATTGATCTTTGTATTTTCTCTTGTTACATTTGTATAGTCCGAGGCTACATCGTTGTAGTCTGGTGTTTCTTCATGAACTGTTGCAATTTGGGTTTCAAGAGGCACAAGTTCCATGGCTTTGTTGCATAGTCCCTTTTTATTCACTGAAGGTTTATCGAAAGTGATTAGTCTTTCAGTCTGAACCTCTTGGATTGTAGCAAGATTTGGTCTTCTGCTATTTCTTGGGAGTCGACTGGGCCTACTACTTATTATTGGCCACATGATTGTGGTTTCACCAGGTCGATGGATACAACTCTGTTCTCCTTTTTACCAGCAAGTGGCGGTAGTACTACTGATCTTGTTCTGCTGACAGCTAAGACAGGTACTGCTTTTCTCTACTTCACTTAAAGCTTCAGCAAAGTCAAAATTGGTATTGAAAATGTAAAAGCTACATAGCAAGCCACTGCAAGGAGGCTGGTAATAGATTTTGGGAGGCATAGACACCTGCCACCACCTACTCCTTATTTGAGTTTATTATGATAGCCAGATGTATGGCCCATTCATTACTACCAGCTGTGATGTCTTGTTTTGTTTGGGGGAGGGGTGATTATTTGCTTGTTAGACCTGGCAACTTTGGCATGGTCCTCCCCTACATTTTTGCCTTCAACACTCTTATTTTTGGTGGCTCAGTATTTGGAGGCTCAGTATTTGGTGGCTCAGTATTGGGTACTCAGTATTTAGTGGCTCAGTATTTGGCAGCTCAGTATTTGGCAGATCAGTATTGGGTGGCTCAATATTTGGCAGCTCCGTATTTGGCAGCTCCGTATTTGGCAGCTCTGTAATTGCCAGCACAATATTTGGCAGCTCACCATTTGACGGTTCACTTTTTGGTGGCTAATTTTTGGGTGGCTCACTTTTTGGTAGCTCACTTTTTGGTAGTTCACTTTTTGGCAGCTCTTTCTATAGTGCATTTCTTTTTATGGACACCTAAATGCTGTTAATGCCAGCAACTGTACCACTAATATGCTAACAGAATACTGCTGTCCTTTCTCTAAATTATCCCTCCCGGAGCGTATGATGTGGTACACATTGGTTGATGTTTTGAAATAATGTAATAGAAATATATATTTTCTAAATTTGTTTAGTAACATGGACTTAGAGAATGGCGTTCACTTCTGACAAGGTGTTGGGCACCTTTAAGACTCTTTAAGATATATATTGTTAGGAACCTGCTGTCCGACCTTGAAATACTTGACCATCACATGATAAGGATGTGTCTCACACATTCAGCTGGCCACGCCTTTAACCTCAATTTTTCTACCTCTGGGTGGCTTCATGTTGAAATCTTTGAACCACTAACCTGGACTGGTCATTTTCTGACCAACTTTCAGATCCCCACCAGGGTTACTTTTTACAAAACCTAAAACTGTAAATGGCTTGAGATCAAGACTATTGAAGCAGATCACTATGGAATGTTTTCAATCTACTTTCCAATCCCCCAATTAGGATAATTCACATGACATTAACTCAGCATTGGACATATTTCAAGACTTCTTCTCCCAAGCTTGACATAGTTGCACCCTTTTCATTTTTTTGGGGCGGCTCTTTTTTTTGGGTGGCTCTTTTTTGGGTAGCTGTGTTTTTTTGGATGCCTATGTTTTTTGGGACAGCTGTGTTTTTTTTTGGACGGCTGTGTTTTTTTGTCCGCATTCTTTTGTGGGGCATTTCTTTTGATGGACATCTTAATGATGTCATTGCCAGTAACTATACCTCTATTATATTAACTGAATACTGCTGTCCTGTCTCTGAGTTAAGCCTGCCCGGTTAAAGTCTCAGAAAATGTTGCACAAAAATCACTGTACTGTCTTCCCCAGACTTCCAAAAACATGTTATTATGATGTGAGTAGAGGAGCAGTGAGAGCTCTAGATAGCCTGAAAAGAGAAACTGATGAAAGATACTTTCACAGGGGTTCAGACAAAAAGGTAGGAAATGTTGACCAGCTGCCTATGCCTTATAACCTCTGGTGTACTTGAAGCATCAAGGTTTGCAGAGGTGCCGCCCTTTCCCAAAGGGACATTGAAGCTTCAGCAATGTCACCTACTCTTAATTTGGGTATATAATGACAGTCTTGACCAATTATATTCCAAGCTATTCAGATATGTTGCCCACTAATAATAATTACTACTACCAGCTGGGATGGCTTGTTTTTTTGATGGGTTGAGGGGTTTGTTCTTGTCCTGTTAGTCCTGATATCTCTGATGTGGTTATCCCCTAACATTTTGCCTTCAGTCCTTCTGTATATGGTGGCTCTGTGTCTGGCGGCTCAATGTTTGGGAGCCTTTTCTATTATGGTGCATTTCTTTTGATGGAAATAACAATGCTGTTATTGACTATACCTGAATCTCTATTTTTTTTATACTCACATATGACATAAGGAGGTGATAGAACCTAGGAGTGTGAC
The DNA here is from genome assembly GCF_964263255.1 of Lissotriton vulgaris. Lineage (NCBI taxonomy): Eukaryota > Metazoa > Chordata > Amphibia > Caudata > Salamandridae > Lissotriton > Lissotriton vulgaris. Next base: position 1,574,167,280 of record NC_141695.1, on the reverse strand, counting down.
AGGGGTGCAACAGGGCCTTTGATTGAGTTAAGCTCCTTATAATACCTCCTTCAATCCATTTGTGGGAGAGTTCTGTGACAACCGTCACCCCATCCTCCTCAACTTTTTAAGTTTGTCTTAATCCTTGGACTTTTAGAATTGTGTGAGTGTGATGTGGTTACAAATTCTGGCCTCAAACCACCCCACCATGGAACTTTAAATGAACCCCGTATTAGAGTATAGGGGGGTCCCACATTTTTTTCTGTTTTGCAAACCGTTAGAGCAATCCAGCCTTCCAGAATTTTAGCATAATCCAACCAATTAGAGCAAGGGTGTGGAATGGAGGAAACCCATTTTATACACATTTCTCTTTGTGCAATAATGATCAAGGTAAAGAGTTGACAAGCTTGTGGAGATGCACCTGTGCGCCAGTGAGAGGTACCGAGACCTGAAAGGATTGTGGCAGCCTGCTCAGCAACACCAGATTACATTCGTTTACATCTTTACTGATGATGGATGATATCCAGAAACACTTGTCTAGAGATATACAGCACTAACTTGCTCCAACTTTGGTGGAATACTCATGTAAATATTCAAGTAAGCATGTACCATGAATTGCATTTATCATAATGCTAAGGGGCGAACTGTGCTGGCAGGGGAAGCAGTGTGCTCCCAACACTTTCTGTTTGAAAAGGCTCCCTTGAGCCATTGAGCTGACAAGCTTATGGAGATTCACCCGTGCGCCTGTGAGGGGTACTGAGACCTTAAAGGATTGTGGCTGCCTGTTCAGCAACCCCAGATTAAATTCATTGTTATCTCTACTAATGACGGATGATATCCTGAAACATGTGTCAAGAGATTTACAGCACTAACCTGCACCACCGTTGGTGGAATACTCCAGTAAATATTCAAGTAAGCATGGACTATGAACTACATTTCCCATAATGCTAAGGGGAGAACAGTGCTGGGAGGTGAAGCAGTGTGCTCCCACCCCTTTCTGTGAGTATAATGTATTTACAAAGGATCACTGACATAATATCGAGGGACATAATATCGACTACCAAAAATATCGGCGAAAAAATATCGACAGACAGAATATCGACTTTGTATCTACAAACAGGTAAGTACAAAAATATTAAGTAAAAAATATTGTTTACAAAAATATAGCTTGTAAAATTATCGACTTTATTCAAAACAATGTTAAATTAAATTATATTAAAAATGATTTACTAAAATATACTTAAAGCACTTAAATTACCTTATAATAATTAAATAATTATTTAAAGTTATAAAAAAATAATTGTACAATCATATTTGTTGAAACATATATATATATAGTAGCATAATATAATTAAAAAATATCCAATATTATTACCGTAGGATAGCGGAAGTGTAAAATTACTATTCCCACTCCAGGGTGTGCAACAGTAGGGAAAGCGTTGGATAGCGTAGGGGTAACAATTACTATTCCCACTCCAGAGAGTGCAACAGTAGGGAAAGCGTTGGATAGCGTAGGGGTAAAAATTACTATTACCACTCCAGAGAGTGCAACAGTAGGGAAAGCGTTGCATAGCGTAGGGGTAAAAATTACTATTCCCACTCCAGAGAGTGCAACAGTAGGGAAAGCGTTGGATAGAGTAGGGGTAAAAATTACTATTCCCACTCCAGAGAGTGCAACAGTAGGGAAAGGCTTGGATAGCGTAGGGGTAAAACTTCCTATTCCCACTCCAGAGAGTACAACAGTAGGGAAAGTGTTGGATAGTGTAGGGGTAAAAATTACTATTCCCACTCCAGAGAATGCAACAGTAAGGAAAGCGTTGGATAGCGTAGGGGTAAAAATTACTATTCCCACTCCAGAGAGTGCAACAGTAGGGAAAGCGTTGGATAGCATAGGGATAAAACTTACTATTCCCACTCCAGAGAGTGCAACAGTAGGGAAAGGGTTGGATAGCGTAGGGGTAAAAATTACTATTCCCACTCCAGAGAGTGCAACAGTAGGGAAAGTGTTGGATAGCGTAGGGGTGAAAATTACTATTCCCACTCCAGAGAGTGCAACAGCAGGGAAAGCGTTGGATAGCGTAGGGGTAAAAATTACTATTCCCACTCTAGAGAGTGCAACAGTAGGGAAAGTGTTGGATAGCGTAGGGGTAAAAATTACTATTCCCACTCCAGAGAATGCAACAAGAGGGAAAGCGTTGGATAGCGTAGGTGTAAAAATGACTAATCCCACTCCAGTGAGTGCAACAGTAGGGAAAGTAGATACTTCATATATTATTTAAAAATATATATATATTAATATCTATTAAAAAAATAATTAAAAGTAATTACCAATTTAATATAATATAATAATTAATTAATTACAAATACTAATTTAATTTATTCATTACAATTAGTTATCTATTAATACTAATTAATTATAAATTATCAATTAATTAATTAGTAATTAAAAAGTTACTTAACAATTAAAATCTAATAAATACCCCAAAAAAATTAACTTATGTAATTAGTTATAATTTAATTACTTCCCACCCTATTCCCCTATAAACCCACAACCCACTACGGAAAATAAATTAGTAAAATTAACATAATTATCAATTAATCAATTTAGTAAAATTAATTCTCAATTAAAATTTAATTAATTAACAAAAAAAAATTATTTAACAATTAATTATAAATAAATAACACTACATAAATTAACATATTTAATTAATTATAATTAAATTACTTCCCACCCTACTCCCCTATAAACCCACAACCCCCTACAGAAATTAAATTAGTTAAATTAACATAATTATCAATTAATCAATTAAAGAAAACTAATTAGCAATTAAAATGTAATTAATTACAAACTAAAAATTATTTAACAATTAATTATAAATAAATAACACTACATAAATTAACATATTTAATTAATTATGATTAAATTACTTCCCACCCTATTCCCCTATAAACCCACAACCCGCTACAGAAATTAAATTAGTTACATTAACATAATGATCAATTAATCAATTAAATAAAATTAATTGGCAAATAAAATTTAATTAATTACCAAATACAAATTATTTAACAATTAATTATAAATAAATAACACTACATAAATTAACATATTTAATTAATTATAATTAAATTACTTGCCACCCTACTCCCCTATAAACCCACAACCCCCTACAGAAATTAAATTAGTTAAATTAACATAATTATCAATTAATCAATTAAATAAAATTAATTAGTAATTATAAATTATCAATTAATTAATTAGTAATTAAAAAGTTACTTAACAATTAAAATCTAATAAATACCCCAAAAAAATTAACTTATGTAATTAGTTATAATTTAATTACTTCCCACCCTATTCCCCTATAAACCCACAACCCACTACGGAAAATAAATTAGTAAAATTAACATAATTATCAATTAATCAATTTAGTAAAATTAATTCTCAATTAAAATTTAATTAATTAACAAAAATAAATTATTTAACAATTAATTATAAATAAATAACACTACATAAATTAACATATTTAATTAATTATAATTAAATTACTTCCCACCCTACTCCCCTATAAACCCACAACCCCCTACAGAAATTAAATTAGTTAAATTAACATAATTATCAATTAATCAATTAAATAAAACTAATTAGCAATTAAAATGTAATTAATTACAAACTAAAAATTATTTAACAATTAATTATAAATAAATAACACTACATAAATTAACATATTTAATTAATTATGATTAAATTACTTCCCACCCTATTCCCCTATAAACCCACAACCCGCTACAGAAATTAAATTAGTTAAATTAACATAATGATCAATTAATCAATTAAATAAAATTAATTGGCAAATAAAATTTAATTAATTACCAAATACAAATTATTTAACAATTAATTATAAATAAATAACACTACATAAATTAACATATTTAATTAATTATAATTAAATTACTTCCCACCCTACTCCCCTATAAACCCACAACCCCCTACAGAAATTAAATTAATTAAATTAACATAATTATCAATTAATCAATTAAATAAAATTAATTAGCAATTAAAATGTAATTAATTACCAAATAAAAATTATTTAACAATTAATTATAAATAAATAACACTACATAAATTAACATATTTAGTTAATTATAATTAAATTACTTCTTACCCTATTCCCCTATAAACCCGCAACCCGCTACAAAATTAAATTACGCAAAATTTAAATAACATTAAATTAATTAAATAAATTACATTATAACATAAATAAACACTTTTAACTCATAAAATACACTATAAAAAATTCGATATTATTAAATGTTTGATATTTTTATTAACCTATATTATGTACTTCGATGTTTTGACTATCTATATTTTAAAATTCGATATTACATTACTTACCCTCAAAACAATATTTTTAATGTCTATATTCTGTCCATTCGATATTCTGTCCAGCCTATATTTTGTACTCGATATTATGTCCATTCGATATATTGTAGTCAATATTTTGTCTGTTTACCGTTTACAAATTCTGGCCGTCAGAGAAGTCAAACCACCCCGTCATGGGTCCCACATTTTTTCTTTTTTGGAAACCGTTAGAACAATCCAGTCTCCTAATATGTTTAGCATAATCCACCCAATCAGAGCAAGAGTGTGGAATGGAGAAGACCAATTTTATACACATTTGTCTTCGTGGAATAATGATCAGGGTAAAGAGAAGTCGGGCGCAAGATTTCCCCAGTTTGTGTGCAGCCCCCTTACCAGCTTAGATTCCAAAAATAATCAAATCGAGGATCTCCTCCATTCTCTCCCCCAAGGATTCCTGTAAGAAATGTACCCACCTCTTGCCAGAAGAGTTGGACGGCTGCACACTGCAATGGTAGGTGAACATTGTTTGTATTCTCTAGTGCACATTTAGGGCAAAACCTCTTCTTACTTCCTCCCATCTTCGAGAGCTTCTTAGGTGAGTGTAAGGTAAATAGATGATTCCTCCTAAGGGGTGCAGATCCTATCATTACCCAAAGTGTACACATACTTTCCTTTAATGTAGAATATCAAGTCCCTGCAAGTCCGCCTTCCAGATCTCCTCCGGTAGGTTTGGGGGGGTTGTCTTTACCTCGGAAAAGAGCCCAGTATCCCTTAGCCACCTCTTGTGTAGGCCTGATTCCTCTGAATCTCTTCTTCCCATTCTGTTTTGAGCCTGATGTTGAATTGTCCACAGGTCCAGCTTACTAACTGATAGTATTTAAATCTAGATAAGCTGTGATTCGTGCTCTGTGCTAAAAAGTCCCATGACACCAAGGATCCTTGTTCAAATAAGTGACCCTAGCATACCCAACCCTTGGTTAAAAGTGGGGTGGCTAACGTTTCTTGAAGGCATTGGGGGATCCCTGGGGTTTTCCATATCGGGGGATAGAAGGAGGGATAGCACTCCCCAATTCTCAAATATATTATTGGGCTTTTTCTGAAAAAATACAAGACAGCTGTTAATGGATAATAATCACATTATTTCGTCTCAGTTCAGAGTGCTAACAAAAAATCTTTCTGAGTAAGGTAACCATTTTCTATTCTATTTTCTATATAAAGGTTCTTTAAAAGATGTGAATAAATGCCTCATTTCACTTTGCACAGAGCTAAACACATATAATAATGGTTTTGTTCTCACTGCAATAAGGGACAGCAAAGCGCATTGTCGTATTAATAGAATTGTGAGGGTGAATTACAAATGTCAATGTGATTATTCTTACACCTTCTATTTATTTATTAAAGAGAAGAAATCGGATGGGAACAGGGGTTATGTTCTATTGACAGTGACCGACTTTAGTAAACGGAAAATGTAACAAAGGCAAAATTACGAAATGAAAATATTTTGTAGAAGAAGCTTGGAGTTGGATTTTTTCAGGTCTTTAGTATCTACAAACTGTTCTTTGTGTCTTAATATATCATTATGTTGAAAATGCTTCCTTGATGAGGAGTATTCTTCGAATATTATGTGACTACAACTAAGTCCCTAATTTACTGATTGCAGGCAATGTGACACGATCGTAAAATATAGGGTCTAATTTACAAGCCCCTTGAGCAGCCAGTGCTTAACTTTTTTGCAAGGGTCTTGTAAATGAGTCCCATAGCATCAGCTTGCTAATCATATTAAATTTGTGTTGCTTTAGACAGACAGGCAGACAGAGATAGATAGATAGATAGATAGATAGATAGATAGATAGATAGATAGATAGATAGATAGATAGATAGATAGATAGATGGATAGATAGATAGATAGATAGATATTCACTGAAAGAAACATACCAAAGTATAGTTATGGTTACACATTATTTATTGGTTTGAGTATGTGTTGTTTTTAAAGGACTTTGTGCTTCAAGTATAGTCACATATTGGTTTAAATATTGTGAGGTCATAAACATTGAGGGGCATATTAACAAGCCCTGTGTGCAGCCGGAACTTTACGTTCCTGTGGCGCACAGCACTTAGTCTTATCAACACGGTCAGGTAAAGCCAATCTGCATGCCTTTTCATGGCCTTGTAGATATGGTGTAAGGCGAGGTAGTGCAAGTCGCTGCCATACCTTACTCTGCCTGAAAGAGGTGTCCCATGGGTGTTGCTGTGGGTGCTCCCACTCAACATCCATGGATTTTTCACTGCCCCAGATTTACAGCATCAGGTAAACATGGGAGCAGCTCCAAAGTCTTGCGCTTCCCATGACCAGGTGTAATAAGGGGAAATGTGTACATTTCTCCTCCTTGTTTCCTCTTTCGGCACACATAGAAAAAGGAAAAACGCTCTCATGAGTGTTTTTGTGCACAAAGGTGCGCCCTCCTGATCAAAAACAATCATGTCAACAACACAGACTCCTTTCCACCATGGTGCAAGGGTGTCTGCATTGGCTCACGGTTGCAGAATGTGTGCCGGCTGAAAGGACAGGAATGCGCCATATCTTGTCAATACGGATGTTAGACCTGGCATCTTTGGCGTCTTTTTGGCCTCTACCTCCTGTAGTTTTTGATGCTGTGCTGGTTTAGATGCTTTGGACACTCTGCCACTGCTGATCAGTGCCAGAGTGTAAGTGTTCCCGGTGTAAATTATTATTATGATTGGATATACATGATTGGCATATTTGTATCCTCATGACGTCCCTAGTAAAGTGCACTGGGTGTGCCAGGGCTGGTGATGTCAAATGCTACTAGTGGGCCTGCAGCACGGATTGTGCCACCCACACGAGTAGCCCTAAAATGGTGTCTCAGGCCTGCCACCGCAGTGCCTGTGTGCAGTCTGTGAACTGCCATGTCCTCCTGGTCAGTGTCCCCACTAACCGGGCCTAACCCTTCCCTTTCTGTGCACATTGGTCACCCTTATTGAAGGACCGAGGTACCCTCTTGGGCAGGGTGCAGTGTATGTGAAAGGTAGAGCATGTACTTGTGCAGGTGACATGCTCTGGTAGTGAATTAGAGCCATTTTCGTGTTTCACTGCTGCAAGGCTATCTTGCTCAATAGGCTAACATGGGGATGCTGGCTACAGTGGCTCCCAGCCGATCTTCCCATAGGAACAAGATAGGAAAAGTCTGGTATCCCTGAACTCAGAATTTAATAACACATCTTTTAGGAAAGTTTGTTTTTAAATCCTGTGTTTGAGAATAGCACTTTTAGAAAGTTGCTGTTCTCTTATCTGACCTTTCTGTGTGCATTGGCCTGCTTGTGTATTGACTGTCTGGTTTGAGAGTGACAGGGGCTGGGGATTCCCCAGGAGGCTGGCTGAGTGAGCCCTAGGCTGAATGACTGCATTTGCAACTTGAGTGGTGGGAGGAGATAGCACCTGGGCCTGAATAAGGCTGTGCCTGCCTTCCGCAATGCTGGCTCCACCTCCTGCTGGGCGGCTGACAACCCTGCCCCTCACTCTGAAAGGAAAGGAGAAGCCAGAAAAACAAAGTGCTCAAGGAACACCCAGAACTGGTTAAGACCGGGCTCGGGGCCCACTTGCACAAAGAGAACAAAGACTTTTAGGGGTATAAATTAGATCATCCTGGAATCAAGAAGGAACCTCTGTCAAGGAGAAAGCTGAAACTGAAGAAGGAAGATTGTCCAGCTGTTGCTCTGCTGGATTGCCCTGCTGTTGCTTTGCTGCCAAGGAGAGGGAAAGGACTCTGCTTTGTGCTGTGTCCCCTTGCTTGAAAGAATCTCCAAGGGCCTGAAGAAGAGCTGGCTCCCTCTTAAGAGGTCCCAGGAACAAAAGGACTTCACCCCCAGCTTCCCTGAACTCTGCTGAGAGAGTTATGTCCTTCCTAGATTGCTTGGGCCAGTTGTGGTGCCTCTGAAAGTTGTACATGTGTTGGGAAGCTGGAAACCAAGATTGTAAAGACTTTCTGCAAATTTTAATGCATCGCTCGCTTGCAGAGCGCATCCCTGTCAGTGCGAAGAAATTCCAGCCGCTACGAAGGCCGAGATCGTCGCACCGCCTGTTGCCGCTGTCAGAGTCGTCGCATCCTTTGTTTGCGGGACGCACCAGTCCGGTGCGGGAAGATTACCGAACAGCATAAAAAAACAACTCAAGAATCAGTCCCCTATGGTGCTCTGCCTGGTGCTGGTCACTCTGATTTTTCAATGCAGAACAAGCTCCTGGTGCTAAAATCAGCTCGAGCAGATCGATATGCTGATTTCAACCCAGTTGCAGAACTCTACGGAATCTCACTGAATTTTGATGTAACTCCCTGGAATTCCATGAAGTAAAGCTGGTTTAAATGTGGGCTTTGTCCTCATTCCTCCGTTCCCCTTAATCAATAACTCTGCCGCTGAGTTTTATAAGTGATGCATTTTCAGATTATTTAAAGACCAAGGAATTCTATCATTCAAATTTAATGAAATTAGCAAATGAATCAGCTACTAATTAGATCCTTGACTTCCACTCCGGAAGTGATTGGTAAAGACGCTGCAGCAGCCGCAGCAGTGTGGACCTAGCAACGCAAGCAGCACGAAATTGAAACTGAGCCTGAAGCCGTCATCGGAGCATCGGAGTATAGCAGGGGAAGCAGGAACTACCCGCTTCATACCCCCTTCATACCTGCTTCCCCCCCACCTCAGCCTCTTTGTTTGCTTGCGGGGGTCAGAGACTCGGGTGCGGAGTGCCGAGTGCCGAGCGGGACCTGGGAGACGGAGCCTGGGAGGAGAGGTGAGCATGCCCAATTGTAGCCCAGATCAGCAGTAAACCAGCTTTCGTGGAGGCGGCCGGCACCACGCTGGTGTGGCCCGCTAGCCGGCTGGCTGCTCAGCCCATCTCCTCTCTGTATCTTTCGTCCCTCACTCCCTCCACTCGCCCCCACCCTCTAGGGGGTGGTGACACACCCATAGTTCGAGCCTAAGCCTGCTCCTTTCGCTCTTCTTGCTGCAGTCCAGTGAGGGTGGAGTCTCTGCAGCTCTGGAGATTGGACGAGTGTGTCGTGTTGGCTGACTACAGTGGGGGTTAGGCCGGCGCAGACTAGAGATTTGCCACAGTGACCTGCGTCAGGAGCTTTGAGCGCCCTTGTTCAGACACTAAGATACTAGAAACCAGGCCCAGTATTTATCTCCCAAAGGCGGACCCCAAAGTGTCTACAAACCCGGGGTAAAATCCTGAAATGCGGTCTGGGAGAACAAGAGGAGGAGAAAAAAAGGACAAACTCCCACAAGTTACTTCAAAAAATGCAAAAGTGGAGGGCAAGGATGAGGACGAGGACAAGGACAAGGGCAAGGAGGGAGCCCTGACTAACATCACGGCCCACATGTATGTCGTTCCCGGTACTCCCTCCGCAGTCCTTGGCCAGCCAAACACAGAGGACACAGTAGTCACAGAAGCACGGCACAAGTGCGCAGCTATGACAGAAGTACCAACAGCCAAGGCAAGCACCATGGAAACAACGGAAACGACAGAAACAACAGAAAAAAAAACAGAGTCCACCCCACAAGCCAAGCGTATTGGAAGCAAGAAAATAACCCGAACAGCAGCAAATGGGCACTGATTACAGACTTTCTAAAGGTCGCAATAAAAACCACGGAGGAAAATCCGGATTCAACATGCTACCAAACACTCCAAAGCCACGAATACAAACATACCAACAAACACAGGCAAAGACTTCCAAAAAGATGACAACACGATTGGTCCAGGCGATAGAAGTACTACCAACAGTAAGGGTGAAAGGAAAGAAAAGAAAGAACCCCGGCACATGGGATTGGATTCCACGGGTGATAAACATAAAGACATTAAACACCCCCAATTACTAACGCCCAAAGCCCTCCCCTCTCCAGAAACCTGTCATTTCCACTCGTCAATTTTGGATATGCCCTTCCAGTCCCAGCAACAACAATCTTCACCTGGCTACAGCAGCCACAGCAGTCTGATTGGGCACATCGAAAGGGAGCCATCACATCAGTCTAACATAATCACCTCTAGCCCTTTGGGCACACCATATTTGCTGTCAGGAGCCTAATCCCCTGCCTGTCGGCGGAACTCTAAATCCGACACCTATAATCAAGATAAATTTGATTCATTTTTCCACACACTGGAAATAGATAAACATACTTGCCAGGATCTCAGTCAGGGTAAAGTAAAGGAAAAAACATCATGCAAATTAAGTCACCCAGGATCCACCACCCATATACCACTCTCTCAAAATAAGTTCTCACCCACTATATTCTCTGGCCGCCTGAGAGAGCCATCCTCAGGGTACATGCACAATTGGGAAAACCGCGCTCGCCAATCACCAGTAGAACAAAATCGTCCATCTACATCCCCAGTCTGGCCTCACCTGCTAAACACAAGGGACACCATCGGCAAGGTAATGACCCTCAACACAGACAAATTGGATACTCAAGTCGACCTCCAGAACATTCTCGCAATTCATGTTCAGGGGGTGGAACAAAAGTTGCATAGCTTCAATTAGATGATCCTGAGGATGCAGCGAGACCGGGAAACAGCTTATCTAATGTGTCAATGCAACTGCACCCAAACTATCGATAAATTAGCCTCAGTGCCAACTCTGCTGACAGAACTACTGGTTACAACAAGAGAAGTTTTGACCAAGCCTCCAACACCAATAGAGAACGATAAAGAAGCTCTAAAGGAAAAGGTCTTGGATGGTCCTAACTCCACTGTGGGGCACAACAACAGTAAAATAGGTTCAACCTCAGGACCAACCAAACCAATCAAGAGAAATGCACCCACACTTAATCTCTCCAAGCTCAATGCAAGCAATCTCCATCAAGACAACTACAATTATATAAGCCACTAACTAAACAGGAGAGAAAACGACTGAGAAAGTCCAAAAAGAGCAAAGATACAAGCCAGGCACTAGATCAAATCCGGGCAAGATGCGCTAAAAACGGAATTCCCGAAAAAGACAAAGTACCACAAAACAGCATAGAAGCAGCAAGTTCCAAAGAGCAATCGACCTCACCTCCTACGCTGCCAGCCACTCAAAGTACTTCAATTCACAACACAAGGGATCCACCTCCACCAAAAAAATATACATAGTTTATTCAAACCTGCAGCAAGTAAGGTGAAAAAAAATATAAAAACTCAGGTCACAGAATTTACAGAAGTGAGCACTACTATGGCTATAAGGGAAACAAGACCGGGTGAAGCTACCTTGACCCAGGAAAATGGCCCAGGAGTAAGCAGTAATTCAGAAACAAATAGGGGAGGGGAAATACATACACAAAAAAATACTACGGAATACCTAGATCTATTGTCGATTTTCTCGGGGCGCAAGGTGGTGAAGAATGAAATCGGAAGGAGCACAGTTAATGAGTGGCAGCACGACATGCCAAACAATAACAAATTGGTTTTTAACCCCCAATATGTCTCAAGGGGAGTGCATGATACCCTCAACAGAAGTGTATTGCTCAAATTATTTAAAGCTCTCCCCCCTTGAGCCATATAAATTCCAAGGACATCGAAAGCATCGAGTTTAGACAAAACTCGAGCCTTATGGGTCAAGAACTCACAACTTCCACATTCACCAATAATACTCTCATTGAACAGATTTGGCAGCAGAAGGACACATTTGCCAAATGGGGTATTGAGCTAAAAAAGATAGATCCTCCCTGTTACCCCAGCCCACTATAACTACCACCTCACACGATGTGTCTGTTAAAAGGGGCAATAGGCCCAGATCAACGCAGCCTAACAAAGGAGAAAGAGTCCTTGGCCGGGAAAATCACCATAACCTTTTACCATCCTGAAGCCAGCAAACCCTTGGGTTCCCGGCACCTGAGCATGGCAGTTACCCCCACTGGAAGGGCATGAATAACCCCCCGAAACAGCTTCACATATATACCAAGGTTGCAACATATGTTCTTGCAATGTGCACGGCCTGCACACAAAACTAGAAAATCCCGACTTCATGGATTTCATAACACAGCACAACATTCTTCTTTTTCAAGAATCTTGGCAGAAAAGCCCCTCCCCAATAACCGATACAAAGAATTTCAGAATCCGGCCAAAAGAGCCACTAAATACGGAAGAGCAAAAGGGGGCCTCTCCACTTTTATTTCAATAGAAATCCCATGGAATGCTTCTATAATAGACTGAGATTGCTTTTGGAGGTTATGTGTCAAATTAGATGCCTCGTCGTCCCAGAGTCTTCTTATACTCAACATCTACATTCAACAGGCATCCAAACAAAAGAGGCTAAGAATTGAACAACTAATCACGTCATTAAAACTAGCCTACCCAGATGCCAACATCATACTGTCGGGCAACTTCGACATGAATTTACAACATGAGAGGAATAAGGACACAACAGAGGCTATATCAGCCTCCAAGTGACAGGTCTCCCTCGGTAAGAGATGCCCAGCCCGCCTGAATGATCTCTCAATGTGTGTACTCAATGGTCAAAGCTTGACAGATTGGCCCCCAGCACACACAAGGGTCACCCAAGGAACATGCTCAACCATCGACTAAACCTTCACGGACTACGACGTTTTCCCGTACATTGAGAACTTTCAAATAAAAGATAGGGCGGAAAGCGATCACCAACCACAATCTTTCACTCTATTAGGAAGTTTCGAATTTCCAGAGAAACCAAAGGCGATGTCTTCTCTAACACAATGTTATAACTTAAAACGCCTTTGCTGGAAAAAGGAAAATATTGAGGACATCACATGCATATATACCAGCCTTTTGGAAAGATTTAATCTAGAAACACTGAGCATAAACGCTTGGGAGTCCTTCATCCACGTCATAAATAATCATTTTCCAAGCACGTCGATGGCCATAAAGCAGGAAACTCAAAGGGTCAGCCTGGTACACCAAACGTCTGAGGAAACAAAAATGACAAATAAATAAGTACCTTAGACAATTACGATCGCGGGGACCAGAACATCATCAGGAAATCCTGCTTTTAATTGCAAAAACAAGAAAGGAGCACAAAAGGGACATAAGATTGGCCAAAAGAAAGAGACCAATGAACATATCTGGGCAAAACTTCTCATCGCATGTAAACTAAGGGACTCCAATCGCTTCTGGGATCAAATCAATCAGTTAACTAATGGCAGGAATCGACATCATAACTCGGATGTAATGGAAGCATCTTGGAGAATCTACATCAAACGCCTATACAACTAAACTCGACCTTCAATTGCCCAAAACAATGGAATGTCAACAGCAAATGGGGCTGGCGACGGGGGACAAGCCAACAATACTCTGACCCATGAATTGCCTGCAGCTTTAGAGTCGTTTTCTGCTGAACAAGTACTAAAAATAATAAAAAATGTAAAACCTGAGGGAGCTCCAGGTCCCAATGGACTACCAAATGCCCTGTTTCGGCATGACCCTTCATTTTGGTCTTGTCTCCTGACTCCCCTTTTTACCAAAGCCATAACATGTGGTTTGATCCCTGAGTCCTGGAGAGGAACTATCCTTAACCCAATCCATAAGTCGGGTTCCCGCTTGGATCCCTCAAACTACAGGTTGATTGCATTGATAGATGTGGAGGCGAATCATACGCATCTAACCTTTTAATTGAGTTAGAGGCTTGGGTCAGCCGATCAAACCTAATACCCTACACGCAAACTGGATTTTGGGCTGGGATGGGCACCCTCACCAATATTTCAGTAGTTACTCTCATAGCCAATCAAGCCTTTGCAAAATCTAGGCCTTTGTACACCTGCTTTATCAACCTAAAAGCAGCTTTCGATAAAGTTTCAAGAGCTAATTTATGGGCAAAAATGCAAGACTGGGGGTCCCGCCACGACTCCTGACGCCCATCATCAATCTGTATACACACACGTGGGTCCAAATCAAGAAAGGAGATGGGTCCAGTTTTACTGGCAAAATTCCAACATTCAATGGGATAAAACAGGGTTGCGTATTAGCACCCTGTGTATTTAACATTTACACCTCTGACCTTGATAAGCGCCTTTGGTTAATCCAAGCTGACCCTCCGAACTTGGGAAAAAACATGACACCGTGCCTCCAATACGCCGTCAACAGCGTCCTGCTAGCACAAACTCCTATAGGCCTGCAGAAAGTGATTACAGAATTAGGAGCTTACACTACCATGAACCAACTCACGATTAACCACCAAAAAACCAAAAGATATGTGTTTCTACAAATCTAATAAAACATCAAAAAGGTATACTTTTTCCTGGAAATTGGGTGAGCATCCATTGACCAGGGTTATGTGCTATAAATACCTAGGCTTTCAGCTAGATTGCAAGCTTAACTTTAAATCACATTTGGTCAGGGCCGTATGAAAGCCAAACAACTGTTGTTCGCTTTCAAAACCCTAAGGAAAAAACGTATTGCTGCAAAATGTTTACCTTCCATTTCATACGGCTCAGAAATTCTGAACACCAAAGATGCCACAGTCCTAAATACGCAAACACAACAGGTGATGGACCGAATGTGGATCAATGTCACACACTCAACCCAGTCCAAAGATCTGGGCCCAAATCCATCGTTTTTTTGCACTCCACACCACCCTGGGTTAGACAATGGCGATATGCATAGGACTAGGCCGGTCCGGTCCTCGGATGCTTGATTCCGTTCTGGGAAGGACATGGCTTTTGTAGTTCGGACTGGACTGTTCCCATGGGGCACAGGGTCAGAGCTGATTTGCATATCGCCATTGTCTAACCTGTTTTGTTTGCACAGTCCTAAATACAGCACAATCCACACTATATAAGAGACTGTTTTCAATACCGCTACATACCTCACAGGCACAAATCCGCCTAGAATATGGATAAAAAAATTGGATTATGGCAAGACAAGGCGCCCTAGTAAAATACTAATGGAGGACGAGGGTGGCAGAAGACAACACCATAGCCCATCATTGATGGGTCGAGATTGAAAACTAAATGAGCCTAGCCAATTTAACCACAACAGCCCTGAAGGAATCCCTGTCGACATTACAACTAGAGGATGCTTGGCTCACCCTCGCAACGTACTCCGGATTTAAAAGCATAGTCAATAACGCCATTAAACGGACCTCTTTATTAACTGATAAAACGACCTTTCCAAAAAAACATCATGCCTAGGCTGTGATACATGCCTACCAGAGGCTGAAGCGGCAACAATACCTGTTGAAACAAGAAAAAATAGTATCTTACTTTGCTACGCATCATATCTTTCCCGTCAAAGGATTTGACCCCAAAATGGAAACAAATATGGCCATCCAAGAAATGTTGCCTCTGTGGTCAAGGGGAAGAGTCACTACTACATTTACTATGTACTTGCTCTTTCTTATTGGAAATTCGAAAATCCATCCTCCGGGAGGCTCTAAGGAAGGAACAAATAAGAACATGTAGAGCAACGGTCATTAAATGTCTTGGAGGGTTGTCGATTCCCCTGTCCTGCGGAGCCAAATTACTTGGGAAAATCGCAGTAAAAGAACCGGCAAAATGCGACTCTGCCAAGTAGCCAATTAATTAGCACATATTTCCCAAACGCACTGTCATATTCGTCACTATTTTGAAATAATAAGCGCCCCCTTATTGTGATGTTGACCTCAAGTCATTTTCATGTTTTTAAAATGTATACTCTAAAGCAATGCGTTTTATGATGGTTGTCCATCCTTTTATGATTTTTAATGAATCAAATAAAAGTATATTTTGATATGATATGATACTAATTAGACCTGTGAACCCTGTTATTGTACAGGCATAACTCTTTGACAAGAATATACCAGAATAATGAATTTTTCTCAGCAGTACTTGCATTGGTGATTTTGGGGCCAGCTGTACTAACATTGGAATAGTGATTTCCAAATTGCGCTTTTCTCCAAATCGCAATTTGGAGATTCCTAATGCAGGAAAATTTTCATTTAAAATGAGCAGTTCCTTGCGGGTTGCAAATCAATATTTTTCATGAATACAAATGAGGCAGGTCAACGTTTTAAACCTACTAGGAATCGCTGTAATCACAGGGATGATGGCTGAGATTGGTGGGCAGACCACCATGTCTGTGATCACTTTTTAATAAAGCAATCTTTTTTTTAAAGCAGCCTGGATTCTTTCAAATAGATGGGACTGCATTAAAAAAGAAACATTTATTTCTTGCATTTTTGTTTGTTGAAAACAGGTGCAGTGGTCCTGTGAACCACTGACTCCTCTTGCACTGACTTATTTTTACATTCACAAAGGAGAAGAGGTCCCAAAGGGACACCTTCCCATTTGTGAATGGGTTACCACTACATGTTTGTGGTTGGTAAATTATTAATGTTTTGAAACTAAAATTCCGTTGTAAGACATTAATGCATATCATTCTGCTTTGGTATTTGTAAGGGACGGCCCTTTCAAATACTGATTCAGTATTGGTTTCAAACACAAATGACATCTTACTGAATTCCAATTTGATGTCTGTATATCTGAGAAGGCCTTTCTGCAATCACAGTGTGTGAAATGGGTCATTTGAAACCTCAAAAATATCTTAGTAG
This sequence comes from Lissotriton vulgaris, assembly GCF_964263255.1. NCBI lineage: Eukaryota > Metazoa > Chordata > Amphibia > Caudata > Salamandridae > Lissotriton > Lissotriton vulgaris. Next base: position 1,574,150,396 of record NC_141695.1, on the reverse strand, counting down.
ATCTGGCACTTGATGTCCTAAATTATTGAACAGCTTCTGTTTTATGTCTAAAGTTTAGCAGTGGCATGATTAGTGTGTAATGGCCTCTAGTGCAACATGGACGTAAATGGACTCCCTGACCACTGTTTGAACTGTGGAATACAGCAATAATCAGGGATCAGAGGGACCCTCGAGCCTCTGAGCCTGGTGCAACTGCACCTGCTTCACCAATGGATGCTACGCCTCTGTAGGTTTGATATAATGAGTTACCCTATCATGGGCGCGAGAGGCAGAGATTGAAGTTGTGGCTGTCTGGCATGTGTATATTCCATGGTAACGCTGCAGGTTGTCAGTCCATAGTAAGCAGACACGTTGTTCATGGTGCTATGGTGTGTTTAATTCTGCAGTGAAGTTACATGTATACCCCGTTTGTCTGTGATAACCCATCCTGTTTGACGAGGAGCAGTATACGGCTTTTAGGAACATCAGCAGATATGCGAAAAAGGTCTGTAAAATTGTGATAGTCTCTGACAGGGTGATCTTTAGTCAAAGAGGCATGCTAGTATCTCTATTTCACCATACAGGCTTAAAGATAATAGAAAATATTCATTGATGATGCAGTGATGAAGCATAATAGTCCTCATTAGTTGGATGGACAGGTACACATACAGGTGTTTACATACATTTGAGCACATTCATAGTGCATTTACATACATTTGCATTGGGAAAAGAGTTGTTATGGGAAATGAGTTCATGTATAATGAGGAGGTTTTCGTGCATGTTCGCGTAAGCACCAGAAGTGACATTTCGTCTACAACAATTATTGCATATTAAGGATATGATAGAATAGGGTTTTGGTTTATAGAGCGCTCGATGCCGAGGCGTCTTGGCGCTGATGTGATAAAAAAGAGGTCTAACAGTACCAGTACTGATCAATTATGCCTCAGAGAACAACCATGTTTTTATTTGCTTTCTTAACACTGTCCTGTTTGGTTGGAGTCTGAGTGTAGTAGGCAGTTGGTTCCACAACGTGACTGCACAGTGCGATAGGCTCTTTCCACCCCATCTAACTCTGCCCAGATGAGGCCAGAATTAGCAGATCTAAGACTTCTAGTAGGAATATACCAATAAAATATTTTTCAAAGATCTGCCGTCCCTCCGCAATATAATGTCTTATGTACCAGACATAAGGCCTTAAATTCCATACGTTGCTGTATTGGAAGCCAGTGTAATGACTTAATGGCAGCAGAAGTGGGGTGACCTTTTGGGATATTCAATAATATTCGTGCAGCTGCATTTTGAAAGAACTGCAATTTCGTCTTTTGTGCCTTGTCAATGCCTATGAATAGAGCATTGCAATAGTCTAGGTGGGAATGAACTAAGGACACTAACACTGTATTACTTAGCTCCTGAGGAATAAATGAGAACACCTTCCTTAGAAGCTTCAGTATGTAGAAACAAGTGGAGGTTACATGGTTGATCTGGACAGAAAACCCCAGTTGGTATTCAAAAAGGATCCCCAAGTCCATTTGTATTCCTTTTTGTTAACCTTGTAATACCTGGTCCGTATGCTTTTAACTGGTTCTTTTGTAATGCAAAAATTTGCAATCATTTTACGCATGTAACCGTCAGTCCTTATGTTTTCCACTGGATCCTATGTAAAGCGCTCTGACACCATCGGGAAAGTTCGTTATCTCACGTGCCTGCCCTCTTTGTGACTCTTAGAGTATGTATCATATGCCAACTGCCTGAGATCTACAATGAGCAAATCCCTACTAGCTTTCCTCTGAACATTCGTAATAAACAGGGGCAGCTGAAATTCCAGGAGCCTAGTCCCGACAGCTCGACGACTTCGGAGGGCTGGAAGAGGTCCCCCGCTACACGGCGGAGGAGGGCACTGGACATCGAATGCTGTCTCATACTTTGCAACCTATTGTTCCACTACACCTCCCCGCCCGAACTCTCTCACTCAACCTTTCAGTACTGTTATTAATTGCACATCACAGGGACAGTTGAAATTCCAGGAGCCTAGTCCCGACAGCTCGACGACTTCGGAGGGCTGGAAGAGGTCCCCCGCTACACGGCGGAGGAGGGCACTGGACATCGAATGCTGTCTCATACTATGTGACCTATTGTTCCACCTGTCTGTCTATGCTCCCCCAGGTACCTCTCTTGTAAAGCGCTCTGATATCCGCAAGGATCTTGTCCGCGCTATATAAAACTTTCTAAATAAATAAATAAATAAGTCCTTAGCTTTCACGGATGGTGTTGGGCATCCACCGCCTCTTTCAGCCACGAGGAGTGGTTCCACCAGGATGGACTGCCACCAAACTCTATCACCTCCATCTTATCCATGTTTATTTTGAGGTAGTTATTGCTCATCCAGCTCATGATGTGAGTCAGACACTCATGGAATCTCGCGGCAACAGGCTCCGACTGTTTCAAAACAGAGATGATAATCTATGTGTCGTCGGCATGGGACACAAATGAGAAACCATGTTGTCTAATGAGTCTGGTGAGTGGGGTCACATAGATGTTGAACAGAGTCGGTGGCAATGGTGAGCCATGCGGGACTCCGCATGGGAGATGGAAGGTTTCAGACAGTAGACTTTCCCAGTGTAGAGTTTGTTCCCTATCCTCTATGAATGAGAAGAGGAGGGACAGAGCCGCCTCCCCAATCCCCACTGCCTTCAGCCTCCGCACAAACACTGTGTGATTCACGGTGTTGAATGCAGCTGATAGGTCAAGGAGGATGAGGATCGCTCTTCCCCCATCCTCCCGTCTCCAAATCTCCTCCCTTGCCATGACCAGCGCCGTCTCAGTCGAGTGAGCTGACAGAAAGCCATGCTTACTTGGATCCAACAGGCTTTTAGTGTCTAGGTAAGATGTCAACTCCTGATTTATCGACCTCTCGAGGATTTTTACTGCAATCAGCTGACACAAAATGGGTCGGTTATTCTTGACCTCTAGTGGATCAAGCACCAGCTTTTTCAGAATAGGTCTAATGCAAGCCTTTTTCCAGACCAACGGATAACTCCCTGATTCAATCACCTGATTTAGAATGGAAGTTAGATGTCTGCTAATGGCCTCAGACACCCTATGTATCACAGTCGGAGGACAGGGATCCCATGGGGATCCTCACTTGGTGGAAAGTATGGTTTTGTTTACTTCGATAAGAGTGAGTGTGCAGAACATGTCCAGCTGACAATGCAGCGTCGTATCCTCCATAGTTGTAATTTGACCATCATCATCTCCCTGCCTGTTATTCTGTAATTCGTCATAGATCGTACGGATCTTAGTTTGAAAGAAATTTGCCATTTTGTTGCAAAAAGCGCAGTCAGGACAGAAACGAGTATTCTGACGTGGTTTTGGTAGTACTTCGATATTTTTTAAAAGTTGCTTAGTGGAGTTACTGGCCTCCTCTATTTTTGCTGAGTAGTACATGGTTGTTGCTAATATAATAGCTTATTTATATTGTTGTAGAGCTATGTTATAAGATATTTTATGTTTTCTCCTATATTCAGTTCTCAATGTGCGTTCGGCTTTCCTGCGTAAGAATTTCATTTTTTTCAGTTCCGGGCCATACCACAGAGATGGTTCCTGCTCTCTTCTTAGTTTAATTTCTTTCACGGGTCCACCTTATTCACGGGCATGGCTATCCAGTTATAAAACTGGCTGGCTGCCTCATTGTTATCCAGGACCTGAATTGGGGGCAACTGTTTAGCGCCTGCTCTAATTCAATGCCTTGAATTTTGTTCCACTGCCTGATTTTTATGCTTGCTGGTTTATTTACTTCCCGCTGAGCTGGTAGTGAGAACTGAAGGTTAAAATAGATTGCCGTATGGTCAGTCCAGGGAAGAGGGACCAAATTACTCAGTGTAATATCAGAGTTGATGGCAAAGATGCCATCCAGTGTATGCCCAACAACAAAAGAGAATTGCCAGTACTGATGTGAATAAATTGCATAAACAAATCGCCTAACAGAACTTGAAAAAACATTCAAGAACGGGAATTGCTAGTTAATAGCTTTTTTATTTTTAGCATTTTTCAGAAAGAAATCATATTTTGTAAAATTTTTATACAAATTTACATATTCAAGAAGGACACATGATACATACCAGGGGGGGAGAGGAGTTCATAAATCAATCATCATATCATACATATCACAAGCATACAAAAACATTCAACCAGTCTCAGGGGGGGCTACAAAAACAATTCTGTGCACTATATTTACAATGAATTTACAAAAAAATGCCCAGCAGAATGTTTGGGACCCATCGCCTTTTGATGAAGACCATAGCCTGCTAAGTTGTCAAGAAGCCGGCTCGTGTCGGGGTTGTTATTAAGTTCCGGATGGTAATTAAAGTCACCCACAATGATGAGTGAATTGGAATCTGTAAAACACTCAAGCAGGGTCTGTAAAGCCAGAGAAAAAGGGGCTCTAGGGCCCAGCAGTCTATAGAGAAGTATTTCATGTACTGTGGAAATGTTGTTCATTTTCATTGCAAAGCGCATTGCCTCCGCAGGTAATTGTGTTATGGGCTCAATATGCACCTTCAGGTGGTCACTGTGGATTATTGCTATCCCACCCCCTGTACTCCCTACCCTGTCCTGACTGGCCATAGAATATCCTGCCTGAAGGGCACTGTTCCAATCCGGGTCAGAGGTCTGACTAATCCAAGTCTCTGTGAGGAAAACTAAATCTGGTGCAGAGACCTAGAGCAGGCATTTAAGATAGTACTTATGCTTGCTCAAGGATCTGATATTGAGCAGTAAGCATTTTAACAGTGGTACTTTCCTAACTCCCACATTTCGGCCAGTACAATTATCACTAACGGCTGCATTGCTCCTATCAAAAGGAGAAATGTCTGCTCCAGCCTTCTCATCAATCCTTTTCCCCTCGGTATTCCCGCCCTCCTTATCAGTTTTACTGTCAGAAAAGTGGAGAGCTGGAAACCGCAGCCAGTGCACGTGAATTTATCAAATCCCTCCTCTCTAAGGCTCATTTTTGGACCACAGCACTCACCACAACTGAGTGCCATAATCTGAGATCTGTTAAGAAATTGGGACCCAAAACGACCAGGGGTTCTGGCGCTGGACGCGCTCCGGGCTTCGGTGCACCAGCATTGCACCCGCTGCACAGTCAGGCCAGCATGCCTTTTATCCCTTGACTGAGAAATTAGAGCGCTGACCTGGAACACGCTGAAGCCCCGCTCTTACAAATGGGGACCAAAAGGTCAGAAAAACACTCGGGGTACTCTCAGAACGTATTTAAAAACATGCTATCAGCAAGTGGCAAGTTTAAAAGCACAGATTTAGTATTCGGGCAGATCAACACATTTTTAAAACAAGGTTTTGTAAAACACATTGTCAGACAGATAATTGATTCGGAAAAAACCTCCTATCTCACGCTGCGTGATCGCACCAGTGTGCCTTTTAGTCCCTTACTGAGAAACTAGAGCGCTGACCTGGAACACGCTGCGGCCCGCTCTTGAAGATGGGGACCGCAAGGTCAGAAAAACTCGGTATATTAGCAAGAACCTCGTTAAAATTATCGCCATTTTAGAAGCAGGAAACTGCTGTTAAAACGGCGATAATGGGCTTGCTAATATGCATTATAGAATTCCATAAGAAGCCCAGGTTAGATGTGCAGGACATTTTTACCTGGGCTTCTATTGGAATTCTATAACGCATATTAGCAAGCCCATTTTCTCCGTTTTAGCAGCAGTTTCCTGCCGCTAAAATGGCAATAATTTTAACGAGGTTCTTGCTAATATGCCCCCCGGTTTTTAACATTGGACAAATCCTCAAAATGTAGTGCCCCCTTCAACTCTAAGCACTAGACCGTGCTGCAAGTAAAGCTTTCTAAAGAACTACTTCCTAATCAACCCAGTATTTGGACAATGGGAGCCTGTTAAAGATGGGACCTTAAATAAATTGGTTATGGCCTTTGCAGATCTTATAGTTCAATTAGACATCCAAAAGAAATGTTATAATATCTTTTTGACTAGTGTGGAGCTTTACTGTATTCTCACTGTGGGTAGAAGCTACACTTAAATATTAATTTTGAATTTGCTCAATGTGAGCATATGATTAACATCACTTTCCCTATGTTCATATAGGCCCATGGTGCAAATACAATGAATTTGGTCATATTTGTTCTGATTCACACACGTGTTTTTCTGCTATTGCCTGAGCAAGCCATTGGTGAGTTTTAGGCTTTCTGCAGCACACAAAGCAAGAGAAAAAAGTCTCTCAGGATTGTTTTTGTGCAGGAAGGTGTCCTTTACTCCACAAAAATAATCCTGCCTACAACACAGGCACCCTTGCACCATGGTGCTAAAAGGTGTTGGCACCAGCCACTGCCTTGTTTCCCACCAAGCATTTGTAATAGTACCTGTGAAAATTGCTTTGTAATCTGGCCCCATTACTGTCCCTTGAAGTCCCTTGGTGATACCTCTTTTAAATACGCATTGGTGGAGTGGTGGTTTCTGAACTCCTACTTCTGAAACTGTCCAATAACTTTTAATGATTTTCTTGATCTGATTCATGGGGGAGGGAGGGGGATATATGTATGTGAGTACCTCGAATATTCTTTCTTCCATCTCCCTAACCTTAAGATCAACTCAGATATTCCTATTTTTGTTTCAGACTCTTTTCTGTAGCATATTTGCATTTTTACATGCGTGCCCTGTTACCAATTTTTCATTAGTGACTTTGAATTTTTGGAATGATGAAATGGCATAGCAGACACCGTTTCTGCTTTGTCTACTGTGCTACGGGTTGCACATTGAAATCTTCTTGCCATAATATCTTCATTAATATTCTAAAAAATGTCCTTCATCCTCTTCCTACTCACATGAAAGAGAACCTGAAAGTTGATTGTAGGGGAGACTTTACTTAACTATCTCGATGTTGGGAGGCCTAGGTGTGCTTGCGCATACTGGCATTTTGAGTAGCAGTTTTTATTCAGGGCACTTCTCTGGACAGATTCTTTCGACATCTGACAAGGAGCTTGGTGAATTTCAGACACAAAAATGACTTTAATTAATATTTTAGTAATGTGGCTCTTGTACCATGATGAAGTGATGCTGTGCTTGTGAGTTGCTCTAGTTTTCTAATGCTCTTTCACTCTTTCCAGCTTTGTCCCCCTAGTGGCATATTTCCCCTTATCTGCCCTTTATTTCCTCTTTTCTTCTGTTTTGCTTTTTTCAGGAGCTCTGTGTCTCCAAAGTCCGACTTTGGTGGCACGGGTGCTTTGCAATCAGAAGACCAGTTAGTACTTTAAAATGGAATGCATTTTAGCTGAGTATAAAGTGAACTAGATGCAGATGGTGCATAGTATAGTAGGCAGAATAGGTAGCAAGGGCAGGAGCAAGGGAATAATACAGCCCTAGAGCCTGCCATCTCCAGCGTTAGGCTCATAGAGCCTGCTACGGAAGGCTGTAAGGCTATTAGAACATTCTGCCCCAAGAGGACAGAATGTTAGAATTTGTAAAACAAAGATCTCACGGACCCGAGGGGGTTTAAATTCCCTTGGGCTCGGGCTCGGTGAGGCCTCTGTTAAACATTGGAATGTTGATGCTCTGGGCTTTTACCTGCCATTAGAAACCCAGAGCACTCCGTTGTTTTCAATGGAGTACCTAACATTCCAATGTTCTAATGGGGCTGAGAATAGTCTGATTAAATTCCATCAACACCTTTTGCATGCAACTTTCTCCAAGGTCTGCCATGTGTATACAGCTGGGGGGTAGATGTTCTACTACAACTCTGAGGTACCTAAAACTCCCCTTAATGATCCTCCTTATAGTGTTGATTGCTTTATGCTCTCTTAATATTTCTCCACTCCTCTCCTACCTGCACTGCTTTCCTTACGCACTCCACCTCTCTATGTTTCCACATAGCAGCAAACAGCCACTCATGTACTCAGAGCCAGAATATATGCCTTCATATCTCAGGGGCACCACTCTAGTTCGCTGATGCTATTTTATCTTTCCCAGTTTAGTTTCTGCCTGATCTTGTCCCATGGTTCTTCCATGGGTGATCACCAGAATGATAATGCTGAAGATTTTGACAGAGGTAAAGTGGCCCATCACCTCAGCAGCAGGGACATCAGGTGCTCCTCACAGAGCCAGCATTGCCCAGTGTGGGCAATATTCAGACAGAGAAGATCAATGATCAGCTAGCCGCACCCTGCATGAAATGCTAGAAGTAGATTTATTTTTTACAGTTTTATATAGTGCAAACGTGGCCTAAGGGTGTGAGAGTGCTTTACAATGAACTAAATGTTACACTTTTTTTATGTTTAGCTACAGGAAAATTAAGAGCCTAATTATGAGTCTTGAAGTCCTCAGACTGCCAGACTCATGGTGAGGCGACGGTGGCGGTCTTCTGACTGCCACATTAGAACCATGGAGGACTTGCCGCACAGGGACAGCTGACTCCTCCAGGGAGCAGTTGTTCCCTGACAGTGGTGTGGTGGTTTTGAGGTAGTAATATGCTTGGCGGCACCACCACAGTCCTGCCAAGCATACTGTGACTTTTCTCGCCACCACTGATTTAATGGAGGTCTTTCCTCCATGAAAACAGTGCTGATGAGGAAAGAAAGGGGCCATACAGGGCCCCCTTGTGCCTCACACCATGTGGAAGCAACAGAGGGGCACAACATGTGCCCCCTGTGTGCATGCACCCCCAATTCCTGCACGGCATGGACTTCATGGTCCCCGCCATGTTGGAACTTTCTTTGACGTTCCCATGCGGTTCTCACACGTGTTTGGTGGTGCAGCGGAGGGGGGGTCCTGCTGCTGCACTGCCAAAGTCATAATCTGGCCCTAAGTGATTTGTCCATATTCAAAGGATGTTGACCAACGGCCAGGATTTAAACCTTGTGCCCCAGTTCCAAAGCCGTCAGTTCTAGCCGCATCCTCCTCCTTCCACTGCTCCCAACCCTTTTTAATGTATTCTCTTTCACTTTGGAGGATAAGGACTAGAATGTTCTACAAAACAGCTCTGGCGGAAAGGTCAAGCTCTTGTACAATGAGGATAATGAAATGTTTTTAGACATCCTCTCCACGTTTTTCATCTAGTTTGAAGATATTGAATGGATATGCTACTTTTCATGAACAGCAAAGCAGAAAAGAAATTCATAACATCTCATTTCTAGAAATTGATGTAAAGGTCAAGTGATTAGAATGTATTTTTTCTTTGTTGCAGTCATTACTCCGATAATGTGTTAACAAACCTTTAAGATGAAATCAATAGAAGCTGGTTAAGCTATGTAGCTTTAGACAATCAGTCCAGAATAAAACATTGATTTATTTTAGGTCATACAAAGCAGTATCAGTGCAGAGGCATAGTTAATTTATCTTGGCAAATCTAAAAGCCCATGTTGTAGGACAAATGCCCTTTAATCCATGTGTTTCCTCAAGACACAAATCACATTTATGATCATAATTGCAACCATATCAATCTTCCATGCCACAGTCTGTATACTTTATTTTTACTAAATTCTCACTGATTAGCAACGAGTTGTGATATAAAAAACATAGGAGCCTGTATAGACGCCCTCCTCTAATGTCCCTATTACAGGCACTTGTGATGTGGCTAGTCACATTTAATAACAGAACGATGTATCTGCTCAACTATAATAAGTTCTTGAAGCTAAATTTGATGATATAATATATGCTACCAGCAGCCAAGGCGAAAGGCAGATTACATGGCATAATTACAGCTGCAGTTGAAACAAAGCAGCAGAATTACATCTGGCTTTTCATTTTTCGGATCTTTCTTTCTCAATCAAACAGTGATGAGCAGAAAGGAAATATTTATGAGAGTATGTTTATTTTTTGCACACTAAACATCATTACAGAAAAAACAGAACTGCTCTTCATTTACCTACACATGGTAAGCCTCATCATATTTAAATCTAATATATTAAACCAATTCTAATATCTTTTTTCATCAAAACTTTAAATGTCTTTTGATTTGCATAATTTCGCACAAGATTAATCTTTTATACTTCACTTCCGCAGCTATACTATGTCTTTCAAATGAGAGAGCAAGACAGCAAATATTTAAGCAGTTTGAGAGAAGGGCTATGGTTTGAGCATGTATTATGATATTATTTTTAGCGCCAGTGCTAGGGGAATCACAGAGCTGTGCCTTATTTTTGAAAATACAGTACATCCCTGCGTTTTAAATATGTTGGAGTGCAGTGTTAGCAATTTTGGCATAACACAGCACTCCTACATTTTCTTGAAAATATCCCCCTGCATTTGCCTAAAATTCAGGATTGTATCTCAAATGTTGTAAACCCCGAAGAATCAATCAGACTTCTGTATTTCTCTTTTTGAATGGTAGACAGATCTTCCATGCTGTGTCTCTGAAGTACTATCAGGAAAGCCTGGCTCAAGCATACTATACATCTTACAGTGCAGAATAAAAGTCTGCAATGCCATATTGTGCAAGTGCTGTAAAATTGTGCACCGCCATGTTTTAAAAAGTGATACACATCATTTATGTCATTGGCTGTGCTCACATTAAAAGAAAGCCATTTTGTGCAATGCTTTGCATTAAGCTGCCTCACAAAGGTTAGCCAATGTTGCCTTCTCTGATGTTTGTACTCAAGGTACACCTTTCCGTACAAATTTCAATGCTAGGATTACCATCCAAGGCAGTCGCGGCCGGCATGGCTCACAGGGGCGGTCTGGAAGTGGGGTTGCGGGGGTGGGGTTGACGGGCGAGTGGTCCTGAGGGAAGGGGGTCGGGCAGTTTACATAATAAAAAATAAATAAATAAAAATGACCTTTCCTGGGTTCCGCGTATTTGATCGGCTCCTGCTTTCCCACCTCCGCAGGAACAGGAGGCAGGCAGCCTCCCTCCCCTCCCCTAAGCCAAGCACAATGCTGCAATGGCAGCGTTGTGATTGGTTGGGACCCCGATCACACAGGCGTCTATGGGAAGGCCATTTTCTTCATGCAGGCTCTATGGGAAGGCCATTTTCTCCATGTAGGCTGTATGTAGCCTACATGGAGAAAAGGGAGAGTGCGCATGACTGGTTTGGTTGGCCCAGGGGGCCGACCAAACAGTTAGGGCCAGCAACATTGGGCAAGCCACTCCTCCCCTGCCCTCGAGTAGCCCCGCCCACCCACCCCCAACCAAACCCTTTTGCTTTCTCGCAGTGCGAGAAGCAGAAACCTAAAATGGTATTTATAATACCATTTTATGTTTCTGCGATGCTCCTAGCCCACATGGAGGCACCGCCCCTGATCCAAGGTAAGCCGTTTGGGATAACAAGTAGCCTAATTTGTTTTCAGGAGGTGTGAGGTATGGCTATTTTAAGGAGACATGGGAGACATGACTTTGCATGAAAAACTACTTTTTTGTGATATTCCTGAACAGTTACACCAACTTTTCATGCCTATGTGGGGGGTTTGGTGTTCTGCCATCCAAATCAGTTTTGTTGTTGCCCTTAAGTTAACTTTCAACACAAAATGGGGTTTGCTTGTGAAACTAGGGGACTTATTTACAAGCCCCTTGCGCCACTGGTGCATTACATTTAATTTGGTAAAAAGTGACACCTGCAGCACAAGGGGCTTTTAACCGCATGCGCGCTAGCGGAATTCCGCTCGCACGCTGGGTTTTTAAAAAACGCACTTTACGTGACGAGCTGGGCTCGTCATCAGCGTGCGAGGAGGCTACGCCATGACGAGCCCAGCTCGTCATCAGCGTCAAAGGGGTTAAATAAGACCCTTAGTAGCAGGCCGTTTCTGATGCAAAGCAATGCTTTGCATTTCACAAGCATCTGAACTAAAGTATCATAACGCAAGGCCCCTGCGTCTTAGAATATTAGATTGTGTTAGAAATTCCCTTTCTTTTTAAATTTAAGACCTCTGACTTTCTTCACTCACCAGTTCAGTTTTAGTAAACCAAGGTTGGTTTGTGTGTTGCTGCTCTTGCCCAATTCTGATGCTTCTATTGGCTATGACCAAGTCAGCCTGGGTGAAGAATCTGCAAAAAATACATTTTGTAAAAGCAGCTCCTACTGATGCTTCATCTCCTGCGGGCTCTACATGACTTATCCTGGTGTCAGAAGGAGTTATCCATTTGTTTTACAAATGCCTAACCCAGTGTTGGCAGGACCCTAGTAGCATGAGGTGAAGAGATGGTTGAGTCTGTTTGTCTTGGCCCCAGAGGTAAAATATGCTCTTTCAGTGTGTGGCTGATTGTATAAGTTAGCTATTTTGCCTTCAAGGACTACTTTGTGGTTCACACATTATACTCTTCGGATCCCTATTCTCTAGCTTCTTATGCAGAATTAACTCTTTAGCCACTGAGGCTTTGCTTCCTCCATTTCCATGTGCTGCTTTTTTTTTTGGGGGGGGGGCTATGCAAAAACGTCCCCCCCATTTTTCCACTAAAGGTATCTAGGCTAAATTAGAGGCAATGTTTTACCACATGTTCATGATTCTAAAGGTACCCATGGTTTGTGAATTCCCATAGAGTTCCAAAAATATGCAAAATATGGCAAAATTGTGTTTTGTAGGAAAAATGGGGAAAAGGTGCTATGCAAGATATCATTTTTTTTTTTAAATGGCATCAACAAAAGTGTGCTGTGCTAAAATCACCATTGTTCCACCTTTCTTGGAGAGACAGAGTTGTAAATAAAAATCGCTTTTACCACAGTCTTGGTTATTGTTTATTGATTTTTCCTTTTTTTTGTAGCTTCTACCTATTTGCATCTTGTGGTTCAAACAGGCGTGCAATACATTTAAGAAAATTCCAACTTCAACAAGGGGACCATCATGCAGGTAATTCATGGTTTCCCCCAAAAAAGGAATCATTGAAATAAAAAATATTAAATATTAGTCGTAAAAAATCGAATTAGTTGACAACATTTCCATCTGTACGTTTTTGAAAAGTAACATACTGTTATGTGTAGCAGACCCTTGTAATCACAAAGATATATGAGGGCACATTTACTAAACTTTCACATAACGCAGGACTGCAAGTAAAGTTGCTGCGCTGTGTTGAGTGAATGGGAAACAGCAGAAATGCACTATATTTACAAAGATATGGGCATTTCTGCTCTCTCCTTGCACTGGTGCACTGTGTGCAGCCTAGCGCCAGCGCTGGGACCCTTGCACTATAATGCAAAGGTGCATGCGTTACAGGTAGGATTGTTTTTGTGCAGGAGAGATACCTTCTTGCACAAAAACAATTCTTAGAGGCATTTTCCTCTATTTGTATGTGATGCAGAATGCAAGACACGTGGAAAGAGGAAGAAACTAGGAGAACTTGAGATATTTCACCTTGCTATGTCTTACTTAGGAAGGCGTAGCATTTTGACACATCCTCAGGTTTACAAGTCTTTCTAGATCCGGAAATTTGGAAAATCAATGAGATGATGCATGGTAAGGTCATGCTCCACCCATGGAACGCCTCTCAAGTTGAAATGTAATGTTATGCAGTACAAGCAGCTGCCTTGCATCGCATTTCTTTACAAGGCCACACACATTAGGCCAAGCATGACTTTGTATAAGTTACTGTAGCCTCTGGGTTGTCCTTGTGTCACTTTGCATAATGTAAGGACAAACCAAAAACGTCATAAATATGAGCCATAGTGTATAAACATGTGATACCCAGAGCCACAAATTGAACTGCATTTTATAATGAATTTACATTGTGTACTGACCATGCAATACATTCAAATGGTAAGAGTAAATGAATGGAAAATGGGTATGAAGGAAACCTATGCATTTGTGAAATGCATCAAAAATACTCAGTTTAGGGACAGTTGTTCCCTCGTGGTAGGGATAGGAGTCCAAATGCTGCCCCTTTGGGCTCCTTGAGCCTGTTAGAGGTGAGGTGTTTTCCCCCCAATATCATCAGTCCGACCGCAGGTATTGTAATCCAGTGGTAGGACTGATGGCCTGTATGTCGGGCGGACCCCCACCGAGAGCCTGTCAGTGGCAGTCCACCCGACATCAAAATGAGGCACAATGTTCTTTCCTGCACATTGACTTACATTTGAAAGCCAACAATGGGGAGCAATTCAGTTGATAATAACAAGCATTCTTCAAGACTGTGCTCCCATATTTCTTCTGGTAAACACTGATGTGGCTGGATTCATTGCCTGCAACAGAAAAGGTAACAAAACAGAATATGGAGATATCAAATTTTCCCTGTAAATGTTGACTGATTTTGGTAATTTAAGTAGATGCAGTATTTGGGATTAGGCTTTGTTATCATAGAGAAAACCTACCAAACCCAGACATTTTTTTAAACTAGACACCAGAGGAGTTTAGGGTGGTGGGACTTACGTGAATCCCATTACTATTTCTTTCCCAGAATGCCCTTGCAAACCTCAATCTTTAGCTAAAATCACCTGTTTTGCCTACATTTCTGTGAGGGAAGGCTCAGGAATATGGATACATTCACACAATTTCTAATGCCCAGCATTTCTACACCTCTCCCATTAAAAATGAAGTTGATAAAAGGCAACACTTAACCACTTTTCAGACATCACCAAAACATAATCCATTTGCATGGCAAAGTAAAAGACGCTTATGAGCTCTTGATAGTTCTGATTCTATGAGCATGGGAAAGTACAGACTGATAACTAGAGTATATCTCTTTTTTATATATTGATACTTGGTGGGAATCATGGCTTTGAGCCAAATTATGAGGTGCTTTTAGCTCCTTGCTTACTAGGTCCTAACCTGGTGTTAGCCAAATCACTGTATAGTTCCTGGTAACATTAAGAGTCCATGTGTAATCCATATTGATTCATTGCAAAGATGCATTTCTTTCAATGTTTTACTTGTTATCCTATAGAATATGACGGAAAACCTACAGGAGCCTGCACAAAGACAGACTGCTGTCTGTTTTGGGTAAGGTAAGTCTGCAATAAAGGCTGTTCACCAGAGAGGACGGAAAGTGTTTCATGTGATAGTCCCAGCACTCTTGAATGAATGAATACATTTATTTGTTTCAATTAATAAAAATTGTTACAAAATTATAGCGTGTTTGCACTAAAATTGTCACATTATTAATGACCACATTTCACTTCTGAAAGGCTAAAAAGAGTTCATTAACCACTACTGAGACTCAAGTTTGTGTTCCTGCTAGAAGCTGTATCACAATTCTTCAATGTTCATCAATGTACTCGGGCATTCCATTAATAGATTTTGAAGCTGGTGTGCAAATGTGGCTAGCCTTGCCAGTTCCAATGGAGTTTTTAATTTAAAAAGAAGTTCCATTGCCTTTCTGCAAGTCCGGATTCCATATTTTAAAACAAAGGGTTTTAGTAAAGTGCTGCATGAATTCATTATACTTGGGCAGACGCAGAGGAAGTGAGCGAGGGATTTGTCATTTAATTTGCACAGTCTGCAGGCGGGGACTATCTCCAGGCATTTCCAATGAGTGGTTCTGTCTTTTATTGGAAGCAACATGAGCCGAATTATTAAAATTTGCTTTAAAATTGGTTTATTCAGTTCACTATTTAAGTAAGGCTGGCATGATTTATCCCTGTAGGAATTAACTAATACCTGGGTGTTGCTTTCGGAGCTGTCTATGATTCGCATATCTTCTTGTTTGTCCCTCAGCAATTTGTTTAGGATCCCAGGTTGATGGTTAAACATGCTCCAATTTGTCATATATAGGTGTAGTTTACTATAGGCAGTTCGCAGGTGCTCTGACCAGGGGTTATTTTCTTCTATGAAGATATGCTACAAGACTTCCTTCATGGCATGTGGGGGTGTTGCACAAATTCTGCTGTATTATTGCACGATGGAAGCCCAGTTTTCATGTTTGTTCGTTTAATCCGAACTCCAGTCTTATCAGTGCATTCTGAGTGTAGCGAGCAATTTGAAAGATCCTTTTAAAAATCCGGCAATGTGCATTTTACAAAGTTTTTACCAGAGCCCTTGGGAAGGCCAGTTGACCATATGCAATTGCAGGTTGTAGCTTGGCTTTCATCACTTTTCGTATTGCCACAGTAGATGGGCTGAAGATGTCTGTGTTTAATTAGCACATGGGGCTGGCCTTTGTTTCTATAGAGGCAATATTCTGGTTGGGCCTGCCCTTGCTCGTAAGGCACACACCCGGATAGTTGTACTGTGGTGCGGTGCTTTTTTTCAAGTTGTCCAATGTCTAGTGTCGCTTGAGTTTGTTAGCAAAGGTTCCAAATATCACTGTTGCGTTGGCCACTAGTTTGTTAGTGCTCTTGTACACGCTTAGAGCATCTAGTGCTTTCTGCAATCCCATACGTGTGGGATTGCAGAAAGCATTCTTTAGTACCATGTTGTCTGCATACTGCATTAAAAACTATTGGAACCGCGCAATTTTTGGAGTGAATACATTGGCAGCTGTTAAAAAGTTACCTAGGCCCGCAGTGTACAGATTAAAAAGTATGGGTGCCAGCACACAGTCTTGCCTGAGCCCTTGATCTGTGTACAACTTTTTTTGTTGTGGTGCTTGACGTAAGTTTAACCCGTACCCAGGTTTTTGTGTAAAGGGCAGCCATGGCATTCAACAACATGCTTGCGATCCTCCAGTTTTGTAGCTTTGCCCGTAGTAGATTTCTATTGACGCAGTCAAATGCTGCAGTGTAGTCTACGAAACAGGCAAAGAGAGGGCGTTGTAGCTTGATCGATCAAATAGGCCAGGGCTGTCATGTTGTCCAATGTTTATGCCCCAGCCCTGAAGTCTGACTAATATGCTGGGAGTGTGTCTTGTCCCTGACCCAGTTCTGTAGTTCCTGTAAAAGAAGACCTGCGTATGCGTTTTCCTCAATATCCAGAAGTGCTATCATCCTGTAATTGGTAGGATCTGATGTATCGCCTTTTTTGTGGATCGGTTGTAATAGAGATCCTTTCCAGTTTTCTGGGATTGTGGCATTGAGTGCGCACTACTGGAATAACAGGGTAAATAGGGACGCCCTGAAAGCATAGTCCTCTTTAAATAACTACCTGTGTGGCCCATTCGGACAAGGGGCTTCATTGCCCCTGATGTTCTTTAGTATTGTGGTCACTCGCTTATGCGCGTCCGAGATTTTGTATATAACGTCACTTACGGTTCCCCTTGTTCCGGTTTTTGAACCCGAGATGTTATGCTGGGCAGTTATTCCTGATCTTCTACTATTTGGTTTACAGTATAGTAGGTTCACATGCTTAATCCATGTGATACCTGGGAATCCATTTTGCCTGTCATGTCCATGACCATCGAGTGTGTTGGTCAATTTCCAGAATTCTGCCTGTTTAATTGGTTTTAAAAGACTGTAGACATGTATCCATTGAGATTCTTGATGTTTTTTAAAGTACCAAATGTTTTCCTTGTGCATTTTGCGGGTTAGGATCCACTTGCTTCCCTTCCCAGTTGCTTGTAGTGGTGGTTTTTCTGTCTCATTGCCCTTTTGCTTGGAGTTATTGTTGTATAGTTTTATTGGTGGCCGCAGCATTCCTTTTCTTTATGAATTGCATTGGGGGGGGGGGGGGTGGGGGCATGGGGGGTAGTGGATTTACCAATCAGCAGTTGGTAAAATGTAGCAGTCATGCTTGACCATTTTAGGAACATGGTCTCCTCTGTGCTGTTGTTACTGGATGACTGATTGTTATTTTTCCATGTGGTCAAACTTGATATTTAAATTTTTCCCCACTTTCACCTGTGGAGTAATTTGCGGATTTCCTCTGCAGTTGATGCGCCCACCACGTTTTCAGGAACGGGGCTTCCTGCCTGTAACAACATTTTAATATGTTTGGTGAGATGATCACTTGTCGGCTACTGAGGTTGAGAGAAGTTCATAACTAAAGGTTGGAGACACAATCAATGGTTGTTTTTTTACCTGCCTTAAGTGCGGGTTTGACTGTCTGGAGTTATATCCTGGAATGGTCTCATATGGTGTGCCTCTAGAAAGTAATACAGTGTGTTGCCAGCTGCATCCCTCAATGGATTGGTGTCTTTGTCTGTTACCAAGTTGTAGGTATTGAAATCTCCTTCTATAATTATCCTGCAGTTTGGCAAGTTGAACAATAAATCTTCTATTGTTTCCAACACCGCTGTCATTTTGGCCAGTCGGGGGCTGACCTTGCTGTTTAAGTAAACATTTAGTAGTAGAACCGATGTTAACCTGCAATTTATTTTCAAGCCTTGTAGATACAGATCCTGAACCACATCTGTGCATGTAGGGTTTTTTACTGCTTTCATTGATGTATTCAAATTTACATTGATCGATAGACCCCCTGATGGCCTCCCAAATAAATTGTACTTTTTGGCTGGGTGTCGAAACTCCATCAATCAGGGAATTAACGATAATGTCATGAGCTAAGTTTCTTGTAAGCAAAGGATGTTCCCGGACTGCAGGAATTCAAATGCTTTTTGAATATTTAGCATTGATTTCAGCTGGAAGACATTCCAAGATATTATTTTCAGGGGCCGATTCCAATCTGGGTCGGAAATCACTCCGACCGAGCCGGATCCGGGGTGTGGTAGAGTGAGCAAGGGACCCACGTCTGGGCATACCCTGCAAACCTAGGGCAAACAAAGCGATACAAAAGGGGATGATGGACGGAGCGTTTGAGCAAATCAAACACTCGCCCCCAGTCAACTGATCTCGGTTTAATCCATCACCATTCTTTAGCTCACTCCACCACCCCAGTTCAGACATGGCCACATGCAAATCAGTCTGACCCTGTGCCTCATGGGAACAGTCCAGCACGAACTGCCAAGCCAATTCTTCGGTGGACCGGAAACAAGCATCCTGGGACCGGTTTCAGATTCATAATCCTCATCAGCCAGGTTATTTTGAATCCAGTGGTAGAGTGAGCAAGGGACCCACGTCTGGGCATACCCTGCCAACCTAGGGCAAACAAAGCGATACCAAAGGGGATGATGGACAGAGCGTTTGAGCAAATCAAACACTCACCCCCAGTCAACTGATCTGGATTTAATCCATCACAATTCTTTAGCTCACTCCACCACCCCAGTTCAGACATGGCCATATGCAAATCAGTCTGACCCTGTGCCTCATGGGAACAGTCCAGCCCGAACTGCCAAGTCATGTCTTCGCGAGTCAAGCTTTCCTGGCTGAAGACGGCTGATAGCCGGAAACCGGTCCTAGGATGCTTGATTCCGGTTCATGAAAGATATGGCTTGGCAGTTCAGACTGGACTGTTCCCATGAAGCACAGGGTCAAGACTGATTTGCATATGGCCATGTCTGAACTGGGTTGGCTTGGTGGGCAAAATAACGATGGATTAAACCCAGATCTGTGACGGGGGTCAATGTTTTGCCATTGTGCAACATTCCATCCATCATCTTGTTTGTTTTGCTGTTCATGCTATGTGGGAAGGGTATGCCCAGACTCGGGTCCCGTGCTCACTTAGCCACTGGAGTAAAGCTATCCTGGCTGAAGACGGCTGATAGCCAGAAACCAGTCCTAAGATGATTGATTCCGGTCCAGCGAAGACATGGCTTGGCAGTTCGGGCTGGACTGTTTCCATGAGGCACAGGGTCAGACTGATTTGCAAATGGCCATGTCTGAACTGGGGTGGTGGAGTGAGCTAAAGAATGGTGATGGATTGAATCCAGATCAATTGACTCGGGGTGAGTGTTTGATTTGCTCAAACGCTCCGTCCATCACCTCCTTTGGTATCACTTTGTTCGCCCTAGGTTGGCAGGGTATGCCCAGACGTGGGTCCCTTGCTCACTCTACCACTGGATTCAAGATAGCCTGGCTGATGAGGATTATGAATCCGAAACCGGTCCCAGGATGCTTGTTTCCGGTCCAGCGAAGACATGGCTCGGCAGTTCGGGCTGGACTGTTCCCATGAGGCACAGGGTCAGACTGTTTTGCATATGGCCATGTCTGAACTGGGGTTGTGGAGTGAGCCAATGAATGGTGATGTATTAAACCCAGATCAGTTGACTGGGGGTAAGTGTTTGATTTGCTCAAACGCTCCGTCCATCATCCACTTTGGTATCGCTTCGTGGTGGTATTTGTCAAGGCCAGGCAAATCTTTAACTCAGAAAATGGCTTCACAGACCTTATTGATAGCGAGCCCTTTAATATGGATTCAAAATAACCTGGCTGATGAGGATTATGAATCTGAAACCGGTCCCAGGATGCTTGTTTCCGGTCCACCGAAGAATTGGCTTGGCAGTTCGTGCTGGACTGTTCCCATGAGGCACAGGGTCAGACTGATTTGCATGTGGCCATGTCTGAACTGGGGTGGTGGAGTGAGCTAAAGAATGGTGATGGATTAAACCGAGATCAGTTGACTGGGGGCGAGTGTTTGATTTGCTCAAACGCTCCGTCCATCATCCCCTTTTGTATCGCTTTGTTTGCCCTAGGTTTGCAGGGTATGCCCAGACGTGGGTCCCTTGCTCACTCTACCACTGGATTCAAGATAGCCTGGCTGATGAGGATTATGGATCCGAAACCGGTCCCAGGATGCTTGTTTCCGGTCCAGCGAAGACATGGCTTGGCGGTTCGTGCTGGACTGTTCCCATGAGGCACAGGGTCAGACTGATTTGCATATGGCCATGTCTGAACTGAGGTGGTGGAGTGAGCTAAAGCATGGTGATGGATTAAACCCAGATCAGTTGACAGGGGGTGAGTGTTTGATTTGCTCAAACGCTCTGTCCATCATCCCCTTTGGTATCACTTTGTTCGCCCTAGGTTGGCAGGGTATTCCCAGACGTGGGTCCCTTGCTCACTCTACCACTGGATTCAAGATAGCCTGGCTGATGAGGATTATGGATCCGAAACCGGTCCCAGGATGCTTGTTTCCGGTCCAGCGAAGACTTGGCTTGGCAGTTCGGGCTGGACTGTTCCCATGAGGCACATAGTTAGTCTGATTTGCATATGGCCATGTCTGAACTGGGGTGGTGGAGTGAGCTAAAGAATGGTGATGGATTAAACAGAGATGAGTGACTGGGGGTGAGTGTTTGATTTGCTCAAACGCTCCGTCCATCATCCCCTTTGGTATCGCTTTGTTCGCCCTAGGTTGGCAGGGTATGCCCAGACGTGGGTCCCTTGCTCACTCTGCCACTGGATTCAAGATAGCCTGGCTGATGAGGATTATGGATCTGAAACCGGTCCCAGGATGCTTGTTTCCGGTCCAGCGAAGGCTTGGCTTGGCAGTTCGGGCTGGACTGTTCCCATGAGGCACAGAGTTAGACGCATTTGCATATGGCCATGTCTGAACTGGGGTGGTGGAGTGAGCTAAAGAATGGTGATGGATTAAACCCAGATCAGTTGACTGGGGGTGAGTGTTTGATTTTCTCAAACCCTCCGTCCATCATCCCCTTTGGTATCGCATTGTTCGCCCTAGCTTGGCAGGGTATGCCATGAACATGGGTCCCTTGCTCACTCTACCACTGGATTCAAGATAGCCTGGCTGATGAGGATTATGAACCCGGAACCAGTCACAGGATGATTGTTTCCGGTCCAGCGAAGACATGGCTTGGCAGTTCGGGCTGGACTGTTTCCATGAGGCACAGGGTCAGACTGATTTGCATATGGCCATGTCTGAACTGGGGTGGTGGAGTGAGCTAAAGAATGGTGATGGATTGAATCCAGATCAATTGACTCGGGGTGAGTGTTTGATTTGCTCAAACGCTCCGTCCATCACCTCCTTTGGTATCACTTTGTTCGCCCTAGGTTGGCAGGGTATGCCCAGACGTGGGTCCCTTGCTCACTCTACCACTGGATTCAAGATAGCCTGGCTGATGAGGATTATGAATCCGAAACCGGTCCCAGGATGCTTGTTTCCGGTCCAGCGAAGACATGGCTCGGCAGTTCGGGCTGGACTGTTCCCATGAGGCACAGGCTCAGACTGTTTTGCATATGGCCATGTCTGAACTGGGGTTGTGGAGTGAGCCAATGAATGGTGATGTATTAAACCCAGATCAGTTGACTGGGGGTAAGTGTTTGATTTGCTCAAACGCTCCGTCCATCATCCACTTTGGTATCGCTTCGTGGTGGTATTTGTCAAGGCCAGGCAAATCTTTAACTCAGAAAATGGCTTCACAGACCTTATTGATAGCGAGCCCTTTAATATGGATTTTGTTTGTGTTTGTTTCTTTTACTTCAGGGTGGTCCACTAGCATGTATGGGTATCTGTCTGCTTCGGGTTCCTGGACATATATCCCCCAGTTGCTCCTTAGCTGTTATAACTGTTTTGACTATTGCACAGGTTTTCCATGTAACTAGTGTTGATTCCCTATTTGCCTTGCTGCTTGGGGCCTTAAATTGTACATGCAGTAGATCTTCTGTCTTACGATTAATTAACTGTGGTATATGATGAAGAATTTGTAATATATTTGCCCTATTTAGTATGTCCTTATTACCTCGGGATATATATTCTAGGGTGATTATCGTAATATTATTTTCTGGGTTTCTTTTAACATGATCTCTTATCCTTTTACTGGAAGCGGGCCTGTTTGGCTCTTGTTCATTGTTTATTTTTAGGCTGGCGTGCATCTGTGGGTGGCTAGCCCCTTTTGGCCAATTTATGTCCGAGTGAGCTGATGTTGTGTAAGATGACTTATGGCCCCTGGTGTTCCTCGTTGCTGTTGGCCCCATTTCAACTTGTGATTGCCTACTCATTGCTCCGTCTGGTCACTATTCCTTCTGGATTCCATTGGAGAGGAGGGGCTGTGGTCTTATGTAACTTGAGACTACCCCTCCTTCTTCACGCTGACCCCTTTGGACAGTGTTAGCTGTGTCTGTGACAATGATTGCTTCCTTGACAGTTTGTTGCCCAGGATGATAGCAGGCCTTGGTGCCAAGAAATTGTGAAAGGTGTCTTTGATGTATTTAGCTGATGAGGGCTCTTTGGCTGCTGTAGCATTTTTTTGATTGCGAGTCGAGATCTAACTTTGCCTTAGTAGAGGTGTTGACCTGAGCTAAGGCCTCTATCCATGTTTGAAGTTCCTTCGTCCATCTGAGCTGTTTGTTATTTTTTATTTCCGTCTTCAGGCGTCCTTTTTTTCTTCTAGTTAAAGGATTTCTGGTTCCAGTTGTCTCCTCTAGTGTTGTCCTAGGCACCTTACCGGCAGTTGATGTTTTGTCATATGTTAATTGATCCTTTTTGATCCAATTGCAGTTCCCCTTTATGGCCAGTTGTGACAACGTAGGGGGAGTGTTCTTTCCTGCTGTGTTAGCACTTTTATTATAAGGAGTAGTAAAGTTGGAATAACCTTCTTGTGGAGCTGGAGCCGGGACCCTGTCCTCTGAGTGACTGCTCTTCTGGTCTGCCATCAGCCGTTGCCTTTGCTTTAAGTCGGTTATCAAAGTTGTGAAGGCTTCTGGCAGAGAGCTGAGTTGCTCCTCTATGGGGAGTCATGTGCACGTCATTGTTTGGTGGCTGTTTAGTGAATCCAGTTTGCCCTCCAATATATCCATTTTGGTTACTATCCCCATAATAACTGTTGCTATTACCTGCATCATATTCATTTGGAGCTCTGGTTTTTGTTTCTGCCATGTGAGGGCATTGATGGCTGCTGTCAAAGTTGTATTTATTGAAGATAGGAAGGAATTTTGTTGGGTAATATACAGGTATATTATTAGTTATATACAATAGCAGTGACCAGTCCAGAACCCCATCCATGCTGTTCCAAGCCCAAGGCGGAAGGGAAAAAGTGGGAGTTATGAAGCTTCAATAGTAAGGGGGTTTGTGTCAAAGATGGCTCATGGAGACCATTACCCAATCCTTGAAGCAATGTAATGTTTTTGGTGTTAGGGTTGGCTTGTGGGGAGCTTAGATCAGAGGATATTTCAATAAACTCTGGATCTTCCTGTGCCTGGATGGCTTCCTAATACAGCCCTGGGTCTGCCTCCTGCTGATCCGTGTTCTTTCAGGGCGGGGCTAAATTGTCTTGCATCAGGCCCTTCGTTGAAATTCTCTGCAAGGTTTGGACTGGAATAAAATACCTGGTAATTGTTGCAAAATGGGGGTCTGGGGGAGAGGTGGGAGTTGACCTCTTGAAAATGTTGTATTGCTGTCCAGGGTTCCAAAAAGACTAGGCCTATAGGCCTAAACTTTATTATGAGCAAAAGGAGAACTGCCAAATACCTGTATAAAATAGGTGTGCTGACCATTCCATGAGTGGCAAAATGCTTGAACTGCCATCAGTATTCAGGCTCTTGTTACTAATTGGGAAGAATAGGGTGTGGTGTTTACCATTTTTCAATTTACCATTAGTCCAATGAAAATATATCCATATCATATTA
The DNA here is from genome assembly GCF_964263255.1 of Lissotriton vulgaris. Lineage (NCBI taxonomy): Eukaryota > Metazoa > Chordata > Amphibia > Caudata > Salamandridae > Lissotriton > Lissotriton vulgaris. The sequence continues at coordinate 1,574,126,182 of NC_141695.1, read as the reverse complement.
CCTAACATCTTTTCAAAGAAGCAATTATTGAACCATCAGATTCCATCTTGCGAAGGTAGTAGAGGATTTATCGTTTTACTTCTTTATGATATCCCTTCTAATCGCCAGTGGCCTAAGAGAAAAAAACACAGCCCATCCACTGATTTTGATCCTAGGTCACTGAATACATTAGTTTTGTATGATACACCCTTCCATCCCTATTTTCATCTGTAAACAATTCTCGATGCTGCCCCAGAAAAAATGTAATTGACCGCAATCGTGCAGGATATATTTCCAAGTACCCACTTGGAATATACATTCGTTAAAATATTTGCTGACCTCGGGACATGAGCTGTGTAGCTTAGAAGGGTAATAATCTAATCAAATCTAGTAAACCAAAATAATTATCTGAACATAGCCCCTAGGCAATGGTGTGCATATTAAAACAAGCCTGGGCTAGTTCAGCCTTGGTTATTTATTAGCCAATGCACAATACTATGAATTTCACAGGTGAGACTTTTTTCACAATTTATGGACAGAGAGAATTGGAACAAACAGAAAATGTCTTTCAGGGGATTGGTTCTTTCTGAAAATGTGTGTAATGAGACATTTTCTTCTCAAAACAGCCTCAATCCTGATATGTCCCATGACATTTGAATGTGAAAAATATACTTCTTTACAATTTTCCTCTGAGACACCACAAAATTAATTTTGTGAACGTGTATGTAATTTCACAAGAAATGAATGTAATGAAACAAAAATGTCATTCAGAACACTCTTACTTATCAGCTTTTGTTCCTCCGGAGCCACCTCCTGCTCCTCCCACATTTGGGGAGTACCCACCAACCCAACATCTCTTGATGACATTTTGTCCCTCCTGCTCAATGCAGATATTTCAGATAAAACCTTATGCGTGGAGTCTTAGAGGCTTATTTACAAGAAGCCAGCGCCACTGGACGCAGAACTCTCCATCATACCTATGAGGCGACACAAAGCCTGTGTGTCTTTGCATGGCCTCATACATATAAAGTAAGGCAAGGCATCGCAAAGTGCTGTGTTGCCTTACTTTGCATCACTGAGGCGTCCCGAAGGCATTGCAGTGGGTTTTCCTACGCAACACTCATGGATTTTGATTCTGCCCCAGATTTACAAAATCATTTAAACCAGGGGCAGCACCAAATCCCTAAGCCTCCCCAGCAGGTGTACAAAGAGATTTTTTTCCTTTCTTCTAATTTTTCCCCCTTCCATAAGTGCTGTATTCCGCAGCACATGTAGAAGAGGAAAACTCCTCTTGGCATTGTTATGAGCAGGAAGCAGCAACTAACATGATTGCCGTTATAGAACTATACCGACCACTATCTTCCTTATGTCCTAACATCTTTTCAGCTGTCGTGAATATAAATTCAACCCCAAGTCCGAGTTTGATTGCTGCTGATATCTTATCCCAAAAAAGACTTAAAGCAGGACACATTACAAACATGTTCCATATAACCCACATTTTGGACAATTACAGCGCGTCCCCTCGTAGACCCCTCCCTGTCTGGCCCCCCTTGAAACCATCTGACAATCCTCTCTGGGGTACAATAAAGTATACAAAGTGTCAGGAATTACTACAATCGTAAATTTACTGAATGTACAGAACGGGCAATAGTGTCAAAGGCTATCTTCACATCTTCTATAGCAATATTTTCCTTAAAGATCTCGCTCCACTGGAAGCTAGTTCCTCACAACCCTCTGCTCCAGACTGGCAGAGCGTTTGATGCGCCTTACTAATGATAGCCTGCCGGTTCTGGGCATACAAACACTCCCACATATCTGAACTGGAAACCCTCCGAACAGCTAATTTTCTAACAAAATAGTCCCTGACCTGACTATATTTCAAAAACAACCGTTGAGGAATATCAAACGTTGGCCGAAGATTCTCAAATGACTTAAAGCCATTGCAATCATATAATTGCCCGAGACACTGCACACATTACCTAGCCCATTAAGGGGCCATAGCATCCTTAAATATTCCATGTAACATTGGATTACCCCAAAGAGGAAGTTTGTTGTGTATAAGAGATTGAGAAGATCTGGTTTTTAATGCCCTGCTAAATATATGCACAGTCTTTAATGGTCTTAAACCGCACACGGTTAAAATAATTAGGATCATTAATTCGGTATAGAAACATCTGGCTCTCTGAACTAAGAACCAGCCAATGCCAGAAATACTTGCTCTGGATTCAAGAGGCTGTGCAAGCGGCCAACAAAAGCGGCCCAAAAAATAAAGTTAACAATCAGGGAGTTCTAAACTACCCTGATTATATGGAAACTTCATTAGTCAGATGGCACATCTTGATTTCTTATAGCCCCAGATGAAGCTGCTCAATACCTTAGCCAGTTTACTAAGAAATGAGTTAGGAATTCGTAGCAGGATCAACCTAAATAGATATAAAAACTTAGAAAGTATCTTTATGACGTTGCATCTACCCAAGATACTTATTGGGAGCTTGTGCCACAGTTTCAGTTGCTTAGTAATACCAGCTAATAGAGAATCATAGTTTAATGAACGGATGAGTTCAATTTTAGGCGAAATTCACACCCCAAAAGAGGTAGCATTCGGGCAAGCCCCTTCAACCAGAAGTTCCAGCTAAAAATTGAGAAGGACTTGGGTTTTATTACTGTTCAATTTATAGCCAAAGAAGAGGCCAAACCTCTTAGCCTCCTTATTATTGTTCTCTATAGCCTTTTTTGGCTCCTCAGAAAAAATAGCAATATCGTCTGCATATGCTTTGAGTTTCAAGGGGCGCTGCCCAATATTCAGCGGGCAAATCATATTGTTAACCAGCAATGCCCAAATGAATGGCTCTATATAGGGAGCAAAGAGATGGAGGGAAAAGGGGCAGCCCTGTCTTGTGCCACAACAAATAGAAAAAGGAATTGATTGAATATTAGAGTATCGTAATCTAGCCATAGTGTTGTACTACATAGCCCGAACCAGCTCCTGGAATTTTATCTTGACCCCAAATGCAGTAAGTGTTGCCCAAAGATTTTCCCAGGCCACCCTGTTGAAGGCTTTTTCTGCATCCAATAAGACCATGCCCAGGTTGGTTTTTAACTTCGGGCAGCATCAAAAGCAGCCACTGCTGTATTGACATGGGCAGTGGTATCTCTCCCATGACTATACCCATGCTGCTGGGGAGAAACAAGGCTGGGCATCATTAGAGCTAACCGGGTGGCCAATATCTTAGCAAACACCTTAGCATTGGCGTTTATTAAAGAAATTGGGCGATACGATGCCCGTTCCTCTGGAGTTTTATCTTTTAAAAAAAAACAAATTATATTGCCCATATTCCATGATTTTGGGACCCGACCAGTAACCCCCACTTGAGTAATTACATCTCTAAGCACCAGAGCCAAGAGACTTTTACAGCACTTATAAAACTCAGCCGCGATAGCATCCACGCCAGCCGCCTTCCCTAACGGGAACCCCCCAATTGCTTCCATAATTTCGTCCACTGTGATCTCCTGCTCTAATAGAGAAGAATCCTCTTCTGTCAGAATCGGTAGATTACTCGCTTGCAAATAGCTCTGCATACCAGTCAAGTCTTGTGTTGGAACGGGAGAATATAGTTGCTGGTAGAAGATGGAAAACTGATCCGCAATCTCCTAGGGGCATGTATATAAAATTTCACCTCGCCTTTAATAGCCATATCTGATACTACGCCTGAGGTCATGATTACAGGGAAGAACCAATGGGACCTACAAAAGACTTCTAATACCTCTACTGGGAACAAAAATAAAAACAACAGCAAAAAAGATCTTAAAATAGCCAAACCTCCTAAGACATCGATGGACTTGCAAGGGTCTAGCTGGCACAATAGCTCTGGAGCACGCCGGGGAGGTGGCTTGGAGAGTAGCCCACTAGGAAAATGGGTTCAAGCAAAGGGAGAAGTTAAGGCACTGATTTCTTGCCTATCGTGTTCTAGCTCCAGCTTGAGAAGCGGGCAATGTGCGGAGAACACTGCGAATAATGAAAACAGCGAGACTACTGGGGAACAAGTGATACACCTAACTAACTCTGTGGACTACTCTAATGGGAACAGCTTAGAAAGCACGCTCAGTTCCAATGAAGAGCTAGGCGATAAGACCAAGCCAACCTCACTAAAGATTAGATTGGAGCGGGCTACCTAAGTATTCAGTTATCATTGGATGAGGTGACTGGTACAGTGGCCGGAATTACAAGAGACATGGTCGACTTACAAAGCAGGGTTGCAGAAACCGAAGAGTCTGTTAGCGAAAACCGTGCAGTCTTACAATATACAGCTCCTGGCCTGTCAAGCCAAAATTGAAGATTCAGAAAACCAGCAATGGCAATCTAAGATTATTTGGAGTCCCAGAGGGTAAGGAGGGTGCAGACCCCCGAGCCTTTGTTGTTCAACTTCTTCAAAAATCCTTCCTGAAATCTGTCTGATTGAGACCGGGACTGACAGGTTCAAAGAGCACACAGGCTGCTCTTAAAAGTGCAGAGACTCAATTCCTGATATCCTCGGCCTATCCTGATTTTTTTCTGGAACTTTTTGTTAAGATAGGCATTGTCTTTTAAGACCTGGCCTAATTCTCCAGTAGGGGTTGACTCTTTCTCTGTATTATTTAGATCTGATCTGAGCCATGCTACAATGGAGAAAAGATTGAAAATGAGACAACTCATCGATCATTTAAAGATATCGGGGCTCAAGTATTTCTGCAGGAGCATGCAAGATTGAAAGTCATCAAAGATGGACAGTCACAATTTTTTGTTACGGCCCTGGAGGCTAAGCAAGCATTAAGTAAATGGCAAATGGCATGAACCCTTGGCAGGACTGATTGATCTTATAAGGATTGATAAAGCTGACAATGCTGTATATTTTATGTTTTGGCAAGGGGATAGGGAGGAACCGACTAGAACGGTATAGAGATTGGGTTTGGGCAGCCTCTGTGGCGGCTATGGGTGTAGTTTGTTCATATTTCACTTTTTTTTAGGCTGCGGTGGGTTAGCTGGAGGTTGCTTTTGCGGTGCACTGAGACGTAAGCTGCCATTTTCAGCTGCAGGTTTTTGGGAAGGGTGATTCATTCTTTAGGAAACTGGGAAGGGGAGAGAGGATCATTTTGAGGGGGGTGAGAATGGACACTCCTGGGAGGGTGATGGGCATAAAAAAGAAAGTCCAAAAGAAGGTTACAGTTTTTTGTTTTGGTGGTGGGAATTTGGGGACTATTACCTTTTTGCTTTGAGGTTTGGCGAATATATCAATGGCTATGGCAATGATTAGGTGTCTATCTTGGAATGTGTCTGGACTGAATAGAGGATCTAAAAGACAATTAGTACGGGAAGAGCTCAGGGCTTATAAACCTCATATAGTACTTTTAACGGAAACGCATTTAGCGTACAAAGATCGTGGCCTTCTCAATCAACTGGGCTTTCAGAATAAAATATGTACTTCACAAAATTGGCAATCAGGGGGACTGCTGTTTTGGTGTCTAAAACACTGGATTGTCAAATTCAAAAGGTATTAGCAGATCAAAGAGGGTGGTGGGTCATAGCTCAAATTGAGATCAATAGTTCGAAATATGTGTTCTGTGTATTATATGGCCCTAATATTGACGATTCAACATTATTTGATAATATTTGCTTAGAATTAGTGGGGTGGAAGGGTGCTCTTGTTGTAATGGAAGATTTTAATTGCGTTATCAACTATGGTATGGATTCTACTAGCCGGCCACTTCTAGAATGACGAAGGAGAGGGCTTCCATTCTAGAACTAGGGTGATTGCACTTGCTGCAAGTTGCGTGGTGCTCTCAATTCCCAAGAACACCGGGGCACAGGTACTACGCTATGCTCCACTGGCAGTACTCCAGGATTGACATGGCTTGGATTTCAGATAGCATCTTGCTGGGGTCATACATGGAGATTTGTCCTAGGATTACATCAACACCAATCAAAAGGTTTCCAACCATTCAACAGTGAAGTTTGGGTTTTGTCAAATTCTTTGCCTTCTAAAGGGGTAGAGCTTGAGCAAATGCACATTTTTTCAATTAAATAATTCTACAATTTTCTTACCTACCTGTTGGAAATGGCCTTTTTTGCAGGGTTATCTCCAAACTTTGTGCTTCTTCCTCCTTTGTTTTTCCTGACCTGTGGTTGTATAGGACTATGACTCTTTACCACTTCTGGTAAAGAGTCATAGTGCTAAAGTTCATATGCTCTCTGTGTAAATTGTTAGTGTGATTGGTTATCCATGATTGGCATATTTGTCTTACCAGTAGGTCCCTAGTAAAGTGCACTGAGTGTGCCAGGGCTGGTAACTCAAATGCTACTAGTGGGCTTGTAGCACTGATTGTGCCACCCACATAATTAGCCCTGAAAAGATGTCTCAGGCCTGCCACCGCAGTGCCTGTGTGCAGTTTGTTAACTGCCAAGTTGAGCTGGCCAGTGCACCCACTTGCCAGGCCTTACCCTTCCCTTTTCTTACACATAGGACACCCCTATGGTAAGCCCAAGGTACCGCCCTGGGCAGGGTTCAGTGTATGTGAGAGGTAGGACATGTACTAGTGTGTGTAACATGTCCTAATAGTGAAATACTGGCAATTTTGCTTTTCGCTACTGAAAGGATATCTTGCCCATAGGACAGAATGGGGAATGCTGTGTAACATGTTTACCTGCATATCTTCTCATAGAAGTGATATGGAAAATTGGAGTCTGGTATCCCTGAACTCAGAATTTAATAAAACATCTTTTAGTAAGGATGGTTTTTAAATGCAGTGCTTGAAAATAACATTTTTAGAAAGTGGCTATTTTCTTGTTCAACCTTTCTGTGTGCCTCTGCCTGTTTGTGGATAGACTGTCTGGTTTGAGAGTGACAGAAGCTGGGGTGGTTCCAGGAGTCTGGGTGAGTCAGAACTAGGCTGAATAGACCGATCTGCATTTGGAGTGGTGGGAGGAGTAGCACTTGGGCCTGATTAGGGCTGTGCCTGCCTTCCACAATGCTGGCTCCACCTCCTGCTGAGCGTCTGAAGGCCCTGGCCCATATTCATAAAGGAATAAGTTGTGCGCTGGCAGAGTGCACCCAGAACTGGTTTGGACTGGGTCCATGACCGCTTACACCTAGAGAACAAAGACTTTTGGGATATAAATATGAGAGCTGAAACCCCTGAACTTTAGATCATCCTGGAATTCAAGAGGAACCTTTGCTGAGGTGTAGAGCTGGAGAAACTGTAAAGAAGGACTTCCCTTGCTGTGTGCTCTGGGGCTAACCTACAGTTGCTATTCTGCCAAGGAAAGGAGAAAGACTTTGCTGTGTCCCCTGCTTTAAGAAGATCTCCAAGGGCCTGAGGAGAGCTGGCTTCCTGTTTTGAAGTCCCAGGACCAAATGTACTGCACCCCCAGCTCCCCCTGAACTCTGCTGTGTGAGTTCTGACCTGCCTAGAGTGCTTGATCCAGCTGTGGGTCTCTGAAGGTTGTTGCTGCTGTTTGGGAGCTGGAAGAAGAAAAAGTGCGAAAAGAACTACTGCACGTTTTACCGGCGTATCTCAACGGAGCAAGAAGATTTCCACTGCATCGCCGTCCAACTGCGAAGATCATCGCAGCACCTGTCGCCGCTGCAAGAACCAACACATCGAGTGATCGCGGCTGAAGAGGAACGACACCAAGCTGTGAAACTCCGCTACATCAATCGCTGAAGATCTACGCATTGTACCTGTGCAAGACGGTTTCTCAATGCATCACCTGCCTACTGGAACAGGCACGAAGACTCAACACATCGCTCCCCCTACAGACTGGGCTCGATGCAACCCGTTTGCTGCGTGCAGCGGGGCTGGCACATCGCCTCCTCAGGGTCTCAGGAGTGTCTCATCTCTTTGTTTTACGAAGCTGCAGCTGTTTGGCTTGGGAACTTTTGTAGCATCTCCAGGTACTTTGGTGCAAAGTCACACATCCATAGATTTCTATGGTACAAGTTCTTGAAACCTTTTTAAAGTCATATTTTTGAACTGTGTATGTTGGATTTTTGTCATTTTGGTCTTGTGTAGTTTAGATAAAGATACTTTATTTTTCTAAACTGGTGTGGTGTCCATTTGTGGTGGTTTCACTGTGTAACTGTGAGTGTTGGTACAAATACTTTACACATTGCCTTTGGGATAAGCCTGTCTGCTCGTGCCAACTTACCAAGGGGGTGAGTAGGGGTTATCTAAAGAGTGTATCTCCCTTACTCTGACTAGAAGCAAGGATCCCTATTTGGTCAAAGGTACCTACCTCTGCCAACTAGAGACACCCGGTTCTAACACTACCTATATACGCCTATTACTTGCAAATTAGAAGGGGTGTTTCTCTCCCACACTTCACCTGAAGACTTCTTGAATAGATTGGAAGAATTGGAATCTCAGACCTAATGCTTGGTGATCACAAAGTCCCAGTGACTTTTTCAAGCCTGACAACTCAGTTGACCTCCCGCAGTGTTCTGCAGTTTGTTTCACCGCTTCATCCTCCTCCTTAAGCCTCTGGTTCTTCTTCTGGCCATGACCCACAAAAGAAAAAGCATCTCTGTCCAAGAATATCCATGTCACTTTGTTCTCCCTCATACAATTGCCTGCAGTGCCCTACTCACTTTGTTTCCAGCCTCCACCACCCTTCAGATCTGTCAGCTCTGCCACTTTTCTCCATTCAGAAAAGGGGGTGGTGATGAACAGAGTGTCTGAATTAAGCAGACCACTCTTACCCAGTCAAGAGATCAGGGCTTAATCCATCACCGTTATTTAGCTCACTGCCTCACCCCAGTTCAGAACCTGGCTATATGCAAATTAGTCTGACCCAGTGCCTCATGGGAACAGGGCAGACCAAACTACCAAGCCAATTCTTCACCGGAATGGAGACAAGCTTCCGGGGACCGGTTTCTGGCATTTCAGCCGTCGTTGGCCCGGCTTGCTTGAATCCTGGTGGTGCAGTGAGAAAGGGACTCATGTCTGAGTATACCCTGCCACACCTGTAGTGGCCAAAAACGATTCAGAAAAGGGGGTGGTGATGAACAGAGTGTCTGAATTAAGCAGACCACTCTTAACCAGTCAAGAGATCAGGGCTTAATCCATCACGGTTATTTAGCTCACTGCATCACCCCAGTTCAGAACCTGGCTATATGCAAATTAGTCTGACCCAGTGCCTCATGGGAACAGGGCAGACCAAACTACCAAGCCAATTCTTCACCGGAAAGGAGACAAGCTTCCGGGGACCGGTTTCTGGCATTTCAGCCGTCGTCGGCCCGGCTTGCTTGAATCCTGGTGGTGCAGTGAGCAAGGGACTCATGTCTGAGTATACCCTGCCACACCTGTAGTGGCCAAAAACGATTCAGAAAAGGGGGTGGTGATGAACAGAGTTTCTGAATTAAGCAGACCACTCTTACCCAGTCAAGAGATCAGGGCTTAATCCATCACCGTTATTTAGCTCACTGCATCACCCCAGTTCAGAACCTGGCTATATGCAAATTAGTCTGACCCAGTGCCTCATGGGAACAGGGCAGACCAAACTACCAAGCCAATTCTTCACCGGAAAGGAGACAAGCTTCCGGGGACCGGTTTCTGGCATTCCAGCCGTCGTCGGCCCGGCTTGCTTGAATCCTGGTGGTGCAGTGAGCAAGGGACTCATGTCTGAGTATACCCTGCCACACCTGTAGTGGCCAAAAACGATTCAGAAAAGGGGGTGGTGATGAACAGAGTGTCTGAATTAAGCAGACCGCTCTTACCCAGTCAAGAGATCAGGGCTTAATCCATCACCGTGATTTAGCTCACTGCATCACCCCAGTTCAGAACCTGGCTATATGCAAATTAGTCTGACCCCGTGCCTCATGGGAACAGGGCAGACCAAACTACCAAGCCAATTCTTCACCGGAAAGGAGACAAGCTTCCGGGGACCGGTTTCTGGCATTTAAGCCGTCGTCGGCCGGGCTTGCTTGAATCCTGGTGGTGCAGTGAGCAAGGGACTCATGTCTGAGTATACCCTGCCACACCTGTAGTGTCCAAAAACGATTCAGAAAAGGGGGTGGTGATGAACAGAGTGTCTGAATTAAGCTGACCACTCTTACCCAGTCAAGAGATCAGGGCTTAATCCATCACGGTTATTTAGCTCACTGCATCACCCCAGTTCAGAACCTGGCTATATGCAAATTAGTCTGACCCAGTGCCTCATGGGAACAGGGCAGACCAAACTACCAAGCCAATTCTTCACCGGAAAGGAGACAAGCTTCCGGGGACCGGTTTCTGGCATTTCAGCCATCGTCGGCCCGGCTTGCTTGAATCCTGGTGGTGCAGTGAGCAAGGGACTTTTCTCCAGCTGCTGCTCTTAAGCTGCCAACATTCTCCAGCTCTATCTTTCTTTGCACTGTTCCTTAAGCTCATGAGTGCACCCCCTCTAGACTTCCTCCTCCCATCATGAGACACACATAGATATGCCATTAGATGACCATATGTTTGAAGTGGGCTATAAAATATGCAGAAAGTTCACAATCTCTGGTACCGGGCACAAGGCGTACCACTGTAGCTGGACACGTTTGTTATTTACTCTTTTTTCACTACATTGGAGGCCCCCTTAAACATAACAATTTACAATAATCAATCAATCAGGCGTTTGTTTGGCGTGACTACTCACCCTTAAGGGTCTCAAGGCACTGGGGTGGGGGGGGGGGGGGACAGGCTCCAGTCCATTAAGGAGGGGAGCTGTCGAAGAGCCAGGTTTTGAGGTTTTTTGCAAAGATGAGAATCGATGTGGTCTGTCTGAAGTGGAGCAGAAGGGCGTTACAGGCTCTGGCCGCGAGGAAGGAGAAGGATGGCCTCCTGGTCTTTCTGGTGCGGGGGAACGCTGCGTAGGAGAACTGGGCTGATCGTAGGGTCCTTTGGGGTGCGTGAAATTTGAGTCAGCTGTTCGGGTATGCTGGTCCTGTGTCTTGGAGGGCCTTGTGTGCGTGGGTGAGCATCTTGAAGGTGACTCTAGCCTCGATGGGGAGCCGGTGGAGTATGCGCAGGTGCTGGGAGATGTGGCAGTGTCTTGGCAGCGTTCTGGATGTTCTTTAGCTCACGGATAAGGTTTTTGTTTATTCGGTGTTGAGTGCGTTGCTGTAGTCGAGTCTGTTGTTTACCAGGGCATGAGTGATGGTCTTTCTGTGTTCGAGGAGGATCCATTTGATGGTCTTACATTGGAGGCGGAGGGTTTGGAATCAGAAGGATGAGACAGAGTTGATCTGGCGGTCCATTTTGAGCACAGAGTCCAGGATGATTCCAAGTTTTCGTGCTTGGTCCATGGGGGTGAGCGGGCTTCCGATGGTGGAGGGCAACCAGGTGTCGTTCCAGGCATTGGGGTTTGGGCCCATGATGAGTACTTCTGTTTTGTTGGTGTTTAGTTGTAGGCAGCTGTTTTTCATCCATTTGGCAACGGCTTCCATGCCTTTTGGAAAGTTGTGTCTGGCGATGTTGCGTTCGTTGGATAGGGAGAAATTGAGTTGGGTGTTGTCTGCGTATGACACAATGTTGAGTCCGTAGGTTCTGACGATGGGGCAAGTGGAGCCATGTAGACGTTGAAGATTGTAAGGTTTTTAGAAACTAAAAACATACTTTCCGCATAATGAAAACATTATAGAAGATTTTTGGTCAAGCACTAACCTAACTCCAAAGCGCAACATGTTAATTACACAGAACATATTTGTTGTTGCTAGAGGAAAGCATAAGGTTTTAGAGGAATTACAAATATCTGTAGTGTGTGGTTTTGGAGACCATTTTAGCACTAGCTTACAGGCAAAAACGACTGTAGGTGCAGTAGGGGATGCAATGGGTGTGTGTGCCCTCTTTCTGCATCCCCAGGGCACTTTTGCATTACAGAAGGGGCCACTAGCACTTGTCCAGTCTCTTTTCTGATACAGATTTTGCTGGTGCTACATGGTGCCAGTGTGATCTTCAAATGGCATGCAAACGAATGGGCACTGCCTCTGCACCCAGGTCACGTTATACACACACAGGCACAGAGCCAAAGATGTCCAAAAGCACACTGGCTGTGCCCCACATAGGCGTGGGCGGAAAATCCGTTCCGCTCGCGGATTTTGCGGATTTTCGGGAAATCCGCAATCCGCGAGATTTGCGAATTTCCCGCAAAATCCGCAAATCCGCGAGCAGCGGATTTTGCTCGCACTGCTCGCACTGTTCGCGTGAGTTCGCGCCCCGCGAATAAGTGCAAAATTGCAGAAATACGATTTTAGCAAAACTGAAAGTAACTACTTACCAGGTTCAAAAGTTCAGGCTCATCATTAGTAGCCATTTCCTGGAGTGCTTCCTGAGGGGCCCCTCCAGAGTTCAGTTGCCAGTTGAAACTAGTATGTGACCCTGCTCTGAACCTCAGAATAGTTACACATATGCCACAAAGGTCCTGAATTACAGCTAAGGGAGACAAGCAGGAGCCAGGCTGGAAGTTAAAATCCATTAATCAGCCCCTAATTCATTATTGTCAGTTGGGGCAGGGCAGGTGTTGTAACTAATTTTGCAACAATGAAAGCACTTAGCAAGTGCAAAAGATCACTAATCAGGGCGCACTAAGGAAGCAGGTGCCAGCTAAAAAAATATTCTGTGACACATGAATCAGCCCCAAATTAATTCAGGTCACTTGAGGCAGGGAAGGTGTGCTTTGCTTTGCCGAAAATAATGTACACTGGACAACCAGAGGGTGTGGTGATGAAACAGAGGGTGGCATGGGTGGGCCAGAGGGTGGCATGAGTAGTCAGAGAGTGGCAGTGGTGACAGAGAGTGGCAGTGATGAAGAAGAGTGTCCCAAACAGGCTGGACACGTAGAAACAACAAGTTCGCGAAACTTGCGACCCGACAGGTAAGTTCGCAATTTGCGAAAGTGTACAAAACCCTCGCGAACTGGCAGAAACACGGCCGAACACAAAAAAAAAAAAATCCGCAAATTCGCGGGAATTCGCGGATTTTGCGGATTGCGAATCCGCAAATCCGCAAAATTCGCGAACGCGAGATCCGCAAAATTCGCTCATGCTTAGCCCCACATAGATGTGGCACACTGTCCATGCATTCCCTGACATTAACCTTGAGTCTATAGACCTCCCTTATACATCCCTCACCAGTGTCAGGTGCAGCTACCCACTGCACCTGCCTGAAGGAGGATCTATGTGCAGCACTAGGGCAAACTGATCAGGTCTGCACCAGCTGCAGCCCGTTAATGTTGTGCTGTAATTCAGACCAGGGAAGTGCAGACTACAGCAGGAAATTAGTCAGTCCTGGTTATGATGTGAGACGGTGTGCAAACATTTAGTAGAGGCAGTGCTGTATACCGTTATTTTATTACGAAAAACGATTTTTTAATTTGACACATTTACCACATGATGTTCACGTGGAAAAAGGGTTCTGACCAGAACCTCGCAATTTTGACAGTAGCGGCTGGCACAGGTAAAAGCGGTGTGGCGGGACAGGGTGGGGATAGGGTAAGTCAACGAATTGCGGGAGGAGTGAAATTAAATAAATAAATAACTCTTACCTTGCGCTCACCGCATCGCCGAGTCGGCGATGCGGCGAGCGCAAGGTAAGAGGTTTTCTTTTTTTAATTTAATTTTACTTCTTCGGTCATATGTTGACTTACCAAACCCCCCACCCCTCTATCCTGTGCCGGCCACCACAGAATTTTGATCAAGTGGCAAAACCTTATTGGGATGCTAAATAAAGTATAGGCTAAACAAATTACCTTAACCTTTTAGCACGTTTGAGAGCCTAATGCATACTCTTATTCTGAAACATGCATATATTTCTTCAAACATTCACAATGTTCTGATACGACAAAAAGGGGATTCATTTGCAAATATTGTACTAAATCACCCAGTGTACAGCTAATATTGCCCATTTCCTGCTGCGTTTATAGGACTTCTTACTCAAGAAAGAGCTTTAGAAACTGACAAGCCAACAGTTAAAGACACTTTTTACAATTTCGACATATAAAAGGAGAGATTTATAATGTATTTGCTTTTTTCCTCTTTTTTGGATCTCTTCTGTAGCCCGCAGCACACATTTATCTTCAGATCCTTTAATAGGATGTGACTGGTGACATTATGCTCTGAAAGGCTGCAGTTTAATGAGTGCGATGCTGTTATCACACATACACGCACACATTATGTCAAAATTCTAACTCTTTGAAATACAGTACATGCATTTAATTGTTGTGCTGGCATAAAGTTACTTTGTGCTTAGGCTTCTGTTTGCATACATTATAGGAAAGTGGCATTTGATATATAGAACACGCGCAATCCTTTCTAAGAGGTGCCTGATGGTCCAAGTACTTGAGTACAAACTAGTAATATTGTCACCGAAGTAAAGGGTGAGTTATGGGTATTGCCAAACAAATCAAAACACCAATGCCACCGTTCTCTTTTTAACACATGGCTGATACACACACACACACAAAGTAAACTCAGGATCAATGCTACTAAACTGAGTAGGATTCAGATATGCTTTGAAGCATGTTAAGTAATTGTAATAATTGTGCTCACCACACAGCCAACCAAATTGTTTTTGGTGCACTGTACAAACACAAAAGGCAACAGAAGACATGTGTAAAACAAAAAGGAGCTATTTGTCTTAATCCAAACAGCATCTGGCTCCTTTGTGGGGCTGTGTCCTTATCATAACTAAGAAGACAACATTTACTTTTGTTCTTTATACCAACTTTGAATTTGTGGGGGAAAAGAAGCGAACTCCAGGAGGAAGCAAATCCTTTAAAAGGCATTAGCAGAGGTCTGACGTGCATTTCCAATTGTGGCAAAAAAAATGTAAGCTGCCGCAGTTAAATGAAAACAGTAAAAAAATGATTCCTGAAGATGTAATATGTGATGTACTTTCGAGATGTTAAACGGTCACTCTTGCATTCCACTGTAATCACTCCATAGGAAGATGAGACATCTGTCAGATTCAGACCTAAAAACATAGATATCTCTAAACCTCAGGGTAAGTTAAAAAGGTGAATTAAAATAATGTATCAGGTGAGCCTACCTTAAACAGAATTTTAACAGGCAAGGAAACTTAACGACCATGTGAAAAACAACAGCATACAATACACTGAGAACTATGCAGGAAAGAGCATTGGCTAAGGAACCTCCAGCCCACTCAGCAGTACTACCAAAATGAAGTATATTTTCACTGTGCACCCAGTTACTGTATGCGCTGCGTGTTTACAGAAGGGCCAGGTGTGAGAACTGCAAGCTCCAGAGGGCCGCGGTGGCTAGTGGACATCAACCGCCCCTCCCCTTGACACAGGGGGAAATTACAAAAGCCTCTTGCACCGCCCGCTTTGCGGGAGACGCTGCGTGTTTACAGAGTGGCCAGGTGTGAGAACTGCAAGCTCCAGAGGGCCGCGGGGGCTAGTGGACATCGACCCGCCCCTTGATGCCGGAAGTACATGAGCGGCCCAGAACTCCCACCCGCGGGACGCGCACCGGCGGGCCCTGGGCTAAGTCCCTGCTAAGCCCGGGCAAAGGGCGGGCCGTCTGTGGCCGTCGGAGGACGAAGGAGGCCGGGCTACCCCTCTAACAGTGGCTAAATGGGTAAACGGAAGCATCAGTGCAGTATTGACCAGGGGGGTGTTAAAGCCAAAGTTCCCCCGAAAGTCTTCCTCTATCATATTCTACTTAACCTCGGCGGTTGGCGTCCTAAATGATGATTGCTAATGCAGAAAAGGAACTTGGGTTAGATGTCAAAGAGGGCGAGGGGAATGACGATGTTAATAGCCCGGTACCCACCATTCCCATACCCTTGGAACCCAGAGTTGTGGTCTTGAAAACGCCTTTAATATCCGCCATGGAACCCCCAACACAAGATGCTATCCAGAGGGAGAATATAATGGTGCCCAGTGAAGTACTGCTACCCACAGGGACTAAGGATATATGGCTCAAGGACCCAGAGCAAAAGGGAGAAAAGACTCCCCTAAGGAAAAACTGTAAAACTGAGAAAGGACATAAAAGGGGTAAATCAAAAAAAGGGACTTTTGTTAATGCTAACTGATCTGGTTGGGAAACTTCCCGTCCTGTTGAAAGTGCGCACTATTCTCAGGGAACCATGCGTTCCTTATCAATATCTTAAATAAAAACTTATATCCTTTTAAGAGTAATGTATTGAACTTCTTTTATTTTATTCCATTCGTTTCATGAATTCTTCATTTATTCTCGACAACTGTTAATGCTGCCACTGACCATCTGATCCGGAATATGGTAGAGGAGATTGTTAGCACACAGATGGAAGCGGTACTTACAAGTATAGCCAAAGATATTATAGACACTTTAAACACCTGTGTGGCTGGCATCCTCAAAAAATGCACCCGCTTAGATTGTTTTTTAAACAAGTGGGAATCGCAAAGTGGTTGTACTAACCTAATTGACCAGAACATGCAGCCAGACCTGGATGTGCTCGAGGGGCAGGTCTCAAAGGAGGGTGATCCACATACACTTATAAGCGAAAGAAGAGCACCTAGCGCGCTTGTGGGCAAGGGGGTTAATCAAGGACCACCAGGTAGAGAGATCTGTTAGCCTGTTTGTTCGAAGCCCACTGAGGCTAGGCCCACTGCCATTCAATCTGTGCAGAATGTTGGGAACCCACCAATTTCTAAAATTTGTGCTCGCCCAAACAACTCAAAATTGAATCTCCCCCCTGAGGCAGCCCCCCCTGGCCATGGTACTTGTTAAGGTTTCTCACCTTGGTAATGAGGAGGTAGAAGACACATGAATTACTGAAGAAAGTCAAAAGCTGGTGTGATCAGTACTGTACAGGAACACGTGATATCTCACCTAGCATTATTATGGCTAGAAGGGTGGGCTGGGTGGGCAATCGTCCCAAAAATATCGAAGGCGACTGTGTTGTTGTTAACTTTAATGATCATCGAGTCCTGGAACGTTTACTATGGGACACTTCAGACTGATCAACCGGCAATGGGAGTATTAGGGTGTTGCTGTTGGGCTTTTTTTACCCTCCCCATTCTATTGTGAAAATACCTATCAAATCCCCGAGGAGGAGCGATGCCCAAGTCACAGTTAGACAATTCAAAAGTTTAAACCATACACTGGAAATGTATGAGAAGGGCTCTATGTTATCCTTGCAAACACCAACGTTTGATATGGGCAGAGAAAGCGAAGGTGTTACATTACTTAATAGATTTTTCCCTCTGTCAGACTTGGCTGAAATTAATTGACTAGAGCTACCCCAGGGCCTTACCCAGGCCCCAGCGGGCATCCCGCAGAGCATCAGTAAGAGAGTTGCTAGTAAATGTAAATTTATAAGCTGGAATATAGCGGGGTTGAGATCCAAAAGGGAGGATCCCATTTGGCTATCCTGTATTAAGGAATATGATATTTTAGCTTTTCAGGAGACATGGGAAAGAGAGCCTAATTTTTGGCTGGATGGTTACAAATTGTTTTTCCAACTAGCCCGACCGTCCGCGTCAGGGAGCGCCAAGGGGGGTTTAATGTTACTCATCTCGATAAAACTGAGGTGTTCAAATGCTAGGTTGGAGGGAACCTCCCATAACTGCTTGATAGTGGAATTGTCCCCTCCTAATCAACCAAAGTTGCTGATCCTTAACTGTTATAACTCAGCGGAGTGGAATTTTTTAAATGAACATTTGATCTTTTTGAAAGATTTTTGGATGTATACAGGACAAAGCAAACACTTCTTTCTTTTATACTGTATTAATGGGTGATTTTAACATTCATTTATGTGGGGCAAACTGTATTAATAATGATTTACTGTATCCTGAGCATGCGGTGCCCCCTCATTTTGAACATACTTCCCAGGGTGAGGCCATGGAGGATCTTTTGGCTGACCTATATCTTTTGGAACCCGCATTTATGGAGGTATCTGACGGTGTTCAAACGTTTAAGGCTAAAGATAGAGACACCATTATTGATTTTATATTTTTACCCCCTGCACTGTTGGATAAGGTTGAGTTTTATAACGCCAAGCCTTCACATTTTAGTGACCATATCCCGGTCATTCTTGAGCTAAAAATTGATATGGGTCCCCCTACCCCAACGCAAAGGAAGACTGATCCTATAGGGCTTTTGGCAACGCAACAGGGGAGAAAGATTAAATGGGCCAAGATAGTCCCGGATTCCTTTATTTCTAACCTATGTAATAGGGCCGAAGAAGATATGGCAATATGTTTAGATCCCCTAGCCTCACAACAGGTGGTCATCAAAGCCTTCAAAGCCATCTGTGCACTGGTAGCAGCAGATCCAACAGTTACCTTGAAACCTAGAGTAAACATAGGAGAAAAGTGGTTTGACACAAAATGCTCTAGCGCCCATCGTAACTCAATTAGAGCATTAAAAACCAACCCAAGAGACAAGGCCCAAGTCGCTAGCCTTAGGAAAATGTATAAATCACCAGTAAACACACGAAAGGCAGAAATTAAAAATGAAGCCTGGGATGCCCTTTTATCTGTAGAAATACTCGGGATAGTTCTAAATTTTGGGCAATTGTTAATACCCCCCCTATTTCAGAGTCTCGAGAATGTTTGTATGGAATCCAGTATTACAGAGGATCAGTGGCTAAAACATTTTGAGATTATCTATGGCTCAGCGAGGAGCAAGATTTTCTGGTCGATGTAGATTTTTCTGGTGATCAGTGTTTGCTTGTTTTTAATGAGGATGAGATAGAAAAAGCCATAGTAGGGACATTGAGTAATAAAGCCCCAGGGCCAGATTGTGTCCCTGCAGATTTATATAAAGGTGAACCCAAATTTTGGGCCAAGGTACTGGCTAGTGTTTTTAATGCCTCTGTACAGCAGGGGTTTCCAGCGTCATGGTCAAGGTCGATCATCATCCCAATATTTAAAAAAGGCCAGAGAGGGGACCCACGGTGCTATCGGCCAATATCGTTAATCGTCTCAGCGGTGAAAATTTCAGGGAAAGTGATTCTAGAGAAACTTTCCAGCTGGGTCAAGGAGAAGGGGATTTTGTTGAATCTCCAATATGGGTTTAGGCAGGGTCATAGTACTATGGACCAGTGTTTCAACCTATATCTATTGATTAATAAATATACTGTAGCTAAGAAAGGTTCATTATATATGGCCTTTATGGATCTCACTTCAGCATTCGACCTGGTCAATAGACGCAAATTGTGGTCAATTCTTTTAGAATTAGGAATCGACCCTTGTTTGGTTCACTTTCTGGCTGATTTACATAGGGATCTTTTTGCAGCTGTCAGAGTTAACCAGGACGGGAAATGTACGAGTCATTTTAAGTCAGGGAGAGGTGTCAGACAGGGGTGTATATTGGCAACCCTGCTCTTTACACTTTACATAAATGGCATAGAAAAAGTCCTGGTTAAGGCCAGCCCGGATACGCAACGTGTAGGGGACTGGATTATTCCTCTCCTCCTATACGCAGATGATGCCGTGCTTCTTTCCCATACGGCCATCGGCCTACAGAGACTGTTAGATGCTTGTGGAGCATATATGAAATCCCTGGACCTGGTTGTGAATATGACTAAATCTCATGTAATGACAGCTGGTTGAAAAGTTAAGACCTTTTTCTGTAATGGGGTTTTGGTATCTAAAGTTCCTTCATTTACCTACCTGGGGGTGGTATTTGATGACAAAGGGTCCTGGGTTCCCTAATTCATAGCAAAGAAAAACGCTGTGATTAGATCAACATCTGCATTATTGGGGTTCTCACAGAGGTTGGGAGCATGGCCTTTTGATGCAATTCTTGCTATCTATAGATCTAAGTGTTTGGCTATCGCCACATATGGCGCTGCGATTTGGGGCTATAGACAGCCAGAGAAATTCAATTGGCTGAAAACAAGTTTTTACGCACCCTTCTGTCTATTCCCCAATCCACCCCGACTTCCTCAATTCATCAGGAATGGCCAAGGGTACCTGACTGACCAGCTGAGGTTGGCCCCCCTAAAATGCTGGATTAAAACCTGGCTCAATCCTGAGTTAACATTGAACCATCGCATCTTAAGGGATTGTATCGCTCTAGATGAGGCCAGACGGATTCCTTGGTTGTCATATATCAAATCTATGTTTAACAATTTGGGGCGGGCTGATATTTATAACAACACTGTTGGGATTGTAAAAAAAAGACGCAAAATGGGTAAGAACACAGTTCTTGAATCTACAGATGTTAGAGCGGGAGGAGTCTGAGCTACAAAAACCTCTGGTAAGGGCTCACTTTTTATTAAATACCTCTCCTCTGATCGAACCATATTTAAGAATTGTGACTAAGCCTTATCATCGATGGCTGTTGACTAAGTTTCGTTTCAACCCAATTCACTTTTTATTGGGGAACCTGTCTGGTTGGTGTAAACCAGAAGACCTAGCTGTGTGTCACTGCGATGATTGTTCTATTCAGGACACATTGCATGTCATCATGTTTTGTGGTTTTTATGATTCCATCCGACGGCGATTTATAGTTCCACTTTTGAGAGGAAAAGAATTTCAACATGTAAAACCAGCTCTATCATATCTCCAATTGCTTGATGATGTATGGTCCATTTTTAATATTGCCAGTTTCCTGGTTGCTGCAGTGAGGTCAAGAAAAAAGAGATTCTCTAGTATCATGACAATATGAATTATGTTAGAAATATAGCTTCAAGTGATCCATGAATTATAGTTTTCCTATCACTGATGGGGGGCTTTTTACAATGGAGGATGATCATTTGGGTCTTTTTAAAATATGGTGCCTCTTTGATCTTAGTATTTGTAAAATATAAAAACAATAACTGTATGTTTTTACTTTGTATGACTTTAATTAATCGAATAAAGTGGTTTGACTGACTGACTGACTGTATGCACCTCCTCGCAGTCCATCCATTCTTCAAGTTTGCTGTGTGCCGCTTGGTGACTCATTCCATCTCTCCCCTGTGTCCAGTTGTGCGATTCTGTACGTATGTTTGTAGTTAGAGGCTTGGAGTAATATCACGTGCCGGAATCTAACTTTTATTAATTTATGTGAGTGTCTCTGTAGACAGAAGAGCTATTCTTACGTGTGTGTTAGTACATTGTGTTGGTGGAAGCTAAGGGCAGCATTGGGCTCGTCCCCAAAATCATCAAATGCACACGTTTAACTCCGCTTATTACGCCGAGAGATTCTAGTGAAAAGATTTGTCATCATTCAGTGAACCACGTGACTGCACTGGTTTCTGCGTGCTTTTTGGTGGCACACGTGTTTATGATTAGCCTGATGTAGAGCTATAGAAGTCCTTTATAATTGTTTCATGTAGCTTATTGTGAGCGGTGCACGAAAGATCCAGTTTTTCTTAGGTTTAAGAGGGCTAACAAGAGGAAATATTATTTGTGTTCAAACACATGAAATTAATAGAGCACACAGTAAGAGTTTAAGAAAAAAAGTTGTTTTTACTTCTCAATCCGTGGTGATCACGTGATCCTATGATGGTCGTGTGGTTCTGTGGTGGTGAACGTTTTGTGTTACAAAATTAGAGCCAACGTCTATGAGTGAGGCCGTGCTTCCAACATCTGTGTGTCAGGCACCTTGATTGACTGCCAAGAAAGCAAGCACACGCGAAAAGCATTGGCCGTGTGGGCGCCGAAAGTGAAAGTGCCTCGCGATGCACTTAATTGCCGAAAGTGAAAGTGATCGCGATGCACTTAATTACCCGTGACAGAGAAAAGACAGATGGCGGCTGCAAGCATGTGTTACTGCCAGCTTGAGGCCAGCAAAAGCCTCTGGTAGCACTTTGAAAACCCCCTTACTAAAAGTGGAGCAAGCAGCGCACGCGCTGCTCTACGCTCCACCTAACAAACGAGGGGAAATAAAAGAATTCCGTAATTCCGGCGTAAAGCGTTAGGAAACCCAGGCCCAGCTTTTTTCCCTTTAATGTTTTATTTTATCTTCTTCATTCGCCTGTTATGTCTAAATGGACATCATCTCCTAATATTCTTATCTTTAGACCTGCCTCACAGATCATTTTGCACTCTCTGGATTTGAAAAATTAGCACCTTCTCAATTTAAAATCACTATTGTCATTCACAGACCAAGGCATTTGAGAAATATGCTCATTAATTTTGATTTTTCATTAGCATGATGGAATAACCACATTAGTAAGTTAATGGTGGTAGGCCACAAATCAGGCCAATGCTTCGAAATATACAGTGTCTGAATTTGCACAGCCTCATGGTCTCAACTTAAAACACAGCTGAGAACTTCTCATGGCTTCTGCCATAATCAAAAATAAATTTAATGGCAGATCATGCCAACAATGGGATGCTAATCTTTCCTCATCCCGGTTAGAACGCATTTGTGATTTGGAAATCTTAAACAGTTATTTACAACAGTGTATTTTACACTATTTGCAAATCCCAGTGGGTTGCAAGTGACTTACCTCAGTTATGTTGATGAGGTAGGTCGTAAATTGTGACCTAACGGGAATCACTAAAAACACAGGGAGGATGGCCTACCGGGGACAGCAGACCACCAGGTATTTTTACTTTTAGAAAAAACACCTTTTTTTTGCAGCCCAATTTCCTTAAAGTAAAACCGGATGCTTTTCAAAAATAAAAGTGAAAAGATTGCTCTTCATTATTTAAAAGTAGGCATTAGTCATTGGACTACTGTCATTTTTGCTTACATTCACAAAGGTCAAGGGGGTCCATGGGGACCCCTTTTCATTTGCAAATGGGTTACATCCAACATGAAGATGGTGGTAAAAAAATGAATGTTTTGCAGCCGTATTTCAGTCTCTAACTTTTCCTACAATCCACTGAAAGTAGCTATTAGGAAGGGATGCCCTTAACACACCCCTTCCTAATACCGAATCACCAAACCATTTTACAATTCGGTTATAGGTTACAGTAAAGCAAAATAGGGTTTGGTGAATATAAAAATGCTTTTTTTCTAGTCACGAACTGCAAGCTGTAAAAAACTATGTACATCTGTCCCTAGGTGCCTAAAGAATAAAAGGAGTTAGAATCAACTACAATTTACCAATTACAGTGTAACCCATTTGGTCGCATAGTACAGTTCAGAGTTGAATGATGGTAATAAGTATGGATTTATTATAAATTCAAAGCCAAGATTATATAAATCAGTTGCAGAATCAGAATATAAAAATAGAGAATCATTAAAGGATATCCAAAGCAACAGATACAATTAAATTAATCCTCAATAACAAAAAACAAATGAGGAAGTCAGTAGCCACCATACAAAGAATGCAAGATACATTTTAATGCGTAGATTGAATGTTTGGGTCTTCTTGCCTATATATGTGCTTGTATAGGGAGACCAACTAAACCCTATTATAGTTTGAAATCAGGGAAATTGTAATTCATCAGGGAAGCAGAAAAAGGTGCAAGCATAGCAGAAATTCTGTAGAAGTTCTCAAATGTTAAGTATATTATATACCAAAAAGCCATTCAACAGCAATATCACAAAGAGGTCTGTACCTCTTAGGGCCCGATTAAGAGTCTGGCGGTCCATGACTTCCAGGCTTGTGGTGGAGCGGCGGTGGCAGCCCAGCACCTCTGCATTACAAGTTGGGCAGTTGAACCGCCAGGGAACTGGAACTGGAGGTGGGGCGGGCGAGGCAGGATGGCGGCCGCTTGAATGGCCGGTGCCGAGCTGCGGCGAGGACGCCAACATTAAGGAAACCCAAAGTGTAGCGCACAGCGGAGCTAGCCGTTTGATCATATAAGGAGAAAGAAAGGCTCACGCATATCACATTCTGAGGTGAAACTTCACGGCGCTAGAGAAAGGCAATGTGGATGACCTTCGCCCGATACGGGTCCGCAAGGCAGCTTCTGAGGGTAGTGGTGCAGGCGCTGGGGGCTGTCATTCCCGGCCGCTACGCTCCGGGAGGTGGGCGGAGCCTGTTGCTGAATCAGAATCGGCCGCGGAGTTTGACGCGGTGCCGGCGGAGCTGGGAGAAAAGCGGAAATCGTGTGTGGAGCTTACTGGGAATCGCAATCGGCCTGAATAGCGGCAGTGGAAGCGGCTCCAGGGCGGAATAGCTCCTAAACAAAATCTCAGCTCAAAAACGGGCAACGCCAGGAAAAAAGCACCTAGAGAGGAGGCTGAGACGGAGACATCAGATGCAGCTCGGGGAGAAGAGCATCCCCTGCAGGACCAGCAAAGGAAGAGGCAGCAGGGAGCCCCCAAGACCCGATTGGCTACCGCCTCTGTTTTGGACATGCTAGTTAAGGCGGGTAAGGAGAAAGGGCATAAGGATTTGGGAGAGGGTAATCCTATAGATGCTGATAATGCATCGGGGAACCATGCTGTACCCCCCTGACTCAAGTACCCGTAGAAGTAATTCGGGGCGAAGGTGTTTGTGCAAAGGAGGTGTTACCCAATAGTAAGGAGAACTTGGACCAGGACTTGGAGACCACTGTGTCCCCCCCAGAGGTACAAAATAATAAGAGACTCATTTAAACGGGCCTGTTTTTATGATAGACAGAGTTTATTGCAACCAAAAACAAAGAAAGACATTCCTCAACTGGTATTTGTAACAAAACACTCAAGTATCAATGAGAGAATTAGACAAATAGTATGTGCTAACTGGCACATACTTAATGTCAAAGTTCCCAAACAAGAGCAGTTACCCAAACCCATGTTTGCTTACAAAAAGAACAAAACACTGAAAGATCATATAGTGAGATCAAGAATGACAGCCAAAACTACCACGACACAAAGATCCATAACTAATATGAAACCGGTAGTAGGAAATTATAGCTGTTCTAACTGCAAATCCTGTGGATCAGCAATAGAGGAGGAGAGTCTTACCTTCAATAAGCAATTAATCCAACCATCAGATCTAAATAATTGCAGAACTGCAAATGTAATTTATTTGATAATTTGCCCTTGTGAAAAGGGTTACGTAGGACAAACAGGCAGAACCCTCAATGTCAGGCTAACCGAACATAGATCAGCCATAAGAACGAAAAAATTAACAGCACCAATGGTGAGTCATTATATAGAAAATAATCACACACCAGAAAACATGACATGGTTCACTCTTGAGAGGATACATCCAAGTGTAGGCTTGGAACTAGAGAAGATACGCAAAATGAGAGAAGTATATTGGATATTTCTATTAGGTACAGCAACCAATGGGTTAAATGCAGAAATTCAGTGGGAACAAGCAATACTTTAATGTTAAATGACGGATAAAATAAGCCAAAAGAAAGGTAACCACTCAAATGGACAAGAGGGAAGGGAGGAAATGATTTACAAACAATGCTACGCTAAGTATATGTTATATCTGACTATTGCCTGCAGATGGCAGCATACCATTTATCAGAAAAGTCCAAGCAAACTCTTTGATCGTATTTACATCCAGTAATCTGATCGTATTAATTCCATACTCAAAATAAAACACCAGCATGCACACAATACCGGGTTTCCTAGCCATTCATATTTCCCTCAAATACAGATTAAAAGAGCGATCTAGCATAAGCGCATTATTAACCATGTAGCTGATTTCCGGCTCAGACTTATCACTACAAGATAGCGGACCAGTTATCTTCTAAACATAGAGACATAAGTTACACATTCGAAATCACGAGAGATTACGCGAGTCGCAAACAATTAGCACCGAACTGGCGCCAAAAACATCATTGCTTTAAAAGAGTGAAAGCTTCAGTAGTTGAGAGATCGACCGCATCAAGAGGAGGAACACGATTTAATGCCTGATTAAAAAAACTTAAGGTATGTCAAAAACATCGATAAGATCTAGGCGCCGTAATCGTTGGCACGCTTAACGTTAAACCTTACAAACTAGCTCATGTGCCATTTATTTTATTCTTTGTTAATATAGCCAAAAAGAATCTAAGCTTAAGAAGCCATAACGCCAAAGCTTCAAAAGAGCGAAAGCTTCAGTGTTTGAGACACCGACCGTACCAAGAGGAGCAACACGTTTTAATGCCCGATTAAAAAGATAAAGGTATGTCAAAACGCCGATAAGATCTAGGCGCCGCGAATGTTGGCACGCTTAACGTTAAATTTTACAAATCAGCTCATGTGCCATTGATTCTATCTCTGTAAATATAGCCAAAAGAACCGAAGCTTAAGAAGCACAACACGAGTCTACACCAAGTACAAATAAAGCGACAACGAGGTTAAGAGCTTGACGAGAAGAATCCTACTCGGAGCTGACTTTTTTATATACAGGTAGATTATTTCTCTGCCTCATAGCTTCTAAAGAAAAGGGAAAAAAAAGCATAGCTTGATAATTAAAGCAACATATACATACATATTTCTTACAGAGGACGTCCAAACTTGAACAACCTCATTGCTATCAGCCTCGAACTGAAGCAGGAAATACATTGGGCAGCCACGCTAATATTCAGGTACCTCCTTCATGCTAACAGCGTTACTATGATAATATAGATGTAGCCAGCACTAACCTAGACAACACTACATATTGGGTGTAATTTTTACTTGTAGGGAGCAGCGTATTGGCTTTGAATCACGCTTAGGCAACATACTACAGGTCAATTCCTCTGCAATCTAAGTCGGGAAAGTTATGGTAGGAATAAAAGAGACCCTTAAACAAAAACAGTAATAGAAGAATTGCTCTTGTGCATCGATATAAATAAACCAAGTGATAAGCATGTAAGACTGACCCGGGCTAGCATTGACTGTTGAAATTTCCATTTCCTTGAACCCTTCTCTCCCTTACCCCCAGCCTTTGAATTTAAACCTACCATATATGAGCTACCATCTGCAAGCAAAAAATCAGGTCTTGAATGTCTGAATGTATAAAGTGTACAGATAAATCCATTGTAAGTTGTGCAAAATGTACATAAATGTTGTAAAATATGTATATAAATGTATAGTTTTTTTGTAAATAGATATAGAAGAAATAGAGATACGGTGACACCTAACCATGCAGGGCCGACCCATGGTAGTGGGAAAATCAAATAATAAGAAAGATAGATAATATCTATGATATGGATATAAATAAGAGAAGTAAATGTCTAGACGTAGAGAATGAGTAATCTGTTACAATAAGGGTAAATACTAAAATATTGTCTTTTTATCACCTTAGCTACAATTGATTTAAATAAGAAAAATGCAGAATTCCTGAGGAAGGCGAACGGCCGAAACGCGTTGAAAGGAATACTCTCTGCGTATTGTTGAATGTTTTAAAGAGTTTTTTGATAAGCAATAATCACAATGTATTATTTGTAAAAAATGTTTGTATATAAAAAAACAAAAAAATGTGGATATATGTATAATCAATAGAAATGAAATAAGAAAAAAAGAAGGAAAAGACATCAAAAAAAGATAAAATATAAATAAATATACTGAACAGAAATGATTTAGTAGAATTTTGATTCATCTTTAAACAACGTCTAGATTACTCAAAAAAGTATAAATGTATATAACCTGACTCACTCTTTTAAAAAAAAAATCCCCCCCAGAGGTGGAACAGCCTGCTATAGTTTCACACTCCTTGACCTCGAGTACTGGGGAGGCTAAATCCATTGGAGTAGCAGGACTACCTGGCTCATTAGAAATCCTATTAGAACCCCCAGTTGTTGAAATAGAAGATGTAATAGATGGGGCAACAGTTGGAGCTGCAGGTGAAAAGGAGAGTGACCCAAGTGAGGCTTTCTTCTCTGTCTCCGATGGTGGGGGAGAGTGGTCGGAAGAGGAGGAAGAACATAGCTCGTGTGAGGAGTCAGATACCGACCCAGAGAATGACTTGCCAGCCACCGCCATGAAAACTAAGAAAGCTGTCTGGGGGCAGGAGCTTGTGCAAAGGGAATTAGGTTGGGACCACTCTTCCACCCAGCCCCTAATAGGCAGTCCCCTGTTGGAACAGGCACAAATGTCCCTGCTAGAGATGATACACCAAAAGATTCTGGCACACAGAGAGGAGATGCGCCAGGATAGTCGGAAATCGCAGGCTGCAATGAGGAAAATGCAAGGAGTGGTACGGAAACTCTCTAAGGCTTGTGCCACCATGGGGGACAGAGTGTCAGACTTGGAAGAGCGAGTGGAGGCAACGGAAACTAAGGTGGCAGAAGCTGTATCCAAGGTCGATGCTCAATGCTCTCAGCTTACAGATATACAGTGGAAGCTGGAGGAGATGGAAAATAGGCTTCGAAGAAATAACCTGAGAGTTCTAGGAATTCCTGAGGGGGACGAAGGATCAGACATTAGGGCTTATATCATCAAGCTTTTCCAACAAGCCTTTCATGAGATGTCCAGCTGGGACTGGCCAAAAGAGTTACAAAGAGTGCACCATACCCCCTTCAAGTTAAGAAGGAACGCTAAGGAAGGGGACAAACCCAGGGCAGTACTGATTTTTCTTGGTAACTGTCCTACGACAGGCGATTGCGGACAAGGCGAGACCGGATGCCAGGAGAAATGTAGATGGGGCGTCATTCTGTGTCCGCCCGGACTTCTGCCATGTGACTGTGGAAGGGCGCTGGCGTCTTAGGGGGCTGATAAAGCCCTTTCAGGATAGGAAACTTCAAGCCTATTTGATTAATCCAGCACAGTTAAAAGTCATCAATGAAGGGAAAACAATGCATTTTTCCTCAGGAGTCAAGGCTAAGGATTATCTAGATAGCCTAGGCAAATAGATTCAGATAAACTGGTGGATTATTATACATTACAAATGATATATATGGTATAAATTGATGCATCGTTAGGTCACTGGTAGGGGTTCTGTGTGCGCAAAACTTTTTTGAATGTATTTTTTTTCTTTTTTTTTTCCTCTCTCTTTATGGGTTTCTTTGTTTTTTTTAGGTATTATAAAGGTATTTCTAGCTGTCCTCACCGTAAACACTGCACTTCCGTCACATGCACAGCCTAGATCTGTGCGCCTCACAGAATGGGGGGTGGGGGGCAGAGGTAGGTGGGTTGGGGGGAAGGATGGGGGAGGGGGGCAGGGGGGGTGTGGAAGGATGAAAATTGAAAATGGGAAGATAAAATGCATTACTGTTGTTGTTGGTTTATCCGGACAAAAAGAACAGTTAATTAAAATTAACAGATACGAGCGGCAGGGCTCACAGGCACGTCAAACTAAAAGTCAGGATGTTAGACATTAAAATGTGTACATTAAATGTGGGTGGCCTAAATGACTGGAGGAAGAGACAAAGACTGGCCCATTTTGTTAAATTTAATAAGATCGATGTGCTCCTTCTCCAGGAGACGCAACTCCCTTGGGCGATAGGAACCTTCTGTTCTTAAACGGTTTCGAGTTGGTCGCCTGCTCATCACAATCTACAATGATCAGGGGGTCGAGCATCTTGGTTAGGAAGTCCTTGGGTGGTCTTACAAGGGTGAAGGCAGATAGTTATGGGAGATGGGTTATCTCAGAGCTGGAAATTGGCCTTACTCTGTGTGTAATCTATGGTTCTAACGGGGATGACCCAGAGATTTTTGATTTTTTGGAGCTTGAATTAGTTGGCTGGCTGGGACCTTTAATAGTTTGCGGAGATCTAAATATCTCAGCTAACTGGGATGATAAAGTAAAATATGTCGGTCGAAAACCCAGGGTCTTCAGGGCGATTAAGGCACTTATGGGATCGTTGGCTTTAGTCGATGTATGGGGTACCAAGGAACCACAAAACCCTGGTTTTACCTACTTCTCGAACCCAGCCCAGAAGCACTCCAAATTGGACTATCTGTTTATTTCCTCATCAGAAATCAATAGAGTTGCCAACTCTAGGCTACCGAGGGTACTTTCGGATCGCAACCCTTTGGTAATTTTGTATCAAAGGGTTAGTGGTGAAAGATTGAGATCCTCTTGGTCCTTTGAGAGGAGACTATTGGAAGATCCTAGATTTGTTGCCCATATCAAGAGTTAGACGGATGACTTTTTTGCTGCTAATAGATACAGCGCTTCTCGTAATACAGTATGGGAATCTTTCAAAGCGGCTTTGAGAGGCGAAACTATTAGCTTTTCAGCAAAATTGAGGAAAGAAGATAGGTTGTTGGAAACTCAACTTCTGGAGAGGTTAACAATTATTGAAGAAGAGCATGTCAAGATTATAGCATCAGGTGGGGATGGGAGTAATAGTTATAATGCCCTCCTGGCTACTAAGGCAGAACTACAGAAATTGGTTACCCAGAAGGAGATAGGGGATTATCAGGCTACTAGAACCAATCGATATGAAACAGGAGAACACGCCGGTAGAGCCCTTGCTCTCCGTTTAAGGCAAGAGAAGTCTAAAAATCTAATTACAAAGATAGTTGAAAGGGGTATAGAATTTACTGAACCTAAAGAGATTTTACATGTTTTTAGAGATTTCTATCAGAGACTATATGATGAGGAGGCTAGGGATGGAGAACAGCACGATAACTTTGGCGACTCAGGACCGCGTCTTGATACCTTACTACAAGAAGAACTTGATAAGGACATTACCGAAATGGAGATCAAGACTGCCCTACATGAGTTGGCCTCGGGGAAGGCTGCAGGCTCCGACGGCATTCCCTTGGAGGTCTACAAGCGCATAGAATCTGAAATCATTATTTTGCTAGTAGATCTTTGCAATGGGATTGTTTGTACCGGGCAGACCCCAGTTTCATGGAAAGAGATGAACATCATTATATTCCATAAAAAAGGGAAACCCAGTGAGAATCCGGGGTCATATAGACCTATCTCGCCTATTAATTCTGATACCAAGCTGTATTCTAAGATCTGGGCTTTGAGGTTGGGCAGGATCATAGGCTGCCTCGTATCCCCCTGGGAGCATGGGTTCGTCTCCGGACGTGGCACGACGGATCATACCAGCAGAGCTATAGCTCTATTTGACGCCCATGCTGCCACGGGAGGGGAGATGGCCATGATCCTGCTCGACGCAGAGAAGGCTTTTGATCGGGTGGTCTGGAGCTTTCTCTGGGACATCTTAGCAGGAAAAGGGTTTGGTCAGAAAACCATTAGAGCACTAAGGGCGATGTATCAAGATCCTGTTGCTAGAGTGACAGTTATTGACGAGAAATCAAACTTGTTTTCTATAAAGAGAGGAACTCGTCAAGGGTGCCCGTGCTCCCCGATTCTCTTCTCTCTTTATATTGATCCGCTAATCCAGGCCATATTAGGGTGCCCTAGGTTAAGACCAGTGGTTTTTAACGGGTACGAAAATAATATTTTAGCATACGTGGATGATATCGCAGTATTTTCGTCTGACCCCCAGCAGGCAATGGAGGTCCTGTCAGATCTGACAAAACAATTTGGGGCTAGTTCGGGGTACTTATTAAATGAAGCGAAGACCCAGATTATTTGCACGAAAAACATAGTGAAATGGGATCCTAGATTTGTGGACGCAGCTGTATATTTAGGGGTGACAATTAACGCCTCAGTTGATAAAATTGTGGAAGAAAACTATACTCCGCTCATTAAAACAATTGAGTCCGATTTAGGAGGGTGGGACGGGCTACATCTATCATTGATTGGTAGGGTGAATGCTTTCAAAATGACAATGTTTCCAAAGGTACTATATTTATTTCGGGCCATACCATTATTTCTCGAGGAGAAAATAATTACGAACCTAGAATCAATGTTTATTAAATTTATTTGGCAACTTGGGAAGGTAAGGCGGTCCACTAATTTGTTGTCTCTCCCGAAAGAGAGGGGGGGGGGTCTTGCTTTGCCTAACCTAAGATTGTACCATTGGACCAGTCTGTTGACTCAAATGACTGTGCTTTTCCAGCCAGAGACTTATCATAATGATTTAATTATAGAAGTTGAGCGACCCCCTTCTATATTCGAGTTACTGCTAGGAAGAAAGGCGTTGGGCTTAATGTTATGCGAAATTGACTGCAGATTTTATAAGAAAGCGAGGTATAAGATCATTGATGGTGTCTAGCGAGTATGGAAGGCTTGTGGAAAGTTCTGTAACATCCCCAAAATCAATCCAGATCTACATATTTATAACTTGAGCCTCTTCTCAGCGTTAGAAGCAGATAGGACTTTTAAAGTTTGGAGAGGTTTGGGCATTAAAACCTTGTGGCAATTAATGGATGGAGTAGGGATTGTAAGCTTTGTTGCCCTTTAAAATAGTTCTGGAATCCCAGGCAACCATTGGTTTGTTTATGCCCAACTGGCACGCTCATTGAAGGCTTTGAGACCAAAACCACCACCGCCCGTTATTAGCCCCCTATTGGATGCACTGACTAGAGGGTGTAAAAAAATTAGGATCCTGTATAACATCCTTATCTCAGAGATCCAAGACGATGTTGAGAAGACCGAGGTAGCTTGGGAAAATTGGGAAATCCAGATATAGATGTTGACCGGGCCCTACTGTTGAATAAAAAGATTTTTAGAGCCGCAAACTTAAGGGCCCAGCATTACCAAACAGTGTTCAATCTATACTATACCCCGGCAAAATTATTTGCATAGGGGGTCAGGGCTGACAACACGTGTCCAAGGTGTGGGGATGGTCAAGCAGACCTATTGCATAGGTTTTTTAACTGTAGCCTTCTAACCCCAGTTAAGAACGAGATTGAAAAATTTTGGGAGGGGCTGCTAGGTCATAAGATCGATCTAGCCCCTACCCTCATGATCTTGGGCACGGATTCTAATTTAAAACTGGGGAAAGAGGAAGAAGCACTGACTTTTATATCTGTGGCTGTGCTCAGGCTGCTAATTTCGGCAGGATGGAAGGATATGGCGGCTCCGTCCTTCCAAATGTGGCTCTCTAGGTTGCTTGGAATTCATAATATTGAGTCCTGCCTGTATGAACAAAAGAGATTAAAAACATGGGACTTCGGAAGAAAGTTCTGGGCCTCTGTTACTGACTGGAGGCAGTCTAAGCTGTAACAGTCTATATGAAATCTTTCATTTTATGGGTTTTTCTCTCCAGGCGTATCTTTTTAAGATCCTGGTATTATGAATTGTAAATAAGATGAATTTGGTCATGTTGTATCTGCTGTCTGAGTATTTATGTATAGCTGCATTATCTATTGATTGTATATCTGTATTGAGCTTGCCGTCTAAGTATTGTTGTTTTTATGTCCGGATTAATTCAATAATGTTTTCTATTCATGTAACTGCACTTATATTCCCAATAAATTTTTTTTTTTAAAAAGAAACTGGAGGTGGGGCAGCAGTTGGAGGTGGGGCAGCAGTTGGCGGCTGCAATATGCTTGGTGGGACCACCACCGTCCCGCCAAGTATATCATGATTTTCTTCCCCTCTGATGGTGACATGGAAGTTCTCCTCCATGTCAACCCTGGAAGAGAAGAAACAAGAAGGGCCTCCTCAGCTTGTGCATGCGCACCAGGGGGTCATACCAAGTGCCCCCCCCCCCATGTGCTTGCACAACAGTTCCTGCATTGCATGAACATTTCAGTTCATGCCGGTGTAGGAACCTTGTGAGGTGTTCCCATTGCTGTGCTTTTTTCAAAGTTATGCAGCCTTTGAAAGAGGCACTAAATAACTTGTAATCTGGTGGGCAGGCGGCAGCTAGTCTCTGAGATATGGGGAAATGGCATTGTGGAGTACCACCCACCCTATCACTGCAGAAATGCTTATTAGGGCCCTTAGAGTCTAAAGGGAATCTGAACAAAACCAAACTGCAATGACCAATTACAACCATCAAAGGAACCTTTGAGAATTCCAGGTCACATGTCCAAATAATTCTCATCTTCAAATTACAAACTTGGCAACTACACTTGAGATTGCTTTACTTTGGTCTACATATTAAAAAAGGCCCAATGTGTGAAAGAGATAGTGAGGTTCAAGGGATTACCACTTGGCAACTATAAGAATATTTAACAGGCAGAATAAGGAGATGGGAGCAATCCAAGGACATTTTAACACCATCACTGCTGATGGTTTTCCCCTCCTGTGCGGAGAACCTTTGATTACCATTGTTCATGACGAGCTCAGCTCGTCATCAGCACAGCTCAACCATGCCTCATGACGAGCTGAGCTCGTCATGAGCATCGAAGGGGTTAACCTCATCCCTGCTGATGGAATTCTCCTCCTGTGCTGGGCCCCTATGTAAATGGGCGTGGTCGTGACGGAACCATTCCGTCATCAGCACAGCCCAACCGTTACTGATGACGGAATGGTTCCGTCACAAGCATCGAAGGGGTTAAACTTGAGGTAATGTAACTGCAGAAGAGAGGCAAACATTGCATCCAAATCAGGCATTCACGTTAAAAGTTAAGCACTGTAAATTCCAAAAGCTTAACGCTTTGTTAAACTTTAGAATTTCAGTACGTACTTTAAATGCATCGTTATAGATACATATACAGTTACAATATATCTGTAGATCACTAGTCAAATGAATAAATTTTCAGTTATATAATAAATGGAGAGTATTATTTAAAGAAATATGTGAACATATAAGAACACAGTGTTATTCAAACTACACAAATGTAGAGATATTTGAGAATTGCACCTCGTCGTTACTGTAAAGGATATGTTAATATACACACTGATTTAAATGTGGAGATCACACAGTAAATGCACTTTCTGTAACTGTTCAAGTGCACTTCATTATGTTAATAAGGTTATATCATACAAGTATATAAGACCATGCGCACACATATATGTCTAGCCTAATTAAACATGTAATGGTGGAGCCAAAACTAAGCCTCTTCGCCTGTATGCTGCTTTCATCCATGAAGACCACACTGAAAAAAAAGAATTTTTAACTGAT
The DNA here is from genome assembly GCF_964263255.1 of Lissotriton vulgaris. Lineage (NCBI taxonomy): Eukaryota > Metazoa > Chordata > Amphibia > Caudata > Salamandridae > Lissotriton > Lissotriton vulgaris. The sequence goes on along the minus strand of NC_141695.1, from coordinate 1,574,091,579 downwards.
GGGGCTGAATTCCATATCCTAGATTTACTCAAGAATATCTGGCCGATGGTCTTCATTGTCTGCCAAGAGGTGTGGAGGGAAGAAAACAATAAAACAATTTACAAATTATACCTTTCCCCTCCCATAATGCTAAATAACTGCGGACTTCGAATTCACATTTTGTTGATTTATTACAAAGCCAGAAACTACAGATATATAGACACACCTCAAAATCAAGGTGTAAAGATACATGAAAACTAATACAGAGTCCTGTTGTATGGCGTTTTTGGATCCAAGCGTAATTTCCTGATTCATGCCCTTATATAGGTACAATTCACATTGCCCTAATATAGACATAGAAAGCATACCCATATTTAGACATAGCCCATGCAGTCCAAATACAGGCATGGCTACTTCCACCCGTACCAAAAAGCCACAACGATTTCGTGGAAAATCGGCTTAAGCAGTCAGGGACATCCCCTTGCTTGAATATTGATTTGTCCAAGAACTCATGGAGTTTACAAAGAATTACCATTCCCTTGGGGTTCTTTACTGACGTTATTATGCCTGACTTTACGTCAAACTAGGCACCTTCAAGGTATAAATATGCCTTCACTTGCTCTAGCAAGACACGGTGGTTCAGAGCAGTTCGACTATCTACTTTCCCAATGCAGCTCGCTACAGCAAGTGCCGAAGGAAGCCGACCCTCCAGCTGACGCACTGATCGAGAAGCTGTCCTTTCTCTCACTGAGAATCCAGCTCCAGTGTTTCCAAGCTCCCCTCGCGGGGTGTTGGGAAATTGAGTCCCGAGAAAGAGATACCAGACCTCCTTCATTCTAATCTAAGGTATGGCGCTGATTAGACCGTAAAGAGAAATCTTGGACAGATTCTTGGCAAAGAAATGAAACCAATGCTACACCACACTTACTTCTTCCCTCGTACTACACTTAGGTTAGGTACATTGGGGTAGGCGTATTTTAGAAGAACGAGTTGAGTACTTTTAGCCTTCGTTATTTATGTATGTATTTATCTATGGTTTAGAAACCCTACAATGCTTTTACAGTATTATTTTATAATACTCCTCTCGCTGTACCCATTATACTTTGCAGCCTGTATTACGATTGTAGCAGTTCACTTTACTTGCATGAGAAAGAAGACTGTTCAATAAATCCCTTTTATTAAAAACACCGTCTTTCTATTTTCCCTGCACCTCTGATGAAACGAAGCATGCACGATTGACTGAATAAAATATCGATCTATTGTTTCCACGACTCTGAACATACGTTTATTTTTGGAGATACAAAGTTGTCATGTTTATGCGGTTGTCGGAAACTAATCCCTTCTTGTTTATTCGAGAAAGTTTCTAGTGACCTCTGAGCTACCCCATCGCAAGACCTCTGCAACTCCCTCGCCTCCTACTTCCACAACAAGATCGCGGACATACACAACAGCTTCAGCACTCAACCGACGTACGCCACGACCGCAGCAACGCCACCCACCACCACCCTCCGCGCATGGACCCCGGTCAACACCGAAGACACCGTCCACACGATGAACTCCGTCCACTCCGGATCTCCGACCGACCCCTGCCCTCACCACGTCTTCAACAAAGCCGACGCTGTCATTGCACCCCACCTGCGGGACATCATCAACACCTCCTTCGACACCGTCACCTTCCCCGAGAGCTGGAAGCACGCCGAACTCAGCGCTCTACTGAAGAAACCTACAGCAGACCCCACCAAACTCAAGAACTACCGCCCCATCTCTCTTCTCCCGTTTCCAGCCAAAGTCATAGAGAAGACCGTCAACAAACAGCTGGCCAACTTCCTCGAGACGAATGGATCCCTCGACCCATCGCAGTCCGGATTCCGTGCCAACCACAGCACCGAGACCGCCCTCATCGCCGCCACTGACGACATCCGAACCCTGATGGACAACGGGGAAACAGCGGCCCTCATCCTCCTAGACCTCTCCGCGGCTTTCGACACGGTCTGCCACCGCACCCTAGTGCAGCGCCTCAGCAACGTCGGAATCCAGGAGAAGGCGCTGGAATGGATCGTCTCCTTTCTCGACGGAAGAACACAAAGAGTCCGCCTACCACCGTACACGTCAGAGGCCACCAAAGTCATCTGCGGCGTCCCTCAAGGATCCTCACTGAGCCCGACCCTCTTCAACGTCTACATGAGCCCCCTCGCGGCCATCGCACGCCAACACAACCTCAACATAATCTCCTACGCCGACGACACCCAGCTGATCCTCTCCCTGACCAACGACCCCGCCGCCGCCAGAGCCAACCTGCACGAGGGGATGAGAGAAGTAGCCGAGTGGATGACGACGAGCCGCCTGAAGCTGAACTCAGATAAGACGGAGGTCCTCATCCTGGGCTCCTCGCCCTCCGCCTGGGACGACTCCTGGTGGCCCCCCGCCCTGGGCACCGCACCCACACCGACGAACCACGCTCGCAACCTGGGCTTCATCCTGGACTCCTCCCTCTCCATGACAAGGCAAGTCAACGCCGTCTCCTCGTCATGCTTCAACATCCTGCGCATGCTCCGGAAGATCTTCCGGTGGATCCCCACAGATACCAGGAAGACCGTCACCCAGGCCCTCGTCACCAGCCGACTAGTCTACGGCAACGCACTCTACGCCGGCACCACCGCCAAGATCCAGAAGAGACTCCAGCGCATCCAGAACGCCTCAGCCAGACTCATCCTCGACATCCCACGACACAGCCACATCTCCGGACACCTAAGGGACCTACAATGGCTTCCGGTCAACAAGAGAATCACCTTCCGCCTCCTGACCCACACACACAAAGCTCTCCACGACCAAGGCCCGAGCTACCTCAACAACCGAATCAACTTCTACGCTCCCAAACGCCACCTCCGATCCGCCAACCACGCCCTCGCCGCCGTCCCACGCATCCGCAGAGCCACCACAGGAGGAAGGTCCTTCTCCTACCTGGCCGCCAAGACCTGGAACTCCCTCCCGGCTGACCTGCGCCTGACCCAAGACCACCTCTCCTTCAGGAAGAAGCTCAAGACCTGGCTGTTCGAGCAGTAGCGCCCCCCCCCCCCCCCCCCCCAAGCGCCTCGAGGCCCTACGGGTAGGTAGTGCGCTCTAGAAATGTCTTTGATTGATTGATTGATTGAGCTAGCTGGCTCTTGCAATTAAGTCTAATATATTTGATAGAGACCTAGTAGACATAAGTCCTACGTCAAATCTATAGGATATATTATTCCAATGTGCAGAGCCTATTGGGATTATAGGAACTACACTACAGCCCAATCCACGAATATAGTTCATACAGCACAATAGGAATATAACAATAAATTCCAAAATCCAAACACAGCTGAGCATAGGCACCTCATCAAAATCCTTTTTCATTTGTATTTCTGAATTAAAGAATAATAGGCCCCTACTTGACTTCTAAAGTGGCATACCTTCCTAGTTTCTCAGAAGGATTTTCCCCTCAAGGGTTCAGCACATGTTGACTTCCGAAGAAGTGCACTCACGATAAGTGGGTCAAGTAGCGTAAAGCTACAGAGCTCGTTCCAAGATGCTCTCCTTCCTCAGTCAAAAGCAGAAGTCCTGCAAACCTGTCCCTGTGCTTAATGCAAAAAGACAAAGTACACCCCTAATGGGTCACAAGGTACATTATTCCACGAACACCTTCTTTGAGTAACTTTCCACAAAATCCAATTAATTTTTCAGCTCTGTCCGCCGACCTTGGTTCCCATGTTTCACCAGGCACAGAAGGTGTCCTTCCTTCTCTCTGTCTGAGTTCTTCAAAGGCACTCCTTTCCTCCCATGTATCTCCTTAAATCTAAAGTAACGAGGTAAAGTTCCTGCACCTGCAATAAGGGGGGGGGGGGGGGGAGAAAACTTCCTACACACATACATTTTAATTTTCTCCTAACGTAAGAGCAAACGAGGAAAAATGAAATCTTTAAGAAAACGAAAGTTAGGCCTACATTTCTGGCTAACCTAATAACATTCTTTAACCCCTTGCATGCCGATGACGGCCCCCATCCGTCATGCACTACGGCGCTCGTGTGCTGATGATGGCTGGGGGCCGTCATAAACCCGCCCACTCGCGATTTTGCCGCACAGGCACAGAATCGTGGCCGCATGCAAGGTGTTAATATGCACTTGTTACACAGGCCTTTAAATGAATCTTATAACAGTGTATACATTTGGTTTACCTACTAATCAGTATATACTTGCACAATTACATGATTTCACCAAATATATGCAAGATACTGGTCTATCCTGTAAATAGCGTCCCAATTTCATTCTACAGATTTTCATATGATGATATATAATCTTCATTCTAATATGCAGAAAGTTCAACCAAACATTAAAAATATATTAGTGCAGTTTGTACATGAAGATAATGCACCTCTTACAAATTTAAGAGCATTGGGCTCATTATTATGACCAAAGAGGTTTCCCGGAGTCTGCCTAATCAACCACACCATCCCCTGCACTGTTATGGGAACCCTACATAGCAACTAACAGCAGTCAGCTCAAATGTAGTAATTTATCCAAAATCTCTGAAAGAAAGAAATTAACTCACAGGAGAGCATATGTCTACCTTGCAACATTGTGTTTTGAGAATCAGCCCTCGGTATTTTTCTTTTCCTTTTATCTGTCATTTGCCATTTCATACACAAGTTACAGTCTGCCTAATTTAATACACAATTAGGCAACTTATAGATTTATTAAATAAAATCAATAAAAAATGGAGCAAATTCACAACGACAGATTGTGTATGTACATGACATGTTAAAAAGGCTATTAAGGCTCCAAATTGGGCAGTTAATTTGATTTTTTTCTCCGCTGCACTCATCACCTTAACAAAACTGCATTGAAGGTTCTTCTCTTTGAAGGAAGAAAAATCTGTTTCAGCTGAGACCTTTGTATCTGGTCTAAGTTGGGGAAAGTACAAAGGATATGCCATGTTTACTTCACGTTAGAACCAATGGCCTACAAATTTTGTCAGAATCGGTTTTAATCCATGGGTGGGATTGATCTTTGCAAACAAAAATGCCAAAAAGTTACTGAAGTAGTTTTAACTGCCCTTATGAAGTTAAAAGCATTTCAAAGAAAACAATCTAGGTTTTATGTATGATTGACAAAGACAGAATTATTGTCTGATATGAGTATGGTATTCAAAGTATTATTCAAAAATAAATCGTCCAAGTGAGTGTGCATGTCTTTTGTTCACTTCAATGGACCAATTTTTTGTAGATGATATTAAAGACACGCTATAAGTCAGGAGATATTCTGACATCAATATTCTCTTACCACACAGGAATGATTCTACTCTAACATTGGTCCAATGTGGGACATTTATGATGAAAAGCATTGATTTGTACATAACAGCTACTTTCTGGAGAAGCAACATGAATTTGTTTCCATCTATTTTTAATAAAGTTTGCCTGTTTAACCCACCTAGTTCGAGAAAGTGAAATTAAACTATTTCTGTTGCTGTCTAGGTTAGACCTTTGCTCATGATTTGATAGCTTTTCTATCGACATTTGTTTGAGTGTGGCATTTTAATAGCATTATTTAGTTTGTATGCCTTTCCTGCATACCAGGACATTGCATTACCAAACATACATTGCACCTGTCAAAATACAACTAACTAAAACCAATCGTACTAAACAAAACAGCAAAACAATTCTAGCATTGTATATGGAAACTATTCGTATTTATGTGCAAGTGCTTGGTTTTAACTCAGTATGGTAGAGTGACTTTTCATAGATTACGTAAAAATGCATTTAGACAATGATGGCATAATAAGTATTCTACAAATAGATCAATTGCCATTGTTACTGCAAATTATAATTACATGTACTACAGCAAAATTATTTAAAGAATAAAAACAAGTTAAAACATTATTCATATACAGATGATGATAATTCATGAATATATACACACAGTTATTGCATAGTTCAATAGCTTAATTTACAAGTTGAATGTCAGATTGGCAATGTAATCACTTCTCAGGGCAGATAAGAGGAAGAACCACAAAGAAAAACATGTAAAGTGATCAGACAAAAACTGTAGGTAATATAAAGCCACACAACACTGTTTAAAATTCATTTTATGGATAAGGGGAACAATAAATCTTTTCCTTTCTTCACCATTTAGATTCATAATAGAAACCATTGTCATCATCATCCGCCATTAGAATAAGTTGTTGGGACTTTAAAAATAATAAAAAATTAATATACTTCTGAAAGTAATATGCTAATATATGTCCAACCAAGTGACATTTTTGCAATTGTTACTTTCCACATTCAAAATACAGAATTTCAAGGGCAGCTGCTCTATTCATAGTTATATGGTGTCCTGATATTGCAAAGGAATTGGCAAATGCCTGTGGGGCTTCAGGTAATTGTGAAAGTTATTTTACCCCTTTCCCAGCAAGGACATGCATCTGAATTCATGGAACTCTAGTGGCAACCTAAGGTACTGTAGACTGCCAAGAAAAGATTTATTTCGGACTCAGGAACCACTAACAATAGCCAAGGGTGCCGCAGCTTGATTGCAGGCAGGGCATATGTCTGAATCCAGAAATCTCCAATAAAGGCCTAAGGCACTACAATTTCCTTGGAAAATATTCGTTTTCAGAAGCCACAGACTTCCAATAACAACCAAAGGAACTATAACTAGACTGCAACAAGGAGCTATGTCCAACTTGAGGGACCATAACAAACCCCTAAAATACTCCATCTTACTACAGATTAAAATTAGTATAGCTTTTGCCTACCTCAAGAAACAATCTGATATAATGAGCTACATACCTCATTTAATAAACTAAAAGAACAAATATAAATACTTGCAAATGTTTCTCAATCTACCCACTTTTTCTTATACTTTCTTTCAAACATCTGGCTTGCCTCTTTGTTAATACAGGTGCATGCTATTAGCTAGGAATATTAGGGTGACTTTTTTCAAAACATATAGGAATACATTTAGAGCCTTGATAATAACTATTGCCATCTCATTGCAGCAATGCAATGTTTATTTTGGACAAAAAATGAGCAAAAATTAAAAGACTTGAAAGAGTGATGATGCTAATTTATGTTGATGCCAAATGCCCACTAAATATATACCAGTTATTAATAGATGTATTTTCTAAAAGTATGCTCTAGTACTGGAGCCTCCTAGACATATATTTGGCTTTTACAAGAGGTTCTTTGAGATATAAACAAATACACTGCAATCTGGTTGCAGAAAGGCTATGTCCGACTCCAGGACCTCCAAGTTACTACATAAGGTACTGCAGTCTGCTAGAAAAGAAATGTTTTTCATTCTAGGGCCCTCAAAAATGACATATGATATAACATCCTGCTACATCAAGAGCCAATATCTGATTATCATATTGTTTTGATCTCTAATAACAAGAAGAGTAAAGGGTCTAGCCTTTATTTGTATACTAGCAAGGCCTATAAGCTTTTAAAATGCTTGATTAAAACAAAGCAAAACATATTTGCTTAGGCATGTCTTGTTTTTTTAATTTACCCCAATTGGCACAAGTTCAATTCTCTGCAGTGTCAGTGCATAGTGTATCGTATGAATCGAATTTCAGTACCTGCAATGACCACAAGTTATTTTAGAATTATTGGCAAATGAAGCAATCACAGGCAACTGCTTCCTTTGGTATAACTGAAATGTTCCAGAACTTCAAATTATGTCTGATGTGTGCTGATCAAACACATTTCTGCTATGGTAATCTTTTAAGGTCATCCTAGACACTTAGGGGCTCATTTACGAGCCCCATTTGCCGCCTGAGCACCAATTGTTGTGTTACGCTCCAGAGACACAGGTTACTAAATCATACCTATGAGGTCACATCAAGCCACTATTCATGGCATTGGATGGCCTCATAGTTATGTAGTAAAGCAAGGCAGTGCAAAGTGCTGCTTTACCCTACTCTGCACTCTGGAGGCGTTCCATGTGCGTTGTGGTTGGCTTTCCCATGCAACACCCATGGATTTCGACACTGCCCAAGATTTACAAGATCATGCAAACTTGGGAAGCAACAAATCCTTATAACTCCCGAGGTGCAACAAGGAGACCTTGCTTTATTTCTCATAATTGTTTCCTATTTCTATGTGTGCTAACACCTTTTAGGATTGTTTTTGTGCATGCACAAAAACAATCCTGCCGACAATACAGGCATCCTTGCAGCATTGTGCAAGGGTACCTGCATTGGTGCTAGGCTTCCAAAATGGTCCCCGCACAGGGAGAAAGGACAGGAATGCACTGTATTGCATAAATACGGTAACAAATACAGTGCATTCCTACCTTTTCACTTTGATGTAGGTCAGCACAGCAAGATGACTTACTGTGCTGCCTTATGCCAAATTCCAGTAAATAAGGGCCTTTATTCATCTGATCTCAATAAACATTCCCTTGTTATACACATTGAGCGGACTTTACCAAGCCAAATCAATTGCTATACTTTATAAACAACGTGGATCAAAAGCATTTCAATTGCAAGGATTTCGTAATAAGTGTATTAACTTCAATCTTACAATATATTGAAACTGCTTTAAATTCATTGCAGGAAGCCACTTTTGGAAATATATGATTGCAGCAATGTATAACCCGACCTTGTAAATGCATTAGTATCTGATGCGATCTCAGATGCAGCGTTTCTGTTTAGTCCCCTGATATGATTTCACAAGATATGGAGTTCATATCCTTGCTTTTAATAAATATCTAGTGCTCTTTTTGGCTGTTCCTCGTTTGAAGTAAATGCATTTTATCGTCGGAGATCAATTTTGTATTACCATTTATATAAATATATTGAAACTTGAATACATGCCAGGTTCATTTAGATTCGCTTCTGATTTTTTTGTTTGAAGCAAACCTCAAATTGCTTGGTTCAGCAACTTGTTATGGCCCCAAAGGTACTTGCAAATTATGCATTAAGGCTATAAAGTAATCAAAATCCTTCCATGTAAACGTGCCTCCCTTCATTCTTTTTTTTTAAACATTGTAAGAGTGCTTCTATGGTTGAGGATTGAATATCAGTGTCGAAAGCACACGGGGTGAAGGCATAATTGTTAGGTCAGTTTTTCACCTATGTTTAATTTAACATTAGTAAGTCTCTCTAATATTTAGCTAAATGTTTTACATTTCACCTTGGCACGTACTCCATGGGAAAAGTATCCTGCAGAGAGGCTAATTCTAAGTGAAGCACCTGTTCAAACATCTTCTTCTAAACTTTTCAAAACCGAGGTGTGTGGTGTTTATTTCTGCTGACTTTTGCATTGTAATAACACCCTGTGGAAATACTCAATTTAGGGTTCAGCTAAGGCAATCTTCTTGTTTGGATGCTTTCCACAAGTAGCCATCAACAAGTCGGGATGCAAGCACCTGGTATTCACTGATCTTGCTGCAAAGCACTTTCAACAGATCGGCTTGGCAGGTTTGTCCCCGACCTCCATGAAAACATTACTTCACTCGGACATTTACATGAAGTCATTGATATTTGCAAGTAAGGAAATGGCTTTGAACTGTAAGAGGATTTCAGGAGGCAAGCTCAGTGAAATCTATCTAGGAAGTGACAATTCGTTAATGCAGTCCCAAAGGATAACTTTTGGGAGATGGCCACAGTCCCAAGAAGCCACCTGGGCGCTCTACATGGGCCTGTGGCCACAGACAATAGGTGCTCCCAGCACACTTCAAAAATATGCCACTCACCATATTACACAGAAGGCACACTGGTCTGTGCATCAACAACACTTTAGTTGGGTGTGCAAAGCATAGATTAGGTCGTATGCCCTATGACAGTAAAAGAGTGACAGTGCATTTGTGAAAGAGGGACCAGCTATTTGAAGTTTCACTTTGCAAGAGGCTACCAGGAAGTGTTGGCAGCCAACTTGGGATTTGGAATTGGCCAAGTCCCAAGAAAAAAAAATCTTTTTAAAAAACCTAAGTGGGCAGGGAATACCCTGACCCCCCTAGGCCTGGTGGTGGGGCCCGAAGGGGCATCTGCAAATCGAGCTTTAACATTTCACCTTCGCCATGAACAGTTAATTACTTCACACAGTACATCAATCATTGTTAATAATATGTTTGCAACACTTGCTGTCAAAGTATTGATATGATAACTGCACATGGCGGGGGCGCAAGTTACAGTTACCTTAAAGCACACGTTATAGTTTACTAAGATATCTATAACTAACAAATTATCTATGGTTTGTGCATGTAGAGTCTGAACCCAACTAGAACATCCCTGGCACCTTTGGCTATTTTAGTGAATATATACATACTTAGGTTCACATTTCACTCATACAAACCCAGAGAAATTCAGTAGTTAGAGCTAGCTGAGCTAACTATAACTTATGCCCCTGCAATGCAATGCCCATGACTTCACATATTACATCAGTCATGACATGGTCAATGACATCACTGATGACATCTCAAATGACATTACTCATCACATCTCAAATGACATCACTGATGGAATCATCCTGTGATTGTAAGTGTTTCTAAAAGTTACTGTGTGTTACACATATATACTACAGTAAGTGGCTGTGGGAATGTCTGCATGGGTGTGAGTGTTTGTATGGGTATGTGAATTGGTATGTCAGTGGTTGTGTGGGAGTGAGTGCATGGGGGTGTAGGTGTGTGTGAGTAGTTCTGTGGATGATGTCATCAGTGATGTGATTTGAGATGTCAATGTCATTTGAGACATCATCAGTGATGATGGGGGCCACTTGAAAATTCCCTGCACAGGTGGACCGATAGGTAAATCTGGTGGGTCCCCTTAGAATGAGAAGATCAAAAGGGCTTGGGGGTCAGAGGGACAGAGCTGGTTAGTCAGTGCTGGGACACGAGGGGATGGGTGCAGAACGAACAGGTCAACTGGGTATTGTGCTTCTTTAGGGTCCTTACGGTCAGAAGCAGGCAGCTTGGAGAGCAATATCGATACATCTGGGACACTCAGGCAGAGGGTCTGAGGTGTCTCCATGTCCCTTGATAGATGCTTGCTTCTGCTGCTCTGGAAATCTATAGTGGGCTTTTTTTTTTAGCATTGGGGCTATGTTACCCTTGATATTCCTACACTGCGGCTCTGGTAGGTGCTGGTGCCTCCCAACTTGGTGGAGAGGCAGCTCTTACCCTACAGAGCTATTGTAGCTCTTCTTTCTGTGGTGCTGCATCAAGGACATCTTGAAGGAGCAAGTTGACAAATCAGACTTCACAGGATCAGTGTGCAGGAGAGGGATACCCTCACTCAAAGGGAGCTTCTCAGCAATCTCCCGAATTGGGCAGCGATTGTAGAGTTTTTGGAGCAGCTGGCAGTTTACCTTTTTCTGCTGCAGCAGAGCTTCTTTGTCCTGGTCTTCTTTAGTCCAATGAATCTGAGGTTCAGGTCTCTGGGAGTCACCTAAATATTGACTTAAAGGGCATTGTAAGGGGAGACAGCTAATAGCAAAACTTCCCTTCGGGTGTCTACATCCTTTAGTGACCTCTCCTGTGGGGAGGGCCCCTACCCGTGTACTCATTGGAGATGTTCATTCCATCTTAAGATTGAGAAAATCTCAGGAGAGGGGTTCACCTCACTTGATCCACCCTAGGAGGGGTGTGGACTAAGAGAGGACCCTCCTCCAACTAATTTTCCAGACTTTCCTCCTCCCAAAAGTGGAGCAGGAAAGGGGGCTTGGCCTCCCTCACTATATCTGGGTCCTGGGTTGGATTTCAAAGGTGGCATTGCCTTAGAAGCTTTCTGTCCGGGAAGACCATTCTGTCCTGGAGGAGGTGTGAAACACATCCGCCCAGAGCAAGCATTGCTCCTCCGAGAGCACTGGCTCTCATCCCATGAAGGCAAAACATGTCTGGTGGTGGCAGGCTGTTGAAATCAAGCCACAGACCAAACTAGTGTTTTCTTAAGTTTCAGAGGGCCATCTAAAAAAAGAAATCCTGTGTGAGTTTATTTTTAAATCCAATACTGGTGTGAGTGAGGCTTTATTAAGTCAAGATATTTGGTTCCAAAACATCTTAGAAATCAGTGAAGCCATCATGGTGCTACAAAAGTAATGTTGACAAATATCCAGGCCATGTACTCTTTATGGTTTCCCTGTTGATTTCCAACTTGGCCTGGGCAGAGTTCATGGAGTTCTGCTACCCCACGAAGTCGCAAAAAAATTCTGCTGAGCTATGCAGAGTTCCACTAGCAGGTGGAGTTTGGCAGCATGCCCATTTGCGTTATAATGGGAATGCAGACTGAATACTCCCACTCTAAATTACGCATGAATGGCACTATGCAGGTCTCAAGTGTGTACTCGCTTTCTAAATCGTGCGACAATGACAATGCAGCCTGCATAGGCACAGCCATCTTGTTATTCTGCTCTCTATTATGGTGTGGACCTAAATCTTAATCTCTGTAATCCTCCTCCTTTAAAACTTATCCACCCCTCAGTTGAATTTTTTTTAATATTAGTGTGTCTTTGTGGTTTTGTATTTTTAAGGAGTGGGGTGCAGAAAGAGGCGAGTGAGGTGCAGAAAGAGGCGAGTGAGGTGCAGAAAGAGGAGAGTGAGGAGCAAAAAGAAGAGAGTGAGGAGCAAAAAGAAGAGAGTGAGGAGCAAAAAGAAGAGAGTGAGGTGCTGTTAGACTTGGCATCTTTTGGCGTGTTTCCCCAGAGTTTTTGCTTTCTGCCCTCCTGGTTTTGACGGAGTTTTTGCTGGCGTAGTGTTTCTGCACACTTTTTGGACTGCTGATCAGTGGTAAAGTATGTTATGGATTGGTGTTTCCACGATTGGCTGTTTGGTTTTCTTGTCAGACCCTAGTAAAGCACACTGAATGTTCCAGGGCCTGGGAACCAAATGCTACGCGTGGGCCTGCAGCACGTATTGTGCCACCCACGTGATTAGCCCAGAAAAGGTCCCTCTGACCTGCCACTGCAGAGTCTGCTTGCAGTTTGTAACAGTTATGTCGACTTGGCTCGTGCGCACACTGCCAGTCCCTAATCTTCCTTTTTTTTTTTTTTAACATGTCAGGCACCCCTAAGGTAGGCCCAAAGTACCCCTGTGGGCAGGGTGCAGTGTACCTGAAAGGTATGACATGCCTGGGTGTGTGTGGCATGTCCGAATAGTGAAATACCACCCATTTAGGCTACCTTTTCTCATATGCCAGAATGGGCAGTTTGATTATAAAATCTTATAATCCTAAACTGACCCAGGGAAAAATGAAGACAGAGTTTAGTATGCTTGAACTCAAAATGTTGAAATACATCTTTTAGTTAAGGTGATTCTAACATTCTGTGTTTGAAAACACCACTTTTAAAAAGTACATATTTTCTTGCTCAGTCATCCAGTGTGCCTCTGCTGGAATGTGGATTGCCTGTCTGGGTTTTGGACGACAAATGCCTAGGAAGCAAGGGTGGCTCCTGATAGTCTAGGTAGGTCAGGAAAGGGTTGAATAGACCTGGGCTGCGATGGGGAAAGAGGGAAGAGATTTCCTTGCACCTCAAAGGGCCTGGTCTGCCTCTGACAATGTCATCTCCACCCCCTGCCAGGAAATCACACCAGAGAAAGCAGAACTGGTTCTGGCTGGGCACAGACACCCTCTGCCTAAAGGATCAAAGGATCTTTGGATACAACTGATTTGCTGGACTGACCTGCAGAGGCTGCTTCTGTCTAGGGCAGTAAAAGGCCTGGATTGGACTTTCTGTGACCTAAATTGAGTCTCTCCAAGGACTTGAAGTAGACCTTGCCCCCTGTTCATGAAGTCTCAGGAACAGCAAAGATTTCAAGCTCTTCTGCCCGCAGCACTGGGGACTGTGTGTTTTGAGCTGGACTAGAGGAAAACCCAATCAACGTCGTCTACAATGCTGCTGCCAACTCCGTGTCCTGAAGGCACCGCAGAGGGCACCACTGCAATGCTGCACTGCAACCTTAGTCTCACCGACACCTGTTGATGCTGCCACCGAACCACTGTTTGGACCCCGATCTGTGGGCACCACACTCAGCAACGCCTTGCTTCCTGAGGATGCCTTGGCCTCCCAGGCACCATCGCTGCCTGCACCATGGTTCAAGGGCAACACTTGTAAGTCACACAAAGCACCGCCCCCATCCCACACCGCAGCCTTGGCCCACCGACTCCCGCTAGTTAGCCGATGACATTGCTTCAGTAAAGACAACGAAGCTGCTTGCACAGTGACTGGCTAGCACCATGACTAGCACCTCAACCCTGGTCTCACCAATGACGCCACCACCGAGTTGCTGCTCGCACAGCAACCTGGGGGCACCACACGCTGCAGTTCGCACAGCAGCGCCCAACGCCTGCCGATGCCAGCACTCTCGATTCCCCTTTTGTACCGCTTTGTTCGCCATAAGTTAGCAGGGTATGCTCAGACGTGAGTCCCTTGCTCACTTTGCCACTGGATTCAAGCAAACCTGGCTAAAGACGGCTGTAATGCCAGAAACCTGTCCTAGGAAGCTTGTTTCCGTTCCAGGGAAAGCATGGCTTGGCAATTCGGCCTGGACTGTTCCCATGAGGCGCAGGGTCAGACTGATTTGCATATGGCCATGTCTGAACTGGGGTGGCAGAGAGGGCTAAAGAATGGTGATGGAGTCAACCTAGATCTGTTGACTGGGTGTGAGTGTTTGATTGGTTCAGATGCTCTGTCCATCACCAAACCCCTTTTGTACCACTTCGCACAGCAGCACCCAACGCCTGCCAACGCCAGCGCTCCTGATTCCATCAGAGGGGATTTCGACCTGCACTGCGAGTGACTCCAAGGGCCCCATCGTCCTGCACTTCTCACAGGTACTGTTTGCGGGTCTTCCCAACAACGTAGCTGGCCAGTGACCAGCCAGAACTGTTAGATTTGTTGTTCACGATGCTGTGGTAGCCCTGGATAGAGCTATCGACATTGAGGAACTTTGTTTGAAGCTTATTTTGATCACTACAGATATAGCATTGATGATTTGTATCGTTTTTGGTATGGTTTTATTTAATAAAAATATTGGATTTTTTTTAACTGGTGTGGTGTCCTTCAGTAGTGCATACACTGTATTATTGTGGGTTATGTGCAAATGCTTTACACACTGCCTCCAAGATAAGCCTGACTATTCGTACAAAGCTACCAAGGGGGTGAGCAGGGATTATTTTAGGAGTGCAACTCCCTTATCCTGACTAGGAAGAAGGGTCCCTACTTGGACAAAGGTGCAAGCCCTTGCCAACTAGAGGCCCCCCATTTCTAACAGGTGCAGCAAGATAGAAGAGAGGTGCTGAACACTCGCCCCAAGTCACAGATATTGATTGAATCCATCCTCATTCTTTAGCTCACTTTGCCACCTCAGTTCAGACCCAACTATATGCAAATCAGTCTTGACCTTGTGCCTCATGGTAACAGTCCAGCCCAAACTGCCAAGCCAGGTCTTCGCTGAACGGGAAACAAGCATCCTGGAACCGGTTTCTGGGTAACACACTTCATCAGCAAGGCTAGCTTGAATCCAGTGGCCAAGGGATGCATCTCTGGGCATACCCTGCCAACTTAAGGCAAACAAAGCAAACACAAGGAGATGAAGGACGGAGCACTGAAACGTTTCAGACACTTACCCCGAGTCACAGATCTGGGTTGAATCCATAATTTTTTGCTCCCTTTGCCACTGGATTCAAGCTAGCCTGGATGACTAGGGCTGCTAGCCTGAAATGGGCCCCAGGATGCTGGTTTCCGGTCCAGGAAGACATGGCACGGCAGTTCGGGCTGGACTGTTCCCATCAGGCACAGTGTCAAGACAGATTTGCTTATAGCTATGTGTGAACAGGGGGTGAAGGGAACTAAAGAATTATGATAAATTCAACCCAGATTTGTGACTGGAGAGCGAGTGTCTGAAAAGTTTCTGCGCTCCGTCCGTCATCTCCTTGCGTTTGCTTCGTTTGCCCTTAGTTGGCAGGGTATGCCCAGACATCGGCTCCTTGCTCACTTTGCCACTTGATTCAAGCTAGCCTGGCTGATAAGGGCTGGTCCCCTGAAACAGTTCCCAGTATGCTTGTTTCCGGTACTGGGAAGACATGGCTTGGTAGTTCAGTCTGGACTGTTCCCATGAGACACAGGGTCAAGACTAATTTGCATATAGCTGCTTCTGAACTGGGGTGGCAAAGTGAGCTATAGACCGATGATAGATTCAATCCAGATCTGGAAGTGATGTCTGAAAAGTTTCAGCGATCCATCCATCATCTTGTGTAAGCCCACTACCAGGACATACCAAAAAACCACAGACAGTAATAGTCTGCTAAGGTACAACAGCCACCACCAAACATCTGCATGATAATATCCCATTTGGCCAGTTTGTGCATTTATGCTGCAATTGCAGCGATGTTAGGGACTACAAACAACCAGTTTGGTCTCTCTCGCAACACCAGCGAGTAACCTGGCATGTCCCAGATGTGGCAGAACCCTTCTCTATTTAGGTGAGTTTTGTGATGGAGGACCCCAACATAAGACACATGAGTACACAATCACGGGGGCACACCACTACTTCCTCCGTAGGACAGTCCACCTCACGATGCATTACCACGTGGCCTCCCCACACGATCTTTGTATTGATGCATGTTTGGGCTATGGCAGTGATAATATTTGGACCTCACCATCCATTTTCTTAATCCTCACGACCATTCTGTTTTTATACTCAGTTTTCTATCCTGTTTTTCTAAACCCCCACCACCCCAATGATTTCATGGTTTTGCTACCTCTTTGAGCAAGGAAACTTTATGATGCTTTTTGCATATTTTAGTATTTAATCACTTACACAGGCACTCTTTTCAGAAGGTACAATTTACCTTTAGCTTTCACCACACACTAGGACTACGGTCGAGTCCTGACTTAACCCCTTGCATGCTGATGACGGCCCCCAGCTGTCATGCACTACAGCGCTCTTGTGCTGATAACGGCTGGAGGCCGTCGTAAACCCACTCACTCGCGATTTGCCACACAGGCGCAAAATCGCAGCAGCATGGAAGGGGTTAAGGGGATACGACTTCTCTTTTTTTTCTTAACCCAATACTCACCACCTCATTAGTAGATGAGGATACTTAGGTCCTGAAGAAATGCCTAGATTCACACTGACTGAATTGGGCATGAAACATGTCGACCCCCTGCACAACTCAATTATTCAAAAGCGAATCAGGTTTAATTTTCCTTCTCAAGTCTACGACTTTCTAGTCTGTGTTTTTACTTATGGCACAGGTACTCCGTGACTGAACTATCATTGGAGACTCCAGTAGCTATTTTGGAACACACACACCATCCCACTTCTACTTACTACACATAGGCTGCCTCCACAACATCTTTAAGCTGCACAATGGCAAACAGAGAATACCTCTGGCAAAGAGCCCCCTGCGGGGCCCGTTGGGCATTGCAGCACCAGCCCAGCAAGGAGCTGCCCATGACCCCCTTTCAAAAAAGTTAGGGAGAACCACATCAAGGATTTATTTATTTATTTTATTTTAAAGGTTTTATATAGCGCTGGCTAGGTATCAGAGCACTTTACATGAGTATCAGACCATAGTTGCAGGTTACATTGTTACAAAGATTACACGGTTATTAGAGTATGGCAACATAGTTACATGACAAACAAAAAGGACATATACATAATGGAAAAAGCCAGCAAGGGGAGAGATTCAGGGGAGGGGGTAGGAGCTGGGGAAGTAGACAGAGAATAAAGGAGGGAAAGTGGAGGGGAGGGTGAGAGACAGCATGGAAAGAGGAGGGGGGAGGGTGAAGGGGACACAAACCGGTAGACAAGTCAAAGCTGCGTCCAAAGTCCAGTAAGCTGTGATCCCAGGGGAAGTGGTATCATTTCCCCATCTCTGTTGCGAGAGGCTCCCTATATGCAGTGAACTCTCTCAGAGGGGTCTCTGAGACTCCAAGGCCTACATACTGGTTCCTTCCACAAAAAGGGGAGAGGGAGTGTTTTGGCAAGGGGTGCCATACCATACCTCAACTGTGAGTGGCTCCCTTCGCACTTTGGACTCTCTCAGCTAGTTCGCTGAGACTCCAGAGTATAAATATTGGATCTTTCCCCAACAAGGGGAGAAGGAGTGCTTAGTCGAAGGGCACAAAAGAACAGGGGGCTAGGCAGTGTAGCAGGCAAGGAGAGAGATTCATGGGAGAGGGGATAGGAGCAAAGGAAGTAGACAAGGAAAGAAAGTGTACTAAATGGGAACAAACAGCATCAGTATGGGGGACAGACTGTTTTGTTTCTGTGGCCATGAGTTCTCCCCATCTCGAAGGTAAAAGCCTAGCACAGGTCCATAATTGGCTCACGAATTCTCTGGACACGGTTCTGCCTCTTAAATCAATCATAAAAAAGAGTAGCACTTTTAAATCCCCCTGGTTCACGGCCGAACTAAGAGAGCTCAGAAAGGCCTGTAAAAAATCTGAACGGACATGGAGGAAAGATTGGGCACCTAGCAGCAAGACCTCCTATCAGGCAGCTCTGAGGCTCTATAAAGCCGCACGACAGAAATCAAAGGCAGAATTCTTTGAGGAGAAAACCAGACTGTCAGCCAACTCCTCCAGGGAAACGTACAAAATCGTTAACCAGCTTCTTAAAATTCCAGTCCCAAGCACCACGCATAATGATCCCGAAGCCAGGTGCGACCAACTAGCAGACTTCTTCGACGGAAAGATACAGAAAATTCTTGACAGCCTCCCTCAATCTTCCGCAACACCTTCCATCGAAGCCGTCTCCATCGCGTCTACTAATGCGCAATTTAAAGCGTTTAGCGCTATAACCAGGGAAGACTTTTGCACCACTCTCTCGAACATAAAAAGTGGTTCCCCTTCCGACCCTGCCCCGATGCACATCCTCAAACAGATTCTGAGTACTATAGCCCCTATTGCCACAGAACTTCTAAACATCTCATTTTCCACAGGCATTGTTCCCCCGAGTTGGAAACAGGCCAAAATCAAAGCGCTCTTAAAGAAACCGGGTTTAGACACCTCGGATTTGGCCAACTTTCGCCCCATCTCCCTGCTCCCGGGATTGGGCAAAGTGGCTGAAAAACTGGCGAATAGGCAGCTCTCTGGTTATCTAGAGACTAATAGTCTATTGAGCAGCTCTCAAACAGGCTTTCGCCCAGGCCAGGGCACCGACACGGCCCTCGTAGCGGTGACAGAGGAGGCCAGATGCATCTTAGACTCAGGGGGATCAGCGGCTCGGATCCTCCTGGATCTAAGCGCTGCATTCGACACTGTGGACTATATAACCTTGATCAAACGTCTCGCCAACCTGGGCATCACAGGATCTGCCCTCAAATGGCTGGAATCATTTCTGGAAAAACGATCTTTCAGGATATGGGAAAATGGTTCCATGTCCAAATCCACTCCTCTTCAGTGTGGGGTTCCTCAGGGCTCCTCCCTGAGCCCCACACTGTTTAATGTTTACATGGCCCCGTTAGAGGAGATAATTGCCCCCTTTGGGATCAAATCCATCAGCTACGCAGACGACACACAACTTGTCGTCTCGCTGGCACGCCAAGGGGGATGCCCAGATGATCTCTTCAAATGTCTAACTGCAGTCTCTGTGTGGATGACTGATTCTAAGCTCAAATTAAATGGAGCTAAGACAGAGATCATGCTTCTGGGTAGTCAAGCGCCATCTTTGCCCGCTGAGCTCTGGCCCCCCTGCATGGGTGAACTCCCTCCACCTAAGGAAAAAATCAAAAGTCTTGGGGTTTGGTTTGAACCTCAATTAACGTTTAAGACCCATGCAGAGAAAGTTGCCGGAGGTTGCTTTGGCCTTCTCCGAGCAGTACGGAAGGTACTCCCTCTTCTGCCTTTCCAATCAAGAAAGTTACTTATCCAGGGTCTAATCCTATCTAGATTGGATTATGGTAACGCCCTCTTTTTGGCTGCACCTCAGGCCTCCATTAATACTCTTCAGCGAGTACAGAACGCCGCAGCCCGGCTGCTCATGGGGGCATCAAGGCGGGCCTCAGCTAAACCTCTGTTAAGAGCTCTCCACTGGCTCCCAATTCAGGAGCGAGTCTCCTTTAAATCACTCTGCATTGCACACAAGACACTGCAAGGTAAAGGCCCTCCGGCCGAGAGACATGATCTGCCCCTACAAACCAGCCCGATCCCTGCGGTCCGAGGGAGAAAACCTGGCCACCATTCCTAGAGTGAGGAAAGCACGTTCAGGAGGTCGCCGGTTCTCGCTGAATGCGGCAAAGAAATGGAATGCACTTCCTAGGGAGCTCCGGATGGAAGCCTCCTATCCGAAATTTAGAAAGGCACTTAAAACCTTCCTTTTCCCTAACACATCTTAGATCTTTCCCCTCCTGAGTTCTCTGCAATTATCATTATTGTTTATTATTTTAACAGCGCTGGGACGCTCGAGGGCAGCCATGCGCTTTATAAACCCAATTTCATTTCATTTCATTCATTTCAGAAGTAGTCGTGCAAGAGTAGGGGTTGAGGTGGCCAGCGGTTCAGTAGGCGAGCAGAGAGGCAAATAGCAAATAACCCAGGCAGACCATGGTACAGGTGATCAAAACTAATAAAGCAGAGTAGACAAACTTTGAGGCGGCCATCTGGTTGCAGCATGAGATGGGAAGTAAACAGTAAACAACCCGAGCAGACGTCCATGATCGTAGTACAGCACTAAAAGCCAACAGCCTCTAGCAACGGAAAATAAATTCATGAAAAGATTACTGATGCTCCCGAAAAGCGCTCTTACCCTATTATGCCAGATGGAACTTGGCCTAGAATTTATAGAAGACTATTTAGGCAGTGCCCCGTTGCTCCTATGGGCTAAGATATGGACCTCAGAAGATTTAAAATGTTCACGTGTTGTTATCAAAGACTGCCTAAAATCTGACAATGTTTTAAAGATGGCTCAACACAAAAGGAGGAGTAGTATAGCACCTTACTGATGGAACACAGGAGTAACATCCACTGTGAAAGAACAACAACACAACTCATTATGCAGAGATGAGTCACACGGTGGAGGATCTATACTGGACGTTATTAGACAAATCCTACATTCCACCTAACACAAGGGACTCTAGCCAGACCTTGTTCCTGCGTGAACAGAAATGGATTTATAGGCTACGTAGCCATGAGATTGGCCTTAATGACGACATCCCATGGACCTCCTTGGGCAGGCCATGATCAAGGGAACACAAGAATGCCGACAACACGCACTAGCCCTGTGGGGTTCGTAACAACTAATTTTCCTGTACGGAGAGCTGTGTATTTGATCCTAGTGGTGCCTCTTATATAAGAGCTAAACAACAGTCAGTGACTACAGCACGATGTATAGTCCTACATTCTTACACACTGGGGAATATCACATGCAATATCACACTATCATACCCACTAAACATATATATATATATATATATTCACTGAAAAAACCATAGGTTTCACACCGGTTATAGTTAGGAATTAGCATTTAAAAAACCTATTAAATTCACTGAAAAAACCATAGGTTTCACACCAGTTATAGTTAGCTGGAAATTTTACTGATATAAAACCATTGAAATTCCCACGTTATAGTTAGTCGGACTCACTATAACTTGCGCGTGCAATGCACTGCTGATGACATCACATATTACATCACTCATGACATGGTCAGTGACATCACTGATGACACCATCCTTGTGACACAGTGACAGACCTCCTCTCAGTGTAAAGTAACCCTTGAGACACATATTCAAAAATAGAAACTGAAATTTTTAAAAAATGGACATACCTATATCAGTTACAACAAGCAATTCTGTACTTCCACTATCTATATACACATCCACTCATTCACCAACAGTTCTATATAGTCACTCATACATATACTCACTCATCATATGAAGAGATACACCTATACATCCTGTTACACACCGACATTCATCCAAAAGTTACTCACACACATATTCACACGTGCAAATAAACTATTGAACAACCATTTATTTGAATATAGAGTTATACACACACTTCCACCTTACTTCTATTGAAAATTACACATATTTATTCTCTTAAACAATCACTTATAGAAACACATACTTATTTAAACAGGAAATCTTACAATCTCTTACTCTCACATATACATCAATATTCATATATACTAGATTAAAACATATGTAGTTACTGATAAAGACACTAGTGAGACAGTCAGTCATTCACTCACTAACAAACACATATAGACACTCATCCACCCATACAGTCCTGTACATATGCTGTCTTCAAAACACATACAAAGAGTCAGTCACTCATGCATCTATGTGCTAAGTAATACCCCCACCAAACCATATAGATACTGATACTAATAAAAATATCAAATAACCCATATACATACGCATGTAGCTACTTATCAACACATGTAGCCACTTATACACAAAGTGAAACACTAATATATGTATTTAAATATTTAAACATAACTCACTAATATTTATTTTTCAGAAAGACACATATTCACTGGATGGTGTCATCAGTGATGTCATGAGTGATGTCACTGACCATGTCATGAGTGATGTAATATGTGATGTCATCAGCAGTGCATTGCGCGCGCAAGTTATAGTGAGTCCGACTAACTATAACGTGGGAATTTCAATGGTTTTATATCAGTAAAATTTCCAGCTAACTATAACTGGTGTGAAACCTATGGTTTTTTCAGTGAATTTAATAGGTTTTTTAAATGCTAATTCCTAACTATAACCGGTGTGAAACCTATGGTTTTTTCAGTGAATTTCATAGGTTTTTTAAATGCTAATTCCTAACTATAAGTTTCACTTTATGAATAAGACTGTTAGCACTCTAGTTGTTCTTTTTAACACTCTGGTACATTCTGTCATTGGGCTACAGTTGGGCTACATCTAGTTGAAATTTGGGCTACATTTACAATTTTTGGTCTCTGGTGGCCATCTTTGGGCTACATTGGGCTACATTTTGGCTCTAACATATATTAAGCCCAATGTAGCACAATACATATTTTTCTAAAGTTAATTTTTTTACAAACCACTTCAGAATAGGGCTACCTGTCCCTACAATTATCCCATTTTTTTTTTTTAATTTTTGGGGGGAGCGCTCCGGGAGCGCGCCCCGGGGAGCGCCCCGAAAAGCGTATTTCTGAAAAGCGCCCCGGGGCGCGCTCCGGGGAGCGTCCCGTGAGCGCCAATATCGCAAACGAAAACATGATCGTGACGTATCGCGTAGCCGCGACCGCGTGATACGCACGGCGTAAGCGCACCCGGAAGTACTCGAGCGAATACGATCGCACAACGTAAACTTCCGACGCGCGACCCGGGGCGCGCCCCCTGGCGCGCCCCGGGCACGTAGCGTAAGCACGTCGGGTCATGTGAGCAGAAAATAACACTTTTCATTGGTTCATAACAGTTTTAGTTTCATAATGATGAAGCCCCTGGTCTTGTGACCTGAAAATAACACTTCTCATTGGTTCAGGACAGTTTTTTTTTTCTAAATGATGAAAGACCCCACCTTTTTTCCTTATTCTGACTTTGTCCTTTGACTGAGGAAGACCTGTTTGTTGCTCTCTCTACTTTTTTGCTCCAAATAATGGCTTCAGTAGTAGCATCAGCTGGTGCATCTGCCCCGCCACCACCACCACAACCACCAAGAGGACCAGCTCCAAATTATATTGGTGGTCAAGAACAGGAGGAGGAGGAAGAGGAAGAGGAAGAGGAGGGGAGAAGAAGATGGCTGCCAGAAGAAAATACCAATTACAAACCCAAACCACACATTGTATGGCAGTTTTTTTCAATCCCAGAGGGGAAAAAAAAAGGTGAATGCGCCCAAGGTGACTTGCCTCATCTGCAATGATGAACTTTCACGGGGCAACCCAAACAAAAAATATTCTTTTGGTAACTATACCATGATTCGGCACATGACCAGAAAGCACCCAAACAACTACTCTCGTGCAGAGTTCAGGGAACTGGCCAGTAACCTCCCCCAGTCATCAAGGACCCCCTCCCAAAGAAACCAACCCACTTCATCAGAACCAGAAACATCCGAGGTGATGCCTTGCATTCAGCCGAGATTTGCTGATTTTAAAATCACTTGTTCTGCATGTGGCAAGCTTATCGCCTATGGCGAAAAAAGCGATAAGCTCATCGTCCTTGCAGGTGATAATCACAAGTGCCCCAAAAAGAAGTAATTTTTGGGGTTTTTGGTTTTTTTGCTCCAGTTGAGCCAGTTTCAATTCCCTTTTTTTGTTTCTCCCCCTAAAAAAATACAAAAAAAATATAAAACTGTTTTGAAAAGCCAAAAAAAGTTCAAAAAGTTCAAAAAACACAAAAAAAATATAAAACAACAAAAAGAAGAAAAAAAAAAGTTTTTAGAACTACCTCCAATTTCTAAATCAAAACTTCATTTTTTAAAAACTCTGTCACCTTTTTTCCTCATAGTACGCTCCCAGGGCCGCTCCCCGGTGCGCGCACCGGGCGCTTCCCCCTCGCAAAACGAAAAAAAAAAAATATTTTAAATGCCCCGCGGGGCCCTTTTATAGCCCCCACATCAAACCTAGGGGGTCAAAGGGGTCTATCCCTGACGCCTTATGGTCAGTTCCCCCTTTGTTTTAGCCACCTCTTATGTCTCGATTTTACCGAGACACAAGATGGCGGCCGCTCTGGACTGTTTCGAATGTTTACAGACACCCGAGAGCCAATCAGCTTTCCATGCGCACCTCGCATCACGCGCCCGGAGCGCTCCCTGGTGCGCGCACCGGTGCGCTGCTATAGATGTATATATTTTTTGGAACCTAAATTACTCAAAATCCACTGCAGCACATATCTTGAGACATAGCAAAGGCACATCAGGCTACCAATCCCTACAATTTTGCCAAATTTGGTGGAAATCCATTCAGCCGTTCGGGTTAAAAGTGAAATCGACCGCCCTATGGAAATTAACATGGGGAAAACGCGTTTTGGGACCCCCCTTTTATCTCGGCCCCCGCTTGACGTATCCCCCCAAACTTTCAAGGAAGGACCGGAGCTCGACGAGGCCATTTTCAGGAAGATTCGTCAACCGGTGCCAAAGTTATTCCAAATAGAATTTTGAGATTTAACATTGAAAAAAATCCTAACTATAACTACCTACTGGCGACCGCCAGTAGGTAATATATATATATATAGGGAGATAGGTTTTATGCATTACACAGGTTGCGTAGGGCTGAACAACAATCTCTATACCCTCGGTAGCTTT
The DNA here is from genome assembly GCF_964263255.1 of Lissotriton vulgaris. Taxonomy (NCBI): domain Eukaryota; kingdom Metazoa; phylum Chordata; class Amphibia; order Caudata; family Salamandridae; genus Lissotriton; species Lissotriton vulgaris. The sequence continues at coordinate 1,574,066,410 of NC_141695.1, read as the reverse complement.
TGTATAATGTCATCCAATGAATGCGCAGTACAGTGTCCTCATGATTACTAGTAACATCCTCTGTCATGCCGCACATATGGGCTATAAGGGATATTCTATATTTGTTGTTAGGAGAGTGACTATATTGGACACTAGTCCGTCTTGGTTGAAATAGTCCCCTTAATTCACCCTCATTCTGTTATAATCATGGCATCGAGATACTGATGTATTTTATTGAGCACTCTACCTACTGTGACCTGTCATCACTTCATGTGAGTGGTCTAGCTCTCTTCAGCATGTAGACGCACCGCCGTGGTGACGTCATACGTACACATGTGAAGGGAAGTTCGGATGCATACATGGGTCCTCGCTGTCCTATTCCAGGTACCTACATGGCACCAGGAGGAATCACAGAGTGGAGGCGCACCACCCTTGATGACGAAAGGAGGGGAATGGGAGGCTTGAGCAGGAGCACACAGTAAATGGCAGCAGTGAGTGAACGAGATACTAAAAAGGGGCCTGTTGGTAATACCAAGGGCTAAGAGGAACCATGAAGGCTGTACCCAACTTGGGGAAGTGGCAGCCCCGCTAGACCGTTTGGTTTAGTGTGGGACAGGATGTGTGTGGTAGGTGCGAGAATAAGCTTTGCCTTAATCTAACGCTGTCCAATTAAAAACCATTTCTCCAACCAGTGTGTGACTACACGGGGTAGCCGTCTTCACTCATGCCAGTTCTAGCGATACACATTTTGAAACCCTGTAAGACGCACAGAGTTTTTTGACATAGGTACCTGAGCGCTTAGCTCAAAGGCCATGGCATGATTACAGTTGTAGCCATGATTTCCTGTAGTGTACAAGTAGGTGTGTTCATACCTTTAACATAGGCACACCTTTTTTTCTCTTTTTCCATTAGTGAAATATTTAGCAAGAAAGGGCATTGCTTCCACACCAACGGTGACGTAATAACAATGTTTATTGCTGCTTCACACCTAAAGGGATATAAATATATAAAGATAGCAAATATAGCACTTAGCCACTTGTTTCATAATTTTTATGCATGTCTATGCACTTATAAAAGAATTCTCTTCACTTGTATTTCTTATTCTTTCCATTTACAGATCCCATTAGGAGTGCGATTACTGGACCAACCACATTTCCACAATTTTTAGGTGGAGTAATCTGACATACTATAGGTATATTGACAGAAAGGGATTTAGCATAGATCTGACAGTCCTGATGAATGCCAGTAGACATATGTATTCCGGCAGAAACATGTCGACCTTTATTTAGAACGGAGGGGTGTTGGGTGCCTAATACATTCACTTCACCACCATCTTTTGGTTGGGAATTACCTTTTAATTCTAACAAAGGTATCCATTAATAAAACTATGAGGATATCCCTCAGTTAGTTTTAGATTTATAATCCGCACTAATTTTTTTTCTATCCCTTTCCTTTTCTGTGTGTTTGTATTGTTCTCCCCACCCTATTGCTCCTCCTCAAGCGTTGGTCTGCACTGTGGCGTCGCTCCAGCCCTATGATGAAGCATGCCACAATTTGTTGTGGGTGAAGGCAGTTTTTACAAAGTATGGCACTTTGCTCCACTTTTATTTTTGATTATCACTTGATAAAAATTGCTATTTCAGCAGCCTTACTTCTTTCTGTGCGTTTTAAAGATTCCATGGTTTCAATATTTAAGGTGGAAATACCATGAGATTGGTCTGGAATATTTTTTCCAAACCTAGAAGGAATTCCCCTGAATGCCAAAAGTATTATCAAGGAGGTGTACTGCTCCATGGGGCAACAGGCTTATTAGTCACTGTTGGACTTGGCCCTTTTTTTGCAGGTTCATCCCTAAACTTTTTGCCTTTCTCATAGCCTTTTTTCTGACATGGTGTTGGTGGTTTTAGAACTGCTGGCACTTTAGAACCGCTGTCCAGTGTAAAGTGTCCATGCTTTCTGTGTTAAATATGGTACGATTGGTCGCCTATTTAATTTACCTGTCAGTCCCTTGTAAAGTGGTATCTCATATACCCAGGGCTGGTAAATTAAATGCTACTGGTGGGCTTGCAGCTCTGATTGCGCCACTCACCAAAGTAGCCTTTTAAACCTATCTCAGGCCTCTGCCATTGCAGGGCCTGTGCGCGCAGGGTTACTCTATTTCCGTCAGTTGCCTGCAGGCAAGGATCCTGGTAAGATCTAAAATTCAAACAGTTACCTTCCTAGCGACTGGTCAGTCATGGAGTCCTAGCAAGCATTTTTGGGGACCCAGCGGACATTCTACATCTGTGGCCCCTCCAACCACCTGTGCACCAGTGTAGAGAAGTTTTGGTGACCTGACTAAGGGTAAACTCAGTTCCATGCCTAGCATTGTAGCATATTTGAACTTCCATTGGAATGAGTTGAACCACGCCTTCCTCACATCAATATAAATATTGAATCTCTGTGGTAGCAGCTGCTCCTGATGGTGTTTCACCAGGAACAATTTCCGGATGCTAAGCATAATGCTAAGTCTTAGAATGAAGCCTGGTAAGGAAAACTAGAAAGTACATATGTTTATTTCACTAGTAGCCAATATTTTATTCAAGAATCAGATCTTGAAAGCTGCATTGAGCATGTATGGGTGTGGGAAGAAGAGTGTTCTATCCTTCTTTGGGACAGACAATGGCAGCAAGGGAGTAAGGTACCACACTGCTGGGAAATCATTGAAAAGCAACACTAAGAACATGGTCCAACGCGAAGGCTGCATAAAGTTCTATTGGAAACCAATCTAGGCCAGGCACCTTACACCTCGCTATTTCCATACCTGCTCCCAGTCCGTCCTTCTCTGTGATATCTGCACCCAGTTGATCAGCCAATGCCAACTTGAGGGACACTAGAGATGCATACACAATATAGGTCAATATTTCTCTCTCAGAAGTTGCCACCCCGAGGAGTACAGTTAATGATACTACTGCACCAACACTCAATTGATCTCCTGTGTGTAAACATAGTGCCCCGAGAAACCACAGAGATGCAGTACAGTGTGACCACACAGACAGCCTGCAAAAGAGATGGCAGCATCCTATTACAATGGGCTCTAGTTTGATACGTCTTACAATTAAAGCAGCAAAGGATCTCCACTAGCACAAACAGCCTCTTGCTGCTCCAGCAAGTGCCCCTCCCATCAAAAGTTCCTTCCTGCCCACTCAAAAGGCCATCTAACACCACCTACTACTGCTGAATAACTGAGTGCTGCTGAGTGCATACCCCAGTCTAGAAATATAATACCACTAAATCACAATCTTCGTAGCCTCCCATTCCATCCATACCGATGGAGCTAAACCAGCATTATCAGTCCAGTACTGTTAGCAAGAGAGGTGCTCCCCCATTAAGATTCAGATCCAGCACTTTTGGGTGATCAAGCCTTCTGAGCTTGAGGTGGGCACAGTAGGCCTAGATGAGCATAACCAAAACTTGCCCAGACCGGGAGAGTGTTCTCAAAATAAGTTTTTGTTAAATACTATAGCCCATCACCCTGCCACAAAGAGCCTTACATGTTAGGAGCATGTCAAGCTGAAACTCAAGATCATGCCGTCTAGAGCAGTAGGAGTACACATGAACTTCTGAAGTGTCAAACCCACCAACGATCTATCAAATCCCACTGTCCAGATCACAAGTGGACTGCCAATGGGCGCACCAGGTAAGGGTTGATGAGGCCAATCAACTCATATCCAGCACAGTTAAAGTAGACTCCACCAGTGTCCAATAGGGCACCGTAAGGGATATCAAGGGTACCAAGCTGGAAAGGAAGAATGACTGATTCAGGTTTGGCACATAATTATTTAAGAGGGCTCCATCCTTGCTATTAAGACACCAATACTAGGAAATCCTGTCCCACAGTGTCTGTAACCACACTATGCAAGCAGAAAGGGACCCGAGGCCTGATCCAATTAAGAGCACCCCATAAAAAGACAGAAGCAGCAGAGTTAGCCTATACAGTTTGCCTGATGGGTGCAGCCTTCAGGCACCATAAGGTGGGTCTGCTTGAGGAATGCACATGTCCTACCTATTGTTTCAATAAGGACAGTAAATTATAACTCTTGTGGAAGGGAGGAAAGGGAGACCCTGTACATTCCACGAAAGCAAATTCATTTGTGTAACCATGGCTAGTGGGCCAGGAGGGAGAGGGTAAACCCAGGGAACTGTCCAACAACTGAACCTCAGAGTCAGGAGGACACCATTGTACCAAACATCACCACAGCCTCATACATACCACTTCCTGGCAGACAAGCAAGTACACAAAAAAACCTCCCCCAGGAATGAGACATACAACCAACCTGTTCAATCACCACACACAGGGACCAGCTAGGAACCAACTAGATTCATTTAGGAAAAAGACATGTGGGGATGGAGCAGTCAGCAAGAGGTTTAGAACCAATACTCAAGACAACAGTTCAATGGGACATGTCCTGCAAGCCCTCCCTCTGTACCCCTCAGATAGGAGTAAAGAGGTCATACATAAATACACTGTCATAGAACCAAATCACCTCAAAACCCTGTATATAAGCAAGACAAAAGAACCATGAAAAGCCAAGTGGAACACTTTTAAACCAACTAGTCCACTTACCCACAGAGTGACCCCCGCCCTGGAAGAATGTCTTCAAGTACTTCAGTAGTGGAGTCCTCAGAATCTGAAATGGAGGAACAGGACTCCTGGGGGATCTGGGTTATATGGGGGAATCAGTCCAAAGGAGTCCAAGCCAGATCTTAGTTTGGCAGCAGTCTAGACAACCCTCCACCATTCCAGTGCCACCTGTGTCTTAGGAGGGCAGGTCACACCTGGCCATCGAAAAAGTTGGCAGTTTGGGGTGCAAAGTGTGGTTTGGCCAAGAGGTCACACTGCACTAGTCATAAACTTCAAATTCAGCCTTATGCCGCAGACTGATCTATGAAGAAATACACTTGGGACCAGATGTAGGTCGGTCGGTAACGGCCGAAAATCAGTATTTTCATCCGTTACCGATTGGAAAATAGGTGATGGGTATGTAGGGGGCATTATTTTACCGAATCGGTAAATTTACCGAATGTGAGCCACCCAGATGTAGGTGGGTCCCAGAGGCCTTACCGAATCAGTATTTTACCATCAAATCCAATTTGATGGTGAAATACAGATTCCGGTGTGCATGCACACCTATGCCATGTGACAGGCAGACCTGCCCTTAGGGCATGTATGCCTGCCACATAGCACCCAAGCCTGTTTTGGGGGTGCCAGAGGGTGTCAAAGTGACACCCCCTGCACCCTTGTGAAAATCGGTATTTACCGAATCGGTAATGCCCATCCATTCCTATGGGCTCCAAAGCCCATAGGAATGAATGGGCATTACCGATTCAGTATTTACCGAATCGGTAAATACCGAAATCATCCGATTCGGTATTCCAGCATATCTGGAATACCTACATGTCCGCCCCATAGATTTACCGATTTTTAATTACCGAATCGGTAAAATTCGGTAATTAAAATTCGGTAAATCTATTTCACCTACATCCGGCCCTATGTCCTCAGACTGGACCCACGGGGGGGGGGGAAAGAAAGGACTAAAGTAGTCCCATGTCACATAGCTTCTTCACCACCATGAAATATGCCCTCTGAGTTTCAAGTTACAGAGACACCTTTACGATTCCCCACCACAAATGAGCCAAATGCACAGGCCTGATGCAGTAGGTAATTCCGGTCCCTGAAATGTAGAAGGCAAGCCACCACAGGACACTGAGGCCCCAGGGCAAGGTTCCTGTGCTAGCAGCCTTTGACATGCTTCAGTGGCTAGAATTTAGAGTTGTGCCTTGAAGGAAAAAGGGGGCACTGCCTTCAGGAGCCAGGTCTCAAGAAAAGCTAACTGTGAGCACCACAATATGGATGGTATTACTCCTGGCCAGTCCTTCCTGGCATTATAAAAGCCAGCCGTCAATTCAGTACCTCAAGTGCCAAGATGTCATAATCCATGTCAGGGTCTGCACTTTGGCCTCCAGGACAGTGAGCCTCATATCATCTGCGAGTTCTCCTGGAGAAGACCCAGCCCTAAGAAAGGGAGACAAATTTGCCTTTCAACTGTTCCCTTGAAATGTCCATGGCGGAGAGAGTGTGTATGGATATATACATATATACACACACACACACACACCACACACACCACACACACCACACACACAAGAAGACACCAAACACTTGGAGGCCCACGTTTCGTGTTCAATTCTTTATTCTGGTAGGTAGCATTGCAGCAGTTAAGGTAGGTATAGCTTGTGCTTGCCATCAATTTCCGACGCGTTTCAGGCGTCCATCCACCCTTGTTCACTGTGATGGCTTTGAAGGAAAGGCAGCTTTGCAGGCGATTTGGTTCTATTGGTTTGTCCCACCCAGTGGGCGTGTGCTCACATTGCACACTGGTATTTGCAGTGTTTTGCATAGTACTTCCTTTAGTAGGTGCCGCTGCCAAAGTTCTCAAAAGCCTCGCATGTCCTCAGTGTGTTACAATATTCTGCCACAGCCACTGTTGTGCCCAATAGTCCTTGCAGAACACTATGAAGCTCCAAAATGTGCCATTTCAAGTAACGGCGCCGGACCTGCTCATCCACAGGTTACTACAAAGGAAGTACTGCACAAAACACTGCAAATACCAGCATGCAATGTGAACACACCCACTGGGCCAAACAAATAGAACCAAATCACCTGGAAAGCTGCCTTTCCTTCAAAGCCATCACAGTGAACAAGGGTGAATGGACGGCCGAAGCGCATCAGAAATTGATGACAAGCTATACCTACCGTAACCGCTGCATGATGCTACCTACCAGAATAAAGAATTGAAGACAAAACGTGGGCCTCCAAATGTTTGGGGTCTTCAAATGGAAAATATATTTTTATATACACACAGATTACACCATAAATCTAGTTTTCAGTTACAATTTGGAACGGTTAGGCTTTCACATTTAGGTGGGAAAAGACTTCATTAACTCAACCAAGCTCTGTAAGTCATCTGCTTTTTTTGTGTGCACACCACATATTTTTGCCTTTTGCTGGACTCCATTGTTGGCTTTAGAATTCTGTGCACTTCTCCCTTGCTAACCACTATTTAAAGTGCCTATGCTCAACTTGAAGCTGTGGTTTCCCCAATTGGTACATATAGCCCCATAGTATATGGTGCAGACAGTACATTCAGGGACTAGAAGTACAATGCCACTAGTGGAATGCAGTATCTATTTTACCATCCACTACAGTGGTGGTCCCAACAGGACTACAGACCTACCCTGTGTAGCCAGATTACTGCAGTGTAAACCCTGCAGTATTACTGGACAAAATGACCCTTTTAAATGAGAAAATTTTACTTTACTTTTTTAATCACCCCTTAGTAGGTCTGGTTGCCTACAATGTAGGGTGCAAAGTTTTCAAAAGTGGACTATGTTACCATATCCTGAAATGAACAAGCACCCAAAACCCCAATTTCACTGTGGCAGGCCAATCTATCCTGTACTAAATATTTTAGTTTCTTGATTATCCTCATGCTAGTTGCTGAAGGACCCTGCTTTTGTCGTGTCACACTGACCCTGCTTTTGTCATGCCACACTTAGATCTTTGGATTTGTTGTGGGTACAGTTCTCTCTTCAAAGTTCAGTAGTTGTGCACACATTAAAATTACGATAGTATCCTCCCAACTCACACATCCAACCTTAGAGCCAGAGCAAAGCTCATGACAGCCAAGACTGTCACCATCTTAGATTTCAAAAGGGAACTACTGAAAGTAAGCAGGTCAGGCCTAGGAAGCTTTACTTGGTCAAAGGTAAACTAGGAGTGTCTACAGGTGTGCTTACCCAAAAGCTGTTCAATCCTACAAAACCAATATCAACCAGCCTTCTTCGAACACTTTCTCCAAATGCAGACAAGAGTACTGAAGGAATGAGGTCCTTCCTCTTATACCCTGAACAAAGACGTTAACTCAAAGGGTCAGCTTGGTGACCTCTTGTGAGGCTACAGGGAAACAAGCAGCAGGAGTTTTCCCCCCAGAAGTGCCCAACTGACTAATGGGACTTAGACTGGAGCTGGCTGGCAGTCATCTATCGACACCCTATGAGTCTTAGCTCCTCCCTGGAAGGGCTTAGAAGTGTACTCCTGTAGTTTGGATGTAGAGGGAAGTCAGAAGTTAAAATCTTGGACTAAGACAAATCTGATTGGGGCACCATCATAGACTGCCTCAAACTGCGCCAACGTCCCAGTCCCCTGCAACCATTAAATATCAGTAGCCTATTTTAATTCATTTATTTTTAATTTTAATATTACCATCTCTCCTATTTTGGAGGAGTCATTTAGTGTACAAAATATTACTTTCTTCAATTAGACTTGGGATGATTACTTTGTGTTGTGACTGTATCCATGTTGATGCTGCTAAAAACACATTGCTCCCATGTGAAGCCAAACTGCTCGGTGCCATAGCTACCAGAGGGTTGAGCTCAGGTTCATGTAGTGGCTTAAGGTTCACTCAGAGGCGCTGTGATTATTCGGAGATGGGGGGTCACTCAACCCAAAATAATCCAATTTCCTGCAATACCCATTTCAGGTATCCGTAATCCCCTTTATCTAGCTAAAGTCACAAATGTTTCAAACTGGTGAGAAACTTCACTTAACTTCAAAAAATCCCATCCACACAATATTGTGCCACCTCAGTGCTACACATTTATTTTACAGTCTTCAAGATTTTGCAATTTCTAAACATGGCGGTAAATAGTTTAATTTACTAGGCTGAAGAGTACACATTACTGGTACTCCTGTAGCAGGCGGAGGTTACTTTGCATTACCTTTGGGGGGGATATTTATCAGTGGTGTAGAAGGGCAATAAAGATTGCATTAGAACCACATTGCAAAGTGATACAGGGGATTGCCAAGCAATACAGAATGCAGATTAACTTAATGGTTGCTTAGTGCATATTGTTAAGTATGGATGCAAAATATAATAACTGGTAGACCAAAGTAACTGTCCAAAAGCCAGTTTAACGTAGTCAGTCAGAATAACTATTCTGCCATCACAATGAAGGTATAAAAAGTATTCTACACATAAAACATGTCAATATTGCAATAAGCTTAAAACACATTACAGGTTTTCAGCAGCAAATGCATGATAAAATACAATGGTCTCATTAAAAAGATTATTATATATTTTTTAATTTCATTAACACATGCAGTTATTGTGACAAGTCAGTAAAATCAGTTCTTATATTGTGTAGAGTTGATTAAACGTCTTTTTTAGACATGATAAAAAGAAAGACGCTACTGAAAAACATGTAAAGGGGTCAGATTTGTCTGTAAAAAGAAAAGGGCCAGACAACACGGTTTAAAATTCATTTTAAGCAACAGCGGGACAATAAACCTTACTTTAATCAGAGTAGTATTTGCAGAAAAAACGAATGTGCAAATCAATTGATAGATTGATCACCAAATGTACAAAATGCAAGATCGGAGGCTGCATAGATGTTTTGTGGAAGGCCCAGCATCAAAGGGATGTAGTTTAGCCGAAAACTCACCAATATATACCGGTGTTGTAAATTAGTGACGAGCGATAAGTAAGTTTATTTCATATCTATTTGCAGGCTACTTAGGGCAGTCAGGTATGCTCCAACTGTTGATAACTTACTATTTGTAAAATTCCTTCTTGCTTGCAAACTAGACAAGTGAGTTTAGATCTTTAGAAATAGACAGCACAATATTGGCTCAAAGAGATGGTGTAACCCTAATGCTTTTATTGAGGATTCAACATAACGTAGCCAACTAATATTACCCACACGATCTAGTTTCATAACATCATTTATATTATCTCGTGAGAGATTCTCCTTCCACCATACCAAGTGCCACATTAGGATTGGCGCCAAACATATTGTCAGTTATATTACGGGACATTTAATGCCATATGACAATTAAAATTGGAGCATGACTTTGGTAATGAGACTAACTTTCTTAGAAACTGATCTTCTGCACATTGCAGTCTCTAATGCCCCAGACAGCCACTGCACAAGTGGCAGCAGATACCGTTTTTACCACATAGACTGTCCTTATTGCTTCAATGGGGTAAGGCAGTTTTTTAATTTAGAAAGTGCCCCAATATTCTTTTCCATCTGCAACCCCCCGTTTATGACCATACTTAGCCAACTATTTTGGCGATCAAACAATCCCTAAATAATTAAAAGAATCCACGACTCCCAGCGTGTGTCCTTCAACAGTGATTTGGAGTGGATTCCTCCACTTCATGCTTGCCACTAGGACAAACTGCTTTGAGTAGTAGTAAATTCATGCCCACCTTGGTTCATAAATGGTCTATATTCCATCAGTAGGCAGTGTAGAGCATTGCTGGTACGGACTAGAATCACTGCGTAGTCTGCATATAGTATTAATGGCACCTGTAGTGAATTAATGTAAGGAACATCCGGAGTGGTTCCCAGAAGAGCGGGTTCAACATTAGTGTTGAAGGCAAATAAGATATGGGCCAAACCACACCCCTGTCTCACCCCTCTAGCAATTTTAAAGTGCGTAGTGTATTCACCTCCCTTTCCATAGCAACCACAGGCTGAGGCACCTGAGTATAGGTTGCAGATAATATTAATCAGCTGTATTTCAATCCACATTGCCTCCATGATCTGCCAGAGCTTAGACAGTACCATGCAGTCCAAGGCTACTGACAGATCCATGAAGGCAAGATACAAATGACTTTCTTGGCTGCAGTATATTTAGCTATTAAACTTCGATTCAGTCACTGATCAACAATTCCTTTCACTTTTCTTAAGTGAAACTAACAGGGGATTATACCATTTTTTTCCAGGGCCCTTCCCTCAAGCCGATTTAAAAGCAGGCTTCCCATTAGTTTTGCTGAGGAATCTATCAAGGATATAGGTCTATAGTTTTTTGGGATAGGCCCATACCCTTTTTATATATAGGTACAACTACTGTCATTTTCCACGAGGGAGCAACAGTAAGGGCAATTTTATTAAAAATTTGTAGTCAATTGGGACACCATCAGGTCCCGTTGCTTTTGCATGTTTACACTGGTTTAAAGCATACTTAGTTTCTTCCAGTTGAACGTAGTCATTACAGTTTGTTGAAGCCTAGTCACATGTAAGAACTAAATTTAGGTGTTCCATGCTAAAAAGCTATTACAGCTGTGGCACAATGCCTGCTGTGAGCGAGCAGCCAAGGTGAAAGTCAGGTCACAATTTGCAGTATTTAAAATTAATCCTTTTTTTGGGGAGCTGTAGAGTGTAACCGGTCGTCTGGGAGCTCGATAGAAGTTCTATTTGCATCCCTAAAAGATGACATAAAATATGGTTTTTCAGTTTCTGAAGATAAGCAGACTGAGATTAGATCCGCATGCAAAATCCTTGGGGGAAAAAAGTGGATTTATTAAATTCACGGGACAGAGTAGAGTCACTTGAAAATAATTCTCATAGAAACAACCTACTACTTTAGAAGATCCCAGAGGGTAAGAAAGGGGCAGACATTAGTTGTCGCACTGCTTAAGGAGTCTAAAACTCGAGGAGACAGAGGACTTCCTGGAAAAGGATATACAGAGAATCCATACGGACCCCTTTTGCCTCAATCCTAGTAGAACTAAACCTAGGAAGATTCTGGTCAATTTCCTTACCTATGTGGTTAAGGAGAAGATTTTGAATTTGGCTCTGAAGGTTAAGTCTTTAAGAGGCAGTGATTTTTTTTTGAGGTGCGCTCGGATCTTTCTAAAGTTACACTGGAGCGCCAGTGGGAATTGGGTCAAAGGATGGCAGAATTTAGGAAAATCGGTGCTACAGTCCAACTAAAATTCCCGGCTTTCCTAAAAAATAATGTTTTACAAGATGTATAATATCAGATCCCCATATGAGGCAGATGAGTTACTAGGATCCCTAAGCAATGCAACTCCTGGGAAGGAATGACTAGGGTACGGTAGGTCAGGTCTGTTTTGAGCTTATTTCCTATTGGGTCCTTTGCATTATAGCATCCAGAGTAGGCTGCCATTGTGGTATTGGGTTCCTTTTAATTCCATTCCATTCCAATTCCCTAATATGTATCTTTAACGTGTCTCAGGACTGGCATTTGCATAAGAAAGAAAATTTATGAAGGCATGCAATAAAATAGAACTAAATATATTAGCCAATTACCAAGTTATAAGGAAAAGAGAAAGTGGAAAGGGTTAAGGGAAAAAAGGGGGGGGGAGGTAGAGAAAGGAAAAAATGATAGATATCTATATCCATCGAGAGAGAACACATCTAAAATACACTGGTTAGTGTTTTTTTTTCACAAGCATAATGGCACAGACACAACACATGGGAAAAGGGAATGTGAGAGGATATAGGACGTAAACCTGGTCATACACCTGACCAGAGTAAAGGGGGAAGGGTTTCCCAAGGGGGGGGGCACAGTGGGGTAAAGTGAAAAAAATCCCTCATTTATTAGGACCCTGCCAGTGTTGCTTATGTCAATGATCAGGAGCGATAGAGTGCAAGTGGCCGTTTGTGGTCAGGAACTGTTAGGGCTAGGCCGCAGGGGTAAGAAAGTTAGTGGGATATCTGCAGAGGGAAAGGAAGGAATAATATGACTTCTCTAGATTTTGTCTTGGAATGTCAAAGTCCTGCGCACGAAGGGAAAGAGACAGAATTCTACAATATCTAAAGACTCTCCGGCATAGGAGATAGTCATCCAGGAAACCCATCTCCTTAAGACAGACAAAAGAAATGCTAAAAAGTCAGAAATGGGTGGATATTTCTATTTGCACCGATCAGACAGCAAATATCAGAGGAGTGTTTTTATTTAAAAAGCCAGGGTCCAAATATTGGAATATGAGGAAGACCATAGTGGTATATGGCTTATTCTGAGGATTTCTTTAGGGGCATATTCTTCTCCTTAGTGGGATAATATGGACCCAATCAGGACAATATCTCATGCCATCCGTCTCCATCTTATCGATTTCCCAGATCCAGTAATCTGGGTAGGTGATTTTAACATGGTGTTAAATCCTAATTTGAACAAATCATCAAATTGTAGGGCAGTAGTCACTTCTAAACCTCAACAGCTGCTCCTGACACCAATTGGGCCTATCTGATATATGGAGGGAACGGGTGGGTGATCATTGTGAGTTTCAATTAGAAACCTAATATAAACATAAGTCCAGAATGGATTATGCCTGGATTAGTTACAATCTAAAAAGAGTCAAAGATATTGAATATCTTCCGTTGCATCTGACCATTCTGGAATTCTTTTAAGCTTAGATTTTACACAACAGCAGATTAGATCCAGGTCTCCGACCAAACTATACTGCTTGAGAAGGATGAAGTTATTTTTCTCCTCTCGGAAACTAAACATTTTCTTGACCATAATTTGGATACAGCCAATATTTCCGTGGGCTTTGATACGTTGAAAGCTTTTTGGAGAGGCTGTATCACCAATAAAGCAAGTTTTAGAAAACGAAAATTTAGGGAAGCCACCTTGGGCTTAGAAGCAGAGATGAAGGCAATTGAGTAGAAACTGAGTAGCCAAACAGGTATCAGTTTGAAAGAGGATCTGAATAAAACTGGAACAGCTTAAAAAAACAAAAACAGTTGGAGTGCATTCTTCGAGATAATAACTCGTAGATGGAAAAAGGTAAAATTTCCCATTTTTGAATTTGGGGGAAGGGGCAGGGACACCACTTGCCAGGAAAGCTAAAACAGATCAGGTGCAAATTCACATAAAAGAGATAAGAGTAGAAGACGAGCAATCCTGTTCCTCAAACAAACATATCGGCATGGCCTTCCGTGACTTCTTCCAAGATATATACAATGAGTCTTTCATTGAAGACAGTGATAAAAGAAAAAAGGTGGTTGGAGAAGGTCATCCTACCAACTATCACGGATGATAAAAAAAAAAACCACAGATTTAGAACAAGGCAGTAAGGAGGGTCATAGATCAGTCTAAAAGAGTGAAGGCGGCTGGCCCAGATGGGCTTCCAGGAGAGCTACATCGATCCTTAAATGAAATCAAAGTACTAGCCAAAGTATTTAACATACTTTTGAAGGGAGAAAAACGTCAACGATTCCTTTATCTGAAAGTGCAGAGCTACTAGGTTGGCATGGAAGAAGCTCAGGCAGAAGAGGGACAAGGGAGGATTGGCGCTGCCCGACTTTCAATATTATGCCTGTGCATTTCAGCTCACATTCAAGAATGCTGTTGAAAATGCCCACTAGTACAGGGGGAGTAGAGATGTTTCGGGCTATGATAAGGGGGGGGCATGGTTACCGAAGGAATGTTTTTTGTTTAAGTTCGTAGACCAACTTTTTTTTTTTAATAAGTTACACTGAAAGTTCTCCACTCGAAGGTAAAAACAGTTGCCCATAATAAGTGGGGCTCAACTATTTCTAAAATTTTGCTCCACTGTGGGACTCCCCAGGTACACCTGTTTGCTTCCAGGATAGTCTGATAAAACCAGTGAGATTCTGGGATCATAGCGTGGGGAGAGCTGTTGAACAATGGTTTTTTTTCTCTCCTGGGAAGATTTGTGCGAGAGTAGGAACAGGCCTTTGCAGATGAAAAGCTGGTTTCAAGCCCAAGTTAGTCATAATACATCATTTGGGAAGGGCAGTAACCTGGAAGAACAGCTAGTGGTGAGACCAGTGGGTAAAAGGGCGGTCTCAGTGTGGTATTGGGCATTTGAGGAGGAAGTGGATGGAGTGTTTAAACTTGCAGATGAGTTATGAGGAGAGCAGATGGATACACCACTGTGCCTCTCACCAGGCCGGGTCACCTCCTTGCTCCTCCTGCCGCCTCCTGATCCTGCCAGCCAGCCTTGCTGCATTTTCCTGCCGTCGACGCCCCCCTGGCCCCCCGAGCGGCCCAGCCACAGCAGAGCCGCCAGCTTGCCAGCTTCCCAACCGCAGGTCGCAACAGGCCCCGCCCACCACCGGCCCATTGGCCGAGCCGCTCCCGCCACCCAGCCCCCCTTCTTAGGACGCCCCCAGAGCGACTGCGCAGCAGGAGCACCGAATGAGTGCCGAAGGTAAGCCCGTCTGCGCCCGTCCACACCTGGACCACGCCCAGTGCCAGGACCCCTGGCCCCCGCAGACCCCAGCCCACCCGCCGGACGTACGACGACGCCGCCACCCTCAACGCCGGCCGAATCCCTGGATGCTACTGAGCCACCCCCACGGACCCTTCTGCTGCCACTCTTGCAAGTTCACCTGCATCCGGACCTACTCCAGCACCGACCAAGACGAGCAACAGCAGCAGCCACCTGAAATGCATCCTGCTCAACACCCACTCTGTCCACAGACACGCCGTCGAGCTCTGGAACCTGCTCGACACAACTTCAGACGTCACCTTCCTCACGGAAACCTGGATGAACGCCTCTTCAGCGCCCGCCATCCCAGACGGCTACAAGATCATCCGAAGGGACCGCATCAACCAGACCGGAGGAGGCATCGCCATCATCCACAGGAACACCATCCGCATCACGACCAACACCGACGACGACACCCTTGCACCCGCCGAGCACCTGCACTTCCAGGTCCACATCAATCCCAAGACCACCCTCCGAGGCACCCTCATCTACAGACCCCCGGGACCACACACAATTCAGCGAAGACATCGCCGACTTCATCAGCCCGCACGCCCTCCTCTCCGCTGACTACATCCTCCTCGGGGACCTCAACTTCCACCTGGAGAACAACAACGACCGCAACACCACCACCCTGCTGGACAACCTCGCAAACCTGGGACTCAAGCAACTGGTCACCACCCCCACCCACTACGCCGGACACACACTCGACCCAGTCTTCTCATCCAGCAAGGACATCGCCTTCAGCCACGCCACCGGACTCCACTGGACGGACCACAGCTGCGTCCACTTCAGCTTCAGAAGGACACGACCCACCACCACCAGCAACAGGTTGCACACAGAAGCTGGAACAAGATCACAGCCGACCAGCTTGCGACTTCCCTGAGCAAGAACCCACTCACCAGCGCAACGAACCCCAGCCAAGCGGCCACCAACCTCACGAAGTGGATCAGCGACTGCGCGGACGACCTCGCCCCCCTGAGGACCCCGCCTAGCAGACCCGGTAGCAAGAAAGCCCCATGGTTCACCGACGAACTCAAGAGCTCCAAGAAGAACTGCCGAGCCCTCGAGAGAACCTGGCGCAGAGACCCAACACCAGACAACATGACTGCCCTCAAGCTCACCACCCAAAAACAACACCAACTCATCCACGCAACCAAGAAATCTGCATTCAAGGAACGACTGGACAACAATGCACACAACAGCAAGGAACTCTTCAACATCGTTAAAGAGCTCTCCAACGCCAGAAACAACGACATCACCCCTTCGCAAGACCTCTGCAACTCCCTCGCCTCCTAATTCCACAACAAGATCGCAGACATACACAACAGCTTCAGCACTCAACCGATGCACGCCACGACCGAACCACCGCCACCCACCACCACCCTCCATGCCTGGACCCCGATCAGCACCAAAGACACCGTCCGCATGATGAACTCCATCCACTCCGGATCTCCTACCGACCCCTGCCCTCACCACGTCTTCAACAAGGTCGACGCTGTCATCGCACCCCACCTGCGGGACATCATCAACACCTCCTTCGACACCGCTACCTTCCCAGAGAGCTGGAAGCACGCCGAACTCAGCGCTCTACTAAAGAATCCATCAGCCGACCCCACCGACCTCAAGAAATACCGCCCCATCTAGCTGCTCCAGTTCCTGCAAAAGTCATCGAGAAGACCATCAACAAGCAGCTGGCCGCCTTCCTCGAGACGAATGGATCCCTCGACCCCTTGCAGTCTGGCTTCCAGGCCAACCACAGCACCGAGACCGACCTGATCGCAGCCACCGATGACATCCGAGCACTGCTTGACAACGGAGAAACAGCAGCCCTCATCCTCCTAGACCTCTCCGATGCCTTTGACACTGTCTGCCACCGTACACTAGTGCAGCGACTCAGCAACGTCGGAATCCAGGAGAAGGCACTGGAGTGGATCATTTCCTTCCTCGCCGGAAGGACACAGGGAGTCCGCCTCCCCCCGTTCATATCTGAAGCCACCGAAGTCATCTGCGGCGTTCCTCAAGGGTCCTCGCTATGCCCAACCCTCTTCAACGTCTACATGAGCCCCCTCGAAGACATCGCACGCCAGCACAACCTCAACATCATCTCCTACGCCGACGACACCCTGCTGATCCTCTCCCTCACCAACTACCCTGCCACCGCCAGAACCAACCTTCACGAAGGGATGAAAGGTAGCCGAATGGATGAAGAACAGCCGCCTGAAACTGAACTCGGACAAGACGGAAGTCCTCATCCTGGGATCCTCACCCACCGCCTGGGACGACTCCTGGTGGCCTCCGCCCTAGGCAGCGCACCCAAACCAACAGACCACGCACGCAACCTGGGCTTCATCCTGACTCCTCCCTCTCCATGACCAGACAAGTCAACGCTGTCTCCTCGTCATGCTTCAACATCCTGCGCATGCTACGCAAGATCTTCCGGTGGATCCCCACCGAGACCAGGTAGACAGTCACCCAGGCCCTCGTCACCAGCCGCCAGGACTACGGCAACTCCCTCTACGCCGGAACCACCGCCGAACTCCAGAAGAGACTCCAGCGGATCCAGAACGCCTCAGCACGACTGTTCCTGGACATCCCCCGTCGCAGCCACATCTCCGGACACCTGAGAGACCTGCACTGGCTCCCTGTCAACAAAAGAATCACCTTCCGACTCCTCACCCACGCACACAAAGCCCTACACAACCAAGGCCCAGGATACCTCAACAACCGCCTCAACTTCTACGCTCCCAAACGCCAGCTTCGATCGACCGGCCACGCCCTTGCCGCCGTCCCCCGCATCCGAAGAGCCCCCACAGGGGGACGGTCCTTCTACCTCACCGCCAAGACATGGAACTCCCTCCCGACCCACCTCCGCCTGACCCAGGACCACCTCGCCTTCAGGAAGCAACTCAAGACCTGGCTGTTAGAGCAGTAGCGGATCCCCCTCCCCTAGCGCCTTGAGACCCTCTGGGTGAGTAGTGCACTATATAAATGCTTTGATTGATAGTGATCTCGTATGGCTGGACTCATTCAAAACTCTTCATAGAGTAGTTAAACCTGCTTGGTTAAAGCAGAATTGGTTTATGGTCCATAGAGCGTATTTATCCCCTCTTAAGTTATCGAAATTTTTGAAAGGGAAAGTATGCAACAAATGTGGGATGCCTGAAGCATCAGACGTACATATGTTTATGGATTGTCCTTCCATCCGGCCCTTTTGGGAAAATGTGAAGAATACTAGAGTCCATTTTGACAGTATCATTGGACATTAATTTGCCCCAAATTATCTTCAGCCTCAATGATAACTTCTGGACCTGCTAGATATTTACTATTCTATGCAATCCTAATGGCTAGGAGACAAATCTGCAAGTACTGGGTGGATCCAGTTGCACCAACCTACTCAGAATGGCTGACCTCACTATATGAAGTATCCAAGATGGACATTGCTAGATCTTGTAGTAATAAAAAATAAAAAATAAATAAAAAAAAGTGTTTGACATACTGATTCAGTGGAGATAGAGCCCTGGGTTTGTTTTCTCCCGGGTCCTATGATTATGCCTCTTTGGTTACCTCTGACTACTGTATGCTCCCAGGCCATCAATATGGTCCATTAGGTCTGTAAAGACAGAGTTGGAGTAAAAAACCCAACCTCACCCCCTTGACATTCTTCCTGCCTACTAAATGTACCCTTGCTTGAGTCAACATAAAAATGTTGAAGACTCCAGAGCTCAATCAGTAAGGCTACAAATGGCAGTTGGATTTTCTCAAGAGGGTTAAAGGCAAATGACGAAAAAAAAAAACCCACAATCCTTTTCCTTTGGCTCTGCCATTATGAATTAATAGAAGTTAGCAGAAATATTTACGATCAACATGTTGAATTTTGCATACTAGAAGTAATTACTGAAAGCTAGAATTTCTGCACTATTGTACACATTGGATGATTCTCCTAGGAACCAGTGGTGGGAGTTACTTTCGGCTGTTCCTGTATAGTAGTAGATAGTTTTATCTAGGCTCATTTAAATCTGCCAGCATAGTCTGTTGTACACGGAAGGCCAACAAGAGAATGTGGCCCAATGGCTAGAGTGGTCAGTATTGAAGTTGGGGCTCCAGTGTAGAGTCTCAGCAGGGACTCTCAGAATATTGTGATTCTGGGCAAATCATGTAATATTCCTGTGCCTAAATAAATGAATGTGCCTGCCTCTAATGAAACTGGTGGTCATGTAAATTTCTCAGATACCCAAGCTTTCACTATATACACCACCCACTCCCCAAAAAAATAAAATAACCAACAGTGCTAGAATGGTGATATGATACGCATACTGAGTGCCATTGGGAGGGGGGCAACAAAAAAAAAAAAAAAAAAAAAAACGACTAGTAGAAGTAGCGAATGATCTCATTGAAAATAATCCAATGAAAGGACTGATGCCAATCCCACTATGTGGTGGGTTAGTTTTCTGTGCTCACATTCACAAGCTAACAGTAGGACCTTGCAATGAACAGAGGACCATCAGGTACAAAGTAGCACTGCAAAATACAGGTGTCCTTTTATACAGGACTAGCAGCTCGTCCAGATGTTGCCCGTGTATTGCTGCTGGACAGTAGTATATTGTTTTGTACGATTTAGTTTTGATAGGAAATGCTATCTGTGACAGGCCTGTGAAACGCTCCGATTCACAGTGCACTGCTGATCCACTTAAATGCGCGTTCAATAGTGTGTGAACTCTAGTTTCCCTACTTTATTTTTCCTCGCATTATTATATAGCGCAAACTCGACAACCTGGCATGAGCACAATTTACATTGCAGAAGAACACATTCATTTGTGGTAGGCACGGGGAGACCAATCGATTTGCCTGGAATCACAGAATGTTGAGCTGATGCCAAGATTCAAACGTAGCTCACCAGCTCTAAAGTTCGTAATTCTAGAACTTGTGGCGGGTGGTGTGTCTAAAAGTGCATGTCGGTGCTGGCCATCAATGAGAGAGACCTGTGCATTTTTCAAATGGGTGGTAAAAAAATATGAGTAGGTTGCTGGAGATTCGGCCGCCGTGCCACCAATATACGTACTGGTTGGGTTGGGGGGGGGGGGGGGTTGAGTGGCAGGGTAAACACCCATTATTCTGCAACTTTCTTTACGCATACCATCACTCCGCATACTTCCATTACGAAAGTACCAGGACTCCGCAATGCCATTATAACGCATGGCATTACATTTTATATGCTTTTACCACGCATACACTTACAACGAAATTCGTTGTAAATGCATGAATGTTTTTTTAATGTTTGGATAAGGTAAGTATGGGTATAGGGGTATATGTTTTGGGGTGTTAGAGTATTTTAAGGGTTCAGATAGTTATGGGTACAGGGGTAGTTTTAGGGTTTGGGGATAGGTATGGGTTTGGGGGTACAGGGGTAGGTTTGGGGTACAGGGGTATTTTAAGGGTTCAGGACACAGGGGTATTTTAGGGTTCAGGGCTAGGTTTGAGTTTGGGTACAAGGTTATTTTTAGGGTTCAGGGCTAGGTTTGGGTTTTGGGGTACAGGGATATTTTAAGGGTTCAGGGTTCGGTTTGGGGCACAGGGGTATTTTAAGGTTCAGGGGTAGGTTTGGGTTTTGGGGTACAGTGGTATTTTTAGGGTTCAGGGCTAGGTTTGGGTTTTGGGGTACAGTGGTATTTTTAGGGTTCAGGGCTAGGTTTGGGTTACAGGGATATTTTAAGGGTTCAGGGTTCGGTTTGGGGTACAGGGGTATTTTAAGGTTCAGGGGTAGGTTTGGGTTACAGTGGTATTTTTAGGGTTCAGGGCTAGGTTTGGGTCTTGGGGTACAGGGGTATTTTTAGGGTTCAGGGGTACGTTTGGGTTTTGGGGTACAAGGTATATTCATAGGGTTAAGATGGGTTAGTGTTTAAGGGTGTGGGGTATTTTAAGGAGTAAGGGTGGGTTAGGATTATGGGGTGCAGGGATATTTAAAGGGAGCAGGGTGGGATTAGCACACAATAAGAGACATGGCAAGAAGGGCAGAACGTACCACATGCCCCCAGCGTTCGTCACGCCCCCAGCACAACGCAGACACGCCCACAAGGGACTACTTTGCTGGCACGGTTCTTTTACCTTTTAAATGTATATGGTGGGCGTGTGCATAGTAAGCATGGGCGGAAAATCCGTTTCGCTCGTGGATTTTGCGGATTGTCGGTAAATTCGCAATCCGCGAGATTCGCGAATCTCCCGCAAAATCCGCAAATCCGCGAGCAGCGGATTTTATGGCTTGCTCGCACTGTTCGCGTGAGTTCGCGGCTTCCCAGTACAACTTCGCGCCCCGCGAATAAGTGCTAAATTGCAGAAATACGATCTTAGCAAAACTGAAACTACTTACCAGGTTCAAAAGTTCAGGCTCATCATTAGTAGCCATTTCCTGTAGTGCTTCCTGAGGGGCCCCTCCAGAGTTCAGTTGCCAGTTGCAACTATTATGTGACCCTGCTCTGAACCTCAGAATAGTTACACATATGCCACAAAGGTCCTGAATTACAGCTAAGGGAGACAAGCAGGAGCCAGGCTGGAAGTTCAAATCCATTAATCAGCCCCTAATTCATTATTGTCAGTTGGGGCAGGGCAGGTGTTGTAACTAATTTTGCAACAATGAAAGCACTTAGCAAGTGCAAAAGATCACTAATCAGGAAGCACTAAGGAAGCAGGTGCCAGCTAAAAAAAATGTTCTGTGACACATTAATCAGCCCCAAATTAATTCAGGTCACTTGAGGCAGGGAAGGTGTGCTTTGCCACAATAATGTACACTGACTGGACAACCAGAGGGTGCTGTGATGAAACCGAGGGTGGCATGGGTGGGCCAGAGGGTGGCATGAGTAGTCAGAGAGTGGCAGTGGTGACAGAGTGGCAAACACAAAAAAAAAAAAATCCGCAAATTCGCGGATTGCGAGTTCGCAAATCCGCAAAATTCACGAACGCGAGATCCGCAAAATTCACCCATGCTTGGTGCATAGCCTATGTCCTTCTGCTGCAACTGCCCTTGCCAACGCTGTATTGGGTGTTGTGATTGGTGCTGTGGTTCCTGAGATAACCCGCCTCAAAGGTTTGGGCTCTCTATTATATTAGTATGGATGTTGAATAAAACGCATGAGAAACTCCTTAACTGCAACAATAGTTTATTATTCAACACTTTATAACTTAATTATATATTACTCTACCATATATTGTATATTTCCACAATACATATTTTAAAATTAATTCACATCTAGAAGCAAGGACATGTTATACTTTCATCCAAGATGAGTCAGGAGCGTTCCATATCGTGTCAACCTACAAGACAAAAGGACCGAAAATTCAGTAGGAGTACTTACTCACCCACCCAAAACTCCAGGCAGACATTATGAAAGCATAATCTTGCTCAACCGACCATTCTACACCAGACACTGTTGGTATTTATGCTTTTTTCTGCTGGGAGAACACTTCTACCAGTGATGACTTTAGGGCAGTGCAACCGCAATAGGGGCCGACTGGAGGGGGGGGGGGGGGGGGGGGGTACTGTGTTTAGCATTAACTTGGAATTTAAAAGCATTTCATGCAGCGTTCATGGTGCGTCCATGTTTGAGGCAGCAATATAATGTAAAGATGACTTTTGTGATTAATGTTCTTGCTAGAAAGATCAGAGTTAATCTAGAGGCAGTTTTGACTCGCCATAAAGAAGCCCAAATGTTTACTTTGCCTGCAGCAAAGATCAGATCTGTATTTAATATGAGGGAGGAGTTATGGAGAGATGAGGGGCACCTGACCAGGTGATCGTGAGGAGGTCAAAGTGGGGGGCTAAAATCAAAAGAATTGTTGAACCGGGTGTCACCAGCGCTAAAGCCAGCCCTGAATACCACTACAGAGCTGTGCATCCCTGCTCACATTAAACACAAACCTGGTCAGGGCAATGGCATCAAGGTACATTATCCAGATGTTTGAACAAACTTTAAACTTTACAAATAACACTCACCCACGGGTCTAGGACATGAAAGTGTGGACAGTGTCCTCGATACTGGCTCTGCAGATTGGGCAGTGTTTTAATCTGGGGGCACACCCCATACACACTACAAGATGGCCACAGGGAACAAAGACAATGGAAACCTGGCTGTCCCTGCATATCTTGCACACTCGCTCTTCCTTTAGCTGACGCAGCTGGTCCTGTACTGTTGCCAGTGATCCTAAAATATTAAGGAAAAAAAAGGAGTTTAATTCTAACCCCAAACCCCTTGGCATTTCCTCAACCTATCACCAAACAATTATGCCAAAGTAAAGAGGGGTGGTGTTCAAACATCCAGATTATAAAAAGAAAACCCACAAACCATTACACAAATCACAACACGTAACCCCAGATAGATGAACCCCATTGTAATATCAGCACTACCTCTGAAAGTGATAATGTAACATACAAGAAAAAAGGTTCAGTGCATAGAATCTGTAAGAGAAAAATCCCTCTACTTTCAAGAAAGAAAGTATTCCTGGGATCTGGTTGATCAGAATCAAAAAGTAAGAAAAAGATGAATCAGTGATTGGCAGGGTGGTACCTCATTTATGGGCAGTCCTCTGCAATCATGCTCATGATGCAGAGCTGGACAATACAGTCGTGCCAACTAGCATAGGTCTTTTTCTCTGAAGCACTTCAATGGGTATAAAAATGGACGGGCAAGATCACTCTTCCAAGTTAAAAGAACAATGGTTTGAACCCACTATGCTACTTTCATGTAGCCCACCCCTCCATTGCAGTTAGAGTTACCATAGTCCATTTCAGTTATGCATCAATTAAATAGTGCTTGTGCTGCAATTAAGAGTGAAGACTATGTTCTTCTGCAGTTGGGTGCTCGTTAACCAGACTTCAAGGCTTTCTGAAAACTATGCAAGGCAATCAAGGATTGCTCCCTACACCCGATCCCAGGACCAAACCCATTCCTCTTAAAGCATGTGACCTGAACCTGGGACCTATATTCACAATTTAAAATAAATATCATAGGAGCCACTCTGCAAAATTATGAAATGTATTGAATTCTGCAACCTACACGCAAGTGTATTAAAATATTGCGCTCCAACTCTATCCGACATCTCCTAGCTGGAAGTCAGTGTCCACTTGGACTCCCTTCCTTAAAGATTATACTTAGCTTATCGTCCCCATTTTGTGAGGATTTACTTATTTGTAAAATCCCCCTCCACCTTAAGAGATGCAATACTGAAAGTTTCTACTCTACTGCCATTGGTAATAAGAAACACTGAAGGGGAGAGTAAAATCCCCACCAGTGGGGTGTTTGGTACATAAGCTTTAGGACAGGATAGGGTTCGAACAGAAGCATGGGTAGGATTAAATTTGATGAGGGAAAGGGACAAGCGAACAGATAGGCAAGTCGCAGTATATAGAACATTGTGCTATATAAAACTGCAAAAAGTCAGCAAACACAACTGTAAGGTATTGGGGCACTGTACATGAGCACCAGTTACATTACACAAGGACAGATTCATTTTTGTTAGGCATCGGGAGATGAAGCGATTTGCCCAGAAATACAGGAGGTGGAGCCAACAGACTCAAACCTGGGTCCCCAGTTCCAAAGCTAGCACCTCTGGCTGGTATGCCACTGCTGGCGATTTGCAGGACCAATAAATGCTGCCTAAAACCCATTATTTGTTACCACAATCTCGCAGTCACACATTTTTTACCTGCAGCCTCCAATTTGGCAGAAGCCCCCACTGCGCTGGGGTTGCGAGATACTGGTTCTGGTGAAAGGACAAACAAAAGGAGGTCTTGACTCTACCAGGTTTTAAATCCAGCCTCAAAAATCACTGTTACCACCCATCCTCCCTCCATGCACTACACCCAATGGGCCACTGACAAATACTTCCCCAGCATGCTCAGATACTGGCTTTGCTAACAGAATAACTGCAATCAGAATAAAGTAAGGTAGATCAGTTCTGCCCCATCCCGGAGGACAAGACAACTGATATTTTACACTATCTACCCTAGTCTAAACAAAGAAACAGAAAAATCAACATGCTCTAGTGGGGTGTCCGGAGTACATGGGAGATGCTTGAATCCTTTCAGAACCCAAACTTCTTACAAGGAGGATTTTTTGGGAAGCCTACTGTCAGACATAGTTAAAACGGATCATACTTGGGCCTGAAACTCTCCAAGCACGCCTACCCCACGAGTTGGCTATGTAGGATGCATCTATCAAAATACTGAATCTTTATCCCTGAACAAGTTAATGAATTAGCGGAAAGAACTGAAAATATGCAAGAGCACAGAAAACCCACATTTGCTCTTGAATGTGTTTTTCCAAAGGGGCATTTAAAGGTGACCCTGAATTAAAGAACTGTAGCTATAGTTAGCCAGTGTACCTGTACTCAACAACCTATAAATACAGACAGTTTAAAACAGTTACACCAAAGCAGATGATGCAAAGTATATGTATCGCAAAAGTAACAGTCCTTTGAACCCAAACTCTTGAATGTGGAAAGTGGGATGATATACCATGCAGGAGATTCAGATGACAACTTTACCTTCACTACATGCATGGTCTATGTCAAAGTCCAGCATCTCTTGGTCACTGGGCAAGAGAAGAGACGTTAAGGAATCCCAGGGTTCCACAACCATTAATGCACTTTGCAGCATCTGTTGCGTCGTCTGCTCAAAGTGGCCTGCGATGACAGCCTGCATCAGTGGAGAGTACAGATGATCATCCAGCCACGATTGAGCAACAAGAGATTGAGATGAAGGAGCACAAGCAGGAGGCTGAGCAGGTGAGGAGCCGAGCCCTAGAAATGATCCAAACAAAAAGGTAGCACATTCACATTTGTAATTTTAATATTTTCAATCTAAATAACTGCAAGGAGGCATAGATGTCTAGTGAAATCTTACTCGAAGATCCAAATGGTGATAGATCAGCTGGAGGGAAAGACATTGGCCAGTCACAAGATTGAAAGAATGGTTATTTTGCCTTCTTCCCAACCACCAACACGAATACAATGCTCTCATAAAAGCCAGTCTCTGAAGATCCTGCTGGCATTTGTATTAGTCAAAAGAGTGACAGTGCCACCATCTTGCTCAATTAAAACGGGTGTGGTCCCTTATTCAACTTAAGCCGTACTATAGAACCTGCAATGGTGGATCATATTTAGGCGCGGGGAGGGGTGTAAATGGAGGTGTTGTCACAGGGTATTATGATCCAGCCATTTAAGGTAGTCCGAGAGAAAGCAAAAATTCACTGGATTGGAGACCACCCCCCACTGTTTCCACCTATAGCAGAATTTCTAAGCACTTACCTACCAATCAGACCACCATATGCATAGTTGTCTCGACGGGAGCAATTTCTGCATTTAGACAGTCAGATGGGCATACCACCCCTCAAGGGTCAGTTTGTGGTGTTCTTAATATAAAAATAAAAAAAATAAAAAAAAAAGAATACTGTTTCCCTGTACCTACAGTGCTAGCTTTGACACCTGCAGGTGGACTTGGTTCTAGCTCTGTGCACCAGTAATGGATGCCAGTTAATGGAATTAGCTTACACTCCTTTCCTCAAAGCACTCCAAACCCTGCCTTGGAGGTCGCAATCTGTAGTTCAGAGGAGATCAAATGGCTCCTACAAAGCGAATAGGAGCCTGCATCTTGGAGGGGGAGAAAGGGGTGCTCAACGAGTGAGAACTCCTCAAGTTAAACAGGCACAATTTGGGTGAACCTTTGGTGCTCACTGAAATACGAGGAGATCGACCAATAGCCATTAGTTACCGTGGCTTGAGTGCTCAGGCCTTTCCTAGAGTTTAGGAAAAAAAAAGTCAGTAGTCCATACAAAGCCATGGGCGCTTCAATAAGTTTGCTGCAGGGGAGACTAGGGTTCATGGGCAAAAGGAGTGTTGCCCTGCCACCCTCTGGGAAGAGGCAAGAACAGGCAAAATAAGACAGCAGTTGAAAAGAAGTTACTGCTTTGAGGCAGTGTCATGAATCTCTGGCGTGAACTCTAATCAACTTTGAAGATGTCCTACTACACAAGCAACAGGAGTGAGGATTTAATCAATTTGCAGACACAAGCTACAGCAGTGACATCACATGAGGGTGTGTTGGATTAGAATGCCATGGGTCTAGTTGCTTTTGGGGCACATGAAGAGTGGAAGGGGTTGCAAAACTCCATTCACTTAAATGGCTATGGGTGGGACAGGCCGTTGAGGACAAGGAGGGAGTGGGTGGCAACATTGTTGATTATCCCATAGAGGGGGGCTGTTTCCTGGCATCAATGCATGGTTAGTACAGCATTACAGCATTGTTTCAGTTGGAGAACTGTGTCCTCCGCTCCATAATGTTTTCAAATAGACTGCAGAGGCCCAAGAAAAGGAAGGATCCAGTTGTAGCCAACAATTAAACAGGCAGACTAAGTTAATTGTGCAGTTTAGCCACTGCATAAAGAGCATCACCCGCCCCCTTTAACAGCTACAGACTGAGTGGGGTTCTTGATGGGCCTAGTCTATCTTCAGCTTGGCAGACAAAGGCTCATAATGAACTAGAGTGGAAGAGGGAAAGGGTGAAAATATGGATGAGGGGATGGGGTGAAAATATGGATGAGTGAAAAGGTGGAGTAAAACAATGGATGAGTGAAAAGGCAGGGTAGATGGGTGTCTGGAATGAAGAGTTAATACATAGTGAGTGAAAGGAAAAATAGATGGATGTATGAGTGGATGGAATGATGGATGAGCCAGAGAGGATGAGGGATGAGTTTAAGGATGGATAGTTTGAGCAAAAGGGTGAACGAATAAGTGAAAGGAAGTATGGATGAAGGGGTGGATAAGTTGAAGGATCGGTTTGATGGATAGAGTCCTAAAACCAGTGGTGCCACCTTTGAACTACACTACATCCTCCATGTTTTGTGGTCCATTTTTATTGGATGGAGGGTGATTTCACACCAGGTTCACTGAAAATAAATGCACTCCCGCTTTGGGTCCAGCAACAAACAGAGCGCCAGTGACATGGATTGCTGACAGGTGTATGAAGGTGCCTGCGCCATTCCAGCACTGAGCAGTCAGTGTGACCAAGTGAAAGTTAAAGAGAGAGTCAATGAATGAGTTACTGAGTGAGAGTAAGAAGAGAATGTGCGAGAATCAATGAGAGTTAGGGTGAATGACAAAGTAACTGATTATCTTAGTGGGCCTCACACAGTATCAGAGTAATTCATACTGAGTGAGAATTTGTGGAACTGAGTGAGAGAGTGGGTCAATAGAATTAGTGAGACTGCATGAATTAGAAAGACTGAGAGTCTGTAAACTTAGGATGTTATTTACAAAAGACCTGCACAGCCAGAGGGTCACTGACACTCTGGGGATGCAAGCCTCTCAGCCACATCTATGAGGCACAAAGCCACCCTGCATGGCCTCAGATAGAATAAAACAAGG
This sequence comes from Lissotriton vulgaris, assembly GCF_964263255.1. Classification (NCBI taxonomy): domain Eukaryota; kingdom Metazoa; phylum Chordata; class Amphibia; order Caudata; family Salamandridae; genus Lissotriton; species Lissotriton vulgaris. The sequence goes on along the minus strand of NC_141695.1, from coordinate 1,574,037,929 downwards.
CAGAGCAAAGACCTGCATGCCTTAGTGCAGCAAGGAGGCGTTCCACAGGCATTGCAGTGGGTGTTCCTATGCAACACCCATGGATTTTGCGGCTGCCCCATATTTACGAAGTCCATAAACCTGGGGCAGCACCAAAGCCTTACACTCCTCCTCCTCCTCCTCCTCCTCTCCCACCCCCCCCGCCCCCCGAACAGGCTTAACGAGGAGAAATGTTTATTTCTTGTAGTTTTTTTCCCCTTTGCTGCAGAGTGCATCACAAAGAACAAGGACAATGCCTCCGTGGATTGTTTTTGTGCAGCAATGCGTCACTTCCTGTACAAAACACATCCTGCCAACAATGCAGAACAAGGGTGCCTGGGTTTGCGCTAGGCACTAAATTGTGCACTGGTTAAAGGACAGGAATACACTGTAGCTCGTAGACACAGTGCATTCCTGCCTTCGAGACAAAAGACTTGCGGGGCTGCCAGATGCCCACTCTGTTAATGAGACCCTTAGTGCGAGCAAGTGTGAGGGAACCCTTCAACAAGCTCATTGGAATATGAACCAAGGATTACACACTCCACTTTGAATGGAGCCAGACGCTGTAAGACAATCCACCAACTTCTTAGCTAAAGACTAATGTAAATATTTCTACTGGCATACCGATCCACTGTATTAATCATGCACCTACCTATAACCAGTGGCATCTTAGTTTACCTGAGTTCCATTGTACATGGTGTAAATATTAGCAATTCAGGGTGCACTATGCAATTGTGTAGCCCAAATGCTTGAGAAACACAATGAAGCAAACACCCATCAGCCGGGCTAACTTGAATCCAGTGGCTAAGTGGGCAAAGGACCTAAGTTTGGGTATACCCTGCCAACTTACAGTGAATAAAGCAAACACCAGGAGAAGGATGGATTGCTGAAACTTTTCCGACACTCACCCCCAGTCACAGATCTGGGTTGAATTCATAATTGTTCTTTAGCTCTCTTCACCACCCCAGTTCCGACCCAGCCATATGCAAATCAGTCTTGACACTGCCTTATGGCCTGGCAGTTCAGGCTGGACTGTTCCCATTGGGTGCAGGGTCAAGACTTGTTTGAATATGGGTGGGTTCAAACCTGAATGGCATGGAAGCAACAAGAAATGGATTTAGGCCCAGAGCTCTGTACCGGGGTGAATGTATGACATTGTTCTGCATTCTGTCCATCAATTGATTTTTGCATTTGAGAAAAACAATGTGGCATAGGCATCAGAGCTATACAATTCACTCTAAAACCCACAGAAAGTTAATAAAAAAGATAGAACTAGTTAGAAATATACACTGCTAGTTCTGATGGCAGAAGGAGCTCATGATGGGACTCCTTAAGGAGCAAGACTCAACCATCAAGCTTTACACCAACACTGCCCATTAATACTCAACTCACCTTGGCGCGGTGTGGTGCTCCTTACTGTGTTCTGCTGATCAGCCTTCTGAAAAATATGGGATTGGCTCAAAGTGAATTTATAATCCTTTAAAACAATCATTTTACCTCCTACACATTCCTCACAAGCTCTAGAGTGGCTCATAGTGGACACCAAAGCCCCAAACCGGGATAGTTACTAGCAACAACGGGCAGAAGAATAAGCTTTACCAGTTCACCTACCCACAAGCGGAGATTAGATGCACAGCAGACTGATTTAGAGTACCAGTTAATTGAAACCGCTACAGCCGTATCCAACTATGCCCCTTCTAATTTAGCAGCCGATTTCACCCTTCATTTGCAGTGCTTCTCACAGGTATGCTCTTATGCAGGAGCAGGATCATTGTTGTGCAGCACACCGAATGCAACTTACCGGAGACTGTGGACCTTCACAGTACTGCTCCTGGACAGCACGGATGAAATCCGGTCCCTTTTGTTGCTTCAGAAATGCACACCTGGGAAGTGGACAGAAACCGGTTGAGAAAAGGCTCTGCATACAGAGAAGCTGAACCATTGATGGATAGGTTCCCAATAGCATGAGCAATTAGCAGTTGATCAGTATAGCAATTCACAACTTAAAATTTGAAATGGGAATAATGGTCAAGTGTTTTGGTGGGAGTAGTTACAATGACACCAGGATATTTTTTCATGGAAGCTTGAGGTTCAACAAGAAACAACAACTGGTGTCTAGAAGATCAGATAGTCTATCACCCTTCTAGCCTAGAATGTTTTGACCAATCTGAAATCCAGCCAATTCCCATCTAGTTCAGATTCTTGTCACCAGCAGCATTTCCAAACCATCCCACAGCTCTCCAGGACTCACATCATCAGTCATTATCTGCATTTAGTCCTGCTCCTCCAGGACTCACACCCTCAGTCATGATCTGCATTTAGTCCTGCTCATCTTCACTTTGGCATTGCTGTAATGGTGTAAAATCAACCCCATCAGTCCCCTTCCCAGTCCACAGCTGACCAGCCAATGTCCCCTGGCTGCTCCTCCAGCCACCCCTATAAGCTGCAGGCCAATTAGCCAGAGATACGTCAGACAGTCACAGGCCCATTGAATACTGCATACAATGCACAATAGGACCTTCTCAGGTTCAAAGTAGGGGACTTGCTGAAACCAGAATCAATGAATTCCATCTCAACTTGTGTCAGGCATTTTCATTTCTAAAATGAGAATAATAAATCTGATCAGTATCTGGAATGAGATTGGGGAAATTAAGGGGCATGTATAGGGAGACCTCCTGAATCATCACCGGTATTTTCACATAAAAACGAGTAATATTGGAAACATTTGCTGTACAGCAAACCAAAGGGAAAAAACAAAAGTTTGAGCCATCTAAACTATTCTCAAATGAGGCAATCTGGGCCAATATGTCCTGTTAAATTACAAGACAGGATTTTATAGAAGATTTGATCCTAGTAGGGACCTTAAGCCACTCTTGAATCTGCAAATATGAACTAAATATTTCTACCCAGACAAGAAAGGGGGCAAATCCAGACCTGAAACATGCGCCCCCCCCAGGCAAAGTCTCACCTCCAGTCACAAATACATCCCGGAGAACCATGAGCTTTACTCACCAAGCAGGACTCAACACAAAATAGCTAAGTAGAGATGGGGCCACCAATAGTGCAGCAGGTGCAATGACACCAGGGCAGAAAAGTGAACGAGTACTGTGCCAAACCATTGTGGTGGCATTTTTAAGCTAACCCAGGGCAGTGGAATGGCGATTTGCCGGCGTGATGCCCTCATGTTCCCTTGCTAGGACATTAAAATGGCCACAGCCATGCAGCCACAGACCTTGGCCTACAAGGCATAGCATGCTGACCACGTAGGCAAGCAGATGCCCACAAAGGTATCGAGCCCCATATAAATATTGAAATGCAATACAAACAAGTGTCTGCAGAACTGCTAATAAGTCCAGAAACAACCTTAAAAAAAGCCAAGGATGGTGTGGGGGCTGGCACTGGTCATGCTAGCCAAGGGAAACGCGACAATGAAGCTAATTAATTATAACTACAGATAAGAAATCAAAAACGAGAAGACAGTAAAAGGGAGCAAAATTGAAGAGTCAGATCAAAAAGCGAGAATGTTTAAGAGGAAAGAGCAAAATGCATAATATGTCGAGGAGTGAAGCATATAGTAATGTATAGTAATGGGGGGGGGGGGGGGGGGGGACCAACGAAGCACAGGAGTAAGAAAGCCAAAGCAAAGGAATGCAATAAGAGTAGAGACAATGAACCTTGCTGCAAGATAGGTGGGGAGGAGAGAGAAAACTGATTCATGAAACAAAAGCAAAAATAAAACGAGCAGAGTTCAGAGGTGTCGGGTTATGCAGTTATTTTCCTGCAGTAGCAAAGACATGGGCTGTATGATCCCAGTAGCCCACTCTTTGTGCCTTGATGAACCCACGTGCAGCATCCGAGTACCACCAAGTGTGCGAATAGTCCTAGAGCCTCTTGTGCTTAAAGGAAAAAGGAATCCGAGCTCCCTCAATTGAGGCAGATATGTTGGGCAGGGCAAAGGAGGAGGAGGGGGGGGGGGGGGGGAGAATTTTTTTTTTATCTATCAACAATCTTTCAAACAAACCCTTCCAGGAAAAAGGAGGCGGACCACGAGAAACCAGGAAGGAAGGTAATGTATTTATCCCCCGCTCTGCTGCGACGCGTTTCGAGCACAGCCGTGCTCTTGCCCACACAAAGTTTTTAGCAGCATTGTGGTACATTTAAATTTCTTTCTAACTGCTCGCCCATTGTGCACATGATGACGTGAGGCATTCAAGCATAAAAGACATACTAGTGCAATTCGGCCTCTTGTTTTCTCAGTGCATTGAATCATTATGATTTGGTTTACTCACTGTGCAACAAAGTACATATGTAAAAATACTCTAGTTATCGGCTTAAATGCCTTTTAAATTACTTGCATTAACTCCATCTTACACTAGGCACTATTGTGCAAAAAATCCGCAATAAACACACTTTTTATAACTTTCCCTCATACTTTAAAATATGTACAGGTTTTCATATCACTAAAAATTCATAAATATAGTTTATACCTTTAACCATAAAACTCATTTGTTGTAAAATTATATAAGCAAATCCGCTCAACTTCATAATTCATCTTTATCAGTATATACACATTTCAAAATACAAAAAGAAACCTTAATCCTTTGGAGTTTAAGCCTATTGAGTTAATATTGCTGCATAAATGCATGGCGCTGCGCACTGTTAAAACTTAAGAGGCTACTTAAAGTGCTTGTAAATTATAAAGTGCAAAACAGATTTAAATCCAAATAAAACATACCCCATAAATAATACTTGTTAAAATTCCTGAGTGGAAACGGAGGCTGAATATTCTTTTCATACAATTACTCAAAGTTTTTCTATTTGTCTGGAAAATCATTAGTTTTACTGTGCTGTGTCCTGAGCTAGCTGGTTATTGGATTCCTATAAATAATAGTGCAGATCTTCTGTGTTATTTAACTGATTGGGATTTTTACTGTCTAACTCAACTATCATTTGATTTTACATACATACATACATACACACGATGATCCTAGAGGAGAAGAACCCTACCAGTCAACATACTCATCTCACAGACCTAGTGAGAAAGATGGGCATTTTGGAATACTAGGTCACTTGGTAGTTCACTACCAAGGGGATGGTGTATTTGAATGGGAGTGTCCAGTGTAAGTTGCACTGGAGGACCTATGCAGGGATGGAGGAGATCTTTTGAATAAAGCAAGCTGCTTTAGGCAGAAATGAAGCTTGTGTTTCATTTGATTAGCTGCCTTCACGATTAATCTCACCTAGAAACGGTCAGTGTAGTATCATTTTAATGATTTCAGATGATATCTCCGGGCAAAACATGTGTTGGCCCCTGTATGGATAACATTTTAAAGTTGATTTGCCATTTCGCAATAGTCAAATGGTACATTTTGATTGGGTAACAATTGGGATTTCTTGCTTGGGACCTAGAGCATTTTTAGGACACTGATTTAGAGAGGGTAAGTAGTAGCAGTAGGCAGAGGTGTAGATAAACAAACTAAAACGAAAAACTCAGTTTCCCCAGATGGCCCCTGGCAATTGCCAATTTTGATCTAGAACTCTTCAGGACCAGAGAAGTGCCACAGAATCAAGAGGAGAGGTGGTGTGGGCAAAGCAGATGCTGCAGAGGTCTGGAGGAGATTAAAGTGGTGTACCCCAGTTGCTTGAAAATATTGAAGGAGGGGAAATTCTCCCTCATCTAAAAGTCACGATCAAACTGACAACATTCATTCCGATCCTGCCCACCCTCCTCCAAACCCAATAACTTATTGAACAAGTGATATGGTAAGTCTGGTTAACATGACCTCTTGGCGCTAAACAAGTGGAATATAGCAGCTCCATGATCATTCAAGCCCTGCACAATTAACATTGTTCTATTCATCAGGCCTCCCATCTGAGGCTTTAAGGACCCAATATGGTCATTGATTACCAGACCTTCCTTTGATGGGTAGTGCTCCAGCACATCGCAGCAGCGGTACATTACTACCAAACAGTGTACAAGCACTTCACCATGGGAAGTAGGTACTCACGATACCCAGTGCACCTGTCTATTTGTAGTATAGATGACCCTGCTGCCTTCTTCAGATGAGCGAAGCTGCACCTTGACCACAATACTATACGTAATACAAATTTATTATAACAATCAAATCCTTTTGAGCTCATAAATTATCTGCTCATAGTATGTCAAATTATCACAAGACAAAATGTGCAACAGCCAAAAGGTATACGGAAACGCATAGTTTATTCCGTCATGTTTGACAAGCTTAACTGCAAAAATAGAATTTCAAAAGCGGTTGCTCCAAAGAGAACGTGCAAAGGAGTGAGTGGTGAGTGGGAATGATCCCAAGTGAAAGATATAAGGTTCAACAGTGCAATTGATAAAGGAATATCAAACAGGGTAACCTGGCCTAGAATTATTTTACATGGTCTATTTACAACATTTCACAATCCAAGATTATCTTTTGTAGGCACAACATAGATGGGGGTTAGTTTGGTCCAGGTTCAAAGGGTATAGGTGTTGACATTTCGACCAGACTTGAGCGCAGAGGGTATTTTGGACCTTGGCCTGTGGGTCTGCCTCAAGCCTGGGGTGGTACCCGAGTGTCACATCTAATAGATGATAAATTAGGGCGGTCAGAAAAGTGCACATATATATCTCCTTGAGAATTGATTTGACATGAATTGGAGCTTAACCGCAAGAATTTGTGGAGGAGACTAGTCAGTTCCTTACTAGTGCCAAAGCAGAGAGCAGTCGCTCTCTATGGAAGAGCATTAGTTCATATGCATAGTTCGACCACAACCCAAGTAGGAGGGTGGGCATACCACTAACAAGTCGGTTTTAAAGGCAATGGATGCCTGGAGACAAACACATGAACACATGGACAATTAAACAGTGATGCCTAGGGATTCAAGAATTTAAAAATGCTGTCTGGTAAGGGGGTAGGTTCCAGAGGCAGCCCACCCCGTCCTGAGGAAGACCCGAAGGCCAAGGTCTAAATTACCCTCTGCGCCCCAAGTCGGGTCAAAATGTCAACACCTATACCCTTTGAACCAGGACCAAACTAACCCCCCCCCATCTAGGTTGGGCCTACAAAAGATAATCTTGGATTGTGAAATGTTGTAAATAGACCATGTAAAATAATTCTATTCCTTTATCACACTGTTGAACCTTACTCTTAAATTTATTCTCTCTCACTTAGGAACATTCCCACTCACCAATCTTGAGCACTCCCTCCTTTGCACGTTCTTTTTGGAGAAACCACTTTGAAATTCTATTGTTTTTGCAGTTAAGCTTCTCAAACATGACGGAATAAACTAAGTGTTTTGTATACCTTTGGCTGTTGCACATTTTGTCAAGTGATAATTTTACATACTATGAGCGGATAATTTATGAGCTCAAAAGGACTTGGTTATAATGGATCTATAGGATTGGTTTGATGACCATTGTTTTTTTGTATCGAACTGTACCCAGGTCCACAAACTGTTATTGGGTTACACAATTTTTTTGTAATGGCACCTTATCCACAGGCAGGTGTTCAGTTGGTCAGTATATTTACGTTCTATTCACTAGGGGTGAAGTATTGGAAGTTGAAGACAAGTATTCCACATTCACTGTGCTCACTTACCTGGGAAAACTTTGGGCATGTCTCTTCCATGGGTCATGGTGCCCCTTCCAGTTACGAATCCCAGTACTGCAGTAGTAACACCTTACAAGGTCATCGTAACCTGCAGAAGACAATGCTGGTGAAAGGAATGGCTTAGCCATAAACCACCCCATGGTAACAGCCCACAAAATTCCAAACACTAATGTTTCCCTTACTGGCAGTGTCTTAAAGCAGAATACCCCCACTGTAGGATCTTAAGAGAATTTGGAATATTGGCTGACAGGACCATATACACTATGTTTGGGCATTTGCTATTTAAAATATCGGGTCTACTTCTATTTGACAAAGTAAATAAGTTTAACTAAAGATAATAAATGCACATAGGACCAATTCTGGGCCCCATTGATACAGCAGCTGTAGGCTGTACATTTGTAATGTATTATTGCACAGAGAAGTAAGATTCATAGGAATTTCTCTTACCAAATGACTTGCATCGAAAAACGTGTACACATTTAATGACATGCACCTGTGGAAAGTACTTACATTGGTCCTAAAATGCGCAGTGTTGAAAGATTAGCTTACACAACTCATATGTTTAATCAAATAGTGTTGAAGATAAAAGCAGCAAGCATGTCGCAGTACCCAGCTCCCAGGGTTTTCCATCTGAAACTGGTAGATCACGGTTGCTTAGCAGACATTAGGAACAAGCATTTGAAAATGCAATAAGTTTCGCATTTGCAAGAGTTTAATCTATTTAAAAGACAGACTTTTATTCATCTGTTTTGATTGTTATTTACAATGCCAATAGCTCAAGTTCTTGTTAATGAAAGACCCATTTCATATCAAAGAAGTGGCCGCCATTTCCCGGCGTGCATGTAAAATGAAAGTGCGCATTACATGCTGAATGTTGCAGGAAAGCATGTTGTGCCTGAAGTAGGAGAAGCTCACGGACTAAAGACATACTGAGTAACATAAGTAAAAGTGCCAGTCCTCGTGGGAGACTGCAAAAGACAAGGAGGGACTAACAAGCCTATTAAAGCAGAAGCTAACTTTTACAGAGGACAATGACACAAACAACTGAAAAATGTGAGTGGAGTGGGCGGAGTGTTAAGTCGGCTATAGAATGCCTTGCAGCGCACGCGCCACCCAGGTTTGACCCAGAAGTATTGCATCCAAGGAAACAACGTTCTACTACACGCTTTAGAGGGGTTAATGGGTGTAGCTCCAAAGCACACTGTATTAACGGGGGTGAGGTGTGAGAACCCCATAATTTCCAAGATAAGAATTAGAACGCTTCAAGCAGGTTTTGGACTGAGAATAAGTGCAGTATTTGTGACATTCTTTACCAGGGAACAAGGCAGACTGCGGCCCTATTGACTAATTTGTCAATTCACCAAACTCGTGTGTGATATTTTCTTTATTAGGAATAAATTACTTTGCTGCAGTAGTAGCCCTAAATAAAATATATAAAACATTTTAATCAAATAACCATAATCTGCAGGGATGCAGGTATCAATGACTGATAGTGTGTAAAAACACATGAGCTGTGTGGTCATGAAGCAAAGTTTTAAAAAATATAACATGTATTATATTCATACACAAAAAAAAAAATTGTATCAGAAACTGTGCGATGACCGATAAAGTAACATGCTTCACGTGTGACAACTCTAGTCAAAGTAGTTCTTTAAATTATTACTGGTTGTACAAGGGACAACAATGTTCAGACTTATGAATGATCAGTTGGGAAGGAGTTGGAATCGTTAGAAAAGGGGGATATTGGGCAGGTCTGTGCCCATAACACAGCCAAGATCTACACAACCTCAGGCGAATATATGAGTTATACAGATAAGTCTGGATTTCAGTAACATTGGCTATGCTGATCAAGCGCCTTTAGCATAAAGTCGACATCTGCCTGCAATTAGGGAAAGCTTGAGGAAAACACACGCTTTGGTTTGTTCATACACCTCTTTGGGGTTAGGATTTCTTTAAGTGCTGTTCATTTTAGCCTCGGTGACCCTGTTTTAGAGAGATTAAGTCTTGCAGAAAATTAATTACGTTCCAAATAAAAATAAAAAAAATAAAAGTCTAACGCGACTGTTTAGGGACATGATCCAGTAATAGTGAGGCTTTAAAGGGGACCAGCAATTTAGGCTCGACAACTAATGCAAAGCAACGCCAATTCAGCATGGGGTCTATGGATTTAGGCCACACCATAAGAGAAGGTATAAAACAAGGTTCAAGTTGGTAGAAGCAGTGTCTGGGTGCAAGTGCCCAACACTAAACTTTACTCATTCTGGGGCCTTGCCAAGTATGACCAAGGTTTTTGGGAATTCTGCAAGTGTTAACCAGTTATACAGCTTGAAAAAGAAAGGGATTGTGTTTGACTGGACAAAAGCTTCAGAAAGGCTTTGAGATTCATGAATATTGTTACTGCCACAGCCTTTAGTATGTTAGTTAGGATTAAAATAAACGCTGATAAATGAGGAGTCTAAAAAGGCTATGTGTAGTATTTTTAGACTGCTCAGTAGCGGAGTGGTTGTTACAAGGTGAACTCTATAATCACTTACATGCAGTTGGGGGGAGTTCAACATTCAGTTATTTTTTGTGGTTTTACCTTTTGTTAAATTGTACCACAAACCCTTAATGCAAGTGTAATCCAAGGTTTCTGCCCAGGATTTCCTGATGGACAGAAGGGTCAAGGAATTGGATTATGGTGCAGTAAGCAGGAGGACTGAATGATAAAGTTGTAGATTGTTGGTCCATGATAGCTCTGGTAAACGAAGGGAATGAGAATTAGAGTAAAGAGACTGTGGGGGGGAGGACGGTTTAATATGCAAAATAAGTGGAGTACAGCACTAGCAACAGATTTAATTGAAGGGTAAAGTGGCAGAACCTGGTCCACACAATACATTCTGAGATGGGGAGAATTTGGGAGTGAGAGCAAGGTATTGTGAAGACTATTTGAGGTGGTAAGATTACTTCTGATGAATTGGGAAAAAGAAGTCCCAGAAAGCCTGCCAAATACACAACATTTGGCAAGGAATGTCACCAAAACAGATCATACATGTTCTAAAGGTGCATGGTGAAACCCAGTTAAAGAACAGATTTTAGATGGTGAATGAGCCACTGCTGACAAATCTAAAAGAAGGCGTGTGGCACCATTGTCACCAGCCAGTACATGGCAGTCCTTCGGAATTGGGTGGTCAAGGAGCATTTATTTGTTTCCAGCTGCTGGAGCAAGGTCTCGTGAAAAAGGAGACTTGCCCCGATTCAATCTTCTCCTGTAACCGCTAACCCTGTATTAAAAATTTTGTTGAAATAACATGCATTTACATGACATTTGAGTACAAGATTGAAGCTTGTCTACGTGTTTGACTAACCAGTATCTCAGAAGTGATGCTAAAATGGCCGCAAACTGAAATGCTTTAGTGCGCACGAGTCTGCTGCATCTATGTAGTACGACGTAGCTATCGCTTGGAAGGAACTTTCTGCACTTGCACAGTAGCCAACAAGATGGCCACTCGAAACTCACATGCTTGCTGAAAAACAAACTATTATACTAATGCAGGAAGAGTAATATTAAAGTGAATGGGATTATAGTAGAGATAAGTGGTATACAGCGAAACCATTTATTTTTGATTGTATCATTTGCCTAACTCTTTCAATAGTGCTTATTATGGGCCTGGCTTTTTAAGCCACAGTCTATTCCCTCACGTTCCACGGCATGCGTGGTGCTACGTAGATGGAAGACGCCATGTTAACTTGATCGGTCAAGGCTGAAATTTGTTACTTTCACGGTAACCGGAACAGACTACGGAAATGCCCGACAACTTTTATTCCCTCCCTAAATTGTGACAATTACATTGTGAATACAGGTGGATGTATAAAACTTAACGGGTGAGATGTTAAACAAAGAACTGAAAGAAATATTGAGAAAATAAGCATGATGTGATCACCTCCCCTTGCCTGTCCAATCAGAGTTAGGAGGGTCATAAATTTGAAACATTAATGGGCGGTACTAGCATACAGAAATGTAAAATTAAGGTAGCATTAGTTAAGCTAGCTAGCTAGAGACCAGGATGCTGTCCGAGTGGACAGAAGTCCCAGACAGATGCAGAAAAATTGCTGAACCAATTATCTTAAGCAAATTTAGAAGAACGCGGAAGAATCTCTAGGAGGAATAGTGTGTCAGAGGGGCGCTACGCAAGTGTCAGTGATCGAGAGGTAATCATTGCATTGTACTCCGTCCTGAATCCCTGGTTTGCCAGACCTTGCCTGGGGGACCCTTTCCAATTCTTAGGCCTGGGAGTTGGATTCCAAACCGGTTGGACTTGGCCCTTTTGGCATTTTGCTTTTCTGTGACCTGATATTGGTAATTTTTTACCTCTGCACACTTTAGCACTGTGGCCCAGTGTAAAGTGCGTACGCACTCTGAGTGCGTGTGGTGAGATTGGCCTGCCCTCCCATAGGAATGCATGGGGGAATATGTGTGTCCATGGTAATTCCTGGTATGCGAGGAGTGCAGGAGGAGAGTTTAGAATGTATGAACTAGTGAGAATAAATGCTGTGCAATGGTGTGCGCAGATTTATGGAGACTGGTGGAGAAATGCCACTTTCAGAAGTTGGCATTTGTGTGCTATGTGTCTGCCTGCCTGATCTGAATTGCATGTCTGGCTTGTGACTGACAGGGGCTGGATGGTGTGGGTGGCTCCAGGAGACGGGGTGAGTCAGCCCAGTGATGAATAGAGAGATCTGCATGCAGATGGGAGGGAGGAGTTGCACCTGGGACCTGAATAGGGCTGTGCCTTTCCTCCACAATGCTGGATATGCCCCTTGGTGCGTCTGATCACTGAGCCCCACTTAATAGGAAAGAGGAGCCTGGTAAACAGGGTGCTCCAAAACCAGTTACAGCTGGTTTCCCAAGCCCTGTGTGGTGTCGCAAAGGAAAATGTCCTATAAAAGAAGGGGCTGTGACCCCATGAAAATGTTGGTCTGTTCCTGACTTGAGGGGGGCCTGCTGCTGGGCTCCAGGAGGACCGGCCCCTGGGGACTGCCTCCCTGCTGGAGGGCCCTTTGGGTTGGCCTACCTGGGACCAGCCCTTTGCCCTCCTTCACCCTAAAGGGCTTACTTTGGACCAAGCGCATAGATAGCGCTATATCTTTTTATTAGAGTGCCGTTTATCTTTCTTTAAAGAAGCGCTAGTGGCCTGCAGCACGTAGCTGCACTGTGTGGGATTTACCCACTGCCCCTGTATTATAGAGAACAGACTGTACTACAGCCCTTCAAGCTGACCCTCTTGACGGAATTCTCTTTTCACAGATCAATACCCACTTGGACCAGACTCTGAAATCTCCTAGAGTCCCCCCCCCGCCCTCGGCTGAGACATGTCCGAGCTCCATAGGGCTGTCAACTCAACCCCCCCCCCCCACACATTGTTCTGATGAAGACCCTTTGTGACCAGTCTATGACTGCCATAGCTCTGACAGACATGCTTTTAACTTTTTTTTTTTTTAAACTTTGCTGCCGATTGAATTTGCACTTCATTGGATTTTAGCCTGCATTTAAAATGTTTGCTACACGTACCAGAGGCTGCTTGCTGCTCACGCTAGTGCACCCCAGTCAGTCACAGCAAATGCCGTTTGTGTGGTCACCACTCAATTCTGGGAGTGAGGTGTTTCGAGTGGTGAGCTGGCTAGTTGCCCACGCCTCACATCCTTCATAAACCATAAGAGCGGGCACGCAGGGGACGCGCGAAGCGGGCGCGCCGTCTGCATGCCGAAGGTGGCCAAATGAAAGTCCATCTGCGCCTGGCCCGGGCCTAGGGCAAGGACCCCTACCCAAAGTAAAAGAAATCCAGTTAGGCTAGTTTACAGTAGCAATGAAATACTTTAAACTTAGGACTAATCCACACTGCCCTATACTAAACCCGCTGTCTGATGTTAAACACTGCTCAAGTTGTGAACTTCTCTTTAACTATACGCTGAGTGAAACGTTAACTCTGCATTGCCCGCATACCAGTAGGGAAGCAAATAAAGTGGTCGAAGCAGCCCTAATCAATGCACGGTCCTTAGTGAAAAAAATATGAAGTAGCTAGCCTAATTGTAATATACAGCAGGTCTAGGTCGTGAGTTTGAGACTTTGGCAGATGAAGCCTCAAGGTGTAGATCTGGCACTGGCTCTCCCTGGGGGTTATACGATAATTTGTGCAGATAGGAAAGGAAAACGAAGGGGATGGCTAGCCATTATCTGCAAAGAAGACACAGGCTAGGGGCTCGGCTACATGTAGCAGCCCAACTGCGAGACCTTATCATTCCAGATTGCCAATACTAAAAACTATACATTTGAAGGCCTTCTGCTTTATAGACCGCCAAAGGCAAAAAAAACCCTGCCACAACTACTTGGTCCTTTCCTAGAGTCCAGTATAAAAAGGGGTAGATTATACTATACTGGGGAACTTTAACCTACACCTAGAAAAAGACAGATAAAAGCACGCTATTAATCTCGGAGACAATGGCCAGCTGTTTCCCCGACACAAATGGTCCAGCAGGATACACATAGCTGTCATACACTGGATGGGATTTTCTCCTCCAATACTAAATATTGAAATAATTCGGTCCCATGGTCGGACCACAAAGTGAAAAAATTATCCTTGACGATAGAAGAACAGCAAAGGCAACCCAGGCAAGGCATTCTATCTACCAGGACTGGGCTAAAATGGACACTCAATTTACAGGAACAACTCTATGACCATACTGGAATTAGGCTCTAATAATACAGCCACCGATCAAGTAAACACCTGGATTAAGTCAGCAGTCTTCATTGCTGCCCCCATAAAAAAGAAACTCAGGAGGAAAAATATTTCAGAACCTTGGTTCTTGGAGGCAAATGTTACAAAAGTAGACTTGTAGGAGGGCCAACTATGAGGTAGAGGCTAAAGAAACCTACTGTAGGACTTTGGCAACTTATAGAAAAAAATTAATAGTTGAAGAAAAATGTGCCCATTTTACAAAGAAGATAAGTGAGGCTAAAAATTATAGTAAAGAACCGTTTGCCACAGCTAAAATGTAGACAAATCTCGCCTCAAACAAACAGAAGGTAGCACTGTCCTATGTAAGACGCTGGGCCATTTTTCCGTTGACAAAGTGAAATTAGTCTATGAATCCGTTATTACCACCAACAGCTCTAATTCGTCACAAGCAAAGGTACACCCTACCTAACCCTTGCAGGGAAACAAACTGGGACTCTAGGGTTTCGGTTTGTTACCCAGTCAGTAGAACAGATACGTCAAATAATAATGACAACCAAGTCAAGAGGCCCTACGGACCCTAGTCCACCTAAGGGGCTACATCTGTTCCCAGAGCTACTCCGCAAACAACTTCAGTTGCTTTTTGCAAAGATAATACAGGGGAGTGGTTTCCCAGATGCTTGGAAACTGCATCTGTCCTGCCTCTGCTAAAAGAGCCCAATCTGGATCCGCTAGACCCGGAAAATTACAGGCCAATTTCAAGAATACCCTTTACGGCAATAGTGCTGGAAAAGCTTTTGAATTAAAAGCTGGCTGGTTCTCAGTTCTACCCATGCCTTAGATCAATCACAGTATGGGTTCAGGGAGGAACACAGGACAGAGACAGCACTGATCTTAGCAGCAGAGGAGCTCAGGAGTACTGGATGCAGGTGGGAAGACTGCCTCGGTTCTTTTAGATCTATTGGCAGCCTTCAACACGGTTATCAGGATATACTCCTGACCAGTCTAGCAGAACTGGGAATGCATGACTCAGCACTCGCATTGCTATCATCGTTCCTGGGGGGGAAGAAAACCTTTGCAGTTAAACGAGGGGAGAATACTCTCAATCTTTTCAGTCTCCTTGATGGGGTGCCACAGGGATCTTCCCTGAGCCCCACCCTCTAATATATATGTTGCCCATTAGCAGCTATCAGAAACTGGGTTACTCCCCAGTTTCCTACGCCGATTACACCCAAATAGTGTTACAAAAGGGGGTGGTAATGGACGGAGCATCTGAACCAATCAAACACTCACACCCAGTCAAAAGGTCTGGGTTTAATCCATCACCGTTCTTTAGCCCACTCTGCCACCCAAGTTCAGACATGGCTATATGCAAATCAGTCCGACCCTGTGCCTCATGGAAACAGTCCAGCCCGAACTGTCAAGCCATGCCTTCTCTGGACCAGAAACAAGCTTCCGAGGACCGGTTTCTGGCATTCCAGCCGTCTTCAGGCTGGCTTGCTTGAATCCAGTGGCAAAGTGAGCAAGGGACTCACGTCTGAGCATACCCTGCCACACTCATGGCGGCCAAAAGCGGTACAAAAGGGGGTGGTAATGGACGGAGCATCTGAATCAAACACCCAGTCTTTTGACTGAGTTTGATTGATTCAGATGCTCCGTCCATAAACACCCCCTTTTGTACCACCCAAATAGTGTTGTCAATCTCCAACAATTGAGACGAAAC
Organism: Lissotriton vulgaris; assembly: GCF_964263255.1. NCBI lineage: Eukaryota > Metazoa > Chordata > Amphibia > Caudata > Salamandridae > Lissotriton > Lissotriton vulgaris. Next base: position 1,574,021,859 of record NC_141695.1, on the reverse strand, counting down.
AGCAGACAGGTTTAGTAATTGCATGGAACAAGTCAACCGTTGGATGCCACCAAACGGTCTAAAATCAAACGGTGATAAAACAGAGGTCATGCCACTGGGGGCGTTGCCCAACATTTGGGCGCACAAATGGTGGCCTGACAGTTTGGGCAAATGCCAGTCACTGGTGGACAAAGTTAGGAATTTGGGCTTTGTATTTGTTACCAAACGAACATTAAGCCCATATTAAAATCTCCTCCTCAGTGTGGTATATTCTGAAGTTGATAACAAAAAGGCTCTTGCCGTTTATTCCTGTAGAAACCTGTAAAACTTTGATAACCATGCTGGCTTTGTCCAGGTTGGGCTACGGAACGCTCTGTATGCTGGGCTACAAAATCAACTGCTGTTAAAACTTCAGCGCCTTCAAAGTGCTGTAGCTAGGTTAGTCCTGGACATCACCAGGTCTGAGCCAGTGGCCCACAGACTAAGAAACCTCCACTGGCTCACGATTGAGAAAAAGATACCGTTCAAGTCAGCCTGCCTGGCATACAAGGCTTTTCAGGGGGATGGGTTCCCAATTTCTAAAAAACTAACTTGAAGCAGTATGAACCGCCAAGGAAACTCAGATCAAGCGATGCAAAGCTGATTAATACTCCCAGATTTAAGCAATTGAGATGGTGAAGGGGGGTGGGGGGGTTATGAGAAGTTTTCTGCTGCATACAGCAGAGACCTGGTACCAGTTACCACTCAATAAAAAAATAGCCCTTCACTGCTATTATTCCGAAAGGCTGTAAAAACCTGGCTCTTCTCAGCATAGCTTGAATTCCATCTCGGGCAGTACCAGTCTTCATGCATTTGACTCAGCGCCAAGATGCCTTGGGGCATTAGTGTGCACTATAAATTTTATATCTTATCAAACCGGGGCACCACTAGGGTTGAAACGTTGACATATTCCAGGTCCAGACCTACCAAGACTCCATAGAACGGAAGATAGGAGTCGCTGGTGTGAACACATTATCTGGCTCATCACCCACTGGTCCATAGAAACCATGACCACCCTGTATATACTGTACACTTGTTGAGCACTATTGTCACATAATCACCCCATATCCATGTAAATATTTCTTGTTGACAGCATCCGTCTACTGTGATTATCTATGATAGAATCAATTCTGATAAAAAGAAAAAGGTACAAGCCTAAAATTTCTGTCCTAATTTCCTTAAAGAGATATGTGTTCTTACCCCACAGGCATGTTCTAGAGGTTGCTTCCGTTATTACATATGCACTACGAGCAACATTAATGAAGGTACTTTCTATCCGACAGAACTACTTGTTGTTTAATTGATACTTAAACAGGTTGTGAGGGACACAGGGTTACCCCATTATTATCTAATCATGTTTATTTCTCCCAGCTGTACCGCTGAGGTGGACAGCAACAACGTCTTAGGTAATTTCTGAGTCCCCATGGGGCTCTTTTAGCATGTGTAGTGCCAGTGCTTGTTTGGTGGTTTCCAGCCGTCCGTCGAGAGCGCAGGCAGCTGCAACCTTTGTGGACAGTTTCATTTAGAGTCCTAGAGAGGGGCTCTGGGGGCACCTCAGTGCCAGGGCTCATTTTCACAGCTGCCCAGCAATTGGTGGGCAGCTGCCACAGTTGCCAGTTGGCCAAGGGCCAGTTTGTGTGGGCACCCCAGATTAATGTACACTGTTCATGCTAATTAATGCCTAAGGTGATTCATGTGTTCTATGCTAATGTGATTCATGCCTGATATGACTTAGGCATCCTATATTTTAGGATACAGGAGCTAGCTCAGTTCAGTATTGCGCCAGTAGTTCCTGGTTGTGCTCAACAGGTACTAGTTGTGCTCTACAGGTACAATTGGGGATTTGTGATGGTTGCGACAGTGGCCCTGTCGTGTGTAAATAGTCCTCTGTAAATACTGCCTAGTGCCAGTTGGCACAGTGTACATTGTGTGATTATGATCTAATGTGTTTGACAATACAAACAATACAAAGGCTATTTTTGATATGACCTTATATGGAGTTACTTTTGTGGTGTGCCTAGTGGGTGTGGCGCTAATGCTTTATACATTGCATCTGGGATAAGCCCAACTGCTCATGCCATGCTACCAAGGGGGTAAGTGGGGGTTATCTTTGGCGTGTAACTCCCTTGCCCTGACTGGAGTGGTGTCTCTGCCTGGCTTTGGCGCAAGCCCTAGCCAGCCAGAGATCCCATTTCTAACATCATACTAGGTAACTATACTAAATCTGTATTTTGCGCTTGTGCTTTTCTCTATCCTCTCCCTTTCATGCAGTGTCATTTCAAAGTATAAATGAACATATCTGGATTGATTATTTCAGTCTTCCTTCCTATGAGAGATGGAGTTTATTCTGCACTGTGCAAGTGGTTCACAGGAATTTTACTCAAAGATAAAAAAAAAGTTAATACAACCTGACTCATCATTTCCAGTGTGCAAATATATTGAAATACTATGTAATTTCACCATCAACTAGTTCCAACTAATGGTTCATTGGCCAGAGGAAAGAACTTTTGGTAATGAAAGATTAGATAGGGACTAGAAATACCTAATCTTGAGGATAATAAAACATGACCCTAGAGGTTACTGCCAGCGTGTTGTAAATGAATTTATGGGCACAGGTGAGTATGTGGTGTTAGATTAACTGGTGCCGGTAACCCACTGGAACACAGCTAAGGAACTGTGGTTGTGTTGAGTGGTTTCGGTTTCAAATGGGTGTGGGTAGTAGTTAAGAATCTTGGGACCGTCGCTATGATAACAAATTGCTTTTATTATGGAAGAAACTAGAAAAAGGTATGCCTAACGCCATTAGCACTAATGGAGTGAAATTGGTTTTCTGAAAAAAATTAGTAAAAAAATTAAATAAATGAGCTTGGGTCCAATACACAGAACACTGGTTTGGTGAACAGGATGAATCTCATGATCACAGGTAGTAGGTAACCTATAAAAAGGAGGAAAGTGAAGTCCATTCTTGTGGGCTCACCATAAAGCTCCTAACGCGGCAGCAGGCAAGTATCCTTTTTATGATTGGCAGGGAAGGATGCCTAGTTCGAGATTTTCCTCTTTACGTTTGGACAGGAGGAAAGGAAATCAATTAAGCAGTCTGGATATTGAGAGGTGCGACCATGAAGAACCAGCAGACAACAAGGTATAAGATAGATGAGGTAGCATTGTGAAGACAGAGTGCTGGGGAAAAAACTAAGATTGGGGGGGGGGGGTGGGGGGGGGGAAGAGTAGTGGCGAGGAAGAGAAGAATGGCCCATCCAAATTCTCCAGTCGACAGAGGGGCGTGATAGTGTAGAAGAAAAAAATAAGTGTGCCTTGACTCTTTAGAGGTCCAGAGGACATTGGTACTGCTGCATGCAAATAACAGTGAGAAATAAAAAAGTAGGGTAAGGTTATATCACTTCTCATTTTTGCATTGGTCTAACTATATTGCTATGTAGAATATGGTCTTTTGTTAGTATGAAGGGTTTTGAGCATAGAGTATTTTTGACTGAAATGGACTTGGTCACCAAGTTCTGTGCGCCATCTCTGGATGCGTTAGGACAATTATCCCAAGTTAGCGTCTTGACAAGTTGAATCTAACCTTAACCAAGCAGGACTGAGTTTGCACTAAAGTACTGGTAAATTTATAAATCTAGTTTCACCGTTTTTTTTTTTTTTTAGAGCAGGAAGCCTAGATATAGGATGGTGACGGGGGGGGGGGGTGACTGGCTCTAGCCCCTTCTCGCGTTGCATGCAATGAAACCGTAGCATAAATAGCTGTGTTGCCACCTTGAAGTAAAGGGCACATTAATTCCATTCTAGCATAAAATAAATATATTTGGCATGACACCATGCTTAATGCATGGTCTCCGCAGTATCATCACTCACCAACATAATAAAAGCCAGCCCGGGCGAGTTCACTCGGCAGCACCTTGTCCTTCGGCCAGCCGCTGAAAGAGTACTCCCGCTTCCATTCGCGTGCCATGTCCGGGCGCGCTGCGTGGTTTAATAATCTGGAGGCCTCCGGGCTCCTTCTCCGAAGTCCATCCATCCAGTCCGGGCTTCGACCCACTGGCTGATGCTTGGGGATGTTGCCCACTTCCCTGCCCATGACAAAGTGGCAGTACGGGACGCACTTCCGGTGCTCCTGCATGGCACTTGCCCGAAAGTGCCTGCATTTCAGAATGCCACCACAGGAGAAACACTGGACCCGGTCCTTAGGCCCCACGTAAAATAAGCCAGCGGTGGCCAGCTCTGCGCGAAACGCCTCGGAAGCGGATGGCCACCTTTCGAAGGACCTCAGCCTGTTGAGCTCGCGCTTCATCTTCTCCTGCGTGCAGTCGGGGTTCCTCGCGCCAGCTTGCAGATTCTCGTAGGTCTTCCCAAGGTGCTCGCGCACAGCAGCGAGGACACCTCCAGATTCGATTGAGGTGGAGGAGCGACGTCTGGCACCTCGAGGGGCATCTGGCCGACAGTAGGCGTAGTTACTCATACCGCTTACGCTCAATATGAGAAAGTAGGGGGGTCTCAAGTTTGAGGGCACCAGGCAGGATTCCTACACACCAGTGGCGTGTCTGCTGCAGCGCCCAGTGGATTATCCAAGAAGGCCGATTTAGTCTCTTAAGGTTCCGACAGTGAGAATATACACAGTTCCTAAAATAAAAACAAATATATGGGTTTTAAGGAGATTGGCCAGTAATAGACCCGAACATCGTCACAAATAGCAAGTGGTGAGGGGGCTTGCGCAGAGGGGTGATACCAAAGTCATTAAATAAAACAACCGACTCCAAATACTAGGACCACATCCCCCAGAATGCATTAACTCACTCGTGGACCCTGTGGTAGAGAAATATCCCTATATCAGTAAAGTAGGGAGCAAGGTAATGCAGGAGGTGCACGCACATGACATCTGCAGCGGACTAGTAATTGTTGCATTTTTAGTACCCAGATTTTGGTGTGGGACGATAGGGGAGGCCGGCACATTTACTTGTTTGCCTTGGGGCCCATGACAGCCCTGCGTTATAGGGAGCCAGTTAATAGAGTAATTTAGGACAGATTGAGCATGGGTGGTGGCGAGTTTAGCATCCCTGACAAACAGAAGTCATACCCTACAAACCAACAAATACATTAACCTGTAAGAGCAGAACCCAGAGGCAACTGAGCCCAATGTATGGCTGTATTTTACAGCGTAGTGGTCGGCAGATGATGGTGTAGCATTTATATTTTTTACCTTACACAGGGGTCCCAACTGCCATGCTATGACAAAGCCATCATTAGTACTAATTAGATGGGGTATTTCAGTCAAAACGGATTCACCACCCCCTTCAGGAGTATTATATACATGAGAACTAGTTGCTTACACAAAGACAAACATGTTTGTTAGGCACGAGGAGAGATTAAGTGATCCGCCCAGAATCACAGGATGGTGAGCGTCATTGCGGAGATTCGAACCCGGTTCCCCTTAGGCTCCCCTCTTCCCTAGATTTTAGAGCCACCGCTCTAATCGTTAGGCTACACCCTCTTCCCCGTTAGATGGTGGAAGGTGCAGCAGGTGAAATGAAGAGAAGGCAGCCTCAGTATTCGGCAACCCTAAACTCTTAAGAGAATCTTTAGGGCCATCAGCTTCCTTATTTTATAAATCAAGCACTTATGTCCTACTGCAAAACATTTCTTTAGCAAATTATTATTGTGTCTGCACAGACCTGACAACATGAGAAAAAAGTGCAGAAGAGAAAACGAGAAATCACAGATTGGTACCCTGCAGTTAATTTCAGTCAGATTGCATACACATATAAATATGTCGACAGGCCCTCGTGGCTAGTAAAAGGTTTGTTTTTTAAAGTAGAACAAATGTATATTTTGCCAGGCATTGGAAATTAATCACCAAAATAACTAGGTACGAGCGAACTAAACCAAAAAGTATGTGCCATGCCACGCCACATAAAAAGAGAACATTGTTAAGCAAACATTAAGCACAAAAGCAGTGGAAAAACAACTCCACAAAATTAAGCAAGCAGATAAAACGCACGAATGCTCTCAAAACGTTAAAGAAAAACAAAAAAAATCATCCACAGCTCTGAAACACAAAACGTTACCGGCAAAGAAGAACTCGCCAAACGAATGAACTGACGAGGCCACATCCACTTCCTTTTACATGAATTACCTACCCCACGTGATCACTATCTGGTCCACAGAATGCCTATTCGTCCCAGGTGAGGCCTATTCATTGGTCCTTAATGGACACAGACTCCAATATCGATCTTTAAAGAGATAGCGTCATATCCACAGCATCCAGGCGCTGTAGTTAAAATGTGGGACGGAGCAGGTGCTCACAGCAGGGACAGCCTAGACTAGGTGATAGCGTGACGTGAGCAAGGTGTTGGTGTTTCTTTATGGATTTGTGGAATGCATGGAAGACTTTCTAGGCGCCGAGAGCTGAGAAACTGTCAGTCTCGGGAGAACGAATTGCACCGTGTCCCAAGTACCCGTTATTTACTCTACCCAGGGTTCTTTAAACTTAATGATGCATTATGGGGGTTGTAGTTTAGGGTCGCTTCGGTTGAGCCAATTGTGCTAGTGCTTAATTTCACAACATTTTTGCAAAAGCAAATGACAGGGCAGGATTCATGGTGGATTGGAATCGTCCTGTGTCTTTTAAATCATATTTGGTCTTTACTGCTTTCTAGACAACAGACTAAATCGGCCTCCTTAGATAAGTGGGCACTGCAGCAGCCCCGCCACTGGTGGGATGGAATCCTGCCTGGCACCCCGAAACTTGAGGAGCCCCTATTTTCTCGTATAGAGCGTAAGCCGTATGAGTAACTACGCCCATTGTCTGCCAGATGCCCTTCGAGGTGCCAGGCGTCGTTCCTGTGCTCGAACTGATGGTTTCCGCTAGGGTGACCAACTGGCATAGGTGCAAATTCAGGACGGTGAGTGTAAACATTCAGGACAAAGGGTCAAAATTCAGGACAAAATTCAGGACAAAAGGTCAAAATTCAGGACAAAACTTCGGGACAAAAGGTAGGTTTTACAGATACGTCAGAGGTGGTCGCGCAATAGTATATATGTAAGTAAACAGACAACCAAGTCAAAATAGGTTTATATTAGGTTGAGACAATCGTACACTTCACGGTTTTTCAGTATGGCTGCAGCTTGCTGCCTTAGACAATTCAAAATTCGCATCTCACTCCAGCAGGTACATCAATCACCAGACAATGGTGAACCACACCTGAATATAAGTAAAGCCGCTTTTATTGTTGATTGAAAACTACTGGATATATAAGGAACTTTGGAGTGCCAGCCCCCTGTAACAAAACAGCCAGTGCCAGCCTCTCAGGGAAACACCTGATGCCCAGTCCGGCCAGTCCTGCCTTGCTATCACCCTTCAATTGTGCCCCTCATCTTCGATTAGACCGTCTCTCATGTGTATTTAATTTCTCTTATAGTGTTACTCATCCCAATTATGTAGGGCAGGGTGTCGGAGTGCGTTACATCACACACATTATATAGAGACAATGACTCATATTAACGTGAAAGTCATTGTATAGGAAATGCTACTTAAGATAATGGGTGCTACAAGGTGTAATTGTTCTTTTATCTATTATTCAGTCTTTCACCATTCATTCTGTCCTTTCATCTATGTGCCCATTTATATCCAAACATATTCAACCAATTGCAAACCTATCCACCATATATCCTTCCATCCATCATTACACTCATCCATCCCTCCATCCACCCTTTCAGTCATCCATCCATTATTCATCTACCCACCCTTTCACCCCATCCATCTGTACAGTCATCCATCCACTCTTTCACCCATCCATCTATTCCCTCATCCATCCAGCCATTTACCCTTTCACCCATCCAGCCATTCATTCATTCACTTACTCATCCACCCATTCACCCTTTCAGTCATTCATCCTCCCTTTCTCTCTCCATCCCCCTTTCACTTATCCATCCATCCATCCATCCATCATCTACCCATCCATCTACTCATCCATTCATTTATTCCATCCATTGATCCTATTACTCATCCATCCATTCACTCATCCATCCATCCGTTCTCTCATCCATCCACCCTTTCACTTCTTCTCTCATCTATTCATCCTTTTGTCCATCTACCCCTTTCACTCATCCATCCATACATTCACCCTTTCACTTATCAATTCAATCCATTCATCCTTTCAGTCATCTATCCAGCCATTCACTCGCCCATTTTCTAAGCTTTCACTCATCCATCCATCCTTTCATACACCCATCCACCCTTTTACCCATCCATCTACCCTTCCACCCATACATCCATCTATTTACCCTTTCCCTCATCCATATTCCCACTCATCCATCCATCCTTTATTTTATCTATCCATTCACCCTTTCATTCATTCATTCATCCATTCAGTCATCCATCCAGCCATTCACACATTCCTTCACTTATTTACTCACCCACCGTTTCACATTATGAGCTGAGCCTTTGTCTACAGAGTTGCAGACAGAAGAGGCCCATCAAGAACTTCACCTTGCCGTAGTTCCTAAAGCAAGGGGTGGGGTGGGGTGGGGTGGGGGAAAGTTCACTATGCCCCTGCACATAGGCAGTCTGAAAACTTAGAAGTCATGAGTCATGCATGATGCACAGTGCCAGGATGTGAGGTGACTGTGACATGGTGTTGTTTCCAGGGCTTTAAGTGGTGTAAAAAAACTGGGGGGTCTCTTCAAAGGGGGTGTTCGATGTAATTAAGGGCGTAGTTTAAAACACCTAGGCTAAAAATCAGCGCTAGCGTAGTGTTCCTCCCGACTGGTATTATGTTGTTTATGTCTTTGCATCCAGATATATATATATAAAACAGCAAGTATCATTACACCAACAAAAACCAGCACTATTGGCTTTGTCAATGGTTGTCAGTTGCTTAAAATAAAGAAAAAAGCAGCAACCATGGCTTAGTTGGATATAATATTGAAAATACTTCAGTTAAAAAATGATGAGACAGTGAAAGAACGATAACCCGTTCTATTTAACTTATTTTACAGGCTTCTTTATATACACTGTTTTCTCACGTTGCTAAAGTTGCAGCATTAGCGTTTTGCTTTTTATTTTACAGAATGCCCTGCTGTACACTGAGGCAGGAGGAGGCCGCCACATGATTTACCAGCCCAGACTGCCCCATTGACATTCTGTATGTGGCAATCAGCCCCATACAGAATGACAATGGGCGGGGAGGGGCTGCTCTTTTGCTCAAGGAGGAGCGCAGGCCGCCCCATCAGGAAGGTGAGGCCTCTCACAGGGGAGCAGTGCTGCTCCTGTGATGGCCAAAATTACAGACAAGAGGCGTCCGTAAAAGGATTCCTCACGGACAACGTTCGTGAGACCCAAATTACGGACTGTCCGTGAAATTTACGGACGGTTGGTCACCCTAGTTTCCGCTCTGTCCGCGAGCACATTGGGCATACCTACCAGAACCTGCATGATGGCGCGAAGAACAAGGACTGCACGCGAGCCCTACAGGCTGAGGTGAGGTCCATCGAAAGGTGGCAATCAGCCGCCCAGGCGTTTCGCGCAGAGCTGGCCATCGCTGGCTTCTTTTACATGGACTGGGCCCAGTGCTTCTCCTGTTGGGGCATTTTGAACTGCAGAATCTTTCCAGGAAGTGCAATGCAGGAGCCACGAAAGTTCATCCTGTCTTGCCGCTTTGTCATGGCCAACATACCCAAGCAGCCGCCAGTGGGTGGAAGTCCAGACCCTTGGGGTGGACCTCAGAGTATGGGCCCAGAGGCCTCCAGATTAAACAAGGCAGCACGCCCAGGCATGGCGCGCGAATGGAAGCAGGGATATCTTTCCGTGGCTGGCCAAATGACAAGCTGCTGCCGAGTGAACTGGCCAGGGCTGTTTTTCTTATATTGGTGAGTGAAGACACTGCGGAGACCATGTCTTAAGCATGGCGTTGTGCCACTTCTTTTTAATGCCAGAATTGAATTAATGTGCCCTTTACTTCAAGGTGGTTACACAACTGTTTGTGCTGCTGTTTCATTGCATGAACGTGGGGAGGGGCTAGAACCAGCCACTCTCCTATGACCTACAGTCACCACCTTGCCTACTTCTATCTAAGCTTCCTGCTCTTAAAGAACAATGGGAAACAACTGAATTTTACATTTACCAAAATCTGAAGTGCAAACCTAGTCCGGTTTGGTTATGGTTGGATTCAACTTGTCAAGACGTACACTTAGAATCATGTATTCCCTGCCGCTCTGTCTTAATGCATCCAACACTTGTTTGCAAAGTAAATTTCAGTAAAAAAAAAATCTATGTACAAAAGATCAAAACCCTTCATACTTTCAAAAGACCATATTCTACATGCCAATATAGTATTTGAAGTTACGTACCCCGACGAAGTAGCAGGATGACAACTTTGGTAATACTCAGCAAGGCCACAGAATGACTAAAGTTTAATTTTGGGCACTGTCACCCAGACACTGTTAATACCAACTTGAACCTTATTTATTTATTTATAAAGTTTTATATAGCGCGAACAAGATCCTGAGGGATATCAGAGTGCTTTACAACAGGATGGGAGGAAGGATATAAATGCAATATCGACATCAGAGAAGATTACCAAACAGGAATAGTAAAAAAATTACAAGACAAATGAATCAAGGAGATTAATACAATAAACAGGTATATAGCGGTCTACACAGGGGGGCATAATATGCAGTAAGGAAGAGCCAAATTAAATAAAGGTACAATGATTGTAGGATCAGTGACTTGGTGCAGGTGAACCTAGCTAAATTAAGGTAAGAATTTTTCATTTGGAATCTTTTAGCCTCCAGTTTGAAATCAGTCATTGAGGAGATTCTGCGAACTTCCGGTGTAAGAGAGTTACATATCTTTGGGGCAGCGCTGGAGAAGGCTCTGGAACAGGTTCTCTTTTTGCTAAGGATGAGTGCTTTCAAGAGGAAAGTGTTAGCGTTTCTTGAGGCTCTGCAACCACAGGATAGTTCAAGCTTTTACACTAGGTACCTTGGAGGTTTGAGATGCAGGGCTTTGTGCGCCAGAACGGTAATCTTTAACTGAATTTGAGCTTTGTAGGGCAAGCATTTTAGAGAATTTAGGACTGGGGATATGTGCTCATTTCATTTGGTACCTGTGACCAGCCTAGCTGCAGCGTTCAATGATGCCCTTAGTGGAGCCAGGGTGTATTTGGGAAGGCCAAATCCTTTTGTGGAAGGAATGGTTTGATATTTCTAGGTGTCCTCATCAAGTGATTAGCTCCCTTACACGCATTGCTGATATGGTTTTTCATATTCAGGTGTTTATCCAGGGTGATTCCAAGTGATTTTTCTGAGTCTATGATGAGAGGGGTGCAGTTGAAAGTAGTGAAGTGATTCGTCAAAAGGTCTAGCTTGAAGATGTGGTTTGGGGGAGAGATGAGAAGGAATTCAGTTTTGGAGGTGTTGAGCAGGAGATGCTTCTCAGTTAAACAATTTTGAGTAGACGAAAGGGTAGTGTTGAGTGAGATGATGTTATCCAGGGATGAGATTTTCAAATAAACTTGTGTGTCGTCCACAAACATATGGAAGAGAATGTTCGTGGACTTTAGTGAATTAGCTAATGGTTCCAAGAAAAGGTTGAAGAGGATAGGAGATAAGACGGACCCTTGGGGGACACCCATGAGTACTGTAGAGGGCTGGGAGAGGGAGTGGTTTGCCTTGACTCTTTGCGATCTGTGATGGAGGAAGGACAAGAACCATTGTAATACCCGACCAGAGAAACCCATCCTGTTCTTCAGAACCTTCAAAACCTTGTTTTATACCTTCTCCTTTTGGGTGACCTAAATCCATAGACCCCATGCTGAAATGACATTTCTCTGCTGTAGTTGTTGAGCCTCAATTGATGGTCCCCTCTAAACTCTCACTCTCACTGCCTCGTGTCCCTAAACTCTGTCACATTGTACTGTTTTTCCGGAACGTAATGAATTATTTTCGACAAAGACTTAATCTGTCTAAAACATGGTCGCTGATCAGGCTAAAATGAACATCACTCAAAGAAATCCTAACACGCTAAGAGGTTTATGAACAAACCAAAGTGTTTTTGCTTTCCTCAAGCATCCCCTAATTGTAGGCAGATGTCAACTTCATGCTAAAGGTGCTTGATCAGTGTAGCCAATGTTACTAAAATCAAGACGGTCTGTACAACTAAAATATTCTGCTGAGGTTGGGTAGATCTGTACACGTTAAATTGCCTTGGCTGTGTGTTATGGGCACAAACCTGCCTCAATTTCCACGCTTTTGTAACTATTTCAACTGATCATTCATATCAATCAATCAGGGGTTTGTAGAGTGCCGCTGCTCACCTAAAGGGGTCTCAAGGTGCTGAAGTAGGGAGGGGGGGTGCAGCTCCTCGATGTTCACAGTGATTCACCGAAGCGCAGGTCTTGAGGTCTTTCAGGAACTTGGAGAGTGGAACTTGGCGAGTGTTGTTGTCTGTCGGAGGTGGAGAGGGAGGGTGTTCCATGCACTGGCCGTGAGGAAGGAGAAGCAGCAACCTCCTGTTATGGTCTTCTTGATACTTGGTACCGTCGCAAGGGAGAGCTGGGCTGAGTGGAGGGATCTTTGGGATGCGTGGAACAAAAGGCGGTGGTTCATGTAGGCAGGTCCGGAGTTGGGGAGGGCTTTGGGGAGTGGGTGAGAAGTTTGAAGGTGATTCTCTTCTCAATGAGGAGTTAGTGTACTAGTGCCCACAGGTTTTGGGTGATGTGGCAGTGGCGTGGTAGGTTGAGGACTAGTCTGGTGGATGTGTTCTGGAGTTTGAGGGTGAGGTTCTTGTTGGTCCCGGCATAGCGTGTGTTGCAGTAGTCCAGTCTGCTGCTAATGACGGCGTGGGTGACGGTTTTTCTGTGTTTGAGGGTAATCCAGTTGAAGGTCTACCAGATGAGACGAAGGGTGTGGAAACAGGAGGAGGTGACAGCATTGATTTGACAGTCGATTCTGAGTTTGTTCGGAGTCCAGCTTGTTTCCGAGGTTGAGTGAGAAATCAGTGGGGGAGGAAGGGGTCCTAAGAGCAGGGGGCCACCAAGTGTCATTCCAGGCATCGGGAAGTGGGCCCATGATCAGTACTTTGGTTTTGTCCACATTTAGTTGTAGGCAGCTGTTTTTCATCCCCTTGTCGACTGCTTCCATTCCTTCTTGAAAGTTATGTTTGGAGATGTTGGATAGGGAGATGATGAGTTGGGCATCGTCGGCGTACAGTACGATGTTGAGTCCGTGTGATATAACGATGGATGCGAGCGGAGCCATGTAGACGTTGAACAGGGTGGGGCGAATGGAGCATCCTTGGGGGACTCCACAGCTGGTTGGAGTGGGATCCGAGAAGAAGGGAGGGAGTCTGACTCGCTACTTTCTGCCGGAGAGGAATGAGCTGTTCCCTTCTAGGGCTTTGTTCCCGATTCCTGCGTCGTGGAGTCTTCGGGCTAGGGTGCAGTGTGAGACTGTGTCGAAGGCTGCGGAGAGGTCCAAGAGGTTGAGGGCCACAGTCTCTCCTCTGTCGAGGAGGGAATAAGTTGTCTGTCATGGCAAGGAGGGCGGTTTCAGTGTTGTTGTTCTTCCTGAAGCCTGCTTGGGAGGAGTCCAGGATGTTGTTTGCTTCAATGAAGTAGACGAGTTGACTGTTGATGGCTTTTTCACTGACTTTCGCTGGGTACAGGAGTAGAGAGATCGGTCTAAAGTTCTTCCGCTCGGTGGGGTCCACCGAGGGTTTTTTCAGGAGAGGGCTGTTCTCTGCGTGTTTCCAGTCATTAGGAAAGGAGGCGGTCTCGAAGGAGTGGTTGATGATACATCTAAGTCCGGGGGCGATGGTGTCTGCTGCTCTGTGGTAGAGGTGGAGGCAGGGGTCAATGGGGGCCCCAGAGTGGGTTGCCTTCATAGTCTTCAGGGTGTCTTCGATGGTGTGGGCAGTCCCGCTGTCAAGTGTCGGCTGCGTGGTGTAGGGAACGGTGGATGTAGGTTCCATGAGTAGGTTTGCGTAGTCGAAGTTGTCATAGATGGAAGAAGACGCTGAGTCCGTCACCTATGACCGAACATTGCTCTCCCTTGTACAACGAGTATTAATTTAAAAATGTAAAAAACTACTTTACTAGAGTTGTCACATGTGAAGCATTTGACTTCACCGTTCATTGCACACTCTTTAATACATTTTGGCAGAATCTTTTTTTTTTTTTTTACTTTGCTCCATGACCAGACAGCACATGTTTTCTTTTACACACACTGCCATACATCCTGTTCAGTCAACACCTGCAGACTATGTTTATTTGCTAGTATTTCTTTTCACTTAGGGTTACTGGTGCCGCAAAGCAATTGATCCCTAATAAGTGCATTCATTTTATACTTGAGTTGGGTGAATTGATACATTATTCAAATGGGCCATAATTTACAATTTTTACTTGTTTGCGTTGTACCCTGGGAAATAATTTATCTTGAATACCACTTATTCCCAGTCCAAAACACATTTGAAGCATTCAAATTGCTATCTTAGACATCATGGGGTTCTCACATCCCCCCTCACCCCACAGCTAATACAGGGTGCTTTGAAGCTCCATCTGTCAACCCCTCTGAATCGTGTAGTAGATTAGTTTTCTTGGATGTACTACTGCCTCCTAAAGCTTATCTAGCTTATTATTTCAGCTAAGCAATAGTGATCTATCCACTTTAAATGGAAAACCCTGGGAGCTGGGTACTGCAACATGCTTGCTGCTGTTATCTTAAATACTATTTGATAAAAAATATGAGTTGTCTAAACTAATCCTTCATCACTGCACACCTTTGGACCAATGTGCAATCCTTCTTTAAAGTACTTTGCACAGGTGCGGTTCATTAAATGTGTATAATTTTTTCGATGCAAGTCATTTGGTAAGACATCAAAATTCCTATGAAAATCTTACTCCTACATGCAATGATAATCAATTGCAGATGTACAGCCTAGAGCTGCGGTATCGATGGGGCCCAGATTTGGTACTATGAACATTTGTTTTTGTTTTGCTGATTTAGTTAGGGTTTCTGGTCTTTTGTCAGCCAATACGCCAAATTCTCTTAAGAACTTAGAGTGAGAGTATTCTTCTTTAAGAGACTGCAACTAAGGAAAACAAAGGTGGAAGCAGATTCACGTTTTCCAATTGTTCCAGTTCAGAGAGCAGAGACCGTTGGAGCGTCGGTGCAAGCCGTCTGTGACTGTCCTGTGTCCATGGCCGCTAGATCGTCAGATCGCCAGAATGACCCCTTCCCGGGTCGGTCCACGGACCTCACTCCAATTTCACTGATCTCTCACGCGGACCCCGCTTAAAGGCTTAAGGCGTCTTTCAGCTCCTGACCCCCATTCCTCGGCCCCCGGCTCCCATCACAGTGAGCGTACCTGAGCGGAGCAGTGTTTCTCCGCCTACCCATCTCCGTCTGCCCGGCGGCAGATGTGCTCATCTGCACTTATCAGCCACGTGTGAGCCAGGTGAACCCCTGTAGTGGGGCGAAAGGGGTGCCCAGGTGGGTCTGGCGGGAGATCGTGTTTCAGGGGGGCTTCTTGTGGCCCTCGTGGTTTTTAGCCTACAGCTGCGGCAAGGAGTGAAAGAGTGGGAGCCAGAGCCAGGAGCAGGAGACATTGAGGAAGGAGGCATTGAGAAGAACCGGGGCACTGCGGGCCTGCGCTGTGCCTGTGCTTCTCAGGCAGCACTTCCCAGCACTTCCCACCTGAGGGCACCGACCTATCCACCGCCGCTTCCCTCATGCGGCCCGGTAATTCATAATAACTTACAACAGGCGAGGCTATTGACTGTAGGTGCAGTTGTGGGCGCTGTGAGGCTGAATCTCTCCCTCTTAAGAGAGTCTGTGGAGCCTGTGGAGAAAGTAGAGCAGGTGCAGAGTTGCAGAGGAGCAGAGAACCAGACTCCCTGTCCATCATGTCTCCTACCTGCCCACCTGCTTGCTTGCTTAGCCTGCCTGCCCACTTAGAGCCAGTGCCAGTGACCCAAAAATCCCAGTGGGATTAAAATAGACTATAATAGGGTATTTTGTAATGCCATCCAGGTGCTTGCGCTCAAACGCAACAGTAGAATCAGTTACAGGACAGTCAGGGCCATCTGCAAGCTCAACAAGTCGCTCAACGGACCATCGTAGTCCCCTTAAACGCCAAAAAACTATCCGGCGAAGGTGATATAGGGAAAAGCTCTCACATCTGAAAACGTACCCACCGGTGATGTCAATGTTCACAAAGGGTGTAAGGTGCTCCAAACATGGTAAGTGGGCAAAGGAAGAGGAAAAGGAGGTACAGGAAGTCCAGGAGATGGACACCCATGGAAATTCAGAGGATGAGGAGGGCGTTCAGTCCACACTCCCAGAGTGTAAAGCGGCCCTGGATCCCTCCATAATTATTCATCATCAGAACAAAGGCAAACACATTCAATTGTCAGCATTTACACAGCCACTTGGTAGAAAGGAATCATCATCATTATCACTATTGGCAGGGTTGGTATCCCTGTTTGATAATCCCTAAGCCACTCCAAGAAGTATTATTGAATGTAATACTGGTCCTTCTCTGATGAATTTGTGTGAGCAGACATTACAGGTGCCACCGTTTATAGATCGTAGCCCTGCACTGGCCAAAATGGAGGACTGTACCCTAGCGGACATTGCTATACAATTGGAAAAAAAGAATTGAAGGCGCACTTGAGAAAAAAGCACCAAGGATCTGGACCTGGAATTGAGAGTGTCTCCGGTTTTATTAGCTGGTCAACCGCATATGCCCACACTGTAAAGTAGTACCCCCACTAGTTTTTCACATGTTCATTCATTAGAATTGTCTGACGTAGGGACATCAGCAGCATTTCTGGATAAGGGGGCAGATAACATCTTGAACTCAGTCGAGAATATACGGGGGGTACCTTAGAGATTTTTTATGCATTGGAGAGAATTCTCTCTTCAATTTTATCTTTGTTAGACAAAGCATGGTAAATTCTGATCATATATTGGAAGTTCTCTCTCCTATTATAATGGGGATCCAAGAACGTAATCAGGTTAAGCAAGCAACAAATAAATTAGCAAAGGTCCCTAATGTAGGTTGTCTCTCATGCCAGACATGTAACAGGGTGTCTGAATAGGGGAATGAAGATAGAGAGTGGGAAGTGAAGGAAGATTCTATAGTTGCACAGCCCAGAGGTAGCCCCCTGGTAAGTTCATATCCAGTCAAGCAACATATAGCGAGTGCCCAGCCTATTAGTCAAGGGGGAAATTGACATTTAAAAGTAACCTTAGTTACGCCCCCATTACGGATATACCTCATTAAAAAAAAAGTATCTCACACAACTCACGCATGACAGGCCCCACGATCAAATCACAGTTAACTGCAGAGTTTGCTAATATTTTAATCACTGCACCCTTAGGGGAGGTACCAGCACCAAGAGAAAGTAACACCTGACATAGGCAGAGGGGAAAGAAGAAGAACAGAGTTTGACGTATCCCAAAATGGAAACAGAAAAAATTGCGGCTCCCTTCTGTAACCGAGGAGTTAAATAGTACAAAATCACCACCAAGTAGGAAGGTTCACGGGGTCTTGGGGCAATCTACATTGAATGTGGGTCATAAAGCAGGGCTAGATAATGGTAATCAGCCAACCTGCTCGAACTCGGTGCTGATTAACCCGTGTAGCAAAGAGGGTCAGGAAGAAAGTGGGACTCCCAAAGTCATCATGGGTGACATTGAGAATCAGAGTCTTCCCCGCAACATTAATCTAGCTAATTATGAAACAAGTAGAGACCCTATACCAGGAAACGTATTGGCAAACTCATACGTCTCTGTATTAGAACAGGGCTTAGTTAGCGGAGGTGCCCCTCTTCTTCCTTGAGGACAGGATACTTTCCCAGTATGGTTTGATCCCGGCCAGGGGAAAGTTGGGGTGGGGGACTTAATCACAGTTTGTAGCAGTAAGAGGGTTATTATTATTATTATTATTATGTTTCTTATATAGCGCCAGAATTGACCCCCGAAGGGGTATCTCCGCGCTTGCCTTGAGAACCCGTCCTGGTTTTTCCCTGTGAGATAGCCCCTACAGGGCATCCCCAAGGTGAAAGCCAGGCATCCCGCCGCCGGGGGGGGGGGGGGGGGGGGGGGGTTGTGGAGATTAAGCAAGCTTAATGCCCAGAGTTGCAGAGTGTGAACCCATGATTAGGTCAGGCACCGAAGCGAGAATTATCGAGTCCATGGACATTTGAGCTCAAGACCCTGCCGTGTCGGGAATTGAACCCTGGTCCCGGGTCTGACCGCTGCTTCAGGGTCTGCCTGCTCTAACCAGGGACCGGTCTTGAGGCCAATTGGCAAAAGGCCCATAACGCATACAGGGCCTGGTGTCAGGTAGGTGAACAGGACTTTGCTCTTTCTTTCCCTGTTCGGAACGGACTCAATGTTACTGAATACAAGTACCCTTCTTCAGTTGTATCAGAAATAAAGGACTTGGGAGCAATGTTCCCTCTAATTTTCTTTCTCTGGGTGTGGCAATAAAGGTGCTTTGTGCACTTCATCTAAGGCTGCGTGCACTGAAGATAAGCAAAAACTTTGCAAGCTACCAAAATTGGTGACATAGTAAGGTGCCATGGGCACTAATGCAAACCAGTTAAAAAAGAACCTTCCCCCGAACACCTCTAGGAATAGGTGCCACTGCATCTTGTGTCCTAATTATTCTACCTTTAAATCCTCTCTAATTGCTATCTCTGTGCCACTATTATTCCCTCCTCGCATCTTTTCTTATCTCTGTCCCCTACTACACCATCTTCTAGCTTGTCTCTATCGCCTTCCAACTTTTTTTTTTTAGATTTTTTTCTCTCCTTGCTCTTCCTTACAATCCTACTTTTCTGTTTCTATTTCCGCTCTGCTTCTCTTTTCCCTTATTCTTTCTCCTCTCTTCAATGTGTGTCCTACTCTTCTCTCTCCCACAAAGTCTCTCTAAACTCCCTGTTATCGCTCAATCCACCCTTACTCTGTCAAATATATATCTTGACTATGCTTCTCACTCATCTTGTTCCTCTCCTTGGCTCCAACCTCATTGTATGCCACCTCTTGGTCTACCTATCCCCTTTAGTTTGTTTTATCCTTACCCTACCCTTTTACCTTCCTTTCTATGTTTTACTCCCCTTTCTTTCTTTTCCTCTCCCTTTCTTGCTTTCTACCTCACTTCCATATCTCATGCTCTCCATACATGTTTCATTTTCTCTCTACAGTCAAATCTCCCCTCTTCCTCACACTCTCAAATCGTATTTCCACTCCAGCTCTCTATTATTTCTGTCCTTCCTGTTTTCTTACTTTCCAATCCCATTATCTGCCAATCTGAAACCGGTCTATAGAAATTTGCCATGCTCAATGCCAGATGCAAAACATTTTTCTCTCATGCTTCAATGTCAAAGACTGAATTCATGTATTTGAAGTTGCCTTATTTGTGATGATGAATAAAAAAGAGGATTGGTTTAAAAGTATTTGCTAGTTTTTAAGATTAAATTTAATGTTTTCTTAACAGTTTTTGAGAAACTATGACTAGAACGTGATGGAGCTCTTTGCTTGAGCATCAAGCCTGGAACCTGTTTCCAGGGCCAGCTTTAGCTCTGATGGTGCCCAGTGTTACACTGTTTGTGGTGCCCCCCAATGACCACCACCACCACAGATCCCCTCACTACCACCCTTTTCCAGTGCTATAATGTAGTAAATAGGTCCACGCTTGAAGGTAGTTTTCATGTAGTTTTATTGAGCAGATAAGTTAAGTCAGGTACAAGCTCAATAGGAGACTTAAGGGACCTAGGGGAGACCATAGGGAGACCATTGGGAGACCCCACCAGGAGCTCCTATCCAGGTGCTCAGCCCATCCAACTGTCACTCTGCAGTCAGAGTACTAACATTCTGACTGTAACATTTATGAACATTCTAAAGATGGTATAAACGCATCACATAGGGAATGATAGGATATTACATCCTCAAGCCTCCATAACTACCCACGCTCTCATGCATTTAATAGTTTTATAGTGCCACTCATATCAGTGAAGGGTGTCAGCGCACTTTACATCAGACACACACATTACACAGAGACAAACAATCATGTGTGTAAATCAGTGTATAGGAAATGTTACATAAGACAGAGGATTATAAGGTGTACCAGTTACAAGTCATCCATACTGGAAGGCAGCATCATTTAAGAGTGCTTGGTGTGTAGAAGTGCAAACTCAGGATTTGAAACCTAACACCAGGGCTGGGGGTTCGCTTTAATAATTACAACTGTTTTCTACCCAAAGAATTCTTTTTTGCAATATTACGAAAATGAAAGACTGGGTAAAAAATCATAACACTCCAATATATACTTTTCAGTATGCATGCAGCTCTTTGCTAACAGTTAATAGCACGCTGTTCTGTTTTAGGATTTTAACTTATAAACTGCAAGTAACTATAGGTCTCTCTAACAAAAGCAGTAACCCACTAAGCTATCTTCATAAATACAGTTCTGTAATTTGCATGTGCTCGTCCTTTGCATCAGGCATATTATCCCTCTGCGCTGCCCTACAATGAATTAAAACTTCCACCAGACAAAACTCCATCTCACTTCAGGAAGAAGATCGATCAATGGCGATATCCTAACATTTTTATTGTGGCCAGGAAAGGTAGCAGGTGCTCTTTAAACTTTAATATACTTGCCCTAGAGCCCTTCCCTGCAATGTTCCCCCAGTTCCAATATCAGAAGCACTGGTGTACTGACACATCCACACCCGCTCATTGCAGTGTGAAGCACATTTACATATGTTTTGTTTCACACTGCCTGCTAGGGGCCTCTTCGAAAACTGAAAGCAGCCCCTTCGTCATTTAACTTATTTACTTGGCCTTCTGGTGTGCCGCCTGCCTTAAAAGGGACATTTTCATGCTGCCCTTTTATTATGTGTTGTGCTCCTCGAGGGGAGAGCGCGCTCCCACAGAGTTTCTGGTAGCTGTAAGATGCAAAGCTCCGCGCGCACACATGTGCACAGCCTAGAGGGAACATAGCTTGAGACTGGTAACAAGCAAATAACTTGAGTTGGTCTACTTAGATCTAAGGAGGGCCCCTCCAAGTACTAGAATCACATTCAAGTCAGGGGTAGTTTCAATGTTAGTACTATCTAATGTAGATTCCTTTATGAAGAGAGGTATAGACGTGCTCTCTCGTGTGAACCCTTGCCCAGTTTTGTCTGAAAGTTCAGGAAAAACCCATCAGGTGCAAGGTAGCAGGTTCTCCACTCCCATGGGCGTTATAATCCCTATAAACCCTAAATACATTGAAATAACAGTAGGGAGAAATCTAGGAAATAGAGAAATTAACATTATAAGTCCCCAAGTTCAAAGGCCCAGTTGTCCAATTGTGGAGCATCAGATGGCCCAGTGGAGCTGGGTGGCCGGTACCCTTAATGTGTAATAAATAACAACAAAAATGCCCATTTTGCGGGGGTAGCCAATTGGGAATAATCCTATCCTTGAATTTAGCGGGGTTAGGAAAAACTAACTGTAAGATTAAATCGTTACTAGAATATGACCCTAAAATAATTTGCCTCCAGGAGACCTGGAAGGGTGGGGATTTTCATTGTGAGAATTTTTATGTACATTGTTGCGCAGCAAAAACATCTGTAAAAGGGCATGCTAGTTGTGGTTCAGCTATTTTACTTAGCTGTACCATGAGATGGGATCCTGTGATTTACATTCATCCCTCAAAGTGTTGTATGGGAGTGAAGTTGAGGATTGGTGAAGATAACTCAGGGGAAGCAGTTTTCCTTTTACTGGTAAACATGTATATTTCCCCAGGGAGAGTATCTAACTCATTGGTTAATTCAATCTGTACTTATGTGCAAAGGATAAGTAACGAAGAATGCTCGCGGATTATGATGGTGGGTGAATTTAATGCCAAATTATCCAACGGTGCAGTCATGTCTTTTTCAAACCTTGACTTGGAGGAAGTATGGTTCATTCCAGATTCTGTACTGCCCGATCCTTTAAGATCAGATCAATGAGGCTTGTTACTTCTGCGTATTTTGAGAATATTTGACCTAGTAATTTTAAATGTCAGATTTCTAGAGGATTCTTATACTTATCGGGCGCATATGGTCCCTCATTAATTGATTACATGATGGTATCTTACCAACTTTTTAGTGTATGTACACAATTTAAGGTATTTACTACAAGTATGAGTGATCATAGTATTTTGGCTGTTAATGTAGATATAGAAATCGAGAAGCCTGAACTCTGAAATCATAGGGAAGAAAAGGTTTTATATTATCGCAGTAATTGGCACACTTGCTGGTCAAATAACTTGCTATTACAGGGTTGAGAGAATCTTTGCTGCAATAAGAACTTTTGGAAGAAAAAAGCAAGTTCGCAGTTCTGTACCATTAGTAACTATATCATATGACATTAAAAAATGTAATCGGGAAATGAATCCTTTAATTAGAGAACAATTTAGGCTGTCTACAATAGCAAGACAAAGGGAAATTAACAGACTGAAACAGGTACGGAAAAGGAAAACGGTATAGGAGCGTAAAAGGGTCGAAGACTCAAATTGGGTTTAACTCCGAGAGGTTGCTCAATCTGGTGACACTAAGAAATATTTTGCACTGATAGCAACATTTTGCAATGGGAGAGAGGAGTCAAAGCCCATTTTGATTCCAGAAGCAGAATGGTCTATATATATTTCCCAGCTGTATGTTAGCTCTGCCCCGTCCGCTGAGAGCGAATATGGTGCACCATCATGCTCTGAAATAGAGTGATACATTAAAGGGGCAAGATACTCTAGTGCGATGGGCCCAGGTGATGTACCAATAGCCATGATAAAACAGGATGGCGAAGCGTGGGTGAAATTTTTGCATCCACTGTTTGTCCATTGGTATACCCATGGTGACATCCCACAATCCTGGAAGGGAAGTATAATTGTTTCACTATACCAAAAGGGTCCAAAAAATTCCCCTGCCAGTTTTAGACAGATCTTTCTCCTGGATGCAATTGCTAAATTATTTGCGAAGAGCATCCTTACCCATCTGTAAGAATGGGCTTTCGGAAATGATCTTATTCCCTTAGAACAAACTGGATTTCGCAAAAACAGTTGTACCATGGACAATATCACTGCCTTGCAAACTTTAACTGAAAAATACCCACTGAGCCGGAGAATGCCATTATAAGTGGCTTTTATAGATTTCTCTACGGCATTCGACCGGGTAGATCGGGGGACGTTGTGGAGAAAAATGGTCACCATGGGGATACCAGGGAATTTATTACAATTGGTTATTGCTCTTGACACCTCTACTTGGACGCAGGTTTTATTAGCGGGAACACAGGGCCTCTCGAGAAAAATAGAAACTAATAACGGGTTGAAGCAAGGGTGTCTTCTGGCCCCTATTCTTTTTTCTATTTAGAATAATGTTTGCCAAGGAGAGTGGGGCTCAGCAAAGGGGATTTCCCTAAATTAGGAAATTTAAAACTGAGCTGTCTGCTATATGCATATGATGCCATAATAATGGATTTAACCCCAATCAGACTTCAAAGACAACTTGCTGAGTTGATTAGGCATACAGAATAATACTATATAAAAATAAATATTTTAAAGAATAAAGTTATGATTTTTAGTTATCAAGGATGTAAATTCAGAAAAAATTTGCATTGGTTTTTGGGAAAAGAGACACTGGAAGTGGTAAAGTTTTATCCATATTTAGGAAAAATCTTCACAAACAGGTGTTCCGCTAGAAATCATATGGATCACTGTAAAGGCAAGGCAATTTCATATGCCTTTGCAATTAATCATTTGTACACACAATGGCGGGAAAAGACACTTCACACATATCTTATTAGTCTATAAAATAAAGATACCACCAGCACTTAGCTATGCCTGAGAAACAATAGACGCACAAGAGTGGGATACATTTGAGAAAGGGGAGGGGCGGATCTGGTGCCAAATATGTAATTTGAATCGTGCAGCTCCTATCGCAGCGATTAGGCTTGAGTTTGGTTTACTCTCCACTTATGTGCTATTTATGGCTGCGTGCTTAAGATAGAGCAATGCACTATTAAAAAGCTCCGAGAATTTGTTACGGGAAGCACTTTGTGGGGACATTTTTGTCAGCATGAAAGAAAAGAGTGCTCTTTTTAGGAATTATTTAAAAGCCATAACACTGTTTGGCTTAGATAAGGATAGTGTGGCGGATCTCTGTAAATGGGCTTTGAAAATCAGAATTAAAAAAACAATCTATGGGGTTTCTCGTAAAGAGACATTAAAATATGCGCAGGGAATAGTTATAATGATTGTATTGTGTTGAGCAGTATGTACAAAAAACCCAAACCATATGTTGAATGGAATCTTAAACATGGAGTACGTAGAGTTATTCTGTTGCTTAGACTGAATTTACTCCCTGTAAGAATTGTAACAGGAGCTTGGGAGGGCATCACTAGGCAGGAAAGACGTTGTCATTCATGTAACTCCTGTATACAAGACTTAAATTATGTCCTATTTGTTTGCCCCACATTACAACCAGTACATCGCAGATACCTCAGGAATTGTTTTTTAAAGCATAATATCATAACAGCAGAAGAGGCCTGCAACTGTCTGCTGGCACCTCCATCTAAACGTATGTGTTTTACATTTTTTTGCTTTTTTAAACAATTTTTTAATATATATTAGACCAGTATTGATTGACTCATTATGTATGTCTCTGAGCACTTGCACTTTTCCAACTTTTCCTTTTTTGCTGCTAGCTGAGGAGTAAAGGATGCTGATTTACTATGTACGCATCTGAGCATGTGCACTTTTCCAACCTTTCTTACGACTAGCTTACGAGTATTGTATGCTGATTTACTGTGTATGTATCTGAGCACTTGCACTTTCCCAACCTCTTTTGCTGCTAGCTATCGAGTATTGCATGCTGAAAATTGTTCTTTGAAGTTTTAAATACTCTTGAACTGCTACTATGCTGCTGGTTATCTTGTACTGTATAGTGAATTAACAAATTCCCACTTTTCACTACATGGTTATGCTGCTGGTTATCTAGTACTGTATTGTGAATAGTCAAATCCCTACACTTTAATATAAGATTTTAATTTTGAAAGTTTTATGATAGCATTAGAATACAATCTTCGTACAAGTCCCGTAAGTACCCAGCAATGGTAATTTGATTTATTATGGATCAATCCTCTTGGCACTCGAAAGCCTATAGAATGGTTCCCACATACATTTTTCTGTCTTTTTATATGATACTCTATGATGAATTTAGTACTTTACTGTCTATCTTAATGAAGTGTAATGTTGATTTTTAGATCTAGTGTAATTTGGAGTTTCAAATCATAATAAATAAACTGTAGCTGTAGGTGGTTGCAATTTTGTGCGCTGTGACCGTGGGGTGGTTTATGGCTAAGCAGTTCCCTCTTTCACCAGCTTTGTCTTCTGCAGGTTATGATAACCGTGTAAGGGGTTTCTACTGCAGTACTATAATTAGTAACTGGAAGAGGCACCATGACCCATGGAAGAGACATGCCAAACGTTTCCCCCATCAGAGTGGAATGGCTGATCTTCACCTCCTGACACTTCACCCCTAGTGAAAGGACAGAACTATACTGACAAACTGTACTCCTGCCTGTGGTCAAGGAGCAGCTTGGCTCCTCTGAGGGGAGCAGAAGAGGGCAGAAGGGTTCAAGATACTTGAAGTAGATGTACAAGGTACATTGGTTATCTTGAGTACCTACTTCCCATGGAGAAGCGCTTGTGGACTTGGATTGGTAGTAATGTACCGCTGCTGCGATGTGCTGGAGCACTACCTATCAAATGAAGGTCTGGTAATCTGAGCATGACCATATTGGGTCCTTTAAAGCATCAGATTGGAGGGAGGGGTGGCGAATAGAACATAGTCCTGCTAATTGTTCAGTGTTTAAATGATCATTGAGCTGCTTTATGGCACTTGTATGCCGCTAAGAGGTCATTTTAACCAGACTTGCTATATCGCACGTTCAATATCGTGTTGGGGTAGTAGGAGGATGGGCAGGGTGGGGATGAATGTTATCAGGTTGATGGTGACTTAGATAAGGGAGACCCTAACATTTTCAAGCAACTTAATTATGCTGCTTCAGTCTCCTCCAGGCCTCTGCAGCATCTGCCCTGCTCCCACACCTTCTCCACACGTACTCTCTGGCACTTCTCTGGTCCTGAGGAGTTATAGCTCAAAGTGGGCAATGTCCCGGGGCCCCCTGGGGAAATGGAGCTTTCCGTCTAGTTTTTCCTCTATCGAAAACCTCTCTTTCTACTGTTACCTCCTTACCTGCTATAAATTATATACTAAGAATATTTGAGGTCTCAGGCAAGAAAGCTCAATTGTTTTTGTGACCTAGTTAAAATGTACCATTGAATATCCCGAAATGACCAAACTTTAAAATGTGATCCATATAGGGGCCCGCACGCAAAAATACTTTGCCCAGAGACCCCTGAAATCATTAAAAGGGTAATACTCGGGACTAGCAGTTTTGGCAATTCATGAAGGCAGCTTAGCAAATGAAACACAAGAGCTGCAGTACTGCCAAAGGCAGGTTGCTTTATTTAAAAGGAGATCTTAGCCATCCATCCCTGCAGAAGTTCTCCAGTGCAACTGACACAGGTCACTCAAATGCAAATACTTTCCATAACCTTGTTAGTGACCTACCTGGTGACCTAGTATTCCAAGATGCCCAGCTTCCACACTCAGGCTGTGATATGCAGGTGTTGACTGGTAGGTTTTTTCTACTCTATGCACATCTGCAGGTTTTTTTCTCTGCCCTGCCCAACTTATCAGCCTCAATTGATGGAGCTCGGATTGCCTTGTTCATTAAGCACCAGAGGCTCTGGGAGCAGAGTTCACAAATTTGGTGGTACTCAGATGCTGCCCGTGGGTTCATCATGGCACAGTTATTGGACTGCCGGGTGTGGGATGCTGGGATAATGCAGTCCATGCAGTTGCTGCTACAAGAAAATAGCTGCATAACCTGAGACCTCTGAACTCTGCCCTAGCCTATTGGTGCTTTTGTTTCACGAATCTGTTTGTTTTTTCTCTCCTCCCCACTTTTTCTTGCAGTAAAGTTCATTGCCTCTACTTACTCCTACTGCATTCATTTGCTTTGGCTTTCTTACTCCTGTACTTCCATTTCTCACCCCCTCTTCCTCCATTTCTCTATGCTTAAGCCTCACTCCTCGTCCTATTATATATTTTACTCTTTCCTCTTCTTAAACATTCTCACTTTCTTGATCCGACTCTATTTTACTCCTTCCTTTTAATTGTCATTATGTTTTGGTTTCTTATCTGTAGTTATAATTCCATTCCTTTCATCGTCCCGTTTCTGTCGGTTGGCATGACCAGTGCCACCTCGAATCCTATCATTGGCTTTCTCTAAGGCTGCTTCTAGACTTTTTAGCAGTTCTGCAGACGCTTGAATTGCAACATTTGTATAGGACCCCCTTCCTCTGTGGGCAACGAAGTGCTTGCCTACATGGGATGCATGCTACGCCCTGTAGGCCAGGGTCTAAGGCTGTACGGGTGTAGCCATTTTCATGTTCTAGCAAGGGAACACAAGGGCATCACGCAAGCAAATGACCATGCCACTGCCAAGGGTAAGTTAACAAATATCCACCATAATGGAAGTGCACAGCATTCGTTCATTCTTACTGTCTGGATTTTCCCCCTTTCTTGGTTAGAGAGGAATATTTAGCTTCTGTTTCCAGATTTAATAGTGGCTTAAGGTCAGTGCTTGGATTACATCTTCTACAAAAAACCTATCTTGTAATATAACAGGAAAAATTGCCCCAGATTGCCTAATTTGGGAATAGTTTAGATGGCTCCAACTTTGTTTTGTTGTTTTTTCCCTTTTAGTTTGCTGTTTAAAGGATTAAATGCAATTTTTCTAATATTATAGGCTTTTATGTGAAAATGCTGGTAATGGTTCAGGTGGTCTCCCTATTTATGCCCCTTATTTCCCGCAATCCCATTCCAGATACTGAGCAGATTTACTATTTTTCTAGTTTTAGAAATGAAAATGCCTGACACAAGTTGAGAGGCAAGTCATGGAGTCTGGTTTCAGCGGGTCCCCTACTTGGACCCCAAGAAGGTCCTATTGTGTATTATATTCAGTTTTCAATGGGCCTGTGACTGCCTAACTTATCTCTGGCTAATTGGCCTGCAGCTTATAAGGGGACGGCAGGAGGAGCGGCCAGGGGACATTGGCTGGTCAGCTGTGGACTGGAAATGGTGCTGAAAGGGTAGTTTTTACATCATTAAAGAAGTGCCAAAGTTAATATGAGCAGGACTAAAGGCAGAGAATGGCCGAGGGTATGATTTCTGGAGAGCTGTGGGATGGTTTAGAAATGCTGCAGGTGACGAGAATCTGAACTTGATGGGAATTGGCTGGATTTCAGTCGGGTCGAAATATTCTAGGCTAGAAGGGTGATAGACTATCTGGTCTGCTAGACACCAGTCGTTGATTCTTGTAGAACCTCAAGCTTCCATTAAAATGATACTGGTGTTCATTGTAAATCTGCTCCCACCAAAACGCTAGATGACCAATATTCCCCTTTCAAATCTTAAGTGGTAATTGCTACACTGATCAACTGCTAGTCGCTATGCTTTTGGGAACCTATACCATCAACGGTGTAGCTTCACTATATGTGGACTTTTTTCTAAACCTGTTTCTGTCCACTCCCCAGGTGTGTGTTCCTGAAGCGACAACACTGACCTGATTTCACCCGTGCTGTCCAGGAGCAGTACTGTGAAGGTCCACAGTCTCCAGTAAGTTGCATACTGTGTGCAGCTCAACAATAAGCCTCCTCTTTCAGAAGAGCATCCTTGTGAGAAGCACTGCAAATGAAGGGGGAAAGATCTGCTGCTAAATGAGAAGGTGCATAGTTCAGATACTGCTGTGGCTGTTCCAATTAACTGGCGCACTAAATCAGTCTGCTGTGCATCTAATCACAGCTTGTGGGTGGGTGAACTGGTGAAGCTTATTCTTCTACCCGTTGTTGCGATTAACTATCTAGGTTTGGGGCTTTGGTGTCCACTATGAGCCACTCTAGAGCTTGTGAGGAATGTGTAGGAAGTAAAATGATGATAGTTGTAAAGGGCTCTGAATTCAGGTTGAGCCAATCACATATTTTTCAGAAGGCTGATCATTAGAGCACATGAATGAGCGCTACACTGCACCAAGGTGAGTTGAGGATTAATGGGCAGTGTTGGTGTAAAGCTTGATGGTTGTGCTGCTTACTCCTTAAGGAGTCCATCATGAGCTCCTTCTGCCATCAGAACTAGCAGTGTATATTTCTAACATGTTCTATCTTATATTAACTTTCTGTGGTTTTTAGAGGCTGTGTATTTGATAGTTCTGAGGCCTTTGCCTCATTGTTTTTCTCAAGCATGTGGGCTACACAATTGCATAGTGCACCCTGAATTGCTGATATTTACACCATGCACAATGCCAGGTGGACGAACTACGATGCCACTGGTTATAGGTAGGCGCCTGATTAATACAGTGAGAGTGGGTATGCCAGTAGAAATACTAACATGAGTCTTTAGCTAGGAAGTTGGTGGATTATTTTCTTACAGTGTCTGGCTCCTTTCATGAAGGAAGCAATCCTGTGGCGGCTGGTGACGTTTAAAAGTGGGGGATGTAATCCTTTTTTCATATTCCAATGAGCTTCTTGAAGGGTTCCCTCACACTTTCTTTCACTAAGGGCTTCATTTACAAAGAGTTGGTGTAAGGCAGCACCAAAAGACTTTTTTTATCAAAGGTAGAAGTGCACCATGTCTACGAGATACAGTGTATTCCTGTCCTTTCAACCAGTGCACAATTTGGTGGCTAGCACAAACACAGACACCCTTCTTCTACATTGTTGGAAGGATTGTTTTTGTACAGGGAGAGACACCTTTGTGTTCAAATACAATCTATGGAGACATTGTCCTCGTTCTGTGTAATGCATTCCTCAGCACAGAGAAAGAAGAAGAAACTAGAAGAAATAAACATTTCTCCTCATTAAGCCTGCTCTGGGGAAGTGTAAGGTTTTGGTGCTGCCCCAAGTTTACGTGACTTTGAAAATCGGGGGTAGCGTCAAAATCCAGGGTGTTGCGTGGGAACACCCACTGCAATGCCCATGGAATGCCTCCTTGACACAGTAAGGCGTGCAGCACTTTGCTCTGCCTTGGTTAACTCCATCGGAGGCCACGCGAAGCCACGCAGGGTGGCTTTGTGTCTCATAGATGTGATTGAGAGGCTTGCGCCACCAGAGTGTCTAAAGTGATGCTCTGGCGGTGCAGACCTTTTGTAAATAACACCATAGGTTTACAGACTCACTCAGTCTTTCTAATTCATGCTTTCTCACTCATTCTACTCTGACTCACTCTGTCTTACTCAATCCCACACATTCTCACTCTTGCTGAATTACTCTCATACTGTGCTTCACACACATTAATACTGAGTTACTTTCTACCAGTCTCCTCACTGACAATGATTCTCACACATACTCTTCTAACTGTCACTCATTCTCACTCATTAAATCCTTCACCGACTCTCTCACTTTAACTCACACCTAGTCACACTGACTTGCTCTGTGCTGGATTGTCGCAAGCTTCTTCATGCACCTGTGTCAGTAATCCATGTCAGATGCTGCCTTTATTTGTTTCTGGACCCAAAGCGGGTCTGTATTTTATTTTGATTGTGCCAGGAGTGAAATGACATAAACTCTCCATAGAATGAAAATGGACCACAAATAAGGAAGGTGTAGTGTATCTTTGGAGCCTATAAAGGAGAGGCACCACCGGTCCAGGGACACCATCCATCAAACCAATCCTTTACGTATCCAGCCCATTATCCATTCTTCCTTTAGCTTATCCATTCACCCTTTTGTTCAATCTATCAGTTCTTTCACTCATCCCTCATCCTCTCTGGCTCATCCATCATTCCATCCACTCATACATCCCTCTATTTACCCTTTCACTCACCGTCAATTCACTCTTCCATCCTGATATCCATATACCATGGCTTTGAGTCATCCATTGTTTTACTTATCCATCTTTACATCCACCCTTTCACTCATCCATATTTTTCTTTTATCCAGTCATCCATATTTTTACCCTTTCCCTTTTCACTCTAGTTGATTATGAGCCTGTCTGCCAAGCTGCAGACAGATGAGGCCCATCAAGAACCTCACTCCCTCTGTAGCTTCTAAAGCAGGGAGGTTGGGGGTGATGCTCCTGATGCAGTGGCTTAACTGCACATTTAACTCTTAGTCCGCTAGTTTAATTGCTGTCCGCAACTGGTTCCTTTCTTTTCTTGGGCCTCTACATTTGAGATTGGAGCATTGTGTGCTCAGCTCCGTAATTTTTTCAAAGTGAAACCAAATGCAGTGCTAACCATGAGTTGATGCCAGGAAAGCAGCCCCTCTGCACCCCTCCTACAGCATGCTCCTCTATGCTAATCAATATTGTTGCCACCCACTCATTCCTTGTCCTCAATGGCCTAGCCATTGAAGTACATGGAGTTTTGCAGCTCCTCCCAGGGCCACTGTTCATGCGCCCCAAAAGCAACTAGATCCATGGCATTCTAATACTGCACTCCCTCATGTAATGTCACTGCTGTAGCTTGTGCCTGCAGATTGAATAAAGCCTCACTCGCCTGGTGCTTGTTTAGTAGGACATCTTCAAAGTTCAATAGAGTTCACCCAGGAGATTCAGGACACTGCCTAAAAGCAGCCATTTCTTTTCAACTGCCATTTTATTTTCCCTGTTCTTGCCTCTTCCCAGATTGTGGCAGTTCAACTCCCCTTTTGCTCATGAACACAAGTCTCCTCTGAAACAAACTTGTCTGGTAATTCAATTTTCTTGAAGCATCCTTGGCTCTGCATGGACTGCTTACTTTTTATTTTTCCTGAACTCTAGGAAAGGCCTGAGTACTCAAGCTATGGGAACTAACAGTTATTATTCTACGCAAATTTCAGTGAGCACCGTAGGTTTCGCCCAAATTGTGCCAGTTTACCTTAAGTTGTTCTCACTCGTTGACCACCCATTTCTCCCCCTCCAAGATGCAGGCTCCTATTTGCTTCTTAGGAGCCATCTGATCTCCTCTGAGCAACAGATGGTGAAAGCAAAGGCAGTGCTTGGAATGCATTAAGAAAAAAAGGCGAGGATACGCTAATTACATTAATTGACGTACATGCCTGTGACGCAGAGTCCACAGAGCTAGTACAAAGTCCACTTGCAGGTGTCAAAGCTAGCACCGTAGATACAGGGTGAAGAGTTTTTTTAGAGCACTACAAACTGACCATTGTGGGGTGGTATGCCCAGCTGACTATATGTACCTCAATGCAGAAATTGCTGCCATCGAGTCATCGAGTCAACCTTCGCATATGGTGTTCTGTTGGGTAGGAAAAGTGCCTAGGAATTCTGCTGGCAGTGGAACAGTGGTGGGTGGACTCAAATGTAGTATTTTTTAACTTTCTCCCCGACTACCTTAAATGACTGGATCAGTAGCCCCTGGGAGAACACCACAGTCTATCCCCCACACCACCCCATGCCGAAATCGGCTCCACCATTGCAGGGGCTCTAGTATTGCTTGCCAATTGAGGCTTTAAGTTGAGAATGAGGGACCAAACCAGTTTTAATTGAGCAAGATAGTGGCACTAATGTCACTCTCCTGGCTAATCCAAAGGACAGCGGGATCTACAGAGACTGGCTGTTATGACAGCACCATATTTGTGTTGGTGGTTAGGAAGAAGGCAAAGGAACCATTCTTTCAATCTTGTGACTTGCCAATTTTTTCCTCCAGCTTACATATCACTGTTTGGATCTTCCAGTAAAATTTCACTACAGGCATCTATGCCTCCTTGCAGTAATCTTGATGAAAGTATTAAAATTGCAAATGTGAATGAGCTACCTTTTTGTCTGGATTCTTTCTAGTGCTCTGCTCTTCACCTGCTCAGCCTCCTGCTTGTGATGCTTCATCTCAATCTCTTGCCACTCGACCGTGGGTGGATGATCGTCTGACCTCGCCAATGAGCAGGCTGTCATTAACGGGTGCTAATGTAAAGTGCTACAATACCTGTGGGTTGAGTTCGAGCTATAAAAAACAGCAAAAAAAAGTCAGCCATGTTTCATAGACTGCATCTTTCCTATCTGTTCACTTGTCTCTTTCCCTCATTGAATTTGATCCTACCCATGCTTGCGCTCCTGATCCGAACCCTATCCTGTCTTATAGCTTTGTATTCCAGACACCCCAACTTGTGAATTTTTACTCTCCCCTTCAGTGCTTCTTATTACCAATGGGGGGTAGAGTAGAACCTTTCAGTATTGCATCTCTTAAGGTGGAATGCACAAATAAGTAAATTGTCACAAAATGGTGACAGTAAGCTCAGTGTAAAAACTTTAAGGAGGTGAGTCCAAGTGGTGACTGACTTCCAGTTTGGAGATATCAGACAAGAGAGTTGGAGCGTAATATTTGAATACACGTATGGGTAGCTTGAAGAATTCAGTACATTTAATAATTTTGCAGAGTGGCTCCAATTATTATATTTTCTTCAAATTGTCAATCTAGGTCCCAGGTTCGCATCCCAGGTTGTAAGAGAAATGGGGTTGGTCAACGGACCAGGCGTGGTATACCGTCCTTGATGGCCTTACATAGTTTACTGAATGCCTCAAGGTGTGGTTCATCAGGACCCTACTCCAGAAGAAACCATAGTTTTCACTCTTAATTTCAGTCCAAGTTCTATTTAAATGAGGCGTAACTGAGATGGACTATTGTCAACTGGGAACTGCACTTGAGGGGTGGGCTAGCTGGAAGTAACACAGTGGATTCAAGCCATTGGGCCAGATGTAGGTCACCAAATACCGGTCGGTAACGGCCGATTTCGGCCGTTACCGACCGGTATTTGGGATTTGACATGTAGGGGGCCTCATATTTACAGAATCGGTATATTTACCGATTCGGTAAATTTACAGAATCGGTAAAATACCGAATCGGTAAATATACCGATTCTGTAAATCCATATGTAGGTGGCACTGTAATCAGTGCCACAGGCCCTTACCGAATCGTTATTTACCATGGAATACTATTCCATGGTAAATAACGAATTCCAGTGTACATGCACATCTGTGCATGTACACCTGTGCCATGTGGCACACAGACATGCCCTAAGGGCATGTATGTGTGTCACATGGCACACAAGCCAGAAACAGGGGTGAAACAGGGTGTCAAAGTGACACCCTGTCCCCCTTGTAAAATCGGTAAATTTACCGATTCGGTATTTGGAGCCAGATGTAGGTAGCCAAATACCGGTCGGTAACGGCCGAATTCGGCCGTTACCGACCGGTATTTGGCTTTTGAGATGTAGGTGGGTCTGAAATTACAGAATCGGTATATTTACCGATTCGGTAAATCTACCACTTCGGTATTTTACCGAATCGGTAAAAATACCGATTCTGTAAATCCATATGTAGGTGACACTCCTAGGAGTGCCACAGGCCCTTAAAAGACAGTATTTTACAACCCAATCCTATTGGGTGGTAAAATACCGAATTCAGGTGTGCATGCACATCTGTGCATGCACACCTGTGCAATGTGACACACAGACATGCCCTTAGGGCATGTATGTGTGCCACATGGCACACATGCCTGTACTTGGGGTGCTAGAGGGTGTCAAAGTGACACCCCCTGCACCCTTGCAGGATTCGGTATTTACCGATTCTGTAAATACCGATTCTGTATTCACATTGATTCCTATGGGCTTCAAGGCCCATAGGAATCAATGGGAAATACAGAATCGGTGTTTACAGAATCTGTAAATACCGACTCTGACAGATTCGGTAATTTTTTACCTACATCTGCCTCCTTCCAATTTACCGACTTTTAAATACCGAATCGGTATGACTCGGTATTTAAAAGTCGGTAAATCGGATTTACCTACATCTGGCCCTTGCTATGGAATCCTATGGGCTTCAAGGCCCATAGGAATCAATGGCAAATACAGATTCGGTACTTACCGAATCGGTAATTACCGAATCTTACCGATTCGGTATTTTTACCGAATATTTTACCTACATAGCAATTACCGAATAGTAAATACCGAATCAGTAAAATTCGGTATTTACCATTCGGTAATTTGCTATTACCTACATCTGGGCCCGAGTTCTTTAGATTTGCAAGAGTGATTTTGCACATTCCTTTTCATACCCCTTGAGGTGCTTTAGGGAAATAGACCTTCTATGCTAGTTGGCACTACTGTATTGTCCAGCTCTGCATCATGACCATAATGGTAGAGGTCTGCCCATTAATGAGGTTCCACCATGCCAACCACTGAATCATCCTTTTCTTATTTTTGATCCTGATTCTGATCAACCAAGTACCATAAATAGGTTCTTACTTAAAGTAGAGGGATTTCTCTTGCAGTTTCTAAGCAACAACACTTTTCTTGTCTATAACATTATCACGTCCAGATGTAGTGCAGGTAATACAATGGGTTTCGTCCAGTGTTAAGTTTGTTTTGATTTGTGTGGTGTTTTGTGGCTTTTCTTGTTTTTATAATATGGATGTTTGATCGCCAGTTGAAACAATTGTTTGTGGATGCATTGAGGAAAGTCCAAGGGGGTTTGGGTTTGTATTAACCAGTTTTTGTTGAATATTTTTGCAACACCGGTAACAGTACAGGACCAGTTGTGTCAACTAAAGGAAGAATGAGTGTGCAAGATATACAGGGACAGCGAGGTGTAGATCGCCTTTGTTCCCGGTGGCCACCTTGTAGTGTGTACAGGGTGTGCCCCTGAATTACACCAGTGCCCAATCTGCAGAGCCCGCTTTGAGGACACTGTCCCCACTTTCATGTCCTAGACCAGTGGGTGAGTTTTATGTCTGACAAGTTTCCAAGTTTGTTCAAACCACTGGATAATGTGCCTTGATGTCGTTGCCCTGACCATGTTTGCGTTTAATGTGACCAGGAATGCACAGTTCTGTAGTGGTATTCAAGGCTGGCTTTAGCGCTGACACCGGGTTCAACAAATTTTTGTTTGTGTTTTTTTTAGACCCCCTCATTTTGACCTCCTCACTACCACCTGGTAAAGGGCCCCTCATAACACCATAGCCCTCTACCTCGCACATTAAATACAGGTCTGATCTTTGCCTAAGGCATATTAACCCTCTGCGCTACTTTATGGCGAGTAAAAACTGCCTCTAAGCAAAAACTCTGATCTCTTTCTAGCAGGAACATTAATCAGAATAGTCATCTTGACATTTTTATTACTGCCTGAAGTCTGGAGGCACAAGGAACTCTGCATCAAATGCTTTTAAATCGTAAGTTATTGCTAAACACAGCGCCCCCCACCACCTGAGGTCAGCTGCCCCCTTCTAGGCCAGCCCCCAGTGCGCTGCACCGGTTGCTCCGCTCTAAAGCCGGCCCTGGTGGTATATATAATTTTGTCTGCTGGGAGAACACTTTCTGCAAGTGTCAGGATGTAGAATGGCCAGCTGGTTAAGATTGTGCTTTCATGACGTCTGCCTGGAGTTGTGGGTGGGCGAGTAAGTGCTCCTACTGAATATTCTGTCCTTTTGTCTTGCAGGTTGACAAGCTATGGGAAGCTCCTGACTGGTCTCTAAGACAAAAACATACAAAGACCTTGCTTCTATGTGAATTCATTTTAAAATGTCACTGTTGAAATATATGGTATTTTAATGTATAATTGAGTTATATTTAAGCGTTGAATACAAAAAATACTGTTGCAATTATAAGTAGTTTCCCTTGCGTTTTATTCAGCATCCTGTATAAAATGAGACCTGCATTCTGTAGTGCTCACATGTCCCTGATGCTCATCCGTTCAGTGCAAGGTCCTACTGTTAGTTTGTGAATGTGAGCACAGAATACTAATCCACCACTTGACCTAAGCGGGATTAGCATTAGTCCTTGCATTGGATTATTTTCAATGATATCTTGCGCTACTTGTACAGAGTGATTTACATGAGCACCAGTTTTGTTAGAGACCGACACATTTATTTATTTAGGCATGGGGAGATTAAGTGATTTGCACATAATCACAGTACGTTGAGAGTCCCTGCCGAGACTCGAACCCAGTTCCCCAGCTTCGAAAATGACCATTCTAGCCATTAGGTCAGATTCTCTTGTTAGCCTTCAGTGTACAGCGGACTATGCTGGCTGATTTAAATTGGCCTTCAATCAATCAATCAATCAAACAGGGGGTTTATAAAGCGTGCTACTCACCTGTGAGAGTCACAAGGCGCTGGGGGAGGGGGGGACAAGCAGCTCCAGGCGAGGGTCTGAGGGGAGAGTGTGCAGCTCAGGTGAATAGCCAGGTCTTGAGGTTCTTCCTGAAGGCATGCAGGGAGGGGGAGTGTCTGATTTTGACTGGTAGCTTGTTCCAAGCTTTGGCTGCGACGTAGGAGAAAGCTCTTTCTCCGGCTCTGCTTTTCTGTATCCGGGGGGGTCTGCGAGGGCGAGGTGGGCGGAGCGGAGGCTCCTCTAGGGTACGTGGAAGGAGACTCTCTTGTTGAGGTATTTGAGTCCGATGTTGTGGAGGGATTTGTAGGTGTGGGCAAGTAGTTTGAACGTTATTCTCTTCTCGACGGGGAGCCAGTGGAGGTCTCGTAGGTGTTGGGTCATGTGTTCGTGCCGTGGGGTTCCGAGGACGAGTCTAACTGCGGCGTTCTGGATGGTTTGGAGCTTGTGTAGGAGAGTTCTTTTGATTCCAGCATAGAGGGCGTTGTCGTAGTCTAGCCTGCTGGTTATGAGTGCGTGGGTGATGGTCTTTCTGTATTCGGGGGGTATCCATTTGAA
The DNA here is from genome assembly GCF_964263255.1 of Lissotriton vulgaris. NCBI lineage: Eukaryota > Metazoa > Chordata > Amphibia > Caudata > Salamandridae > Lissotriton > Lissotriton vulgaris. Next base: position 1,573,984,022 of record NC_141695.1, on the reverse strand, counting down.
GGTCTTGCGTAGGATCCGTAGGCAGTTGAAACTGGTGGAGATGATGGAGTTCATCTGGCGGATCATGGTGAGGGAGGAGTCGAGGATGATGCTGAGGTTGCGTGCGTTGTCTTGCCCCTAGATAAAACTATCTACCACCACATACAGGGATGGCTAAAGTAACTCCCACCACTGGTTCCTAGGAGAATCATGCAATATGTACAATCATGCAGAAATTCTAGCTTTCAGTAATTACTTCTAGTATGCACAAATCAACATGATATTGTAAATATTTCTGCAAACCTGCTATTAATTCATAAGGGCAAATCCAAAGTAAAAGGATTCATTTTGTTGACACTGCAATTTGTGACCTGGCTTTCACCTTGGCTGCTGGCTCTCACAGCAGGCATTGTGCCACAACTGTAATATCTTTCTACCATGGAACAGCTACATTTAGGGCCATATGTATCATCAACCTGATCTGCGATTCTGAAATAGCGATTTTTTAGAAATCGCTATTTCAGAATCGCAAATAGGGATGTATGTACAAATTCACAATTTTTTTGCGAATTCTTAGTATTCCTTATTTGCGATTCGCAAATTGCGAATCGCAATTAAGGAATACTTTCCCATTCATTTTTATGGTCCAGGAGGCCCATAGGAATGTATGGGAAGTTATTCTCAATTTGCGATTCGCAATTTGAGAATCGCAAATTGAGAATAACTTCAAGGGTGCAGGGGTGTCCAAAGGACACCCTGTTGCACCCCTGAAATAAGCATGGGTGCACATGTGGCGCACATATACGCCCCAAGGGCATGTATGTTATGTTATGTTATGTTATAGCCGTACTTTTAGAGCGCACGGCTACCCCGAGGGGTGTCCCGGCGCTTTAGCAAAGAGGCCTGAAAAACTCAGAAAACAACAAAGCAGAGACGCAGCAGTCACAGAGATCATGTAGAGAAAAGCACGGTCTTCAGCTCCTTCCTGAAAGCCAGAAGATTATTGGCTTTGCGGAGGGAGAGAGGGAGCTCATTCCAAAAACGAGCCGCCACGTATTGGAAGGACCGGCCTCCCATCCGGACTCGTTTCACAGCAGGAACTACCATTTTTGCCAGATCGGCAGACCGCAACATCCTGCGCGGAACATAGGGAGCAATGTGCTTCCTAATGTAACCGGGGCCAATAGAATGAAGGGCTTTAAATGCCAACGTGAGAATTTTGAACCTAATTCTACTCGAAATAGGTAGCCAGTGCAGCCTTTTAAGCAGCACTGAGGCGCTGGCTCTCCTTGGCAGGCCAAATATGGCTCTAGCCGCCGAGTTTTGGATGATTTGCAGTCTGGACAAGAGGTACTTTGGCAGACCTGCAAAGAGCGCATTAACGTAATCTAATCTAGATCCCACAAGCGCCTGGACTACGGTCTTACGGTATTGTAGGGAAAGCAGTGGAAGGAATTTCCTAAGCATCTTAAGGATGCCGAAGCATTTCCCCGATAGCCCCAAAATGTGGGGTCGAAAAGAGAGATCGTCATCGAATACAACTCCAAGGTTTTTCACTTGGGAGGATGACGTCTCAGGAGGAAACATATCCTGGGGCCACCACGACTTCCACCCAGGGTCAGGGGCACAGCCGAAAAAGAGCAGCTCAGACTTATCTGAGTTGCATTTCAGGCTGTGCCGCTGAAACCACTTGAAAACTGCACTCAAACAGTCTTTAATTCTGTCGCCGTCAAACACCTCTCCCTTCCTGCATGTAAACAGGAGCTGAGTGTCATCAGCGTATGAGATGACCCGGGCCCCATAAGCCTCCGCTACCCTCGCCAGAGGGGCCATATAGATGTTAAATATGGTATGTGCGTCACATTGGACACCGAAAAACGCAAAAATGTGCATTTTTCAAGGAATTCGCAAAGTACCACCAAGTTGAAGTTGGTTGTAATTTGCGATTCCTTAAGGACAATTAGCATTTATTTTTGCTTCATACATTGCGTTTAAGGAATCGCCAAATTTGCGATTCCTTAAATGCAATTGCAAAATAAGGAATCGCAAATTCTGCGATTCCTTGTTTTTCACCAGATTTTCCTTAATACATACCATTTGGCAAATTCGCATTCGCAAACGCCGAAATTCTGTGAATTTCGGCATTTGCGAATGTGAATTTGCTTGATACATATTGTCCTTAGTTCTTAAATGCAACTAGGTTTCAACCAATTGTAACGTTAAACTGGCTTTTGGACAGTTATTTCGGTCTACCAGTTAGTTATTTTATTTCACATCCCCACTTAACAATGTGCACTAAGCAACCATTAAGTTAATCTGCATTCTGTATGGTTTGGCAATCCCTTGTATCACTTTGCAATGTCAGTCTAATGCAATCTTTATTGCCCTTATACACTAGTGATAAATATCCCTCTAAAATGGTAATTCAAATTAACCTCTCCCTGCTATAGGCGTAGGCAGTAATGTGAACTTTTCAACCTATTAAAGTAAGCAATTTACTGCCATGTTTAGAAATTGCAAAATCTTGAAGACTGTAAACTAAATGTGTAGCACTGTTGTGGCACAATATTGTGTCGAAGGGGTTTCAGAAGGAAAGTGACGTTTTTTTACCAGTTTGAAACATTTGTGACTTTAGCTTGATAAAGGGGATTACAGATATCTGAAATCGGTATTGCTGGAATTTGGACTATTTTGGGTGGAATGATTACCCACCTCAGAAAGATCACAGCTTCTGATCGAACCGTAAGCCACTAAATGAATCTGAGCTCAACCCCCTGGTAGCTATAGCACAGAGAAGTCAGGCTTCACAGGGACGCAATGTATTTTTATGCAGCATCAAAATAAATACAGTCACAACACAAAGTGATATTCCCAAACCTAACTGTAGAGAGTAAAATTTAGTAAACTAATTGACTATTCAAAATAGGAGAGCTGGTGATATTCAAGTGAAGAAAAAAAACAGGCTACTGTCATTTAATGGTTGCAGGGGACTGGTACATAGGTGCAGTTTGAGACGGAATATGATGGCGCCCCAGTCAGATACACAACTGGGTTTGTTTTAGTCCAAGATTTTACCTTCCGAAATGCACTCTAGGTCCTAACTACAGGAGAACACTTCTAAAGCCCTTCCGGGAAGATGCTTAGACTCATAGGGTGTTGATAGCTGCCGAAAGGGTCTGGTCCAAGTTGCATTAGTCAGTTGGGCACTTCAGGGGGGAAACTCTAGCCTCTTGATTAATGTAGCCGCACAGGGGTCACCCCGCTGACCTTTGGAGTTAACTTCTTTGTTCAGGGTACAAGAGGGAGGACTTCCATTCCTTTTGGGCTCCTCTCGTCAGTAGGTGGAGAAAGTGTTTGAGAAAGGCTGGGTGAGGTCGGTTTTGAAGGATTGACCAGCTTTTAGGTAAGCACACCCGAAGACACTCCTGGTTTACCTTTGACCAAGTAAAGCTACCCAGGCCTGACCTGCTTACTTTGCAGCAGTTCCTGTTTGATTTACTGCAATTTCAGGGAAAATCTAAGATGTTGACAGTCTTGGCTGTCATGAGCTTGGCTCTGGCTCTACGGTTGGCGGTGTGAGTGGGGAGGGTACTATGGTGATCTTAATGTGCTCACAACTGAAATCGATTTTTGAAGAGAGCACTGTACCCACAACAAGTCTGGCACGAAAATATTAGGGCCCTTAAGCAACTAGACTGGGGATCAAGAAATAATTTCTTTGCATACTGTTCTCCATTTTCGGTGTGCCTAGGAGTTTCATGTGTTGAATATTTCAAATTGCACTGTTTAACATAGGATAGATGGGCCTGATTTAAAAAAATGTAAAGTAAGATTTTCTCCTGTAAAGGTGTAATTTTGGCCAGTAAAACTGCAGGGTTTACACTGCAGTAATCTGGCTACACAGGGTAGGTTTGTAGTCCTGTTGAGCCCACCACTGTAATGGATCGCAAAATAGGTGCTACATTCCACTAGTGGCATTTAACTGCCAGTCCCTGGATGCATTTTGTGCAACATATACTATGGAGCTATGAAAGCTAAATGTAACAATTGGGGAAACCACTGCTTCAAGTGGAGCATAGTGGTACAAAAGGGGGTGGTGAAGGACGGAGCATCTGAACCAATCAAACACTCACACCCAGTCAATAGATCTGAGTTTAATCCATCACCATTCTTTAGCCCACTCTGCCACCCCAATTCAGACATGGCCATATGCAAATCAGTCTGACCCTTTGCCTCATGGGAACAGTCCAGCCCGAAATGCCAAGCCATGCCTTCCCTGGACCGGAAACAAGCTTCCTAGGACCGGTTTCTGGCATTACAGCCGTCTTCAGCCAGGCTTGCTTGAATCCAGTGGCAAAGTGAGCAAGGGACTCAAGTGGAGCATAGGTAATTTTACTAGTGGTTAGCAAGGGAGAAGTGCACAGAATTCGAAAGCCAACAACATATTGAGCCAGCAAAAGGCACAAATCTGTGTTGTGCATGCCAAAAAGCAGATCATCAAAAGGCGGGCTCTTCCCGAGCTTGTTTGAGTTAATGCAGGGTATGCCCACCTAAATGTGAAAGACTAAACTTTCTGAATTGATTAAAGTAACTTAAAACTACAGTAATGGACTAGGTGTAACTGGTGTGAGTATGTGTGTATATATATGTGTGTGTATATGTCTAGCTGCCATGAACACTTCGAGGGAACAGATTGAAGACAACAATGACTCCCTCTCTTAGGGCTGCGTCTTCTCCATGAGAACTCACAGAAGAACCCAAAGGCTCACTGTCCTGGGGGCCAAAGTGCAGACCCTGACATGGATCATCACATCTTGGCTTTTGAGATATAGAATTGGCGCCTGTCTGCTCTCTTAGAATACCCGGAAGGACCAGCCAGGTCCATATTGTGAGGCTACTCGAATATGCTGGGGTGGAATTACTGTTGGCTTCTCTTGAGACCTGGCTCCAGTAGGCTGTGCCCCCCGAAAGGGGGGGTCTCAAAATTCTATGCACTGAAATATGTCCACATGGTGCTGGCCCAGGGACTTTGCTCTGGGGCCTCGCAGTGTCCTGTGTTGGCCCGCCTTCTAAATTTCAGGGAACTAGATCACCTCTTACAGTGGACCTGTGCACTTGCCTCATTTGTGGTGGACAACGCGAAGGGTTCTCTGTTCCTTGACTTTACTTTTGGTTGGAACACAGAGGGCATCTTTCATGGCGGTGAAGAAGCTGTGTAACATGGGACTACTTTAGTCCTTGCTCTTCCTCACTGCCTGTGGGTCCAGTTTGAGGATCAAGTTCATTTCTTCATAGATCTGTCGGCTGCATAAGACTGAATTTGAACTTTATGACAAGAGTGCGGTGCGACCTGAGACATCTTGGCCAAAACACTCTATGCATCCCAAACTGCTAACATATTTAACAGCAATGTGCGGCCTGCCCTCCTAAGATGCAGGTGGCACTAGAATAGAGGAGGGTGGCTGAGACTGCTGCCAATCTGAGATCTGTCTCGGACTCCATTTTAACCAGCATCATATACAGTGTTTGAGGTGGGTTGGTTCTTTGGCAGTGTATTAATGTTTGACATCTTTACTTCTATTGGATGGGTGCAGCGGGAGGGCTTGCATGACCTGTCCCATTGAATTGTTGTCTTGATTATTGGTTCTCCACCTCTTGCTGACTACTTCATCCCCACATGTCTTTTTCCTATATGGATCTAGTTGACCTTTTGGCATTTAGTTGGTTCCTAGCTGGGGCCTGTGTGTGTGGGGATTGGACAGGATGGTTGTATGTCTGTCTTTGGGGGGGGGGGGGGGGGGGACTGTTGGGGTATTGTTTTGCTTTGTACTTGCTTGTTTGCCAGGGGTAGTACGTATGAGGCTGTACAATGGTGCCCTCCTGGCTCTGTGAGGTTCAGTTGCCATACAGTTCCATGAGTTTCCCTCTCCCTCCGGGCCCACTAGCCATTGTTACACAAATGAAGTTGCATTTGTGGAATGTACAGGGCCTCTCTTTCATCCCCTTCCCCAAGAGTTCAATGACCTGTCCTAATTGAAACAATGGGGAGGGCATGTTGCATCCCTCCAGGAAACCCACCTTATGGAGACTGAGGGCTGCACCCTTCAGGGGCACAGTCTATTCTAACTCTGCTGCTGCTTCTGTCTTTTCACGGGGTGCTCTTATTTGGGTCAGGCCTGAAGTCCCTTTTTGCGCGCATATTGTGGTTACAGACCCTGTGGGACAATATGTCCTAGTATTGGTGCCTGACTATCCGGGATGGAGCCCTCCTAAATATTTATATGCCAAACCTGGATCAGTCATAGTACCATACCAGCTTGGTGTCCTTGCTTATGGTGCCCTATTGGATACTGGTGGGGGGCAACTAAACTGTGTAGAATTTGAGTTGATAGGTCTCAGCCTCCCTTGCATTGTGCGCCCGTTGGCAGTCCACTTGTGGTCTGGACAGTGGGATTTGATAGATAGTTGGTGGATTCGACACCCAGAGGTTCTTGAGCACTCCTACCTCTATAGACTGCATAACATTGAGGTTCAGCTTGACAGGCTCTTTACCTGTAGGACACTTTGTGGCAGGGTGGTGGGGCTACAATATTTAGCAAAAACCTATTCTTATAATGATTCCCCGTGCTGGCCAAGTTTAATTTATTCTCATCTAGGCCTAGTGTGCCCACCTGATGCTTAGATCTAGCACGATTGGGTGATCTAGCCTTCGAAGTCTTAATGGGGAGCACCTCTCCTGGTAGCAGTACTGGACTGATAATGCTGGTTAAGCTCCGTCAGTAGGGATGGAATGGGAGGCTATGAAGATCTTGATTTGCTGGTATTGTTTCTCTAGAGTGGGAGTTTGCACTCAGTTGCTATCGGATATTCAGTAGTAAGAGGCTAGTGGGCAGGAAGGGAATTTGGATGGGAGAGGCGCTCGCTGAAGCAGCACAAGAGGCTGTTTGATCAAGTGGAGATACTTTGTTACTTTAATTGTGAGATGTATGAAACTAGGGCCCATCATAATAGAATGCTGCCATGGCTTTTGCAGGATGTCTTGGCGGTCACACTGTACTCCAGCTCCATGATTTCTCTGGGGACTATGGGGTATATTAGCAAGAACCTCGTTAAAATTATCGCAGTTTTAGCGGCAGGAAACTACCGCTAAAACGGCGATAATGGGCTTGCTAATATGCGTTCTAGAATTCCAATAGAAGCCCAGGTTAGATGTCCTGCACATCTGACCTGGGCTTCTATTGGAATTCTATAACGCATATTAGCAAGCCCATTATCGCCATTTTAGCGGACGTTTCCTGCCGCTAAAATGGCGATAACTTTAATGAGGTTCTTGCTAATATGCCCCTATGTTTTGATCCAGGAGATCAATTAGGTGTTGGTGCAGTATTATCTTTAACAGTACTCCTTGGGTGGCAAGTTGTGAGGGAGAAATATTGACCTATATTGCGTATGCATCTCTAGTGTCCCTCAAGTTGGCTGTGGCTGATCAACCGGGTGCAGTTATCTCGGAGCAGGAGATACGGTGAGCGGTTACAGAAATGTTGAAGTGTAAGGTGCCTGGCCTAGATGGGTTTCCAATAGATCTTTATGCAGCCTTCGAGTTGGACCATGTTCCTAGACTAGTGGTGCTTTTCAATGATTTCCCAGCAGTGTGGTAACCTTACTAACTTGCTACGAGAGGCTGCCATTGTCACTCCAAAAGTAGGATAAGAACCCTCTTCTTGTTTCTTACCGCAACCATTCATGCTCAATGCAGATTACATGATCTTGAGTAAAATATTGGTAACACGTTTATTTCACATATGTGCTTTCTAGTTCATCCTGACTAGACAGGCTTCATTCCTGTGCATTGCACTATGACTAGCACCTGGAAATTGTTTGTGGTGATACATCATCAGGAGCACTAGTTATCTCTGTTGATATGAGGAAGGTGTGGTTTGACTCACTCCACTGGGATTTCTTATATGCTACTATGCTTGGCATTTGCCTGTGTTTACCCTTAATCAGGTCACCAAAGCTTCTCTACACTGACCCCCTCTTATACCTGAACTTCCTCATTTTGGTGGTTTGGCATTTGGGGCACTTGGGGTGGGGGGGATTGAGGTCCTGAAAGATCTTTCTGCAGGGGAGGATTAGTTCCTCTTTTGGAACTCCAAGACCTATGATATCCCGGTGTGCCATTTCTAACTTCAAGTTACAGGAGCAGTGGGCTGCCGGCATTGTGGAACCTCTGGAGCACGAATGTCTGTATCATCTCTTCCTCCCTATGGGTTGGAAAAAAGGTGTCATTTTACTTTCTTGGAGGGGACGCAACTGACTCTCACAACCCTCCAGTTAAGTCGGAGGAGAACTTGTTGATTCCTATCTCTGACCCCTCTTGTAGGAAAGTATTAGTATCTAGAAATGTTTTCTTCAAACTCATTAATTTCTCTAACCTGCATTGGCTTATTTTACTCCCTGAAGTATACACGCTATGTTGCCTGCTGAGAGCTCAGAGTGCCCCTGGTGGGCATTCGGATGCACATTTCTTTCCACATGGTCTGGTCATACCTGTTCTTACTGCCTTCTGGACAACCTCTTCTCCAGGTGGTTTGAGGGGCCACAGATAGAGAATTTCCTCTGGGTCCCCAACAATGTTTGCTAGGCCTCCATGAACAATCAGTGGCTAGGAAGGCTACTGATTGTTTTTTAGATCTTGCCTTGATCCTTCCCTGCAAGCAACAGACTGAATTGGAAGTTTTTTGTTTTTTTGCGGGGTAGGGTTGGTTGTTGTCCTGCTAGAATGGGCATCCTTGGTTTGTTTCTCCCTAAATTTGTGCCTTCAACTCTCCTGAATTTGGAGAGACCCTCTCGTGTGTGGGGGGGAGGGGGGAGGAGGGTGGTTCTCCAAATGCAAATGTATTTCCTGGCTTGTCCTTCCTGGCCATCTAAGAAAGTGACCCGGTGCTGAGTCTGTTCTTCAAGAGCCGAAATGCAATGATCAGCTCGAGTCAGGGTCTGCACCCTGGTTTCCAGGACAGCAATCCTTTCTGAGATTTGATGCTAGTTCTCTCTGGTAAGACCCAGATCAATACAAAGATCAATACAAAGGGAGTCAAATTTGGCCTCCAACCATTTCCTAGACGTGTCAATGGTGGTTCGAAGTTTATCAATCTTGTCATCCATGTATGCTGTGCCCCAGTCACTGGTGCCATTGTCCCACTCATGGAGGCTCTTGCAGCCACATCCTTGGAGTGTTGGGTTAATCCCATAATAGCACCAAGAGGTCGATTAGTCCGCAGGGAAAGACAAGATCAAAGCGAAAAAAAAGGCCACTGTAGGAAAATGCCCCTTTTTCACATGATCACTCCCACTTTTTGCTCACTGGTACTGATGCTCTTTTATTGAAGTGCATTGAGTCCCTGCCAACCGGGCCCCAGTTTCAGTTCTCTTTCCCTAAAACTAGGTAATGTTAATCGTAGGACAATTGGCAAGTAGTTTAAATCCTTTGTATGTCCCTGTTACCCATGGTGCCCAGGACATGGGTACTAAAGAGGACCCCTAAAGCCTGCAGCATGTTTTGTACTACCCCAAAGGGACCCAGACACAAACAGCATGCAGATTGCCATTGTTTGAGGAGTGAAATGGTTTAAACTTTTCCGAAAACACGACATTGCCTACTGCCTGTGTGCAATGCCAAAGTGCACTGCTTGCACTATATGTAAGTCACCTCTACAGCAGGCTTAAAAACCGTATCGCAGTGTGCATTATATTACATGTAAGGGTTAGGAGTGGGTGGATAAATTCACTCCAATTGCAATGTTTGTGGAATTCGGGAACTCTGCACTATGCATATAACATGGAGTTCCTCTAAATTCTGCCATTCGGAGTGTGGTGGAATTTCTTTCCTGTTGGTGCAAGAATTATTTTGGCCTGTGCCGGGAAGCACAACAAGACTAGCAGGCCACTAGTGAGTGTGCATGAGATTTAGCAGGTTCTAGCGTTACTTCTGGCTGTGGCTTTTTTTCGTGATGCGGAGATTGCCAAGGACCGTGGCTGCTCCTTGAGCAGATTGTCTTCTTGAAGCAGCTCACTCTCCTCAAACAAGTTTTCAAGTTGGTATGCTTGTGCAATGGACCTTTCAAGTTGTTTTTGTGCAAGAAGCCTTTTTGTATTTTTTTGTTCAACAGGAAAGAAGTGTCCCAGAAACTCCAACTTCCTGTTTTTGTCTAGCAGGCTCCTCCAAGTGCTTTGTCCATCTCCTGGTCACAAATCTGGAATAATAATTTTGTTCAGTTGGAGCTGTTGGATTTAAGGGCTTTGTTTTTGTGATATTACAGGTAAGTTAAACTGTTTTATGAGGGTGTTGCAAGAAGGGCTTGTGCCAGCATTTATTTGTACTTTTAGTTTATTTTTAAAACTTAACGTGGTGGGAGACCTGCAGTTTCAGCAGAGGTCTAGGTATTTTTTTGTGTTTCATTTTTAATGTGCCCTAGTCTGCCATTGGGCCATCCAGCCTGTAGACTCAGTACTAGCCCTAGGTACAAGAAACTGTTTCTGAAATATGTTTAAAAAATCATTTAGGGCAGGGTTGGCATTGGATTAAATAAAAAAATGTGTTTAGTTTTTTGGGGGGTCATTTTCTTTTGCATATTTCAAGTTTTTTTCATTGCAAAAAGGTTATAGGTGTCTTTGGTTGATGTATAATTTATATAGCTCAGTTATTTTTCATTTTTGGCATTGCTAAATTATTGGTAGTGTTCTTCATTGTTACCAATTCCTCCTTTGTCTGCCCAGTGTGTGAGTGTATTTCTCTTAGGCCACTGTTTGTCTTTGCTCTCCTTGCCATGTGGCCAGGGGCCATTTTATGTAATATTTTTGTCCATAAGCCCGCAAGTGATCTGTTTTTCAAGTTTTCTCGCTTGTTTGACCATGCGGTCCGTGGCCATTTTATGTAGCCAGCCAGTGTGCTTTTGCCATGGACCATCATGTGTTCTTTGTTGTAGCCATGCCACCTTGATTGCTGTTTGATCATGTAGCCGGCAGCTATTTTGTGAAAATACTCTTTGTTTTATTTTTCCAGTTTTCAATCTAAGCCATTTTCTAGGGAGATTGATAGGAGAGGGCTATGCCTATTTGTTTTTGTCCAGTTTTTAATTTTCTCTGATATCAGTTTAATATTTATTGTATTCTATGTATATTATGATTATGAATAGGATTATATTATATGCATTTTGCACTTGCTCAAGAAAAAACAGAACATATGGTAGGGGAGATCTGCGCAGGGAAGTGATAACAGTAGTTACAATAGGTATCCTGGTAGATGTTGATGCTCAAGGGTCACCACACAACGACCACCTCACGTCGTAAGCTGTAGGCAAGACCCCATAAAACACAAATTGAACAATTGTTAGCCCGTGCAAGGAGCATATAAGTAGAAGTAACAAATAAAGTCCAAAAGTCAGTCCTGGATGTATTCTTCTAGTTTTATTTCTAGCTTGCAAAGGTATCTTTCAGTTATATCCATCTTCTTAACAAAGTGACTTCAAGCCACAGACCTTGCGTTTGTGTTTCGTCCATGTGGCTATTCAGGGCTAAAAACAAGAAAGAATGGCCTAATTACACAACACAACTCTATTACAACATATGGGATTAATACAACATTTTCTCTTAAAAGGTCCCATAAGTGTACTACACTAAAGTTTCAATTGTGCACTAGATGGAAACAACATAGTCTACAGAAAACAGAGGCAACTAACCGTATCTCTAAGAGTCCCTAGACAGGAACCATAAGACATATTGCCATACGCCAAAGAGTTAAAAGAATTCAAAGAGAAGAAAAGCATGGAGTATCCTTACAGTCTTATATTGAGCTATTATTAAAACATATTACTCTATCTTAATTATTGTCACAAGGGTGACCATACGTCCTTGGTGAACACTTGCGTAGTAATACTCCATATGCAATTAATAAACCATTGTAGTTAGAATTCTAAGTGTGGTATCATATGATGAGGTATTGGTCTACTTTGATGAAATGCCAGTGTTACCATATTCCTTACTTTCTCACATGGCCAGGATGTACCATGGACTGATGCATGTTAGAAGAGATGCCATGGTAAGACTCTTCAAACAGACGCGGTACAATCCAAAGTTCAGGGTCATCACAGAAAGTTTATGTCAAAGGTGTGCCATATGCCAAAAGCAAAATCCAGGAAGAAAGACTGTTGTAAGTTGGGGTGTGATTGGAAACGCAGGCGGTCCTTTCACTCGACTACAGATTGATTTCATAGAGTTGCCACCATGCAATGGGCTGTAGTATGTCCTTGTAATTGTCTGTTTGTTTTCTTGCTGGGTAGAGGCTTATCCGACAAGGAGGAATGACAGTCTCACCACGGTTAAACTGTTGAGAGAACTGATCCCTAGATTTGGTTTTCCAGTCACTTTGGAATCAGACAGAGGATTACATTTTATTAATGAAATAATTTGGATGATTTGTGCAGCATTACAATTGAACAGAAGCTGCATTGTGCCTATCGACCAGATGCATCTGGTATCGTGTAACAGATAAATGGTACAATAAAATCGAGATTAGGAAAGGTTTGTGCATCCACAACACTGAAGTGGCCTGATGCTTTACCCCTTGTACTGATGAGTCTTAGAAGCATACCTGAAAAAAACATTGGATTGAGCCCCCATGAAGTACTCATGGGAAGTGCCATGAGACTAGCATACATACCTGTGAACAAACTGATAAATATGTCTTATGATCATGTGCTTGATTAGTGCAAGGGACTGGCTGACCTGGTACGTTCTGTGTCTCGCCAGGTTGGAGGAGATGCCACACCAACACAGCGGTACCAAGCACATTATTTGAATCCTGGAGAGTGGGTACTAGTCAAAAAGCATGTGAGGAAAACATGCCTAGAACCCGGGGAGCGGCCCTTACTAGATCATATTGGTGACAACCACAGCAGTGAAGTATTTTGGCTTACCAAATTGGATACATACAAGTCATACCCGTCTAGTCCTAAGTCCAATTGAAAGACCTGAATAACAGCAGCTGGCAAATCAAATCAGGAACCAACAGCTGAGGTGTGCAAAGAGTCTGGAGCGTCAGAATCTGAAGAACAGGGAAAACACGGTGGCCGGCTAGAGGCAGGTTGCAGGTGAACTGGGATGTTACAGCGGGGGATTGGCATTTTCTGGTGATGAGAGCCGGAGCCGCAATTGATTGCGGCAGGTAATGGTACCGTAACAAAGGAAGCAGCAGCAAGAGAGAGTTTTGGTTGGAGGAGCGCAAATTTTACTGTTAATTATACGGCTCTGCTCGGAGCCTCGAAGCTGTAATGTACTCAGGCGGCCAGCTGGGGAGAGCAACTGCGGCTCATTGAATCCTTTCAGCTGGAGGTGAGAGGCATCCCAAGGAGAGAGCACCCACAGCAGAGCAGCCGTGGCTGAGAGCGGCTCTGGAGCTGCGCAGGGGTCGTCAGGCAGCTGCAAGAGTTCTCTTCCAGGGAAATGGTGGAGGAGCTAGCAGGAGTGTGGAGGTGAGAGAGAGGGTCAAAAACAGCAAGCTCTCGCAGGATCCCTCGGTTTCTGGCATAACAGAGGTGCATCGCACGCACCAGCAGTGTCTTTATTCACAGATGCCCCAGATTTGAGGACAAATGGTAAGGAAAAATGAGCTATAATTAACAAAGCAAATACTGAAAGTGGGGGAAGGGGCAATGGTACTGATTTGAAAACTACTGCAAATGGAATCTCTAGATACGCGCTGAGGAGTGTGGGTAAGGGGAGCAGGGTGAAAATCCAGAGCTGCAGGAAAATACTTCTAATTGTGTCAAAGAGCGGGGTGTGAGTAGGGAAGAAGTAAAGGAAGTGCAACCTAGGTAGGAGTATTGAGTAAGGAAGGCACAGTTTGGAATAAAAATCTAAAGAGAGGTAGTGCCGAGCATAAGATCAAAGTGACCCCCTCTCTAAGGACTTACTTTAAAGTAGTACCAAAAACCCTAGTGTTAAGGGGTAATCCTGCAATGGCAGTAAGTGAGTCTGAACCCACTCAACAACACCAATCAGTAGGAGAAGGGACTATAAGTGGAGGTCCAAATCTGGGGAATGGACAGAGCATTTGAGCCCATATCGCTTTAAGGTGTGGGCCTCGGAGATGGGGGGAGTGGATGAGTCTCCGCAGGGGGAAGTTTCTCCAATTGCCAGTACAGGAGTTTCAGATCAGTCCCCCCCTGACTTACTGGGGCTATCCTGAAATAACATAGCGAGCCAGTTCAAGCAAATGTCTGGGGACCATTCTAGGGTTGTTCAGAAAGAAGCGGGTAATGTCGGTATAAACCCTGAGAATGGGGATCCCTCCATCAGCAGTTTGTTTGCCTCTCTCACGCTTGAGGTTCGTAACAGATTTGAAACCTCAGAGATGAATCAGAGAGAAATAAGGTCTGCGTGCAATGTCTTGGAGAAAAAGATAGATGATTTAAGTGGAAGGACTCTAGCCTTAGAAGCAGAAGTAAGAGACCTTAAAGTAGTGGTGCAAGTCAACAGAAAAGAGATAGAAGATTTGAAGGCAAGGGAGAGAGATCAGGATGAAAGAGTGGAGCGGCTGGAGAATTAATAGAAGAGAAATAATTTGACAATTTTAAGACTCCCTGAGGGTGAGGAAGGTAGTGATATTAAGAGTTATGTGGTTCAAATGCTTAAAAAGGAGCTTTGGCTGGAGAATTCGGAAGATGAAATTGCCAGATACATTCAAAGGATCCACAGAGACCTGTTCAGGCTAAATGCAAACAGATCTAAACCTAGAAGAATCTTAATTAATTTCCTCTCGCAAGGCCCTGAAGAATAAATTGTTAGACATGGATGGAGAAAAAATTGAAATAAGATCAGATCTCTCAGTAGTAACATCTAATAGGCAATGGGAGTTGGAAAAAAGAATGGACCCTTTAAGAAAGTTAGGAGCTTCGGTTCAGGTAAAATTCCCAGCCCTACTTAAGTGATGTTAAATAAAAAAATGCATTCTTTCTGATTTGTGGAGGAGGTCGATACATTTCTTGAGGAGCTCCATTTGGAGACTTAGTAATAAGGTCTCTTTCAGTTGCTTTATTGTGTATTTATTTGGTTACATTTTGTTTGCACGTCGGGAAGTTCTGCCTAGGGCTTTTGCCAAGGGAAGTTGGTTAGGGTTTTCCAAGGGTGCTGGGGGAGCACAAGGGAAAAAGCAAAAAATACCTCAAATGTCTTGTTTTTTGCCAAATTAGTCAGCAATGCCAGCGTTTTATGCGATGTACAGTAATAGGGCAAATGATATAAAATTCCTAGCGTTGAATGTAAAAGGGCTCTGGGTAAAGAGTAGGAAAGATAGGATAATGCAATATGTGAAAGACTGCCCAGCACAAGTTATTATCTTGCTAGAGACACATCTCACAGAAGAGGAAAGTAGGAAGTTTTTTAAATCACAGAGGTGGGTTGCACATGCAGTTTACACGAAGCAGACAATGGTTACGAAGGGGGTAGCATTACTGGTTAAGCAAGGAACAAACATCTCAGTAGAAAGAAGTGTCTGAAATATTTCAGGGAGATGGCTTTAGCAAAACTTAAAAAATGTGGTCAGAACTATACTCTGTTGGGGTACAACAGACCAAATCAGTATGAAACAGGTCCACTGGATGAGTTGGTTAGTGAGCTTTTAGGTTTCCTGGATCAGATCATTATGGCAGGAGATTCTAACACTGTCTTGAGCCATAAATTTGATAGATCCCAGCACAGCAGAGCAGCGTTTAATCCCAAAATGTCTGATAGGGTTCGATCGTTGATGGCCCAGTGTGGTCTTTGTGACATATGGAGGTGTAAGGCTGGGTCGCAATTTGGTTTTACATATTACGACAAAAAGTATAAACCTAAATCTCAGATTGATTACTTATTGATTGACAGGGTTCTAAAGGATGCTGTAGTGGAAGTTAAATATATTTGTGTACACCTGTCCGATCATTCAGCCATTCTCGTTCCTTTGAGGTTAGGAGAAGGGAGTGTGAGATCTAGGTGGACGTTAGACCACACAATTTTACTGGAGGATGAGACTGTCGAGATTTTAAGAGATGAGACCAAAGAATATTTTGAGAGTAATTTGGGCTCAGCCACAATTGGGAAGGTCTGAGATGCTTATAAGGCCTATTTAAGGGGAAGACTAGAAACTTTAGCGGCAGGGAAAAGGCGAGCTTACTAAGGAAAAGTTTTGGAATTAGAAGCTGGAAGGGATTTTGAGCAACCTAGGAAGATATGAGGAAGGCAAGAGGGAGCTGACCAAAATTATTAAGCTAAAGGCTGGTTTGTCAGGAGTTATAAGTGATAGAGTCAGAAAGAGGTGGGAGGCCAGCCAGTTGGCACATTTTGAGTATGGCGAAGATTGTAGTAAATTATTAGCATGGAAGACGAAGAGTGACCAAGTTAGAAACTTTATAAAAGAGATCAGCTGTGAAGAGACAGGGGTAGTGCTGAGTGACAGCCAAGGACTTAGTTTGGATTTTTTCAGGCACTTTGGTAAAGTATTTAAAGTATACTTGGTCATAAATGAAGAGGATGTGTTGCCATGGCTGGAGCACATAGAACCTCTTCCCGAAGAGGCAATGGAGAAACTAAATGAGGAGATCAGGGTGGAGGAGCTTGAAGAGGTGATAAGGGGTGGCAATTTAGTAGTAGTAAAGTTAGGACTCCTAAATGCCTTCTGTGAATACCGAAAGTCTTAAAAATTGTATTTTTCTCAACTTTACTACTACTAAACTTAGACAAATCCTAATTTTAAGACTTTCGGTATTCACAGAAGGCATTTACGAGTCCGAAAGTTAGGAGTCCTAACTTTACTACTCCTAAACGGAGAAAAATCCTAATTTTAATACTTTCGGGATTCACAGAAGGCATGTAGGAGTCCTAAAGTTAGGAGTCCTAAATTTACTACTCCTAAACTGTGAAAAATCCTTACTTTAGGACTTTCGGTATTCACAGAAGGCATTTAGGAGTCCTAAAGTTTGGACCTCTAACTTCTGTGAATACCGAAATGAGTAAGTGTCTTCTGTGAATACCAAAATGAGTAAGTGCCTTCTGTGAATATGAAAATGGTAGTGAGTTTAGGATTTTGTGTTAAGTTAGTTCTGTGAATCGGGCACAAAGTGTTTGACCGTGTTAACGGGCCCTATTTGCAGAATGTGGTTAACCATTTTAACTTAGGTTCAAATTTACGTAGAGTACTGAGAAGTATTTATGCTGCTCCGGAAGCCAGACTGTTAGTTAGGGCTTTGACTCCGCCAGTGAAGATCATGCGAGGTACTAGGCAGGGGTGTCCCCTTTCTCCTCTCTTTATTGACCTTTATATTGAGCCATTATCCAGGACACTTAGGAGTAGTAGTGGACATTCTAATTTTTACGACAAAACTTCTGCAAACCCTGAGGGTCGTGATGGAAATAACAACGGAGTTTGGCAAAATGTCAGAGTATGATTGGGATTGATACTAAGAGCAAAATGAGATATCTGGGAGTTAAGATCAATCAGAATATTGCGGACCTCACTAAGGTACATTTTGACCGGGTTAGAAAGGAGATGTGCGCCAGCTTTCGGGGTTGGATGCACCTTCTTTTAACTTTATGTGGCAGAGTGAACGTAGTAAAGAGGATCATGCTTCCGATACTAACCTTCTTGTTTGATTCAATCCCCTTATCTTTTAGAAAGGAGTGGTTTGTTAGGTCACATAGTGATGTAAGTTTTTTTATTTGAGCATCAAAAGGGCCACAAATATCATGGCGCAAACTCAGAAGGAGGTTGGTGAAGGGGGGTTTAGCGCTTCCAGATTTATTGTTTTATTCCTGGGCCTTTTTACAAAAAAAATTGTAGAATGCTACTGGACATCCCCATAGATTCAGAGATAGTTAGGATTTTTAGAGTGATACTGACAAAGGAAAAGGGAGCTGACGTGGGACTCATGTATAAATTTGCTGGTCCGAAATACTTTAAGAAGGTCAGGCTTAAGATTCTAAGGGACATGGCGGAAATGTGGTTTAAAATCAGAAAGCTTTTGAACATACCATATTTTAGATATTGGGCCCCGATTTGGGATGCACCAGGCTCTCCTGAATGAACAAAAGACTCATTGGCCTTACCTTTAAAAGAAGCGGGTATTTTTAGATGTAATCACTTGCTGTCAGAGGGTCAGATGGTTTTGTGGGGCTGGTGTGAGCAGGTGGTTGGTTTAACGCTTTCAAGATTCAAATACCTCCGGGTTAAAAGTTGGTTTGTGGCAATGGGTGTAAAGTTAGGAGATCCAAACGAATTAGAGGAAAAGCTTCTCTCTACTGCAATGTTCAAAAAAGAAATCGCACTATGGTAGTGGATGACCCTGGAGATGGAGGAAGGATGGTGTGTTTACCTTGCCAGTGGATCTGTGGGGAAGATGCTTGCCAGAGACCAAGCTGGAAAACCTATGGCAAGTATCTATGTCTATGCTTTATAAAACAGTTAAACCTGCATATCTGAGTAGGAGCCATCTTTTTACTGTGCATAGGGCGTACTGGTCTCCACAAAGGCTTTCTAAATTTGGGTCAGGAAGAGTGATCGTGTGTCCCAATTGCGGCAATCAGAGTGCAGATTACTTACACATGTGTATATACTGTCCGAAGTTACAGCTCTTCTGGGAGGCCGTAAGTAAATGCCTGGCTAGCTCTTTAAACCTGCAGATTAAGGTAAGCGCTGTTTTGGTTACTTTTGGAAGTTTAGAATGCCAATGTATTGTTACTAAAGACTGCAAAATTGGTATTTTCTGCTGTGCTTTTAGCGCATAGGGAGATATGCGTGGGTATCTCCGACACCTCCAACAATGGAGGATTGGTTGAAATCTATGAGTTATATTGCTAATTTGGATATTTCGTATCAGGGGAAAAGAAAATATGAATTTTGGACTCCCTTTGTGTCTAGGGGAACTCTATGATTGGAGGAACTTGGAAAAAAAATGAATCGGTCCATTGATTAAGCCTTCTCCTGCCTCTGCTGTTTATAGTCTTCTCTGCGTGAGCAGAAGGACATGGGGAAGTGTCTGCGGTCAATAAAAGGAGGAGGTCTCTTTGAAAGATGATGGGGATGCTGTCTTCTTGGGAGCCTACACCTTATTACCCCTGCTACAGCTAATGAGGTTAGACAACCCAAGGTTGGCATCGGTAGAAGGACGAAGGGTGGAAACAAGGCAAATGAGGACAAGAAAAAGAACATTTTGACAATGAACAGCTGAGCCCTAGTCAAGTAGAATGGGCACCAGATACTGGGATTAAAAAGACTGCTGTTGAGTCAGACGAAGGTGAGGTTGCCATTGTGACAAAGGAAAGTGAAACAGCTGTTGATAGAGATGTAAAAGAGACAGAGGATGAAACAGAAGCTGAGCCAAAGGAAGGTAAAGCCACAAAGGAGGTAGTAGATGGTGAACTAACTAATTAATCAGAAAAGAGTGGGGAACCTTCAGAACAAGGAGTACAGGAAAATAGATAAAAAAAGTTAGAAAGAAGATTAAATAAAAGAAATGGTGAACAAAACACAGAAGGTGATTCTTAGCACAGAAAAAGAGGCCAAGAAAAGGAGACAATTGGCCAAGTGGAGCAAGAAGATTAAAATACAAAATAGTAAGGAGAAGATTGAGGAAAAGACCAGAACAAAGTAACTAAGTCTCAAGTCAGACAGAACAAGAAAACACAAGAAGAAAACCCCGAAAATCCCAAAGAGCAAGAATTCTATGTAGAAAGTACAGAGTTTCAGAATGGACTTACATTATTGGAAGAATTTGAAAGTTCAGGTTAGAGCGTAGTTCATGACAGCAGTCACATTGGAAGATGAGAACAAATTGAGACCACCTTAAAAGGAACTATAAAGAGATTAAGGTGAAAGAAAAAATAAATTGTCTGATGAATTGAATAAAAGGCTCAAAAGAAACTAAAAGGACTGGAAATAAAAGAGGTGAATAAGAAAGTCATTAAGTGTGGAATCACACAAGAAAGTTTTCCTTTACTGTTAGAATTTTTCGTTTAGAAATAAAGTTCATTTTTAGATTTTTCCATTTTTGTAGTACATCAAAATGGCAGAAACAGAGGCAATTGGACAACCAAACTCTGGTTTAAGACATAGATGTATTAAAATCTGCTTATGTAGTGTCTTCCTATTAACAATTATATGGGTCCTATTATTTGTTGTCATACCTACCTTTAATGTGAATAATATTGGTAATAATACTAAGGATGTGTTAATTGAAGGAATGAAAGATGTTTCTAAACAAACCTTAAAAACTAACAAAGAATAATTGGATGGAAGTATTCTCCATCATGACAAATTAATTTGTGATTTTTCATCAAAAGTTTTTACTAAGTTGTTATTTGAATATACTGAAACGAATGTGAGTGATTGTTACATCTGCATGAAATTACCTTTGTCTGTTTCTAAAGGTATAACTTATCACCACCTGTCATTAACTTATGGTGTGTATTGTAGTGTCCTTAGTAGCCTATTCTACATGACAGGTAAGCTTGAATATCAGTATACTGATATAGATTTTGTATTTTCAGAAGTACCAATTGTAAGGGAATTAAATAAAGTAATAAGTGGTAAGAATGCATGCTATATGGGAGAGTTCTTCCATATTACTAAACTATTAGATGTAGGACACGCCTATAAGAACAATCTAACGTAGTTTACATGTTGAGGAAAAACTATTCCTGAATATGGTAGAAAATAGGAGAGTAGATTTCCATAAGAAAGCTGATGAACAGTAATCGGAGACACCACTTTGGGCATTTAGAGAAAGAAATTATGAGAAGGGTGAGACATACTCTGAGATGTCCCTGAACTGGTCGCCGAAAGGGAAATTATGCTTATTTAGATCAAAGACTAATTATAACAATTATTTTATTGGCACTAGTGAATGTGAGCAAACTTTCCAAAGTACTGGAGGGTGGGGATTAAAAAGTGAAATGGATCCTGTATTCCCTGGAATATATCATGTGTATGGCAAGAAAGCCTATTATAGGTTACCTGCACATTGGTATGGGAGGTGTTATTTTGGGATTGTCTTTCTGAAAAATATATCGTGAAGATAATAGTGTCATTGAAATAAAACAAGGCCTAATACATAGTAAGAGAGCAAGTTTTTCAGAAATATTAGGTGTTATCTTTGGTGCACTAATGCCCTCAGTTTGAGTTTTTTGAATTTGCACATAATTCGAAAATTGTCCACAGTGGTTAATCGTTTATCAACAGATATTGCTGGTGGTTTCTTGATAATTGATACCGAAATGGTGGCAATCAGATCAATGGGTTTACAAAACCGACTTGCTCTTGACATGCTTTTGTCAAAAGAGGGTGGAGTCTGTGGCATGTTGAAAATGAAACACTGCTGTACCTATATCCCAGATAAAAGTAAAGGGATAGAAGGTTATATTAGAAATATCACACAATTACTTAAAGATTTAACCCAACTGGAGGTTAATGGTGTTTGGGAGAGACTGGGTAATAGTTTCTCTATGGTAAGTAAGTTGTTTTCAAACTTGGGAAGTAGTTTATTAGGAAAATAATAATTCCAATATTTGCTATAGCAATAGTAGTTCTAGTGATCCTAACAGCACATAAGTGTCGTAAATGCATAAATGTAAGAAAATAAGTAACAGATAAGAAAATAAATGAAAAGGAATAAAAAGAAAGAAAGAAGAAATAGAGTTAGAAGAAATAAATGAAGAGTATTATGAGAGAATGAAAAAGCTAGATGAGGGCACCATAGAAGGAGAGAAAGAAAGTAAGATTTAGATATATTGAAAGGTGGCACTCGGTAAGGTGAGGATTATGATGGCTCCTAAAAGCCATCAGAGGGGGGATTGATGGAGCAGGATTTTGCGAAAGAAACCTGCTCAACCGAGCCCCCCTATAATATCTACTAACTGTAAGTAGCGTCTAAAGGACTAATGTGCACAATTACACTACATATGGGAAGCTCGCTTTGCAAATATACATGAACTAATCAGAATTAATGTGCTAAATACCCTCAAATGTAATAATCTTGTGTTTAGAATGGATTAAAGGGTTTGCATGGCAAGGCCGTATATGTATTTCGTAAAATACATGGTGTGTGATGCTTCAAACTCACAAATAACGCTGATTTTTGCTTAATCTTTGCTAGGCTGACACCCTAAAGACAAATTAGGGTTATGGCGGGTGGTAAACAGTGAAAAATATATAATTAATAAATGTCTGTTTCCAGTTTTTCCAGTAATGTACAAATCCTCCATCTTTGTAAAGTTATCCATATTATGGCGGGTGGAATGGTGTGCGTGAAAGAACCATTTGATTACATGACTGAGCTACTGAATAAACTGAGAAAGCGTGACCTGGTGAAGGACGGAACATTTGTCAAGCTGCCAAAGCCAGTGTCTTCGTGTGAACGGAAACTGAAATTGTTGAAAATATTAACTGTAAATTAAAATGTAGCATATGTACCTGTGAAAGAGAAGCTGAAGATGATGACTGTATAAAAAAATGTTTAGAACAATAGTGTAGTCAAAAGTAGAATGATTTCACCATGGGGTGACATCCCACCACCACAACTCGACCAATCCCTTAGCTTGAAAATTTTTAACTTAGCTACTATTGTGGGCCGGACATGCAATTTAGAGTATAAGGATAGGTGCATTGGGGGTGTGGTTAGCTCACGCTGCTGCAGGTCGCATAGGCTGGAGGTGTCCTAAAGAGGGGTGCACCCCTGATCATCGGGTTGCAGAGAGGTCTAGCTGTTCCTGTCCTGTCCTTGCTCTGATTTTCCTGAGTCTTTGATCCCTGACTCTTGGTCCTGGGGTGCCCACCACTACCTAGGCCTGGGTGGTGGGTTTTCCCTTACAGATCCATTGGGTTTGTATTTGATCTAATCTAGCATTGCAGAATATTTTGCAATCATATTTTCTTGTCTTTGTACCTTATGTCTCTTCATCTATCCTTCCAAATTGACATTTAAATCGATATATCTTGCCGGTAATCTGATGTCTCTTCATCTGTCCACTCCTTTGGAAGTATATTTGAAATTCGTTTTGTTATTATGTTGATAAGTTTTGTTCTCTCTCACCGGGTTTTCAGCATTTGATTGTATGGAATAATCGATATGAGCAATTGAAATTACTAGATAAAATTATTAAATCCCACCAAAAGTCTCTAATTATTTTAGTCAGTTTATTGATTTGATGTTTCCTTTAGAAATTCGATTACCATCAACTCTTCAACTAGTTGTATCATCGACCGAGTAGATCAAAAGTCGATTACGATTATTTCAGGATTGCCTAGATAATACAAATGTTTAAAGTTTAACCTGAACAACAAGAGTAAAATTTGAGACAAGTTAACAAACTTGACCCAGCGCATCAGGGATCTGGGGGAATGTGTATGGGCCAATGTATATGATTTATTTAATGGTTATTCCTGATCAAGTTATTGGGTTCACGCTGCATCACGAGTGATTTACAGCAGTCTAGGGTACCTATACAGAGGGCCTAGCAAGCTCACCCTCTACAGTCCCCCAGAGGAAAGGGGATGTCAGTACAACTGGCCCTGGAGAAAGAGTCTAAAGATTTCCCAGAAAGTTGTCTTTGATGCACCACAGACAAGGGTTTGTTCACAGCTTGTCCTTCCTTTCTCTTCTGCTGTTTCCACTTCTTCTCAAATGTTCTCCCTTGTGCAGGGCTGCACAAGTGGAGTTGGAGAGTTCTGAAAGAAGAAAATCTGGTAATCTCTTAGTATAACATCACCCTTCCACACCCTTGCACAGCAGAGTGGGCCCTTTTTAAGATTGTAAAATTAACTCTGCTCCTAACTGACACTGAAAACGGTTCCTTTAGTCCTCAACTTCAAATGGAGACCTTGATGTGACTGGTGCCAGAGGTCTGCCTGTTCCCCTTTGTACCATAAGCAAGGGCGCGCCCCAAACATAAGTAACAAGTGTATTTTGACTGATCCAGCACACCAATAAATATTTACTGGAGTGCTAAGTCACAGCAGTTAGATTTCTAAAACTGAGTGTGGATCTTTTGTTTGAGCCCCTAAACATTACATATCAATATGAGGCCATTACAACAAAGAGCTTATGCAATTAAAACAAGCAAAACCTAGCGGCTGTGTCACTGGTTGATTTGATATGCTTTTTCTCTCAATTATTACTTGGGAAGGCTTTCTTTCCCATGAAATAATTTGCAGTTATTGAAACCTTTCACCATAGCTGTATTCTCAACAACTACTACCTTAATATGCATTCATTGCTGTATACAAGATGCCTCTTCTGGTGCGTGTGCCAGTATGCTCGAAAGCCTGATTGTTATACATGAACTAATTTTCCATAACAACTTTTTGCCAAATACAAATGTTTGTAAATAGACTATCCCCTTGCAGCCTCTTAGCATGCCTCACTTTTGGATATGATGAAATGTACGCAAAAACACCTGTATGTGTACGTGCCATCTAACTAGTGAGGCCTATCATGCTTCATCAGCCCATCATCAATGAATATTGTCTTTTATCTTAAAGCCTGTATGGTGAAATAGAGATACTAGCATGCCCGTTTGACTAAAACTCACTCTGTCAAAGACCTATCACCGTTTTACAGACCTTTTTCTCAAATCTGTTGATGTTCCTAAAAGCCGGTACACTGCTCCTCATCAAACAGAATGGCTTATCACAGACAAATGGGGTAAATGTGTAACTTCAATGCAGAAGTAAACACACCATATCCAGGGACCTAACACAGGCCCCCCGCTGCAGGGGGCCCCTGAGCTGGAAGGGGTCCTCTCAGCATAGTACTAGGGCCTGAGCGCTCCGCATTAAGGGCCATATGTATCAAGCCAAATTGCTTTCGCAAACGCCAAAATTCACAGAATTTCCGCATTTGCGAATGCAATTTGGCCAAATGGTATGTATTAAGCAAATCTGCGTGCAAAATAATGAATCTCAAAATTTGCGATTCCTTATTTTGCAATTGCATTTAAGGAATCGCAAATCTTGTGATTCCTTTAATGCAATGTAAGAAGCATTAAAAAAAATGCAAATTGGCCTTAAGGAATCACAAATTACCACCAACTTCAAGTGGTTGGTAATTTGCGAATTCCTTGAAAAATGCACTTTTTTGCATTTTTCAAAGTGCACTGTGAAGCACATACATGCCCTTAGGGCATGTATGTGCACCACATGTGCACCCATGCTAATTTCAGGGGTGCAACAGGGTGTCCTTTGGACACCCCTGCACCCTTGAAAATATTCTCAATTTGCGATTCTCAAATTGCGAATCGCAAATTGAGAATAACTTCCCATTCATTCCTATGGGCCTCCAGGGCCATAGAAATGAATGGTAAAGTATTCCATAATTGCGATTCGCAATTTGCAAATCGCAATTATGGAATTTTAAGAAATTGCAAAAAAAAGCGATTTTCTACATACATACCAATTTGCGAATATCAAATAGCGATTTCTTAAAAATTGCTATTTGAGATTCGCAAATGGGTACCTTCATACATATGGCCCTATATCTGAAGCGAGGGCCCCTCTGTGTACACTGCAGGCGGGCCCCTTAAACTTTTGTTACGCCACTGACCATATCACCATGAACAACGAGTCTGCTTACTACAGACTGACAACCTGCAGCATTACCATAGAACATACACATGCCATACAGCCACAACTTAAACCTCTGCATTCTCTCACCCACACAAGAGTAACTCATTGTATCAAACCTACAGAGTTGTAGCTTCCATTGATGCAGCAGGTACAGTTGTACCAGATTCAGAGGCTCGAGGGTCCATCTGAACCCTGATTATTGCTGTGTTCCACAGTTCAGTGGTCAGGTTATCCATTTATGTCCATTTACTTGTTGCAGTAGGGGCCATGACACACTGACTACGCCACTGCTAAATTGATGACATAAAACAGAAGCTGTTTAATATTTGAGGACATCAAGAGCCAGATCTACTAAAAAATGTTGAGGTTGGAAATGGCCCAATTCACAGAATCAGGCAGTTTGCAATAGCAGAAAGGCCTTTTTGCAGATGTAAAGACATCAAATTGGAATATTAGCATGTTACCGAAATGCAATTTGTGTTTGCGACCAATACTGATTCAGTATTTGAATGGGACGTCCCTTCCAAGTACTAAAGCGTAATGGTAAGTATTAAAGTTGTGCAACCGAATTTTGTTTCTAAAACATTAATAATTTACCAGCTACAAACATGTAGTGGTAACCCTTTCGAAAATGGCAAGGTGTACCTTTGTGAATGTAAAAATAAGTCTTTGCAATAGGAGGCAGTGGTTCACAGAACCTCAGCGCCTGTCTTCAACAAACAAAAAATAAAGAAATAAACTTTTTTCTTTTTGAATGCAGTCCCATCTCTTTTGAAGGAACTGTCCTACATTTGTAAACATAACAATTGCTTTATAAAATAGTAATCAAAGACATTCTTCTCAAATCAATCAATCAATCAATCAAGAAATTTGTATAGCGCGCAACTGACCCGGAGGGTCTCAAGGCGCTTGGGGGAGAGGGGTCCGCTACTGCTCGAACAACCAGGTCTTGAGTTGCTTCCTGAAGGAGAGGTGGTCTTGGGTCAGACGGAGGTGGATGGGGAGGGAGTTCCAGGTCTTGGCTGCCAGGTAGGAGAAGGATCTTCCTCCCATGGTAGCTCTTCGAATGCGTGGAACGGTGGCGAGGGCGTAGCTGGTTGTTCGTAGCTGGCGGGTGGGAGTGTAGAAGGTCAGGCGGTTGTTGAGGTAGCTGGGGCCCAGGTCATGGAGGGCCTTGTGTGCATGGGTGAGGAGTCGGAACGTGATTCTCTTGCTGACGGGGAGCCAGTGCAGGTCTCTCAGGTGTCCGGAGATGTGGCTGTGTCGGGGGATGTCCAGGATGAGTCGAGCGGAGGCGTTCTGGATGTGTTGGAGTCTTTTCTGCAGTTTGGCTGTGGTTCCGGTGTAGAGAGTGTTTCCGTAGTCCAGGCGGCTGGTGACGAGAAAGAGTTATGCCTTAACATTAACAGTAAATGACACACAAATGATTGACAGAATGCAGAGCAAATCAAACATTCCCCTCCAGTCAAGATATCTGGGTTAAATTAATTGTCCTTTTGCTCACCATGCCACCCCAGTTAAGACCCAGCCATATAGAAATTACTCATGACCCTGTTCCTCATAGGAACAGTCTAGCTTAAATTACCAAGCCAGGTCCTCCCTGGAGCGTAAACAAGCATCCAGAGACCAGTTTCAAGGCATCATCCTTCATCAGCCCGGCTAGCTTGAATCCAGTGACATAGTGAGCCTGGGACCCACTACAGGGCATACCCAGCGCACTTAGGGTGGGAAAGAAAAAGACACACAGATAGATGATGGATAACATTAACAGTGTTCACAGGTCTAAATAATAATTGATTCATTAGCTAATTTCAGTACATTTGAATAATAGAATTCCCTTGTGCTTAAACTTGAAAATACATCACGTATAAAACCCAGCTGCAGGGTTAGTGATTAAGGCGAATGGTAGCAATGAGGGCCAAGCCCACATTTAAAATTGCATTGGGAGGAACTCGCATAGTTTCACTCTGTGGAATTACGTTGAGTTACATGAAAATTCTGTGAGATTTAGTAGAGTTCTGCGAATGGGTGGAAATCGGCGCATCTAGCTGTTCGAGCTGATTTGTAGCACCAGAAGCTTGTTCCGCACTAAAAAATATGCGCAAATGGCTCCACACGGCGCACCAAAGGGCGTTGCTTCTCCCATTAGTTTTGCCTTCGCTCGAGTAGATTTTCCACTCGAGCTGCAGCTTTCTCACCGTGAATAGTCGTGATCGCTCGGGACCGCCTGCATCCACCCGCACTGGGAAAGTCCCACTGGATGCCCTCCTAGTGCCCAGAAATTGCACTAGGGGAGGTCAATTCTCTCTCGCCAACTTATCATTGGCAAGCCGCATATGTGAAGAAACTCTGCCAATCACCGGTTGGCACTATTTGTCCATAACTCCATGTTCCATGCGTAATGCGGAGTGGCCTAAACTCCACTAACTCAGCTGTTTGATCAGAATTTATCACCCATCCCTAGTGTAAAGACAAATTTGGAACACAGTTCAGCCCTGATTTGGAAATCATGAATTACTGAAAAACAGTATTCATATTTTATTTTATTTTCTTCAAGATTTAAATCATATCCATCTAACAATGCATTGACAGTGCATAAATACACACATTTCATATTATATAATACTCCATTTTCGAAGATAATAATCCACATTTGTAAAGCGCGAACAATCACCCGTAAGGGTCTCTAGGCGCTGGGGGCCGTCGAGAAGATTAAGCGAGCTATTGCCCAGAGTCACATGGTGCTGGGCTAATCTGCCACCGGCGCCGGGGATCGAACCGTGATCCCCTGGGTCCGAAGTCAGTCACCCTGGCCGCGGCGCCACACCTATATATATATTAGAGAAAGAACACTAGCAATTCTGTTAATATGGTCATGTTTTTAGTCCATCATGACTTACCTCTGCTTACTTGTGGCGTGTAAAAATCATCTTACTGTGTAACATATCGAATATGCAGACAATAAGTGGATATTTAAAAAATCTGTGCCCAGATTTACTAAACATTCACGGATTGCAACACGATGCAACACAAGACAGCAAGGGAACTTGCTGCACTGCATTGCGTGAAATGGAGAGAGCAGAAATGCACCATATTTACTAAAGTATGGGCTTTAGACTAACACAAGTGAACCAGCACAAAAGATAGCAGTCTCTTTCGTGCTGGCGCACTTGTGGTGGTCGAGAGCCAAAGCAAACACCCTTTTTGCCACTACGGTGCCTGTGCTGTGGTACGAATAGAGGCTTATTCCTTGTTGTATGTGCGATGCAGAATTCAGCACACATACAAAGTGAAAGTAACGCAGACAAAGATCTTTCTCCTCATTACAGCACCTTGGGTTGTCACACCATTTTGGTGCAAGCTCGGGTTTGCAGACTTTAGTCAAAATACATGGGTGGATGCACAGCATCACCCATGCTCTGCCCATGTGCCTCACTGACTTAACCACTTGCGTGCGCGCATCGGCCAACGGCCGTCACGAGCACTACCTCAGTAGTGCTACGCACGTCTGTTGGCCGACGCTGCCCCGGCCAACTAATAGAACGCCGCACCGCGGAATAATTTGCACCACGGTAAAGGAGATAAATTACAGCAAAACAGGGCTATAGGTTACTTTGGTTTTACAAAGCCGGCAAAGCCACACACATCAGGATTTGTGCGGCTTTGCTGAGCCAAAAAAGTAGTGCACCCACAATGCATAATTCTAGTAAATCTGGGCCAGGGTCGACAACTCCTAGAATGCTCCGCATTTCGCAGAGAACTAACAGCATGTTTAGGAATAGAATTTAAAAAATGACAAACCTTCATAAAATAATATATTCGTCTGAAATGTCTGAGGGTTCTGAAATCGAACTTTATCAAATTCAAACAGTTGTTGTTGACAATGCACCCATCCCATCACCTGCACTCTGGTCATTGTTGGAAGAGATATGGCCGTCATGTGCCTAGGATCCGTTGTCTGCTGGACATTTTGCTCTGGGAACACCTATGACAGAATATTGTAACTGTCAGTGACTTTTATACATTCATCAGGAATTGTCTTCCTGGTGGTGACCCCTGACCGTGAGGTTACTGCACCTCTTTGAATTGTGTGAGTGGAAAACCTGAGGCCTTGTAGCGAGGATTCAACCACCAAAAGAAGCCCTGAGTTGCACGAGCTCTGGTCCAAAGCTGTGCAGACACAGCCAATATCCTTCCTTCATTATTCAAGTATTATTAATCCAATCAAAACTAAGACTTTCAAAATGAGCTCATTAAAAAGAGACTCATCGAAAATAATGTCAAGAATTTTGTGAGTGGTTTACGTTCGTGGGGGCACTCGCTTTCAGATGAATGTTTTCTCAGATTGTCTTATGTGCCCAACAGTCAATAGATATTTTCAGCTGCAATCCGCAATCCTCAAACCCTTGAAACACTTGAAATAAAAATGTCCACAAATGTTTTTTTTTCCTGCTCAGTCTCCTCCCTCTAAACATGGAAAAAATGGATGTACACATTGAATTTCACTCCACATATACATTTATGAAAGAACAGGATTCGAAAATTAGCTCATATGACAATATTTTTCCAGCTACGTTAGCCGGTTTCTTTACAGAGATGCTGCTGCTTCACCTCCCTAAAGAAAGTTTCAAGAAACAATGACACATTTATGAATATTTCAGTTAAATTTGCGCAAAATGTCTAAAAATCAAGAAGGGATTAGAGTATTTCCATAATTCAGTTTCACGTGGCACATCATTTTTCATGGTTTCCGACTACATTTCAAAAATGTGCTTCCTTCCAATTTACAAAGCTGGCCATTCCATGTAGATTATTGATCATATGTTATCATAAGACAATATTCTTGGAGGCGGGGGTGGGGCAGGGGTGTAAAATAACATGATCAAAGTACAAATTACACTCACTTACGCTACATTACCATTTACTTCTTAAAGAACAGGGACATGCAGACTTCACTCATCATGTCGTAGATTTTTCTTTGCAAACAGATTATTTAATACTCTCATATAATCATGCTGGGTTGATAACTTAAACCATTTAATAAATATTTTCTTAAACATGCACTAAAAAGTGATATACATCAAAAAATATAAATCAACAATGACCATATTGGTCAATTTCATATCGGTTCAACCCGTAAAGTGTAACAGTGACTGACAGGCTTGCTGAGCCCAGATGAGCCTGGAAGTAAGAAGAACCGGCAAGCTTCCAGCCTTTACGGGTGGAACCAATAGTACGTTGGTGATGATCTGCACCTAGACGTGTGCTTTTTTCCACAACATTCCAATAATAAAAAGATTCGGGCATACATACTCGCCAGGACTAGGATACACTACTCGCCAAATCTCCAGCCTGTGACGGTCCTCCACATCATACTGGGATTACATACAGGGTGACAATCATTCATGGTTGGAGCTACAAGTGACTGAATTTTCCATTTTTACAGTACCTTGTGAGTGTTTCAAGGGACAGATATATTCCTTGTGGAAACTGAAGTTGGGGTTTTCTGCCAACCGCATGTTGGAGGATCTGGCGTGAATAGTAAAAGGAACATATTGTTGTGATGGGTTTATGAAGAATTCCAGAAGAAAGGAATGAATTTTAAGAAACTTTTATTCGTGAAGTAAAAGAGCTTGTGGCATGAGCAGTAACTACAAAGAGTCACGGAGTGTGTGTCAGCTCACTCCAATGACGTCAGTTTTATACCCGCTAGACCTAACAGCTGTCATTGCGCCTGGCAACCACTAGGAAAAGACCACCTTATTTAACAACTAGACCTATAACATCTCCCTTTTTATGGGAGAAATAAATAAATAATTCATACACTTTACATGTAACAGTTGTGAATGGATCATGCTGCAAAAAGTAAACTCCTTACTCCCCTCTAAGCACATAAGAACTAACAAATAAATACTTCGAAACCATCAAGCCAGGTTCAGAATGGGGTAAATCACGGTGTGATCCTAAAACTAAGTTATACTACCACCGCCTGGTTTAGATTGTGTTCCCCGCTCTGTGGAAGGGAATCTGATTCAATATATATATATACATGGAAACAGGACAACATCTCCTTTCTTTACATATTAAAAATGACAATAGTTTAAAATATACTGTTTCTTTGACTAGTGGCAAAAGTGCCACAACTTGTGAAATAACGTCCCAGAAGAGCTCGGCATTCTTCCAATAAGTTCTTAGTATTTTGAGGGGATGTGGAAGGGTCTCTATCATAGGTGCAGCAACTGAGTGTAGGACAATATGGTTTTCGCCATTCTCATCCATTTGAACGTTAACTTCTAGGGATTCTTGCAAGATGATTTACGCAGGAAGCATTCGTTTTCCATTTTCACAAAATTCCTTCTTAGCCCCATGTTGAATATCTGTGTTTGAAATGAATACGTTAGTCTAATGAACAACATTTATAATTTAAAACCTTTCTTGAGATGACTTATTATAAGTTCTTGTGTTACTACTGTACTTTATTATAAGCCCTATAAGTTGTTATGACCTCTCTATTCTGCATGAAATCTATTCTACAACAAGTCAGATTATGATTACACTTAGACCGCTTGTATGGTTGATAATACCTAATTGGTATTGGATAGGGGGGAATGAGGATGGAGGGACCCTAATAAACACATGGACTTGGTTATATAACAATGTTGGAACACATGTTCTCATCAAAATCTTCCACCACATTAATATTTGTTCTTCCGTTGTACTTTTGGTCAAATTTACCACAAACGCTTGCGAAATGTCCTACCTTTAGGCAGCTAGTACACCTTTTCTTACTTGCCGGACAATTTATGGAATCAGCTTTATGGTTTAGGGAACCACATCTGAAACATACTATAGGGGAGGAATTAGAATTATAGCTAGAACTGTCGAGTTTTTCGTTGTTATATTCTCTTCTCCTTCTGTTGTTAACATAATACACACTAGAACAAGATTCCTCATTTACCTTTGCTAACTCTTTTCTGCCTTCTAGTGACCTTTCAATGCCCTTGGCAATATCTACAACTTCAGACAAAGTAGGTTTTTTACAGGCCAGTAATCGTTCCTGAATTTTTACGCTCAAAGTAATGAAACACAAATTGGTCACGGATGTACATATCTGCCATATCACCGAAATCGCATTTAGTGGCTAACACCCTTAAACTCCCAATATATTCCTCAACATTTTCTGATTCTAATTGTTTCCTTAATGCGAATCGATGTCTGCCGACCATAATGTTCTCTTCTTCATCGAATTGTTTTTCTAATCTTTTCACCGCTTCTTGAAACTCATCAAGGGGAATGAATTGTCCTGGATCAGGCTCATATTCTGGTAGGCTTTCAAAAATGTCCTGGCCCGCAACTCCTAAGAGTCCATAAAGAATAGCTTTCTTTCGTTCAGTGTCGAATTTCTTGCCACTTATCGCCACCAAATAATTTTCGAAAGCCTTGTACCATATCTTCCATTTCGTTACCGGTTTACCGGGAACTTCTAGAAAATGAGCTGGAGCATTGAAAATACTTTCACTTGACATGACTATATTTTCCTCCCCTGACTCTCTTTTAATTCTGATCTCAATTGTAACGCTAGATTATGTACTTACACAGAATAGAAACACTGTATTTATAATACAGTACGAACGTTACTTGAACCGAACTTTACAGTTGAAATGTTCTCACCAGGAATTGACAGGAAGAAAGATGTACTTAACCTATGGAAGTAATTTAAGCAAAGAAGCGTAAATCACTTTTAATAAGGAGAAAAGTTATTTTTCCGCTTCTTAACTAAACAAATATAATATTTTACCTTCTGTTCTGCAAAGCACTTGAAATGCGTCCTTTGTTAAACTTACACGTTGCTGGCAGACCTATATGCTAAATCAACAAGTGCTTTACTCAACCCAAACCTTTTTAACACACCAATGATTTTATAATGAATAAAATGAATAATAAGTGTACGATTTAATTGACATACCCTGCATGCACATCAGTTCATGAAGTGAAAAGTTTTACAAAACACTACCAAAATTTCTCTACTCAGCAGTCTTATAATTATAGTCTTTCTAATTCTCCTTCAGATCCCTGTGACAACAAAAATAAGGAAACAAACACCATAACGAATATTCAGTTGATTGAAAACGATCTACAATTTTATAAGGAAAGCAAATAACTGACACATGAGGTTTATACTCCGTTCAATAAACCTTTCACCCTTGACCGATGAATTATTAATTTGCCTGGCACACGTGAAACTTAATGTTGACTTAGCACAAATGAAACTGAATGTTGACTTTCCTTTTTCTCTGCCCACAAAAATAAATTTGATTCTCTGTCAGTACCTTTTCTTAACGTAACGGTGACGCTGTGCCTTTCAATGCGAAATCGGCCTCAAAATGGCGTCGCGTTGTCTACGTCACAGACGCGATGACGTGTAAGCAGCGCCACTGATTGTTAGTCAGCTGAGGCGGTTTGACAGGTGACAGTTGCCGTGAAATACTCGTTAACTGTAACTGACGCTTAGCCGCGCGTCACAGCACTTCAATTACCTCAACGCTGTGAATACATAAGATGACAGAAAACTCACGATCACAACGATGAAACTTCTGTTGAAAAGAAAAGCTCTCTGAACTTGCCTGAAAGTACTCTTTAAACAGCTTATCGAGTGCGAATGTGCAGCTACACCAATACGAACACTCTTCCTCACGCAGCACTTTACTGTTGAAAACTCCACAGACAGCAGATATGGAAGGGGCTCCCTCTGGTTCTGGGCTGAGGGAGAGGGGGGGTGGGGGGGTGGGCCCAGGCTCTCAGAGGGGTGGGTGGTATGGGAGGGGTTAACATTTCTAAAAACTCAGCACATTGTGATAAAAGTTTAAACTTGAAAGGATGCTTTCACCGTTTTTTTTTGCTTATTTTCATTTCTTTATAAAATACAGTTTGGCAAAGCTGATTTAGATCATATACTAAAATGCATACTTTAAAATGTTTAGCATGGAACGTAGCTGGCCTAAATAATAGGAATAAAAGAAGACTTATATCCGAAGAACTAAGGCTTTATAACCCTCAGCTAATTTTCCTATCTGAAACACATATTTCGTATAAAGATAGAAAACTACTTAATCAGCTGGGCTATGAGGTTATAGTCTGCTCTTCTCAATTGGTTTCTCTCAGGGGGGTTGCCATATTAAAAGATAAAAGATCTAAAATTGAAATAATCAGATCTGGCACCGATAAATTGGGTTGGTGGGTGATTGCGCAAGTCGGCATTGGTAATTGTAAATATGTACTATGTGGAGTCTATGGCTCCAATAGAGATGAAGCTTTTGTTTTTGATGAATTAAATGTGGAATTATTGGGCTGGGAGGGGGAGCTAATCATGATGGGGAATTTCAATTGCATTATTGATTACAAACAGGACACCACTAGACCGGGGACTCGCCAACGTATGCATAAAGTCAGGGCTGCTATTTTAGATTTAAGCAGGGTACATAATGTTAAGGATGTATGGCGCTCCCTTTACCCTGCTATCCCTGGTCATACGTTCTATTCAGCTCCCCATAAACTCTGCACGCAGATTGATATGGCTTGGGCAACGGATCAAATCATTCAGAATAGTATTATGGAAATTTGCCCCCGGGTGTCCTCGGATCATAACACTATTCTACTAACTTATAGCTATGATGACGGTCAAAATAATTCCAGATTGTTCTCGTTCCCTCGCTATCTATTGACTGACACAGTTTATATCTCTCAACTCAAGCTCCATATGTGTGAATTTATTAAATTAAATCTTCATACTGCTTCTCATATTTGTGTTTGGGATGCATGTAAGGCCAGTATCAGAGGTCATGCGCAACAATACATTCTTAAACAGAATTCTGAACGTCGCAATGAGAATAACAAATTAATAGCAGATATTAGGGAGAATAAAATTTTATTGATTAAGGCACTTTGTTTACAATCTACTAATGTTCTAGAAATAGAACTAAAATTGGGATCATTAAAATCAAATCTAAAAACTACCTTAATGGAAAAAAACTGTGCCAAAATGCTTAAGACCAAAATTCAGTTCTATGAAGGAGGGGATAAGATCAGTAAGTTATTGGCGGATAAAGTGGCAGATGACAGAGCCCAGACTCGTATTAAATGTATAAAAGGCCCAAATCAAATTGTGTATAATCAACCCGTGCAGATCTTGTCTCAATTCAGAGATTATTATAGTACCCTTTATACTCCGGAGAATCAACCCCTTATATCTAATATATTAAAATACTTAGAAAGTAATTTTAAAGAAAAATTCAATTTTCCAGGCTTGGAAACTCTTTCGGATGATATTACCGAGGTGGAACTTAGACATGCTATTATATCTCTGCCAACAGGGAAAGCTTCAGGGGAGGACTCAATCCCGCTGGAAATATACAAAATTTGCATTGAGGAAATAATTCCTCTTTTTCTTCTTGTAACACAGCATATCGGGTCAACTGGGAAGGCCCAGAATTCTTGGAATATTACGAAAATAATCTTCTTTTTAAAAAAAGATAAACCAGCTGAGGAATGTGGGTCGTATAGGCCAATTTCTCTGATCAACTCTGATGCGAAAGTATTCGCCAAAGTGTTGGCAAACAGGTTGGCCCTGATTGTCTCGGGGATTGTTAACGAACAACAGCATGGTTTTGTACTGGGCAGAGCCACAACAACTCACATCAACACAGCTATCACAGCCTTCGACATTGCCGAAACTGCCGAAACGGCCGAAACTGACGAAACTGAAGACTCCTCACTCGGTATGATTTTATTAGACGCCGAAAAGGCTTTTGACCGAGTGGGGTGGTATTATCTGTGGTCAGTTCTGTCTTTTATCGGTCTCAGGGGCAATATGGTTAGCTGGATTCGGGCCTTATATGACCAACCTATGGCTAAAATCAGCTACTATCCTCTGCTTTCTCTATAGCACGGGGCACTCGCCAGGGGTGACCGTTATCACCTTTGCTCTTCTCAATCTCTATGGAGCCATTACTATCTGCCCTCCTGGCTCAGCCCAAGATAATCCCATTTAGCTTTGGACCTCACTGCTTGAAAATCACCGCTTATGCGGACGATATTGCCATCTACTCATCAAATGTCATAACAGCATTAGAGGGTATTATGGTCGAAGCAGAAAAATTCGGCAATGTTTCTGGCTACAAAATAAAACTCAGTTAGTGGTTAACTATAAACTATCGGGGGGAATTATGGTGGTTTGTAGGGCAGCTAACTATCTGGGGGTAAAAATTTCATCTAAGATTAATGATATAATTCCCATTAATTATGATGTGCTGGTTAAATCAACTAAACAGCTTCTTAAAAAATTGCATAAAATTCCATTAAACATTATAAGCAGAATAAACTTAATTAAAATGAAAATGTTGCCGATATTTCTTTATCTTTTCCGTTCTATCCCTCTGGCACTTAACAATATTCTTTTCAAAAAGTTAGATGGAATTTTTCATTGCTTTATTTGGGGTTATAAGAAATCTCGAAAAAGCTTATCTTCATTAAAAGGATCAACTGATATGGGTGGTCTTTGCTTCCCGGACTTTAAACTTTATTTTTGGGCGACTTTTATAGGCCGCCTTCGTTCCCTACTTAACCCTGAGCTTAAAACTTTCTTTTTTCATACTATAATGCTGAATCTGGAAGCAAGAATGTTTCTCCTTAGATTGAATGACCCAAATTTTTACAAAAGAGTTAAATTTAAGACAGCTTGAGATACTGCTAAGATCTGGTTTAGTATGATGCGTTTTTGTAAGACCTCCTTTTTTCACTCACAATTGAGGCTTTGGGATAACCCAGGACTCCCGGGGATATTTAATGATAGTAGGGCTAGAGTTTGGGAAACCTATGGTATTCTAACCTTAGGGGACATGTATGGTGCTTATGGCTTTCTAGATTTTGAGACTCTTAAACGTTTGTACCATCTTACGGAGTCTATGAGGTTAAATGTATTCAGGTATATGATTTTCTGATACGTCGGATGAAAATCTTAACTGTCTCAGAATCTGATATCTGGGATTGCCTTTATTCTTCATAAACCAAATCGGTAATAAGTACTGGCTATAATTGTTTAACTTCTTATATAAAACAAGATTGCTCTGAATTAGCGGAGAAGTGGAGCTCTAAACTCGGATTGATGATCTATTCGGATCAGATTTCTCACTCTCTTTCTAAAGTTAACAGTTTGGTTTATTCAGCTAGCCTTCGACTGCAACAGTTTAAAACGTCTTGTTTGTTATACCATACCCCGGAAGTGATTCTTAAATGGTCTTCAAACCCATTATGTACTGATCGTACTAAATGCCCCAAATGTGATACAGTTGGTGCTAATATAGAACACATGTTATTTTCTTGCCCGCAATTGAAGGATTTTTGGCATAACTTGGATAAAGCTTTGAAGCTTAAACTGATAAAACCACCAGTATTATCAGCTTCAAGTGTACTTTTAGATATACACAGTACTACGTTACCTCAAAAAGCTTTAATTACTATTCTGTTATCCTGTGCCAAACTTACTATAGCTCGGGCATGGATCTCGCCCCAGCCACCGCAGATTATGCAGTGGTGGTCTCTGGTTAATGAAATCCACAATATGGAAGCCGTATTAGCCCGTATTAGGGGTACCAGGGCCATGCTTAATTTTGAGAAAATTTGGAGCAACTTTATATAATTTTTTTGTGGGGAATATGCTTCTTTTTATATTGGTTGAATTTATGTATATATTTTTTATCTGTTTTTTTTACTATTATATGCCTTTCTGTATAAGTATTATGTATACATTTTGATGGTATACTGTTTTTGCTTGAGTTTCACTATGTGCTGTTAATAAAAATAAAAAGAAAATAAAAAAAGAAAACTCCACAGACTGAATTCGTGGCTCGAAAATAGAAAAGAAGCAAATTGCCATAAGAATGCTTCTTGAAATTTAAAAGAAAGTAGACACTTGCCTCGAAATAAGGTTTAGTCCGCCTGAAGAAATCTCCACCACAAGCTCTCAACTCTTTCGTCCCGTCCAAAGTTCAAAGTTCAAAGTTTTTTATTTTTGTTACGGTACTCTTACGAGGACCACAAATAAAATATACATTTATACATTCCATATTAATACATTTTCAATGAAATTTTCAAAAACTTAAAAATTCTGTAACAAACGAATTCATTAGGGGGGCTTTTACATAGTGATAAAAAGTTTTGTGAGCTAGTGATCCTGCAGGACCGGTAGATGGGCTTAAGACATGTTGACCTTGCATTTACAATTTCTGCATTAGGGCATATAAAAAATAAGTGTTCCAAATTTTGGTTGCCTCCTTGACAAAGGGTACAAAGGGCAGAGCTGTCGGGCCTCCAGGAGGAAGTAAAGGTTTGTAGAGGAAGTGTTCCAAGGCGCAACATCATAATTGCACGCCTTGCGCCATGTTGAAGAGTATACTCTAGGTAAGGCTGACGTTGTTTGTATTCCTGCGAGGCTACATAAAATTTATATGATGATAGTCTATTACAATGAGAGTGATCAATCTCGTAGCTCAATTTAGGAGTGAAGTTTTTTAGAAAAAGTTTGAGTTGAGCTGGTGACCACGTAGACAGAATTTCCACATTGACTTTTGCAAGCTGTAGAGCCTCTCGCATATTTTTAGTAAAGGTAGTATGAGTAGAGCTACTCTCGAATGTCTCTACTTTTAGCAATCTTCTTAAAGTACCTTCTTTTGAAAGAAGAAGATTATGGGCCCACCTTATGATGCTCGCTATAGCTGTAGCATATGCGCTCGTGATGGTACATTCCAGTCTCAATGCCTGTACTGGGGTAGATGTTGAAATCTTCAGTAGTTTTTTCAATATTTTTCCTTCTGTTAAATCCATATATGACCATTGATTTAGAGGAATATATTCCGATGCATAGGACAGGACCGGTGTGATTTTAGCTCGATAGACTTGAATCAGTGCAGAGAAATGTCTATGTCCAGTGGCCGAATATAAGCGTGACAAGGCCCCAGCATGCAGATCACTTTTCCTTTTCAGGTGGTTGATTTGATTGATGTTGCTCATGTTTTGTGAGAAAATTCTACCCAGATATGTATACTCCTTTACTTGTTCTAGTTTCTCACCTCCCAGCTTCCATTCATACCGGACCCTTTTCTTCTGATATGAAAAGGCAACCACTTTTGTTTTGTTCGTATTTGGGATTAGGTAATTTTTCCTTGAGTACTTATATAAAATATCTAAAAGATTTTGTAGTCCGAAAGGTGTTAGGTCAAACATGACTATATCGTCTGCATACAGCAGGGAATGGATATATTCATTAGCTATCTTTGGAGGAGTACATATCCCTTGCTGCAGTTGGGAAGGTAGGTCACTTAAATACAGTGAAAATAAAATTGGAGCCAAGAGGCATCCTTGTTTCAGGCCATTTAATGTTCGTATTACCTTCGATAGGCCCTTGTCACTTCCCATTTGGACGCGGCACCAGGTGTCACTGTGTAGATTTACTATCAGATGCAATAGCTGCTCCGGGATCCCCATTATTCTCAATTTTGACCACAGGGTCGGTCTATCCACTCGATCGAAGGCTGTCGAGTAATCAATGAACGCTGCGTAAATAGTTTGTTTTTTCCCTGTTGCGTACTTATCTAAAATAGTTTGGAAGATTGCTACATTGTCAGTGACAGAATGGTGTGGGCGAAATCCGGACTGAAATTTAGGAATTAGACCTAATGAGAAAGCCCAATTTTTCAGCCTGTCCAGGATTTCTGCTGCAAAAATCTTCCCAGCAGCGTCCATGAGGGCAATTTGCCTATAATTTCCCGGTGTGTTTCTTTTTCCTTTTTTGAAAATCGGGATTATGATACTTCCTTTCCAGGAATTTGGCATTTGACCACTGTCGAATACATAGTTAAATAGCGGCGAGAGCACCGTTCCCCACTCTTTATGGTCAATTTGGTAGACTTTGACAGGTATCTGATCGGGGCCAGATGCACCTGTGCTCCTTGCCTTCCTGATATTCATAGAGACTGACACTGCCGACGTTTTATTGATCTTAATATCTTTAGTTTCCACGTTTTCTCCTCCTGCTTCTTCATTTTTAATATATTGATTCTGTTTGTATAGCTCACCTAGGTATTTGTCCCAGTTTTCTTCTGATACAGGTGTAGCCTCCAGCTTTTTTTTGGATCCTGTCATTGTTGCGATCAGTGACCAATATTTACGTTGATTATTATGTTTAGCTGCCAGCTGGATTTCAGTCCAATTAAAGTCCTGCTTCAGTTTTTTCTGTTTAGTTTTTTCTCGTCGTATTTGATTCTTTAATCTATTGATTTCCTTTTTGTTTACTGACGAGAATTCCAGAAACTGGGCGCGTATCAGTCTATTGATTTGTTTTACGACTGGTTGATTCCAGTTTTTATTCTTGTTTTTCCATTTTCTTTTTGCTGGTCTGTGGTATTCTAGCTTACTTTGCAGAGCTTGTTTGAGATTATTCGTTAGATGTTCAAAGTTCTTTACAGGGTCATCTGAATATATGTTGGTCAATCTATTGGTTTCAGTAATTAGTTGCCGCAGATATTCCAGATTTTCTGTCCCCCAGTAAATGCGACGCCTAGTTGTGTTTACTTCCGTTTTTTCTGTAAGAAATAGTGGCTGGTTATAAAAAGAGGACGGTGCAATCCAGTGGGTTGAAAGGTTTAAAAGAGCGTGATCACTTTCTGCAGTGAATATTATCGAAAGTTGACTCATTTGTTCTTTTCCTTCGACCCCGCATATAAAGTAATCAATAGTTGAAGGAGATCCATTTCCTTGCCGTGTGTATGTTGCTGGTATATCACCATTGATGTTACCGTTTAATATAATCCCATTAATGCCAGAGA
This sequence comes from Lissotriton vulgaris, assembly GCF_964263255.1. NCBI lineage: Eukaryota > Metazoa > Chordata > Amphibia > Caudata > Salamandridae > Lissotriton > Lissotriton vulgaris. The sequence continues at coordinate 1,573,942,517 of NC_141695.1, read as the reverse complement.
GAAAAGCTAGTAGTGCGCGTCCCCTCTTATCCGATTTAGTTCCTTTTGGGAATTCAGGGAGTGATGATTCCAGAGATTCCTCTTTGAGGAGACGAGCCCATTTCTTTATCTCGCAGTTAGAAATTTTAGCATTCAAGTCCCCCATTATGAGGTATGGCAAGTGAGATTGATCATCAATTATATGAGTGATAATTTCCATTAGGCGGTCAAACAGCAAATCATTATTATTACTGCTTGGAGGTGCGTAAATATTGAAAAGTAATATTTTTTCTAGTTTGGCTGAGGCATGGGTTCTAAGGGATACTTTTAAACATTGTAGATTGTCTGTGTTTGTGTTAATTATTTCCTGTGACCAAGAGTGATCTTCTTTTAATAATATTGCCAGACCACCCTTGGCATGTCCCCTTCTTGATCTATTTGCCAATGTTTCGTATACATAGTATCCTCTTTGAGTAAAGGTATTGATTAACCATGTTTCCTGGAGGGCGATGATATCAGGGGAATTTTTAATTGCTTGTTTCATTTTTATATCAGTTTTCCCTGCCAGGTTCCAGGACAATAACGTCAGACCTTTGCTAAACTTCGCGTTGTTGTGAATTTACCACTTTTTTGCTGTTTAAGGTTTCTGATAACCATGCCCATGATTTTATTTAGTTCTCAGTGTTGCTAAAGGTGGGATTCCGAGACCAGACTGACCTCTCTCCTTGTATTACTTGTATTTTAAGTAGATCTTTCCTCATAGTACTTGATGCTAGGTCTCCCCAATTAGAACTGTTGTTTTCTTTTCTTCTGTGGGTTTGTCCTATTATACCATTATTTGAGTTGTTGGTTTTGAAATCTTCCACCGAGATTACATCATAGCCATTTTTGTGAAGAATTTCCTTCTCTCTGATTATTATTCCAGGCAAAACCGGTGAATAAAAGGATACCTGTACTAGTTTGTTATTTTCTTTTATTGGAAACAGAACTAAGTCAATTTCTTTGCTGGTCAGAGAATTCAAGGATGGAATTTCTTGTAATAGATTGATGATTTTACCGCGATTAAACGGCTCCTTATCTGAAGGAAATAGCTCTTCAATAGTTATGTGTTTGGATGGATTTATCTCCCATGATTGGAAATTATTGTCATATGGTTCTTTTATGTCCTTATTATTTTGCGATGTAGGTCTATTTTCTATCGGAGGGCAAAATTCATCTGCTTCAGGATTTAAGGGTTTTTCTGATGATGTTTTTTGAATTACTGGAGTGTTCACCAGGTTTACAAGATTACATTTTTGGAATTTGAGCCTATTCCCCTTTTTCCTCTGTATTCTCCTCATGGGTTTTCTCTTCTTCTTCCCCTTTACTTTTTCTCTAGTATTACTTTTTTCAGACTGTTCTCTTTGGTTGAAATCCTGTTCAGCGGTAACTCCTGATAGCTCAGTTTTATTTTTTCCGATGATCTGATCGCGATTGTTATCGGATACTTTATTCGAAAAAATCGGATAGTGTTTGGTATTGTTCTCAGCTTTGATTTCCAGTTCTTCTTTGAACAGTTTTTTAAGTGAATATGTGATAGGAGGTTTTTCTTTGTTTTTTGATCCATTAGTTTTATTGTTGATTATTAGTACGTCGTTCGTTTGTGTGCTTGCTTCCTGTTGTTTTGGGGTGGCACTTCCATTTTTATGAAACTCATCTGTTTGTTGTGATTCGATTTCTCCGGTTTGTTTTGATGAGACTTTAGTTAGATCTTTTTTCTTTTTTTCTTCAACCAGGAATTTAAGTATTCCTATTTGTACGTCTAAAGTATCGTCTGAGTTAGCTAAAATGTGTCCAAGATGTATTAGTACTGAATCCAGAATTTCTTGCAGTGAGAAGAGTGCTTTTGATATGGGAGAGGCAGTATTTCCAGAGTTTAGGTTTATAAAATTTGGGTCTGATAGATTGGTCAGATTAGAAAAAAGGTTAGGTGATTTTTCTGGCGAACTGGTTTGGGGATGTCTTTGACTTAGCAATATTTCTTTATTTTCTTCTTCGGTCTTTGAGTTGTGATTTGCGGATACGTCGAAAAATAAGTCGTTGTCCTGATTTTTTATAGGTGTTATAGTTGTTATTTGAGACACAACTAGACGAGATTTTTGACATTCTTCCGAAGGAGAGTAATTTGCCAAATTACTCTCTATTGTGATTTGACCTTGTTTGTTGGATATCTGGTCAGAAAAATGTAACGGATCAGGTTCAACCAACTTATTTTGATCATCATTAGAGTTTGGGGAAAGAAACTTTTTCTTGGAGAGGGTAGAGAAGTATTCACTTATAGCAGGAGTGCTTGATATTTGTCCTGGTTTTAGTGACTTGTCTACAGATTTTCTTACAGCTGCGTCCGTCCCCATTCGCCTCATGTAGATTGTCCGTGAGCGTAGTTTTTTTAGCGCCCTCATACTTGGGGACAGAAATCTGTTTTATAGAAGTAATGTATAGTATTGTTAATATGCTGTGGCTTGTCTTAATCACACTATCTCAGTTGATCAGAAAAGGAATGAGGGTTTTTTACACGTATGTATCAATAGTTTAGTTGAAGAGTTTCCTCTTGTAGTGAGCGTTAGTGGGGTGGCCCGTCCCGTCCTCGGTCGTCCCCGGACGGCCACAGACGGCCCGCCCTTTTGCCCGGGCTTATCCCCGCGCTTGGTCCCGCGCGCGTCCCGCGTCGCGGGATGCGAGATGTTATCTATATACGTTTCGTTGGGGGCGTGTCCGTGGGCGGTTCGCCTGGGGGAAGAGGAACCAGGTGATCTCCGCTAAGGATTCTGGTCCTCGCAGTCCCCCAGGCTAGGTGCTCTCGCTGTTTGCACCCTGGCCTCAACCCCTCTGACTCCAGCTGGGAGCGACAGGCAGAGCGTGCCGAGTGCAGCTCACGCTCACACCAGCGAGTCAGGGGGAGGCAGCACCACGACACAGTGAGGAATCAGCGTAAGCTTCAGACAGCCAGCACAGGCTGCAGGTGGTAAAACGAGTTCTCTTGCTCAGCAGAAGTTGAAACAGTAGATCAGCAGCAGTTTTGAGCTCCTGTGAGTGGCGCCCGCGAAGCGGGTGTCACGAATCTTTATCCAGGTCGTTGCGGGCGTGTCCGTGGGCGGTTCGCCTGGGGGAAGAGGAACCAGGTGATCTCCGCTAAGGATTCTGGTCCTCGCAGTCCCCCAGGCTAGGTGCTCTCGCTGTTTGCACCCTGGCCTCAACCCCTCTGACTCCAGCTGGGAGCGACAGGCAGAGCGTGCCGAGTGCAGCTCACGCTCACACCAGCGAGTCAGGGGGAGGCAACACCACGACACAGTGAGGAATCAGCGTCAGCTTCAGACAGCCAGCACAGGCTGCAGGCGGTAAAACGAGTTCTCTTGCTCAGCAGAAGTTGAAACAGTAGATCAGCAGCAGTTTTGAGCTCCTGTGAGTAGCCGTCCTCGTTGCCATATGTTGTGATGGGTTTATGAAGAATTCCAGAAGAAAGGAATGAATTTTAAGAAACTTTTATTTGTGAAGTAAAAGAGCTTGTGGCATGAGCAGTAACTACAAAGAGTCACAGAGTGTGTGTCAGCTCACTCCAATGACGTCCCATATGACTATTTTTATATTACTGCCTCAGCCTACAGACGTTCAGGATCTTCGCCTTCGCATTTTCTACAGGCACGTTGGGGTGTCAGGTGCTAAGCAACGCGCCTACCTCACGAACAGACTACATTTCCCATGATTCTTGCTGGTACAGTGGGCGGGCCATTCAGTCATTACCGGCATGCGCGAGCCTTTGGTCCGCGTAATCTGTCTAATTTTGTTGCCGTGAGGACTAGCAGATATTGGGTTCCTCAATTCTTGCCTCGCTTTGAATTCTGCCAGTCCTTGGGGTTCAGAGACGCTCCTCGCAGAACCCGTGTTACAGTGTCCAAGCTTCTCTCCCCAGAAGAATGGGGGGAAACTTTGTGGATCGAGCTGGCCTTATCGTACTGACGTAAGCGCTGAAACACCCGCTGAGGTAAGCGCTGTGTGTTTCTCTGGCCGGTCAGCTTCTCAAACTTGCGCTGAAGGAAGCGCTGTGTTGCTAAAGTTCACTTGACTCTTGGATTTGTTATCGCGATGACATAAGCCCTGTGTGGCTAATGAGTACTTGACCTTGGTTCAGAAGTCGCGCTGACGTAAGCGCTGAGACTCAAATGCTTATTTGGTTGTTTCTAGACTGCTTTTGTGTGGGCAGAGTAAGGGTGCAGGTCTGTCTTCCCATTACCCCCATTCATAGAGAGATTCCTCAGTTCTCAACAAGTATTGGTAAAGGGAGGAAACATTCCCTACTTCGTATGTTCATTAGTTGTACTTTGTTCCTATATCTACTTCCAGCAGTCCACTTGGAGAGGGAAACTACTTCTAGAGGATTGATTACCTTATGCTCATATTTTCCTTTTCATGGTTTTAAAAGAACTTTATTGAGAGAGCATCCTTGAATTCCTTCTTTATGATTCTTCAGAGCATAAAAGCACTTTTCATTGGGTATGTATGAGTATGAGAGTTGAGGTTTCTGATTGCCAACAGGAATGCTTGGGGTTTAATGAGTGTCACACTTTCTTGTTGTAGGTATACAGCAAATGGTATTGGAGAGCAGAATCTCTATGAGCTGAATGTTGATATACAGGAAGACAGACTCCTGCCCTATTGAGTTCACAGGTATGCGACGGTCATAGCGAGATCATATGAGAGTAGCCAGAGTTTTAGGATTTGTACTAACCTTGTATTCTTTTATTACAGGTATCCCCATCCCAGCTGTCCCTTCCTTAATCCCGTTCCCTCGCCTGATTGCCTCATTACTCTGTGTTACCTTATCCATAGTTGGGGACGTCGGGAGGTGGACCTGTTTGTGCATCGTCCGGAACCTAAGGAGTGCACGTGGATCTAACATGGGGTGCCAGTTTTTCTTGCCCATATCTTCTAGCCTTGAAAAAGTCAGTTGAACGAAACACGTGTCAAGAGAATAAGATAATAAATAGCAAGAATTGCCTTACGGACTTCCTGTGCTTATTACATAGGTCACTGCCTTTGTTACAATATGGACTCAAATTTTGTGTGTCTCAGCAAATGTGCATTTCATTTGTAAACGGAGACGGTTTTCCATAGAGTTTTGTTTGTCTCTTTGAGGGTGGAAGGGGACTTATTGCTTTGAGAGCACCACACCGTACTATTTAGATATCCATACAATTTTCCGGCTAATCTGTCATTTAGATGTGCATTTGTAAATTGGCATTGCCACCTCTGTGCGTTTGTGGAATGGTCCTATTTACGCCACCCTTGTAAATAGGGGGCACCGTCAAAATCAATAGGTGTTGTGGTGGAACGCCTACCAAATAAGTCCTGGACACAGGTAGGCAGAGGCAGGATCTTTATTCGTGAAATATCAAGTACAGCCATCAAATCTTTGGCAGCAGCACAAACATGAACCATTCACCTTCCAGCTCCCAACCAACACTAGTCCCTCCCCACATTCTGCCCATAACATCCCCAACCTTCTAGTTCCATTCCTGGTGACATATCCAGGGTCAAGTTAGAGAGTGTAATCCAAGCTTAACAGAACATAGCACATCTCCCCCTTAATAATACAAAACAAAGAAAAAAAACAAGTGTAGAATACATGCAGAAACAGCAATAAAGAAAAAAAAACATAGGATGCAACATGGGATGATACCAGAACAGAAATTTACAAGGTCAGTTCATTAACAAGAGACACACTCATGCATCACATAATCCTCATGTCACTTAGGCTTAAAAAGAGATCTACTGCGAGGATCAAGACAGACCACTGAGCCACCAGTGGAAAGCTTATCACTCCCCTTATTCTGAACAGGAGTATCCACAGCTTTTATGAGTCTGGAGAAACTCAACACACACCACCAGAATCCAGTACAACCACATTTTTCCTCACCTCAGAAATTAGGAAGGGAGCCATGTACTTAGACCTTCCCTTTCTCACAAACCCAGCCCTCCTTCGAAACACTTTTACACCCCGATTCCAATCACCTTCACGGGCACCATTCTTGGTATCAAACCGCTCTTTATGTCTGTGCTGATGCTGCAGACCACGGTGCCTGATTACACCTTCAGACCACTTGCTAGTTAACCTGGTGCTCGAATTCAACCAATCTGGGCTAAGCTTGTAAGCAGGTCTCCGACCTCTCAATGACGCAAAAAAGCAAGACTGAAGTTATTTTGTGAGAAGTAATATGATGAGCCACCATGTTTCTCTCAAGGCCTCACGCAGCGAGGTTTTATCATGTAAAGCACATTGAGCACAGGCCTTTACAACCCTGTTCAGGCTCTCAGCAAGACCATTGGCCTGAGGTGAGTAAAGAGCTGTTTTGAAGTGGGCAACCAAGAGATGACTCAGGAAATCAGACATCTCTTTGGATGTAAATTGCACCCCATTATCTGTATCTGAGCATTCAGGGTATGCCTTCCTGAGAAAATTCCTCCTTCAGAATTTCAATGACTGCCTTATTTATTTTATTTATTTATTTATTTATCTAAGCACTTTGTAGAGCGCACAAATATCCTTGGGTGTCTTGGCGCTGCAGACTGTATAAAAGATCGAGCCAGGAGTGGAGTGTCTATTGATTAAAAAGCCATGTTTTTACCAGTTTCCTAAAGGCAAGTAGAGTTGGGCAGGATTTAATATGCAGAGAGAGGGTGTTCCATAATTTGGCAGTAGTAACAGTGAATCTTCTGTCACCCCAGGAAACTTTTTTAGTACAAGGGACCTTCGAAATGTTGGCCATTAATGAAAGCAAGGGTTTATTGGGAGTGTAGACACACAAAGCCTTCTTCGACAAAGCAGGTCCAGTTTTATGGATGGCCTTGAAAGCAATGCAGACTGCTTTGAATTTATTTTGGCTTAATATAGGTAGCCAGTGAAGTTTTCGAACTACCATTTAAATTGGTTGATACTTGGGGGTACCTATTAACATTCTGGCGGCTGAGTTCTGCACACCATCTGTAGTGTGTTAGTAACCTTTTTCTGAGCGCTGATGAAGAGGCTAATACAGTAATCAATTTTTGACATTACTAGGGTGCTAATAAGGGTTTTTCTGGCACTGGGTGGGAGAAAGGGTAGGTGTTATTTTATCATCCTAAGAGCATAAAAAGATGAAGAGACAACTGCATTGGCATGTGATGTAAAAGCCAGCTTGTCGTTGAACAGAACCCCTAAATTTCAAAATTTTGAAGCCCGGAGAGGTGATGGTCCCATATTGTCAGACCACCAAGGAGAGGACAATACAGGAAAAAGATTTCCGAAAATCAATACCTCCGTTTTGTCGGAGTTGAACTTTAAGCAATTGTTGGCCATCCAAGTACTGATGGCCAGCATTCCTTCTTTGAAGCTGGCCGCAATTGCTCCTCCGTTGATGTGGATTGCTAGTACCAATTGTGTGTCATTGGCATAGGTTGTGAGACCCATCCCGTGGGCTTTGATGACCCTGGCCAGGTCCGACACATAGATGTTAAACAAGATCGGACTCAAGGATGAACCTTGTGGCACACCACACGGGAGGGTAAAAGAGTAGGACTTGTAGTCCCCGAGACTCACTAGTTTTGTGCGGTTAGAAAGAATGGAGGCCAGTAGTTTTTTAGCCCTCAATTTGACACCAATGTTTGAGACATGGTTGATAAGTGTAGAATGATCAACCGTATCAAAGGCTGCTGATAAATCTAGCAGCACTAGCACAGCAGCAGTACCTTGATTTAGGACTGTTCTGATTTCGTCTGCTGCTTTAATGAGGGCAGTTTCTGTACTGTGGCCTTTCCTAAAGCCGTAATGCGTGTCATCCAGAAGGTTATTATCTTCTATGTAATGAGCCAGTTGCGAGTTCATGATTTTCTCAAATACCTGTGCTGGGATTAGAAGGCTTGTGATAGGTCTATAATTTTTTGTTGCTATAGGATCAAGGTGCTGCTTCTTTAGCAGCGGCTTGATAATAGCCTTTTTCCATGTAGAAGGAAAAATACTTGTGTTAAATATGGCATTGCAAATTTTTGTTAGATTTGGGGCTAATAGATCAGGGATCAGTTTAGAAACAGCAGAAGGGCAGGGGTCAGTGGGGAAGCCTGACTTGATAATTATGATAAGGTCCTTGATCTGTTTTGGTGAGACTTGACTAAAATTCGAAAAGGAATGGGTCTATTCTTCATTCTCAGGGGTGGCCGTTAGATACTCTGCTTTGGGTTTGGTGGCCAAGTTGGCGTATATGTTGCTGACTTTGTCTCAAAAGGAGCTGGCCAGTGCGTTGCAAAGGTCTTGGGTGGGAGCTACTGGAATGTTTGTCACCGATCCTGATAGTTTAGTGACTACCTGAAAAAGCAGCTTGGTGGAATCTTGGGCCGATTCTATCTGAATATGGCAGTATTTACTTTTCTCCAAGATAATGAGGTGCTTATACTTGGATATTGCTTCCTTATAAAGGGTTTTGTCAGTGGTATTAGTGTTAATGACAGGAACACATTTTGTCACCACCCATTTAGATGTATAATTCACTAAGAGCATGGCAAAGCTCTCATTCTGATTGAACAGTTTGAAGGGACCAGCAATGTCCAGAGCCAGCTTGGTCCAATGTTCATCCGGAATCTCAACAGGAGATAAGGGATCTGTGTGGGTTTTCTTTGATTTATCAATGTTAGCACACTGCCAACAGTCCTTGACCAACTCCTCTACATCATGGTCCATACTTGAACACCAATACCATTGTCACAATCTGGACTTAGTTTTATTCCTGCCCAGATGCCCCTCCTGAGCCAAGTTCATGAGTTTTTTCCCTCAGAACTCTTGGAGGTACAACTCTTTCCCCCTAAAAATCTTGTAACCTGCAATGCGCAACTTATCGTTGACAGAAAAGAAACCTTCTAGGGACACAGGTACCTCTTTCCTGTCAGGTCACCCTTCCAGAATAAACACCTTACGTTTTTCTAAGTCAGCTTCACTCACAGCTCGTTCCCACTCGTCATCCATCAAAGCAGGCCCAGACACCCAATTTACCAAACCATCTTCAAACTTGCTGACCTCCACATTAGCTGGTAACCTGGACAGACAGTCAGCAGCATAATTTTGAGAGCCAGGAATGTAATTGTTAGACCTGGAATCTTTGGTGTGGTTTCCCCAGACTTTTTGCCTGTACCTCCTGTATTTGTGATGCTGTGCTGGATTTAATTTTTGTTGGTTTAGATGCTTTGGTCACTTTGCCACTGCTGATCAGTGTCAAAGTGCAAGTGCTCCCTGAGTAAATTATTATTGTGATTGGTTATCCATCATTGGCATATTTGTATTACCAGGAAGTCCCTAGTAAAGTGCACTGAGTGTGCCAGGGCAGGTGATTCAAATGTTACTAGTGGGTCTGCAGCACTGATTGTGCCACCCACACGAGTAGCCCTAAAATGGTGTCTCAGGCCTGCCACCACAGTACCTGTGTGCAGTTTCTAACTGCCATGCAGCCCTGGCCAGTGTCCATACTGGCCAGGCCTAACCCTTCCCTTTTCTTTACACATTGGACACCCCTATAGAAGGCCCTAGGTACCCCCAGGCAGGGCGCAGTTTATATGAATGGTAGAGCATGTACTGGTGTGTGTGACATGATCTGGTAGTGAATTAGAGCCATTTTCGTTTTTCACTATTGAGAGGGCTATCTTGCCCATAGGCTATAATGGGGAATTCTGAGTATAATGTTTACCTGCATATCTTCCCATAGGAGCAAGAAGGAAAATTAGTCTGGTATCCCTGAACCCAGAATTTAAGTAACACATCTTTTAGGAACGATGTTTTTTAAATCCTGTGTTTGAGAACAGCACTTTTAGAAAGTGGCTGTTCTCTTGTCTAACCTTTCTGGGTGCCTTGGCCTGTTTGTGAATTGACTGTCTGGTTTGTGAATGACAGGGGCTGGGGAGCCCGCAGGAGGGTTTATGAGTCAGCCCTATGCTGAATGACTGCATCTGCACCTTAAGTGGTGGGAGGGGATAGCACCTGGGCTTGAATAGGGCTGTGCCTGCCTTCCACAATGCTGGCTCCACCTCCTGCTGGGCGGCTGATGACCCTGCTCCTCTCTCTGAAAGGAAAGGAGAAGACAGAAAAATAAAGTGCTCAGGAACTGAACTGAACTGGTTCTGACCATGCCAATGCCTCTCTGCCTCTAGAGAACATAGGAAAGACTGGTATAAAAAGGGCTACCCAGACTACTGAAAATTAGATCATCCTGGAATCAAGAAGGAATCTCTGCCAAGGAGAAAGCTGGAAGACCGAAGAGGAAGGACTGTCCTGCTGTGTTTTTGTGGGCTGACCTGCAGTTGTGTTGCTGCGAAGGAGAGGGGAAGGACTTAGTTGGTTCTTAGTCCCCTTGCTTGAAGAGATCTCCAAGGGCCTGGAGAGAGCTGACCTCCTGTTAAGAAGTCCCAGGAATAAAAGAACTTCACCCCCAGCTTCCCCCTGAACTCTGCTGAGAAAGTTCTGCTCTTCCTAGAGTGCTGAATCCGACTAAGGGGCCTCTGGACGTTGTGGCCTGCTGTTTGGCAAGCTGCACAAGGAGAAACAAAGGCAATCTGCAAATTTTCAAGCATCGCTCGTCTGCGGAGCGCATCCTCAACAGTGAGAGGAAATTCCCGCCGCTGCGACGATCGAGATCGTCGCAGGGCCTGCTGCTGCTGCAAGAGCCGACGCATCCTTCGCTTGTGGAACGCATCAGCCCGGTGCGTAAAGATTACTGTCGCTGTGAACATCGTCGCAGGGCCTGTCGTCGCTGGGTGAGATCGCTGCACCGATTGCTTGCGGACCGCATCACGTCGCTGCAAACACCATCGCAGAGCCATCGCATCGAGGGGCCGCGAGAGGAGAAGATCGACTCTGCGCTGCCACCGCCGCCTCACCTGAGATCGTCTCCGTCCCGAAGATCGTCGGATTGTGCCTTTGCGAGATGCTTCCTACCGAACCTGCGCACCAGAATCCACACAAGGCATCACATCCCTCCCCATACAGACCAGATTTGTCGCAACACGCCCGCTGCATGCAGCGGGGCTGTCGAATCCCTTCACCAGGGATTCAGGTGTGACGCATTACTTGTTTTTCAATGCTGCAGCTTCCATTTTGGAACTTTTGTCGCATTTACAGGTGCTTTGGGCTAAACGTGACGCAACTGTGGATTTTTTTAAAGCAAACCCTAGAACTCTTTTAAAATCATATTCTTGAACTGTGTATGTTGGATTTTTGTGGTTTTGGTCTTGTGTAGTTTAGATAAAGATACTTTATTTTTCTAAACTGATGTGGAGTCCATTTGTGGTGTTTTCACTGTGTTACTGTGAGTGTTGGTACAAATACTTTACACATTGCCTTTGATAAGCCTGTCTGCTCGTGCCAAGCTACCAAGGGGGTAGCAGAGGTTATCTAAAGAGTGTATCCCACTTACCCTGACTAGAAGCAAGGGTCCCTATTTGGACATTGGTGCCTACCTCTGCCAACTAGAGACCCCCAGATCTAACCGTAATCTACAGTGAAATTATAACTGGATAAATCTTCTGTCCATCTCCTAATTCTGGGAGTGGAATTCTCAGAATCTCTGCAAGAAAAAATTCTGTTGAAGGGCTTGTAGTCCAACCTCACTGTAAATGGCAAACCCCACAAAAATAATTTAAAATTCAAGACGGCCCAATACATTGCCAAGGCCTCTCTCTCTCTCAATTACCGAGTAGCGTTCTTCCACCCCCTTCAAAGAACGAAAGGCGAAAGCCATCATTTTCAGCTCATCCTTATCTAACAGAGCAAAGACAGCTCCCAATCCCTTCAATCATGCGTCCGTGGACAGAATCGTTTTCTTATTAGCACCAAAGTGGCCTAGTGTTGGCAGCTTTGCAATGCATTCCTTGATAATTCTGAAAGCGAGGCCACAATGTTCCATCAACAAGAATTGGCTGCCTTTCTTCAACAGGCATCTAAGAGGGTGAACAATACTGGTGAAATTCTGAATAAACTTAGAGCAGAATTCTTCTAATCCAAGAAAAGAATGCAGTTGATCCCTATTCCCAGGTAAAGGGGTGCCCACAATGGTACTTGCAAATCTAATTTTGGACTTATTCCCTCCCTCTGGATGGTATGCCCAAGGTATGTCACAGTTGACACTCTGAACTTACACTTTTCTTTTTTGAGTACAAGGCCGGCTTCTTGCAAACGACCCAACACCATCCATAGAATTACATAATGTTCCTGGACATCACCCCACAACCAATATGTCATCCTGGAAGAACAGCACTTTATTAACCCCTCAGGAACCTTCTTCATGAGTCTCTGGAAGCACGCCGTGGCAGAGGCAAGTCCAAATTGCATGCAAACAAAATGGAACACACCCAAGGGAGTCACAAAACAAGTGAGATGCCTGGAGTTTGGATGCAACGTAATTTGGTGGTATGCCAAATATAAATCCATAAAGCTAAAACTCTTGGCATCCTTGATTAAGGCCAAAGTTTCAGAGATATTGGGCAGTGGTTGCCGGTCAACCCAGATGTATTTGTTCAGTCCTCTTAAGTCCACATGCATTCAGATCTCAGTTCCACCATTCTTAGGTGCCAAAACCACTGGAGCAACCACTCAGAGCTCTCAATCTCCTCAATCACACCATTACTGTTCAATTTGTTAAGTTGATGTTCCGTTGGTAACAACATGAAATGAGGAACCCTTCTCACCTTGGAAACAAAGGGTGAGGCATTACCTTTATGAATAATTCAGTGCTCAAAATTCTTTGAAATGCCTAGATCATTGCTGAACACCATTGGAAATTCTGTGAAAATGCATTCTGGAGAAGCCACCTCGCCAACTATCATCACTTTGGCCTTGGCATTAGGATTCAAGGTCATCCTAATGTCCCTTTGTGTCTCCAGCCCAACAAATTGTCACCTCTTCGGGCTACATATACTTTTCCCACTGTTTCACTCTCCTCAAACTGTACCTTCATGGCATAATAACACAAGACATCAATCCTTTTGCCTTCATACCCACCAGATTTACATAGGGTTCTTGCATTTTTTTTTCTTCAATCCAAATATTGTATCCCAATTTTCGTCCCTAATGATGGTGTATGGGGACCCCAAATCCGCTAACATAGGAACCTTCTTCCCATCCACTGCTATCACACATTCAGGCATTTCAATGGGATCTGCATCCAGCACACCATCACTTCTCACACTCAACATGAACATGTTCTCATCATAAACCACCTGATTTACATTCTGTTTAGAAAATACACCTCTACACACACGTTCATAGTGGCCCATTTTGCCACACTTGTTACAGGTTGCGAACCTAGCACAGCAGTTTGGACTGTTAGAGACATGCCCATCACTCCCACAATGAAAACATTTGAACACTCCAGCTTTGTGATCCTCTTGAAGTCATTGTTTCTTTGGGCCAGTCTCTTTGTACTTGATGTACTCTTTAGGCTTTGCAAACTCATTCCTTTTATCTCATTTACATGTGTTTCTGACAGAATACCATCTTACTTCTTATCATCCCACATCTCACACACCCACATGCTAGTGTTTTCCATCGCCTCCACTAAGGATATAGAATCAGTCACACAAGGGTTCTTTGGGAGCAATTTTTCCTGAACTTTGGAATTATTGGAAAATCGAATAATGTGGTCCCTCACCAAGGAATCTGATAAATGATCATACTCACACGTGCAAGCTAAGGTTTTCAAGGCCACTACATAACTACCATTTTTTCTAGTTTTCCCTGCACTCTGGTGAAAACTTTGTGTCTCTCTAACACAACATTCACCCCTGATCCAAAATATTTTTCCAATATTATGGCAGACGTGTCATAAATATTACTGGGTTCACCTTCCCTCTCCCCAATCTCAATCTCATCCAGCCTCTCTTAAACATTCCTGCCTTCAATACCTAAATTGTGTGGAAAAATTGTTTCCGAGCAGCAGCATATTTCTCGCCACCCAAGGCAATGAGTTAAGAGTCAAAAATGACTTTCCAACATTTCCATAGTAGTACAGGATCACCCTTATCTGGAAGGAAATGAGGAGGTTCAGAAGTAGTGGACATGTTGAGACCCAGTCAATTGAAGAAGTAATGCCCTAGAAATATTATAAGAAAGTAAGCGAAGGGAGATAACACACAGTTAGAGTGATGACCAGGGGATGACAATCTGTCAGCACCCAAAACAATTATTAAGAATCAGATATCAAGTTATCCAAAACTAAACTAGGTGTGCCAGTCACTGTAGAACAAAAGCGAGGCACGATAGACAGTCAGCGTGGAACATAAGCGAGGCAGATGGTGTACCTACCACTGTGTAATCATGCAGCAAAGTCACCATGTGCTACATACACACACTGTCCGTTAATGGTTGAGAGAGAATAAGTCTCAGAACCCTCCTGCGGGATCTGAATGCTCTTTGCGCTGCTACGTTGAACACTGGATGAAAAAAAAAAAAAAATAAATAAAAAAGTGTGTGTCAAATGTGCATCAGCACGCTAGCACAAGAGGATCACTGAAATGCCAGCTCTGCTGCCATATGCCAACTCAAAATGCGGCAGATGTACGTAACTACGTATTTAAGTGCTTCCTAGTGAGGATGTGGTACAAAAGGGGGTGGTGATGGACGAAGCATCTGAATCAATCAAACACTCACACCCAGTCAAAAGATCTGGGTTTAATCCATCACCGTTCTTTTGCCCACTCTGCCACCCCAGTTCAGACATGGCTATATGCAAATCAGTCTGACCCTGTGCCTCTTGGGAACAGTCCAGCCCGAACTGCCAAGCCATGTCTTCCCCGGACCGGAAACAAGCTTCCGAGGACCGGTTTCTGGCATTCCAGCCGTCTTCAGCCCAGCTTGCTTGAATCCAGTGGCAAAGTGAGCAAGGGACTCACGTCTGAGCATACCCTGCCACACCTATGGTGGCCAAAAGCGGTACAAAAGGGGGTGGTGATGGACAGAGCATCTGAATCAATCAAACACTCACACCCAGTCAAAAGCTCTGGGTTTAATCCATCACCGTTCTTTAGCCCACTCTGCCACCCCAGTTCAGACATGGCTATATGCAGATCAGTCTGACCCTGTGCCTGATGGGAACAGTCCAGCCCGAACTGCCAAGCCATGTCTTCCCTGGACCGGAAACAAGCTTCCGAGGACCGGTTTCTGGCATTCCAGCCATCTTCAGCCCGGCTTGCTTGAATCCAGTGGCAAAGTGAGCAAGGGACTCACGTCTGAGCATACCCTGCCACACTTCCGAGGTCCTTGGAAGCGTGTTTCCGGTCCAGGGAAGGCATGGCTTGGCAGTTCGGGCTGGACTGTTCCCATGAGGCGCAGGGTCAGACTGATTTGCATATAGCCATGTCTGAACTGGGGTGGCAGACTGGGCTAAAGAACGGTGATGGATTAAACTCTGATCTTTTGACTGGGTGTGAGTGTTTGATTGGTTCAGATGCTCCTTTCATTACCACCCCCTTTTGTACCGCTTTTGGCCGCCATAAGTGTGGCAGGATATGCTCAGACGTGAGTCCCTTGCTCACTTTGCCACTGGATTCAAGCAAGCCGGGCTAAAGACGGCTGGAATGCCAGAAACCGGTCCTCGGAAGCTCGTTTCTGGTCCAGGGAAGGCATGGCTTGGCAGTTCGGGCTCGACTGTTCCCGTGAGGCACAGGGTCAGACTGATTTGCATATAGCCATGTCTGAACTGGGGTGGCGGAGTGGGCTAAAGAACGGTGATGGATTAAACTCAGATCTTTTGACTGGGTGTGAATGTTTGATTGGTTCAGATGCTCCGTCCATTACCACCCCCTTTTGTACTCCTAGTGAGGATGCTGCAATGCCAACTTCACTGCTTCCACAAAAGGCAAAAGGAGCAACCAAGATGGCCACCAACTTGCGTGACGACACACAGCTGCAAGCTTCCTCTTGTGAAAACTGGAACGCCGACACCGCTGTTTCAGGATGGCGTACAGAAACTCACAAGATGGTCACCTACGTTTGTGACGATGCAGCCGCACGCATTACGTTCCACCTTCAACTGAAACTCAACATCATCATTTGTGGAGTGGTCATGATGCAGGAAGCTTTGCCTACTTCAATTACTCTTCTCGCAGGTTTGGCTCAAGACTCCAAGACGACTACAGGACTTCCGGATTTCAGGACCTCCGATCTACTGACCACAGCACGCTTTGGTCTTCTTGGCACACACTGTGCGGATAATACAAATTGCAGGATTCAAAAGGCAAATTGAGGTTGGTTGGGAATTATTTTCCATGAGGTCACAATTAAACAGGTTTGATGGAGTAGTAGCTCATCGCCAGTAATAAGTCCTGGACTCAGGTAGGCGGAGGCAGGATCTTTATTGGTGAAATATCAAGTACAAGCCATCCAACCATTGTCAGCAGCAAAAATACGAACCGTTCACCATCAAGCTCCCAACCAACACTAGTCCCTTCCCACATTCTGCCCAGACATGCCCAACCTTCTGGTTCCATTCCTGGTGACATAACCAGCATCAAGTTAGAGAGTGTAATGCAAGGTTGACAGAACATAGCACCACAGCAACAGCCATTGCCCTCCCCTTTCAGACTAAGTACAGCATGAAAGGGAGCCTTATTCACAGTGGCTTAAAGCTGCCTTGGAAATAAGGTGAAAGCCCTATTGCCACCACAACGCCACTGAAAGTGACATCTGGTGGCGATAGGGACTGATAAATATGCCCCAGAGTCCTTAAAAACAAATCCATCCATCCATCCATCCATCCATCCATCCATCCATCCATCCATCCATCCATCCATCCATCCATCCATCCATCCATCCATCCATCCATCCATCCATCCATCCATCCATCCATCCATCCATCCATCCATCCATCCATCCATCCATCCATCCCACAAATTTAATATGATTAGCAAGTTGACGCTTTGGGGCTCATTTGCAAGCAAATTAGCCCCAATGTTTTAGATCTTGTGATGCAATGCCTGCCCAATACTTCAGTAAATGAGGGCCTCAGTTGTATTCATATAATATTCGAAGAACACTCCTCATCAAATAAGCATTTTCAACATAATGATATAAAGAGACAAAAACATTTTGCAGATAAAAAAAGACCTGAACAAATCCGACCCAAACTTCAACAAAATAAAATGTCATTTAATAATTTTGCCTCTGTTACACTTTCCGTTTAATAAAGTGGGTCACTGTCGACAGAACATAACCCCTGTTCCCATCTGCTTCCTTCTCTTTAATAAATGAATTGAAGACGTAAGAATAATCATATTCGCATTTGTTCACCCACGCAAATTCGAATAATACACCAACGTGCTTTGCAGTCCTTTATTGCAGTGAGAACAATACCATTATTATATGTGTTTAGCTCTGTGCAAAGTCAAACGAGGCATTATTAATTAAAAGGTCCAAAGCATACACTTTTCTATGACATGTACAGAAGAATATGGTAACCGTCATGTAGCAAAAAGAGACAGCGTTAAATGGACAAAGCAATTGCTCTCTTGTTTTTACAAGGGACTATGAGGCCATCTAGTGTTCAAAAGACAGAACAGATGTTTTTCACTGGCTGATTTTATGAATATGGAAGTATTCATTTTGGGCAATCTCGTTTTGTGTATTTATTTGAAAACGTATCATGTGGTGAAATGTTCAGTTATGAATTTCTCCGTATTTCTTCTACACAGGGTCTAAGAATCATCTTTACGAAAGGTAATTTGAGTGTTATTTTTCCAAATACTATTTGGCATCTTCACCAGTTCCAATTGTACGCGATGAGAGCTTCTATTGATGTTTGCGTGTTTGAGAAAAACATCAGTATTACCAGATGTAAGAACTTAATCCGTGTTTTCCTCAAAATGTAAATACTTGTGAGCATATTTAATATCCATACAGGCTTTCAGACTTTAAAGGAGTCCATTTAGTTAGTACTTGAACGTCACGATTTGCTCCATAAAATACCAGGAGACCTGTGGCTTCTGTAAACCATGCACGACTTGAAGGGAAATGACATTTTCAAGTACTTTTGCCATAGAGAGTTACATACATGCTCTTACATTAAACACTTTACTATCAATTAATAACACCCGAATGGTAGTGGCATGCAGCAAGCCCATACTTTGCCCAAGAGCACACAGAGGCAGATTTACAAGCCCCTTGCGCTTCATTTACGCCGCTATTGCGTCACTTTTGTGATGAAGCGGCGGCACAAATCCAGCGCCATGGTGCGGGGTACTTACAACATGCGTCACGTTGTAAAGCCCTGCGCCACAAGAAGGCGTTCCTGCGCGGGGGGGGGGGGGGGGGGGGGGGAATTTCCAATGCAGGAACGCCTCCTAAAAGTGGCTCAGTCACTTTTAGGGCCATGCTACATCAACACCCTGCGGCGTAAGGATTGATGCAGCATGTTAGAGATAGGGCACCCCGAGCCTTGCTGGAGCTGTGTCGCCCTTGCGACGCAACTCCAGCAATGCGTCGCATTTCCGCCGGGGATGGGTGGTACTTGGGCATTCCCATGATGCAGTGGCGGGCACAAATTAACGGGGGTGGGGGCAGCGGGGGGTGGGGGTAAACAAAAGAAAATACATATTTTTTTTAAAACCACTTACCCGGGGGACTTGGCTTGAGCCGCCACAAGATGGCCGCGTCTAGCTGAGGCTCTGTGTATCGACCAGGAAGTCTCCCATCACGGAGCGGCAGCAGTTGATTATGGCGCCATGTGTAATTTACAGGCTCTGGAGGTATTCGCCTTCTTTTCTTGTTACTTGTTTGTTTCCTTGGTGGTTGCTGTTGTTTGTGTGCCTTCTCCAGAGGCGATTCCTTATTCATTATGTGGTTTCTTTTCAAGGATGTCTCATGTCCTGTACAACACCCTTCATTGATGTTTCCTCCTTCCTGCCCTCCGACCCAGTGTTATTTCCTTCATTAAGTACCCCTGTAACATATGTTTGCCTGTTACAACATTTATCTTTAAATGTCTTATATGCTATTCGTATTTCCCTGGCGGCCGTTTCTTACTATGTTTCTCTATTTCCTGATCTTCTATCTAGTGGTCCTTGTCCTTTCTCGTTGATTTCGCTGAATCTGTCGTCTGCCTTCCTTTTGTGGCTCCCCGATTCCACATGATATTCTCTTTAGACTGGAAATGTATTCCACCTTTCTTGGCTGCAGTTTTATGGCTTACTGTCAACTACTCTTTGTCTATCATTTATATCCTCTTCTTTTTCTTTTCTCTCTTTCTCTTCTAATCTTGTTTCCCTTTTCCTGTTCCTTTCTTGTTGTCTTCTGTCTTCTTTGCTTCTATTTCTTACTCCAATTTATCACCTTTGACTACTCTCTTCTTTTTAGTTCCTTCTTTTTTATCTTTTTACATCTTTTTTCCTTATCTGTTTTTACTGCACAGTTACTTATTTGTCGACTTCAAATTTTCACGTTACATTTTCAATGTAATCAATTTTAAAATGCTCATGGTGTTGTTTGTCTCCTGGATTGTAAAGGGTTTATGTAATCCCATCAAGAAGCATTGTAAGATTGTGATGTTACAAGAAACACATCTTAATGACAATGTTATTACCTCACTTAATAAACAATGGGTTTATTATGTGTATTGTTCCCCAGCTAAAGATAGGAATAATGGAGTGGTAATACTGTTTCATAAGTCCCTTTCCCTCACTGTACTAAAGGAGGAGAAGGATACTGATGGACAATGGCTTTTTCTTCATATACTTATAAATGGTTCCCCTATCTCTCTACTCAACATTTATGGTCCCACTGGTATTGATTCACAGTTTTGGCAAACTATGTAACATACTCTCCACTCATGTTCTGACTCCAATCTCATAGTGAGGGGGGGATTGCAATCAGGACATGGACCCTTTCACTGATAGGAAATCCACTTCTGGGTATATTGCTAATAAAATGCAAAACACCTTTGTGAGCACAATCTGTTCGAGAGGACTGGTAGATGCTTGGAGGATATATAATCCAGACTGTTTGGAATTTACTTTTTATTCTCCCCCACATAATTATATATCTAGAATTGATTATATTTTTCTGAGCCCACATGTTCTCCCTAATCTACATCATGCTAAAAGTGGATCCATACTTATTTCCGATCACGCTCCTGTCTTTATTAATTTAGATCTTCCTTCGGTACCTTCCAAACCCCGTAAATGGTGCTTTAATACCTATTGCCTCAAAGATCTTACTTTTAATGGGTGCTTCAAAGATTTTGTGTCAGAATTATTTTTCTTTTATGCTCGTGCGGATACACCTATTCACACCATTTGGGACGCTTTTAAAGTGACAGCCAGATGTTTTATCATTGATTATGTGGCTGTTAAGAAGAAACAATTTCTTAGGGAGTCTGTCTCCACCCTAACTTACATCAAACAACTGGAACACATTTCTTTTTCTTCTAATGACAAGGTTACTCTTAAGAAATTGGTCCAAGTGAAATTGAATTTTAATAGGAAATCCACGGAGGAAGCTTCTGGGATGTTACTAAAAATTAATTCAAAACTCTATGCTGGTCGCAATAGAGCTGGTAAATTGCTTGCGAAATATTTGAAGGTCAAATCTCAAAGATCTACAATAGTTAATATCATTGATGATGTTGGTGTTAATCACTTTAAGGATGAGGAGATATTGAAATGCTTTATGGATTTTTATATGTCCTTATACACCCCTGAACCCTCCCCATTCGACACTGCCCTGGATGTATTTTTTGATTTTCTGCCTCCCCGATATTCCTCCCAACCGATTGCTCTATATTAGATAAAGACGTATCCCTTTATGAGATTAAGTTAGCCTTAGCTAAGTTACCTAAGGATAAGGCGCCTGGTCCGGATGGCTTTACCACTGAATTTTATTCTTGTTTCTCACAGATCCTTCTACCTTACCTTTTATCTCTTTTTCAGTACTTTATTCCTCACAATGTAGCTCGTGGCTCTTTTCTTGAAGCAATGATTTGTTTAATTCCAAAAAAAGATAAAGATCCCTCATCATGTGCCAATTATTGCCCTATTTCAATAATCAATTTAGATTGTAAACTCTTTGCTAAGTTGTTGGCCCTCCGTATCAATCAGGTACTTCCGGATTTGATTGGTTCTGAAAAGACGTGGTTCAGTAAAGGAAGGACATTGGCAGATAATTCCAGAACTTTTAAAAATATTATTCATCTTGCATCTAAGAGTTCCTCCCGCGTTGCAGCCATAACCCTCGACACGGAGAAAGCTTTTGACTACCTTCACTGGCTTTTTATGATGCACACTCTTATGTGGAATGGTTTTGGTCCCCTATCTTGTCTCCTATAAATCTGTTATATTCTTCCCCAACCACTTCAGTTTTTGGAAATGGATCTCTAGCTTCCTATTTCACTCTACAATGAAGTACTGGTCAACGATGCCTTCTTTCTCCCTTGCTCTTTATCCAATTGCTTGTAGCTTTCCTTCACTCTCTGCGTCACTCCTCTTCTTTTCAGGGTTTTAAACACAAGGAAATTGAAATCAAATTTACAGCTTATGTGGACGACATTATGATGTATATCTCCGATCCCCCTACCTCTGTGCCCGCCTTTACAAATCTTTTATCTTATATATATATATATGTATATAGTTGTAGGCTTATATGTATGTACATATATATATATATTTGCCACTTCAGGATATGATTCCCATAACAGATTTCTTGAGGCATAACATCCTCGGGGGAGGAAAAGTCTAGAGCGGGCTTCTCCAGTTATTAGTTAGCTAGGGGGACTTCTACAGAACAATTGAGGGGAAAGATGGAAAGAAAATGTTGGGGAAGTTATGTTAAGTTTGAATACAAGGAAATATATATATTTGATGGTTTTGGTATAAATTCAGATTTATAATAAAATAAAATGGTTTTGTGTTCAATTGCCAAATTACATGTTATAATATAAATGAATGATTATCTGTTGGGAAATTCATATATCCTGAATAAAGTGGCCTTTTATGCTGTAAGAAAGCGAGTGGTCTTGAATTTGTGGGCGACGATCCCCATGGAATTCCTCGATGGCTTCAGATCTGCTGGCTGGAATCAGGTGAGCAAAAACAGGAGCGGGAGCTTGAAAGCGGGTAGCGGGAGCGGGGACTTGAAGGCGGGTAAGCGGCGGGAATCGGGAGGTTTGAAAGAAGGGCCAAATACGGAGTTAAGCACAAGACTGGAGATGCGGGACTGGAGCACTCGTCGTAACGGCAGCAAGAGACGAAGCACTGACACGTTAGTGAGCGTTCATTAAATACGGCAGTTTGTCCATTTGCATATCTTGCACGTGGAAGCATCTCATTATGCCTACGCGTGTTGAATTTGAATGTGGTTACAAAGAGTGTTTCATAGCAGTAAACAAACAAGCTTGGTTAAGGCAACGAAATATCATTGAAAACAGAAGTTGCATTTTAACAAGAACCTTCCACATTTAAATATCAAGATATAGCAGAGTACAATTTACAAGCCATAATGAGAACAGGAACATTAAGCAGACCAATGTATCACAGGATTACCTGGGAAGAGCAGTTGCGATGTATGTACCCTTAACACAGTAGTGCTGGGGTGAGTGTGTCATATTTTTTAAGCTGTGCTTCAGAAGTGCCTACAAGGCTGGCTGCCCTGAATCACAATTCTATGCATGCCAAATTCATTATTGGGCTCAAACATGGATAAACTACTTTTATTTGGAAATCTAAAACGGCCCATTTTGTACCTTCTGATTATGCACAATGTTTAACATCCTTGCCGGTGACAAAATGGCCACTCTGTTTAAAAAACGCACCTGTGCAGAAGGCTTTAAATCCCTGCAGATATGCTTTTAGACCCATTAAATTAGATGGCAAACTTTATTAAAACATGCCTCTTCTTTCTGCTTCTGCCTGATATGAGCAACACAAGAGCTTACAACGTTTAAAGTCTATTGCTTCCACTCTGCCCACTCACGGAGCTCAGTGGATCCTTACTGAGTTTTTCAATAACTCAGCGGGATTCCGTGAAGTGAAACTCCACGAGCTTTGCCCAGGACTAAACACCGGATTTGGCCCATCTGTCACTTGTAGAGTACCTGAAACATCCGGAAAAAGACATCACCAACAACAATGCCCCACAGCATCGCAAACATGAATCCCCAACCAATTGAAGCAAACTCTTTTTCATTGTATATAAATACAGCCATGACGGAACTTCAGGATCTAAAGGTTGGATCGCCCCAGCGAGCATTTTTAGATTATAAGACAGAGACCGTTCGGGAATGAAACCGGACTGCTCTGCTTGACCTACTCAGGGAAAAATGGCAGTGAGCGGTTAGCAAGCATTTTTGCTAACGTTTTTGGGTCAACAATTAAAATTGATAAAGGTCAATTTGGCATGCAGATATCTTCTGGTTTGTCCGACTTTGACAAGATAGCTAGAAGGGCCTGACGCATGCAGCCCTCTTTTACCATTTCTTCAAACAGGGCAACCAAGTGTGGTACTGGCCGATCTTGGTAGGGCTTATAGAAGGCCACTGTCAACCCGTGGATGCGAGTTGTCTTCCTGCAGGGCATGTCCATGAGCACTGCCCCAGGCCACCCTAGGGTGCAACAGTCAGATGTGGCATTATAATGGTATGAGAGGTGCGACTTATACAACATATAATACCGGCAAAACCGCACCAAAACCATCTCTGCTGAGCTCAAAGACAACCCCTGTGTGTCCTGCACTTCCAGCATTGTATTCTGATTCTTGCAGGACCTCAGTAGCTGTGCCAATATGGCCCCCGGATTCTCACCCGCACCGTATGTCCTTGCAGGTGCATATTTCTTCAAGTGATTTACTTTGGTTTGCAGTAGCTTGTGGTACTCCTCCAACTTTCCCAGTATGACCCTAAGCAGGTTCCTCTCCAATGTTTCCCTGAGTAACCCCTCCAGGTTAGCAATCTCGGCCTCTAGTGGTGCCAGATGACCGTGTTGCGACTAAAGTATCCAGCAATGTTTAGAGAGAGTGACCGCCCTTATATAGACCATGAAGACCTCTCAGACCATTGCAAACTTTGTGACGGAGCCAGTGTGATAGCAAAAGTACTCATCAATGGCCTGCGTCAACTCTTCACAGAATGCAATGTCTGAGAGTGATTGCGGTGGGAATCGCCTAGAGAACATTGGAGGGCACGGGTTAGGCAATTCAAACTCCAAAACCACTGGTGAGTGGTTGGAGACTGTGTGCAGTAATGGTTTACGATGCATCATCACACTTCTGGATAATGACCAGAAATCTATGCAGGTGTTAATTTTGTGTACTGTGGAGTAGTGGGTGTATCCTGCCCCGGTGGGAAAGTATGCCTCCAGATGTCTACCAGTCTGGTCTGTGCTGCAATCTTATTGAGGGTGCGGGCCGCAGTGATAGCCTACAAGGCAGTCCCCTGACACAATCCAGCTTAGGGCACAGCATGCAAATCTCCCCAGTGGGCCAGCTGGGCACGCAAAGCATTATAATTAGGCTCACAGCCCCCCCCCCCCCCAACTCCAGTGCCACCAAATCATCTTTAGAGCAGCGGGCTACCACACATCTGCCATCCTTGTCCAAACAACTTACATTTTGACCCCGGAGCCCCTCCGGACCCAGACCAGCACCCCCTAGCATGCACGGTGAAGCCAGCAGTGCAGCAAAGACGCTGTGGTAATTCACTGCTTCCAGGTGCCAGGTGGGTTTCCTGTATTATGACTGTGTCAATCTTCTATGGCTGTAAATACTCCACTACTTTGGACATCTTTCTACAGTCATTCAGACCCCTGACATTCCAAGTGAGGAACTTGAGCAATGAAGGGCTCTGTGTTCACTGCATCACACAAATCATTCACTATCGCTATCACATTTCAATATGCCCACTCAAACCAATAACCATGGTCCACTCGTTCCGCAGCCGATGCCAGTGCAAAGTAAACAGTTGTAAGAAACTGTACCCTCTCCACTCACACTGTGAACCCCAGGAACATACACAGCGGAACATCTCCCAACCCATACCCACCCAGGGCTCTACCAAAATAATCCCAAACACAATTAGTTGGCACACATGAGGACAGATGATGCCCTGCCAGTCTCCCCCAGAGGCACAGGGGACCACATAACAAACACAACTTGTGTTCAAGCATTAGATAATAGCTCCTCATGCCAGAGGATTTAAAGTGGCCTCCCTCACCCCTCCTTCCTCTACGGTCATCATACACTGAGCTCCCTATGTCCCTAATACGGATTTCAGTCACTGTGCACTAGATGTAAAGGGCATAGTGTCAGTCCTCAGTTCATCTCCTTTAGCATCTTGGTGCAAAACCAGAGGGCATCTCCCCCAAGTACAGATGTGACTGGAGTGTCTTAATTCAAATTACCCAGCGCCCTCCAGATGCGGCCAGAGTAAATACAAAGAACACTGCAGAGGAGCTTGAGTTCACATGCCTTAGAAGTCCTGCATTGCGATCCCTTTAATTCAGAAATGTTGCTATGATTAGATGAGATTTCACACCGGGCGTGGTGTGAGAGAGTGATGGGCAAGTTTGACTGCAAAAATGTCTGAAAAAGTCTAGAGCTCATTGGTGGATTCCTCCAGCCCCACTATTCTTAAGTTGTTTTAGTGCGAGTGTGCCTTGAGCTCCTCAGCCTTCGCCTGCAACATGAGTAGGATGTTCAGGGTGTTTATATAGCCTTTCTGACATTTGGTCCATAGAGATGTTGAGTGCATCTATCGTATCATCAGTTTTTTGATGCTGTGCTGCGAGCCCAGGATCAGACATGGCTGTCCCATCATGGCAAGCTTGGGGAGTCATTCTTAGATCAAAGTGTAGCTTGGACTGTGATTTATCTATTTTACCCATATTGTCTGGTAGACACGTAGCATAAATGCACTGCCTTGTGGTACTCCTGTAAATGCACTGGCGACTGTCCAACAGGCCAGCAGTGTTCTTTCTCCGCAGATCCTGGGCCAGGAAGGAGCAGACCGCTGTCACTGACAGCATATTTGTGATGAGGAGTAGGTGTTATCAAGCACAAACTGAGCCCGTGAGGGCAGCTCGCTCAGAGCCTGCGCCATATAGTTATAGCCCGCAGGGTCTCGCATCTGATCCTCAGCGTTGCCTGTGTGAAAGGAATGGGCAGGCTAAATGGCGTCTCCAGCAACTTTTAGTGTCGCCAGTAAGTCTGATAGAAATGAAGGGTGACTAATTCTGTCAGGCCGATCCCTGCCCAGCACTGAGCCCTCACGTCTGGATGTGCCTGTGTAGCGATATAGTGAGCTAAGGGCGACCACTTAATATTGCAGCGACAGTCAAATGCAGTCCTCTCCCTCCAACCACTTATCAGTTGTAACAACTCTTTGATGCAGTAGATGTGCAGTATGTTGACGCCCAGGAGCACCCTGCAGCCCACTGATGGTGCAGTTCATCTGTGGGGACCCCTAGTACATTCTCCAAGGGTCCAGGCCATCAACCGAGTGAAGAAGCAAGGTCCATATTCCAGGCCCAAACTTTGAGGCAGCAGGTAGGCAGCGCCATACTCTGCAGGCCTGATTGATCACCACGTAAGTGCCGCCGCTACAAAGAAGCTTGTCCTGAGCCCCCATCCCACTTGCGGGAAACTGGATAATTGCACAATGATCACACAGAGGTTCAAGGAGGAGGAAACAAAGTGCCGATGTCAGCAAGGGAGGGGGCATGCTTTTAGTCACAGGAGCCGGGTACCCCTGTCATGGGGAAGATGCCGCCACCACCCGCTCAGGCCGACCTACTTCTAAGGCCCTCCTCCAATGTGTGACTGATGCCACTCCGGGGTCAGGATCACTGTGTTGACCACTGGTGCCAGTGGCCGTGTGCTATGTGTTTTGGTTTGGTAGATATGGGTGATCAAGGAGGCCCTCCCACACTCCAATGCCCATGGCTCCACTGCAGGCACCTCTGACACCAGATGCAGTGGGTCAGCCAGCGGCCCACCCTGGCGAGATCCAGGCCAAGCCTTGCAGACACCACTGAGCTTCAGTTGTGGGTCCACGAATGCATGAGTGGCCCATTTTTCCAGATCCAGGCTCTTACAAGATTGCAGAACGGTCGAAGGAGCGCTCCTAGATGGCAGCCATCTTTGGCCCCAGCAAGTTCCGTGCTAGAAGCGCTATGCAATACTTTCTACTACTTTAAATCAAGGGGGCAGTCCAAGGGTGGTACGTGGACATTACTATGTGACTACTCATGGGCTTTGATGCAAATCCCTATATACTAACAATGGTCCTGGCAAATTTCCACATTGTTCCATTTTTGCATGTGTGCTGCACTGTACAGCACACGTACAAAGTGGGAAAAGTTTGAAAGTATAGTTTTTGTACTTCAAGGATCCCTGTGAGAAATTGGTTTGAAGCTTGAGGAGGTGAGTGAGTCCTTCACAAGCAACAGCCACAATCCCCATCAGGGAAAACCACAAAGTCACTAAATTAACATGTTCTTAACCCTCTGGCAGCTTCACACAAAAGCAGTCAACCTTACCTTTGAGGCAATAGGAAAAGTATTTATGCAGAATACAAACAGTAATAAAATGCAAACACAACACAAAGCCCACACCAATTTAGGAAAATAGATACATTTTAATTAATTATTTGACACCAAAATGACACACATTCAATTGGTAGAATCGGAGAAATGCAGTTTTAAAGATTTAGGTAAGAAAGAGTGCTGAGAAGCACAAAGCACAAACTGTGGTATCTGGCTGTGCACGAGTAGTGATAAAGGGATAAAGTTAGGCCCCCTGAGAACTGTACATATCTTTGATGCGCGTTAATGTTAGGCCTTAGGCAGAGTTCCACAACTTAGTCACTCTACACGGAGTTCTGTAAGTGGCGGAATGCATTACATTGTGCGTTTACACTGATTTTTAGCGCCGGTTGTTTGTCCTGCACTGTAGAATTTTCAAGAATGGCACCATGCCCAGCATAAGAGGTTGTTGCTTCTTTCTGTTGCATGAGTAGATATTCTACTCAAGCAGCAGCTTCTTTAACACAAACTGGAGGTTTCTCAATGTGAATAGTAAAGACCATCTGCGACAGGCCGCGTTGAGAAATCTCACCTAGAGGTGGTCTGAGTAAGATTTTCCTCACTTGTTCTCACCAAGTTAACAATGGCGAGCGTGGAAAAACACTCCAATCTTCTACACAGTATTTTAGAACTCTGCAAGCTATGGGAAAAGCTCAGCAAACTCCGCAAGTGGAATTTCAAGCCCAGACCTAGTTAATATGCCGCACAGCAGCAGTTCTGAGGAGTGTGGTCTTGCATCAAGTTGCCTTGCTCTGTGTCAGTTCTGATGAGGAGCAGTGGAGGCTGCGATCCAAAGCCAGAATTGAGTTGCTTCTCACTGTGGCATTTCTAATGAGGAGGTGGAAGGACTGCGATGCCAGTTGTGTAGTGCAGTCTCAGTTCGAATGAGGAGCTGCAAAGGCTGAATTGGGTTGTGTCCTGCTGCATCAGTTCGGATGGGGCCCACAGATGGTCTGGCAGAGCATATATATCCTCAATTCTGAAGCCCAAGCACTGAAGAGGCACCAATTGTTTTTTTTTTGTTTTTTTACATTTTTTATTGGTTCAGTTCAAAGCCAGATATAAAAAACATTAAATCATAGCCGGACATCATATATACAAACTTATGGTGTATATATACACGAAAGCAAGAAAAATGAAAAGAAAGCAATACAAGGAATAATACCATCATATACAGTCTTATACAGTCAAGCAAAAAGTCATTCTAACGGGCGTAAATGGTCTATCATTGCCTGCCAAATTTTACACCCCCTTTGCATTTTCCTAAGTGATTTAATACGTTAAAGATTAAATTTCAAATAAAAAACATTATAGAACTTTGCCCGCCACATTTCATATACAGGTGCTTCTGGTTTCAGCCACATTGAAGAGATACATAAGCGAGCAACGGCCATAGCCATAAATAAGAGATATCGATTTTCATGATACCCTAGAAAAAGATCGGTGTCATTAGATAGACCAAAGATAGTCAACTCTCTGGAAATAACCACATCACATTTTGTAATATGCGCCAAAAAAATTTCAATAGATGTAAAAAAAGGCTTTAACACTAAGCAATCAGAAAAAATATGCACAATATCCGCCTGGTCAGATTGACACCTATAGCATTTCCCATTATAAGCATTACCCCATTTCATCATTTTAAAAGGTGTATGATAAAGATTAAATAAAGTTTTATAATGCTGTGAGTATAAATTGGCAGACAAAATAATTTTAGCAGCCATATAGATTGAATCTTGAAAGGGTACTACAGAAGTACCCAATCTGATACACCATTTAGACTCCTGTGACCCCCATGTCGTCCTGCTGTATATTCAACAGATAGTTATATAAAGTCCCTATTCGCGATGGCTTTTTAAGTATTTCAATAGAGTCATTTTGACATAGCGGTAGAACATTTGGATGTTTAAGAATAAAGTCGTGTAATTGTAAATACTTAAAAAAATCATGCTGGGAGACAGTATATATATCTTTTAGCTCCTGGAATGAAGCAATTGTACCATCTTTAACCATAGAGCCAAGAAATACCATGCCTTTTTCCCCCCATGTACGCATCGTACGATCCCAAAATATTGGAGGAAACAATTCTGTAGAGTTACATGGAGTATAAAAATTAATGCGTCCTAAAGAAATAAGCTTCCGAATTGATCGCCATCCTTTAAAGGCAGACAATACTAATTTGAACCTAGTTCTTTTATAATAACTGGGTTCTGAAAAACAGAGCAAGATTTATCGTGATTGAGGGCCAAGTAAAAGAGAAAAAATATCAGGGCTCTCAAATATAGGTGGAGTCCCCCCAATCACAAAATATTTAATATTCTGCATAAGACAAGTCAAATAATATAATGCAAAATTTGGAACCCCCCATCCACCGCGTAGAATTGGGAGTGTCATAAATTTGGAAGCCCTATGCGCAGATTTCCAGCCCCATAAAAATCTATCAGCTATAGATTGTAATTTCCTCTGTTGTAGTACAGGTATCTCCAATGGTACCGACCGAAAATAGTACAAAACCTTTGGCAAAATAGACATTTTTAAGACATTACGTCTCCCGACCAGCGACAAGTGTAAGCATTCGACTTTCTCCAGCTGGTTTTTAACAGATTGTAATATATCTGTCCAGTTCACCATAACTAGCTCTTGAAGCGATAGCCTAATTTTATTGCCAAGGTATTTGGCCTCCATTTGGGGTGTTAGGACTCACTGCAGGCAGAATCCAGGTGCAGGGTTTAAGATGATTTGAGAATGTTCTGTACCTGAGGCTCTGATCAGGATGCCACCCAACTAGCTCTTAGAGTCACTCTGGTGGTCCTGGGTTCAAGGTGCATGTCCAGCCCATTTTACTCATATAGCTGGGGTGCAGAGTAGCAGGGCAGCAGAGCAGTCCTTCTTAAGAGTCTTCCTCAGGTCCAGAATGGATCCGAAGAGTTGGGTCTGAGGATCCAATATTTATACCTGGTGCCCACTTTGAAGTGGGTGAAGCTTCTGGAGATTCCCCTTACAGAGGTGTCTGGAATTCCTTACCTCCCTGTTGTTTGGTCCCAGTGTATCTGGGGGCACAATAGGATAGTGTGAAGTCCTTTGTTGGTGATTTGGAGTGCAAGTGTGGTAGGTGACAGCTGTACCCCCACCCATCTCAAGTCAGAGATTGTCCATTCTGCCAACATCCAGACCCTCTATTGTGAGGCTGGCTGAGAGGAATACACAAAGACGAACTACACCTAGTCATGTCAAACAGGAACAGGCTGAGGGCACCAAATGGTTAGAACAAAAACAGTCAACTTTCTAAAAAAGAAAAGTTGGGAAAAAAGCAGGGAAAGGGCCAATAAGGCTGCAGCAAGGCTAGGCCACACACCAATTTAAATCCAAGCAAACTATTGCCAATGCTGATGATCATTTTACAGATGTAATAACTCTGAATTTCATGGCGGTGCAAATCAATTGATTTGCTAATTGTTGTTTCACATAAGCTTAATAGTATTGTATTGTGTTTTTATCGCATGTGAATTTTTTGTTAACGATATGTGTGTTTATATTTGTGACTAAAGAATGCAATAATTCTTTTTCACATATATGTTGGTCCACTGTGCATGATTCTGACATACATAAATGATCTTTGAAGATGTTGGAACAAAATAAAAATTAATTGGTGGCTGCATTAATTGATTTGCGCGCTCACCAAATTCAAAGTGATTGCATGTGTAAAATGGTCAACAGTTTGTTTGTTATGAACTTTCTAAAAATGGCATTTTCAGAATTGTGACTTACAATCCAACTTTACCATTGAAGAGGATTTTAAATTACATTTACTCAGACACGAAACTTGACTTTCCTTCCTGCTCCCACCCAAATGTTAGCACTTATTAAATGTAATACGGTAACCCAAGGTTATCCTGTAGGAAAGGTAGGCGTTAACTTAAAACTTAAAAGTACATGTCCAACGTTTTTCTTAGAATGCACCCTACCCAATTGCTGGGTGGGGCTTCCTTTGGGTTTATGATATACCACTTTACTAGGGTCTTATAAGTACATTTAATATGCCAATCAGGTGTCGGCCAATTTAATCATGTTTTAGGTAGTGAAAGCATGCTCTTTGGCACTGGTAAGCAGGGGTAAAGTGCACAGAGTCTTATGGCCAACAAAAATTAATTAAGCAAGAATTGGAGGGTGGACCCCGTAGAGAGGGTCCACATCCAAAATACTCCTTACTAAATAGGGCACATTTACTATTGTTTCATTGTGAACTTGCTACGCTGAATTGCATGAAAGGGCATAAATTCTCCATATTTACAAAGATATGGAGCATTTCTGTTATCCACTTGCACTGGTACACTATGCTACATAGCACCAAGACAGGCACCCTTTCACAATTGTGCCAGGGTGCCTGCTTTATGGGTTTGGATTGTTTTTAAGATAAGTATATACTAAAAATCATTTTACGTCAGGGTTGCGCCACAAAGTGAGACAACCATGACACAAAGTCATGGTAAATCTGAGCATTCACCTCTCTTATGACTGAGGTCATACATTTTTAGACAGACTTCCTCAAAATAGATTGGCGAGTTGAGCACATAATAGAGACATTTTGACACATTGTGCTTGCAAGCTTCAAACACAGTAAGAAAGCTGAGGAAGTGGATGATCCACCTCATTGAACTGAGTATAATCTGTAGATAACAAGTCAAAGGTCACAAGTTCCAAAGGCAGTTAAGTTGTCTATTTTATCTAAGGGACCAAGTGCAGATGAGAGACAGAGAAAATGAGGAAGAGAGAATGAGCTAGAAAGAGAGAGTCAGACAGGCAGACAGAGAGTAAAAAATATACATTAAGAAATGAATGGTTATTTTGTTGTGATGTTAGGTCATTTATATAGTGGGATCCTATCTCCAAGCAGCTAAGCGGCACTCCACAGAACAAATGTATATGTCAGCTGGAGTAGTTCCAAATAGAGGTGCAGTACAGTACTCAGAACTCTATTGTATTAACCAAGTCTGGTTGCACTCATATCACAACAAACAACATCTAGTAAGGAGGGGGCAAGAGTAAGCTGGTCAGACTTTACTATACATCATATTTCAACGTTTACATTACACATTTCTTTCTTTCTTTCTTTCCAATGCCCCAGACCCTACCTGCATTGAAGATTTTGCCTTTGTCACGGTTCCACTCAGAAAGAATAGAAATAAATATTGGCAAAACCAATAGATGTAAATTTTTTATTAGAAGAAAATCCCATAATGAATCCTCGTCCTTTTTGCTGATCAGATGCTGTTAGTAGCGTTAGTCAGAGGTAAGTTAAACCATCAAGAAAGTGTTTTATGAAAGAAGTTAGAAGATCAAATTATTTTCATGAATTAAAATGGATTGGAAAGTAAAATGTTGCTGAATAGATATTTTTTTTAAAAGGACCAGTTGTTTGTTGCATTTTAAAACAAAATCTGGGGCCTGATTCACAAAATTCCTCCACACTCAAGGTGGAGGCCCTGCAGTTTTAGTGAGAGGCCCGCACTCAAGGCAGGATAACCACATTGCAGTTTCTCATTGAGGAGGTCCCAGCACCACTGTGGGCCCCCTCCACGACTACGGACCTCTGCCATAAGTGCAGAGGCCCTTTGTGAATCGGGCCCTCTGTGTGGTTCATATTACCATGCCCACGTAGACAATATCGAATCATGATAATAATGCACCCACTCTGTTGCCGACAGCTAAATCACACTGCGACTTGCAGCTGAGCAATTTTTTGTCAATGTTCTCCATGTTGATTTGCCTTGTAGTCAATATTTCTCCCCCTGGCTGTGGCCTTGAAAGCTTCCCATGTGGAAAACCAAGAAGACATGTACTGATTTTGTTGAAACAATTCTTGAATACATTTCCCCATATGAAAGTATCTAGATCAGATAATAAAGAACGGTCCAACAGCCACCTGGGTCTATCGTTCCGAGTTGTCTCGACCTCTATAATAACTGAGATAAGTGAATTATCAGAGAAGAAATTGGCCCAGATATCGGACCTGACCCTTTTGATTGAATGAGAGAGTAAAAAGAAATCGATATGAGAAGTGGTGTGATGCTGACATGAAAAGCAGGTGAATTGTTGAATACTGGGGTGGTCAAACCTCCAAAGATCTACTAAGTGTAAATTGCTCTAAAGGGTATCAATAACCTATTTAGTTCAATATTTTAATTGTTTTTTTTGTTGTAATAGAGGTATTGTAGGTAAGCTCCTGATTGCCATTAACCCCCCCCCCCAGATAATTGGCCCTATAGCTCCCAACGCAATCTTATAGATCTGCAACAGGGTTTCAGGCTCATCCACCACTGAGGCATAGTAATTTACTAAATTCAAGGGAAGCTCACTAACCATAGCTTTTACCCAAAGCCAATGACCCTGTTGATCTCTGATTAAGTTGCTAAGGAACAAATCCAAAAATCTACCTAAATAGATCGCATCACTTCTTACTATGAGATCAGCTGAGGCAAACAACTCATGAGAATACTGCCTTGATGTATGAACCTTTGGCGAGTTGACGTTAAGAGTAGTCTTTTGTAAAAAAAAATAGTTATGGGGAAATAGAACCCAGCCATCTCATGAATGCACGTCTATTGACCATACCAAATGCATTGCACAAGAAAATGTAAACTTTATGACCCACTTTCAGACATAATTCTTATTGGAAATTATATTTTCAAAATACCCTGGGCCTTATGCAAAAGGGAATCTGAAACAACTGATTGATGCATATAAAAATAAAGTTTCTGAACCCCCATCCTTTTCAATCGGAATTTATAAAAAATCTGCTATTTTTTTATATTTGTGCCTAGCCCCACCCCTACTCTCCACATATGACCCACCAGCGACCCCACAAAAAACATACTGTAGTTAAAACGGGCAAAAAAAGTCACTCACCCCATTGAGAGGGGAAGTGCCCAAAATACCCCTCCCAGAGTGCGCCTAACTTAGAAGGGTACAATGACACTGGAACCTTTTGCAACCACTCCATAACCAATCAACAATGTCCTTATTCCAACTTCAGCTGCTATCAGCTAAATTCATATATCAACAGACAACAATAATCATAATATGTCATAGTTTATGGCAATCAAAATTAGGCCTTATTATAAATATGCTGCAGGAACTCCTGTGCCTCTCAGAAATTACAAAACGGGGGAATTGCCTCTTCACCAAAACCTTCAAGTTAGATTGCTGCACAATTGTTGCTTTTGCACCCTGTGCTGTGAATAAATAAAGCATTTTAAAAAAAGTACTTTCACTGTAAGGCTGCGGAGGCAGATAAATCAGAAAAGATGCGCCAAAGGGGTACTTCAGGCATAGAAAACTGCCCCTGGTGAATTGCCTTTGACAAAAATTTTGTTTGAAATAATAATCTCCAAAAATTACCAAAAGGGTACTTGGATATTTTGAGCTGGGGGAACGATGCGCCGGGACACGATGGGCTCTTATTAATGACAAATCAACAGGCAATTCTGGCAAAGTGTAAGTTTTAATGAATTAATCGACGCACTGAAGCATGTGTTGGAACTCACAGCCCTCCAAATCCTCGCCAATATGCAAACTGTAGTGGTATAAATGATTTTTCAAGTTCCTCACTTTTATTTATCTTATTGAGGACTGTTCTTTATGGATCTTACCAATTTCCTTCTGCATCGTAATGAGCTAGTCCTCCAGCTCAGAAATCTGGAATTCACCCTCCTTTGGCCTCTCTAAGAGCTGGGCAATTGAATCCTCAACTTTAGACAGCATGGAATGTAAGACAGCAGTCTCTGATGCTTGAGAGGCCCACAACTCCCTAATCCCCTCCAATGTGAGATTGAGCATATTTTTGACTTCCAATTGCATGATGGGACTCTTAACGGCTTGCTGGAAAGCCTCCTGCTGTGACTCAACCACCAGTTCACCCAGTATCTGCCCCCTTCCTGGCTCCTCTCCCACTTTATTTGACTACAAAGCACCAGATAGGGTCTCCTGAAGAGCCACTGAAGACTGTTGTGGAGAATCAAGATTTCCCATTGAAGCCAAAGCAGGTACTAAAGTGAGAGGGGAAGTACTAATTGACTGTGAGTCCTCCAATAGAACAGCCCTGGTGACTACTTTATGTTTTTTTAAAGGGATCGATAATCCTTAACTGTGCTGAGGCCCTAGCCCAGTCTTGAGACAGACCCTCAACCATCTGCTTGGAAATGAAGGTCCAAGTATCCAGGAGATTTTTACCACCCTGCAGAGAAATAGAGCCTGCTACTTTTTGGATAGGAATGATCAGCAGGATCTGGAAATGTCAAATTGTCTTCAAGGTGTACGGTGCCCATAGTCATTATTAACTCCTTTCATAGCAAGGAAATGTGGTTAGCCCATGACGTTACCTGTCCTCTGCATTGTTTGACCCTTTGTATCAGAGTTGAGGCTTCTGAATTGGTGGAAGCGCCAAATGCCAAGAATGTTTTCGCATAGTCAATAGACTCCAATTTTGAGATGCGTCACAAGAAAACTAATGAAGCTAGAGAATCTTTAGGAGACCTCCAACTACCAGAATCAGACCAGCGACCCCCAACCTGGTAGGTAATCCTGGTGCCTCTTTAGGACCAAGACTAAACAGAGAGCACTTACCCTCCTGAGAGAAAACCTGGGGGTTCAGTCCTCTCTCCAATCTCCACCAACCGCTGTCTGTCCCGACCTGGCTCTTAATATGGTCCTTTGTATATCCAAGAAGGCTGGCCAATAGTGGGAAGTGAAGTTCCATGCACAGAGAGAAGTCAAGGATCAGTGTGGGTTATGGGTTGACTCTGGCTACTCCTTTCTCATAAGAGCCTGTTGATGAGAGTACAGGTTTAAGGGCCTGGAGAACCCAATAGGCCACTATTGTGAATAGTGGCTGCTACGCCCTATCAGCAAGATACCTGAGGCATATGCAGAAGCCACTGTTCCCAGCACCTCAATTTCAGACTGCAGACACGATTGTGCAGTAGATGAAAAGCAGGAAACCATGCTGCTGTTATGGCCTGTGTCTGTAACTTCTTAGCGTCTCTCTGCACTTTATGATCTGACCCACAGACTTCTAAAACCGAGCCATGGGTCTAAATTATTCAAGAGGCTGTGCTGAATGCAGGCTGCAGGCACCTCAGTATCAGGACTGAAAGCAGCAAACCATGCGGCTATGGCCTATGGCTTCTCCGCGACCTAACCCAGAAGCTGCAGGGCATCTGCAAAGCATCCTGAGTGTGGAGGGGGGCAGAACTGAAAGTGCTCAGTGTGGTGTGCCAGGTCATGGGGCCGGGGCCTGGTGACAGTGTTTGTGGCCTAACCAGCTTTGCTAATAAATGATTCACACACACAGTGTTGTTGGGTGTGGTCAAAGGCCCCGTATGGACATTCGCCCCTTTATTTATCTCCTCGGCATAGCCCACCCAGAGGAGTGGTACAGGGTGCAAGTATGACTCACTACATCTCCCCTTTTCTTTAGTGTCTTACTCTCCACTTATCTGCCTCGCCTGAGAGACGGAGCATAGAAAGTCTCGGAGTCATTGGTGGGGGCAGGATTTGGCCCGTGAACATACTTCGGGCATTGGGAGTTGGAGCTTGGGTCCTGCTCCGGTTAAGCTGCTTGAGAGGGGTGCACTTCCATGAGCCTGGGGTGACAGAACCTCTGTTGAAACCACTCCACTTGTCTCGGTCAGAAAGCAACAGTCTCTGCCTGCCACGGGAGAGGGCACTAAATCAGCAGCCGTGTCCTACTCCATCTCCGGATTTACATCCCACTCCTGCCTGGACTGTGGTCCACCACCTTTTTAACCCACATTACATTTCTGGTTACCACTTGCGCACCCCTCCTAGCAGAAACCATGTTACCATGCATGGCAAAGACATCAAGGGTGCCTAGAACTTCCACCCAGGATGTCTGTCCTTGATGACAGTGTAGTCGCCCATGAACAAGGAGGATGACTGGGCTCTCGGAGCGAGGCTTGCTTTAATGTTGTTGGCCTCTCTCCTTGCTTGGGTGGCTTTGTTGTCCATTTTAGCTGGGTGCCAGGAGAGATCTGCAGGGATGCTGTCTCGCAGGGCGTGTCAGAAGAGCAGATGAGATGGAGCACAGCGAGTGGTGCTATGTGGGGGCTAGTGGTACGCATTCAGAAACTGGTGGAGGCATCCCTCCGCATGTTCTCCTTTCTCCACTCCAATCCTCAGAGCCCGGTTGGGGATCCACATGAAGCGCTCCACCTCACCATTGGCATGCGACCATTGCAGAGTGATTTTCCGGTGTCGAATGGCAAGAGTCACCAGATAGTCCTGGAATTCTCGACCCTGAAACAGGGTCTGTGTCAGACTTGATTTTGTATGGGAGGCCCATCATCGCAAAGGTCCTGTCGAGAACAGCCTTGACCTAGGGGAATGCCGTTGATGAGACGACCTCTACAATTGGATACTTTGAATGTGAGTCCATCATGACTATGGTGCTGTGGCTGTCGGGAAAGCACCCAAAGTCGATGAGGACCTTTGACCAGGGTTCGCTGCTCGGCTCTTCTGCTAGGATGGGCGCTGGTACTGGCTCACTCCCAGTAGTCATGCAGTAGTGGCACTGATGGATCATCTCCTCTACCATGGTGTCCATTCCAGGGAACCATACCTTGCTGGAAAGATGGACCTTCATCTTGGCCATCCCATGAAGTCTGACATGAGCTAGGCCGACAACCTGATGTTGTAGCCTGCTTGGAATCACGTTGGCTTTGCCTTGTAGCACCATCCCATAAATGCCTTCACTGAGGTCACTGTGAATTATCCCAATTGTTGTCTCATGCT
Source organism: Lissotriton vulgaris (assembly GCF_964263255.1). Classification (NCBI taxonomy): domain Eukaryota; kingdom Metazoa; phylum Chordata; class Amphibia; order Caudata; family Salamandridae; genus Lissotriton; species Lissotriton vulgaris. The sequence goes on along the minus strand of NC_141695.1, from coordinate 1,573,904,126 downwards.
TTTGTCTTCAGTATTCAGCGAGCTGGCACCATCTAAGAAATGCTGTCACGTCTGGTGAGCCAGCACCTCCTTGACCACCTTTGCCAAATTTTTGTCTTGGGTGGCCACTGCCCCTATCTCCTCCAGCATTAGTGTTTGGGGCATGCCTCTTGGGTGACGATTTTCACAAACTCCTCAATGTGTCCTTCATCAGCATGCAGACTGTGGCATGTCTATCACAATGGGGTGGCGAGATAGATAGGGTTGCTGGCCCCTGGATGAATCACCTGGACGAATCACCACCTCAATGCGATGTGCCTGGAGTTGCACGGCACAACAATAAATTCTGGGAGGGTCCAGTCACGTGGTTCCTGTGAAGAGGGGGATCAGCGGCTTGTGATCGGTCACAACTCTTAATTCGTGTCCATAGAGATGGAAGTGCTGGCAGGCTTGTTTGATTGCAAGGCCCTCTGTCTTAATTCGGGCATACCTCACCTCTGTCTCGGAAAGCGCCCTGCTGTCGTACGCCACTGGTGCCCAGTCCTTATTTGAATTCTTTTGGAGGAGAACAGCTCCAATTCAGATGGCGATGGCTTTCTTCAGATCTACTTGGAGCCCATCATGGGAGAAAATGTACCCAAAGAGTTCATCTGGCTCTCAGTAGAAGACTGACCGTCACACTGCCTGTGTTATGATTGCCTCTTCTAAGTCGGAATTGAGACTGCAACTTATCTAAATTTAATACGACTTCAGTTTGATGAGCAATAAAAATCACCGCCTGGGCCATTGATTTAACCAACTGTTAGCCACTGCGCTGGCTCCGCGAACTTTGCGCATACCAAGACAATATTGAGTTTGCAACTTATCTGCATTTATTGTGAGTACCCGCCATAGACAACGACGGTTGCACCGCTTGGCCACCTATCGATATCTTTATTACACTTGCCAGATTCCAATCGAGACGATGATGACATGTTGCGACCACACCAGCTTCCATGAATAACTCCGCAATGACCAGTTGAAATTGAATCCACGGGCTAGGATAAATTGCTATATCACAGGGCACTACAAATACAAACTACACAGTCCTGAAGATGGTCTCACAAATGAATTCATAAGAGACCAAAACGTCGACCATCGCCTTTTCCTACCATTAATTACGTTTTATGTTTCATAGAAAGGAAAGGTGTTAGCAGTACCTACAGTGTTATTTATTGATTTATTACAGATATTCCTGCGGGTCTGTTTGCATATTTGTATGTAATTTTGCCTTTTTTCTTGTGATAAATTCTATATTTTCATATACACCTGTTTTGTTTGTTTCTTAAGACTTTCTTACATTATGATATTTTTACATGACTTGAAGAAATTTATTTTATGACTTAATGTTCAATCCAGGGACCATTGAATTGTCCTTATAACTGAGTCCATTCAATTTGAATAACTATTAGAAATAAATTCCCTTGAAGGCATCCCTTACCTTTTCACTCTCAGTAGAATGAGCATTTTGCTTTCTTGGGGGTAAGGCAACTGTTTGTCAGGTACTGGAGTGTATTGCTCAGGTTCACATGCTGTTCCTTCAGGCTGTCCAAGACAAGTAGGATGTAGTCGCTGAGGTTTATGAAGACCTCTGTGGCCGACAACACTCCAAAACTCAACCTCTTGTATCTTCTCAAACCCACATGAGTAGAGAAAGTGGCGATGTACCTGCTCTCAGGTGCAAGTTCGAGCTTGTGGTATCCGACGTTTAGGTCGAGTTTGAAAAACAAGTTTGCCCCGTTGAGGTCCATCATGATGTCCTCCATGGTGGGCATTAGATGGTGCTCCCACTTCACTACATGGTTGGGTAGGCGCATGTCAACAGACAGACTGATGACTCTCGGCTTCTTGGGCTTTGGGGCAATAACCAGGGGTGGGGCCTGCAACCCTTTCGATTATACCCAGCTCTTCCAGTTTCCTTATCTCTTCCTCTACCTGTGGGCTCAAGTAGAAGGGCACCCTTTTGTCCCTCAATGCTATCCACCGGATTGAGGAGTTGATGTGCAGCTTGAATTGTTTGCCTTTGAGTTTTCTGAGACCCCGAACAGCTTCGGGGACTCGCACAGGATGGCGTATGTGTGGGAGTCATGGATTTGGTTGGCGAAGAAGACAAGCTCCAGGTCTTCCGCCCTGTAGCAGCTGAGGAAGGTGCCTTTCTTCCTGTCTGTCACATGGAACTTTGCTTGAGTGAGGTGGTTCTCACTGGCCACTTCTACCTCGTTCACATCATACAGAGGGAATAGCTCTGTCTTGCCATAGGTGTAGATCTTTGCCTTGGTGGGTGAGAGAGGGGGCGAGGTAAGAGATGCTCGTACTGTTAAGAATCCATGATGTTTATAGACGCTCCTGTGTCGATGAGCACCTCCACCGTGGAGCCTGCCATTAGGATTGCGCACATGGGAGGCGGTTGTTGGAGTTGATCAGTGCAGCTGTCAAAGGACAGCACAAATGCATCTTCATCATCCGCTTCTATGTCAAAACCTGAGCCTTGTGGGGTGATGTCTTCCTGCCCCAGCGAGTCATCGAGGAATAACGGCTTGATGTTGGCCAGCATTCCAGCGGCTTGTTGAAAGTCGTTCTGGATCTCCCACTGCTGCAGATCTTTGTGAAGTGATTCTGTTTGCCACACCATGAGCATCCTTTTTTTGAGTAGCAGAGGCCGGTTGATCGGAGCTCGGTGCGGCAGTTTCTGCTTGGTCCACTCGCATCTTCGGGGCTGTCCAGGCTGGGTTTGGGTGACTCTTGATGGCATCTACCCTCTCATCCTTGATTCAGGTAGGTTGAGGATCTCCAAACATGGTCAGGTGTCTGTTGAAGGCTGGTTCCATCTCATCCGCTTGTGGCACCTTGCAAAGCATGAGGATGTCATTGAGTTACAACCCCAGCTGTCTGAGAATCAGCAGGCGCAATAACACTGACGGCACCCTTGAATGAGATGGGCTTCTCTTTCTTCCCACTGAATGTGAAACATGCATGTGTTTCTGAGCTTTCTCAGGTGGGCATAGAAGACGTCCACCAACTCAGTTTGTTTGGCTTGACGCAGCTTGAACCGCTTGAAATCTGGGATGATTTGAGGTTCGAAGTGCCAATTTAGCGCTGCCGCAGCTGCGTCATACTCATCATCGCCCCCAGTGTTCGGGAGGGTTTTGAACAGCTGTATAGCTCCCCACCGCTGTAGGACATGAGAAGCGAACCCCTTGACGGTTCCATCTGTCTCTCTCATGCCTTTGAAATAGTGATCCAGCCGTCCAATCCATGACCTCCAGCGGGGTGCCTCTGTGGCAGGGTTGGCAAACTTCCTGAACGGAGGTAATGGCGATATAGCTGCATGGCTGTGGTGCTGTGGTGGCGGTGCAGCGCCCGCTGGTGGTCCTGCAGTGCCAGCTTGGACTGGCGTGTTCATGATTCCCTTCTCCTTTGCCTTTTTTTTTCAGCCCGAAGGGCTGTGGCCATGAGTTATGTGTGGGCCACCCTCAGTTCTGCCCTGCTGAGGTATGGTGTACCTACGATATCTGCGTGAATGCTTTTTTTAAATTCCTCTTTCTGCTCTTTTTTTTCTTATTTTTCTGTCTTTGTGTCCTGTGTGTCTCTGCACGTGGTGTGCAATGTGATGTATGTCCTCCTCTTCTGCCTCCCCCACACTCTACATTCTGTTATTCTGAATCCTGAGAGATGAAAAACTCCTTTAAATTTCCTTTTTTCCCTTTCATTTTCTTTCAATACGAGACGTGCTGCTGGAGCCACCTGGAGACAGGTCCTAAAGGCGCATGGCCTCACTAACTTGAGGTGGTGGGGGCGTGAAGCTTCCCGTCAAGCCAGGAGCTGTGCTGCCTGCATAGTGGCCGTAGCACTCTCCTCAAGCTTGCGCTCAGCGGGAGGGCGAAGCTTTTCACTTGTGGCATGGAGACTAGCCGCTGGCTGTGCACCCACCTAATTTCATAGAGGAATCCGCAGTCCAATGATGGAGCTCTGTCAGGGATGCCTCGGATGCAGGGAGCGGCTTTGGGCATGGTACCGGCCAGGAATCGAGGTGGGCAGCTGCTCTGCGGGGTGGCCAGGAATGCTGGGGTTGAATTCCATCGCCGCTGAGGTGAGGCCCAAATGGCAGAAGAAGCAGTCCGTGGACAGAGTGGGTGAGAACTGAATTGACACCAGTTTGGTGTGCCAGGTCATGTGGCCGGGGCAAGGGGACACGGGGGCATATTATCAAGGGGGTTTATCTCCGCTTTTTTGGCTCTAAAAGCCAAGAAAGCGGAGATAAAAGTATCTCCCTATTACCTAGCTGTCGCTAACACCAGTTAGCGACAGCTAGTAGGAGATAGCGACCATCTTGGGCCCCACTTTGCATGTCAGTAATATTTATCACTAATGACATGCAAAGTGGGCGTGCCAAGATGTTAGCGACTGGAAACAGTCGCTAACATCGCTATCTCCTATTACCAACTTTTGGAGATATTCGCGCTAAGCGCGAATATCTCCAAAAGCTAACACCTGTCCTAAGCAGTTCTTAGCCATGTTATCCAATGGGAGGTGGATAACATAGCTAAAAGCATTAGCTTGGTAATGCATGAATATCGCTGACTTTTCAGCGATATTCATGCATTGCGGCTGATTGTTATCGCATTTGCGATAAACCTTGGTAATACCAAGGTTTATTTGCGATAAAAATCGCCGCAGCTTAGCGGTAAATGTTTGTCTCTAACCAAGCAATAGCGATAATTATCGCTATTGCTTGGTAATATGCCCCACGGTGCTTGTGGCCTAACCAGCTTTGCTAATAAATGATACATGCACACAGTGTTGTTGGGTGTGAACAAAGACCCCGTGCAGTCATGTGCCCTTTATTTATCTCCTCAGACAAGCCTGCCCTGAAGAGTGGTACAGAGTGCAACTATGTATGGTACGAGCTGGGTGGCTCATTACACTCAGCAGCGAATCATTTGGGATCCACCTGCTGCCTCTCTTACTACATATTTACCTTGAAATGTAAATATAAGTGAAATACAGAAAAGTTATTATGTACTTACATTACAATGTAGTGGCTGCAATAGTATTACCATAAAAGATATTGTGTGCAATCAATTGACACCCTGTCCACAATGTTTCTCTATAAGTCGTAAGACAGGATGCCACAAAACTTGTAAATGATTTTCTCACAATGTACATCCAGAGCACACAGTACAAATAATACCCATGTGATGCAGTAGGAGAGCTTTTGAAGTGCTAAATTGGGAAAGCAAACCTGAAAAGAAAAAAAGGCAGCGACCACAACAAATGGAAAGCAACACAAGGCAGCAGGTACTTATTATCCTTTCTTAACGCATTGCAGAATGGTTACATTCCTATTGCAGAATGGTTCCATTTCTACTGTGGGAGGCAGTTTAAGAAGTGCCTTGACTGTTATAACATTCATAACCTCATTTGTATATTAAATCCATATTTATCATGCCACACCGTTTATTTTTTAGCTTAAAAGATTCCTTGCTTTCAAGTATCATTCTCATCTCAGAGTTTACTGAAATTACTGCCATTTTATCCACACAAACTATTTGCACCTTTTTGAGTGGGCTTCATTAAATAATAAAAATACAAAACATGTCATGATGTCTGCCAAGCATGTCAAGCATCTGGTCAAAGGTCTCCTTTCTGTTTTTAAAGTGAATTTTTGTTTCACTCAGAAAATAAATAGTTGCGAAGACAGATGATGAAAATGTGTGATGGCACTAAAATCTCGCTGAAAGTTCCTGGTTTGCTGAAAGTTTGACTGATCTCATTTGAATGTGCAACTTATAAGGACTGTATCAGATGTAAGATTTCGATTTTGTGAGATCTATTCAAATTGATTGCTTTTGCTGTGAAACAAAGTCATATAGAATTACAAATAATGACAAGAACCAGATAATTACAAACCATTATTGGTCTATTTAGCAGACCATGCATTCACTTGAGACTGATTTAGAATGAGGCACCTAAGCTACTGAAAACAATACAATCAGTAAAAATGAACCCAATGGTTATTTTAATCATTAGTTATAATCAATCATATATAATAAACTTTTATAAAAAATCTTTTTCTTTTTGACAGCGCTGTGGGTGTGTGTAGTGAGAAATGTGGTCGGTTCTCTCATCAAAGTGATACCTCAGGTGAACAAATTCAGAGATTAAAGTTGTGTATGTTAAAACCAAGAACAACACAGCCCATTTATATATAATATAATCTGTGTAGGGTCTGTAGCGGTAGTCAATGATGTTTTGATCCTTCAAGAAGATGAGGGGACCATCATCAGGACTCATAAGATAAAGAGGAGGCCGAAACAAGGGGAACGAGGAAGAGTGAAGATGGAAAGCTTATAAGGGGAAGAAAGGCATCTGTCCCTAACACCTGGTAGGTCAAATGAACAGGTAACAATATTGTAAATGTGATCTCCGCCCCACCGGAGTATGGCTTACAAATTTTACAGAAGGATAAGTACAACGAGTAGGAAATACTGCCGATTCTTTGATATCAGAGGGAATGTCTTTTGCACGTGAAAGGCACCTTCCAGAACAAAAACAATTCTGAGAGGTATATCCACTTTCTGCATGTGCTTCAGAATGCAGCACACATAGAAAGAGGAAAAAAATACGAGAAATAAACATATTTCTCAAAATGTACGCCTTTGTCGTGCAGATTTTCTAGGGGTACTGTGCGCGACACATGTTACTGTCTAGCGAGAGAAGCACCCATACATAGAGGACAAGAGAGGCAAGTCAAGTAAAGAGAAAATAAGAGAAATATATAAGGTTTTTACCAATGGAATGGTGAAAATCCTAAGAGCAGGGCTTGTATTTTAACTGTTACAGCAAGTGCAGCATTAGTGAAGGGGAATATATTTGTGATTATAAATATTTGGCAATTAAAGCTTAAAACCTGTCCATCTGGCCTTTAATTCCCTATATGAGGACTGCCATTCACATTATCATGAATTCCAACCCTTTTACAAGCACACTCATGCTATGACAGGGCAACTCGGCGTCACCCACACACTAGAGTTGACTTGGAAGTTTACCCCGCAAGCCCAAAGATTGAGACCCCACACCAAGCTTAACCTCCAATGCCCGACCCGATTTTATCCAGAGCATCCATAATTTGCTGTACTTCTTTCCCCCAAACACACAGGTTCTTATTTCTATCTTCCTCGTCACTGACCGATCTTACTTCTGAGTCCTGCACCAGGATCTCTGATGCAACCCCAACCCCACAGCCTTTGGTGAGTCTAACTATGTAATGTAATGTAATGTGTGTATTGTAAAGCGCACTGCTGCCCTGAGGCGTCCTGGCGCTGTAGACCGCTGGGGAACCCGTCCTTGCTTTCCCTGTGAGATGGTCCCTACTGGGTATCTCCAAGGTGAAACCAGGCATCCCCGGCGAATGTGGGGGGCCGTTGTAGCGATGAGGCAAGCTAATGCCCAGAGTTGCCAAGTGTGATCCCTGGTTAGAGTAGGCACCGAGGTGAGAATTATTGAGTCCGCTGACCCTGGTCCACGACCCTGCCGCGTCGGGAATTGAACCCTGGTCCTGGGCCGTTTTCTGCTTCTGGGTCTGCCGCCTCTAACCAGTGAGCCACACCACTCCACTCCCTATGCGAGGTGAGAAAAGTGATGCATAGCCACAGGGCAGACCTCCCAGCTAGCACCATGGACAGCGACTCCTACAGCTCCAGAAAATTTGATGTCACTACTCTTATTAACAAGCATTGCAGTGCAAATTGGTCTCACAATATTGAATTTGAGCTATTGGGGGTTGTAAATGACAATGTCTTTTACACGTGTGTTTTGGTTTGTTGTGGGAGTAAACAAAACAAGCTGTACAGGATAAGCCCTGTACATTGGTCACACTGCATAGGAATCTAAGTAGAAGGGCCAGGACGTAAAGGGCAGTGTACACCCAGGGCAGGCAGGCTGAAGATGAAACTGTGCATACGATATGGAGCATAAGGCTGACCTAAGCAATATTGAACAAGCCAAAATCGATCAATGTGTCGAATTCGTAAATACACAGGGAACTGTGTTCAATAGGTGAAGCAGCTGGCGATGGGTAGGGAGCATATGGATCAGATTATGGAGTGCAATGTAAAGGTGAATGAGGTTGAACAGGACAGTGAGTATATGGATTTGGATAGCTGAACAGGGCAATGTCTACAAATAAGTTATACTAAGAATGGTAATGGCTCCCAGGAGCGGTGCGTCCATTGGGGCGTTTGGGCGTTGCCCTCCCAATGCGCACTGCCGCCATCTCCGGGACCGGGTGTGACACTGTGTTAAATCACACACACACCATTCAACAACGAGTTTCTGGCCGGCCGGTCACCGGGCCGGACCAGAAACCGTCGGGAAAGGGGGGGCTAGTGCTAGTGCGCGTGTCCTGTTTCAGACAGGTCATTTTCCTGCCCGGCGCGGACATGCGCACTGTCCCCCCCCCTTTGGGAGACCGGGGGTTGCCTCATGGCACAGCCCCCGGTCTCCTAATGGGGCGGGGAGTTTGGCTGCTCCAGCCAATCCTGTAGAGTCAGTCCGACCTACCTGATGACGCCGGACGTGTCACTAAATCCTTAGTCTCACCGTGACTCCGCACCCGCAGCCATTGACACAGTGCTGCCCGCTAAATTAATGGCCATCTTTACTTTCCTCAATTTGTGTTTCATGTCATAGCAGGTATGAGTTATGACTCAATGTTTATTTATATGCATGCACACATTTTTTTTAAATGAACAAAAGCCATCATATGAAATAATCACTGGTCTGCAACGAGATACTTCCATATTATAAATATATTTACATGGACCTATAATAATGTGTTTGCATATAGTGTATCCTACCATACTGTCTCTAAGCACTGTAAACACAAGATATCATTCAGCTTTGATTGAAAAATAAACCCTTCATTCTCAATAACGTGAATAGCATGGTACAATTGCAATAAACCTTTCCGTGACATCAGTTCATGTTACATTACTCACTACCTTTGTTAGTGCCATCCACTCATTTTAATAGACGCCAACATTTTGGAAAAGAGTGAAATTTAGAGACAATAATCAGGGAACACTAATTGGCGCTGGAATTTGATTAGGACTGGATGGAGTTTTACATGGGTGAAACCTACAATAACGTAATTCTTAACGCACAAATTGAGGAATCACCCACATAAATTGGTAGTGTTTGAATGGATGCATTTTTTCTTACTTGATTCTTCCCGAGCAGGATAAAGTAATGACTGTTTGTCATATGCTGCTGGGTTAGCGCAACACACAACTAACAAAGGAGTATTTTATGCATGCCACGAGATTCTAGGAACATGCGATAATTCCTGGATCTTTTTCATGGGTCATCTGACAAATGTGTTGTGTAGCTGCACTCAATATCTTGGAGGGACTAATGTGACCCGACGCCACCAATAATTTTATGAACCTAACTCCCTCTATCCACCCTGGACAAGACAAGCATAATGCTGATAAAACTGGGGCCTCATTTATGACTTTTTGCCGGAGGGAAGCGCAGCAGGCCTTCCTGCTGCGCTTCCCTACGGCAAAAGAAAAGGGCAGAAATGCGCCGTATCTATAAGATACGGCGCATTCCTGTCCTTTTCCCCTGCGCCTGCGCACAATGGGCTGCCTGCGTTGCGGGGAAGATTATTTTTGTACAGGAAGGGAAACCTATCTGTACAAAAATAATCACAAGAGGCTTTTCCTCTTTCTATGTGTGCTGTAGAATGCAGCACACATAGAAAAAGGAAATACGAGGAGAAATAAAGACATTTCTCCCTGTTGCGCCTCCCTTACGCCTCCCCTGGGGAGGCGTAAGCTTTTGGCACTGCTTCAGAGTTACGAGTTCTCGTAAATCTGGGGCAGTGTCAAAAGGCCATGGATGTTGCTGGGAACGCCCCCAGCAACACCCATTGCACGCCCCTTTAACGCAGAACACTGCGTTAAAGGGACTGATATTTATCAGGCAGCAGTACGCCACAAAAACTGGCGTACTGCTGCCTGATAAATACCACGCAGGCTTCTGCGCCACGGGATTTCATGAAAAGTGAAGTTCCGATGGCGCAAGGGGCCTCATAAATGAGGCCCCAGCTTTTTTTCAGTGGTAAAAAAGAGTGCCAGTCAGCAACTCTGTAATGCACGTTCAATAACATCTGTTGATAGTAAAAGTATCATAAAAGGTACAAATTAGAGCGTTATATTCACTCGATTTTCACATTTTTCTCGGGGGGGTGGGCAGGGGGTGTTCGGACACGCGCGCCGCGCTCGTGAGCTACAGTGCGGAAATCATTTTCCGCCCCGCCAGGTTCAAATGTCACCAGCCGCCACTGATGGCTCCACTGGTCATGCTGCAGTGGTCACTATGCCGAGCGTTTTGTTGATGAGGCAAGCGGTAGTGTGTACGGAGTTTGTATGGAACCAGTGTGAGACAGGTAGCACTAAGCAGCGTGTTTTTGGGTAAAACTATAGAGCGAGGTGAGCACAGAAGCCAGGATTCAGATAGCAGGGATGCATGGGTCGGGCTGCAGAAAACTATGAAGAGCTTGTGGGTGGCTATGCACTGCACAGCCTGTATTCAGTGGGAGACCTGCCTTGACCAAAGTTTTCAGTGTGGGTTCTGTCCATTGTATGTACACGTTGTCTGCAGTGTAAGAATTCCTGAGCAGTTTGCACACTGGACAAAGTATGTAAGCATGGGCGAATTTTGCGAATCTCGCGTTCGCGAATTTTGCGGATTTGCGAACTCGCAATCCGCAAAAATCTGTGAATTCTCGCGAATTTGCAGATTTTTTTTTTTGTGTGTTCGCGCGGGTTTCTGCCAGTTCGCGAGGGTTTTGTACAATTTCGCAAACGCGAACCTACCTGTCGGGTCGCAAGTTCTGCGAACTTGTTGTTTCTACGTGTCCAGCCTGTTTGGGACACTCTTCTTCAACACTGTCACCCTCTGTCACCACTTCCACTCTCTGACTACTCATGCCACCCTCTGGCCCACCCATTGAGGTTCCGTGACAATTGTAAGTGGTGCTTTCGACTCGCACGAATATGGTCGAGTCTGGTATCTATGAACCGCAAATGACGAGTTTAGTAAGTGTGCGCAGTTTCGCTGTGCTAACTTAAACCGTTCGTTTGTTATGTGGGTTTTTTCATCTGTACCCACGGGTTCCATCTTAGATACGGCATCCATTTTGTCTCTTGCCCTCAAGTAGCCAGCGAACGGACGCTGTCCGCTTCGCGACCCTGGGACTCCCAAGATATTTGCGGAAGACACATGTTCTTTGTAAGTGTCTTTATGACGAGGGGGATGCTACTGTAAGGCAGATGGCGCCGCTCGAGGCTCATCTTGCTGCACGGACTTATTGTCTCAGCCGTGCATCTCATTAGGCACGTCCCTTTGATGCCTGTATCTCGTGTTTCCTGATACCTCCCCTTTTACACCCTTTCCGATCTCCCCACTGTCTCCGTCTTCCTCTGCACCTGTCCTTGTTCCTATTTCGATCTATTTTACTGTTGATTGGAATTTGCTAATGGTGGGAAGATGGGTTTTACAGTTGGGAACCGCCAAATGTTTCCGCACTAATGTTCCGGACCTCATGTGTTTCAAAGTGACCAAAGCGACCCCTCTGGGGGATGATGGTGGGAACCGGGTTTTAAACTTTTGTGTTCAATGTAACTCTATGGGTAAAAACTGTATAAAAGGAGCGATCCACAGAACCAATTTGAAGCAGCCTCCCCAAGTTGCACGTGGTGTACTTGTCGTGACTTCTGTGTTCCCTGCAGTAAATAAACCTTGAATCTTTGACGCCGAAGGAAGTGTCCCGTGTCTCTGTGATTCGTACGCCGGAGCAGGTTACCCACGAAGGTTTCAGGTGTTGTGCCCTGGCACCGCTGGGTCCTACAAAACCCAGTCCTTCAGTTGGCGCCCAACGTGGGGCTGCATCAGTGGTACCGGTCCAAGCCCGACGATCGTGAGGAACTTCGTGTGAAATCTCCGAGGGAAAGTGCACTCCGCTTCATCGATCCTGTTGTCGAAATAAGTGGCCCGAAGACTTTTCCCGCGAAGATTCCCGCCTCCGGACGGCTGCGACGGACTGCTGCCCTGACTGTAGACCTGTTTTGGCGCCTGGCGTAGACCTTGGTATAGCGAGACGATAGACGGGCCTTCCTGGTGACGCCATCGATCTTTGAGTTAAGTATTTGTGGGTCGCTCCCAGAGTTCTTGGTTGTTGACACTTTAGCGAGTGTTTTTGTTGTTAACGCTGTATGAGTGTTTTTGTCGGTGACACTTTGCTAGCGTTTTGTTGTTGTGTTATTTGACGACTGCAGCCGCCAAAAACCGAGGGTTTTGTTCTTTGCTGGGACTTGGTAAATCCCGTAACCCTTGAAGTTTGTGAAACTCGGCTAGTGTGCAAGATGCCTGGTCGTAGTACTTTGCTTAGTTGTTTCAGACCTTGTGGTGTGGATTCCCGACTGGAGGATTCGTGTCCGATACCTCCGGTTGGAACTCCCACTTATGACCTATATAGTAAACATGGACTAGGTCCAATTACCTTTAACGATTATTGGATTAAATATACAAAGAAGGACGGCGACCTTCGCTGGCCACCTCATGGTAGCTTTGAGGCGCCGATCTTAGATAATTTAGAGATTAAATTGTTCGAAAGAAAGTCAAGGCCGGCCATGTTTGATGCCTTTCGGTTGTGGCGCAAAGAAGCCCGACAGAAAGAAATCAGACAGAATAAACGTAATCAGCGAGATAATGTTGCTACTATAGTGAAGAAAGCTGAGCAGTTTCAGCGTGATAAGGAGGTTAAGGATAAGGAAGTGTTTGACAGACTACAGCGTATGACCATAGATAAATGTTACCCCGCTTTACCTACGGAGTCGGAAAAGAAGGAAGAGGCAGTTGAGGATCCTTTAATGTCTTATCTTATGAAGTCGCCACCTCCGTACGTACAGGGTACCGCAGCTGCAGCTCCTGTGGTTCCTGCCGTACCTATTCTTCCGCCTATTTTTCCTGTGCTTGTTCCTCCGCCTGCTCCTCAACCTGCACCCGCTCTTCCGACTGTTCCTGCTCCTTTGCCTGTTTCTATCCCTACTGCTCCTCCGCTTCCACATACTCCTGCTCCCGCTACTGCTCCTGTTTTGTTAACCTCTGCTGTTGCTACTGTTTCTACTCCTTCTCTTGTTAGTCCTGTATCGTATGCTTCTCCTTCTACTCGTTCTCGCACTACTCCTCTTGCTGCAAGCTTCTTCCATTCGCTCGGACCTGTTCATGGGTCCGCTGGTTCTGATGGTCCTCAGAGACGTAGTCAGCTTCCTGGAAACAGAGAACGTGTTGCACTATATAATATGGCGATGGGTTGGATGGTGAACCCTCTTAGAAATCCGCCACGTGTTGTACTCGAAACATTTTGTCAATTCAATATACCAACCCAAAGATACGTGTTTGATGAAATGTGTAAGTTCCTTCGCGATCAGATATCGGCTGATGCGCCTGACGAGGTGCTGGCCGCTTTGTCTGATCTTCAGCTTCAGTTCTCGAATGGACTGATAGTGGATACTAATGTTCGACGTGCTATTGAGCGGTTGCTATCTCTTCGCCCCGCTCCGATACCTCATGCATTGTTTGTTGAGGATATTGAACCACAACCAGACGCATCTGGCCAATATCCTATGCGTGAAGTTCCGCCGGTTTGGGTACCAGCTGACCCTAATGCTCATCCTCCGACATTGGCGCATTTCCAGAGAATATGGATACATCTTCCATGGAAACGCTCGGAAGTGTTACAGGTGAAGCAATCTTTGCCTGACCCACGCAAAAATCCTACAGGGTATTACAAAGAATTATCACAGCTTGTAGATGCTACGGTAATGAATCTTGCCGATATCGATATGTTGTTTGGCAATGTAGTGCCGCAACCGGTATGGGCTAAGATTCGACATGAAAATCACCCGGCTGAATTAGGTGGTGCTTGGGCTGCCATTGTAGCGGCAGATGCCGGACAAGTAGCTGCTACTAAACCCGATCAGTTGATTCTTGACCTTCCTCAAAGGATTATTACGCTAATGAAAACTCTTATGCCAGCTATGAAGGTGAACTGGGATAAATTGTCAGCCTGTAAGCAAAAGAAAGATGAGAGTGTTTCCGACTTCTTCACGAGGTTCGAGGAGGCATTCATCGACCATAGTGGTCAGGATATGGGTACTGAGGGTGGACAGAGATTGTTTGTGGATAAATCTGTTTGTAACTTATTGCCCGATTTGAGCAATAAATTGAGAAATTCGGAAAGTGCATGGGCCGTTTCTACCTCTGCTCAGATATTGGCTACGGCACAATATTATGAAAATAGGGAGAAAGAAGAGAATGACCGTGCTGATAAAAAGACGAAAGAGCTCAAAACTAAAGTGTTGTTGCAACAAGCGTATCCTCCGCGTTCTAATCAGAATGCGTCCCAACAGAATAGATCGCAGTCGCAACCGAATCGATCGCAGTCGCGTAATGATTCCTCCTCCCAAAGATCATCGTTAGGGTACAATCAGTGTGCTTATTGTAGACAGGAGGGACACATTAAATTCAATTGTCCTGTTTTGAATGAACGTAGCAATGGTAACTCATCTAGAGGAGGTCGTGGTGGTTCGCAGCAAGCATCACGTGGTAGAGGTCGTGGTACTCAGAACGATCGTTCTGATAACTCCTCTATTAATAATAATTGTTTCGATCAACGTGGATCGTCGCAAGGGCGATCTGCGCAGTACAATGTAGACGACTATTACGTCGATCAGGGAACTGACGACAGTAATTACTAGGATAGCCAAAGACAAGGAGAGGGAGTGGTATCAGTTCCGGTTGATCAGAGAGGGCCTTACGTCGCAGTTGCTACATCGGGCGTCGTTGAGCCTTTTCTGTTGGACACTGGTGCAGCGAAAAGTTCCATACAGCATTCGAAACTCCCTGGCGCACCTTTGTCTGGCTTAACAAATGTTTCCGTTGGATTCTCTGGCGCCCCCGTTAGCAATCCAGTTTCACGCCCTTTGCCCCTTAAAATTGGGCCATGTGAGCTAGAAGCTCCATTGATTCTGACCACAGGCTGTGGTGAAAATCTTTTGGGCCTGGATTTGCTTAAACGTTTGTATGCGACTCTGTATTGTTCTCCTGCGGGAGTACAGCTTACGTTTGGAGAGAGAGTTGTCTCTCCCATGTACTTGTCTCTCGACAAACTCCCACCGGAATTGAGTTCTCTTCCTGCGTCTTTGTGGGCAACGGGTCCGAATGACGTGGGCCTACTTGATATCTCGCCCTATGTTGTTCAGTTGAAATCTAATGTGCGATTGCCACGTATTCCCCAGTATCGTATCTCCCTTGATGGTGAACGAGCATTGTTAGCGATCATTTATGATTTGATCGAGAAAGATGTTATTGAAGAGACTAGGGGAAACGTGTGCAATAGTCCTGTACTGCCCATTCTAAAACGTACTGATCCTTCAAAACCACCTGTTTATCGTTTTGTTATCGATTTACGGGAAGTGAATAAAATTGTGGTTCCTCAATTTCCTGTTGTGCCTGACATCACGGCGCTACTGACTCTGATTCCAGCTTCTGCATCATGGTTTTCGGTGATTGACTTGAAAAATGCGTTTTTCAGCATCCCGATTGCCGAAGAGAGCAGGGACCTTTTCGGTTTCTCTCTCAGTGGACGTAGCTTCCGGTTTAAGCGCGCTCCTCAGGGCTACTGTGAAAGTCCATCGATTTACAGTCAAGCCTTGAAGGGTCAACTGGATGCGTTTAGGTTGCCGGTCGGTGCAGCCTTGATCCAATACGTCGATGACTTATTGGTGGCTGCTGATACTCAGGACATTTGCAAAATCGCTACAGTGTCGTTGCTGCAACATCTCTGTGAATTGAATCACAAGGTGTCACCTACTAAACTCCAATATTGTTGTCAAGAAGTAACCTATCTAGGTCACTTATTGTCAAAGGAGGGAAGAAGGTTGACCCCAGAGAGAATTGCAGCGATTGCGCGAATGGCTGTGCCGAAAACCCAAAGAGATGTACGTGCCTTTCTAGGTATCACGTCATACTGTAGGCAGTGGATTCCTAATTTTTCATTGCTAGCGAAACCATTGGTGGCTCTTACGTGCAAGGATGTTTCAACTCCTTTACCATGGACGGAAGAATGTCAGAAAAGTTTTTCTGAATTACGTGATTCATTGTGTTCGGCTCCTGTGTTAGGTACCCCTGACTACAGTAAGCCGTTTACATTATATGTTCACGAGAGGGAAGGTTGTGCTTTGAGTGTCTTAACGCAACCTTTTGGTGGTAAGCAACGTCCATGCGCATATTTTTCCTCGACCTTGGACCCAGTAGCTAGAGCATTGCCGAGTTGCTTGAGAGCAACAGCGGCAGCTGCGGTCTCCATCCGACAATCAGCAGGATTGGTCATGGATAATATGCTTACGGTGATGGTTCCGCATGCAGTCGATACTCTTTTGAATCGAACGAAAACCCAGCACTTGACGAGTGCGAGGTTGTCTGGGTACGAGTTGACGCTCTTGGCAAGCCACATTCAGATCAAACGTTGTAATGTTCTGAACCCGGCAACTTTGTTACCGATTAGCACAGAGTCAGATGAAGTAGCAGAACATGACTGCTACTTGAGGACTGAAGAGGAAACGAAAGGTCGAGTGGACCTTAAAAACACCCCATTGGAAGACCCGGATGGTACTTTGTATGTGGATGGGTCATGTTTTAAGTTGCCGAATGGTGATGTGACTACTGCTTATGCTGTTGTAACGTTGAATACTGTTGTCGAGACTGCGAGGTTGAATCAGAATTCTGCCCAAGCTGCAGAATTGATTGCTCTTACTAGAGCATGTGTGTTAGCGAAAGGGAAACGTGCGAATGTGTTTACCGACAGCCAATACGCTTTTGGCGTCGCGCACAGTTTTGGACGATTGTGGAGAGAGAGAGGTTTCTTGACGTCGCATGGTACGAAGATTCAGCATGGCCAACTTGTGAATGATCTTTTGGATGCATTGACGTTGCCTAAGCAAGTAGCGATTGTTAAATGTAGTGCACATCGTAAGGTGACGGATGATGTTGGTCGTGGTAACGCGTTTGCAGATGAGACTGCTAAGGAGACTGCCCGGAACCTTAGCACTCGGATGTATGTGACGAGTTCGGTTAGGTGGCCTACAGAATCGAGTATGTGTGAGGACACTATTGAGAGTGTGAAAGAAATTCAGAACGAGGCCACCGAGACAGAAAAGGTGAAGTGGAAAGAAAGCACGGGAAAGTTGGATGTGAATGGTTGTTGGATTGATTTGTCAGATCAGAAAAGATGGTTGTTGCCGGATGCGTATGTGCTGGCCGTTGTGACAATGGCACATGGGTTAGCGCATATTAGCGCGAAAGGTATTTGTAAGTTGCTGTCTCCAGTGTGGAAGAATGATGGTATCACGAAATGTGCCGAACGTTTGGTGAAGAATTGTATGGTGTGCATGATGTACAATCCTGGCAAAGGAACCCCAACTCCTCCTGGCAGTTTTGCTCCCCCTTCGTATCCCTTTGAGGTGATTCAATTGGACTTCATCCATATGGAGCGATGCAATAACCTGAAATACGTTTTAGTTGTGGTTTGTGCATTCTCCCGATGGATCGAGGCCTATCCTCTCAAAGACAATACCGCTTTGTCGACTGCGAAAATCCTACTGAAGGAATATTTTCCTCGGTATGGAATGCCTAGAGTTGTGTGGTCAGATAACGGAAGTGAGTTTGTTGGAAGTGTGATGAAGAGTTTGTGCAAGGGCCTTGGAATTAATCAAAAATTCCATAGCGCCAATCATCCCCAGTCAGCTGGTTTAGTTGAGGGGTATAATGGCACCCTTAAACTAAAACTAGCAAAGATTCAGGCTACGACTGGTCTTTCGTGGCCTGACGCTTTACCTTTAGCATTACTGTCAACTAGGGCGACTGTACACTCCCGAGTAGGGCTTAGTCCCTATGAAATAGTGTTCGGCCGTCCTGCGAATGTGTGGGGGGTTCCTAGGCCGGGAATGTTTTCTGATCTTGAGTACCCTATGCTGATTGATTATCTACATGACTTGACTGCTAAACTGAGGTTAATTCACCAACAGGTTTACGACGCATTGCCGACGCAGACGGAGGGTCCAGGCCACCAGCTCCAGCCTGGAGACTGGGTGGTGACACGCAACTTTTCACGCAAGAATAATCTGGACCCGAGGTTCACCGGACCTTACCAGGTGCTCCTGGCCACGAGGACTGCCGTTCGTCTTGAGGGGCGGAGGAATTGGGTGCATGCCACCCACACTAAACGAGTCCCCATTCCTTTGCCGGCAGACCTGTGGGTAAGGAGAGGCATTGCGTCTACAGAAACAGAAACATTGCCAGCGTTTGTGCCTTTTAGCGACGCACAGCCTGTTGGAGAATCCTCAGCGCAGCAGAAAGACACTGGCGAACAATTGTCATCAAAAGACTCAAGACCAGAACACTCAACTGATCAACAGGACGCTGTCTCCTCAACGGATCCTTTGTTTAACGAGCAGACACGTTCTGGGAAAACCCGATATTTTTTGCGATCTCGCACTATGGACAAATAAAATATTCTGCTTTGCTGAATTGGCGATTGCATTATCCCGTTTTCCGTGATCAGTTTTGAACATTCGTATTATTGTGATTATTTTGGTATGTACATATATTGAGCTTCATTCTTTGTACTTTTTGCTTCCACAGCTGAGAGACTTTGTTCTTTTTCATATATACATATTGTGCATTGAAGGCCGTAGGGCCGCGCGCGTACTTCCTTCTGGATAGTAGGTCTTGACGCTAGGTTAAAGGCCGTCGGTTCCTGGGAACTCCTAGGGATTGACTATTGCTACACAGAACGAAGTGCGTCAAGAAACGTTGCGGACGGTCGTAGGGAATGCCATTCTCGAAGCTGAACGAGTTGGAGAGAGCTCAGGTTCATCGATTCAAGCTGCAGCAACTCAGTCGTACCAAATGTTTTATATTCCAACTGTTTGTATTGTTTTTGACTGCTTCTGCACTTTTAGCGGGTGGGGTGTATTACACGATGTCTTACTTCTTACCTGCTACACCTACTCCTACTCCTGACCCTAATCTTACCTCTACTGTTTCTCCCCATTCCTTTCACATGTTACCGGAACACGAGCAGGCTAGACGTGTAGAATTCCGCAATAATTCCTTTAGTCAGCTCCTTCATCAGCATCAGTTAGTGGTTAACACTACTAATTGTTGGGTGTGTGGGTTGATGCCACATACTACGGATAAGGGAATTCCATATCTGGTGTTACCGTATAGTTCCCAAGGGTCAGCTCGAGCATTTCAAACAATGTTTCGAAGCGCACTGGGTTTCCACCCCATTCGAGAACCACGTTCTCCCTACTCTGGGCCTACCTCGTATCAGAAACCTTTGTCAATAGCAATAGAGGATTTAGATAGTGATATCTATGATCCTTCGCTTATTCCCGAAGAAGAGATACAAGCCTATAGGGTCCTAACTAGAGGTGAATATAGTGCGTTCACTAGCGAAAAGCAGCTTAAGAGCTCGCCTCCGATATGGGTCGTACCCCACACTGGTAATTTCTGTCTCATGGGTCGTGGTCGAAGATCGCAAGCCCGACTTGGAGCAAGTGCTTGCACTGAAAATTACATTCTGCCGATGTTCTCGTCCCCTGTGTTTCTGGCTGCCAAGGGTATATACTTTATCTGCTATGATCGTGCATACACATGGTTGCCCGCTGACTTCATGGGCTCATGTTTTATTGCAAATCTGTTGCCTCCGACGTTTACCGTAGATGCCGATTATCACAAGACTAGAGTTGTGAGAGGCGTAATT
Organism: Lissotriton vulgaris; assembly: GCF_964263255.1. Taxonomy (NCBI): domain Eukaryota; kingdom Metazoa; phylum Chordata; class Amphibia; order Caudata; family Salamandridae; genus Lissotriton; species Lissotriton vulgaris. Next base: position 1,573,884,211 of record NC_141695.1, on the reverse strand, counting down.
AGCGAAGAGGATACTGCCGGTCAAGAGGCAGGAGACTTTTTCAAGGGTTTCCTCCCGTTTTGGGGACCTATGGTTAATAGTAGGAACCTGAGACAGTTGACTCGAGTGGTAGAATCGACAGCTAATATTACAGCCAGTGCCCTTGGTAATATCACCACAGAACTTCAGGCGGAGAGACTTATGACGTTACAAAACCGTATGGTTTTAGATGTCATCTTAGCAGATCGAGGTGGGGTATGTAAGGTGATCCATTCGAGCTGCTGCATTTTTATTCCAGATAATGCTCCTACCGTTTATCAAGCCATCTCGAGGTTGCATAAGATCTCCGAATCCATACACGTGGATGTAGGGGATTGGACGCTACTTGGATGGTTTTGGGGCCTGATGTCGACTTGGGGTTGGAAGATTCTGATGATCATCGGAGTCGTTGTAGTGTTCCTGTTCACGTGTTGCCTTTGTGTGCAGTGTGGTCCTGCCTTATGTGGCCTCTGTGCTACAACGTGTATGAGACAACCACCTGTTACCAAGGGGACTCGGTTGGACAGAGCTATGCTACAGCAACATCTCGATGGTTTGATGAATATTGAATATGATTCCGAGTAGTGCTTGCCTACATGAGGGCAAAAGGAGCGTCTGAGGTTCCGTGACAATTGTAAGTGGTGCTTTCGACTCGCACGAATATGGTCGAGTCTGGTATCTATGAACCGCAAATGACGAGTTTAGTAAGTGTGCGCAGTTTTGCTGTGCTAACTTAAACCGTTCGTTTGTTATGTGGGTTTTTTCATCTGTACCCACGGGTTCCATCTTAGATACGGCATCCATTTTGTCTCTTGCCCTCAAGTAGCCAGCGAACGGACGCTGTCCGCTTCGCGACCCTGGGACTCCCAAGATATTTGCGGAAGACACATGTTCTTTGTAAGTGTCTTTATGACGAGGGGGATGCTACTGTAAGGCAGATGGCGCCGCTCGAGGCTCATCTTGCTGCACGGACTTATTGTCTCAGCCGTGCATCTCATTAGGCACGTCCCTTTGATGCCTGTATCTCGTGTTTCCTGATACCTCCCCTTTTACACCCTTTCCGATCTCCCCACTGTCTCCGTCTTCCTCTGCACCTGTCCTTGTTCCTATTTCGATCTATTTTACTGTTGATTGGAATTTGCTAATGGTGGGAAGATGGGTTTTACAGTTGGGAACCGCCAAATGTTTCCGCACTAATGTTCCGGACCTCATGTGTTTCAAAGTGACCAAAGCGACCCCTCTGGGGGATGATGGTGGGAACCGGGTTGTAAACTTTTGTGTTCAATGTAACTCTATGGGTAAAAACTGTATAAAAGGAGCGATCCACAGAACCAATTTGAAGCAGCCTCCCCAAGTTGCACGTGGTGTACTTGTCGTGACTTCTGTGTTCCCTGCAGTAAATAAACCTTGAATCTTTGACGCCGAAGGAAGTGTCCCGTGTCTCTGTGATTCGTACGCCGGAGCAGGTTACCCACGAAGGTTTCAGGTGTTGTGCCCTGGCACCGCTGGGTCCTACAAAACCCAGTCCTTCACCATGCCACCCTCTGTTTCATCACAGCACCCTCTGGTTGTCCAGTGTACATTATTGTGGCAAAGCAAAGCACGCCTTCCCTGCCTCAAGTGACCTGAATTAATTTGGGGCTGATTAATGTGTCAAAGAATATTTTTTTAACTGGCACCTGCTTCCTTAGTGCTTCCTGATTAGTGATCTTTTGCACTTGCTAAGTGCTTTCATTGTTGCAAAATTAGTTACAACACCTGCCCTGCCCCAACTGACAATAATGAATTAGGGGCTGATTAATGTGTCACTGTTGGATTTGAACTTCCAGCCTGGCTCCTGCTTGTCTCCCTTAGCTGTAATTCAGGACCTTTGTGGCATATGTGTAACTATTCTGAGGATCAGAGCAGGGTCACATAATAGTTGCAAGTAGGCAACTGAACTCTGGAGGGGCCCCTCAGGAAGCAGTACAGGAAATGGCTACCAATGATGAGCTTGAACTTTTGAACCTGGTAAGTAGTTTCAGTTTTGCTAAGATCGTATTTCTGCAATTTAGCGCTTATTCGCGGGGCGCGAAGTTGAACTGGGAAGCCGCGAACTCATGCGAACAGTGCGAGCAAGCCATAAAATCCGCTGCTCGCGGATTTGCGGATTTCGCGGGAAATTCGCGAATCTCGCGGATTGCGAATTTACCGAAAATCCGCAAAATCCGAGAGCGGAACGGATTTTCCGCCCATACTTAAAAGTATGTACAGCAGGTGTAAGTCAGCTATAGTGGGCAAAGTTTGTCTGTACCTGGGCCGGTTGTGGTAGAGCTATCCACAGGGTTCTGTACTCGCATTGTTACGAGTCCTCCTGGCCACTGTCCTGTACCCTTGACCAACCTTGCGCTCCACTCCCCCACTTCCTCAGTGTTCTATACAAGTTGTCAGGGAATAACCTATCCGGTCACCTGAAACTGAAAAACAAAGGTCCATCATATATGGGAGGAGCTATACAACGGTGCTAGGAGTGCACATTTAAATGCACTCCTCACCTGGGCAGACAATATTATATTTGCATGTTATCTTCTGGCCATAGGTTCTCTGCACATAATCATTGTCATGTTTAAATTAGCCTGCATCTTCGAATTATAACCCTGTGCAAACTTGCAAAACAGTGGCGTAGCAATGGTACAATGGGTCAAAATGAAAGTAAGGAATAGTTGCCCCATCTGCTTTTTTGATGGTAAAAAATAGCTATTTTCGGAGTGCAGTGGGCCCGATATGCACCTGAGTGCCAGGTGCCACTACTCAGTGCAGGAAAGAAGGGGTATGAAGCAGAGCTCCTACCTAAGCATGGCCATTACCATATCTCCTTGCTTCACAAACTGAGCGTCCACACCTGGCCAGGGGAAGCCAGGGCTTTGACAGGAGGATATACAGGAGGGCAGCAAGCAGCACAGGCTGATTATCAGGGTGACTGGTTGGAGCAGCAGGCACCATGAACCAGCAGCATCACTTCCATCTCTGACACACACAACTCTCAGAACCAGCTAAACCAGTATCCAGCAGGAATCACTCTCAAGTATCCAACAGAAGTAACAGCAACCTCCAGCACCAAGACTAAAATAGGCAGCAGCAGAAGGATTCGTCTCCAGCACCGAGGCAAGTGCAGCATCCAGCTACAGCAGCAGCCTGCCTCCAACAGCAGTGATGCTTCTCTCCAGCTCCAGCAATGAAGATCTTCCCTTCCAGTGGCTGCCAGCAGCTCCACACAGCAGTTCTCGGCGAACAAGGCAAAGGTTGGACCCCCGTAGTGGCACGACCAAGATTGCCTGGAAGGGGGCGGGTTGCCAAGAAGTCACCGGCTGCGGTATTGAGGGGGAGAGTGGCTGCCAGCATCTCCGCACAGCTGCTCACAGCACAGCGCATACATGCTCAGGAGGACTATAATGCAACAAGCCAGACAAGCAACAGTGGGGTGGGCTCCCGCTTCCCTCTTGCAGACAGGGGCAACCACGGCAAACAAGGCAAAGGCTGGGACCCCATAGTGGCACGAGCACGACCGGGAGTGCCTGGAGGCCGGCAGGGCTGCCAAGAAGTCACAGACTGTGGGAGGGAGGGGGAGAGACTGAAAGAAAGTAGTTTGTGTTGTAAAGGGGCTGATAACCATGGAAGGACACAAATGACGACATGGCCATCATGGGGAGGGACTAACAAGCCGAAAACCAATCAGAATACAGCATTTAGGATGTAAGCCAATCCAAAAGATGGGGGAAGTGTGCAGAGCTTAAACGAAGCTTCCCTGATGTAGTATATACTGCATGTCTCAACCAGACAGCACAAGAGCTGCCTAGGCGAGACCTAAAAAGTGCTGACACCGCATAGTCCTGAATTGAAAGCATGGACTTATGAAGATGGAAGATTAACATTTGCTAACTTCACTATCCTTCATCAATTCTTGGTAGTTGGTACGAGCTAGTATGCACTTAACCACGCTAGAACATTATTCCTAATACTCATCTTCAAGCTGTTCACAGAGTTTGACAGTACACGTTTGATGATTCAAGAAAACTATAAACTAGCTCCTATCTGGATAGAATGTGGAAAATATCCAGGAAAAGGGCATGCTGAATAAAGTAGTCTCTGGTACCTGCTCGTAGATGCATGGTGATGCCTACATCTGTCAAACAAAGAACACTTATCTCATTAGAAATCGCATGAATCTTGGTTGTTAATAGATCAATTCCTTGTTATGGCATCAGCATTGCATTTGATTTTGATTGTGAATATATAAAGGGAGCAGTCTCTGATCATGCCCCCAATAGTGCGTCCTACAGTTTAGTACATGCAAACCCCGACATTAGAATACCTTAAATCTACAAGCTACTACTGAAAACGAAGACACTGGAGACTTCATTAAGTCATAAATGGAGGAGAACTATGGCACTATGACATCCAATAGAATGATGTGAGGTGCCGGCAAAGGAAGCCTGAGAGGTCAACTAATTAAATATGTGTTCATTCTTAAGAAGCAGTCTGAATTGAAAGAAACACTTCTGACCCAAAAATACGCCCAATCACCCATAAATGCCAAGCGTGCAGTCCTGGAACAGGATAAATGTTATTCAAATGCCTCTACACTTTGAAACTTAAGTATGCCTTTTCGGTTTATGCTACTGACATTATGAACAGGTTGACAATGCCAGTAGATAGTTGACAGTCCAGCTTTGCAGAAGGAAGTGTGTAATAACTCGAAGGCACAAAAGATAGTTTCAAACAGAGTCTTTATTAGATTCCCACAAGCACGTCTGTCATAGAGCCGGGACTGCATAAAATGGCCGGCAAACTGTCACCAACTATATAACTGACGGCAGCACTAGACCTAAACCTCAGGCACCCATGCTCAAGCAGCGCGATGCGGGCGAGCCAACTACAAAGTGGTTTGCATTATACCTGCCATATACAATTTAAATAACCATCTGCTCCAATTTCTACAAGACATTGCCAACAGCTTTGACTTCTTCTTTGAGGCTCTGTACGTGACAGGCGAGGCAGAGCAATGGAGGAGGAGGGCCACGTCCTGGTAAACCTGAGGCTGTGGTCCTTCACAACAGCCAAAAACTTGACTCTGAAAAGTAAAATCTCCACAGACAAAACCACAGCAACCATAATAAATTTGCCGGAAATGAAGCCTTCCTAAAGGAATTCTACAAATAGAAGTCGAGCCAACTGGTTGACCTGTTGTATTGCTCTTTCAAAGAAGCGTAGACTGTCAATCAAAACCCTTATTGCTATTATCTCCAAATGAAGAAAAGATCCATTTCATTGCTGTGGCTACCACCTCATATCACTGATCACCGCAAACATTAGACTCCTTGCAAAATTCTTGGTGAAGAGTTAGAGAAAAGCTATACCTAGACTTATACAAGAAGGATGTGTCCCTGGACAAAACTTGCTTCATCATATTCGAACCTGTTCTGGGCAAAGACGTACATGAACAAGGCTATGGCTTTACTGTCAAGGTAAGACAGCTCTATGCCTGTCCAATGGCCCAGATCAACTGTGGAGGTTTCCCGTGAGACTCCTTTACACCCTCTAAGAGGATGAGTTGGGCATGCCCTTTATTCCCTCTTCTGTTCCTCTTATGCTTCGAACCCTTGACTATTGCTATTCGGTGTCCGAGAAATTCAAATTATCCAAATAGGTGAGTCTGAATGCAAGGGCCTACGTCTGCCCAGAGTACTCATAATTCATGGCCTCTGAAAGCGAAAGTTCTCACCCCGTGGGTCAGAAACATGTCTGATGGTGGCAGGCTGGCAGAGACTAGTCAGAGACTACACTAGTAGTTGTTAGATTTTCAGGGGACACCTCTAAGGTGCCTTCTATGTGAATTTATTAATAAAGCCACCAGTGTCAATAGTGTGGGTTTATTAAGATGAGATGTGTGGTACCAAACATCTCTGGGCACATTGAAGCCATCATGGTGTTGGGGAACTCGTAATGATGGGTGTCCAGGCCATGTACTCTCCATGGCTTCCCTGCACACTTACAATATCTAAGAAAGGATACATTTAGCACACCAACTCAGGGTTCAACCATTGATTATTTATCAATTTCAGACCCCTTAAAAAATTCCATTCCCAATGTAGAAAATAAACATTTTTATTTAGGTGACCATGCTACCATTGTTGGCGAGTTGGAATGGGTAGGAATCCATCCAGAGCACTCAAGACATGCCAAACCGACGATATCCAGGAACAATGGGATCATTCTTAAATGGGCCACAATCGATAAAGCATAACTTTTTCCCGCGAGGTCACAAATAGGCAAAATGATATTTTGACCTGCCATGAAGCAGAGCCTGATCCCATCCAGGTAACTATGACCTTTGAATCGATACTATTTGAGATTAAAAGCCTCCTTACTAGAAGAAATCCCACTGCTAAAATATGAGGCCCTAGATAGATAGTTTGACCAAGCTTGTGCCAAGTCGCTAACAGTCTTACACCAGGCTCTCAAAGCCACTCCTAGAGATGTGGAATTAGTCAAACTTCTCAGTCTCCAGTGCATATAGGCCAGGAACATTAGAATTAACAACTTGAAGGAGGAAGCATGGGAACAACTGCATTCAGCTGCCATCTCTAATAATGTCAGAGTACTGCAAAGCTTATGCGTAGGGCTCTGTTGAACAGACTTGAAGAATGGGACACCAATACCAATGTTCTGATTTAGGTCCAACACGGTTTTAAACAGGGGATGGGCACTCAAGATCAGTGCCTCAATTTAAGACTGTTAATCGCCAAGTATGCCCAAGCCAAGCAGGGCAAGTTATACTTAGCTTTTATGGACTTATCTGCAGCATTTGACGGCATGGCACATCACCATCTATGGAGGATAATGAAGGAAATGGGTATCGATGAGGCAATCATCCTCTTATAAGGCAGCTTTACTCCTCGGCCTGTGTCTGTTACGGGAGGCAGGGAGAGTGCACTAGGGTGTTTCCAATCAATAGGGGCGTCCAACAGGGCTGTGTACTCGCCCCATTTCTCTTTTCCATCTGTACTAATGTGGTAGAAGCTCTCATGGCATTCTCAACATCAGATGTCCCCAAGATCAATAAAATACACACTCAAATCCTCCTCTATGCAGATGATGCAGTGTTAATTGCCAGTTACTAGAGGTATATGTGAAATTTATGCGTAATTTGGATTTAAAAAACAAGGACAAATCCTTTATTTTAATCACCGGACGGAAAGATAGGAAGGGCCCCAAACTTTTAAATAGATGGCCAAAATGTAGGAAAAATTTATGCTTTTTCTAACTTAGGTGTGACTTTTGATAGAAAACTAACTTGGACCAATATGATTACTACAAGGGATTGTACAATCGCCCTACACTCTTTAAAAAAAAAAAACTAGGAGTGAAACTCATTGACATGGTGAAAATAGTCTACATTGCTAAATCTGTTTCTGTAGCAACTTATGGGGCAGGTATCTGGGGTAATTCGAACTGCTCAGATCTCAAGATTATGGAGGATATCTCCAGAAGAAAACTAGTAGACCTCACCATAAGCTGCTCAAATTTTATATGTCAAGCAGTAATCAATGTTGCATATGTAAATGTCACAATACACCTGGCGGCAATCAATGCCCTGAAACCGGTCCCAGGATGCTTTCTTCAGGTCCAGGGAGGACCTGGCTTGGCAGTTCGGGCTGGACTGTTTCCACAAGGAACAAGGTCAAGATTGATGTGCATATGGCTGGGTCCAAACAGGGGTGGTGTGGTGAGCAAAAGAATGATGGATTTAACCCAGAACCCTGTGATTGGGGGTGAATGTATGCATTGTCCAGCATTCCATCTATCAATTGTTTCTTTCGCGTATGTCGTCCTAAGTGGGAAGGGTAGGACCAGATGTGGGTCCCGTGCTGTTTGGCTGATGAAGGTTGATGCCCTGAAACCGGTCCCAGGATGCTTGTTTCCGATCCTGGGAGGACCTGGCTTAGCAGTTTGGGCTGGACTGTTCCCACCAGGGACAAGGTCAAGACTGATTTGCATATGGCTGGGTCCAAACTGGGGTGGTGAGCAAAAAAATGATGGATTTAACCCAGATCCCTGAGACTGGGGGTGAATTTTTGCACTGTCCTGCATTCCATCCATCAATTGTTTCTTTTGCATATGTCGTCCTAAGTGGGAAGGGTATGCCCAGATGTGGGTCCCCTGCTCACTACACCACAGGATTCAAGCTAGTCTGGCTGATGAAGGGTGATGCCCTGAAACCAGTCCCAGGACTGATTTGCATGTGACTGGGGACAAATGTTTGCATTGCCTTGCAATCCATCCATCAATTGTTTCTTTTGCATTTCGTCCTAAGTGGGAAGGGTATGCCCAGACATGGGTCCCGTGCTCACTACGCCCCTGTATTCAACCTAGTCTGGATGATGAAGGGTGATGTCCTGAAACCGGTCCCTGGATGCTTGTTTCTGGTCCAGGGAGGACCTGGCTTGGCAGTTCGGGCTTGACTGTTACCAAAAGGAACAAGGTCAAGACTGATTTGCATATGGCTGGGTCCAAACTGGAGTGGTGTGGTGAGCAAAAGAATGATGGATTTCATCCAGATCCCTGTGAATGGGTGTGAATGTATGCATTGTCCATCATTCCATCCATCAATCTTTCTTTTGTATATGTCGTCCTAAGTGGGAAGGGTATGCCCAGACGTGTGTCCCATGCTGACTACACCACTGGATTCAAGCTAGTCTGGCTGATGAAGCGTGATGGCCTGAAACCGTTCCCAGAATGCTTGTTTACGGTCCAAGGAGAACCTGGCTTGGCAGTTCGGGCTGGAATGTTCCCACAAGGAATAAGGTCAAGACTGATTTGCATATGGCTGGGTCCAAACTGGGGTGGTTTGGTGAGCAGAAGAATGATGGATTTAACCCAGATCCCTGTGCCTGGGGGTGAAAGTTTGCATTGTCCGGCATTCCATTCATCAATTGTTTCTTTTGCATAAATTATTTCATGGCATTTTATCTGGAGAAGAGAATATGTCCCCATTACTCAGAAGCTCATAGATGATTGTCTCTCTCTTCCCTTGGCCTAGCACACCTATTTGTTTCACCAAGTGATTGCACTGAAATTTCAAAGCAGGAGATGAAAACCCGTTTTCTCACATATAGGGCAAATGAAAGATTTAAAACTAGCTGTTAAAGATTGCAGTACAATCTTTCTTAGAGGGACCGATTGTCCAGGAAGGAAAGTCCTCATATTTATTCACAGTTGCAAATTTACGTCACAGGTTCCTCCTACTCAGGTTTCGACTCAATCTTATCCCTTGTATGCTGGCCCATCCATGGGGAATCTTTCCTATTCATAATCTTCTGTTCTGTCCCTGTGAAGGTGTCTCTGTGCAATCAAACTTGCACATTTTTCTCTTTTGTAAATTTTATTTGGTACACAACCCAAAAATATTATTGCGCCTTATGCATGAATATAATTTCACGCAGTGTTGCATAGGAATGTCTTTTTTACAATCTCTGCTCAATCCCCTCGTTTGTTACACAGTGGCATCTTTTGTATCCTTATCATGGGAAACTAGGTGACTGTATATTACCAAATAATTAATTATATGTAATATTTTTAGTAATGGTTTTTAACCGATTGTTTAGTCATGAATGCTTTGTATGTATACTTTTATATGATCTTTTTTTTAAAAACTGTACTTGTATGTTTTTATCTTAGAGCATTTGTACTTTTATTATCTTATAAGTATTGAGTAAAGTGAGTTGACTGACTGACTTAGATATTGTAGGTTCTTATCTACTAAGGCACCCTGCCTCAGGGCTAAAAGGCCTGCAGTAGGGTTGACTTACCTATATCTCATGCAGTGTCTGTGGGCATGGCCCACAAGGATGTGAGTCATGTCGACTTTTCACTTTTGTCGAAACTAGACACGCAGCCTACAAAGGCAGTTTACAAGGTGTTGTTGAGGGGTTCCTAGGGTGACACAATTCATGCAGCAGCCCTAAAGGACCCTCTTCAGTCCAAAAACCCAACGTTCCAGGGGTAACACTTACTATGGCCTTACAGGAGTGCTGAAGTTGTGCCAATTGTTGTACAGTTTTGGGAAACAGATCTGGCACTGGTGACCTGGTTAGCAGGGACCCAGTGCACCTTCAATCGAAATCTCATCATGTTCTGGGCAGCAAGTGGGGGCTAACCATGCCAAAAGAGGCACTTTACCACATGACTCCCCCACCCCCCACCCCAAATAAAAGAGGATTAAACTAACCTTTCCCCAGTGAGTCTTCATCTTCTAAGTGGAGGAACCTTGAAAGGACATCATCAGTGCCATGGTCAGTCCCAGGTGTGTGTTCCACTGTAAATTCCATCCCCTGTAGAGATATGGACCACTTTAATAGTTTGGGGTTTTCACCTTTCAGTTGCAGGAGCCATCTGAGAGACCTGTTGTCAGGCTGAACTAGGAAGTGAGAACCTAACAAGTATGGTCTCATCTTCTTCAGGGACCAAACCACACCAAATGCTTCCTCCCTCTCAATGGCACTTCAAAGCTGCTAACTGGGGAGGAACCTCCTGTTAATGAAAGGAACTAGTTGGTAATGGCCTTCCTCATTGATCTGGGATAGTACCACTCCTGTCCCATGTTTAGAAGCAACTGTTTACACTAAGAACTGCTTGGTATAATCTGGAGCGGAGCACATTGCTTCCTTCAGGGTGCCAAAAGCCTTTCGACAGCTCACGCTTCAGTTAACCTTTTTGGTCATCTTTTTGGGGGTCAGTTCTGTGAGGGGGACACAATGGACCCATATCTCTTCACACACCTCTTGTAGTACCCAGTCAAGTCAAGGAATGCCCTGACATGGGCCTGGTTTGTTGGAGCTACTTAGTCCAGAATGGTTTAGATCCTGCGTTGTAAGGGCTGAACTTGGCCTCCACCTTCAAGGTGGCCCAAGTACACAGCCGTGCCCTGCCCTATCTGGTACTTGCTTGCCTTGTTAGTGAGGCCTGCAATTTTCAGAGCCTCAAGGGCCTTGCCAAGGTGAATCAGGTGACCCTGCCAAGTGGAGATAAAGGCAGGAATATCATCAAGATAAGCTGCACTAAAGAATTCCAACCCAGCAAGGACTTTGCTCACAAACCTTTGGACGGTGGCAGGGGCATTATTTAATCTAAAGGGTATCCCATTAGTTGTTAATGTCCATCTGGGTTTTAGTATGCTGATTTCTCTTTTGCTCCAGCGGTCAGACCTATCTGCTAGAACCCTAATGTGAGATCGAAAGTACTGAGATATTTGGCTGCCCCTAACCTGTCAATTATTTCATCAGCCCTAGGAATTGAATGTGCATCAGTTTCGGTCACAGCATTGAGGTCCCTATAGGCCACAAAAAACCTCATCTATTTCTTTCTACTCTGGGTGTGAGGTTTGGGGACTAAAACAACTGGACTGGGCCAGGTGCTCTCATAGGGGTAAATGAATCCCAATTCAAACATCTTGCTTACTTCAGCGTTGATGCTCTCCTTGACATGCTCAGCCTGCCTGTAGGTTTTGTTTTTGACAGGTGGGCTGTCCTTAATGTCCACATTATGAGTACACCGGTTAGTCTGACTAGGGGTCAAGAAAAAGAGCTCAGCAAACTCATTTAGGACTTGCTGGCAATAATTCTGCCATTGGGCAGTGAGGATGTCTGACAATACTACTCCATCAACTAACCCATCTTTAGGGTTGTTTGAGAGGAGGTCAGGGAATTTTTCTCTCTCTGCTTCATGATCCTCATCTTTGACCATCAGCATAGTCACCTCAGCCCTGTCAGGATAGGTTTTAAAGCAGTTTACATTATTGACCCTCTTGGGGTTCATGCAAGTGCCAAGGTAGATAGGTGACCTCCCTATTTCTCTCTCTAGGATAGGGTAGGACCCAATCCATTTTGTCCTAGAGGGCCCTAGGAGCCACAAGCTCCAAAACCCACATCTTCTGCCCTGGCTGGAACTCCACCATACCAGAGCTTCTGGTGCTCTTGGCTGGCCTCAAGATTTTTTTTTGTTTGTTTCATGTACTCAGCCATTTCTGGAACCAAGGCAAGCACCTAATCCACATATCTTGTTTGACTCTTTGAGAGGCTTCTCCCATCCTTCCCTCACAAGACGCATTGGTCCCCCTTACAGGATAACCAACGGAAGTTCAAAACCCAACTCCCTTCTGTGGCACCTCTCTTTAGGCGAAAACCAGGCATGGCAGTAAAACATCCCATATCCTTCTGAATTTTTCATGGAGTCCACCAATCATACCTTTCAATGTCTTTTTGAACCTTTCAATAGGTCTATTGGTCTGCGGATGATATGAACTGGTGAACCTGTAGATTACTCCACATTCAGCCAACGTGTGTTTTAGGTAAGCAGACATAATGTTTGTACCTCTGTCTAACACCACCTCCTTAGGACAACCCACATTGTTAAAGATACCAAGGTGAGCCCTAGCCACTGCAGGGACATTGATAGTTTGAAGGGAAATAGCGTCAGGATACCTGGTAGCAGGATCCACTACTACCAGTATGAATCTGTTTCCTGATCCTGTTTGAGGGTCAATAAGACCAACAATGTCAATCCCTACCCTTTCAAAGGAAACCCCAATCACTGGTAGTAGAATTAAGGGGGCCTTCAGGTTCTCACCTTTCTTGCCACAGGCTTCACAGGAGGCACAAGAGTTACAAAACCCCTTCACCTTCTGGGACATACCTGGCCTATAGAAGTGGTTCACCAATCTACTCCATTGGGTTGGTCTGGCCAAGATGCCAAGCTAGGGGGATGGAGTGAGCCAATGTGCAGAGAAACTCTTTGAACCGCCAAGGCAATACTATTCTCCTAGTGGCATTAGGTTAGGGGTATCAAGCCTCAGAGTAAAGAAGTACCTCCTCCCAATAGGTTCTGTTGGAGCCACTGACATCTCCCATTTCCTGATCAGCAACTTGCTGCCTCAGGCTTTCAAGAGTAGAGGGGGCCCCTGGGCATAACAGCTCTGCTGTGTAAGGCCCAAACTACTGGGGCTCAGTTCCCTCAAGGGCTGACAGGTCTTCTCCCTGAGGAAAGCAGACCTGGTCTGGGATACGTTGGAAAGCTGGTTTCCCAGTATTCTTGCCTTTTCTCTTGCAAGGTTGGTCCATAATTTCAGGTTTCAACACTTCTTTTCCACCCTGGGTTCTATTCTGTGGTCTTGTTTTTACAAAAACCCACTAATGGTCTACCTAGCATGGCTGCAAGCATTTTCTTTTCTACCTCAGCCCATGCTGAAGACTCCAAATCATTGACAAACAGACTCTTTACAGGAATTGCAGGAGATCCCACCACCCTTTTGTGGTATTTAACCCTACCCCACTCTAAGGATATCCAACGCCACAGTATGTACCTTAGCCTGATTATCAGCATTGAGAACTGTTTAGGTCTCTCCAGGCAGTACAGTAAACTACTGGCTTGAGGCCAACTAGTTGTTCAGTCACCATGGTGACACTGGCACTAGTACCTCACAGGGCCTCAACTCTAACACCATTAATATTTGACTGTTGTCTGTACCTCTCCAGATTACCAGGCCAGACAGCCAGTGTAGCTGTATCTACCCCAACCCTATGACTAGAATTGCCTCAGTGAGCTTCTTGACATGGTCAGGGCCCACCTGTGATCCCATCTGGAGACTTACTATTGCAATTACTGTAGGTGCACACGAGGCACTCTTTTTGTTTTTACAGCTAGGGCCTCCAGTTTGGTGTCCAAGAGACAGTCATGATGCCAATCCTTTTTTGGATCCCAGTTTTTATCCCGGTACCCACCCTTAGACTATGAAGAGTGTCTGGGCCCTCCCTCCTGAACAGGTTTTTGTGGGCCTTTATAAGACTCTTTGTTTTTATCTTTTTGGTCACCATTTTTCCCTTTGGGGTCTTTTTGGCCTCTTTCTTTTGCTCACCCCCACCAGTAGTACTTTTGGTCATCCTTGTTTTGACCCAGTGGTCAGCCTTCTTCCCCAACTCTTGAAGAGAAAGTGGACCTAGGTCTGCTCTTGATAACAATACCTCAACAGATGCTCTTTCATTATTAAATTGTAAAGCCCATCATAGTCATGCACATTGTTACCTTTCAACCAGCCTCCTAATGTCTTAACTGAAAAGTCTACAAAATCAACCCAGGACTGACTCTGGGGTTTTTCAAGTTTTCCTTACTTTGATTTTATATTCTTCAGTGGTGAGTCCAAATCCCACAATCAGGGTGCCCTTCATCAGTACAAAAGACTCAGCGTGTGGCTCAGTCAATGTCAGGAGTCCATCCCTGCATTTACCTGAGAATAGTTCCCAAAGTAGGGAGCCCCAATGCTTCTTGGCTACCTTTCTCTGAATGCAAGCTCACTCGAAAGCAGTAAACCATTTTGTGATATCATCACGATCTATGTATTTAGGGACAATCACTTTGAGTGTTTTATGATCAAAGATTTCCTCCATTCTCTAGTTATAAAATTGCTGCCACCAGAGATGGATTCTAGAATCAACTCTTTTCTCTGTTTCTCTATGTCCAGGAGTTGAGCATCTGTAGCTGCCCACCTATCCATTCTTTCTAGAGCAAGCTCCTTCTCTGAGGGAGCTGCTTCTTCTGAGACAGGGGTCTCTACCACTTCCTCAGAATCATCATCTCCTGTTTGATCCTCACTAGATGATCTCGCTCATACTCTGCCAACAGCTTTCTAAGCTTTGCAATGGTAGCATGAGCACCAGCTTTTATACCATATCCTGTACAGAGAGTCCTTAACCTGGAGTATGACATCTTCATGTAAGATGTCAGGTCAATCCCCTGAGCCTGTCCCTGTCAGTTATCCATTATTGCACTAAAGTTGTGACCTTTTTGGAATGTTAAAAAAACCGTAACACTTTTTTGTCCTAACTAAAGTAAGTTTTTACATTCTAACAACTGATTTCAGTGACTTAAACAAGCTGTAACAGTTGACTGTACATATTTGGAAAAAAAAGACTAATCAAAAAATACAAAAAGCTACAGGAAAATTTTGAATTTATATGCGTGGTCACTCATTGACAAAGTAGTATCAGCAAACGCAAAGTTGTAGATCCCACGATAGAGAAGCTGGCTCTCTACATAGTGCACTAAAAAGAAGTATACTGTGTGGAGAGTGCAGTGAGTCCCAAATTGGTATACAGAGCATTAGTATTATCTACTTTTGCCTCTGTATACCAACCTGGGACTCACTGGGCTCGCCGCACAGTGTACTTCTTTACTGTGCACAATATAGAGAGACAGCTTCCTACAGGGGTCCTTCCAGATAAGAGCCGCCATTGTGATTGAATCTCCCTGCCATTTTTCTCCTAATTTCTTCCTTCCATCCTGGTGCCATCATCCAGCTGATACCCCACTACCTCTTCTTCCCCAACACCCATGAACTACAGCTGGAGACTAAAAAAGGGTTTTATGCAGTTGCTGGGTTCCCTCAGGTGCTGGGTGCCATGGACTGCACAGATGTGCAACTTGTACACCATGCAACCACATCCCACCTCTACCGCAATGGGAAAAACACCCACTCCATAAATGACCAGGCATTGTGAACCATCGGACCTCTTCACCAACATGCTAGAAATGAATGCCATTATACACATCACTGTGTCAGTTGACACAGATAGGAACAGAAGGAAGAGGGGTGTGGCTCTTACATACACCATGCATCATGGTGCATGTGTCAGGCAAACCCACAAGTTAAAAATGTCAAGACTCACAAAGCCACTACGGCTTCGGTTTAAGGGGGGAGGATACAGAGCAATGCATTGCTGTGCCAAATGCTGTGTAGCATCCATGTGTGCAATGGAGGTGTTCCATAGGGGTTGTGGGGGTGTACCACTTCTATGGTTCACCAGGCATGGTATGTATTTCAACACCCACATCTGTGGTTTACCCTCGACATATTCATGTGTCAGTATAAGGCATGTCTCCTATGTCATCATCTACCTAGGGAGGACCATCTACCCACATATTAGATTCACAATTGGCAAGTTCGCACTTGTTGTAGGAGTACTTAAGTTAGAGTAGTGCCGAGCAACTCCAAATAGACATCATAGCACAATACACTATCAACATGACCGTCAGGATTTAGTAGTGCAAGGTGTATCAGATCATGCACAGCATTTGCTATAACTCAGTGTAATGGAAGAGAAAAGTGTCAATCTATCAACAACTGTATGGCTGACACATATTGTGAAAACAATGTTGGAAGTCTGTAGAACAATGTAACTACACATAACGTACATGGCCTGCAATGTATCAGTAATAGTTTGCAAAAGTATTGACAATTGTTGTTTCTCGTCACTTTCAGCTGACATGGGATATGGGATCCAGTCATGGGTCATGAAAGCTTATGCACACCCCCAGACTGAGCCTGAGACGGTCTACAACCAGGCTCTCAACGAGACCAGGAACATTGTTGAAAGAACCTTTGGACTGTTGAAGGTAAAGGTTTGGCTGCCTGGACATTTCAGAGGGTAGAATGTTCTACTCCCCTCCCAATGGTCTGCAAAGTAATCTTGGTGTGTGCCATACTGCACAATATTTTTGTGCAGACTAATGTCCCCTGGGACAGGGACCTGTAACTGCAGGACCTGATGGAGGAGGAGGAGGAAGAGGAGGATTCCGAGGGTAGAGCCATCCAAAATACAGCTGCATGCAATCGCAGATGCACACATATTGTGCAAAATGTCTTTTTTATTGGACCACATGTTTGTGAATAGACCAATAAACAGCATGTATGAAAGTTTCAACATGGCAATAAATGTTTGAACTATGTGTGTATATCACAGTTCCAGGAGAAATCTACATACACACATTTCATCAACTAGGAGTAGCTCTCAGTAATTTACAATCAGGTTGGAAGCCAGGCATAAACATCAAAGCCACAAATCAATGCACCATACCCATTTCCATCTCAATGTGTCAGTAAACAGACATGTCTAATTAGGTAAGGTTACACTCTAGTAGAAATGGTTACACTATAGTATGAAAGGTGACATTTCTGTTGTCAATGTGACTATTTGGCATGGAAAAGTCATACATTACCCCTAAAAGTGACAGTGGACTAGGAAGAGTGACTCAGTGGTATTGGAGTAGGAAAAGTGACTCAATTGAATGAATGGGGATTCCAGTAAAAGAGACTCTTTGGCATGGAAAGTCACAAATTGACATTGGACTAGAAAAAGTGACTCAATAGTATTGGATTAGGAAAAGTGGCTGAATGGTTTGAAAGGTGACTCTAGAAATGTGACTCTTTGGCATGGAAAGTCATGCATTAACACTAAAAGCGACATTGGAATAAGAAAACCGACTCAATTGTATTGAACTAGGAAAAAAGACTCAATGGTATGAACGGTGACTCGAGTAATGTGACTCTTAGGAATGGGAAGCCCAGCCCCTCAAGGGCGACTGGGACAACAACATGCAACAACCACAAACGTTTATGCAATAAAACGTTCAATACTTTTTGTCATTTGTTCATTCAGATAAACTTTTTATATTTTTCGCAAAGTTCAAAGAAGCATTTTACATAAACAATATTTTTCATATCTTTTGATATATTACAATCATAATGAAAATATATGCATTAATAACTTCACACCCAATGCATTTTGAGACCTGAGTCTCTTCTTCAGGGATATAGCTGCAAAAGAAATTATGAAAATGAGTGAAATTCATTTAGAAAAAGGGATTATACTCTGTATAATTCAGTGACTCAAACCCAATCACCAACACCTGTGTGACAAGCCACCTTAGCCAAACTTACTTGAAGTTCTCAATATATTCCTACAAAACAATGAAGTAAAAACAAACAAACAGACTTAATCAAAGTCCACCAAAAATAGCTATCTCAATTTATAAGCTCACCATAATGTAAACCAAAACCTATGTACCTTAGGTTCTGTGTAATGAATCCTAATGCTGATGGAAACTTCCTCTGTGGATCTGGCACTGTGAAATTATATAAACTCAAATCAGAGTCATAAGATCAGATAAGGAATGACATAAAGAAAAGATTGTAAGTGGCCCTTCTCTTACCTAAAAGAATAATGGTAATCGTTGAATAGCTCAATGGTCTGTAAAAAGATCGAGTGATAAACTCTTAGTTTTACTGTATTTCTAAACAGTCGAAAAATAGTCAAAAAATATAAACTACCAAGACTTTTACTCAGATTAACAAAAACACATCACTGTGTGTTTGAATTGCCAAGATCTTACCTACGAGCATAGTAGTAAGGGTGATGATACCAGATGATCTGAAAAAAGATCGAAGGAAGAAACTCTTAACTCTTATCTGTTTCGAGAAGATTAGAAAACAGCCAACTGCCGTGATACCAGCTAGTTAAAAAACTCCTACCTCACAGGCAAAAGTCTTCTCATTTCAACCATCAGTCCGAATCACGAGCGATCAGCGCCATGTTTAGAATCGCGTTTAAAGAGACGGCAAGATCCTTCCGCGTCACGTGATCGCGGCAAAATGATAATAGGCATAAAGAGCGGACTATAGTAAACACAGAGCTCCGTGTTAAAAGAATAATAACGGATAAATATACAAAGGTTGGGACCCAACGAGTTTATATCTAGAGCAGTAGTGAGTGAAATGAAAATAAAGAGTAATAGAAAATATGCACGTCAATGCAATAACGCTATCGATATGACATTAACGTGTCATCGTAAGCCAGATTCTACAATTCTAGTTGAACAAATCTGATTAGCCTGATACTCAAATAACACATATCTACTTAATCTGCGTATATAGTCAATCCAACAACAAAACATATAGAAAGTGAAGAAAGACTTCGTGAGATGGGTATAGGACTCAGTGCAATCCCAGGTTTAGATAGTAAATATGACAACTACAACTGAAATACAAAGAGTGCCACATTGCAACAAATCTAATAACACATATCTAATTAATCTGCGTATTTTAGTCACTCCAACAACAACAATAGAAAGTGAAGAAAGACATAGTGAGATGGGTATAGGACTCAATGCAATCCCAGGTTTAGATAGTAAATATAACAAATACAACTGAAGTACAAAGAATGCCACATTGTAACAAATCATATCATTTATAATAGACTCTATTCTACAAGTAAGCTTGGTTACTAAAAAAGTGTCTTGTTTAGGTGTGAGTGTTTATGTTCAGTTAAGTGAGTGAAAGGAACACATTTAGAGAAAGCACGACATCTCTAATTTGTCGTTGAGTCCTGTTGGGTTAAGGGTACTTAAGCGTTTTATCCAGTACACTTCTCGTTGTAGAAGAATTTTTGAGTTATCACATCCAGGTTGTTTATCAACTTGCTCAATAATTTGAAATTTCAGTTGTGCAATCGTGTGTCTTGTGTCTTTCCAGTGATTAGCCAGGGGAAATGTTAAATTGCCTGTTCTTATTCGACTCTTATGTTCCGAGAGTCTGGTTTTCATTTTACGTTCGGTTTTCCCGACGTAGAGCAGTCCGCAAGGACATTTAATTGTGTATATGATATTTTCAGAATCACAAGTGCTTTGGTTCTGTAGAATGATTTTTTCACCTGTTTGCGGGTGTAAAAGAATATTGCCCAAGATTGCATTATTACAATGAATGCAGTTCCAACATTTGGAAGTTCCTGTTTTTTGCACTTTTTCCTATTTCTTTTTTGTCAAAAGTTCTTTCAAGTTATTTGACCTAGTGTAGGCAAATAGGGGTTGATTCTCGAATAGTCTGTGAAAATCTTCTTCTGTTTTCAATATATCCCAATGTTTAAGTATGCTTCTTTTGATCTCCCAGGAAGCAGTTGAATATTTTGAAACAAACACAGTTCTTTCAGTGACAGATTTTGTTTTTTTCTTCAAAAGTTTTGATCTAGGGATTTCCCGTGCCTTCTGCATTTTTTTATCAATGAGATCCTCTGGATAACCTCAATGGAGGTAATTATTTTTTTGATACTGGCAAGAATCTTGGCATGCTTTGTCCTCTGAGGAAATTCTACATGTTCGCAGGAATTGAGAAAATGGTAGTTTGACCAGAGGATCTCATTGATAAACAAATGCAGAAGGCACGGGAAATCCCTAGATCAAAACTTTTGAAGAAAAAAACAAAATCTGTCACTGAAAGAACTGTGTTTGTTTCAAAATATTCAACTGCTTCCTGGGAGATCAAAAGAAGCATACTTAAACATTGGGATATATTGAAAACAGAAGAAGATTTTCATAGACTATTCAAGAATCAACCCCTATTTGCCTACACTAGGTCAAATAACTTGAAAGAACTTTTGACAAAAAAGAAAAAGGAAAAAGTGCAAAAAACAGGGACTTCCAAATGTTGGAACTGCATTCATTGTAATAATGCAATCTTGGGCAATATTCTTTTAGACCCGCAAACAGGTGAAAAAATCATTCTACAGAACCAAAGCACTTGTGATTCTGAAAATATCATATACACAATTAAATGTCCTTGCGGGAAAACCGAACGTAAAATGAAAACCAGACTCTCATAACATAAGAGTCGAATAAGAAGAGGCAATTTAACATCTCCCCTGGCTAATCACTTGAAAGACACAAGACACACGATTGCACAACTGAAATTTCAAATTATTGAGCAAGTTGATAAACAACCTGGATGTGATAACTCAAAAAAACTTCTACAACGAGAAGTGTACTGGATAAAACGCTTAAGAACCCTTAACCCGACAGGACTCAACGACAAATTAGAGATGTCGTGCTTTCTCTAAATGTGTTCCTTTCACTCACTCAACTGAACATAAACACTCACACCTAAACAAGACACTTTTTTAGTAACCAAGCTTACTTGTAGAATAGAGTCTAATATAAATGATATGATTTGTTACAATGTGGCATTCTTTGTATTTCAGTTGTATTTGTTATATTTACTATCTAAACCTGGGATTGCATTGAGTCCTATACCCATCTCACTATGTCTTTCTTCACTTTCTATTGTTGTTGTTGGAGTGACTAAAATACACAGATTAATTAGATATGTGTTATTAGATTTGTTGCAATGTGGCATTCTTTGTATTTCAGTTGTAGTTGTCATATTTACTATCTAAACCTGGGATTGCATTGAGTCCTATACCCATCTCACAAAGTCTTTCCTCACTTTCTATATGTTTTGTTGTTGGATTGACTATATACGCAGATTAAGTAGATATGTGTTATTTGAGTATCAGGCTAATAAGATTTGTTCAACTAGAATTGTAGAATCTGGCTTACGATGACACGTTAATGTCATATCGATAGCGTTATTGCATTGACGTGCATATTTTCTATTACTCTTTATTTTCATTTCACTCACTACTGCTCTAGATATAAACTCGTTGGGTCCCAACCTTTGTATATTTATCCGTTATTATTCTTTTAACACGGAGCTCCGTGTTTACTATAGTCTGCTCTTTATGCCTATTATCATTTTGTCGCGATCACGTGACGCAGAGGGATCTTCCCGTCTCTTTAAACGCGATTCTAAACATGGCGCTGAGTGCTCGTGATTAGGACTGATGGGGAAATGAGAAGACTTTTGCCTGTGAGGTAGGAGTTTTTTAACTAGCTGGTATCACGGCAGTTGGCTGTTTTCTAATCTTCTCGAAACAGATAAGAATTAAGAGTTTCTTCCTTCGATCTTTTTTCAGATAATCTGGTATCATCACCCTTACTACTATGCTCGTAGGTAAGATCTTGGCAATTCAAACACACAGTGATGTGTTTTTGTTAATCTGAGTAAAAGTCTTGGTAGTTTATATTTTTTGACTATTTTTCGACTGTTTAGAAATACAGTAAAACTAAGAGTTTATCACTCGATCTTTTTACAGACAATTGAGCTATTCAACGATTACCATTATTCTTTTAGGTAAGAGAAGGGCCACTTACAATCTTTTCTTTATGTCATTCCTTATCTGATCTTATGACTCTGATTTGAGTTTATATAATTTCACAGTGCCAGATCCACAGAGGAAGTTTCCATCAGCATTAGGATTCATTACACAGAACCTAAGGTACATAGGTTTTGGTTTACATTATGGTGAGCTTAAAAATTGAGATAGCTATTTTTGGTGGACTTTGATTAAGTCTGTTTGTTTGTTTTTACTTCATTGTTTTGTAGGAATATATTGAGAACTTCAAGTAAGTTTGGCTTAGGTGGCTTGTCACACAGGTGTTGGTGATTGGGTTTGAGTCACTGAATTATACAGAGTATAATCTCTTTTTCTAAATGAATTGGTCTCATTTTCATAATTTCTTTTGCAGCTATACCCCTGAAGAAGAGACTCAGGTCTCGAAATGCATTGGGTGTGAAGTTAATAATGCATATATTTTCATTATGATTGTAATATATCAAAAGATATGAAAAATATTGTTTATGTAAAATGCTTCTTTGAACTTTGCGAAAAATATAAAAAGTTTATCTGAATGAACAAATGACAAAAAGTATTGAACGTTTTATTGCATAAACGTTTGTGGTTGTTGCATGTTGTTGTCCCAGTCGCCCTTGAGGGGCTGGGCCTCTAAGATCATTATAACATATGCTCAGTAGGCATTTACACAACATTGCACACTTATTGTAAGACCGGATTAAATTAATGCAGAGTGCGCCAGGTACACTATCATTTCTATCATTTCTTAGGAATGTGAAGTCATGCCTTAACACTAAAAGTGGCATTGGACTAGGAAAGGTGACTCAATGGTATTGGACTAGGAAAAGTGACTCAATGGTATGAAAGGTTATTTTTATGTAGTAAATGTGATGTTTTTATAGATAAACTGATGCTTTACTACTGAACATGACCCCTGAGGGAAAATAGCGTTGGCCGCACCCCACTCATCAAAGGCAAACCATCAAAAATAATGCTTTGCTCATGGTGCAAATAGCAACTTGGATATTTGTCTAGAGAAGCGTCAGGAAAAAAACCTCTTTATTAGGAAAAATGGCAGATACATTAAAAATATGCCACATCCACACAGGGAATGAGGTAATGGCTCGGCAATGAGGCAAACAAGGAAGTGTGAAGTTTCTTCCACTTTCACTTACTGTCTTTTCATCTGTGCTGGCTGGTGGAGGAGTTTGGTGTTTGCTGGTTCGTTTGGTGGTATTTTCAGGTCTTGTAGGTATCTGTACGTTTTGTGTTGTGTCCCTAAATTGTCACTTTTTTCTTGTAATTGTATTTTGTGTTGTTTTTTGTAGTTTATTTTGAAGGGCTTGTCTAAATAGGGGTTATTAGTTGTAGCGGGAACCGGTAGTGGTTTTTGTGGTTGAGTATAGGGTGACTAGTGAGAGTACGGAGATGTCTTGCAGGGGCAGGGCCAAGAACCTAACCGAGGAGCAGTTTGGGAGCCTGTTGTGGCTCAGGGAAGACATGGCTTGACAGTTCGGGCTGGGGTGTTCCCATGAGGCACAGGGTCAGACTGATTTGCATATAGCCATGTCTGAACTGGGGTGGCAGAGTGGGCTAAAGAACAGTGATGGATTAAACCCAGATCTTTTGACTGGGTGTGATTGTTTGATTGATTCAGATGCTCCGTCCATCACCACCCCCTTTTGTACCGCTTTTGGCCGCCATAAGTGTGGCAGGGTATGCTCAGACGTGAGTCCCTTGCTCACTTTGCCACTGGATTCAAGCAAGCCGGGCTGAAGACGGCTGGAATGCCAGAAACCGGTCCTCGGTAGCTTGTTTCCGGTCCAGGGAAGACATGGCTTGGCAGTTCGGGCTGGACTGTTCCCATGAGGCACAGGGTCAGACTGATTTGCATATAGCCATGTCTGAACTGTGGTGGCAGAGTGGGCTAAATAACGGTGATGGATTAAAACCAGATCTTTTGACTGGGTGTGAGTGTTTGATTGATTCAGATGCTCCGTCCATCACCACCCCCTTTTGTACCGCTTTTGGCCGCCATAAATGTGGCAAAGTATGCTCAGACGTGAGTTCCTTGCTCACTTTGCCACTGGATTCATGCAAGCCGGGCTGAAGACGGCTGGAATGCCAGAAACCGGTCCTCGGAAGCTTGTTTCCGGTCCAGGGAAGACATGGCTTGGCAGTTTGGGCTGGACTGTTCCCATGAGGCACAGGGTCAGACTGATTTGCATATAGCCATGTCTGAACTGGGGTGGCAGAGTGGGCTAAAGAACGGTGATGGATTAAACCCAGATCTTTTGACTGGGTGTGAGTGTTTGATTGATTTAGATGCTCAGTCCATCACCACCCCCTTTTGTACCGCTTCTGCCTGCCTTAAGTGAGGCAGGTTATGCTCAGACGTGAGTCCCTTACTCACTTTGCCACTGGATTCAAGCAAGCCGGGCTGAAGATGGCTGGAATGCCAGAAACCGGTCCTAGGAAGCTTGTTTCCGGTCCAGGGAAGACATGGCTTGGCAGTTCGGGCTGGACTGTTCCCATGAGGCACAGGGTCAGACTGATTTGCATATAGCCATGTCTGAACTGGGGTGGCAGAGTGGGCTAAAGAACGGTGATGGATTAAACCCAGATCTTTTGACTGGGTGTGAGTGTTTGATTGATTCAGATGCTCCGTCCATCACCACCGCCTTTTGTACCGCTTTTGGCCGCCATAAATGTGGCAAAGTATGCTCAGACGTGAGTCCCTTGCTCACTTTGCCACTGGATTCATGCAAGCCGGGCTGAAGACGGCTGAAATGCCAGGAACCGGTCCTCGGAAGCTTGTTTCCGGTCCAGGGAAGACATGGCTTGGCAGTTTAGGCTGGACTGTTCCCATGAGGCACAGGGTCAGACTGATTTGCATATAGCCATGTCTGAAACGGGGTGGCAGATTGGGCTAAAGAACGTGATGGATTAAACCTAGATCTTTTGACTGGGTGTGAGTGTTTGATTGATTCAGATGCTCCGTCCATCACCACCCCCTTTTGTACCGCTTCTGCCTGCCATGAGTGTGGCAGGTTATGCTCAGACGTGAGTCCCTTGCTCACTTTGCCACTGGATTCAAGTAAGCCGGGCTGAAGACGGCTGGAATGCCAGAAACCGGTCCTCGGAAGCTTGTTTCCGGTCCACGGAAGACATGGCTTGGCAGTTCGGGTTGGACTGTTCCCATGAGGCACAGGGTCAGACTGATTTGCATATAGCCATGTCTGAACTGGGGTGGCAGAGTGGGCTAAATAACGGTGATGGATTAAACCCAGATCTTTTGACTGGGTGTGAGTGTTTGATTGATTCAGATGCTCCGTCCATCACCACCCCCTTTTGTACTGCTTTTGGCCGCCATAAGTGTGGCAGGGTATGCTCAGACGTGAGTTCCTTGCTCACTTTGCCACTGGATTCAAGCAACCCGGGCAGAAGACGGCTGGAATGCCAGAAACCGGTCCTCGGAAGCTTGTTTCCAGTCCAGGGAAGACATGGCTTGGCAGTTCAGGCTGGACTGTTCCCATGAGGCACAGAGTCAGACTGATTTGCATATAGCCATGTCTGAACTGGAGTGGCAGAGTGGGCTAAAGAACGGTGATGGATTGAACCCAGATCTTTTGACTGGGTGTGAGTGTTTGATTGATTCAGATGCTCCGTCCATCACCACCCCCTTTTGTACCGCTTTTGGCCGCCATAAGTGTGGCAGGGTATGCTCAGACATGAGTCCGTTGCTCACTTTGCCACTGGATTCAAGCAAGCCGGGCTGAAGACGGCTGGAATGCCAGAAACCGGTCCTCGGAAGCTTGTTTTCGGTCCAGGGAAGACATGGCTTGGCAGTTCGGGCTGGACTGTTCCTATGAGGCACAGGGTCAGACTGATTTGCATATAGCCATGCCTGAACTGGGGTGGCAGGGTGGGCTAAAGAACGGTGATGGATTAAACCCAGATCTTTTGACTGGGTGTGAGTGTTTGATTGATTCAGATGCTCCGTCCATCACCACCCCCTTTTGTATCGCTTTTGGCCGCCATAAGTGTGGAAGGGTATGCTCAGACGTGAGTCCCTTGCTCACTTTGCCACTGGACTCAAGCAAGCCGGGCTGAAGACGGCTGGAATGCCAGAAACCGGTCCTCGGAAGCTTGTTTCCGGTCCAGGGAAGACATGGCTTGGCAGTTCGGTCTGGACTGTTCCCATGAGGCACAGGGTCAGACTGATTTGAATATATAGCCATGTCTGAACTGGAGTGGCAGAGTGGGCTAAAGAACGGTGATGGATTAAACCCAGATCTTTTGACTGGGTGTGAGTGTTTGATTGATTCAGATGCTCCGTCCATCACCACCCCTTTTTGTACCGCTTTTGGCCGCCATAAGTGTGGCAGGGTATGCTCAGACGTGAGTCCCTTGCTCACTTTGCCACTGGATTCAAGCAAGCCGGGCTGAAGACGGCTGGAATGCCAGAAACCGGTCCTCGGAAGCTTGTTTCCGGTCCAGGGAAGACATGGCTTGGCAGTTCGGGCTGGACTGTTCCCATGAGGCACAGGGTCAGACTGATTTGCATATAGCCATGTCCGAACTGGGGTGGCAGAGTGGGCTAAAGAACGGTGATGGATTAAACCCAGATCTTTTGACTGGGTGTGAGTGTTTGATTGATTCAGATGCTCCGTCCATCACCACCGCCTTTTGTACCGCTTTTGGCTGCCATAAATGTGGCAAAGTATGCTC
Organism: Lissotriton vulgaris; assembly: GCF_964263255.1. Lineage (NCBI taxonomy): Eukaryota > Metazoa > Chordata > Amphibia > Caudata > Salamandridae > Lissotriton > Lissotriton vulgaris. The sequence continues at coordinate 1,573,857,575 of NC_141695.1, read as the reverse complement.
AGACGTGAGTTCCTTGCTCACTTTGCCACTGGATTCATGCAAGCCGGGCTGAAGACGGCTGAAATGCCAGAAACCGGTCCTCGGAAGCTTGTTTCCTGTCCAGGGAAGACATGGCTTGGCAGTTCGGGCTGGACTGTTCCCATGAGGCACAGGGTCAGACTGATTTGCATATAGCCATGTCTGAACTGGGGTGGCAGAGTGGGCTAAAGAACGTGATGGATTAAACCCAGATCTTTTGACTGGGTGTGAGTGTTTGATTGATTCAGATGCTCCGTCCATCACCACCCCCTTTTGTACCGCTTCTGCCTGCCATAAGTGTGGCAGGTTATGCTTAGACATGAGTCCCTTGCTCACTTTGCCACTGGATTCAAGTAAGCCGGGCTGAAGACGGCTGGAATGCCAGAAACCGGTCCTCGGATGCTTGTTTCCGGTCCAGGGAAGACATGGCTTGGCAGTTCGGGTTGGACTGTTCCCATGAGGCACAGGGTCAGACTAATTTGCATATAGCCATGTCTGAACTGGGGTGGCAGAGTGGGCTAAGTAACGGTGATGGATTAAACCCAGATCTTTTGACTGGGTGTGAGTGTTTGATTGATTCAGATGCTCCGTCCATCACCACCCCCTTTTGTACTGCTTTTGGCCGCCATAAGTGTGGCAGGGAATGCTCAGACGTGAGTCCCTTGCTCACTTTGCCACTGGATTCAAGCAAGCCGGGCTGAAGACGGCTGGAATGCCAGAAACCGGTCCTCGGAAGCTTGTTTTGGGTCAGGGAAGACATGGCTTGGCAGTTCGGGCTGGACTGTTCCTATGAGGTACAGGGTCAGACTGATTTGCATATAGCCATGTCTGAACAAGGGTGGCAGGGTGGGCTAAAGAACGGTGATGGATTAAACCCAGATCTTTTGACTGGGTGTGAGTGTTTGATTGATTCAGATGCTCCGTCCATCACCACCCCCTTTTGTACCGCTTTTGGCCGCCATAAGTGTGGCAGGGTATGCTCAGACGTGTGTCCCTTGCTCACTTTGCCACTGGACTCAAGCAAGCCGGGCTGAAGACGGCTGGAATGCCAGAAACCGGTCCTCGGAAGCTTGTTTCCGGTCCAGGGAAGACATGGCTTGGCAGTTCGGGCTGGACTGTTCCCATGAGGCACAGGGTCAGACTGATTTGCATATAGCCATGTCTGAACTGGAGTGGCAGAGTGGGCTAAAGAACGGTGATGGATTAAACCCAGATCTTTTGACTGGGTGTGAGTGTTTGATTGATTCAGATGCTCCGTCCATCACCACCCCCTTTTGTACCGCTTTTGGCCGCCATAAGTGTGGCAGGGTATGCTCAGACGTGAGTCCCTTGCTCACTTTGCCACTGGATTCAAGCAAGCCGGGCTGAAGACGGCTGGAATGCCAGAAACCGGTCCTCGGAAGCTTGTTTCCGGTCCAGGGAAGACATGGCTTGGCAGTTCGGGCTGGACTGTTCCCATGAAGCACAGGGTCAGACTGATTTGCATATAGCCATGTCTGAACTGGGGTGGCAGAGTGGGCTAAAGAACGGTGATGGATTAAACCCAGATCTTTTGACTGGGTGTGAGTGTTTGATTGATTCAGATGCTCCGTCCATCACCACCCCCTTTTGTACTGCTTTTGGCCGCCATAAGTGTGGCAGGGTGTGCTCAGACATGAGTCCCTTGCTCACTTTGCCACTGGATTCAAGCAAGCCGGGCTGAAGACGGCTGGAATGCCAGAAACCGGTCCTCGGAAGCTTGTTTTCGGTCCAGGGAAGACATGGCTTGACAGTTCGGGCTGGACTGTTCCCATGAGGCACAGGGTCAGACTGATTTGCATATAGCCATGTCTGAACTGGGGTGGCGGAGTGGGCTAAAGAACGGTGATGGATTAAACCCAGATCTTTTGACTGGGTGTGAGTGTTTGATTGAGTCAGATGCTCCGTCCATCACCACCCCCTTTTGTATCGCTTTTGGCCGCCATAAGTGTGGCAGGGTATGCTCAGACGTGAGTCCCTTGCTCACTTTGCCACTGGACTCAAGCAAGCCGGGCTGAAGACGGCTGGAATGCCAGAAACCGGTCCTCGGAAGCTTGTTTCCGGTCCAGGGAAGACATGGCTTGGCAGTTCGGGCTGGACTGTTCCCATGAGGCACAGGGTCAGACTGATTTGCATATAGCCATGTCTGAACTGGGGTGGCAGAGTGAGCTAAAGAACGGTGATGGATTAAACCCAGATCTTTTGACTGGGTGCGAGGGTTTGATTGATTCAGATGCTCCGTCCATCACCACCCCCTTTTGTACCGCTTTTGGCTGCCATAAGTGTGGCAGGGTATACTCAGACGTGAGTCCCTTGCTCACTTTGCCACTGGATTCAAGCAAGCCGGGCTGAAGACGGCTGGAATGCCAGAAACCGGTCCTCGGAAGCTTGTTTCCGGTCCAGGGAAGACATGGCTTGGCAGTTCGGGCTGGACTGTTCCCATGAGGCACAGGGTCAGACTGATTTGCATATAGCCATGTCTGAACTGGGGTGGCAGAGTGGGCTAAAGAACGGTGATGGATTAAACCCAGATCTTTTGACTGGGTATTAGTGTTTGATTGATTCAGATGCTCCGTCCATCACCACCCCCTTTTGTACCGCTTGTGGCTCATATTTAAGCATGTGCCAAACATGAATTGAAGTGGAGACAGGGGGATCTGGGGTACCCAACACCAGTAGGAGATGGTTCACTATCAAATGGTAAGCACAGGTGGGTCGATATCTTCAGCCAGGAGCAGGATTTATGGGATCACCTGGGGCTAGAATTTGGAGAGAATATAAGTAAGTTCCTATCTACAATGGGCATGTAGCTGTATGGCTGTAGCAAAATACTCTTAACGTTCTGTAATTGAAAGGGTCAGATATGTAAATAGGTGACTAGGGCATGATACATGGCAACTCAATTACGGACACTGAACATGACACAGGGGCCAGTTCATTGGGGCAATACCATAGCTAAAGCAGATCATGTAGTGCAGGGGAGGCCCATAGGTAATGTGGGACCCTTCCCACACTTTACAGAGGGTATTGTCACCTAGCTTGCAGGTCATGACTGACTCTGAGCTGTGTGAGCCACCCGCCATATTTTTTTCAGGGGAGCACACTCAAATGTCATAAGGCCACAGGGTGTCTGTGTTCCCCCAAAATAGTCACACAGAAGTTTCTGTTACATAACAACATCCTCAGACCTTTATGAGCCTATATGGGCCTTGATTGATCTTTGTTCATTTACAGTGCAATGGTCACCTGTAAGGAGTTAAGTGAAGGAGACAAACAAACATGGCTATTGTCTGATGTGTGCAGCCTGGTAAAGTACGTTTATGAACTTGAGAAGACTCCAGCACTGTCATACTATGCAGAATATGGTCAATCAATATGGACTGTTCAATTAGCCATCAAAGTCAGGCACCCTTACACCATGTTGCAAGCTAGGCTGGTCTTGCACCTTATCTGCATTCTGAGCACATCATATGTGATGTGCCAGCTGTCATCTGAATACAATGCAACATGGCCTACATTTTTCCATAATGAGGGCATTCCAACTGTGCCTCATGCTACAAGTCCAACGTACAAACAATGACAGGCATTTGTGAAGACAATGTACTGTGCTTCATATGTACACAGTGTACATGTTCAACATTCAGAAAGCTATGTACCATGTTTTTTTCCTGTAGGTGGGCAAAACCCATACAACCAAGCTGAGGTGGCGACCTTCCGAGATCGCAATGCTATCGGAGAGTGTCACCTCATTGTTTCTGTAATCAGTAAGGATTGTGCTTGTTTTCTGAAATGGGTTGTTCCATGATGTGGAAGAAGCATCATCAGTCTGCGGATAAAAGCTGCACCTTAAATGTAGATTTATTACAGGAGTTGCACAAAGTTGAATGTGCAAATGAAAGGGCCAAAATGCTGTGTGGAATGATTAGCAATGTATGCAGGCCCACATGATGAATGCCTCCTAACATGTTGTACTAATGTTGTGTCAGTTACAGTGTCGAGACTTCTGACGCATGTACCATCACCTGCCACAAAACCTAATGATGGAAATTATTTATAATGTCTCTCTCCATAGTATGGACTAAATTGACAACATGTTATCCCAAGTATGTGATATAAACGTTGCATGGCTGTGAACTTCCTGAATCAGTATGTTTGCCCCAGTCATGTTTTAGTCAGGACACATGTGTGGTTGCGGTATACCACATATCTCGGACCAAACTTCCAATACTCTACAGCACATCGGATGTAGACATGTGCACAATGGACATTTTACCAATATATGTGTTCTCATAGTGTGTGTTCACATCATACCAAGCACATGCCTGCCAATTACTTAACTTTATGCTACCAACATTGGTACAGGCTTAATTATTGAAGGCATGTCAGACAGTCATGCCGCTCAAACAGCATATTGTTTGGGCTCCCATACATGTACCTGTAGAACAGCATCTAGCCAAAGTATGAACTCCAATGGACTTGGGGGAGCATGTGAGCAGGCTCCCTCTACCAAAACATGATGCCATCCTAGTATAGGTGCTGCATATGTATAAGTAAGGTGGCATAGTTAAGATGTATTATTCCAGATGGCATGACCAGTGCTCAAGTCACATATCCCCATTTGTTGCAGTGAGTGCATAAGTTCATTGTCAATGCCAATGACTAACTTGAGTTCACTCCGTAGCAAACATTGATCATGATATGTTTCAACTGTCATCCCGCATCATGGGTACCAGTGCATCCCTCAGAGTACTGCACATCGCTGACATGAGAGTTGGGGTAACTGAGGAGAAATAGGCAATATGGCATCATGGTACAAAGGAAGTTGTTATTCAACTCAATGTCAACATGGAATTAGAGGAATTAATCCTATCTGGCTGTCTGATGCACAGTGCTACTGTATGTGCACACATGGTAATTTAGGGAACAATTTTGTGTGGAAGGTCTACACAGGCTCTGATGAGTCCTAAACCAGGGTAGACTGAGTGCCTCATTTATGAGCCCCTGTACGCTGCTGTAACATCACTTTTAGTGATCCGGCAGCGCACACTGCAGGGCCATATCTACAAGGCCATGTAAAGCCACCCTTCCTGACTTTTCATTGCCTTGTAGATATGGACTGAGGCAACACAGCACAAATGTCCTCACGCTGCGTTAGGGTGGCGTGCCATGGGTGTTAAGGTGGGTGTTCCCATGTAACACCCATGGCATGTGACACATTCCCAGATTTTATAAACCTGGGAATGCGTGAAAAGCCTAAGACTCTGCTGGAGTGGCACAGGGGAGGGCCAAATATGAGAAATGTATTTATTTCTCCTACTTTTTTCCTCTTTCTATGTGTGCGCCATTCAGCAGCACACATAGAAAGAGGAAATCACCTCTTGTGATTGTTCTTTGAAGGAAGGTGTCCCTTCCTGCACAAAAACAAGCATCCCTGCAACACAGGCACCCGTGCACCATGGTGGAAAGGTGCCTGCATTGAAACATGGCAGCCTATTGTGCACCAGCGCAGGAGAAAAGGAAAGGAATGCAACCTATTTGATAGATAGGGTGCATTCCTGCCTGTTTCATTTGCTATAAGGCCACGCAGCATGAAGGCTTGCGGTGCTGCCTTACGGGAAATGTTGTAAATGTGGCACTGAATAGGTATGAGTGTATGTGGGACATGCCACCAGTCCACACATGGCAATGCTGTAACATAGCTGACTCCTACCCAATCTAGATCACAGGGACTGTAATATACACATTTCCATAGCTTTGTATGGTTATGTGAGCTATAAAGCCAATGTGTATAGTTTCACAGGGATGTATGCATTCTCCTGTCAGCATACAGGCCCTTGACATTCCTCCAAATGCTGTATTTATCCATATTGAGATTTCTCTCCATCCAACATCTTCTTGCCAATTACCAGAACGATACATCTCTAAACACTCCCAAATATTCGCTTTACATCTTTCATGTCATCACTCATCACATAGACTAAGTATCAGTTGATGTGCTTCTCAGTAACAATCTTTACAGAAAGGTTGGAACAGACTATTGGGTGTGTCATGGAGCACATGTTCTAGTCTAATTTCCAGTAAGTGATCTAAAGTATAGTGTTCCAGGCATGTTCATATGTCAATCTTTGGAAATGTTACAACAGGTCTGGTGAATTGTAGTGTAGTTCCTAGTTTCCCACTAGGCCCTGCGCATTGGAATAACATAAACAGTAGTATCGACGTGGAACTGCGGATATTCCAGGCCTCCACTGACTATGCTAAACTTAATTGGGTTGTGTTACCAACTAGCTCAGAGGTCACTGGAAACTTTCTTCTCTGCATAGGAAGTGATCAGCTTCCTTGGCACAGACAAGAAGGGATTCAGTTTTCCAACAACCGTGCAACATGACAACTTTGCTCCTCAGATCAAGAGTCGATCTCTAGGGTCGTGTGAAACAATAGACATAGATTTCACTCAGTCAGTCTAGTGCAGTTTACTTTCACAGTATGTAGAGAATAGAGAGACGGGCGTGTATCAATAAAGGGTTAACATTTATTGAACAGTCTTTCTTCTCATACAAGAGAAATGAATTGCCACAATTGCAATAACTGTTATTATAAAAAGTACGTACAGTAAGATAAGAATTGCGAAATAGAACTGTAAAAGCATTGATATGGTTTCTTAGCCATACAATGGTTTAAAAGTAATAAAACATATATACAGTCATATATACATTAGGCTAACATACTCAACTGGTGCTTCTAACTAAGCCTACCCCAGTGTGCCTGACCTAAGCCTAACACGTGAGAAGGGGAGTAAGGAAGTAGCTTAAGTTAAGTTGGTTTTGCCAAGGTTTGTTTCAAGAATTCTCGTCTAAGGGTTTAGTCAACACCATACCTCTGAATAGAATGATGGAGGATTGGTATCTCCTTCAGGGGTCTCTCTCGATATCCCAGTCACCTGCGAGGGTAAACTGGAAGCGCCGGGACTGGATTTCTCTGCACGAGAAATGCAGCGGCTTCTCTCAGCGCGTCGAGGAAGGAGGGGTGACAGCGTCCGCGGGCAGCTGGGCTGGATGTCTCCGCAGAGGACGGCTGCACGGCTCCTCAAGCGTACTGAACCACAGTTCGCGCTGTAGCGGCGATAATGGTAATCAGTAGCTTCACCACCACAGGATAGCAGGCTGCAGCGACAGAGTGCTAGTTGTTACCAACACGGGGTCATGCAGGCAGCTGGCATCAGCAACATGTTCGCTCATTGCTTAAGGCAACGTTGGTAATATTTATACCTGACAGGTGCCGGGTTTGACGCAAGTTTGCTGGACATAAGACGTCAATTAAAGATGTCACTAGGAAGTGACAGTTATCAGTTGCTCATTAGAGTTCCATTACTAATCAAAACATAGCAAGCGGGGATTTCCAGGTTTGCTAAGTTTTTATCTTGTTGAAGAACTCGGAGTGTTATCTAGGAATATCAGATAGTGACTGCTGCTCTGTCATTGCACTAATTGGTCGCAAAGGAAGTAGCAGAGAGTCATGCTGGAATGTGGCTCTGTGGCTCTGTTCGTGTGAGGCCAGAGATGACTTTACAGAAAATCGCACTTGAACGGTTATGCCAATATAGGGAATAAAGGGCTTTATAGCCGAATAGGGGCATAAGGTCACAGTATCGATCAGGAACAGAGATAAGCACATAACACCCACTCCACGTATTCATGTCCATCAAAATTACTAAAACTAAGCAATTAGATGCATGTGTAACATTGTGTAACATAGCCCACCCCAAAATACATAAATGCATTCGAAATAGGCGTACTTGAAATACATGGAATTTAGGTACTGTACGTTTTTTAAAGCATAGTAATCATTCAAAAAGGTATTGCATATGAAATAAATGAACGATTATGCATAAGGAATTACACATGAAGTATCTCTGACAGAAGAAATGCGAGATAAATCATCACATAAAAATGCATTGTAATAACATGTGTGCTAGAGGCTGGTGTTATGTTGTTATGTCTCTAGATGTGTTTTAGAAATAGAAGTGTGAAGCTTCTGTTCTCTAAGAATAGTTTTTACGTTAAGCAAAGAATTGTTCGTGCCAAAAAAGAAAAGGGTCAATATTTGAAAAATTGTCCAATTCAAAGAAAAATCAGTTTACCAAAGCTCCTGGCAGTTTTGTTGATCAAACTGAAGGCCGAATTCAGAGTTCATGGGAACGCTGTGTGTCGGAAAGCTTTTCAAAGTTATTGTTTCTCTATGGGTGAGAACATCGTATCAGACAGGCTCGCAAAGAATTGGTCTACAAAATCAGGTGATAGTTCAACCAAATTAGATAGCGCTGTAACTTGGCAGGTGTGAGAATGATTGCTGTCATCGAAGGCAGGACCAGCAATGCTCACAGAACGTTGTACCTGGATGATGTTGCTTTTGTCACTCGCTCCACTGTTACCACTTGGCTGTAGTACAGGAGTCTCCACGAATGCCGTCATCAGGATTGGTAGCCGCTGGGGACAACACAATGCGTGAGCCGTTATTGGACTGAGCAAAGTATCGACGTCCATTGGTACTGCTGATGGAAGTGAAAGACAGATGTCCAACACGCATTCCTCGCCGCAAAGCATACACCGTAGCACAGGTAAAATGCAATTTTGCCATATTGGTCTGAATGAAAGGAACCAGGTCATGTTCAGATCTCTCAGCCTGGCCAATCCGAGGACGTTAGTTATCCTGTCCCTGTAGCGCATTGCTAGGATTGTCTCTTCCATTCCCATGGGAGCTATGTCTGAGCCGAGGCTTGCCATAACGAAGCAGGAGGGTCAAAAAATAGAATCCCTGCAATGAGTCCAAAAAATAGTGGAATACCACCAAAAATGGAGTGCACAAAATTAGGAAAGATTCCCAAAATTGCCTGGAAGGGTGTTAGCAGTCCCGTAAAGACTGTCTTAAATATGCCTGGGATGCTTGTAGCACTAGACATGTTAAGGAGTTGGTCGAGCATTTGTACGAAATGCACGGGGCAATTTGTTGATAAAAGGTCATGGACCTCAGTAGCCGTCCTTGCGACTAGAAGATCATACGTCTCTTTAGATGACGTTATAGGCACTGTTGTCTGTAAAAGCACAGATTTCATTTTGCTTAATGTATCAATTCGTATAGAATAGAGATTCAGACGAGGCCAGAGGGGAGTCACTATGTCTGGAGGCCCGCTCGGGAACAATGCTTGCATACAGCATTTGACCATGGACGTTACTTGTACTAGATAACTTAGTCCGGGCGCGAGGCCACAGCACCTGTGATCCGTTCTAAGAATGTAACTCCCGTTCGAAAGTTGCATAAAGAAGGGCTCTATCTGAGTTGCAGGTGTGACTAGCTGGTGGCATGAAAGGTTGTTTGAATTCCCATCACATGCTCCGTGTAAATTAATACCCTGACACAAAAGTATACCGCTTAGTGAGTGTTTACAGTTGTCACCACTAAGAAATACATTTTTGTCACTGTCACTATAGCAAGAATGAGTGTATGGTAATTTCCATTCGGATTTAATATATCCCTTACCCAATTGTTCATACTGGCCAGCAGGTATGTACTCAAGGCATTTATGAAACCGGAAAGTTGTTATCGGAATTGTGATAATTCCGTGTATTATCCATTCAATGACAGGGCTCTCTGACATTGTCAATGGTAATCTCTCGAGTTTTTCGATGCTCAAGATTGTATAGTCTGCTCCTTTCTGTGCCAAACTGATCTGTTTATCAGTAAGGTTAAAAATGGAAAATAATGACGTTGTGTTTATCAAACGCCAAGGCACATAGCCTGAACGAAGATTTTGCAGCGTCCAGCCTAGTTCTATAATAGAGCGCAATTGAGACTGGCCATGTTGTAACATTAGCAAATCTCTGTCTATCACATCAAAGGCAGAGGATACAATATTGTCCAAAGAATATATTCTGGAAGACAGAGTCATTAACCCATTGTCTACTACAGAAAGTGTTTTCTCCAAATTAATACGATCAATTTCTCGTATCTTTTCAGCAGTTTCAATTTGCTTTACTTTCCAAGCCTCGTTGTAAGCAGCATAGATACTGGTCACTATGAAACGCTTTTGACGCTGTTTGCGTGGTCCAAGAATGAAATCGCGCAAATCAGCACCATCTTTTAATAAAGACAAGTGTTGCTTAATTTCAGCCAGTGTGGATGTAGTTAGCCATTCTAGGCAGAGTTTCCCTACACTGTATGTGGTTATAATCCCTGGATGTTGTCTCTGGGAATATCTTGAGTCTAATCTGGTCATCTTTAAACCCTGTGTTTTGTTCAGGAATCTATCTTGACAGCTATTTGTGTCTGTAGGCCAGATTAACCATTTTTTCCAATCAGGATGTGTTCTGTTGAAATGTAAAATTTGTGACACGTCTAAATCAATATCTGTGGTTGTATTCTCAGCTATTGGCTTTGGTATAGACGGTGTTTTAAGGTCTTTGTTCTTAGCTAGGCCAAGACAAGATGTTTGGTGTACTGTGTCATTTAAAAACAACATTTGTTCAGGTATCATGCAGGTTCTAAATAGTGCTTCTATGCCTTGCACCTGCCAATCTTTTGTACCCCAAATTGTTTTCGTTTCAATATTATTTTTCCAATAATCAAAACCAAATGTCATCATTTTATCATAAAATGCTTCTGAATATATCAATTTAGAATTTGTCAGCATTGTTTTCATTCCTGTTTTATCTAACAGTTTGTAATAAAACGTTTCTGCATCACTGGTGTTAAACCCTGAGAAGTATTTGAATTTCTCAAAAAATGCTTTAGAACTGCTTTTAGGTGGTGTAGAACAATGTTCCCATTGATTATACATAAAAACATTTCTAGGCTGTGCAGATTTATGCAAGTAATGATCCCCATAGTGGGTGTAACAGAATAACTGCTCATAACTAGATGAACCTTGTAAATAATCATGATCTGTGAATCTAGCTGACATTACTAAATCAGACATCATGTCATTAATACTGTTAAAGTCCCAATCATCAGAGAATGTACTAGGTGTAACAAAGTCACTTAAGGAAACCTTTAGTTGATGAGGATACTTCAGGATTTCGACCGGACCATAGATCTCATAGTCTGTTTTCTCCCATACTACCCCACCAGGTATTGGAATTGCTGTGACATTTACTGTTGACAGTTCTCTTTTCTTCACGTGGGATGATCTGTGTGGTTTCAGGACTAGGTTGATGTTCTGACTTGCTGTGTCCATTGTAATATATTTTCCTTCAATGAATTTTCCCAAACATAGTACCATGATGAGCCAAAGCAGGAGGAAAAATACACCTAGACCGAACCAGAACTCTAGCCAAGGGGAAATGAGGTAGATTTCCTTCAGTTGATGAAAGAGCTCCTTTGCTTTTTCTTTAAAAGACTTTTCTGTTTCTGGCATCACTTCGGGGTCATTTGAATCTTCAGAGAAGTTGTCGAAGTTGATGAAATAACCAGAGGCAGTTCTGTCAATTGATGGGATTGTTTTTTCAATCTGTCTCTCGGTAGCACTTTCTGATGCCACATCATTGTAGACTGGTGTTGTTTCTTGACGAACTGTTTCAATCTGTGTTTCAAGAGGCACGAGTTCCATGGCATTATTGCATAGTCCTTCATTGTGCACTGCAGGCTGATCGAATGTGATTAGTCTTTCAGTTTGAACCTCTTGGATTGTTGCAAGTTTGGGTATTCTGTTGTTTCTTGGGAGTCCACTGGGCCTACTGTTGATTATAGGCCACATGCTTGTGGTTTTACCAGATCGATAGACACGACTCTGTTCTCCTTTTTACCAGCAAGGGGCGGTAGCACAACTGATCTTGTTCCGGTGACTGCCAAGACAGGTACTGCTTTTCTGTAAGAAGGCCCAAATTCCTTCTTAACCCCGATCTTTTCTCTGACTAGATCCCCAATCTTTGGAATCCAGACAGGCCTTGCTGGGGCTGTTGCGGGTGGTGCCTCGTCAGTGGTACTTGGCTGTTGCTTTAACTTTATGTTGCTTAATGATTTTCTTGTTTCATTCAGTTCCTGTAAAACAGCCAAACGATCTTTTACATCAAAGTGCGTTGTTTCTTCTTGTACCACTGACATCTGACTATCGAGGTCCTGAACGTTCATTCTAATTCCGAACAATAGTTCGTATGGGCTGAAACCTTTTAGAGAATTTCTTGGCATGTTGTTAAGACTAGTCTGGACACTTATTAAATGTTTGACCCACCCAGCGCCTGAACCTAATACCTTCGCTGTTATAGATTGCTTTATGTCACGGTTTTTTCTTTCTACCACACTATTCCCTGCGGGGTGCGACGGACAAGAATACCGCAACCCAATTCCCATGCTGGCCATGGCCTCCTTATAGGCTCGAGAGCTGAAAGCAGGACCCTGGTCAGAATGGAACGTGGTAATTGCGTATATGCCGATATGGACTCGCAAATCTTTTATAACCGTTCTAGCGTCAGCCGAGCGCTGGTGGCCTCATTTTTTAAGTGCTTTTCGTCTTAATGGTGTACACTGGGACGCGCTTCTCTTCTTTGATTGCGCAGATAGACCGCCTTATGCTGTCTAGAAGGGATCCTGAAACTACACTGGCCTGTTCATTACTGCGATCTCTGTTGCAGTTTTCACAATTTTGAGCAAAACATTGAATATCTATACTCATTCCTGGCCACCAGTACTCTGATTGCAATTCTTTCAGAGAGGCTTTGATTGTTTGGTGTTTCAGACCCAACCCCATGTGTGCTTCCAGTAAGAGGAAGCCCCTCCTGCTCCTGTTTGGAATTACTCTGTCCCCCACTCCAGGGATTCGAGCAAAAGGAACGGAGTTTGCATCGATTATGTATGCATAATTGAGTGGATAGTTTACGGGTAGTGCTGCACAGTCGCCTTTTACGGTCGTTTTTACTGCCAGCATGGTTTCCCCGTCTATGTATTTATCTGTACGCTTTTTTGTGGCTACGGAAGCCGGTTTAGTTGCTTCCGCTTTGGCTGTATTAGCCAATGAATTCCCTGCAACGTGAACGCCATCACGTTGAAGACTCTGTGCGTGAATCACGTGAGTCTTTTGTAGTTCTTTACTTAAAAGAGCTACCTCGTTCCAGAGCAATTTATGCTTTATTGTGGCACCTGTGTCATCTTTGTAGTCGTTTTCAATCCAACTCTGCAGTTTATTGTTGTAAGAGTTGATGCAAAAATGAGAATCGCACACTATAAGTGTCGGGAATTCACGTTCTGCATTTTCGAGCGCCATCTTTAAACATCTGATTTCAGTTCTTTGAACCGAACAGTTTCTTACAGATTCAGTTTTTGTTACTTTCGGTCTGAATTTACCGCACAGCCAACGACCTTTAATGATCGCACATGCTGCATTGTAGGATTTACTCTCTACATTAAAATGCTGTACAAAGCTATCTGTATAGATTATACAGGCGTATTGTGGGAGAGGCAGAATTTCGATTGGCAGAGGATATTCTTCTTCATACTCTAAATCATTCAGCTCTTCAAATTGCGGGGCGAAATAGTATTTCACGTCTTCCGCTCCTAGAGAATCTATGCACTGTATCCATTTCGGATCCAGTGACACTGTAGGCAGGTTTACTGGGCTGAATAGCGCCTCGAAGGCGGATTCCGCTGTAAGGATATTAATCCGTTTGCCGTGTGCTAGTTCTTTTTCATTTGCTAATGCGATTTGCACTGCGTTCACAGTTCTTTCTGTGTGACTGAATGCTTTTTCTGCTTGTGTGTACAAGTGAGATTTAATTGAAATTGGTACCTTTTCTCCCTCATTAGAGGTTAGGTACGTGAATCCGCATCTTCCTGGGATGACTCGGATTACAAGATCGATCGTGTTGTCACGTGTGTCTAATTTTGTTTTTGCTAACATGTCTGTTTGCAGTGATCTCAAAATTTCTGTGTGTTTTTGAGTCCAATTGATTTGTTTTAAATCAGGTTTAATTAGTTCGTAGAGAGGTTTAACCCTCTCTGCGTAATTTAGTATGTAAGTTCTTCCGAAATTCAGAAAACCTAGTATGGATTGTAAATTCTTCAGCGTTTTTGGAGCTTGGAGTACAGCGCACTTCTCTAAGAAGTTGTCCGCTAGGCTTTTCCCTTCACTTGATAATTCGTACCCTAAAAACAGTACTGTCAGATGGGCAATTCGAGACTTTTTAAAGTTGAATTTGTAACCCTCTGCTGCGAACCCAAGTATAATGGTGTTCACTCTTTTCAAGTGAGTATCCAAGTCGTCGTCTGTGAGATAAATATCATCTACGTAAGACAATGCTTCATCATCATAGATTTGTAGTAACTCTGTTACCCTAGCTGAGAATAGTCCTGGGCTATTCTTGAACCCCTGTGGGAGTCAACAGAATTTTTTCTGCGACCCAAATGCGGAGAAAGCGGTCAAGTATCTGCTTTCTGGTGCAATGTTTTGACAAAAGAAGCCATTAGAAATGTCTAATGTCGTTTTGTATTTTTTCCTAACTATGTTATTCATTAGGGCTGCACTATGCGAGTTTTGTACTGCAAAAGTTTTGCAACATGTATTAAGATGTCTGTAGTCCAAAACTAGACGATATGAATTGTCTGGCTTGGAGACAGGAAACAAAGGATTGTTCATTTGAGAGGTGCATGTTTCAATCACCCCCTGGTATTCAAGTTGATCTAAGATCTCCCTGACTTGTTTTTTAGCTTCTTGCTTTATGGGATACTGCCGTTGGGCAGTTGGTTCACTTTTTAGTTGGATTTTGTGAGGCGGTGAATCCTCATCCCATCCTACGTGATTTTTATATAATGCAGGTGCCTGGGCCACTGCCCATTTCCTTGCATATGTATATTTTTTATGAATCGGAATGTGATTCGAGAAGGCAGGCATAATTACTTCTTCGCCACGAGGGCACTCCCTGACAAACTCCGGGGGCCAATCTTTTTCAGCTAACAGAATATCATAGCCTTTTGAGAGCTTATCCCAAAATAGACCCTTAATTTTCCTAGTCTTATCACCCTCCATACGCAATGTTATTTCGTATATTTTATGGGGCTCGCTAAGTCTGGCGTCGGCAGTTTCAACCTGAATGTATTCATTCGTGTCCACTGTCTCCAGATGATTCATCAAGATCTTGCGCGCTATACTGATTTCTGCTGCACTGTCCAACATTGTCAAAGCCCACTCCCCGTTTTTCAACTGTGTCCTCAGTATTCTCGGCATGGTTGATTACTCTAATACTGGCTACCTTCTTTTTAGGAAATTGAGATTTCTTATTTTGAGCAGGTTCCTTGTCTTTGGACTTGGTGTGCTCTCCTGGGTCTGACCGTCCTCTTCTTTCCGAATTCTGTGGAAAAGATCGAGAGGGACGTGTATCAATACTTTGATATCTATCAGGTTTTTTTTATATTATCCCTATTTCTAAGGTTATATCTTTTCTCAGAGGGCTCCCTATGGGGAGACTGGCGTTCTCGAGTCGGAGTTCTTTCCCTCCGTCGAGGAGACCTTCCTCTGGACTGGAAAACTTTTTCCTTGGGAGTGGATTGTTTATTTCCATCCCAGCTCTTTTTAGGAGTGTTTAAATTATTTTTAATAAATAATTTTTCAGGATTTTCGAGCAGTTGGGGCTTAACTGGTTTTCCACCCAAGCTGTCTCTACCTAATTCTTCATAGCATTTTTCTATGATTCTGGCAAGCTCAACAGGATCTTTTATATCTGTTTCCCTCAACTTCTGGCGAATCGCCACAGATGCTGCTTCCCCCTTTACGTTGGCTAATAATATAGCTGTGACCTGCTTGAAATCTTTCAGTAATTTCATACCCAGATTTAAGGCGGGCTCTGGACCGAATTCATTTTGAATCTGCTTTAGCACTTCTGGTATTACCGCCATAGACGGAACACCGTGCGTTTTTGTGTAAATGGAAGCAAAGACTGTACCCCAAGTGTCGCAGTCCTCCACGTGTGGTGCGATTCCCATAGGAAGGCAGATGGTCAAGATTCTGTGTTTCTCAATAGGGGTAGTATCAGGAAATACTGCCTCTATTTGAGTGATTTTCTGGGCTAACCAGAACGGAATTTGTTCCCGTTTTACGGGTGTTTTACCAAGACATGACTGTATGTTCTGTGGTGTAATTTTATTTGTGTTCCCCTGATGAGGGGTCAGCTGTGGTGTATTAACAGCTGGCTGGACTGTTGCAGTCCGTATTACATATTGGACTAATTGCCTATGTATTTTTATTAATGTGTTTAGCTGTGCTAACAGCTCTTCTCTAGACATTTTTATAATGTCAGGATGTGGTGTGTAGCTGGCTAGAACCGGCCACGTGGCTCCTGGTCTACCTAGTGGACCGAGCCTAGTTATGTGATCATTGTGTTTTAGGGCGCCATTAAACCAGAGCAGGTGCTCTTGAAATTTAAGTGGGATTTCAATCTCCTCGAAAGGAGCGTACTCTCCCGGAGGTTCCTCTATTTTGTAATAGTGAAACTCTTGTGTTATAGCGTTTACCGCTGGAAAGTTTATCCATGAATAGAATACCTCTGTCTGCCGATATTCGTGAGCCTCTATCACGAAAATTACTGTACCACCTTGAGGTGTCAGTCCGTGTTCTATAAGTTTTAAAGTTATAGATCTTCTTAACTGGACCGGGATGATAATAGCATCCGGGTCTGTGTATTCGGGACCTTGCTGAGTCGCATCTACTGCGGCCCCAGGGGCTCCGTTTTCTGGCATTGTAAAAAACTCTGCGAGGTTTGCAGAGTAGGTCTCCAAGGAGACAAAGATTAGATGCACAATATTTTGGAACACTGTATCCTTCAACGTTGAATAAACCGGAGCTTTACATAGGAATCTCTTCCTACTAAGGTCGGGCGGATTTTAACCTTTTACCCACTCCAGACGTCTATTGGAGTATTTACGGGAGAAAGGGGTGTGAAATATGCACGACTGAGTTACTCTATAAGTCTTGCGTTAGTTTATCGCCTTACCAAACGTTGGGCGCCATGTAGTGTAGTTCCTAGTTTCCCACTAGGCCCTGCGCATTGGAATAACATAAACAGTAGTATCGACGTGGAACTGCGGATATTCCAGGCCTCCACTGACTATGCTAAACTTAATTGGGTTGTGTTACCAACTAGCTCAGAGGTCACTGGAAACTTTCTTCTCTGCATAGGAAGTGATCAGCTTCCTTGGCACAGACAAGAAGGGATTCAGTTTTCCAACAACCGTGCAACATGACAACTTTGCTCCTAAGATCAAGAGTCGATCTCTAGGGTCGTGTGAAACAATAGACATAGATTTCACTCAGTCAGTCTAGTGCAGTTTACTTTCACAGTATGTAGAGAATAGAGAGACGGGCGTGTATCAATAAAGGGTTAACATTTATTGAACAGTCTTTCTTCTCATACAAGAGAAATGAATTGCCACAATTGCAATAACCGTTATTATAAAAAGTACGTACAGTAAGATAAGAATTGCGAAATAGAACTGTAAAAGCATTGATATGGTTTCTTAGCCATACAATGGTTTAAAAGTAATAAAACATATATACAGTCATATATACATTAGGCTAACATACTCAACTGGTGCTTCTAACTAAGCCTACCCCAGTGTGCCTGACCTAAGCCTAACACGTGAGAAGGGGAGTAAGGAAGTAGCTTAAGTTAAGTTGGTTTTGCCAAGGTTTGTTTCAAGAATTCTCGTCTAAGGGTTTAGTCAACACCATACCTCTGAATAGAATGATGGAGGATTGGTATCTCCTTCAGGGGTCTCTCTCGATATCCCAGTCACCTGCGAGGGTAAACTGGAAGCGCCGGGACTGGATTTCTCTGCACGAGAAATGCAGCGGCTTCTCTCAGCGCGTCGAGGAAGGAGGGGTGACAGCGTCCGCGGGCAGCTGGGCTGGATGTCTTCGCAGAGGACGGCTGCACGGCTCCTCAAGCGTACTGAACCACAGTTCGCGCTGTAGCGGCGATAATGGTAATCAGTAGCTTCACCACCACAGGATAGCAGGCTGCAGCGACAGAGTGCTAGTTGTTACCAACACGGGGTCATGCAGGCAGCTGGCATCAGCAACATGTTCGCTCATTGCTTAAGGCAACGTTGGTAATATTTATACCTGACAGGTGCCGGGTTTGACGCAAGTTTGCTGGACATAAGACGTCAATTAAAGATGTCACTAGGAAGTGACAGTTATCAGTTGCTCATTAGAGTTCCATTACTAATCAAAACATAGCAAGCGGGGATTTCCAGGTTTGCTAAGTTTTTATCTTGTTGAAGAACTCGGAGTGTTATCTAGGAATATCAGATAGTGACTGCTGCTCTGTCATTGCACTAATTGGTCGCAAAGGAAGTAGCAGAGAGTCATGCTGGAATGTGGCTCTGTGGCTCTGTTCGTGTGAGGCCAGAGATGACTTTACAGAAAATCGCACTTGAACGGTTATGCCAATATAGGGAATAAAGGGCTTTATAGCCGAATAAGGACATAAGGTCACAGTATCGATCAGGAACCTAGATAAGCACATAACAGAATGAGATGTATATCGCAACAATCTGTCTGTTTTTACTACCTGGCACTGAGTCAATCTATTCTGCTATGTGTGTGGCCTGCATATATGCCATAACACTGAAGCATTTCTGGGGCACAATATGTGTACTTGCTACACAGCCCTTATTTCACTTACCTGATTGGCCATAGATTGTACCCGCTGGCACGTTTCATGTCAGTATCCGCTGGCACATTTCATGTCAGTCCCCAGGGAGCACATAGATGGACTATGTGTACCATTCCATGTGTACATAAAATCAAAAATCCAATTCTGTCTTCATATGTTCATGAGTGCATGGTAATGAAGTCTGTCACTGTCATTTCCCGTACCCACACTGCCAAAACCAGGACGATTTACCATTGTTATCTTAGGGAAAGGACATGCTTCTTAGGATGGTTGGTGATTTTAGGTTACAAAGATGTAAGTGTTGTAGGACGGCTGTGCCACTTGTGCTGCTTATAGTGATTGATATTTTAAAACAACAAGGGAACCCAAAGAAGTCGACCAGGGACCTTGGGAGTCAATTCTTTTAAACAACAGTGGTCCCCGGAAAAGTGAAATATGCAAACAATAAATATAGACTCAATTGTTACTATATTAGGTGGACATGTCCAGCCGGACAGAGGTCTGATATTTACTTGATAGGCAATGAAAAAAATATTACATAACAATACATAAAGTGTGCCCCACTTTATGTATTGTTATGTTGTATATTTTTCATTGCCTATCAAGTAAATATCAGACCTCTGTCCGGCTGGACATGTCCACTTAATATAGTAACGATTGAGTCTATATTTATTGTTTGCATATTTCCCTTTCCGGGGACCACTGTTGTTTAAAAGGAAAGCTCTTAGTGATTGATGCATGTAAATGTGGTCACTTGTGACAAATAAGCTTGGTCTGATTCAAGTGTACTTCCTCTCTAACAGCCAACATGACCCAAGTTGAGGAAAAGGCCTATTGGCTATGCCTGGCGAGATACAGTCATATCTGTTATGTGGCAAAGGCCTGAAAGCAAATGGGGGACACTTATTAGAGAGCCTTGGCAGCAGGGAGCTGAGGATTGCCAGCTAGGGAAAAGGGAGTTGGCCAAAAGGGCAAGAACCAGCCCTCCTGTGGATCACTTACATGGTGTAGTTGCAGGACACTCTGCAGCCCCAATGCCAGGACCCTCCACAGCCCCACTACCAGGACCCACCATAACCCCACTACCAGGACCCTCCACAGCCTCCGCAGCAGTGACACCACAACTGGATGCCACACAGTCACAGCAACTAATACACATTGTACAATAGTTGCAGAAGGGCCAAGAAGACAATAATGTAAAGTTAGCAGGGCTTTAATTACAGATTGCAACACTCATTGAAATGGTCAAGACTTTGCGGCAGACTGTGGACCTCATTGAATACCAAGGGGCAGATTTACAAGCCCATTGCGCCACTTTTGCATCACTTTTAACATGGGAAAAGTGACGCAAAAGTGAAGCAAGGGGCTTGTAAATCTGCCTCCAAATGTGGGACCTCCCTCCAACATTCAAGCCCTCCCCAGTGTTTTAAAAGTATAGACATTTAGCATAGGTTGGGATAGTCATGAGCATAGTAGTAGCTTAGTGGACTTTTAGTAATTTCATATATTTTACTATTTATCTGTTTTTAAGTGAGGATATGGGTGGGTAGGTTGCTAAGTGGGTGGAGGTTGATGAATATTATGTGTTTATGAAAAACAAATACAAAAACATTTTACAAATACAAAAAATATATCTTTGATTAGCTTTAAATGTTTCGGTAGTTTGTGTATAGCTGTAGTTGATGTTAGTCTCATGTACAAATGTTTTATAAGAGGGGGGTAATGTTTAACCTATCTGTTGTGTATATGTGTAGAGTAGGATAAGTTAAGGTTAGGTAGGTTAGGTTACTTTTAAGTTAGGAAAATGAAGACCAGTTAGATTAGGAATGTTTAGGGATAGTTTAGATAGGTATAATTTGTGTAGGTTTTAGTTTTTAGATTTAAAAATTTCTAGTGTGTTAAATAAATCTTGTTTTACATTTTACTACTGATTACTAATTTCATGTTTGCCAGTTATGACATCTGCTTATGTTAGGTTAAGCACATGCTGTAGGAGTTCCTCCTTGTGTTTGTATACATGTTTTACTAGGTGGAGCACCTACGGAGTCAATCATTTGAAGTTAGTAATGGGATATTCAAACGTCATTGGTCAATGTAAGTGGCACTCTTGCTGTGAATGGACAACCAGCCCAAAGCATTTATTAAACAAATGAAGCACTGTGTGTGTATGTGATGCTACATGTCTTGTATGGATGATGAAGTCAAACCATTGTGACCTATCTAGGATGTGTTTGCTGCCACACTGATGACAGACACTAACACACTCTCCCTAGCGCCATTTTGTAGTAGTGTCACTGTTTTTAGCTGGCTAGCATGCATGGTTGTACCACCCAATCGGAGTGAACCAAGTTTGGTCTTACCATTGACTGATCAACTATTGTTGCGCTTCATGCATGTGACTTTGGATTTGTGGAATCTACATGCACCTGCCAGCCAGGGGGGTTAGCGGTACCCAACCTGGAGCTATATTATATAGCTGCCCAGCTGCAATGGGTAATGCAATGGCTAGGCGGCAACAAACTAGATGACACAGCGACCCTGCAGCGGCCGTGGACTCATACCCAAATTTGTCACCTGTTTCACCCTACGCCCAACACCACGTGCCCGACCCAGCTACATTTAGGGTTAGCGCACAGATGTTATAGGAGGAGCCTGTATCTCACCCATGCGACCACTCCATATGCCCTGGCGTTACCACTTTTGGGGACACCGAGAGGGAGGGAGCGCAGGCACTTCTAAGGAGGCTCTGACACACTGGTGCACGGCAGATGTTGATAACCTGGCCGATCTTTTCAGAGATGTTATTGCTATTGATATTCTAAGCACTGGCGGACGACACTGACTTACCTGTAGGGCAGTTCTTACTACACATCTCTATCACAAGAGCCCTATCATCTTGTTGGGGAGACCTAATGACTGAACCCCCAACGCATTTATTAATACAGTAATGACGTGTTGTGGGGCGGGGTCGCATATAGTACATTGGCAGGTGATGGCCTTGCTTGCATACACTCTGCAACCAGTGATGTCACTCCATGCCTATTGGAAGGAGGATCACGGTCAACCCTGGACCGACAAAGAATGGGAGAGTGTTTTGGCCAGTCCCACCTACATATCAAGAAGCTCCAAATTCAAATTAATACAAACTTACATCTTACACAGAGCGAATCTCTCTCCCGATAAAATTAACAGATATATTAAACTTACTACTTCTGAGGGCCCACGCTGTAGATGTCCTGATGCGGACCTTCTGTACATGCTATGGTTCTACGTTTCCCTCCAGGGTTACTCGCCCGGAGTCACCACGTCCCTAGCGCTCTGCACTGACACATCTCTGCTGGAAACATGGGAGGTTTGTATACTGGGAGTCTATGTAAGGACCAAGAAAAACAAAGTAACATCACGGTTTAGAGACTTAGGGTTGATAGTTGCGAAACCCTTCATTACAAAGAGGTGGAAACGTGCGGACCCCCCTGACTTGGTTAGCTGGAGGAGATCACTTGCAACCTGGGCCCAGGTAGAAAGTCCAGCGCTACACAGGGAAGAAACAGTGGTTCTGAACAAGTTTCCCATTGCGCAAAGCTGGGGCACTATACTCTTAGCCTTCAATACTGAGGAAAATGGAAATGAAGGTGATGCTCGTTCGGTTGACACATAATAGATATAATGGTAGCCCTGGGTCGTGGGGGACACGGTATCAGGAGATGGTAAATAGCAATTGCTAGAAGCTGCTACATAACTGTAACCCGAAAAACAAGACCCCTCATCATTTCCAATTGGACTGTTCACTGATGCACAGCTGCCCCCTCAGAATTCTTGCAAATCCACACTTCACCCTGGAGAACACCCCCTTCCCCCCATTTTTCACTGCAGAGATAGAGATAAGCCGATAATCACACAGTCCAACAAAGATTACTGTGTTTATTTGTCAATGGTAGCCCCCCATTTTATTTTTTATTTTCAATAGTTTGTTAGTGGTTGTTTAATAGATAGTATATGTTTTATTGGTACGTTTCCATTTCCCTTCTTATCTTCACATTGCGAAGCCTCTCTGCTAAGATATTGTGGCAATGGCGCTTCGCCCTCAATCACATCTACAGGTGACATTTACACTGTATTACATTGCAATGTTTAGAGTATTTCATATTAATGTATAGTACTAGTGTTTTCATTAGCGAGCAGGCATCAACGGCGCGGACATGTGGGCAGACAATCATAACGAAACATAGTTAATTGTTCGTTGATGTTACTTGTAAACATAATGTTGTACTCAGATTACATGTTGAGGAGAGGAATATTCCAGTGAGGAGGAAGATCAAATTGCCATCATGCAAGAAAGTCCACATAGACAGTCCAAACATAGATGAGATTAACAGGTGGGCAAGCAAATGGAAGGCAGTTACTGTTAAGAGGTAAACTAGCATAGCCATATGCACAGGACATATGATAAACTGGCCCTGTGGCCCATAGATATGCTACCGGGCAGGTTTCTTTTTAAAAGAACTGCAGTCGACATCTTCGTTCTCCGATGTGTGGGCTGCCTCACGTGAGGTTGGTATGGAAGGACCTGGAGTCGATAGAGGAACATACACATCAGGGGTTGAAGAAGTGGACCCCCGGTTCCCAGCAGCATTTTCATGCACCAACAAGTAAGGCAGCAAAGCAGTGAGAAGGACCTGCTGGTTTGCCAGCACACCAGCAACATTGCAGTGGTAGGCACCTATTGTTGCGATGTAGTACTATGCACCAAGGACTATCTTGTATTTAAGAAAAAAGTGAAGACATGGCTCTTACCTGACTAACGTAGATCTGACTTCAACCTTCACTCTGCTGAAATCAAAAATAGTGACAATCTCTGTGATATCCCCGTGGGGATTAATTTTTGAACTCTATAAAAACTTTTAATAAAGAAATAGGAGCCATGCTTCTACTTCATGGACCCCAGGGTGTTACATGTTGCTCGCATCTTGTGGGCAACCTTGCTGGTGCCCCTTTGGCAGGGCATTTGCTCATGGCTCTGCCTCATGACACCAGCAATGTCAGCAAGGGACTGGTCCAAGCCAAGACGCAGAGAGTAGGTGCTTCTTACAGCTTCTGAGGTGTTCTTATTGGAGCTAAGTCACCTATGGACTCCCTCTAGGGTGCCCAACACTGGCTTCATCCCTGCCCTCAGATCATCTACCAGCTCCCACTGCACTCCTGCCACACAATGTTGGAAAACTGTTTGAGGGTCCACATAATCCTGTGCTGTGTGAGCTGTCAGGTGGTGTTTTGTGTGTGAGAGGCAGATCATGTGGAGACCCCGCAATGCTGTCGGCCTTTCCTGTGATCGGAGATGGTGTTTTGATAGAGTCTAAGATTTCTTGGAGGGTGTCTTGATTAGTGGTTGGCATTCAGTCATCCTCCGTAGGATCCACTTCCAGGACATGCAGCTGGTCAGGAGTAGGTGTCTCATCCTCTTGAACTGAAAATATTTATGTTGATGGAGATCCATGTCAGTTGCTCACATGAGTCAAAAGGTTGGAAACCATGGCCTACTTTACAAGTTTATGGTTTAGGTTAGCATTCCAAGCCACCTGCTGCGCTTTCCAACAGCAAACAGAAAAGGGCATGAATGAACCGTTTCTAGAAATACTGAGCATTTGTGTTCTCTTCCACACCACTGGTGCACAAATGGCTGCCATGCACCAGTGCAGGCACCCTTCCAATATGTTGTAGGGGTGGTTGATTTTGTGCAATAAGGAAAACTTTTCTGACCAAAAAAAAAGATAGGGAGGCAATTTCCTCTTTCTGTTTGTGCTGCTGAATGCAGCAAATATAGGAAGAGATAAAATCGTGGAGACATTATATTATTTCTCCTTGTTGCACCTCCCTCACACCTCCCCTCGGGAGCCGTCAGAAATTAACGCATACCCGGGTTTCCAGATTGTTGTAAAAATGGGAATGTCTGAAATCCCATGGATGTTACCACGCAGGGTGGCTTTATGTGGCCTTGTAGATATGGGTAAGCCCAGTGTGTGGCGGCCATGTCTTTATATGTGTTGCCCCACCACCGTATTGGGCTTGTAAGTATGCCCCCATGTATTTGGACGTATGGACATCACTTCTATTCCCATTGCATCATAATGCCAGGGAGCCTGCATTACCCGTGCCCAGTATTCAGCCCTTCACTCCTGTGGAAGTGATTTGGCTTGGGAAATTACTTAGCTATGTACCTGCAGTCTGCCTTTCACACAGTACACCGCAGCACTCTACCTTGTTGTGGTGTCTTGCATGCACATTATGTATTCATGTGGCCAGGGTGTCTGTATTTCAGACATATCCTCTACACAGCTTCCAACCTTGATACACTGCAGGAATGTGTGCGGGCAAGTTCTTAGGATGGTTTTTTGAGTGGTGGATACTGATGTGAGTTAAGTATACACACTTGACCCCATATTTGTAGGCAGTGGACACAGTGTAGCAAATCTGAGGGGATGGGCCCAGTGAAGCTATGTAGATTGCTAGCATTGCTAGCACGGACACTCACCCCATTTCATCATTGGAAAAGTGGTTTATCTTCAGAGTACTTGACTCAGGGCCCGCACTTGTACTTTTACATGTCTCCGCTACCACATTGAGTCTCATGCGTCTACAACAACAACAATATGTGTAAGAATAGCCAATAGAATGACATGGCAGCCGGTTTTTGAGGGCTCTGAGCCAACCAGAACCCCACATCGTAGTATTGCTGGAATTGGTGACATCAACTTACCCAGGTGTGATACACAACTGCGCACATTTACCTCCGCCACCTACCATCCCTACGTCAAGGGCTCTGTGGTGGCAAACTAGTTCTTCATATACCTTGACTGATCCCTATTTCACATACTCCAACTTTGACATATGTGGAATGGTGAGACAATTTGCCTCCAGACTCCCTCCTGCCATGTGCTCTGTCTACAACCAGTGTCATATCACATGTAGGATGTAGTGCCCCAATGGGCTCCTCTCTGTCATGCCTACGCAACTATGACACAAGTGTGACACAGCAGTGCATGTATATTTGTCAGGCTACCTTGATGTACACATATGCCTTCTCACCTGCTTCCTATACAATGTCTCCACATCCACACACACTCGCACATGCTAAGCCAGTGCCTACAATGCACTGCACTATCAGAGGCCCCCAGGGCCACACACCAGCTTTAATTTGAAACACATGGTCCTTTGGTGTGCATCACTTGCATTCACTCCCACACCCAGGAGCTTATTGCAAGCCCAGTGTTCTCCAAGAATGTCACTTTTCTTGATGCTCTGGAGGCTCACAGTGCAGACCCATCTCTGGGAGGCCAGGCTTATCCACATGGACATAGAGTAAGGCAAGGCAGTGCTTTGCACTGCTTAGCGTTAAGCCATACCAATGAGGCCATTCAAAGCTTTGCAGGGTGGCTTAGTGTCACATCACAAATACGATTGAGAGGCCTGCACCATCAGCGTGTAATGTAAAGTGAGGGTGCAGCAGTACAAGCCTCTTGTAACTTAGGTCCCATGTTTTTTGCAGGGTGTGGTGAGAATTCTACTTCTGGTGACTCATGTTGTACATACGACTACAGGTGGTAGTTTACAGAGATGACCATAGACTGGTGCAGCACACACACATGGAAGTGAGAAATATTACAGAGCTGGAGTGAGCTGTGCAACATGTAAGTGGGTAGTGTGACTTACATTTCTAAGATGCTTAACAGTACATGGCCCACATACCTGCCCCCAGTACTCAGGTAGCTGCACTGCACAGCATTACCTTTTTACCCCTATTGCCCCATGTTGCGACTTGCCCTGTAGGTCTTGATGTTCCTCATGGGCTGATTTGTCTTGTCCAGAAAGTCCTGCCACCAACTCCTCTGGGAATACAGCTGCCAGCCCTCTCCTCCAGGGCATCCAGCTTGTCATGGAGCACTGGGTTCCCCCCTCTAGTCTCCATTGCTGCCTTCTGGTTGTTTGCCATTTTCTTCTTCATCCTGCACTTTATGTCACACCAGCGCTAATACAAGTTGGTCACTGTCCTCTTCACTTGTCCCACGCTGTTGACCTAGGCCAGTGTGAAATACTGAATGTATTCTTTCTTTGATAATGGCAAATTTGCGGTGACAAACAGCAGATGTTGGTGGTCTATCACCTCAGTGATCACAATCTCATTCTCCTCCTCACTGAAGTTGCACTCAGTCTTCCTCTTCTCCTGGGAGTCTACGTGGAAATCCTGGCTGGTTCTGGGGTTGTCGGGTTGCTATCCTGACAGCTGGTCTCTTCTCCCTGCTCCAGGGCTGCCTTCTATGAAGTGTGGTATTATTTTTAATTTTCATAGATTTTTTGCCTTTTTTTACGTTACATGCAGTCAAAAGTGGCGCTAAGGTGGTTTGCGTTGCGTTAAGTGATGCTAATCTGCCTTATGACACTTTTATGGCTGATGCGTCAGTTTTTACTGCGCCATAATGCCTTCCCCAGTGTCATTTTTTATCCACGTAGCTTGCAAATTACAACATGGTCCGCCATACCATAAATATGGCGCATCCATGCAGGGAAACACTGACGTAGCATTTTGTAAGTGATTTTGACTCATCGCTGACGCACCGCAGCAATGTGTCACTTCTTGTAAACAAGGCTCTTGGACTTTTGACTTTCATTGTACAAGTGGAGTATGGAGGCCCCACAAGACATGGATATTTATGTACAAAGGGTAACACCAAGGGGAAATGGAATTCAGGGCTATGTAATGCAGAAGGTGAGAGCTTGCTGCTGGCAGATAAAGTATGGAACGAGCCTTTGCCTGAGCTGAACCTGGAAAACCTATGGCACACATATCTGATCATGTTTATCCCAATGTAAAATTTGCTGTTGTAAGAAAGAAACTTTTTCACATTCCACAGGATATATTAAATGTCTAAAAAGTTGGTAAACATGGGTTAAGGAACAGATGTGTGTGATGCACAGTGTAAGAGCTCTAAATTCGATAACGTACAAGTGTTTGCCAACTGTTTTGGGGATCTTTTGGGATGTATATATATGTCCTAAACTTATCCATTCTGCTTCAAAATATAAAGAAAAACTGGATCTTGGATCATTTTGGGATAGCAGAAAGGACACCAATGTTGCAGCCAATGAGAAGAAGTTGTTCTTCTACATAATGCTTTTTGCTAAAAGAGAAATATGTAAAGCATAGATCTCCAGTGACACCCTTGCTCATTTATTGGCTCTAATTAAGAACGCATATACTCTAGACAGAGTGTGCAGAAAGGGGCACTGTCCTATGATAATACCTTCCTAAAGAGGATCTCAGGAGGTTTTGACACCCAACAAATTCAAGCAAAAGATGATAAATATATGAGGGATTGAGTTACAGTATCAGCATTGATGCTATGATATAGGATGGTACCACAGAAATATATGGAGGTGATATTTAGGATATAAAGAGGAGAGGACAGGAGTGGTCGTCCTCGAATCTGGGGAACTGGGTTTGCGACTGGGCAATGACTCTGAACATCCTGTGATTCTGGGGAAATCACTTAATCTCCCCGTGTCTAAAAAAAACAAATGTGTCCTCATGTTACACGACTGGAGCTATGTAAAGCACTCTAATACCCGATTTGTGTCAAGTTTGCGCTATATAAAACTCCATAAAATAAAATCTATATATATATTATAGTACCAAAAACTGACTCTCAGCCACCCTGTCTACTCATTAGACCTATTCCCTCAGGACAAAATTGGGCAAAGATGTCAACACTGTACCTATTTAAATGAATATACCTGCTAGGCCACAGAAGAAAGAGGTCACAGTTTTGATGTGACCTGTGACTGACCATTCACACTGGTCATAGTCGGGAACCCACACTTATAACCATATAGGTTTTACTTGTGCCCTTTCATTTAAGGCAACATTACAATGTACGGGAGCTTCTTATGAGGCTGCTAATAGCAGGTGCTGTTCCCATCAGTATCACAAAATGTATAAGTTCACTGAGAGACTTCAGCTGCCTAAAACACTTGAAATCTCCAGGAGAAACAGTGGGGGAAATATGTGGGTATCAATACAGAATCACTAATTACCCCATGACACAATATTTTAAAAAAGAGTATTTCTGCTTACCAATGCTCCCAAATTCTGTAACTGCGGGGTGCGGGAATATCAGGCTAATGCCCAAGTCAATTGGAATTCTACCTCAGGCTCTGTCTAACCTTGCCTCAACTTTGGCAGTTTGCAAAGCAGCAAGGAAGTTCTCATAAAAATTGGAAGAAGAAACAACACAGTAGCAGATCTACATATGCATACTTACCTTTCTGAATCAGGTCCTTATTATGAACAACACTGTGGAAATGGCAAATAACACAAGGGTTTTATTTTTTTTATTTTAAATGATTCAGGGGCATATTCACAAGGAGCTATTGCCAAATTAACGGCACTTCATCGCAGCCAAAGTCGTGATAAATTTACCACCCCATTCACAAGCAGGTGCTAACAGCCCACAGCACCAGTTTTCACACAATAGCAGCCGCAAAAAACATCACCACAAATGACCCTCGCAACTATCGCTAATGAGGTGCAGAGTAGGTGTTCCTGTGCACAAAGCTGCATCAACACCAAACCTCAGCCTTCACAATGACCAGACAGACCGGCGATAAGAACACAAAACACACAGTAAGGTGCATTAGCAGCATGAAATTTACACCTGCTCTGACATGGTGTAAAGTCGGACGTCAGCCTGCACCACAGTAGGGAGCCCAGCCCAGGGCATCATCGGAAGGGCAACAGATGCCATGGAGCAACTGAACATGCAGCCCGGACACCCAAGAGGGCCACAACACCCACCCGGCACCTCCCCTCCGGACCACCACAAAGGCAGCGCAGACAAAGACAGTGCCCCCCTCCAGGAAACGAACCTTCCTCACAGGCACATCATCTGACAATGTCACTGTCCACTACAGGCTGAAAAGGACAACCATCCTATGCATCCTGGCCGTCCTTGCCCAACAGGCCAACGGCACCAACACAGCAGACAACCAACATCCCACCCTACACCAAGCTGCTGGCTGTGCTGCACCCGTTGGCCCCTGGTACACCCCGTCCAACACCTGCCAGAGTTGTCGGAGTTTCACAGCCAGCCACATCCAAGTCCCCCACACCTGTCCTGGACATCACCATCACGCCGGCACCCCATGCCCCGTATGGCCAACACAATGCACAGGAACCCATGGAGACCAAGCAAGGACCATACGCCATAGTCAGTTGCACGCACGTGTTGGGGGCAATCCACTGCACACATGTCCCACCTGTGCCCCATGGTGACACAGCACATAATCAGCGCAACAGGAAGCACACGTCACACATCAATGTGCAGGGAACATCAGCACACTGTGGGACCTACACCAATGTCGCCTCCAAATACACAGCCAGTATGCATGTTCACTTCACCCTCCAACAGTCCATCAGTAACCATCACTCCCAGAATGGGACCCAGAGAAATGCACAGCCCTTTGGCAAGTTCCCAATTAACACCCCACTCACCTCAACTCCACAACAATGCGATCCACAACTCTGGCAATGCACACGTCACAAGTTCACAAACAACATGCACAACAACATGCCCACCCAGCAGATACGATAGAACCACTCACAATGGTAACCTGGGAAAGCTGTGAACATGACCAATCAATGGCATGGCACCTCAGCCACACAATAGACGAATGTGGGGAGAGGAGACAACCAGGTATGTGTGAAGGATGCATTAGAACCATGATTGTGAAAGTACACAATGCTAAGAGTGGCAGTGAAGTGCTGGACAGACCTCAGTATGCAGAACACACCCATATCCACGGCGACATACACCTCTGGTGTATGGAGTGTAGTGGACAGTGGATGCAGCCATGTCACCCCAGGGTCCTTGCGGACATGTTGCCTGTTAGACCCCCGTAAGCATGATTAGAGTGGGATGGCCCTGCATACGCCAGGCCAGCATAGGGGTGTGAATAAGAAGCATGTAGCCCTAGGCGTGGTCCTCTTCCAGAAAGCCTAATGTCTCTGCCAGGGCGGCGCTTCCCACCCCACCATGAGGCCGACACCATCCTCATGAGCGGAGTTGCCTGAGATCCTGTGCACCTGCCATACCCCGGCTCGGTGGCCACTGACCCATCAGGCCCAAGCCTACGCAGCCAGGCCACACTGATCTGCATCCAACATTGGTGTGTGTCATGGAGGGCCCACCAAGTGCCTGTGCAAGCTCCAGGCCCATGGACCACAACTCGGCCTTTCAGACCACCGCTGTCCCCCCGAAGCTGGCCCACATTACCCCTTCCTCGTTGACATATTCTACCAGCGTCCTCTGTGGCACTGTGAGTCCCATATGTGATACTGTGTCCTGGCCCCTGAATGGCAGTGACCCCAAATCCGGGACAGTGGCCACAGCACCAGACTCCCTTTGATCCATGAGGCATAGCTCCATATGCGCATCTTGTGCCACGTGGTGGCACTAACCCTGTTCAACGCCATCTGGAGACACATGCGGCCACAAACTCTGTTCAACGCTATCCCGGCAACACATGCTGTCACAAACCCTGTTCAACGCCATCTGGTGATACCTGCTGCCACAAACCCTGTTCAACGCTATCCGCGACACATACTGCCACAAACCCTGTTCAACGCCATCCGGCAACATTTGGATGAGGGACCAGGACTACCCTGTGGGCCAGTAGATCTCACATCCAGCTACTAGTTGCGATTCACGAATGGCAGAGTCCACACCAGTGGTCGCACAGAGAGGAGGAAGATGCGGCCCAGTCCAGACGAAAGCCGGGTTACAGTCACGGAGGTAACCGAATACGTGGTGCCACTGAACCTGAACTACGCAGGCCAGTGGGACGACCAGCCTATGCCAGCGACACTCAGTGAATGGCCCGTGCTGACCGCTGCCTCTGGTCTACACTGCGGTCCAGTAGGTCACAGAGTCATGATTCAGCAATGGTGGAGTTCATATTAGTGTACCGGCATCATCGCAGACTGCACCCCCACTCAGCCCCGGTGCCACTAAGTCTGTTTCCCGACATTCATGGACACTCTCTGGTCGAACAGTGGTGGCGTCTGAGCCTATGGACTAGGGAGCAGTTTTCATCCTCATGTAGCTGATACAGAATTGAAGGTGGCAACGTAATTGTGGCATTCCACTTCTCCATTTGCTGAATCTGGATAAAATCAAACCTTTGGCGTCTTGCACCGGAGGACACCTTCCACTGTCCCCAGAAATACACTGAAACAATACACCTCAGACAGTGATAGTGACCTGCTCAAGTTGCATGGCCCATCTGACTGCGATGCAAGTCACCGTCCTGTGGCTGGGTGCCTGTGCCAGCAGCAGTACATCCTGGGCGACTTACTCAGTGCTGGTGCTATCTGGGACCCATTCTCCAGAGACATTGGCTGGCCCCTGAGGCATAGGCCTTGGGGTCATCAACGCCATTACTCTGTGTCCTTGCGTGTACGCAGCCTCTGGGCCCAAATGCATACCACCAGGGCTCACACACCAAAGCGAGTCCAGACCGGCCCGGATGACGCATCACCACAGGAGGCACATGCCACCACTGCAAAGACCACCTCCAACTGTCATCTGCCAGAGTTGAAGCCAGTGGCCTTGACAGACTTTGGACTTGCTCAGGCCTGTCGTGGATGCCATCATTGGCCTGATACCCTTCTCAGCACTCCAAGTGCCAGTGACTCAGTGCACCGCAGGCCATTTTCCGTTGCTGATTGTGTTTTGTGCTGGGGAGCGGTTGCGCAGGTATGTCACATCAAACAGCGTGGGGGCCCTGAGACACTGACGGGGAAGATGATGCAGGCTGACACACCCCAATCTCGAAGGGACACAATGTGAGACTTTTTCTTCACATGAATGCGCTCATCTCCAGTTTTTCGAGCCCAGTGCACTGCAACTCACTGACAATACTGTGTGCAATTTGGCTGTCCTCTGGGCTTTCTCTGGCTCACTCCTTGCTGCTCAGCAGTTGCCTCCATATTGCATGTGTTTTCTGTTTCCATTGCACTGGTGTCCAATATTCAAGTGGTTGCCAGCACCAGACATTCCGTGTGGAATGGCTTACACTAATCCCACATACATCCAGCACAGGCGTCACTGTACATGTTGCCCTGCCAATAAATGAGCCGGAAGCATGTGCCCGTAGCCACTTCAACATGATATCTGCGTGTGTCCCTGTGGTCTTGTAGTATGCATGTGGGCCCTGGGCCCTACGACATTACATTGTGCTATGTACATTGGATGCAGACATGTCACCGCAGACAGCGTGTTGGAGCTTGGACATGTAGCTTTGTCGTCACCCACTCAATTCATAAGGGGAGTGGCCAGGGTCGTCGTACACACAGCCAACATGGGTGTGTGACTGCTATTTGCGCGCCCCTGTCGTCGTTCTGTGCGGAGCCAGTTGTGTCCTCTGTTCTGCAGTGTCGGCTATGCAGGTTGTTCCATGTTGTCGTCAATGTGGGTGTGCTGTTCGTGTATGTGTGTGTGCTGCAGTGTGCCAAAGGGATCTGGGACATGATCCTGGGTGATTGTGGGTGAGCAGTATGCTACACCTTGTTGTGCATGTATGCTATTGTGTCTTTCTCCTCCGACCCCCGGCCCTGTTCATTGCACTCCCTGTTGATGTTGTGTCAGGTCCTCTCGAGCTGTGTCCGTACTCCCTACTCCTTGGACCATCTCCACACTGATGACTGTGTTCTGGGTTTCCTACAGCTCCTCCGGTGGCGCTGGACTGCCACCTCCTGTCGCTGTTGCTGCCTTCCTGTTGGCAGCGGGTTATTATTATTATTAATATATTTAAATGTATATGGCCCGACAGCTACCCGGAGGTTTCCCGGCACCTGCAGACCTAAGCAGAAGAGAGAAGAGGAACGAGTCAAAGCTCAGACATTGAAAAACCACGTTTTTATACGTTTCCGAAATTTGACATAATTATGTTCGAAACGCAATGAAAGTGGAAGTAAATTCCATAGAGATGGGGCCAAGTAGGCAAAAGACCGACCACCCACATGGGTAAGTTCGAACCTTGTGACCACAAACTTTGCCTGCTTGGATGATCTGAGAAGTCGAGAAGGAGTGTACGGGTGAACTAGGGCA
Source organism: Lissotriton vulgaris (assembly GCF_964263255.1). Classification (NCBI taxonomy): domain Eukaryota; kingdom Metazoa; phylum Chordata; class Amphibia; order Caudata; family Salamandridae; genus Lissotriton; species Lissotriton vulgaris. The sequence goes on along the minus strand of NC_141695.1, from coordinate 1,573,823,725 downwards.
TTAAGGTAATGAGGAGCAGGACCAGCATTAATTCTGTGCTTATAGCAAAGGGCTTTACATTTAGGCTGGTTTTCAATCCTTAGCCAGTGTAAATCCCTGAGAGGCCCTGTGATGGAAGCTGTTCAAGGTAGCTGACAAAGGAGCCTGGCCGCAGAGTTTTGGACCACTTGCAGCCTCCTGAGTACATCCTTGTTGGCATCTAGATACAAAACATTACTGTAGTCCAATCTGGATACGATTAGGGCTTGGACCACGTTTTTTGAGTCATTAGTGGCAGAATCCATGGGATTTTTTTAAGCCACTTTAAAACTACAAAACAAATTGAGCCAACCTTGACCACTTGTTGACGCATGGACAATTGTTTGTCTATAATAATGCCAAGGTTGCGGACAGATTGCGAGGGTCGGGGAGCGGCGCCCATTTGCAGAGGTCAATGCTGTGGGCCCCAAAGAGCTTTGTTTCCACCAAAAATTATAAGTTCTGTTTTTCCTCCATTCAGCTTCAATTTATTACTGTGCATCCATTCAGTGATTTCTTGTAGGCCTGCTTGGAGAGAGGAAACCTTAGAAGAGTCTTTCGTAGATAAGGAAAAAATAAGCTGGGTGTCGTCAGCATAAGAATATATAGTTAGACCAGCCTCTTCTGTCAAGGATGCTAGAGGACTGATGTAAATATTGAAGAGCAAAGGGCTTAAGGAAGAGCCCTGGGGCACTAGATAGGGAGAGGCATGGGATCTGGAGCTGGCTGTTGGGGAAAAAACCTTGAACGTTCGGTTGGTAAGGAAGCTCGCCAGCCAATTCAGAGCGGTGCTGACAATGCCTTTAGAATGTAGAACTTGGAGAAGGGTCACATGGGATACAGTGTTAAAAGCGGCACTCAAATCTAATACTATGAGTGCAACTGTGTCCCCCTTATCAAGTCGTTGCCTGATAGTTTTGGTGACTCCTAGCAGCGTCGATTCGGTGGAGAATCCTGATCTGAAACCAGATTGGGATGGATGCAGAATGTTTTCAGAGTCCACAAATTGAGTCAATTGGAGGTTAATGTGTTTTTGTAGAACTTTGGAGAGTGCGGGGAGCAATGAAATAGGGCGGAAGTTTCAAAGAACCACCGGATCAGCGTTAGGTTTCTTTAGCAAAGGGAGAATCAGCATTTTTCCAGGCAGCTGGCACTACTGCTTCAAAAAGTGAGGCATTGAGGAGGTCCAAGATAAATTCTAGAATATGAGGTCCAATTTATTAGAACAGAAATAGGAAAAGGATCCTTAGGGGAGCCTCGTTTGATACTAGTTAATGCGTCATTAAAAGACACGATATCAAGGGGTAACCACCTAAATTAACGCCTTTGTCCAGTAGATCTGGGAAAGAGGTGGGATCTGATAGTAGATTGTTGGACTTAGGAGGTTGATCGCCCTTATTATCAAATTCAGACTCAATTTTTTCAATGTTATCAGTAAAAAATGACGTTAGATTTTCACAGTGGGTTTCGGTTAGCTCTGGAGGCTCAGGTTGGTGCGCAGCATCTGACGGTTCTTGCACCACCTTGAAGAGGGTTTTAGGGCTGTTTTGAGACAGCAAGATGTTATTATTTATGAATCCAGAGCGCGCAGCTTTACAAAGTGCCTGGTATCCTTTGATGGCCTGTTTGAAAACCTGTTTTGCAGCCGGGATATAGTCTTTCCTCCAATGTCTCTCCAGCGCTTTGCACTTAGATTTTTCAGATTTAAGCTTATCGGAGAACCATGGGGCAGGAGAGCGATGACTATTTGTTTTATTCCTAGACAGAGGAAGACATATGTCAATGGATGAAGTTAGCCAGCCATGAATAGCTTCAGCATCTGCGGTGCCAACTCTATCTGTGGCCGGCTTAGAGTTCAGAAGGTGAAGATTGAGATCATCCATGTTAAGTTTTTCCCGTTTCTGGAACCAGATTTACCATTGGTAGAGGATGAAGGCTTGCGTCCCTTTACCTGTTTAAGCTGAAAGTCTACTAAAAAGTGATCAGTCCTTAGCAAGGGAAGAGCTGACTGACATACAATATTTGCTAGAGTAGAAAAGACAGGGTCAAGCTGGTGACCTGCCTTATGGGTGGGGCCAGAATTACATAGGATAATGTTTAAAGCAGCTAGGTCTGCAATTAGAGTGAAGCTGGTGGAGCAGTTAGGATCATTAAGGTGCAGGCTCAGATCTACTATAATCGAGAAGTTGGTTGTTTCTAGTATAAGGGGAGCAATTAAGTCTGGAAGTGCAGCTGCCCAGGTTCCAGCCGGACCTGGGGGGCAATAAATCAGCACCCCCGAGAAGGTGAATTGCGACGTGAGGTAAAGTTTAAAAAGTCCGGCTTCACTGTCATTAATAGAAAGCCCTTCCCATTACATGTGAAACTCTTTTTAAAAATTATTCCTAGGCCCCCTCCCGTTTTATTCACAGGGACCAGCCTAAGGATAGTGTAGTTAGGGGGTATAGCAGTAGCTATGTAAGGTCCAGAACTGGCATCAGGCTGGGAGTTCATAAGTAGTTAAAAAATATCATGTTTAGGAAGGGACCTTCAATTAATACTGAAAAACGAAAATTCTTTAGTGGATGTTTCCTTTTTATTAACCGAGTAGGAGGTAGGAATCTTTGGGGCCAATAAGGGGGGTAAGTGATTGTGGGGTGCTAAGGAAAAAGAAAAGCCACAACTGCGGCAAGTAGAGGAGTGATTGTCAGGGGTCAGGATTACACAATTATGTTGCCGCTTAGGGCGGAGAGCAAAAAAGTCTTTTTGAGAGTATAAGCAATGAACTATAGGAAATTGCACAGGGGTTGTGGCCCTTGGCCCTGGTCGGTGCCTGGTTTAGGTTGTCACGTCATGCCGTCGCCTATTGGTCTCCTGGATTGGCCTCCTCGGCACTCCAACTGCAATCCAGGTGGTCTGCTGATGGGTCAGTTGATGGTAGTGTTCTGTCACCTCCGTGATGCTGGTCTTGTTTTCCTTCGGTCTGCACCCCATCTTCCTCTCTCTCTTCTCCTTGGCCTTCCCTGACCCCGTTGTTCCTTGCTGGTAGTCTGTGGGGGTTGTGGGGTTCGAGTTGGCCTCTGCGCTGGGTCAGGGAGCATCCAAGTTGCTACGTGCTTTGGCTTGTTACTGGTGTATTTTTACTGTGGTTTTTATGGTGCATTGTCCCTCCAGACGTGTGTGATTTGCAGACCTGCCAATTTTCGCAACTTTTTGTACTGCGTTTGGCCTCATCGCATGTTTTTTAGCGTTCGTGTATCACATTTTAGCCATGTGGCATTGATTTTCATGCGGACATTTGCAGCGTTATCTGGTGTCTATTCCATGCTACCTTCTTGTTGTGAATTCCACGTTGCCATGGAGTTATTTTCCTGGGATACGCTGCGATGTTGAAAGTTGCGTGTCTCTACTCTTGCAATAGTTATCACACGTTCTTGTGAATATACCCCTAACTTATTTATGTATTCATGATTTGGAGCTCAAATGAAGTCCACATGAAAGAAATGCCACACATGCATGATAGATCAAGGATGCAATTCCATGAATACTAACATCATAAATCAAAAATACCATGAATAGTAACATCGTAAAAAAACACCATGGTTCAAGCAATTTTATGATCTAACGATATAAGATTTTGAAAATAAATTCAACACAGACTTTAGAACATTTCATTATGAGTAGTAAATAATGGCTGACTGACAAGGCTTTCGTTCAAGATTGATGTTTCATTTAAGGACGAAGAAGGTCTCCTTAAGGTGTAACATTGTAATAACAAAGTGCTCAGATAAATAACACCCTTTTTAATCATCCACCAGGGTACATTCAAATTCATTGTCTTTACATCAAAAATGCAATAGAGATTTAAAAAGCACTTTCGAAATTTAAAAACTCGTACACAAAACATTTTGTTAGGAGGATAAAATAACAGTTGTATAGCATCAGCTGTCATTCAAACTTGATATTTTACGAACAAGGGTCTCTTAAAGGTGCATTGCTATAATAACAAAGCAGGACAAGTAAATTAGCCGTGTTTCAAATCTTGGACACCATTATTGCAAAGTTTGCATATATTAGATGATTTATACCATTTGGAGGTAAAAACTTCTAAGGTAACATATTTAAGCTTGGTAATAACCAAAAAGGCCTGACACTGTGATCCATGTTCCATGTCAAATATTGTTTTTTTTTTTCAAAATACAAGGATTCTTAACCATCTCAACTTGATCTATTTTATCACAAACCTTGGTCTCCAGATGTAAATTTAAGTAAGAAGTGGTCAGGTGAGATGCGCTTTTAACTGGATTACAGACAGAGACGATACCTGACAGGGCTAAATTAAAAAAGCGGAAGTATATGAGAACTTCCTAAAAAAACGTGGGGGCATATTACCAAGGAATAACGATATTTATCGCAAAATGCGCTTTCCGCATTTGTTTTATCGCTTCCTATCGCTGGATATGTTAGCGGAGCAAACATGCTATTAGCAACGTTTTTCTCCATTGTGCTAAAATATCCAGCGAGAGCGGCGAAATGCGTGAATATCGCTGAGAATACAGCAATATTCATGCATTAGCGACGAAATGCTCTTAGCCATGTTATCCACCTCCCATTGGATACAATGGCTAAGAACTGGTCTGGGCAGGTTTTAGGATTTGGAGATATTTGCTCTTAGCGCGAATATTTCCATCGTTACGCCTGCCTTGCTAATAGGCGATAGCGATGTTAGCGACTGCTTTCAGTCACTAACTGGTTGGGTACGCCCACTTTGCATGTCATTAGCTCTAAACATCGCTGACATGCAAAGCGGTCCCCAAACCGCTCGCTATCGCATAAAAGCTGTCGCTAACATCAGTTAGCGACAGCTTGCTAATGGGGCAATAGAATTATCATTGCTTAGCGGCCGAAAACGGCCGCTAGAGCGGCGATAATTGCCTATTGCCCTGCTTGATAATATGCCCCATGGATTGTTCTTTCTTCATCGCAAAAATCTCTATAACTTATGATTGAGTTAGAATCACTTCTTAATATACAATGACCACAACTAACCACTCCCGCAAGACCTTGCACAAATGAGCTGTTTTACCCAAATTCGAGTCTTAAGGCCACAAGTGCTGCCGGAGTATTACATCTACACAATTTCCTCAAAATGTAGCTTTAGTTTGCAAAACCAAGTAATTGCTCTACATACAATAAAATAGCATTGATTCTGGTTTTAAATATAGTGTAAGTAAGTGGGAAAAATGCCTGGCCCAATTTCTCTGTAAATACACCCAATCCCTTAGCCTGGGTGTTAGCCTACAGATGCTGTTTGAAATATAATCTGAAACATTTAAAATGCTACACACAATTTCCCCTAAAAATGTATAAGAATTAAAAATCTCCAATTTGTTCCTGCCAAGGTACCAGGAGAAATTTAAGTAGTTATGCTGACCTTTGCCAAAGGATTCAAACTTTGTGGGGAAATGAAAAAATGCCAAGAAGTAAATTCAGTGAGAAAATGGGTCCCCTAATAATCAATAGAAATGTAAAAAGGTAATAATATATAGTGTGAATGATTCTGAGTACACTGTAGTACACTGAGATCTATGCACTCCTTCTTGCTAATCGACGAGTGGACCTAGTCCCATAGAAAGTGCAATTTGTGCTAGTCAACTTGCTGCACTGTGATGCATGAAAGGGAGAGGGCAGAATTGCACCATATTTAACATTATATGGTGCATTCCTGTCCTCTTCTTGTGCAGAGCACACAATGCGCTCCCTTTCACCTATTCAGACACCCATGAGCCTGATGCAAGGGTGCCTGCATTTTAGGCAGGGATGTTTTTGTGCAAGATGGAGCACATACATGCACCAAAAAAACAATATTTTGAGGCTTTTTCCTCTTTCTGCAGCACACTTAGAAAGAGGAAACAACAAGGAGAAAGAAAGGTAGTTCCCCTCATTGCACCTCTTTTGGAAAGGCATACAATACTGATGCATGTCCTGGTCTACCAGTGCTTATAAATATGGGAATGATCAGAATACATTGGTGGATGTGTGGGAACAACCATGCTCCACCCATGAAGTGCTTCCTCCACCCATTGTAACGCAAGGGAGCGACTTGCACTGCCTTGTGTTACTAAACATTTACCAAGCCACACAGGGTAGCCTTGATTGGGTTGGTAAATCTGAATCTTACGTTTTGTGCCACCCTGCATCCCCTTGCGTGTTACAAGGGCAATGCAAAACTGTACTAAATCTGGGCCTCAATTCCGATTACTGTGCAGACTTTCAGCAATTTTCTTTTTGAAAACATTGATGAGCCAAATTTGCTGACATTTACCTGGAGCATCATACAAAATAAATTCTGAGGCATGATAACTTTCGCAGGTAATTCGTAAGAAGACAATTCAAAATATGATGTATGTAATGCACCTGAAAAAAATCCTCCCCAGAATATCAACATATACCGAAGAGGTAAATAGCTCACACGTGAAGCTTATTTGTATTCAGGTTCTAAACAAAAACATTTCTTTAAGTCAGAGTTTAAACTGAAACCCGAGTTGTCGAGTTAGAGGACCTAGTCATAAGGTAAGGATAGGGCATCCGATCAATGTGACCAGAGATTGCCTTCAGGAAAAAAAAAATTATTTCTTGAGTCCCCTCACTCACCAGGGTTTACCCGCGGTGACATGCTTCATCATTGGGGCCATCCCAGTTCTCTATGAACTGGGGTGTGCTGTGACTTGTGGAAAATACATAGGAGCACTTTAAGCGGAAGACTATGTGTAGTGCAAAATGTGGTGGAGTGGGTTAAAGTCATTAAAAATACCTTGCTAGTGGGCTAAAATACTTTATTATCACTCCTAGGTTGGTATGTCTAAAAGGGGGTGATACATGGAAAAAACTACCTATAATGGGTTAGAAGTTCAGTGTTAGATCAACATGTTTCGGCCTACCCCTAGCTGTTTGTCAGGACCACACAGGGACCAGCCCTGTGTATGCCACTCCTAATAAACCTAAAAAGGGAAATAAAGAATTAAATCAAGAGATAAACGCTGCAACTTATAAAGCATGCCTGGTTATGCATACGATCACAATGTATCACGTATGTTTTTTTGCGAGCAAAATTGTGCTTCATGGACACGCGGGGGCGGGGTTTCCCTTAAAGTATTATTTCTGTATGAGAAGCCTCGCGTCTGGACACCTACTAGTCTCCCCGTCGGCCCGCATCAGTCAGAGCTCGCATGTAATAAAAAAAATAGTTGAAAGGCATTTAGAAAAAGATTACAAACTCCTTGTACTGTAGAAGTACTTAACGTATTTAGAAGATATGCATCAAATGCTAAACGTTTTTGCATCTCTATAAACATATTCATGATGCTTTTGCTGATTTATTCTTTATATAGAAATCAGTTGACATATATTCTTCCATAAAAAATATCAAGAAGTTTGTAGTTAGCCACATTAGAGGTGGATGGTGTTTTCTAGACTGCAAAATGTAAAGTAATTCTGGCAGGCAACATAGTACATAATGCTAGCAATAAAGTAGCTTGCTATTCAATGTCTCCCTTGTTAGACAAACATATTAAAAAAAACAATTTGGGTGGCCTTCAAAAAAGGCCACAAGGCCAAGGTCATGGCATTGTCTTTCCTCTGGGTAATTGCACCCTTCTCCATAGGTTAAATCACAGTCACGGTGTGAGTGAAGGGCTGAATGCAGGCATTTACTAAACTGTCACTTATAAGATAAAAACAAAGACACAACAGTGCCAGGGGGAATATTTCATGGAGCTGAAAAGCACCCGTTAAAGATTAATTTGTTGCTTGTCATCACATGCCCGCTAGTTCACATATTTATTTTGACTGACTGCCCGTGGACTCCAGCGCATGCATCTTTGCAGAAAAGGATTCCTATCAGTGTGGTGTAGATTGTAAGCAATAAGCGTGCATCGATTCTTCCCTTTAGAAAGAAGTGCTGCGGCTCCTGATAACAGATGGCGTGTACATTGAAGTGTCCTTCCCTTGATGTCTCTTTGAAAAACATCTTTTTTTTACCATGAAACAGGCATATTGAGCTCTTTTTCTCTAAACCCATCCAGGCGCTTCTGAAACATTTACATAGATTTATCCGCTCTCTCTAGGTGTCTATGGAGCTGTATTTACTTTGCTTTATAGCGTATTTTGTGGGTGGTCAGAAATGTGGCAATTAAAAAAGCTGCAGTCCTAGGACCGAACCACAAAACATTTTTACTGGGTCTATTGCATGTCCTTAGTTGTATTTAAGACAGTGATGGGTGCAAATACGCTTACCACCATATCATGAAAGACAAATTTGTTTTATGCTGCGTTTTGTTTTAGTGGTGATGGGTTGGTTGTTAATGCTTTTGTGTTTTTGTGATCCACTATTGCATTGTGGTAGGGTTGTATTGTACTGGGATGTAGATCTACTTAAGTGTCGATCTACTCATACACCTAGGTCATAACACCTGGGTCATCCCCATTTCTGAGTGGATATTTGCACCACCATATCCCCACCCATCAAATGAAGAGATGGAAGGGCATATCTACAAGGATTGCCTCTAAGCAGTTTTGAAGTTGCTTAGTGGCAATTTTTTTACTGCTGCCGATTGCCAAATCCTAACGCTATGTCTGTGACGTATTTACAAGACGCCGCTACATGGTGTAGGGATTAGCTAGCGGCTGGGAAAATTGGCGCTAACACTAGCGTCAAGGCCATAAAAAAATACTCGATAGCATCAAAAAAGTGCCCGCCGGCAAAAAAAATCACGTTAGTCAGCCCAAAGTCTCTTTTCATCCTCTAGAGGTCAAAAGAGCTTGTAAATACACCTATAAAGAAGAAAATATATAAAAACACAGGAATGCAGAATGGAGCAGCCAGAACCAAGTTCAGCACAGGTCAACAACACCCCCACCCCAAGCCCAAAACAGCCAGGATGACCAGGCAGAGTCCCAGGGGAATAGGAAATGCAGAATCAGGGCCTCATTTATGAAAGGTGGTGCATCTACGGGGAAAATCAGTGATACAGCACTTATCGTTGCACCATCCTTGCGAAACCATGGCGGCCGATGCCTGGAAGCACAGACAGTCCCCAGGGCCTGGAGGCTTCACTGGGCTTGCGTCTGAGTCCCGGAGTGGGAAGTGCTGGTGCTGTGGAGTTACTGCAGTCTGACGGTGGAGGCGGGCCACATCGGGCCCGAGTCTGTTGGCCGCAGCTGTATACATTGAGGCATCAGCGATCGCCCTTACCTGGTGGTGAAGTCTGGCAGGTCGCATGGAGACAGATTGCTGACCTGTGTGAAAAGACCGCCTGGTGCCCCTTGGAGCTGTGATTGGCAGATGCACTCATGCGCACCGATGTGGGGAGGTTTGCATTGCATAGCATGCGCCACCACTAAACTGGGGTGCACGGAAGAGCTTGCCGATGATGGGCAGCACCGCTCTGTATCACAGGCAGGAGGAGGTGGCGCTGCCTAGACACTGTGGATGGTGAAACCCCTGAGCTGCGCCAAACTTGTGTGGCAGGAGAGCCGAGACTTTGCACCTAAGATGGCCCTGTTGCATCATCTGCTTCAGAAGGTACCCCAGCAGACTCAGCAGCGACTGCTATACCCATGCTTGTGAAATCTGGCCTGACTGAGGCTCCTGCTGGCTGAGTCACAGTTTCGGAAAAAGCACAGCGGATTGAGCCCCGGGGTCGATGTCCAGGTGAGGAGAAGTTGGGACGGGGAGCAGAGGAGCCCTGGAGGTCGTGTTGGGCCCAGGCCTAGTGCTGTGGGTGGTGCACACCAGGCTATTAGCAATCCTTATGCTGCAGTGGACCCACATAGCTGAGGACACTGAACAAGACTGGTGGGGGACTCCACTAACTGGAGGGATCAAGTCACTGATATCAACTGTTGGTGGAGGCAGGTGGCAGGGGAATGTTGGCCAGTTAGGGCCCAGGCCCTTGAGCACACAGCTTGATCTGCCGTCACTAGCTGGGACACATGGAATCTAGTCGCCACTGTTAGAACCGGAGGAGGTGATTGGGTGGTGCTGCCTTTCTTCTCTTTTGGGTGTGCGGGGGATTTCCCTGGGTGCCACCCGAATGAATATTCCTGCATAGCATTCACCTGACTGGAGTAGAGGGACCGGCTGGCCACACTGCACTGCACCGCATGTCATACATAGTGCCTGGACTTCTTGTGCAATGATGGGCCACCTGCACACACTGTGGCTTCTACACCTGGATGCTCATCGTGTTGGTGGCCCAATCAGTTGGGGGTCACTGGCCCCCAGGGCAGGTGACAGTGGACACCCTGGAATCCAAACTAGACTCTGTACTTGTAGCTGTGGAGAAAATAGGTACCTCCCTCAACAAACGTGCACTTCCCTTGAGGGTTGCATCGACAAAATCACAGTCAACTTCACCCTGGAGTGCACAGATCATCACTAGCTGACTGACAAGGTACACAACATTGAGCAAGAACTGGGCAAAGTCCACCCTTTTACCTGGCCGGCAGACTTGGAAGTACAGCAGCTAATGGTACATTTGAAGTGACTAGAAAAAAGAGAGGAGGATGTGGAGGGCCGCTCCCGGCAGAACAATGTGCAGGTCGTGGATCTGCCCGAGCAACCAGAAGGAGCTGATGCAGTGGATTATACTGAGACATGGTTGTGTGACCTACTGCCAGCAGGTGCACTCTCTCCATTCTTTGTTGTGGAGCAGGCCCATAGAGTGCCGGCAAGCCGTTGGCCGCTGGGGACAGTCTTAGACCCTTTCTCTTCCGTCTCCTGCAGGAATCATGACACTGTCCTGAGGGAGGTACGCAAGCTGGGGGAGGTGAAAGTATAGAACGCGGCAGTACTTTTCTTCCCTGACTACGACAGGGGGGTGCAGAGGCAGAGGGGGTCATTTCTAGTGGTTAAGCAATGCCTCTGGGAGTTGGGCATCAAAACTCCCTCCTCTTACCAGCAAGGCTGCGAGTGGTATCAGATGGTAACACACAATTCTGTGATGCCGCTGAACAGGTCTGGACTTGGCTGGAAACTACTGGTTGCAGGGTGCTGTAGACAGGGAGTGAAAAGTCTGCACAAAAAGCTGTCATTCACGGAGCCAGGCATAGTGGGAGGTGTAGGATGAGCAGGCATCCCTCGCCACAACTACAAGCCACCCCCAAACTGGAGCAGGTTATACAAGAGAGGCAGAAGGCGCTGCATGAAGTTGTGACGATGAGCGATTGCACTCAGAGACAGGATCCTGGCACTTCCCCTAAATGCTCCCCCAGCGACGATGGCTCCACTGCGATATTGGCCATCGAGTGTGGAATCCGGCCAGCCCCCGGAAGTGACACTTAAGACAGCAGATTACCTAATTTAAGTTTGAATGGTTGTGCGTCTCTCCTTCTTCCACAATTCCAGATGGCTCTGGAGAGTCTCTAGCTTGCTGTGGTTCCTGGTCTCCAGCTTCCTGTTGCTGACATGCCGGTCTACCAAGATCTAAGGGTGGGCGGGCGGCTACGCTCCGTGCACGGAGTGTGCGTAGTGCCGGCTTCTACGCATTTTGCGTAGCAGGCGTAGAATCCGGCACTACGCACGCTCCGCAGACGGAGCGTAGCTGGCCGCCACCCGCCTCCCTCCCGCCCTCCCTAAATACTTTAAATTAGGAGTGTAAAAGAATTAAAAGGCACTTACCTTGCCCGCTGCTGCCCGCCGCGTCCCCGGGGCTCGCTATCTCCATTCTGCCGTCTTGTGTACTAATGCGCATGCGTGGGCGGCCGCGCATGCGCATTTCTCACGAAAAAATGCGCATGCGCGGCCGCCCGCGCATGCGCATTAGTACACAAGACGGCAGCAATGAAGATAGCGAGCCCCGGTGACACGGCGGGCAGTGGCGGGCAGCGGCGGGCAGCGGCGGGCAAGGTAAGTGCTTTTTAATTCTTTTACACTGCTAATTTAAAGTATTAAGGGAGGGCGGGAGGGAGGCCTGTGGTGCGTAGTGGGGCTACGCGGAGTGCGGAGGTGGGCGTAGTTTCTCGCCCACTTCACGTAGCTCCGCGAAGCCCCACTACGCCCACTACGCCCAGGGTTACCAAGATCACCACTTATAGGAGATCAGGTCCAGTAGTCACCCAAAGGGAACAGAGCAGTTGTTCAGGTGAGTGAAGCATGACAGGGGTGGTGGTCTCTTTGGTGCTCCTAGCTTCAATATCAGTAGGTCTAAAGCGTTGTTGACCGTACCAAGGATGAATTGTGGGAGGTCTTCTATTATCCAACTAATTTATGAGGCCCTAGCAGCACTTTTGCACCGCTGGAATGTCACTTTTTAGACGTTCCAGTGTCCCAGCATATTTACAAGGCCACGTAAAGCCAACATACATGGCTTTTCGTGGGCTTGTAAAATATGTGCCCCTTTCATGCATAAAACTGCTTGAAAGGGGCATTCGCTGGGTGTTGCTCTGCAGCATTCCCAGATTTATGAGAAACTGAAAACCTGAAAAATGTCAGAATGAAACACCACCACAAGGGCGGCGTTTGGGAGGCGCAGCAAAGATAAATGTTTTCATTTCTCCTCTTTTTTTCTTTTTTCTATGTGCGCAGCATTCTGCAGCACAAATAGAAAGAGGAAATTGGCTGGATTGATTGATTTTGTGCAGGAAGGTGTCCCTTCCTGCACAACATCAATCAGCTCCGCAACGCAATGCAGACAACCTTGCACCATGGTGCAGGGGGGACTGCGTTGGCGCATGGCAGCCCGTGTGCGCCAACATAGGGGAAAAAGACAGGAATGCCCCCTATCTGATTGATAGGGTGCATTTCTGCCCTTATGTTTTGTCACAGGACAGTGTAGCAAGATTTCTTGCAGTGCTGTCCTGCACCAACACCTCTTACATGAGCCCCCAAGGGTGTGTGTACCATTTTTAAGACCAGCTAATGTATGACATTAAAAAACTTGATCTAATGGGACTTAGTGGAAGTTTTCCTTTTTTAGGGACGTACAAGAAAGTCCTTGTAAATATCACATTCTATGTTATGCAGGAGTTTTTACACGGGAATGCCTAGTTTGCATCTTATTTTCGGTAAGTCACACTAACAGAAGTGCCGCTTTGAAAAAATTATGTTAACGCTGAAAAATTGCTGCTAACTGGACTTTGCGGCAACTTGCAAATATGGTGATAAAAAAAATCTGCTGTAACGTCATAAACTTGATGCTATGGCGACATTAAATCCTTGTAAATATGCCCCAGAGTCTTTGTACTAATGTGTTTACAAGTTCCTACAAGTACGTTTTCTCTGGTTTGGTAGATCTCTGTGCCTGGAGTGGAGACCTCCTCATTGAAATGTCTGGGACATTTAATAAAGTCTATTTATTAAAATGCACACATATATACAAAAGGTACCCAACCACAAGCAGTGCTCAGTACTAGTGTGAACCGCTGTCAGTGTCTGATATCAAACTAAGTTTCACCCTTAGCGATGAGAGACTGGCGTTCAGGAAGCAGATTGTGTTGTTCATTCAAATATGCTGTGGGGCAAACTTTTCGGCAATTGATTAAACCTATTACGTGATGAGTATGTACTGCAACACATGTGTGATTTCATCAGTGATGTCATCAGTGATGCCATTGAGTGTTGTAATATGTGATTTCATAAGCAGTGCATGGCAGTGATTAAGTTATAGTAAGCTTGCTGAACCATAGCTGGTAAATTTCAGTGTTTTGGGGTTTAAAGCATTATGTTGTGACTGATATTCTCATCAAAGAATTTAGGGGCATATTAACAAGCTGAAGTATTGCAGATTTCTCGGTACAATTCGCCGAGAAAGCGGCGATACTTCCAGCGCCCTATTAACAAGGGCATTGCAACGCCTGCCACAAGCCCACTTTGCATGTCAGCGAGAAACATCGCTAATGACATGCAAAGTGGGCATTCCCACGTCCAACCAGATGTAAAATGTGGTTGGAGGTGGGAACACCCTATCACCAAGGCAGGCGTTGGGAGGAAAAGACCTGCGATAAACTTGTTTATCGCAGGTCTCCCAACGCCTGCGCTGACCAGGCGTTAGGCATTGTTAACATGGGGGTGTGGATCATAAAGCTGAATCCACCCCCATATATTAACAAGGCACACATTAGCGTGTGAAAACAATGCTTGTTTTCACGCACTAATGTTCACTATCGCCGGCTATTGCAGGATTTACTATCGCCTGTGTGTTGCGTGTTGATAATAATGCGCTAACACGGCGAAAAAATCCGGCGATAGCCGGCAATAGTGTAATGTGCGATGTGCGTTTTTTAACACACATCTTGTTAATATGCCTCTTATTTTTTTGTGAGCTCCTAGGGTTTTATTAATATAAAGTAAGTAGTTATCACCATTCCTAACTATAATGACTCCACAACCATGCACCTTGGAAATATATATATCATTAAGGTATATATATGTGGAGTTATATAAAGTAAAACTTTACTTACCGGTAGAAACTTACCTTCACAATATTTTTGTCCTCAATATTCTTGACACAATATTTTGTCCCACGATATTTTTGGTTAATAGCAAGCTTAAATGTCAAAATATAATGGGGGTTATCAAGAGTTTTATTTTTTGTCCACTTTCGATGCTACAGTGGTACTCCCATGAGAGTCTCCGAACCAAAGAAAGATCCCAGTGGGTTTTACTTCCTGTTCTGGGTCCTGCTGAAGTACTGCAAGAGTGCTGACAAATCCCAAAAAGTTTAATTTAGTGTGAACGAGTGATTTTTAATTGTTTGAACCCGTTGCTTTTGTAAATGGGTCATAAGGATCACTTTAGTCATTTTTTGTAGAACGAAAAAAAAGCCTCATTTTGTAGTTTGGTGATCTCATGGTCGTCGCGCAGAAACTATCACATATACATGAAAGACATGTGATTAGTTGAAAATATTGTCTTGCTCCACTCATTGGATGTTCATACCCTTTCAGCCTCAATTGGGAACAGCACTTAGGTGTTACAACATCTATGTGCTAAGGCCCACCACTTCGTGGAGTATTTTGATTTTTTTAATTGTTCACTATGGTATCTGGAGAAAAGAGAGAGCTGGAGATGGAGGAAGAGAGCTCTCTGCTGCACACCAAGCAGGCCCTGGTGTCTAAATTCTTTACCTGAAGGTTGAAAAAACTTTCTATAAGGTTTGTGACGAATTATCTGGAAAAAGGAGTTCTCTAAGGGCAGCAATAAGAAGTATAGTCACTGGAACTCTAGCATGAGGAGAAACATGCGTTGTGTCCTCTTTGTTTGCCTAGGGCGTGCAGTGCACCAACAGGTTGAGGAACAGATGTCCACCTCTACATCTGGCCCTCTCAGTGCCCAGGGAAGTTCTGTAATCGTGCTCTGACCTTAATACTGTTTATTTTGCTTTTGGTTCCCTTACTTCCGGAATAAGTTGCATGCTTTTCGATATCTTGAGAGTTAGAGTTTATTTATTTATTTATTTTTTACATTTCTAGAGCGCTCTGTTACCCGGAGGTGTCCTGGCGCTAACAGATTAAAACTGGTGTGTGTGGGTAGGTGTTTTAATGGGTAAAGAGCCAGGTCTTCAGTGCCTTTCTAAAGGATAAGAGATCAGGCAATTGTCTGATGTAGAGGGGAAGCTTGTTCCAGGCTACTGCCGCTCCTAAGGATAAGCTCCTGCCTCCCCATCTTGCTCTCTTGACTCTAGGGACTGAAACCAATGCCTGCTGACCAGATCTGAGAGATCTTGCCGGTTTGTACCAGAAAAATAGTTCCTTCATGCATCTAGGGCCCAGATCATGAAGTGCTTTGAAGACCACACAGAGTGACTTAAAGGTAATTCGTTTCCGCACTGGCAACCAGTGAAGTTTTGCCAGGTCCTGTGCCACAGATGCGAACGTAGGTGTATCTGTTATCAGGCGTGCAGCAGCATTCTGTAATGTCTGTAGTTTATTTAGTATGCCGACTTAGGCGTTCAGCATAAGACTGTTACAGTAGTCTAGCCGAGATAGAACTAGACCGGTGACCACTGTTTTTCTATGCTCTTGCTCCAAAAATGGTAGCACTTTCCTAATTGTTTTAAGAACAAAATGGGTGGATGATACCAGGCCATTAATCTGAGGTTTAAAAGATAATAAGTCATCCACCAGAATGCCGAGATTTTTCACCTTAGTCACAGGGGCGGGCAGGGTTCCCATTTCTTCAGGCCACCATCTCGGGGACCAGAAGTTATCTTTGGAGCCAAAGAGTAGCACCTCTGTCTTCGAAGAATTTAATTTAAGACAGTTTTGAGCCATCCAAGCACCCACTTCTCGCATGCAGCCTTTGAACCTATCCGCAGTGCTGTCTATGTCCCCTGGCCTCAGAGACACCACTATCTGCGTGTCGTCCGCATAAGCTGTGAGGTTGAAGCCAAAGGTTCGAATTATCGGGGCTAGAGTGGAAACATAGACATTAAAAAGGGTAGGACTCAAGGAGGAGCCCTGGGCACTCCACAAGGAAGCGTAAAGGAGCATGATTCAAAGTCCCCCAGTGCCACCACCTGAGTCCTGCTGGAGAGGAAGGCCTGTAAGATCTTCAGCACCTTACCTTCACCCATGATTGGATGATGACAGCATCCAATAGAATGGGAAGAACTTGTCGATAATGTTAATGGACCATAACAGTGGTTCAATTATGAAGATACAACTCCCCTTGAAGATTGAGTAGTGGTACGACCCAATGGGACCTACAAAAAACAAATGTTTTTTATTGGTCTGACTGGATGTGGGGAACTCAGGTTTTTTTTTTTAATGGAGAGCGACTCCTTTTTTTGACTAAATATTGATGTTCATGAATGGTATGTATGAGGAGGCAATTCCACTAGATGATTGGATAGGCGTTTTTAACTAATTGGAATTGCAGAGAACAGGTGCCCTCTCTGGTCAGACACTATGCAGTGGTTTAACATGAAGATGCAATTCACTCTCATGATTGGCAAAGGGGGCAGACCAATGGGTTTCAGAGGAGCAGTTTTTTCTCTTTGGTCCGACCATTTTCATGGACCTAAACAGTAGTTTGTGAAGGGACAACTATTTCCCTCTTTTGATTGGACAGTGGTATGAACCAATGAGAATGATGCAATTTACATAAAATAGTTGTTCCTCTCTGGTCCAACCTCAATTATGGTTTTTGTGGAGAGATCTAAGCCCTTTTCCTGATTTGGTATTGGTATTGACCAATAGTGTTTATTGATAATAGTTTGTTTGTTCTGGTCTGGCCCTACTCACGGATCTTAGGAGTGGATTTTCAAATCCCATCTAGGATGGGATAGTGACAGATATGGGCTAGAGGAAGACTATACGGGATTGGTTCTTCCTCCTACAGTATTGCGCTATGGAGATTTTTTTGTGATATAGCGGATATCGTAAGCAAGGTATGGCCTGATTGGTCACTGTGAACTTCATTGGACTCTGATTGGTGAAATATCTCTATAAAGATCAGCTGCGACTCCTCCACTATGGCGGAAGAGCATTGACCTGCCTACTGAAAAAACTTGAAAAATGAAATGATAATAAAACCAATTTATTATTTTATTTTTCTTTCCCCGCTAAAACCAGCGAAGTCTGGGTGGGGTGGGTCATGATGACAACAGGGGAGGAATAGTGCAGCACTGTGAGTGTGCATGCCGGTTTAGCTGACCGGCCAAACCGGCATGCGCACTTTGGTTTCTCCATCCCAGCTGTGTTGCACAGCAGTGTTGGAGAAACTGCACAGACTCCCAGGCAGTATCTGAGTGGCAAACCGAGCAGCTCAGACCTAAGTTATGCTATTGAGAGCAGCGCCGGGATTGGGTGGGTAGCCTATGCTGGTGTACCAGGGACTGCTGGGACTCCATCACGAGTGAAGAAGTGGATTGAATTGTTGGCAGCATAAAAGGTACTTTTACAATTCTTATTATTTCCCTAAATCCCTGTACTGTATTCCACCCCCACTTGAGCTATGCAGTCGCTACCACAGATAAAGACTCAATGCCTTCTTGGAAGAATTATAGGAAGGTACGGGACGCTAGTAGTGCGTTGTGTTATCCAGCTGGGACTTACAGGTTAGTAGCTGAAGGTGGGGGGGATTTTTGCCTTTTACCTTGGTGTTTACTGCTAGTAATTTGGTCATTACTTTGACATCTCAATATAATAGTAGTTGTTTTCCAAACATGTTGTATACAAGACAGTAGAAAGTGATTTTGTAGATTGGTAATTTCCTAGATGAAAGTTCCATTGTTTAAGATGGAATGGTTAATGTTGGAAGGTAGAGTGTACTATGATCTTTCTTTACAACTAAGGGCCTGATTACTCTCTGGGATGGAAAGCCATCCGACAGCTAGTCAAAGGTTTTCCACCCGCCATCAATGGTTTCCATCCGACTGGCATACTACAATACTGGTGGTCAGAGGGAAACCCACGGGTGAATTCCACTCCACTTCAGACGGGCTCACAGAGCTCGTCGGGGCAGCAGGTGGAATGATAATCCCATACTGACAGCTGTGCCAGCTTTTGCTCCACCGTCAGGATTATGATGAGCTTTAAGCCTACCCTTTCATGGCAGTGCACCAGCCATGACAATGCAGGTGGAAAGGGGCTTTGGGGACCCTAGTAGGGCCCCCCCCGGGCATCAGGTATGGGGCCGGGAAGCACCTATAGTGCCCCTCAAAAACATCCCTGCACTGTGGTGCAGGGATGTTTGGAAACATCCATTTTACAATTGTAGCTTGTGCTGCAGCCCTTTTCTGCCTTGCACACAAGCTGTAATTGTAAAATGGATGTTTCTGACCACCTATAGGGTGCTTGTGATAGAGCGCGCAGGTCACCCGATCCTTATTTACCAAATATATACGCTACCAGGCCCATCAATAATTTTCCATAGATCAGGTAACCTTCACAGCGCTATCAATAATTCGGGGTTCTTTCTTTTATATATTTCATGTGTACCTGACTTACCAATCCCCGAGAACAGGTACCTATGACCACAATGGATCAGGAGCTATATTTAAGGCTCAGGCAGATAACATTAATACCCTATACATTTATTTTGTTCATAACCATGTAATAACCACAAACGCAAGAAGTTTTAAAAGCTTTATCTCAATTATTAAAAGTCTTCGTATGCCATAAGAATGAAATTTACACAGATCAAAACATCTATGACCAAGATTAGAAAAATAATATAACTATGAATTAACGTGAGGATCATCTAACATTCAAAATATAAAGGAGAAGGAAAAAGGGAACACGCTGATTTAATCTAACAGATTTGTATTATGTTACTAAAGGATAGGTAAGAACAAGGGAACATACTACTAAATGCTAATTGGAATATACTAAGGAATTTTGGGAAACAAGTGCTTCAGAATAAATTCAATTTCTATAGGAAGGGTAACAGTGGAACATCCTAAAATATGCAAACCATTCAGCGTTTAAGTAAGGGTACAGGAAAGATAAGGAACATGCTAGAAAAATACTTTCATAAGAGTTCAAATGTCAGAGATAAATCACAGGCAAGATTGCTTTATTAGGAAAAAATAGGAGTGAAAGAATTAGATGGACGAACACCCACATATAATTTATATTTACCTAGGACAGAATGAGGACTAACCCTGGCCACGGGTCAGTTAGGAAAGGCGGGAAAGGACCCTCAAGGACTTAGGATGCCAGTAGGCGAGCAGGTACAGCTCATGCACAGTCGGGACAGGATCACCCCAGGATTTGGATCAGGACTGGGCTCACGGAAGGGTACGACCAACACCTGCAGCTTCGGATGCAACGCCTGCTCTACGCCCTCTCTGCAAGGAATCTGCCAATAACCCCGATTGGGTTCTCGAATCTCCCAGCAAAGTGCTTTGCCAGCACTTAAAAGTTTCTCCACCCAGACTAAGTTTGTGGAAATTACGGACAGAGTGCTCCGCAGCTCTCTGTATCAATCACCTATAGAGTTTGTAGGGTCAGTGACAGGTCAGCTATTCGGACAAGTAGGACAATTTCTCTAGCTAAACCTCGGCCAGTTATACTGTTTTCGGGTCAGTAGACCACCCACAAATGTTGCAAGTGTAAGGATCCCCGATTTTGGATTGGACAAGACAGGTGGTTAGGTCATTGTCACCACCTAGAATTTGGTGTTCCCACAATTAATATTCAAATTCTTGAACCCACCCCTTACATTCCGGTTCCCATGGCATACGAATATGAAGACAATAGCGCACACAGTAAAATATCAATATTGTAAGAATTTCAGGTGTAGATTCGAGTCTTCTCGCTGGGTCGTAGGTTGGTTCCCAGGAGCATCTCAGCTTCGGCAGCCAGCTGGCTGAGTTCCACTGCTGCGAGACCCGCGTGTCCCCTATCACGTGATTGGTGACACATGGGCTTCCAAGATGGAGTTGCACCTCTCCTCCCAGGCCCCCGGAGAATGTTACATGAAAAGTAAGCGAAAACAATTTAGAAACACAGAAAAAATGAATACACTGTATACCATGATTGGCTTCACTGCACCCCTTACTTTATAATATCTATAGCATTAGGAGTTAAGCAGAAATAAACAGCTGAGCCTGAGCAGCGGTGGCAAGCAAAGAGCATGTTAGAAAAAAATGGCCATCTTAGCAGTACTGCGCATGAGCGACAAGTTCCCTCCAGAACTACGAGTGGGTCACATCACATGGGTAAGACCGACGCATGCGCAGACTGAAATCCCGCATAGCAGCGACCATCTTAGTTGCAAGCGTAGTTACGATTAATAACACATAAGCAAGCGTCTCTGGGACACCCGCGTGTAGTGTAGAAGTGCAAGATTAATAAACGAAACAAATTGATTACTATATTATTGTTATGCGAGGGTTTTGAATTCAAGCAAGTCACGTAACGTGCGAATCCTTGCTCCATCAATCCCCTCTTTGATGATATTTACTATCATCACTATTAATGGAACCAGATGCTAACTTTCTCTTTCACATCTCATTCATCTCGATTTCAACAAACTTGTTGTTGAACCTTTTTTCTGCATCCTTATCAGGATGGAAATTCTTGGCTCTTTTATATATCTGATTTTTCAGCTCTTCTAATTCAAGCTCATCAACATTCCTTTTCACTCCTCTCTTATTCACAGCATACTTCTTTCTGCATTTTTTGGCATTTGCAACAAATTATTATTATTAGCACAATTAAACTAATCCCTGCTATTGGCATCAGTATTTTACTCACAAGACTTTTACCTATGTTAGAAAACCAACTACCTACAGAGGAGAGACCATCAGTTAGTCTCTTCCAGGCACTGTCAACCTCCAGTGGTTTGAGTTCTTTTTCCAAATTAGTTATGTTTCTCACATATTTCTTAATTTCAATACTTTTATCAGGAATGTAAGTGCAACAATGTTGCGCTTTCAACATTCTACAGACTCCGCCCTCTTTTGCCAATAAGGTGTCAAGAGCAAGTCTATTTTGTAAAACCATTGATCGGATCGCAACCATTTCCGTATTGACCAGCAGGAAACCAGCAGCAGTGTCAGTAGATAACCGATCCAGTACTGTAGACAGTTTGCAAATTCGGTGTGTATTCAGAACCACTCCCACTCCAGGTATCAATGCACTAAATATATCACCTATAATTTTTCCTACACTTTCTCTTCTACTACATATTAAACCATTAGTATTTTCATTGCTTCCAGTGGCGTCATTCACATGGTATATTTTCGGGAAGACAATGCCAAATTAGCAGCTTCCATACCAGTGATCCGGCAATTTGAAATAAGCCTTGTTTCCACATATGTAATCAATTCCGGGAAACACAGGTTCTGACCCATTTTTGAAACCCCAACCTCCAATTACCTTATAATTATGTTCGCATTCACTGGAACCGATGAAGACATTGTTATAATAGCTAGTCTTTTCTCTGTGAAGACACAGTTTCCCTTTCTTTCGAAATCCAGTAACAGGGCAGGATTAGCTTCACCATTTGAGGTGCTTTCCATGTTTTCTGCCCAGTTAGGAGTTCTCTGTCTTTTATCATTCGCCTTTCTTTGGAAACTGTCCCTTCTTTTCTCTGCCATATTTAAGAACATCTTTTCTTGTTCATGCAATGAACAGGTCAAATTATCTCTATGTGCTTCACCTAAATCTATAATACCTACTGTCAGAAAATATTCTCCCATATAACGGGTCACATCGCTTTTGGTATGAACAATATTCAGGTTTTCCCGAATAGGAAGTTCTGAAAAAATTACGTCAGAGTTTGAATAGTAATACTGTAGGGTGCTCCTGTAAAATAAGCTTGCTAAAATACTACAGGAAATTCTGTAGGTCAGGGGTAGATGGTGATAGGTCACACCTTCAGCTACAGAAGTAGGTAGCTTCATACAGACATAACAGTCTTCTATCTCCATGGCTTCTACATAGTGTACTAAAAGGTTTGCAAATACATTTAAATGTGTTCTGTTTTTAATTCTGTGATAATGTAGTTCTCCCTCATCTGATGCATCTACGTCCGTTTTAGTCTGTTTAAGGCTGAATGTTTTCTCACGTCTTTCTACACTTCGTGGTGTCTCTTCTGTTTGCAGAACTTCTGAGTCCTTTGTCACTTGTTGAGTAGGGTACAGGTTAGAGTCTTTGCTTATCATGAAAGGTATTAAGACTGTTAGTCCTATCCATATTATCAATACTATTGCTACACTACATAGGCATATTTTACAGCATGCTTTACAGCAATTCTGTCTAGGTCTTCCATTCACATTTGAATCAGACATTGTGGCTTAAAAGAAGTTTTCCAACACCTCTTTGTAACTTTACACAGGTAGCTTACGCAGGTTAACTTTCAGGTTGGGTCTTCTTCTTCGGAACCCTGATCAGTAACCAATTCTTCGTCACTTTCGTCACTTATTTCGAGGTCTTCAAATTCTTCAAGCACTAAGTAAGTCCATTCGGGACCTCGATAATTTTCGTTTTGTCTTTTTATTCTGCTACTCCTTCTTTTAGGTTGGGCTCCAGCCCTCTCCTTTTCACTGGCAGCCTTTTTCCGGTCTTCTAGTTTTTCCTCTACAGTTTTTAATCTTAATTTCAGTCTTTTTATGTATCTGGGTTCGCTCTTCTTCCTTTTGAGTCTTTTAATTGGCACTGTGATCTGGCTTTCTTCACGTGCTCTTTTGTTTTCGTTCAGTTGTGGCACATTTGTTTCAACATTATCTTTGTCCCTTCCTGTCTGACTAGTTCCAGGTCTTTCTTCAGTTTCTTCCGCCTGGTTTCTAAGCTGGCCTGGTTCAGGTGTATGCTGACTTTGACTTTCGTTTGTCTCAAATTCGGTCTCCTGAACACGCTCGTCTATTTCTATCTGTTCCTGTTCATGCACTTCGAACCCTTGATTTTCTTCCGCATGAACTTCAGCCCTAATTTCTAACTATCCCTTTTTGGTTTCTGGAGTTTTTGGAGGAGTGTCGATAACTTGTTCTGTCCGTATCTGACCCCTTTCTTCATCAGGATTGATATGGATTTCGATGACCTGATTATTTCCGTCTATTCCTGTCTCGTCCTCACTATCCCACTCTCTATCTAAGTAAGAGTATTTTCTGGTTCTTATTGGATCAAGAATCAGATCGTCTGCTGGGATCCATTCGTCTTAACTGGTGCTCGGTTGTTCGTCATCAGCTAGTTCAGGACCATCGTCTGGTGACCCTTCAGCTGCACAACCTTCAGCCTCAGTTGCTTCTTCTTCTGTCACCCTCTTGGTATGGCTGGCATGGATCCACTTTGGCACGCCTGCACACTTCACTGCAGTTGTAGTGACAAGAATCACTTGTCTAGGCTTTCCCCACTTCGGTGCAAGGCAACTCTTCTGGTGTGTTTCTTTAACGCAACCCAATCGCCTGGTCTCAGATTATGGACTGGAGGTGTTGGCCTGGCGACGGCATCCTCCCCAATCTGGTGAGAGATAGAACGCACTTGGTCACCCAGCTGCTTGCAGTACTCTAGTTTCAAATCATCAGAAATACTTAGCAGTTTGTGTCCTGGTACCCATGCCTGCCGCATCACTCTTCCCATTAGTATCTCATGGGGACTCAGGCCTGTCTTTCGGTCTGGAATGCTTCTCAGTCCCATCAGGACAAGGGGTAAAGCGTCTATCCAATTCAATCCAGTAGAGTTACACATTTTTTCCAGCCATGACTTTATAGTGCCATTCACCCGTTCGACTACTCCAGAAGCCTCCGGTTGATATGCACAATGCAGTCTTTGGGTAATTTTGAATGCTTCATATAGCTGAGTTAATACGTCATTGGCAAAATGCCCACCTCTGTCCGATTCAATTGTGACTGGGAAACCGAACCTAGGTATCAGTTCCCTTAGTAACAACTTAGCAACAGTAATAGCATCATTTTTCTTGGCTGGGTAAGCCTCCACCCATCTTGAGAACAGGCAGACTATGACCAATATGTACTTATATCCTTTGCACATGGGTAATGAATAAAGTCAGCCTGTAGTCTGATAAAAGGACCCTCTGCCTTTCCAATCGTACTTGGTAACACTACTGTTTTCTTCCCAGGATTAAACTGCTGACAAGTTAAGCACCTCTGGCAGAGCGCCTCTGCAATGTTCCTGAACTTCGAATTGTACCACATTTGGTTGAAAACACGGACCTTTGCATCTCTCCCTATGTGTGAGTCTCCATGTATTAGTCTGGCCATGGAAGCAATCATACTGTCTGGCAACACAGGCATACCCTTATCACAGACAATGACACCATCTCTATCCCTCGGTTGACAACCATCTTTCTCCCATCTTTCTTTTTCTTCTTGTTCTGCAGCCTGTTGCAACCCTTTCAGTTCCTCCCAAGTTGATACATCCTCAAACACCATAAGTTGGCAGCTGTTTCCGACTCCCCCCAATTTGATGTTTAATGACATTCTATGTCTCGCACAATATTGGGCTACTTGGTCAGCATATCTGTTGCTGCTGTCACATTGCCGTTGCCAGATTTGTGAGCAGCACATTTGACCACTGCCAATTCTTTTGGTAACTGAATTGCTTCCAGTAGGTTCTGTACCACCTTTCCATTTCTGATAGGGGTACCTGAGGAAGTCATGAATTCTCTTTGCAGCCACAATTGGCCGAAGTCATGCACAACCCTGTAACCATACTGGCTGTCAGTGTATATGGTTACTCTTTTATTTTTTCCCATTTTTACAGGCTCTTGCCAATGCAACCAATTCGGCTACTTGTGCAGATTTTACTCCAATTAGGTAGGATGCTTCTATTGTCTTTTCTAGAGTGATCACAGCATAGGCAGCACTTAGACCTCCATCCTCATGTCTTAAGCATGACCCATCTACAAAATATTCAAGGTCTTCTATTGGCAATGCTGTTTCCTTGATGTCTGGGCATGGTTTAGTGCTAAATTCAGTCAGATCAATGCAGTTATGCTCGATCTCTCCCTCAACTTCTGCACCCTGTGTATTAGGTAACAAGGTAGCTGGATTCAGTATGTTACATCGGGCAATTGTTACATTTGCTGCACCCACCAGGATTCTTTCATACTTAGTCAGCCTACTAGGTGTGAGGTACTGGGTTTTCGTTCTGGTCAGTAAGATGACAACAGTGTGTGGGACATACACAGTTACCGGATGTCCCATGACAATGGACTCACTCTGTTCAAGACTCGTGCACGTTGCAGCTACTGCCTTCAGGCATCCAGGCAATCCAGCAGCCACTGGATCTAAGGTGGCAGAAAAATATGCTACCGGACGTCTGGTCAAACCATGGATTTGAGTCAGGACTGAAAGTGCACAATTGTCTCGTGTGTCACAAAACAAGGCAACATCTTTTGAATAGTCAGGCATTCCCAATGCAGGAGCTGAGCACAGACAATTTCGTAACGTTATCCAGGATGTCATGCTTTCATCATCCCACTCAACTGGATCCTTAGCTCCTTTCTTGGTCATTTTTATTAATGGTTTTGCTAGGACTGCAAATCCCACAATCCACTGTCTACAGCATGGGTACTCACAAACTTTCTCTCGGGGGCCAAATTTATAGTGTGGTTTGTGTCCGAGGGCCGCACCGGTGGGGGCGGGGTCAGTGGAGGAGGGGGCGGGGTTAGAGTAACAAAAAAGACTGTGACCATGAGGTCCCTGCAGCGGACGCCTTCATCCACTGAGCCACCAGACCCCGCATACGCACATCTCTCTTTCTCTCTCTGTCACCCTTCCTCCATCCCTCTCTCTCTCTCTCTCTGTCTCCCTCCCTCTATCTCTCCCTCCATCCCTCTCTCTCCCTCCCTCTATCTCCCTACATCCCTCTCTCCCTCCCTCTATCTATCTCTCCCACTGTCTCCCTCCATCCCTCTCTCTCCCTCTCTCTCTCGGTCTCACTCACTCTGTCTCACTCCCTCTCACTCTCCCTCACTCTGACTGTCTCACTCCCTCTCTCCTTCCGTCCCTCTCCCTCTCCTTCCGTCCCTCTCCCTCTCCTTCCCTCCCTCTCCCTTTCCTTCCCTCCCTCACCCTCTCCTTCCCTCCATCACCCTCTCCTTCCCTCCCTGTCCTGCCCTCCCCCTCCCTCTCCTTCTCTCTCCTTCCCTCCCTCTCCCTCACTCCCCTTCCCTCTCCCTCACTCCCCTTCCCTCTCCCTCACTCCCCTTCCCTCCTTTCCTCCCTCTCCCTCACTCCCCTTCCCTCTCCCTCACTCCCCTTCCCTCACCCTCTCTTACCCTCACTCCCCTTACCTCACCCTCACTTCCCTTCCCTCACTCCCCTTCCCTCACCCTCACCCCCTTCCCTCACCCCCTTCCCTTACCCCCTTCCCTCACTTCTCTTCCCTCACTCCCCTTCCCTCAGTCCCTCACTCCCCTTCCCTCAGTCCCTCACTCCCCTTCCCTCAGTCCCTCACTCCCCTTCCCTCAGTCCCTCACTCCCCTTCCCTCACTCCCCTTCCCTCACTCACCTTCCCTCACTCCCCTTCCCTCACTCCCTCCCTCACTCCCCTTCCCTCAGTCCCTCACTCCCCTTCCCTCAGTCCCTCACTCCCCTTCCCTCACTCCCCTTCCCTCACTCCCCTTCCCTCACTCACCTTCCCGCACTCACCTTCCCGCACTCACCTTCCCGCACTCACCTTCCCGCACTCCCCTTCCCTCACTCCCACCCTCACTCCCCTTCCCTCTCCCTCACTCCCCTTCCCTCACTCCCCTTCCTCTCCCTCACTCCCCTTCCCTCACTCCCCTTCCTCTCCCTCACTCCGCTTCCCTCATTCTGCAGAATGAGAGAACACATTGTTGCGTCTGCAAAAGGAACGAGACGCCCCTTTCACTCGTTGTTTTATGTTGTTTTCACTCGTTGTTTTATGTTTTTATGTTTTTGTTTGATATCATATGTGGCGCCAAGATGCTCCCTCCGGAGCGAAAGTAGCGCTTTACAAATGCCAATAAATATCAAATAAAAATAAAATATCAAACCGTTATCAGATCTGTCCAACAGCTCGTGACGGATTTCTTGTCAAACTGTAATGTCGCAACTGCTGTAAGCGACATTTAATGTCTGCCCAGTGCCCACATTACTTCTGAGATGTTATTTTGGCAGGGCCTGCGTGGACTGTGAGGTGATGGAAGGAGGGGAGGGAGGGGGGCACCGGGGAGTATAGGGTAGGCGCTGAGGCTCGCTCTCTGCACTGCTGACTTCCGTGTGATTAACTCTTTCTTCTTATGGGCAGGGGGAAGCTGCGGCCAAGAAACGGCATGTATGGATGTGAACAGAGAATTTATTGCAGGAGTTGTTGCCGAGCAAACGATTTGTTGAGAGACAGAGATGATGATCACCCATACTATATAGACAGGGCCTACACATTAGGTAGTGTGTTACAGGTCACACAGGCGTTTTTTGGCAGGGTGACTCAGGTATTCAGCCTTCCCAGGCTGAGAAATTGAGTACAGTTACATTGGGTGACATGGTGACCTGATAGCAAACACTACATAAAAACAAGTACTTGTTCCCAAAAATGAGTGCAGCTGGCCCCCACCGGCTCAAATTAAGTACTGCCAATTGCTGTGTCCCCCAGGCTTTCATGCTGTGTTCTCTCATAAACAACCTACCTCCATCCTCGGCCCTAACACGAAACTACAAAACGGCACCACACAAACTACCTCATTCACCTCTCGCTTCCACCACATGCATCACACACCCACTTACCAACTTATGTGTGCTCAACCCTGACACTGAAACCCCACCTCGTCCCTCAAGCTCACCCTTCCTCTCTCCTTCAGCCAGTTTCACATCCATTCACCTTTCACTTTCATCACATACACACCCTCGCCCACAACCACCAATCTACATGTGCCACACCCTCCCCACATCATACATCCACACCTGCTCTACCCTCATGCCCAACCCCCTCATCCCTCAAGCTTACCCTCACTCTTTCACTCTCCAAGCCTCACCCGCCGCTCACTTCCACCACATAGACACCCTCTCACTCTCTCAAGCACCCCTACGCATGCATGTTCCCCTCACACCCGCTCTCTTTCCCTTGCTCGGCCTTGCGCTCTCCCTCACAAACACCCCTCCCACTGCCATTCACCTGCACGCCCAAACCCCACCTAATAATCCCTCAAACTCCCTCTCCCTCGCTGCCTTGACTACGCGAACGAAGCCATGAGCAGAAGGGTTTTACAGCTTTCACGGGGCATCCTGTGGCAAAGTAAACAAACATTGTTTTTTTTAAATATTCGCTTTTAATTTTAAGATTTGGTTACGCAACTCACCTTCAGTCCATCAATGCCCCTGTGACCTTTTTCCCCCTTTAAACCTTTGCCGCCACGTCCTCCCTTTTCACCTCGGCCCCCTTTGAGTCTCACTCCGGTTACACACACGCTTTAAAAATGCTTTTTTGGAATCACGGGTACGATGTCACAGTCTGCTTGGTCCGCGGGCCGCCAGGGAAGGCTTGCCGGGCCGCCACCGGCCCGCGGGCCGTACTATGAGTACCCGTGGTCTACAGTATCCCACTACACCTAGAAACATTCTGACTTCTTTCTGAGTATGTGGCAATTCCATGTCTCGAATGATCCTAATTCTTTCTGAAGTAACTTTCCGGATACCTTTTTCTTTCTGGTGCCCCAGATATTTCACTGAATTTTCACAGAATTGTAACTTGTCTGTGATACTTTATGTCCTCCTTTGCCTAAGTGATTCAATAATGCAATGTTATCAGTAACACAGTTGTTACGACTTCTAGACGCCACCAAGAGATCGTCTATGTACTGGACCAAAACCGATTCTCCAGGTAAGACTAATGATTCAAGGCATCTTTTCAAAATCTGATTAAAAATAGAAGGACTCTCTGTGTACCCCTGAGGGACACTATTCCAGACATAGACATGACTGTCAAATTCAAATGAGAAAAGGAATTTGCTGTCTGGATGCAATGGGATGGAAAAGAATGCGTGACATAAGTCAATGACGGTAAACCATTCAGCATTCCATGGAATTTGGTACAAAATCACTGCAGGGTTTGGCACAATAGGACAACAAGGGACAACAATCGTGTTTACCTTGCGCGGGTCCTGCACTACCCTGCACTTCCCACTAGGCTTTTTGATCCCAATTATGGGTGAATTACAAGGACTGCTCATTACTTCCTGTATGATGTTGGCATCTAGCAATCTTTTTATTTCAATGGCAACTCCGGCTTTCACTTCTGCACTCATTTTATACTCCCTGGTATTCGGGTAAACTGCATTTGGTTTTATGGCTATTTGAATCGGGTCTACATTTGCCATTAGTCCTACATCTTTTCCAGTGAAATCCCACACCTCTGGTATCACGGTCTGTTGGAGCTCTTCAGGTAAATCTTGTATTGTTAATTTCTTAATTTCGGAGTCAGGCCTTAATAACATTAATTTGTACAGTCCATCTTCATCTGGGGTCTGAATTTCAACGCCTTTTGGTGTGCAAAAGATGGTACAGTTCATTTTGCACAACAAATCACGTCCCAATAAGTTTACAGGACTGGAATCATAGACGACAAATCTGTGCATCTCTTTAAAATTTCCTATGGAAATCTCCATTGGTTCAGTTACTGGGGTACTAATTATCTGGTTTGACACGCCCACTACTTGGATTGCTTCTCCTGAGAGGGGTAGGTTTGGAACATCTGCTGTTCTCACAGTAGAACGGGTAGCACCAGTGTCCAATAGAAAGGTGACACCATTTCCTTCAACCTTTCCTTCAATGCATGGCCCTGTCTGGTCTACCGGTAAGGAGGAGCCAAGTACGCACTCCTCGTCCTCCCCCCTCGGGCCCCGTCAGTAAGGTTCATCACAGAGGAATGTATCATTCAACAGGAATTGCGAGGTTGCTGCATTTCTATCCTCCCTTCCTTCCCATACCTCGACTGCCTCATTCTGCTGATTTTTGTCTTATAATTAGGCCTAGGTGCACGAGGCAACTGACTCTGTTTTACCTGTTGCTGGGTCTTTCGTGGCCCCTTTTTCTGCACTTGTGGATTTAAATCATTATTTGGGACATTACCAGTCTGTAAATTCGGACATTCGTCTCTCAATCAATCAATCAATCAATCATAGACATTTATAGAGCGCTCTACTTACCCGGAGGGTCTCAAGGTGCTAGGGGGGGGGGTGCTGCTACTACCCGAACAGCCAGGTCTTGAGCTTCTTCCTGAAGGCGAGGTGGTCTTGGGTCAGGCGCAGGTCGGTCGGGAGGGAGTTCCAGGTCTTGGCGACCAGGTGGGAGAAGGACCTTCCTCCTGTTGTTGTTCTTCGGATGCGGGGGACGGCGGCGAGGGCGTGACTGGCTGATTGGAGGTGTCGTTTGGGAGCGTAGAAGTTGATGCGGTTGTTGAGGTAGCTCGGGCCTTGATCGTGAAGAGCTTTGTGTGCCCTATCTGACCGCACCCGTGGCAGGGAAATTTTTTCATGGCCTCTTCACGACCCATTTTAACTCGAGGCTTCCCTCCTCCCCCAGCACCTGTGTTTGGGGTATTATTATTCAATTTACTTAACTGTTTTTCTTGTTGTTCCGCCAATTTTACCTGAGCCCACATGACCTTTTCCTTTAAGGCATTTCGCTTATTCTCCATCTCATCTTTGCAGTACTTGGCGTACTTTAGGACTTCATCTACGGGTTTACCCTGCCAACAGATTTTGTTATCTCTAATCCACTGGGAGATCTCAGGTCTCAATCCCAACACAAATCGATAAATGAAATGGGTCATATCCTTCATTTCAATATTATCGATTCCACTGTAGGTCTTGAACACCTGTAACAGTCGCTCATAATATGAATGAACAGTTTCATCACGATTTTGGGTAGTTCTATCTATGCGAGTCCAATCAGTTTCTTTGGCTGGCACTTTCCTTTCAAGTATTGTATTACCTTGTCATACTGCCTCATTACATTCGGAGAGGGAGCTCCTGTTCTTGAGTCTCTTTCATACTCCTCACTAGGCCAATCAACTGCTATTTTACATTCTGCCCATAAATCTACAGGAACTACAATGTCGAAGAACCCATCTAGGTCTTTCAGAAGGCATTTTTGAACTTTGACAAATCTCTCGACCTGCCTATACTACTCAACATGGTTTTTCTCTTAACTTTGGGAAATCATTGGTAAAGGACACAATATCCTGTCGGGACCATGGAACATGTACATATTTTCCTCCGGGCACTTCTCTCATGGGATACAAAGTTTCTGCTTGATCGACCTCTTTTAGGACATATTCAGAAGTCTTTGGTCTAGCCTTACTGTCTTCTTTTTTCTTTGCCTCTCTGGCTTTCCATTTATCTAAATCTCCCCATTTCTGTAACAGGTTCAGCAATTCTCTTATTTGTACCTTTTTCCCTGACACATTCATGCTTTCTAGGTCTTTGTCAGAAAATTCTTCTCTATAAGGTTTTTGTAATACCTTGGATCGACTAACATCTATTCCCATATCAGCTGCTGCGTCCATCAGTTTCTCATGGAACACTCTGGTGTTTCGGGTAAGGCTTTTGCATATGAACAACAACTCTTCTTCACTAAGAGTATTTAACCTGTCCAGTCCCACATTCCCATCCATCAGTTCTTCTGTTTCTATACTTAGCATGCAAATGTCTAATGGTTTTGGCTGGGGAGTTATCTTTTCTAATTCTCTAGTCCATCGATCTATTTCTTCCGGAGTCACTACTGTGGCACTTCGAGTACCTGAAGCTGTTTCTATCAGGACTTCCTTTACACTAAACTGCGTTCTTGTTCGAGGTACATTGTTCTCTGGTTCCCTTATGGGCAGATCCAACAGGGAGACCACAGATTCGCATTCACTTGCCTGATCATCAACTATGAGAGGCTCTTTTATGGGTGGTGCTACAGTTGGTGTAATAACTGGCGTTTTTGGACTAGCCTGTCTATCCCCATAGAGAGGAACAACTGGACCAATAGTCACTGGAATTGTCAGAGCTTCAGGATGAGGGTTTAACAGGGATATTTTCTGAATGAGTTCATTTCGCTGTTTAATTAAAGCTTC
Organism: Lissotriton vulgaris; assembly: GCF_964263255.1. Classification (NCBI taxonomy): domain Eukaryota; kingdom Metazoa; phylum Chordata; class Amphibia; order Caudata; family Salamandridae; genus Lissotriton; species Lissotriton vulgaris. The sequence goes on along the minus strand of NC_141695.1, from coordinate 1,573,791,235 downwards.
CTTTTCTTGTTCCTGTAAAACCTTTTCAATTGGTGTTTCATGTATTACTTGTGGAACTAAAGGAGGATACAGACTTGGGGCAGTTGGAATTGTCGTTCCTGGTCTTTCATCACCAAATGGCCTATAGTTTGGGAAGTTTGTATCAGGCCTACAAAATCCCTCTTTTCCCGCTGCATCTGTTTCACTGGCCCTTCTTCCTCTAGGGTGTCGGAAAAACGGGTTTTTCGAGCTCAGGGACCTAGATTCCTCAACATATGGTGGTGGATTTTTCATTAATAAATCCTCCAGGTATTCATCTTTTGAATCACCTGCAGACATTAGGTGTCGGGTTTTCTCTGTGCTTTTTCCTCCCTCGGGTACGTTTATCCCAAATACTGGAAATAGTCCTTCGACCATCATATTCTGTCTCCACTGTTTCATCTTTTTCTCTTTAGCATCTTTCTGCAATTTCGGGTACCATTTACTCACTCCCTTATCCATTCTGGGTCTGTCTCGCTCTAAAGCCTCAATATCCCATTCTTCTAAAGGCTCATATTGAGTCAATCTCCGTCTGGGATGTAAGTCATTCATTCGGGTCCTCAAATTAAACAAAATTCTACTGTTAAAGGTACCATCTAAGGGAAATGCTAGGATTCCGTCATCTTCCGTGTATTTTACCCAATTCTCCAGACATACAAGCCAATTCTTATACCGGGAGCTTGTTTCCTTCCCAGTGTAAGAATTGGCTTTTGTAGTTTGGTTTGCCCTGTTCCCATCATGCACTGGGACAGGAACAGACTAATTTGCATACAGCCAGGTTCTGAAACTGGGATGGTGCAGTGAGCTAAAAAACGGTGTTGGATCTAGCCCTGATCTCTTGACTGGGTGAGAGTTTTCTGCTTAATTCAGAGACTCTGTCCCTCACCACCCCTTGTTGTAAATATTTTTGTCCACCCTAAGCGTGGAAGGGTATACTCAGACATGAGTCCCTTGCTCATTGCACCATCAGGATTCAAGCAAACCGGGCCGAAGACGGCTGTAATGCCAGAAACCGGTCCCCGGGAGCTTGTTTCCTTCCCAGTGTAAGAATTGGCTTTTGTAGTTTGGTTTGCCCTGTTCCCATCATGCACTGGGACAGGAACAGACTAATTTGCATACAGCCAGGTTCTGAAACTGGGATGGTGCAGTGAGCAAAAAAACGGTGTTGGATCTAGCCCTGATCTCTTGACTGGGTGAGAGTTTTCTGCTTAATTCAGAGACTCTGTCCCTCACCACCCCTTGTTGTAAATATTTTTGTCCACCCTAAGCGTGGAAGGGTATACTCAGACATGAGTCCCTTGCTCATTGCACCATCAGGATTCAAGCAAACCGGGCCGAAGACGGCTGTAATGCCAGAAACCGGTCCCCGGGAGCTTGTTTCCTTCCCAGTGTAAGAATTGTTTTTTGTAGTTTGGTTTGCCCTGTTCCCATCATGCACTGGGACAGGAACAGACTAATTTGCATACAGCCAGGTTCTGAAACTAGGATGGTGCAGTGAGCTAAAAAACGGTGTTGGATCTAGCCCTGATCTCTTGACTGGGTGAGAGTTTTCTGCTTAATTCAGAGACTCTGTCCCTCACCACCCCTTGTTGTAAATATTTTTGACTCACAACCCGTCACCCTCTTACTAAGCACCAGGCACCATACTCTGGGAACTGGGAATGGGACTTCACACGCACTGGACACATTTAAGCTGCCACCACTGGATCCTACCACACTGGGGAATCCAGACACACACACTACACTCAGGGAACAACCACCCTCCTGAGCTAATCATTTCTCCTCACACTCCCTCTCTTCCATCTACCCACACAGGGACAGGATTTGGGATTGGACACTGGACCCAGCAAGGGATTCCTAATCTATGGGAACCTCCCCCTCTACTGGCGTCCCGCCCTGTCACTTTCTCTCATCTGCCACTAAACATAAAGCGCAGGAACACATTTGAAAATGACGCTCTTGAGGAAAAAAATCAAAAACAATAATCCCAAACATGTGACTATCTGAAAAAAATTGCAGAGTTTTGTAATGTAGCCAGTTGTCGCCATGGCACTGCGCAAACACAAGTCCAAATCCGCACCGCTGACCAACAATGTTAGAACTTGCTATTTCTGGTAGGCTAAGGCTGACGCCAAAGCCAGGCAGAAACCACCATTCTAGTCAGGGCAAGGAAGTCACACGCCAAGATAACCCCTGCTCACCCCCTTGGTAGCTTGGCACAAGCAGTAAGGCTAAACTCGGAGGCAATGTGTAAAGCATTTGTGCCAGCGCACAACAGCAACAACATACTAGGCACACCACAAAAGAGACTCCACACAAGGTTATTATAAAAATAACTTTTGTATTATAAAACCACATCAGATAAAATCACACAATATACATGGTGCCAACTGGCACGGGCAATATTCACAGGGATTATATACACAAGACAGGGCCACATGGGCGCCTGTCAGAATCAGATATAGCACTTCTAGATAAAATGTAGAATGTAAAATCACTTCTAGAATAAAGAATAAATGTAACATAAAATAATAATCAAAGATAACAACCAGTAACCACTGGTAACAGGAACCAGGACCTTACTAGGACCACCTGTACTAAAAAGGACAACCACCTAAGAATAAAATACATTTAGGGGTATACCAGAACACATTACCCATGATGCATGAACCACATTCAGAGGAGTAATAAAGAGAAACACATGATGCCTAAAACATTCAGAGGTGTTAAGAATAAAGCACATGATGCAATAAAATACATTCAGGGGTGCAGCGCAAGAAGACACATGATGACTAAACATTCAGCGGTGCAGCGCATGGAAAGGAAGACACATGATGCATAAACCTACACATTCAGGGGTGCCGGAACTTAAGTCAATAGCGCAAAAACACACAGTAGGCAATTACTATTAAAAACATAGGAATCACATTGCGCATAACTTACACAAGCCACCACCTGTGGCAGTCCCTAGGCCAACTGGCCTTGTGGGGCAAAGATGCCCTGAGTCCAAAGTCAGGGTGCGCTGCCATGCAGCGCCAGTCTCAAGTACAAAGCCTAAACGTGGCAGATGTCCACAAAGTGCTGGGCAGCGGAGGACAATCACGAAAGGCCTAAACGGTGCAGCTGCCCACTAATTGCTGGGCAGCTGGGAATCAAAATCTGTGGCAGGGCCTTCACTGACCCTAAGCAAAACTGCACCACTCTGAGCCACACAGGCTCTACAGCAAAACATGCCCCCAAAGCGTTGGAGCCCACTGGGCTCTGGAAACAAGTAGGTGGGGGGGCGCTGGAGCCATCTGGCTCAGGAATTCACTGTGCCCCCTAGAGCCCTCGTGGCTCTTAACTAAAATAGGCCCACGAGCCTCCGTGGCTCTGCAAACAAAATGCGGGCATCGTGGGAGCCTTCACGGACTCGTGGACAAAGGCGCCGTGAGCCTCGCAAGGCTCTAAGTAAATGAAACATGCCCCCTAGTCACGCTGGAGCGCTAGGGGCTCTAAATCATCACATAACGTTGGGGCGGCCCACTGCCATCCAGGGCCGCCCTGACTCTGCAGCACACAACCGGCACCGCCAACAACATCACGGAGCCCCCCCAGCCCTCTTAACTCACCGGGCTGTTCTCGGCGGGGGCTCCTCTTCGCCCGGTCTCCCTCCCTGGGACCGGGTCACTACACCAGCAGCGCCAGACTTCTTCTCTCTGCGGCAGTGGAAGGCACCGGTAATGTGCCTCGCGCCCCCTCCGCTACCGCTCCTCCAGGGCTCCCTCAGCAATGGGAGCCCTGCACCGGCGACACCAGCCGCCATCTCCCGGGCGCCTTCTTCCTGCGGCGTCCTCCTCACCTGGCAGCTTCTCTCCTTCTTTCCGCTGCGGGGGCAGGACTTCCGGCCGGCTGCGCTGGGATTGGCCGGCCGGCCAACCACTTCCGGGTCACCGCGGGCACCGCGGCGGCCCGTCTCTAGCTCAGGCAGGCGGGGGCTGAGTTTCCCGAGGAGTGGGCTCCCTCAAGGAAAATAAAATTACGGCCATGAGCGAGGTGGGCACTCGCGATCAAAATAATAATTAAAATGCAGGCAAAATTGCAGGGTAGGCACCTGCCAATCCCCACGCAAAATGCGTGGCGGTAAAATGCTCGCAAAAAGCGCTCTCCAGCGCTAGGGACCCAGAAAAGGTCCAGAGGTCACCACGAAGCGCTCCCTGCACCAAAGGCACAGAAAGTCCAGCAACCAAGTCCTCCAGGCGCTCTTTAGGCTATAATAAGCCTTGGCAAAAGCAAAGTCTCCAGCACACAGGACAGGGCTTCCAGGGCAAAGCAAAGTCCCAATAAACAACAAAGGTACCAGAGGGTCTCAGGTAAATGTGCCCATAAACATAAGAAAACCCAAACAAGAACTCCCCCCTACAAACGACAGTGTGGTGTACCACTCGATGATGGTGAGTGGTAGAAAAAGAGTGGTAGAAAAAGATGGGACTGGGGTGTGTAGTGCAACTACACACCCCAGTCCCATCCTTTTTCTACCACCTTTTTCTACCACTCACCATCATCGAGTGGTACACCACACTGTCGTTTCTCTACTCTAGTGAGGATACCCCCTACCACCGGGTTGACCTCCTAGGAGAGTACCAACAATCTCTGATGGGTGGTACGGATAAAATCCCAAATGATGAAGGGCGGATCCGAATGGTGACTGATGGGTATTTGTCCTCATCCACGGGGAGCTCTCTGTGATATAACCTGTTTGTAGGGGTGAGTTCTTGTTTGGGTTTTCTTATGTTTATGGGCACATTTACCTGAGACCCTCTGGTACCTTTGTTGTTTATTGGTTCTATTGGGGATAGTACCCAGAGCTTGGTCTTTAAACTCCCCTAGGTCCCCCCCCACCGTATTGTGTTTTCTGTTCAAAGCAAAGTCCCCCCATCGGCCCAGGCAAGCCAGAGGGGTCCCCCAGAAGTCCTCCAGGCATCCAGGGGCTGGGCAGCGCCCGCTCCTGGTAGATTCAAGTCAGAAACAAGAACATTTTGGAAGGGGGCACAGCCCATTCTTATACAGCCAAAAGTCTTTGAAGTCCTTTGAAGTCCTTTGAAGCAGGCAGTGTGAGAAGCAGCCAGAACTGGTTACAGGGAAGTCCCTTCAGTATCAGGGACAGAGGTGACAGTCGCCCAGCGGGAGGTGGAGCCAGCTTTGTAGTTAGGCAGGCACAGCCCTTCACTATCAGGTGCCATCTCCTCCCACTTCCCTGGCAGCAGATGCTGCCTTTCATCCATGGGCTGACTTCAGACAACCTCCTGGGCTCTCCAGCCCCTGTCATCCTCAAACCAGACAGTCAATCCACAAGCAGGCCCAGGCACTCTGGGCCAGGCTCACCAGCCAATCACACGCCAGCACCAACTTACACAAATATGCCAACTTCCAAAAGTAGTACTTCTAGACTAGACACAGTCATACCGCATATATCATTTTGCAGCATTCATTCTCATGAGTTCATACATACCAAACTCGCCCCTGCACTCCCCACACATCAGGAACTACCATGGGCATACATATTCCCCATTCATTCCTACGGGAGGGCAGGTCACTCACCACTCATTCACAGAGAGCTCAAGCACTTTACACTGTACCACAGTGAAAAAGTGCTCAGAGGCCTAAAATCACCAACACCAGGTTCCATAAACAGGCTAGGAAAAAGCAAAAAGTCTAGGGGTGAACCTGCCCAAAGGGCCGGGTCCAACAAGTAAGTTATTTATAGCTATAATGTACACCGTAACAGAGTTACTCAAAAGTCAAACATTCAAGCACGGCTAACTATTCCTCAAAGACACACACATACAGGTTGGATTTTGCACGAGAGCGAGTGATGGTTCAGTACATAAAATTTTATTCACAAGATATTTCAAAAAATTAAATGCTCTGTCAATAAATAAATGCATAAAAACCGAACCAGTGACTCCCAACTCGTGAGCTGTAAAGCCACGACAAGGCACCAACCGTTTTACAGGCCATTCACGTACCTTTCATACCTGTTACACACCAGACCATTGACACCATCCGGAAGGAAAAGCAACACATACTGGTTGGATTTGGCATGAGGATGAGTGATGATTCAGTACATACAATTTTATTTGCAAGTAATTTCACAAAAATGAAATACACTGCGTATAATTGAAAGTATGATAAACTGAACCACTGACTCACAGCTCGTGAGCTGTAAAGCCACCTCAAGGCACCAACCTCTTTACAGGCCATTCATACACCTTTCGTACGTGTGACACATACAAAACATTCACACCGCCAGCCGCTGACCCATCACATTACAACACTCACACCAACAGACAGCGCCATTCAAGGGCCCATCACTTTCACACGCCCATATATCTGCCACAGCAACTACACAAAATGATGGACTGCGTAGAGTGTCACTCAACTAGCAGTGTATGTAGTGACCAACAGAAAGTTAGTACTCACACACCGCCAGCCGAGCGCCAAACCACCGACACCACCATCCAAGCACCAGACCATGCACACCGCCAGCCAAACATCACTCAGCGCACACCGACAGCCAAGTACCACTCCACGCACACCGCCAGCCAAGAACCACTCCAAGCACACCGCAAGCCAAGCGCCACTCCACGCACACCGCCAGCCAAGCACCACTCCGTGCACAGACAGCCAAGTACCACTCCACACACACCATCCAGCCATGCGCAACTCCACACACACCGCCAGCTAAGCAGCACTCCGTGCACAGACAGCCAAGTTCCACTCCACGCACACCATCCAGCCAAGCGCCACTCCACACACACCGCCAGCCAAACACCACTCCACACACACCTCCAGCAAAGCACCACTCCACTCACACCGCAAGCCAAGCGCCACTCCACACACACCGCAAGCCAAGCACCACTCCACGCACACCGCAAGCCAAGCACCACTCCACGCACACCATCCAGCCAAGCGCCACTCCACACACAAAGCCAGCCAAGCACCACTCCGTGCACAGACAGCCAAGTACCACTCCACGCACACCACCAGCCAAGCGCCACTCCACGCACACCACCAGCCAAGCACCACTCCACGCACACCATCCAGCCAAGCGCCACTCCACACACACCTCCAGCAAAGCACCACTCCACTCACACCGCAAGCCAAGCGCCACTCCACACACACCGCAAGCCAAGCACCACTCCACGCACACCGCAAGCCAAGCACCACTCCACGCACACCATCCAGCCAAGCGCCACTCCACACACACCGCCAGCCAAGCACCACTCCGTGCACAGACAGCCAAGTACCACTCCACGCACACCACCAGCCAAGCGCCACTCCACGCACACCACCAGCCAAGCACCACTCCACGCACACCGCAAGCCAAGCACCACTCCACGCACACCTCCAGCAAAGCACCACTCCACTCACACCGCAAGCCAAGCGCCACTCCACACACACCGCAAGCCAAGCACCACTCCACGCACACCGCAAGCCAAGCACCACTCCACGCACACCATCCAGCCAAGCGCCACTCCACACACACCGCCAGCCAAGCACCACTCCGTGCACAGACAGCCAAGTACCACTCCACGCACACCACCAGCCAAGCGCCACTCCACGCACACCACCAGCCAAGCACCACTCCACGCACACCGCAAGCCAAGCACCACTCCACGCACACCACCACCCAAGCACCACTCCACGCACACCGCCAGCCAAGCACCACTCCGTGCACAGACAGCCAAGTACCACTCCACGCACACCACCAGCCAAGCGCCACTCCACGCACACCACCAGCCAAGCACCACTCCACGCACACCGCAAGCCAAGCACCACTCCACGCACACCACCACCCAAGCACCACTCCACGCACACCGCAAGCAAAGCGCCACTCCACGCACACCGCAAGCAAAGCACCACTCCGTGCACAGACAGCCAAGTACCACTCCACGCACACCACCAGCCAAGCGCCACTCCACGCACACCACCAGCCAAGCACCACTCCACGCACACCATCCAGCCAAGCGCCACTCCACACACACCTCCAGCAAAGCACCACTCCACTCACACCGCAAGCCAAGCGCCACTCCACACACACCGCAAGCCAAGCACCACTCCACGCACACCGCAAGCCAAGCACCACTCCACGCACACCATCCAGCCAAGCGCCACTCCACACACACCGCCAGCCAAGCACCACTCCGTGCACAGACAGCCAAGTACCACTCCACGCACACCACCAGCCAAGCGCCACTCCACGCACACCACCAGCCAAGCACCACTCCACGCACACCGCAAGCCAAGCACCACTCCACGCACACCTCCAGCAAAGCACCACTCCACTCACACCGCAAGCCAAGCGCCACTCCACACACACCGCAAGCCAAGCACCACTCCACGCACACCGCAAGCCAAGCACCACTCCACGCACACCATCCAGCCAAGCGCCACTCCACACACACCGCCAGCCAAGCACCACTCCGTGCACAGACAGCCAAGTACCACTCCACGCACACCACCAGCCAAGCGCCACTCCACGCACACCACCAGCCAAGCACCACTCCACGCACACCGCAAGCCAAGCACCACTCCACGCACACCACCACCCAAGCACCACTCCAAGCACACCGCCAGCCAAGCACCACTCCGTGCACAGACAGCCAAGTACCACTCCACGCACACCACCAGCCAAGCGCCACTCCACGCACACCACCAGCCAAGCACCACTCCACGCACACCGCAAGCCAAGCACCACTCCACGCACACCACCACCCAAGCACCACTCCACGCACACCACAAGCAAAGCACCACTCCACGCACACCGCAAGCAAAGCACCACTCCGTGCACAGACAGCCAAGTTCCACTCCACGCACACCATCCAGCCAAGCGCCACTCCACACACACCGCCAGCCAAACACCACTCCACACACACCACCAGCCAAGCACCACTCCATGCACAGACAGCCAAGTACCACTCCACGTACACGCACTCCACGCACACCATCCAGCCAAGCACCACTACAAACACCACTCCGATTTGCCCCAAGGGGGGGCAGAAATTCAAAAACATAATTACTTGCCACCAGGAAGAGACCCTTGCCCGAGGGGTCGCGTCCAAAACATATACATTGCCCCAAAACAGATCCCTGGTGCCAGTGGGGAAAACAACTAAAAAAACGGGCCGATTTGCCCCCGGGGGGAGGGGCAGAAAAACAAAAAGGTTATCACAGCCCACCTGGAAGCGACCCTTGCCCAAGGGGTCGCTTCCTAAAAGCTAATTTCAAAATCCCTGGTGCTAGTGGGCATTTTCTGCCCCCCCCCCCGGGGGGCAAAATGGCAAAAAAAACGGCCCTATTTGCCCCAAGGGGGGGACAGAAAATAAACAACAAAATCAAGGCCCCCTGGAAGCGACCCTTACCCAAGGGGTCGCTTCCCAAACAAACATTGCCCTAATAAAAAATCCCTGGTGCCAGTGGTTTATTTCTGCCCCCCCGGGGGCAAAACGGCCGAAATAACGGGCCGCTTTGCCCCCAGGGGGAGCAGAAAATCGAAAATAAAATGGCTGCCCACCTGGAAGCAACCCTTGCCCAAGGGGTCGCTTCCTAAAAGCTCATTTCAATATCCCTTGTGCTAGTGGGCATTTTCTGCCCCCCCGGGGGCAAAACAGCAAAAAAAACAGGCCAATTTGCCCCCAGGGGGGACAGAAAATGAACGACAAAATCAAGGCCCCCTGGAAGCGACCCTTACCCAAGGGGTCGCTTCCCAAAACAAACATTGCCCAAACCAAAAAATCCCTGGTGCCAGTGGTTTATTTCTGCCCCCCCTGGGGGCAAAACGACCGAAATAACGGGCCGATTTGCCCCCAGGGGGAGCAGAAAATCATAAAGAAAATGGCTGCCCACCTGGAAGCGACCCTTGCCCAAGGGGTCGCTTCCGAAAAGCTACATTTTCAATCCCTGGTGCTAGTGGGGGCATTTCCGCCGCACGATCGCGACGCTGTGCGCGATCGTGAGGCAGAAATGCCCTGCAAAGAGACATCAGGGGAAAGGAAAATCTCTTTCCTCTCCCCTGATGCCTCTTTGTGGCCCCAAACCCCTGCCGGAGTCCAGAAATTTTACCTTCTCCACCGGCGCTCAGGAAGCAAATGGCTTCCCGAGCGCAGGGAATCCCTGATGATGTCAGCGTGCGCTGTGCGCGCTAATGTCATCAGGGATTCCCATGGGGAGGGGCGGGGGGGCCAGCGGGAACTCTTCCGCTGCCATCCCCGTGCTACATTACAAAAACGCAGACCCTTGGGGAGAGCGCCAGCGCTTCCCCCGAGGGTGGGGCTCATGACGAGCTGGGCTCATCATCAGCACACGACCACTGTGCACCATGACGAGCCCAGCTCGTCATCAGCATCGAAAGGGTTAAGAGGCAGAGTGTTTCCAGAAGTGCATTCAGTTCAGAGTTACAAATCTGATAGAACACAGAAGAACATGTGTGTTGGTTAACACAAAGCACTCAAAATTTTTGTTCTTTCCCAAAATGACAACCTCTGTCCTGCAAACGGAACCCCTAAGAGCTTCTGCCATTATTTGCATCGTAATCCACAAACAGTAGAGTGCAAACTTGAAAACGGGGCTCGGCCCCCAGCCTCTGACCATCATTCCTTCTGAACCCAGCGCTGACGTTTTATAACAAGAGAGGCCTCCAGCACTCACCGGAGTGGCATGCTCCATCATCTGGGATCTCCTCTTGGCTGCAAACCTAGTACAGCCAAGGAGCTACAACTCCTTCACTGTGATGGAGGAGCTTGCGGATGTTTTATTGCCATCAAATAGCTAGAACTTCAAGGATCAATGGAGCATGACAAAGTATAAGTGAATGTTATTAAGGCAGTGTACAATGTGATTTAAAATTGGCTACCAGGAGACAAACGTTTTAATAAGTATCTCTTGGTGTCAAAAGTTGAAAACAGTGCAAGAGCGGTCTAATACAATTTGCGAGCGCGCTGGTTAGAATAGTGGTCTACATGTTTCAGACAATCATGATCTTTATGAGATTGTGGCCTTCCTCAGGACCTAGATGATACTACTACTGCAAAAAAACAAGTGTAAATATATTAGTGTAAGAGCCAAAACCAGTAAATTTAAAACTGGATAAAGGAAACGATACAACCTACATTCACATGTGTAAAACTTACTTAGAAGAACTACAGGGATGTTGTTGTTACCTGTAGAAAAAGAAAAACAAAAAATGACCATGTGTCATGATCCAAACAATATAGTATTCAAATGTACTGTCTGTACTTTAAAGAACATCCTCAATCAATGAGTCAATCTCTACAGTGCTAATGTGAACTCTAAAATTAAAATTAAACAATGTATTCTCCTGACCCGTATCAGTACGGGTGAAGTTCTCACCACTCCTGGTAACAACTTAGGGAGGGAGGCAATGCTCTGTAAAAAAGGGGAGAAAAGAAAGAAGGGGCCAGATGTATGTAATCCGATTTTACCGATTCTAAAATACCGAATTTTACCGATTCGGTATTTTAGAATCGGTAAATGGTATGTAGAAAAAAAATCGGTAAAAAATACCGAATCGGTAAAATACGGAATCGAAATTCGGAAATTACCAAATCGGTATTTACTGAATCGGTATTTACCAAATCGGTATTCCCCATTCATTCCTATGGGCCTTTTGGCCCATAGGAATGAATGGGAAATACCGAATCTGTAAATACCGAATCGGTAAAGACCGATTCGGTAATTTCCGAATCGGAAAGCAAACAAAAGTGAAACATAAGTAGGCAGCCAATCAGGTGCTACCACCCTCCCCCTCCCTACCAGGAGGTGGCTACACAGGCAGCTGCAACTAATTAGAAGCTTCTGGAAAGGCAGTTGGAGCTGAGCTGAGTCCATCAGCAGCAGAATAAGTTTTGAGCACTTTTAAAACTGCAAAATGGCAAGCAGCAAAGAAAAAGAGCAGACAGAGAGGAGGAGGAAACTCAAATTCAGCAGCATGGAGCTGAAGGTCCTTGTTGAGGAGGTGGTGAAGGCGCACCAAAAACTGTTTGGCAGGCAGTCCCTCACTGTGGCAGAATCTGCCAAAAGGAAACTGTGGCTGGACATACTGGACAAAGTTAATGCAGTTGGGGTGACTACCAGAGACGCAGAGGACCTGAAAAAGCGATTCTACGACCTCAGGAACTAAACTAAGAAAAGATTGGCTGAACACCACAAGCAGGCAACAAAAACTGGCGGAGGCAAGAACCCAGCACCCCCATCTTACTGACCTGGAGGAGATGGTGGCCTTAACCATTGAACCAGACACCGTCTGCGGACTGGGAGAAGTAGACAGCTCTGCCAGAGCTGCAAGCAGAAAAGGTAAGACACATGCACAGCATTCCCCTCCCTACCATCATCCATACCTGTACCCTTTGTGGCCAAGTGAACCCCAGTCCAGTACTGCTAGCACTATACAGGAGCAATGCATCATGGTACATGTAGTCAGGAAATGTAAGAACATGTCATACAGCACAGCAACCACCAAGTTAGGGAAATGATTGCACAGAGAATAAAGCTAAAGTGTGAAATATTAAATTGTAGTGACTGTGAGACAGTAGCGCTTAGCTAATGTATGCTCATATGTCCACAGGTGAGATGTCTCGCAGGCGTTTGCAGGAGATTGAAGGCACACCACTAGAGAGGGAGGAGAGTCAGGAGCCAGGTCCAACTACCCAGAACGTACCACAGGACACAGGTGCACCAAGTAGCCATCCTCCTGCACAAGACTCAGAAATGGCTCCAGAGTTGCAGGCGTCCCCTCTAAGATCTCAATCCCCTCTGTTGCTGTCATCCCCAGAAATGCCAGCATCACAGCATGACACAACACCTGCATCACAACCAAGCAGGAGGCATGCTGTGGCCCCACTTCTAGAAATGGAGTCAGCAGCAGCTGACATGGTGGGGGAAGAAACGCACAACTTGCCTGTGGATGATAGTCCTGGCACACTGCACTCCAGTGCACAGGTGAACCATACTGGTGGAAGACGCCGCAGAGTCCTAGAAAGGCATGCAGATGCAACTGTGGAGGGTCAAAGTGTGTTCTGTGGCCTGGAGGGGTCCATGGTGAGAATCCAGAGGATGCAGGGAAGAGCCATCCAGTCATGCCAACGCCAAATGAGGTCCCTGAACAATAACATAGGAGACATAGGAAAGGGCATCAGGGAGCTTGTAGAAGTGAACAAAGAGATGGCAGCAGGGATGCGCGAAATGAGCCAATCGGTGCAGTTGCTATGCACCAAACTAGACACTGATTTTGAGTCAAGGCGCAAGGAAAGGCAGAGTGTCCATGGCCAAAATAAAGCAATCAATCGCCTGGCACTGCCACAACCTTGCTATGCAGGAGAAGCAGTAACATGCAGGAGGCAATGTCCCAAAACAGCAATGAGGTCACTAGGGGCATGGGCAGGATGACTAGTGCTCTTGAGGCTCTGTTAAATGCTCAAACTGCACAAACAGCTGCTATGGATGTGCCTGTGAGTGAGGAGAGCACAAGCAGAAGCAGCATGGCAAGCTCCCTTGTCCCAGAGACAAGGAGGAGCAGCAGGCGCCATGCTGAGGCCACAGGCCAGCAAGAAAGTGAGCACAGTGAGCACCATACAAGTGGCCCTGGGAAGCAAGGACGAAAATGACTATGACAGTTCATGGTGAAATGAACCAGGAATGACATCATTTAAGTTAAAAAATGTTTGTTGCACATTTGTGCTTTAGAAACCTACGTCATGACACAATTAAACTACATTGGGTGCATACTCCACCTGTCTGTGTCTCTTTACTTACTTAAAAGAAGTTGCGTGTGATCTCTTCCTGTCTGTGTCTGCCATCAGTTGGTGTTGCAACTCCAGATGTGTGTGGTTCAGGCAGTGCTTGCTCGTCATCATGGTCCTCATATTCAGAGATATCCACTTCGGTGCCCTTCTTAACCGCAAGGTTGTGCAGCATTGCACAGGCTGCAATCATCTTGCAGCAGGTGATCGGTGTGTACTGGCAGGCCCCTCCACTCTTATGGAGGCAGCGAAACCTGCTCTTCCACATACCAAAGGTCCGCTCCACAATGTTTCGGGTTGTTTTGTGTGCCCTGTTGTATCTCCTCTGGCTTAGTGTTGTAGGGTTGAGGTAGGGTGTGAGGATGAAGGACCGGAGGGCATATGCACTGTCCTCTAATTGCAAGAAGAAAAAACATTACTCACATGCACACAGACATACATCTGCTATACGTATCACGGGAGTTTCACACAGTGTGTTACCTAGCAAGTATCCTTCGCCAAATTCCCTCGTGTCAGGCGTGTGTAGATCCCACTGTTTTGGAAGATGTGAGAGTCGTGGGTACTCCCGGGAAATTTTGCTACACTGTCAGTGATCATGTACTTGGAATCACAGATCACCTGTAGATTTATGGTGTGGGTGGACTTCCTGTTCCGATAAATGTACTCAGTGGCAGCAGGTGGGCATATTGGTATGTGGATACCATCAATACAGCCAATGATGTTTGGGAAATGCGCCATCTGATAAAAGTCTGTCTTTGTCCTGAGCAGTTCTGCATGCGTTGCAGGGAAGCTGATTTAGTAATGCATTCTCTGCAACATGGCGTCAAGGAATTTTTTTAAGAAACGGGACAGACAGCTCTGGCACACCCCACCTACCGCAGAAACCACACTCTGGTAACTCCCAGATGCAAGCAGGTGTAGGCTGCACAGCACCTGCACATGGGGAGGGATGGTCCAACAGTGGGTGGAGGCCCCTGATAAGGTCCAGGATAGTTTGGGAGGCCAGCCTGTACCTTTGTAGGATCTCAGGCTCAGTTAGCTGAAATAGAGTGATCCTCTGCCTGTACACCTGCTCCTCCCTCCTCCGGACCCTCTCTCCTTCTGCCTGTAGCCGTAGCCGCCTCGCAATGACATAGAATGCTGCCATTCTGGTGAAACTGGTGTATTTTGGGGGCTTTTTTATAGCCTGCACCTGGTTACCACCTGATTTCAATCCATGGTAAATACCGACTCTTAAATACCAACTTTCATGCAAATTCGTTATTTCAAAGGGTACCTAAATCTCGAAATTAATTTTTTCCATTTCTTAATTTCCGATTCAGTAAATTTACCGAATCGGTAAAGTTTCCGATTCTGAAACTTTACCGATTTGGTAAATTTACCAATTCGGTAAAGTTTCCGATTCGGAAACTTTACCGAATTGTAAAAATGACCGAATTAGTAAAGTTTCCGATTCGGTAACTTTACCGATTCGGTAAATTTACCGATTCGGATGTTTTTGGGTCCCCTACATCCCAAATGCCCAATACCGGTCGGTAACGGCCAAAAGTCGGTAATTTCGGCCATTACCGACAGGTATTGGGCCACCTACATCTGGCCCCCAAACTGTAGTTAGTGGTCCAAGTATTGGACCCACCACTAGTGCTTAAATCACTTCTCATTCAATCCTTTGGGTTCCCAAAGGACTTGACAAAATGGCATATTTAGTTGTTGATGCTGGTATCTGAACATGGCATAATAAAAAATGAATATTAATGAATAAAGAAGAGGAAAAAAGAATGCAATGCTGGAACTTCTTTTATCAACATCTACCACCGTAGAAACAGCATGGTAAACTCCTATCTGTCTCTACCAATTCATCTATGGCTTAACTGAGACTGCACTTGAATCAACGATCAACACACACTATGGACATTTTGGGACTGTTAGTGATGGATTTATGGCATTCTATGCTAGGGGGCACACTGTCTCAATATCAAAATGAGGTTTTTCGACTTTAGTGTGGCTGTGGACCTGCTACTCAGGCCCACAGCTCAGCTGTTCTCTCTCTTAATTGATGCCATGTACTTTAGGTACAAACCAGATTGGTTACTGGGTCACCCTTGTGAGCCCCTGTATAGCGTACCATAGAGACCCACTGCATAGGTGCACCCTAGGCCCACCAGGGAAAGCAGCATGTATTGTGCCATCCATGGTTTGCCTTCCAAACTGACACCACAGGTCTGTTCTTACAGCCTGACTAAGGTGGTGTAATCACCCCTTGCTTAGATATAGTATACCTATATCTATATACATATATAGACACATATACACCTATAAGCCGCTCCTCAGTCAGACCTCGACAATACTGGAGGTAGAGAGCTTGGTTTTATGTGAGAGGAGGCCCTAGCATGAGATGAGCCCCTATGCAGCTTTCCGAACCATCTCCTTACAGCTATTCTATGATATAGCCATACCATATACTCTTAAGTGCATTATAATCCTTGCAGTTAATGCTAACTTTGGTTTGGCTTTATCAAAACATGTTGTGTAAGGTGTCAAACACTTTGGAATACTACCCCCCCTCCCTGCCAGTCCTGTGTGGTGGGGGTAGCATCCCACCCTTCTAGAGGGAGGAGACATGTAGTTACTGGTTTACCCGGTTAAAGTTAAACAGAGCCTCAGAATCACAAAATGGATGCTGCTGCCACAGACACGAGTCTGCCCTCCTGCTGCTGGATGAAACTCCGGCAGGGGAGGCCTGGGCAATAGGTTTCCTATCACCTCCCCAGACAGGCTCTTAGTGTATTGTGGCAGGGAGGGCTACATTCAGTGAATGCTTTCCAGACACTGCCTGGGGCACACAAGGTGCTCCATGCATTTCCCATTTCAAACCGGTTGCTGGGGCACTCAGCCCGAGCTCTGGCGTGAAACTAGACAAAGGGGAAGGGGTGTAACCACCCCCACCCCAGGTCCACCCACAGGAGGGACCTTAGAGTTATTTAACCCCTAAACTTGCTATAAGTATAGAACCCCAGTCCCTAGGACTTTAGATTAGCCTGGACAAAACTCTGCAACATATATTCTGGGCCTTCGACATTCCATATTGACTGGAAGATGGAAGAAATCTCCCTTGTGGTCAGGGAGTGACCACCCTGTTCAAACAGGCACCAACAGCATCTTTCTGCCATAGTCAAGTCCACAAATGAACCAAGAGTTGATAATGCTAGAGCCACAACTATACGTCAGAAAATCTGCGTGATAATAATGAAGACCCGCAGCCAAAGCTGCTCAAGAATATAAAAAATGCACCAAAGACTGCGCACACTCTTCTGAATCCTGTTGGACAGTGTGCTGAATGTACTCCCACAGGTAAGCCTGGCCACTTGGGAGACCGATTATTTCGGGATTAGGATCGCTATTGGAACCATTATCCACTTTTGTGGATCATTTCTGACCTTTAGTCAAAGAAATGCCCATGTATCTTAAAGATATGAAAGATTTTCTACAGTTGCTCCCCGAGATTGATTTCAACATCGAAACGGATTTCCTCGTCAGCTTTGACGTCGAATCCTTATACACATGTATCCCCCAGGATGAGACTCTAGATGCTGTAAGATCACTTCTAGACCAGAGACCTGCAGAAACAAACACACCAGTACCTTTTATCATGGAATGTGCCAGGCTGGCGATGAAGGAAAACTTCTTTAGAATCGAAGATAAAATCTATCTCAAAACATCGGAAACTTTGATATTTTCGTCATTCGGAGAGGAGATGCTACAACCATTAATGAATTTCACACATGGTTGAACATGCAAGACATGTTTTTCAACTTCACAGTTGAGTTCAGCCAAGAGAGTCTGGCCTTTCGGGACCTCCGTATATTTCCATCAGCAAGGGGCTTAGAAAGTGAACTGTACACCAAACCTATGGTGAGGAATTTGCTATTGGCATTTGATAGTTTTCATCCCAAGTCCCTCTGTCAAGGTTTGCCATTTCGGCAGTTCCTTCGAATTCGAAGGAACTGTTCTACTAAGGAAAACTATGAACGACATGCAAACACGTTGTCTTGTAACCTCTAGGAGAGGAAGTATCCTAAGAAACTGATACGCCAGTATTATGAAAGAGCTACGAACATCAATCGTGAAGCATTGTAAGAACCCACAGGTCCCAAACCTTTGTTGGCCAGGCTTACCTGTGTGAGTACATTCAGCACACTGTCCAACAGGATTCAGAAGATTGCGCATAGTCATTGGCGCATTTTGAACGTACCCCACTCTTCATTCAAAAGAGGTGCTAATTTGCACGATAGCCTGGTACACATGACACCAAGGGGTGGCTTACCATTGAGACCAGAGACGCTTTGGAGTTTGCCAGCCGTCCAAGGACATTTTTCATGTGGCACATGTGTGGTGTGCTCCCAGACTAGACATACAACTGAGGTAGACATTGGGAAGAATAGACCTCGGAGGCAGTTCAAACATACCAACTGCAACAGTGAGAAGGTTATTTATTTGATAACGTGCCCATGCCTGAAAAAATATGATGGTATGACGACCAGAAAGGTCAAACAGAGAATCATGGAACATAAAAGCACCATTCGGTATAAGAAACAATCAACGAGATTGACAATCCATTTTTTGGAAATGAAACATAAACTAGAAGATATGGTTTGGACGATTCTAGAACAACTATACATACCTCTGCATGTTACCAATATCTCCAAAGTTTTGTTTAGAAAGGAACAACAATGGGTTTCCAAACTCCATAGTGACTCGGAGGGTCTCAACGATGACATTCCTTGAACTTTGATATAAGTCTTGACTTCTCTAAAGGTATCCTTGTGATCAGGGACGGACTGGCAATGCCGGGCACCGGGCAATCCCCCTGTAGGCTGGATAGGGTGGGGGCAGATTTATTGGCAGGCGGCTAGTTTTGTTTCTGGGGGGCCGATTTTTGGTGGGGCAGGCAGCGTTAGTCAGAAAAAAGAAAAATCAGAAAAGTCTGTATTCTCTAATTTCTCTGAAATCAATAATTGTGCATAAAATGGCATGCATCATGCATATGCATTGGAACACTATCTGTGCACCAATAGGGTGGGTAAGTCGCGCGCAGCGCGCAGATGTCTCCGCTGCCGCGGTCTCTTCAGTTCACCCACCTTAGGGTGGGGGCGGGCGACTGGTGATGATCATGCCCATTAGATAGCAAATGCGCGTGACCTGTGACGATGAGGCCAGGTCGAGGAGAATTCCAGAACTAAGCCACTGCCAGTCTGCCAGAGACTGAGACAACTACACCTGGTGAGAGAGCAGAGGCACCCCATAAACTATAATTTAATTATTTCGAGCCCCTGGCTGCCTCCTGTCCCACTCCCTGCTGCCGACTGCCTGCCGTCCGCCCGACGGTGAGTCACTCACTTTCAGAGATCGCACAGTGGCTCTAGACTACTCTAGTGCCTGTGCCTGTGTCTGTCCATGTCCGGCGGCGTCCAGTTGTTGCGAATGTTTGCAAATTGCAATTGCCAGTCGCCAATCAGATTCATCATGGCACTGTGCCGGGCCGGCATTAAACAAGGTATAGCTCCCCCCTCCCCACCCCTCCAGGCCTATACCTTTTTGTTTAATCCGCGGCCCGGTTCTGCGCAGGCATGCAGCGCACTAGTGCCTGGCCCCTGAGTGTGGAATGTGTACAGGATGTGGATATATTTGTGAGCAGGGCAGGCCTGCTGCTGTTGGTGAGCAGGGGCCCGTTTCTGTGCATGCTGCAAAACCTTGATAAATATGGCCCCCATCTTTTTTGTAAGCGCAGGTCAGGCCTCAGTGCACTTTACACACAAATGTACATAAACTTTGCAGTGCATGTTATATCGGTAGAGATTAAATATAGACTTGCAGTTTTGTGTACAAGTTACAGTAATACTTGGAAAGAACGAACGGATCAATGTGGCGGGAGAACATGGGCTGACAGAAAAACATTTCAAGCTGGGCTCTCGGAACAAACCAAGCGTCGCAGGATCTGGCCAACGCCCGGGAAGGAATGTCCTATGCTCAGGTCAATAGGATATAACTAGGACTAATGGGAATATGCTGCAGGGGAGGAAACAAATAAGCAGTAGATGGATTATGTGGCAAGTGCAGTAAAGTCCAAATTAGTGTAACTGAAGTGGCCCCAGAATCACATAATTTCACTGTCTCTGTATATAACACAGGCAAATACCAACAATGCGAGATAGCAGTGGTGATATTATGTTATTGAGATTTAGAAAACATGCCCCAAAGGTCTTCAAAAGAGCTAGCACAACAGACCGAGGTCGACCTGATAAGAATTAAAATAGCCAGATCTTCAACTGCTTGGGAAACCTCTCAGTCGAAGTGCAGTCTTAGAAAGGAAGGCAGAGAGCCTGGCCCATGATTGTGGAATGTGGACTGGGTGTGGATATATTTGTGAGCAGAGCAGGCCTGCTGCTGTTGGTGAGCAGGGGCCAGGGTTTACGATCCGGCGGATGCCGAGCCGGCTTCCAGAGCGAGGCGGTGGTGGCTGCCTGCCTGCTGCTAGCCCTGGCATGAGTTGAGTTGCGCTTCGTCTCGGCTCGGGCGCGGTGCCTGTGGACCTGGTGGCGGCCTCTGGTCCCACCGCTACTTAGCTGTTTAGGCAGTGACTTGAACCTCCCCTTCACCAGGGTTTGCTCTTCCACGGCTTCTCCCGCTCTCACAGACATTTTAAAGATTGCCAGGGTTGGTAAAATGTTCGTATTTGCATTTTCTTACCTTCTTATATTTTATCATTTTGTGGACCTGGTGTTGCCAATGACATCCATTGAAGCCAAACCCCTCTTTTCTCTTTGCACTTTACTCCATTTGGTGAGCGGAGGTGGACAAAGCTAAAATCTTCACCAAAGTCAAGAGAATTTGGAAACTTTGCTTCAATGTAACAAGGTGTCATTTTTAGACTTTGCCAAGGGCTGCTGAGCTGGACTGTTCTGCGTCCAACAGACCTGAGAAGCATAGACTAGGGGCTGGGGCTGTGGCAAGGGGAACTAAACTTAATAACCAACTAAGCACTGCATTTAACCACTAACTGTGGGTTCTGGAGATGAGTAACATGCTACTCGCTGTAAAGCGCCTTAATCAATGGTAGTAAGTGCTTTAGAAAGTCAATTGCAATACACCTGGAGCTAAGGGGACTTCACCCACAGTAGCTTAGTAGGGAGGCTCTAAGAGGCTCTAAGAGGCAGGTAGATGATGTGCAGGGAGCAATCTAGTGGGCACGGGCTGGAGAAAGGGCTGTGGCGTGGTAGAAACGTAGACTGGTATGGCTGCGTAGCAGTGCCGGTGTACCCATACCCTTCATAGACCATCACTGCTGAAAGAGGTCTCTGAAGTCCCCTTTTTTAAATCAAACATCACAAGTTCGTACTTTACAAAAAAGAAGGATGGGGTACAGTCAACCAGCTCTGGAACTTCGCACACCCCTAGTGTTGAGAGAAATCTGCTTGTCCAATGTCATTAGCAAAACCAGGCACACCGAAGGGTCACCACAATACAGCCACTGGAAGGCAATGAGAATCCTTACAATATATTTAATATTAAGTTCAAAGTGTGGATGAGTATGTAAGATGAATTGTTATGTTTAAGTTTGGCCAGTGTCATCCTAATATTGTGGAACCCCAGATTTCATTGGAATGTGGGCTTAGCTTTGTACTAAGGAGGACACGTGGAGATCGAGTTGCCCAGGCTGTACCTGTTTCATGTGTGAGAGAAGCTTGGGTGGATGCAGCACATGAGGCAGATGGACTGTTGCTTCTGTGCTGTGAAGGTTTTGTGTACAAGAAAGGAGGTTTGTGCTGCTATTGTCTGTGCTGTATCTGCTCTCTGTCTTTATGTTATGCAGATTCTGAGAGCACACTCTCACCTGTGAGAGTATCCTGGCACTAAGCAGGTCAGTATAGCCACACCTTGGGGCATATTATCAAGCACGGAGTTAACATTATCGCCGCTTTAGCAGCAGAAAACTGCAGCTAAAGCGGCACTAATGGGCTTGGTGATACGCCGTAGAGAAGGCCCGTAGAAGCCCATGTTCACACCAGAACATGGGATTCTATGGGAATTCAAAAGGGCATATTATCAAGCCCATTATCGCCACTTTAGCGTCAGTTTACTGCCGCTAAGGCGGCGATAATGTTAACGCTGTTTCTTGATAATATGCCCCCTAGAGTCTAGTGGGAGTACTTGAAAATCCAGGTCTTTCGCTGATTGTGGAATTAAAAAAGTGAGGAGAAGGCTCTTATGTGTGTGTGTAGCAGCATATAGTTCCCCATTTTAGCAACGATGTAGGAGAAGGCTTGACCACAGAATCTTGTTTTTCGTAGGCACGGATGTGTGCAAGTAGGAGCCCGGATGAGCGGAGGTGTCTGGAATGTTTGTGAAAGGAGATGCGATTGGTGAAGTATGGCGGTTCAGTGTTATTTAGTTTCTTGAAAGCGTGGGTGAGGAGTTTTAATTGTGCTTCTTTGTGTATGGGAGCCACTGGAGCTTCTTCATGTGTGTTGCAATGTGAATGTGATGTGGGAGGTTGAAAGAGATTCAGGTTGCAGAGTTCTGAGTGGTCTGCAGCCTTCTGATGAGTATTTTGTTGATCCAAGCATACAGGGTATTCCCATAGATCAGCTTCCACATGATGAGTGCATGCATAACAGTTTTCCAGGTGCTGATTGGGAGCCATTTGACAACATGCATCACTCCTGGCCATACTTTACTTATAGGCTCTGCAATGGCAGCTCTGTGTGAGTGAAACGAACAATACTATTGTTGCATCTGTTCTGTCTGGTTATGGGGGGGACAAGTTGAACACAGTGGTTGCTCACTGCGCTTGCTTGCTACACACCATGTGGGGGGCTGGTCTCACTTTTACTTTGTTCTCTCTGATTCACTACTCGTGTCTATTTCTGGTGCTCTCTGAAAGAATGTCTATGGGTACATGTGAATGGGTGGGTAACCTGGTGATCTTTAAGGTCATCATCTACTATTTACTGTGCTTTGAAAGTTGATACAATTGAATATGCAATGAAAAATGTTTTGTCATATTCACCATTTCTGGACCTCTCGGCCGCGTTCGACACGGTGGATCACGACATCTTACTCCACCGTGTCGGACAAGCAGGCATCCAGGGCCCTGCACATGATTGGATTAAGTCCTTCCTTTCTGGCAGAGTGCAAACAGTCCACCTAGGCCCCTTCACTGCAACCCAGCTACCCACCACCTGCGGAGTCCCTCAGGGATCCTCCCTTTCACCTCTACTCTTCAATCTGTATCTTCGCCCGCTAATTCAGTCACTAAGCAACTGGAACTGCACTGTCCTCAACTATGCAGATGATATGCAGATCATCTTTCCCTTATACACCCCGGATGCGACATCCAATTTCCAGGCTGTAATGCTGCACATCCAACAATGGATGATGTCTAATCAACTTAAACTAAATCCGGAAAAAACAGAACTCCTCCTGCCTTGCTCTAGCTCTGCCCACTGGGGACCCCAATTCTGGCCAGCAGAACTGGGCATTGCCCCTACTCCATCGAGTTCAGTAAAAAGTCTGGGTGTCACCATTGATAAAGATCTCTCCTTGAAAACTCATGTTGGAGCTATTATCTCTGCTAGTATGTTCCAGCTTCGCAAAATCCAGAAAATTACCCATCTGCTCTCTCACGAGGCCTTGGTGCAAATTGTCATCTCCCTCGTTCTCTCCCGTCTTGACTTTTCCAACGCCCTTTACTGGGGCCTTTCCAGGTCCCTGCTCCACCGCCTCCAGATGGTGCAGAACCAGGCTGCAAGGCTCATATGCAAAGTCCCCAAATGGCAATCTGCTAGACCTCTCCTGGCCAAGCTGCACTGGCTTCCCATTGAGCAAAGGGCCGCCTTCAAAATCGGATGCATAACCTACAAAGCACAGCATACCAAATGCCCGACCTTCCTGAAATCCCTCATCAACCCTCATCGTCCGACCCGCAACCTCCG
Organism: Lissotriton vulgaris; assembly: GCF_964263255.1. Lineage (NCBI taxonomy): Eukaryota > Metazoa > Chordata > Amphibia > Caudata > Salamandridae > Lissotriton > Lissotriton vulgaris. The sequence goes on along the minus strand of NC_141695.1, from coordinate 1,573,767,426 downwards.
CTCTGCCCACCTTCATCTTCTCACCTCCCCAGTGTTAAAGCTAAAAAAATTGGGTGGCCGGAGATTCAGCTTCCTGGCACCCAAGCTGTGGAACTCCATCCCCCTACACATTAAAACCTCTGACACCTTGCTGAGCTTCAGAAAAGGCTTAAAGACCTGGCTCTTTTCAAACTCTCACTAGCCCTTTTCTCCTGCCCCAATTTCAATCTCAGCGCCAGGAAACCTCTGGTGTCAGTGCGCTTTATAAATGCAGCCTAACATTAACATTAACATTAACATTAACATTAACATAACCATTTTGGTCTGTCGTTTTCCAAAATTTTCCTGGGGGGATGAATACCCCCTAATCCCCCTAGAAGCGCTCAGGCTTGCTCTCTGTGCTCGCTCGCTACGCACCAGACGGGGGCTGGTCTGGCTAAATCTGCCAGGGCTGCTTTCAGTTCCCAGTCCGGCCCTGGCCCAATCAGCCCCAGCTCCATATTTACAAAGTTGAGTTAACGCTGCTTTGTAAATATGGTAACCTTTCACTCAGACAGCCGGCATCTGCGTGAAAGGGGCGTGCAATGGACGTTGATGTAGACGTTACACCTAACACCCATTGCTCTTTTGACGCTGCACCAGATTTAAAATGAAGTGTAAATCTGAGGCAGCACAAAAAAATAAAGCAATGCAAGAGCAGCTGCTATAATGATGAAACAAGAAAAAATACTTTTATTTCTCCTTGGATTGGCTTTTTCTATGTGTGTTCTATTCTGCAGCACACATAGAAAGGGCAAATCGCCCTTAGTGATTGTTTATGTGCAGTAAAGGTGTCCCTTTCTGCACATAAACAATCATGAAATGATGAAGATTTGCTGCTTCTGTGTGTGCTGCAGAATTAGTAACACATAGAAGTAACAAATCACCATTATTGATTGTTTAAGTGCAGGAAGGAACACCTTCTTGCACATAAACAATAATTCCTTGCAACGCATCCCTGCATTTTAGAAATATTGGAACGCGGTCCTGAGAAATTTGGTGCAGTTCTATGCTCGTACATTTCATTGTACATATGCTCCCGTGTATATAGTTTTTAAATAAGGAACCCTCTCTGTGTTTGTCATCAGAAGGGATTTCAGACACAAGAGTGAAGAAATTAATCTTGCTGTCTCTTTGATTGGGCCTCATGAAACATGATTTGGGGTTGCTGAAACCTTTTATCATTATTCTTTTTTCCCCTTTTTGGAGTTATCTTTACAATAGTATTTTGAGCTGTTAGTCTTTCGGAAACACAGAAAAAGTATTTTTTAGTTTGTTGTATATGCTTAGGTTATCAAATCCATTTAGTTTTAGCATTTCAACCAAGTTTTATTGCAGGAGCCCTAACACAAATAACAATTAAAGTAACTTGTATAGAAACTTGATTCAAAATGTATTTTTTCTAGTCCCTCCTTTCTATCCACGAGAACTCTGCTTAGTTCTCGTACAAAAGAAATCCCGACAATGAAGGACTCGATACGATCAACTGAAGCGGAGGTAGCTAAATTGTTCGTACAGAACAGAGAGCTGAAAGACATTGAACGCTTAGAAAATCATTCACGGCGGAACAACTTAAGATTGTTAAATGTACCTGAATCTTTGGAGGGATCCGAACTTAAGGGATATGTGATCTCGTTGCTGAAGGGAACAATCCTGAAAGGAGCGGAAGAAGTGGACCTAGTTCACGAAATCCAAGGGTTTATCATGACCCCTTTCGAAGGAACCCAGCCAAGCAAAAGCCAAGGAAGATTCTGGTGAACTTTTTAACGTATTCAGTTAAGGAGCAGATTCTGTTCTTGGCCCTAAAAGAAAGGTCTTTCGCTTTCAATTGCTCTAATCCTTTCTCCTTTTAAAGTAGATCAGACATCTCCCATGTAACAGCCAATAGACAGTGGGAGCTGGGAAAAAGGTTGGAGGAGCTAAATGGTATGGGGGCTAAGGCACAGCTTAAGTTCCCTGCATTGCTTCGGGTATTGTGGAACAACCACATGTATCAGATAAAATCAGGAGAGAAGGCTGACGCCTTCATTGTAAAGATTAGGGAGGAGCAGGGGTGAAGAAGTAGGGGCAGGAGTTTAAAAGAGACAAGCAAAAAATAAGTAAAGTACATCTGATTGCTTAACAGAGATGTTAGCAGGAACTTATTTTAATTAAGATTTCGCATCTTAAGTGGGGAGGAGGAGCCAAATAGGCTCTGCCTTTTGGAAGGGAGGGTTCCTCATTGGAAAGAGGGGCACAGGCGCAGGGGGTTCGTGGAGGGGGGTGGGGGCGGTGTGTCAACAAGTTTGGGGAGCATAGGGTAAAAATATGCCATGCCGAGTCGAGGAGTTAGACATGCAGGCTACACAGGCAGACAGGGAAGATGGCAGGAAACCAAGGTTTAAGGGATAGACGGACCATCTTTACCTCATGGAATGTAAATGGAATGAGGTGCCCTCGAAGGCAAAGGTTAATTCTTAAATATCTGGAATTGTCCAGTGCCCATGTCTGTTTTTTGCAGGAGACACACTTAAGTCCAACAGAAAGCTGTTCAATCTTTTCCAAAGTTCATTGTATAAAATGTTTTAGTGTATCCCAGCAGACTTCACATAGTAGGGAAATAGCAATATTGGTGAAACAAGGGGCTTTTCGTTCTATTAAGACAACTCAAACAGACTCCTCAGGGAGATGGTTAGTGGCCAAAATGACATTAAATAACACAGACAAAGTGTGTACCTCGTTTTATGGTCCTAATATTGATGACTCTACTTAAGTTGCAATTAATATTGACATTGGAGTCACCGCTTTATATCCTTGATGGAGATTTTAATGTCCTATTGGATCCTATAAAAGATAGGTCCAATTTGAGCCATTATATAGGTGCCCCGAAGATACGTCATACACTTTTAAACATGATCGAAGATTTAAATCTGACGGATGTGTGGAGAGCCATGAAAGGTAAACAACAGGGTTTCACGTTTTATAGTAAGAAATGCGGCCATTCCTCCAGGATCGGTTATGTCTTTATATATAGACAGATTTTAAATGACATAGAGGAGATTACCGTTATGCCAAGTCATTTTTCAGACCATGCTCCATTGCAGTTCGCATTTTTGAGTAAAGGGTTGCAGGCACAGTCGAGATGGACGTTAAAGAAGGCCATGCTTCTTAACCCTGATGTTATTGAGTCCATTAAGTCTTTCTCTTTAGAATTTTTCCCACTGAATATCTGTTCTTCAACTATGGACTTTATTTGGGATGCCTACAAAGCCTGTCTAAGGGGAAGATTACATGGTATTATATGTTTCAAGGATAGGGCAGAGACCGAGATACTAAAAAACATTGAGGGAAGAATAAGTCAGTTAGAGGAGGAGAGGATTGGCTTGAACAGCGAAGACTCGGAGTGTCTCTTGCAAGTTCTGCCGGACTTAGACGAGGCACGACAGGAGTATAGAGGGAGCAGACCGTGTCAGAAAAGATATTAAAGAAATTATCGTTAATGGCAATGGGGAGACGTCGAGTAAAAATGAGGATATGCAAACCTGTCTTCTTTTGCTGTTCTCAGACCTTTATAAAGAGGATCTCGCTCCACCCCGCACTCTATCCACTCATGGCTGAGCAATAAAATACTGCCAACTTTGTCTGAGGAGGGCAGGAATAGTCTAGATGCTCCAATTACATTGGAGGAAATTATAGAGCAGATTAAGAAATCGAAAAAAAAAAAGCTGCTCGCTCGCACTCACTTCCAAGTGAAGTCTATAAACATCTTGTAGAAGAACTGTCCCCTGTTCTGGGCACTATTTTCAGCTCAGTCTATTGCCCTGTTGGCAGAGTGCCTAGTTCATGGAAGGAGGCTATAATTGTTTTAATTTTGAAGCCAGGCAAGGACCATTTAGGGGCAGACTCATATCGGCCAATCTCCCTGCTGAATGCCGACTATAAGATCTTCATGGGCATTTTAGCGTGGAGATTGGCTAAACTGGCACCCAAGCTGATTCATACAGACCTAAAAGGGTTCGTGGCTGGAAGGCACATCGAGGAGCAGACTCATCTTTTAATTGGTAATATAGATCTAGCCACTCAAAGATCTGAAGCCTTGGCCATAGTCGTATTAGACGCGGCCAAGGCATTTGATAGAGTCTGCTGGGTGTACCTTTGGGAGGTTTTGGAGGTAATGGGGTTTGGTCCCATCTTTATTCAGACCCTACCAAACTGTTATCAAGGAGCCTTTGCGCGGATCCTCTTAAATGGTTTATTAACTCCAAGTATCAGTATTCAGAGAGGAACCAGGCAGGGGTTCCCCATCTCCCCTTTATTATTTAATATCTATAGAACCCGTAGCACAAGCTATAAGGTTAAATTAATTAAACGCCCCTTATAGGTCTGAACTTTATAGCTCTAAATTAGCCCTCTATGCAGATGACCTGATACTATATACAAGTGACCCCGAGGCGGCGATTCCTCGGGTTGAGGAGCTATTGGTCGAATGTGGGTCCATATCAGGCTATGCGGTAAATAGTTTAAAAACAGAGGCTATATGTTGGAACCTGGAACAATTGAGAGTGAGCTCAGAGTTTAGATATCTGGGGATCTATATTGTGAAAGATCTGCAAAAAATTCCTCAGATAAATTTGAACAGAGTGACCAAAGAAATAGACCGTCTTTTCAGTAGATGGAGAAATTTTCCTTTAACCATCTATGGGAAAATAAACCTGGTAAAGATGGTAATTCTCCCCAAGCTCTCCTATTTATTTTCCACTATACCTCTAAACTTTCCGAAAAAGAGTATCAGTAAGGTGCAGAGCAAGATAGGGAGCTTTATATGGGGGGAAAAGGGGGTCCCACTGACGTGGAAAAAACTCAGACGGAGACTCATTAAAGGAGGAATGGCTCTCCCTGACATCAGCCAGTATGCAGTAGCATTCCAGTTTAAGAGCATTCGGATGCTACGTGTGAAACCAGATGAGTCAGCCTGGGGTAGGCTGCTGGGAGAGATGGTGAGAGCGGAAGGGGGAGGAGGAGGCGAGGCTTTCTTGTATAAGTTTGGGTCCCCCAGATTCTTTAAGCGTGCCCGTTTGAAGGTCCTGAGGCAGCTCTGGAGTTGCGGCACAGGGCGAGGCTCAGTTGGGGGATAGGCTACTGTTCAGACCTGGGTCCTGTCTGAGATTCGCCCGGAACTCCGGAATGCCTGAGAGATAGTCTAGCATTGCCAATAAAGAGGGCGGGAATCAATACCTGGATGGAACTTGCCGACACTGAAGGAGTACATCCTTGGGAATATCTGAGAGTGAAGATAGAGACTGGACTATCCAGATTCAAATATCTTCAGCTAGTGTCCTGGTATGATGCGGAAAGGGAGGAGGTAAGGGGAAACGGAGAGACTGAGAGGCTGTGTCAATCCGCCCTCCCAATTAAAAAGGAAATTTCGATATGGTACCATCATTTACTAGAAGCTGAAGACCTAGTAATTCCCCCCTCAGAGGTGGTATGGAACCAAACCTCCATTGGATCTTTGGTAGAGTCCCTTTTCGAGCCATCTTTAAAGACACTATACAACTTTATAAAACCGGCCTGTCTGAAAAAGAATCATTTTTTCATCATCAATAGACTCTATTACACCCCTGCTAAGATAGCAAAATTCACCCCAGCACCTCCACCCAATTGTCCAAGATGTTATACTCCTCTAGCTAATGGCATCCACATCTTTTTTTTATGTATTGAATTGGAACTTTTTTGGAAAGAGGTGGGGGATACTCTTCTGGATGTTTTTAAAACCAGGGTTGAGGTTAATCTCTCCTTAATCCTATTTGGAGATGATGGTCTCTTTTGTCAGACAGCCTCCCAGCAAGACCGAGGTCTTTTACCATATATGATTTGATTGGCACGGAGAGAGATCTGCAGGAAATGGAAAGACCCCCTCCCACCAAAAAGAGAGGACTGGCTCAAAGCCTCGTTTGTTATGGCCCGGCTAGATTATGAAGGTGCAGAGGATAAGCTGATTAACATCTGGCATCCTCTAATAAATTGGGGGCGAACCTTAAGACTGATCTTGCTGGTACAATGATTACACCACATCCCGTACAAAAAAGGGATGGGTAAGGTGACCCAAGCGTGTGTGGTAAGCCGAGAGGTCCACAGTTAGTGAAAATGGCTGTATAAATTCAGCAGAGGCTTGAAAGGTGGGATGAGGAAAAAAAAAAAATGAAACCTGGTACAATATAGGGTATGTCTTCTGATGTACTAAAGCCAGATGCCCTGTAGGGGATGGCCCACCAGCAAAAGGTTAGTGACACGAGCCAGAGGAGGCTCTGCCATCAGAAACCAGTACCAGCCCCCTCCCCCAATGAACCTTGTGTGTGGCAGATGATCAGTTAATTTATGTGGGATATCTGCACCCAGCAGACCTTACCTGGACGGCTGGAACATTTTTTTTGTTGGAGTACTGAAATAACTAAAAATATTCTATGTAAAGACATTTTGTTTTCGAATATATGCAGTGTGTTCATTATCAATCAGTGATTGCATTAACACATTATTCATAAACAGTCACAGAATAATTAATGGATCTCTTTTTTTAAAAAAGGTGTTGCGTCTGCACTTTAGTGTCAGAAAGTATTTTAGAAATGGCGTTGAAGTCCATGACAGTTTCCTATTTTATAATTTGAAATAATCAAAGTTTTTTAACGGGCAAACCTGAAATATTAAGAACTAGATTGACCTTTTATAGCCATTGATTGGTTTATCAAGATAAAGATGGTGGGGAGATGAGTAGCAAAGTAAATTCTTGTATTATTGGAGAATGTTTGTATACAGGAAAACATTATTTGTTCCATCTACATTAGTGACAAAGCAAAACCGAGCTAATCATTAAGACGTTTCTACGAAGTACCTTATCACATCTTTGAATTTGTGATCAATTCAACATTATTTAATTATGAGGGAAACATGTCCTGTTGTGGTAGGTGTGACTGTTATTCAAACTTTTGATGCTACTAAAGATCTAGTGAAGGAATTGGCCAAACAAATTGCACCAGTTTCAATAACTAAAGCAAAAGGATTATGCAGCATATTTACAAGAAAATGGTGCAGCATGGAGACGCAAGCAATTTTGCTGCCCGGAGCTTCATCATTTTTTAAGTAGATGAATATGCCGTATTTACAACAATATGGCACATTCCCGTACCCACCCCTGCGCCGGCACATAGAGGCAGACTAGTGCCAGCACAGGCACCCTTGCACCATGGTGCAAGAGTGCCTGGGTTGCATGGATGATTGTTGGTGTGCACTAAAGGACACCTTCCTGCACAAAAACAATCATCAATAGCGCGTTGCACCTTCTTTGTGTGATGCAGAATGCAGCTTGCATGTTGGTGTATTTAAAGGCCCATTGCCTGTATGCTACCTGTACCAATGCCATAGAATTCTCTGCTCCAGTATCAGTTTTTTACCAGGCCCTTGTGCCAGATTTACTAACATAAGAAGTAACACAACTCAGCAAGACAACTTGCTGCTCTGCCTCACAAGTAGAGATGATAAATAAGGGCACATTCCTGCTCTCTCTCTCTGTGCAGCCTAGGACCAATGCAGGCACCCTTGCTCCATGGTGCAAAGGTGCATGCATTACAGGCAGGGGACCACTCTTGCACAAAAATATTCCTCAGCTGCATTTTCCTCTTTCTATGTGTGCTGCAGAATGCAGCACCTGTGGAAAGAAGAAATAATGAAGAGAAATAAACATATTTACAGTTGGTTTACCCCTGTTGGGATTGCACAGAATTTTGTTTCCAGGTTTACTATCCTTAGTAAACATGGGAATGCGTCAGAATTCATGGGTTGATGTGTGGGTATGCCCAAACTCCAACCATGGAACCCTTTCCCAATGCAGATTTGTGCTGCTTTGTGTTATTCTGGGTTTACTAAGCCACGCAGAGCCACCAAGGTGGCTGAATGGCTTAGTAAATATCACTTAGGCCTGTGTATTATTGCCCTACATCATTTACCTTGATGCAAATGCAATGTAAGGGCATGGTAAATCAAGAAACTGGTGTGCTCAGCCTACGAAGTAACACGGATGATGATGCTGTTATTGCAGTATGCATTCTCAAAGTAGATGAAAAGGCCTCACTTTTTTCAGCTAAGCAGGAACCCACCAATGTTTAGAAAACGATCATTGATTGAGGCTGAGTGTATATGGTCACGGAGGGGCATATTATCAACAAATAGCGTTATTTATCGCTAAGTAGGGTTAGCTTCAATTTTTTTATCGCCGCGAATCGCCAGATTTTATCGCTGAGATAACGTGCTATTAGCAACGTTTATCTCAGAAGCGATAACATTTCCGGTGATAGCAGCGAAACCCGTGAATATCGCTGAGAATACAGCGATATTCAAGCATTATCGCTAACAGGGTCTTAGCGATTATATCCACCTCCCATTGGATATAATGGCTAAGAACTGGTATGAGCAGGCGTTAGTTTTTGGAGATATTCACTCTTAGCACGAATATTTCCATCGCTACGCCTGTGTTGGTAATAGGCGATAGCGATGTTAGCAACAGCTTTCAGTCACGAACAGGTTGGGTACGCCCACTTTGCATGTCATTAGCGATAAATATTGCGGACATGATAAGCGGGCCCCAAACCACTCGCTATCGCCTACAAGCTGTCGCTAACTGCTGTTAGCGACAGCTTGCTAATAGGGCGATAGAATTATCGCCGCTTAGCGGCCGAAAACGGCCACTAAAGCGGCGATAATTTCCTATTGCCCCCCTTTATAATATGCCCCGGAGTTCTATAAATGAGCAGCAAGTTCTTAAAACCGGAAGTCACCTTGCATCTTCATATTTTTAGGCCCAGATACCTTGAGCTCATAATATGCCGAAGCTAACACATCACAAAAAAAACACCGAACGCATTCATGTAATTGCAACAATGATCTAATATACAAAACATGTCATCGGTCAGTTTGTAGGACCAATTATTAAATATGAAACATTCCATTCTTCTTTATCCACAGCGCGTAGTTCTTTTTTTTATGTTTGCAAAGGTAAAAAAGGTAATAAATATATTGCAGAACTGTCCATTCCAGGCATGTTTTGCAGCGGACATCCTCAGGATTGCATGATTGCTATTTTGCAGCCAGCGTGTCTCAAGGCTCATGGAAAGTTTTTTATGCTTTTATTATTGTTCTGTTTCCTGCAGTCTTCATCAGTGCTCAGACCGGTAGGTGGGAAACGTGTCTGTTCGATGGAGCTTCAGTGGGTTTGAAATATCTGGTCCATCAGCAGAATGGGAAAAATAAAGAAATCAAAAAATTAGAGTGGATTTTACATTTTTTTTCATACTAAAACCACAATGCGACATGTTCTTTAAAGTGATCAAAAGGGAAGAGTTAGATCTAAACTCACAAGTTTTGGGAATTGTTATCCCTCTCTTGAGAAGGAGCAGAGAGAATGCCATCAATATTTTAAAGTTGTAGCCATCTTGTACGACTAACATGCTCCTTTATGAAACAACATACCTCCCATATTGCAAACTTAGAAAAGCATTGACATTTTGGTTAGAAACTGTGTAAGAATGTACCTTTCTTTGTAAGACTTTCGTTGGTATTGGATGTCTGGAAGAATGTTTAAAAATAGGAATAAAAAGTTGGACCGCTATATAAAGGAACATTAGGTGTATTCCATTGAACTGGATTAGTAGAGTTAATTTACGGTTTTATTGAAATGTCAAGCTCGATAAACACCAATGATTATGGTGTAATGTACTCTCTGATGTATTGGTGAAATCTTCATACACATGTCTACAGGATTTATTCTTTTGATTTTTAAAGTTATTTTCAGTAGTGGCCCGGCGTGGAGGGAGTTCCGCGCGGCAGTGGGGAGGGGCGGGGGTGGGGCAGGGGAGGGTTAGTAAACTCTGGCTCACGGCTGACCGGAGTAATGGAAAAAAAAAACGAAATTCATTGTGCGTACTGAAACGCATTTGGCATTTCAGTGCGCACAATGAAATTTGTTTTATTTATTTATTTATTACATTACTCGGGTTGGCCGTTAGCCGGAGTTTGCTACCCCCCACCTGCCCATCCCCCATCCACTCCACCGCCCCCCGGAACACCCTCCACGGGACGCTACTGGTTATTTTCCTTAAAATCCTACCCAACATGGGCATCACTACGAATGTTCACATTCACATGGTGAATTAACAGTGATTCTTGGTTGAACCCTGAAATTTCTTTGAAAAATTATGAATTATTAGGGTAATCAGTTCTTCTGGGTCTCATTCTCCTCCACTGCCTCAGTAGTCGCAATTTCCTAGTGAAACATGACATGTCTATGGTATTTCTCCAGACTTTACAATTTGATTTGCGGTCAGCAATGCTGTTACTAGCCCCATCCCGAACTCCAGGTGCTAAAAAATAACAAGGAGCTAATTGATGAACATTCCACAAGCAGTGGCGGCTGGTGACATCTGAAAATGGTAAGGCGTAAAAATTGTGTTTGAGTTCACCATTGCAAGGGAGCACAGCCAGCGAGCCGAAATAACCTAAGGTGGGTTGGAGGGGTTCTCCCCAGAGAAAAGTTTTAAAATGAGTCGACAAATGGTGCATTTTCAAGGTAATGTGAGAAAGCAAGAAGGTTAATAAAGCAATTGTGGAAGTGCAGTTATTACATTAATAAAGAAATGTCATATCTGAAATGGCGTGCCTGCTGTCAATAGGTTGAATGGGTCATCCAGGATGGCACAAAAGTGTGTTGCAGCCCTGGGGACCCATTTGGAGACCCATTTACCAACAATGCCTTGGGTACCCCTAGTACGACATACTAGGCACTTATGGGAGGGTAAAGCTTTTGCCAATTTGGGATTACCAAGCCGCCAAACATAGCATTTTGTAGGACAGAGCACAGGCACTGAGTTCTGGGCAGCTGACTCCAATGCACAAACAGAGTCATACCTATCAGCATTTGGAGCAAAAAGTGGGGGTGATTGTACAAAAAGGGAAATTTTCTTGCATCCATCTTAGCACCTGATTCACAGTGGCATTATTGTTTTGATGCAAAGTCCAGTCAGGCTACCCTAACAGATCAAGCTTTCCAACAAAAACTATGGATACTTGCACTAATCCACAAAGTTGCACCCAAGTCATGCCCTTTGATGCAAAGTGGTGGAAACTGACAAAGAGCAGCACAAAGTGCTATGTACACTGAGAAAGGGGAACCTTTCAGGTACAAAATACCTTTTTTGCTGGAAAGGAAAAATCCTTACAAGATTGTGTGCTCCTTTAGATCACCTGGTTCTACTTTGCCCCAGCATAAACCCTTAGTAAATCTGAGCCCTAATTTCTATAGCAGTCAGTTTAGATGAATAAACAGTTTTGTTTTTCTGAACATTATTAAGGAATTTTATTTGTTCCACTCACTTTACGGGGCCCACTGGAAGTTGGGGGCCCTGGCCAATCACCTGCTTTGCTCATGCCTTAAATTGTCTCTGGGTGAAGGGTGTCTATTCTCTGCACCCTGTCAAAGGAGGAGGATTGTAGGAAATGTTGCATGCTTAAAATATGCTACTTAAAACAAACTGACAACATAATATTATGCCCCTTTTTCTTAAATAAAATTAAGACTCTTCTTTGCCAAGTGGCTTGATGAATATGCAATCTTCCGTATATATGAGACGTTTGGGACACCGAGGAAACTTGACAGTGCATTTAGAGAGAGGTATTGATTTCAACACTAAGGGACAGATGTACAACCCTTACATTTGGCGACTCGCAAATTGCGTCGCTTTGCAACTCTCAAAATGCAATGTACAGCTGCGTCACAGACACTGTTAGCGATTCCTAATGGGGTCGCAAATTGCCTACCTCATTAATACTCATGAGGCAGGTGCTATTTGCAACACCATTAGGGATGGTACCTGCTGGGGTAAGCAGACCACCATGTCTGTGAATGATTTTTAAATAAAACAGTTTTTAAAAAAATCCAAAGAAAAAAGAAAAATGAAATGTTTCTGTTTCATTTTTTTGAAAGTAGGCAGTGGTCCCTGGTACCACTGCCTGCTCTTAAAAAATATTTTTGAACCCACTCACAAGGGGCAAGGGGTCCACTAACTGAAGTAGGTGGTAAACTGCGAGTGATTTGCAACCGTAAATGGGGTCGCAAAACAATCATGCCTTGCAGTTAGACTCAATATAAGGAAGATACTTCCTTGGCACATCACTTCCTAATAGCGAGTCTCAAACCATATTTTGCGAGTCTGTGATAGGTTACCGTCTTGCAAAATAGGGTTGTACATGGAGCAGACCAATTTTGCAGCCTCAAACGGGAAAAAATCCTGTTTGCGACCTCAAAAAACGATTGTACATCTCCCCCTAAGACTCTTTATCATTTAAGATATGTTGCGGCAAGGGCGAACGTATATAGACCAAAGAAATAACTGCCAGAGCAGGACCTCTGACCTTGGCCAGGGACCTGCTCTCACCCCAAGTAGCTCCGGTCTGCCATCCGCCTGTGCTGTGCCTCTGCCAGGCTGGTAGGGGTTCGAGTCCAGCCTTGCTTGTTGTCCCTTTGTTCTGCACCTTTTTTGCTGCTTGCACCTCTTTTCTTTTATTGTGTTCACTGTGAACCACTGTTTTATTCTCATTGTATGTACTGTGCCCCTCTGGTTCAGGGTAGGCTGCTCCCCACCTCGCTCACTGCTGCTCCTCTGTGCCACCGCCACTGTTTCCACCACTGTTTTTGCCTCCCCCCTGTGCCATTGATGTAACTTCATTTTATTCTTTGTGCCCTCTCCCGCCATTTATTTTCCCGCCGCTGCCTTCCCCTGCGGCCCGCCCCCTTAGCGCCCATTCGCCGCCCCACTCCCACCTCCCAGTTGCTCCTTCCTTAACCCCTTAAATGGAGGTCGTGCAGCGGGCGAGCAGCGGTCGCACGCAGCGGGCACGCCGCTGGTGCACCAGAGGCGTGCCAAAGGCAAGCCCATCTGCGCCTGTCCTCGCCTCAACCGCGCCCAGCACCAGGACTCCTGGCCCCGCGAACGCCACGATGCCCGCCTCCTCTATGGCTCCAGCACCCTTCATGAACTCAACACCAGTCGATCACGCACCTGCTGCCTGGCCATCCCGAAACGCACCCAAGGACCCTTCTCCTGCGGAAATGCAACTTCACCAGCATCCGGCCCGCCAACCCACCCACAGAAGAACCCAACTTCCTGAGATGCATCCTGCTCAACTCCCGCTCCACCCCCAAACACGCCGTTGAACTCTGGGACCTACTCGACATCAACGTCCCAGACGTCGCCTTCCTGACGGAGACCTGGCTGACCCCCTCCTCGGCACCTGACATCACAATAGCCATCCTGGAAGGCTGCAAGATCACCCGCAAGTACCACACCAATGGGACAGGAGGAGGAATTGCCAGGTCTCGACAAACACCGACGACACTCTCAGCTCCGCTGAACACCTGCACTTCAAGATCCACACCAACCCTAACACCACCCTCAGAGGCACCCTCATCTACAGACCCCCCGGACCCTGACAGCAGTTCAGCGACTCCATCACCGACCTCATCAGCACACACGCCTTCACCTCTATAGACTACATCCTCCTCTGGGACCCGAACGTCCTACTCGAGAACAACAACGACACCAACTCCTCCACCCTGATCGACAACCTCGGCAACCTCTGACTCAGACAACTCGTCACTGCACCAACACACTCCGCCGGCCACACGCTTAACCCCATCTTCTCTGCCAGCACCCACGTCTTCTTCGACCGCACCACCAAACTCCACTGGACCAAACACCGCTACATCTACTTCACCTTCAGGAAACCCACCATACACCATCGCATTCAGCAGATGCCTTGCCGCAGCTGGGGCAAGATCACCGAGGACCAGCTAACCGCCGCCCTCGCCCAGAGCCCACCCACAGACCCGACCGACCCCAACGACGCAGCCTGCAGCCTCAGATGATGGATCAATGACTGCGCCAACACCCTCACCCCGCTCAAGAAGCCCGCAAACACCCACACCAGCAAGAGAACCAGCTGGTTCACTGAAGACCTCCAGGCCTCCAAGTGAGCCTGCTGTAAACTAGAGAAAAACTGGACCTGCGACAAAACGCCAGAAAGATACACAGCCCACAGGAACGCCACCCGCCAACACCACCAACTCATCAAATCCGCCAAAAGGACCGCCTTCAGAGAACGCCTAGACAACAACGCACACAACAGCAAAGAGCTCTTCACCATCGTGAAGGAACTCTCCAACCCCAGCTCCAACACCAACGACATCCCACCATCACAATACCTGTGTGACTCGCTGGCCACCTTCTTCCATCGCAAGATCGCAGACATCCACAACAGCTCAACACCGTCACCACCTCTGCAACATCCGACACCCCCGCTCCCACACCACCACCTGCACCAACAGCCTGCTCGCCTGGGCCAAATCAACGACACCATCAAGATCATGAACACCGTCCGCTCTGGATCCCCGGAAGACCCCTGCCCACACCACATCTTCAACAAAGCCAGCAGCACCATCGCACCCCACCTCCGGAAAACCATCAACATCTCCTTCGAGACAGCGACCTTCCTGGGGAGCTGGAAGCATGCAGAGATCAGTGCCCTGCTAAAGAAACCCAAGGCAGACCCCAAGGACCTCAAGAACTTCCGACCCATCTCCCTGCTTCCGTTCCCGGTGAAGGTCATTGAAAAGGCCATCAACAAACATCTAACCAGCTTCCTCGAGGAGATAAACATCCTGGACCCATCCCAGTCCGGGTTCCACAGCAACCACAGCACCAAAACTGCCCTCATTGCCGCCACCGACGACATCAGGATCATGCTTGACAATGGAGAAACCGTGGCCCTCATCCTTCTGGACCTGTCAGCCGCTTTTGACACAGTCTGACACCACACACTAAGAGCACGCCTCCACGACCCCGGAATCCAAGAAAAGGCTCTGGACTGGACCACCTCCATCCTCTCCGGGAGAACCCAGAGTATCAGCCTCCCCCCTTCCGCTCCAAAACCACAGAGATCATCAGTGGCGTAACCCAAGGCTCATATCTCAGCCCAACGCTGTTCAACGCGTACATGGCCTCACTCCCCCACATCGCCCGACAGCACGACCTAAACATCATCGCCTACGCCGACGACACCCAACTGATCCTCTCGCTCACCAAGGACCCCCAAACCCCCAAAACCAACCTTCACGAAGGAATGAAGGTTTTTGCCGACTGAATGAGGGACAGCCGACTGAACCTAAACTCCGAAAAGACAGAGGTCATCATCTACGGCCCCACCCCCTCGGCCTGGGATGACTCCTGGTGGCCAACAGCACTAGGAGCACCCCTTACACCCACCAACCATGCACGAAACCTAGAGGTCATCCTCGAACCCACACTCTCCATGACAAAGCAGGTCAACGCCATCTCCTCCTCCTGCTTCAACACCCTCCGCATGCATCGCAGGATCTTAACAGAAACTAGAAGGACGGTCACCCAAGCCCTCGTCAGCAGTAGACTGGACTACGGCAACGCACTCTACGCAGGAGCCCGGCCAAACTCCTGATAGGGCTCCAACGCATCCAGAACGCCTCCGCACGCCTGATCCTCGACATCCCCCGCCGCAGCCACATCACACCCTACCTGAAAGACCTGCACTGGCTTCCCATCAACAAGAGCATAACCTTCAAGTTCCTCACACACGCACACAAGGCACTTCACAACACCAGACCAACGTACCTCAACAGACGACTCGGCCTCTACACCCCCGCCCTCCAGCTCCACTCCGCAGACCACGCCCTTGCCATCGTCCCCCGCATCCGAAGAGTGACCACCGGTGGCACATCATTCTCCCACCTCGCCGCCAAGATATGGAACACCCTCCCCATTCGCCTACAACAAACCAAAGACCTTCAGGAGACTCCTCAAGCCCTGGCTCTTTGAACAGTAGCAGCTTCTCCCCCTAGCAACTTGAGACCCTCTCGGGTATGAAGTGTGCTTTACAAAAGCTATGATTGATTGATTGATTGATTGAGTGGTGTATGCCAGTGATTAAAATCTATGATTTTTAATATTCAGGTTCAACCAATGGTACCACATCCACATGCCAACTTCAAATAGAGCACTGACATCACAATTATTTGCCAAATGACCTTTCAGTGAAGTAGTGTGGCTCACTGGTTAGAGGCGGCAGACCCGAGAGCAGAGGACGGCCCTGGACCAGGGTTCGATTCCCGACGCGGCAGGTTTCTGGACCAGGGACAGCGGACTCGATAATTCTCTCGCCTCGGTGCCCACTCTGATCAGCGATCACACTCGGCAACTCTGGGCACTAGCTTGCCTCATCTTCACTAACGGCCCCATCAGACCGCCGGGGATGCCTGGTCTCACCCTGGAGATACCCATCAAGGGACCATCTCTCAGGGAAGCCAGGAAGGGTTTCGCAGCGGTCGAAGCGCGGGGACACGCCGGTGCGCGTAAAAACCCAGCGCTATATAAATGCCCCTATTATTATTATTATTATTAATCTGGGAAGAGTGTTGTCAGCATTCAATGCAATGCAATGCAAATTGAAAATATTCACAGCAGAGAGGGACACAAGGGGTTTAAGCTATAGAATAAAGGGATAAGGAGAGCACCTAGACCCTTGAGGCCTGTCTCAGCTAAATCCTTAGGCAGAAGAGAGAAAAGGACCAGGAGTAACACCCTGAATTCTTTTTGAAAATAAATAACCAAAGCACTGTAGTACAGTGCCACAAACCCTACCAGCTTCCAGTTTATTTAAGCCGGAAGAATAGAAATCACCCTGTAGTTATAGGCAGAAGAGGAATAAAGAGAGAGTTTCTACAAGAGTGGGAGAACCATACCCGTTTTTAAAAACACCTACACAGTGCCAAACCATAGAGAGAAATTCAGAATGTCAAAGAGAGCAAGGGTCTGCCTTGTGGTTAGTGATGGGAAGAATTGGCGCACTTTGATATATCGGAATTCCTAGAAATTCCATTAAAATTCTGAAAGACTCCACGGAATTCTGCAGCGGGAGGAGTGGTCAATTGCTGCTATTTTCTTAGCTCAAAATGCACCCTCTTTTCCTAAATAGATGAAATTATGCCGTTTTCACCAGGAAAATAGCACAGCCAAGAGCTACTCAGCAGCCTTCCATACTCTACAGTGATTGCTGCAGAGTATGTAAGCACACCACCGCTGAGTAGTAGGCAGTGGTTTCTAAACTTCAGAAACCACTGCATATCACTCTGCAGTGCATGCCCCTCAGTGCCTTAGATATTCTGCATTAATTACTGCAGGGTATGTAAGGGTGCTCAGGGGTATGAACTGCAGTGCAGTGATTTTTAAACTCCAGAGGGAGCAGTCCCTCTTTGTTTAAAATATTATTCTTCAGTGATTTTTAAACATAGAGTGACTGAACCCTCATTCAGCCCTCTTAGAAACAAATAATTATTGCAGATTAATTCCGCCGGTAGAGAGGCAGAATGTATTTCACAATCATTATTATTTAATTAATTATTCCACCCACACCTACTTGTGCTATTCTGCGTTGGGAAGGTTTTTCATAGGTGGAGAAGTGCGTGGGCATTTCCACAAATTCACCCATGGATTTTGGCACAATCCCAGATTTACTAAGGTGAGTAAACCTGGGATTGCATCAAAATGCCACACCATCACTACAGAGGCATAGCAAGAAGAAATATGTGTATTTCTCCCTCTTTCTATGTGTGCTGCATTCTGTAGCACATGTAGAAAGAAGAAAATGCCTCTGAGGAATGTTTTTGTGCAGGAAAGTGTTGCTTCCTGCACACAAACAATCCCACCTGTATTGCAGGCACCCTTGCACCATTGCTCTAGGGTGCCAGTGTTGGCACTAGGCTGCACTCAGTGTGCCAGCACAGAAGGAGATCAGGATTGAGCTATATCTCAGTAAATGTGATGCATTCCTGCTCTCAGCATTTGTTGCAGGGCAGCACAGATAGAAGTCTTGCTGCATTGTGATGGGTCAAATGTTAGTAAATCAGGCATAAGGGGGGACGTGGCTTGGATGGCAAGGAGGCAGCAGACCTAAGTCCGGAGCTCCCGACCCCCAAGTCAAACGAACGGCGAGCAGGAGAAGCGAAACGCCAACAAGCACAACAAAAAACACAAGGAGAGGTGTATGAACGGAAGGGGCACCTGCCACAAGCATCTGTAACCTGCAACGTCCGCTGGGAAGGCAGATCAAGGCGAGGGAAAAATCGGCAAGGCGAGAGGAATAAGGAAGCGCAAGATGGCGGCGAGCGCCTGAGAGACGACCCGAGGACCACAACGGATCGCCGGCCACCAAGTAAGAGCGATTCAGGGCAGACGCCGAAAATAAACCGCACGCAGTTTTATCCAAGCAGCTGCACCCCCCCCATGCGAAGTCCTAGAAGACCGCCTAACCGACATCAACGCAAAGCGCAGGGGGAAGAGGGGGCACAACGTGAACAATAGGAAGCGGCCATATTCGTTAGGACTGAAGCCGCGGGCGGCCATTTTGGATCAGGCGGAAGGAGCGGAACGCCGACGAGGGCGACAAGACACAGAGAGACGCGCACAACCGCAGGCAGCGCCCGCCACAACCGGGAAGGCAGGCCAGGCCAGAGCGAGAAGGAATCCGGGAGGTGGAGGACAGAGTGTAGCATAAGATAGCGGCGGACTCTTGAGGGAAGATCCGGAACGCACACTGCTTGCCGCAAGGTAGAGCGATTCAGAGCAGACGCTTAACAAGTACCACCCCTCACACCCCCCCCCCAAAGGCGAAGCTCCGAAAAACCACCTAGCTGACCGCAATACCAGGGAAGAGGGGGAAGAGGAGAGACTGCACGGAAGCGGCCATCTTAGGCAGGAGCTAAGAAGCGTGTGGCGGCCATCTTGCTTAAGGAAACAGAGGAGTCTTACAGAACGTAAAAGTAACAATCACCGCAAGCTCACATACGCCAAATAGGGAAGCCGATCAGTAAACAAGGGAGCTGTAGCGGATGGAAACAAGCCAGACAAGCCAGATTTGAGACAAAATCCCTCCCGCACCGCGATCACCGCTACGCGGCACAGGGAGGCAGGCGAAAGGGGCGGCCATCTTAACTAAGGCACAAAAGTAAACAAGCGGATACCTCAAGGGCGAGGCGCCACAGCACCGCAATAAGAGGTAACCAAACTGGGCAAGCGGAGAGTCAAGGGGGGGGACGTTTAAGCACCTGGGAACTGAGACAACACCAAGCGAAAGAGTCGCACGAAGCAAACCCGCCCCCCCCGCTGTCCAGACAGGCCTGCAGATCAGTCCGCGCCGACCTGAAGTGGCCAGAAGAGCAGCCCATCCACCAACAAACCAAAGGTGAAGCGGACAGTCACCTTCAGTGGCTCAAGAGCGTAAGGAATAAAAAGGGAGACACCGCAGGAGGCTGGCGGAGTCCAGGACCAAGACCAGAGTGGTCAAGTGGCCACCCAGATTCAGGGATTGTAACCTAACCACAGCGACCACCCCAAGCAACAAAGAGGACAAAAGACTAAAAAAAGGACCCACAAAACACCAACCAACAGAAGTGAGACCTCAAACACATCAGGTCAGAAGGGGCTTCGACGCAATGGCAGGGAAAAATGGCAACCAGATTACAAATGTCCAAAAGAAGAACAAAAACGATTTAACTGCCTCACCCGCGAAAGAACGAGGAGAACAGGGCAACGAAACAACCACTTTGGACACACTACTAAGGAAGATAACAGAGGGTAATGATCTAGCAAAAGCCACAAAAAAAATAGTGGACAACATCCAAATGGAACTAATAGCAATAAGAGCCGAGCAAAGCAAAGCCAACGGCAGAATAGATGAGGCAGAGAAAAGGATAAGCCAACTGGAAGACCGCGCCAATGTAACACACAAGGACCTAGGCCTAGTCATAAAGAGAACAACAGCACTACAGAGATCCATGGCAGAGCAAGAAGACAGAAGCCGCAAAGGGAACATAAGACTACTGGGTGTGCCCGAGGACGAAGAGGACACCCCGGGAGCATGCGCCCTGATGCTGGAAAGCATAATCCCCAAACTGACCGGTCTCACTTTCGACAAACCGCTCGAACTCGTCAAAGCATACCGCATACCAGCAAAGAAACCAACAAACAGCAACACCCCCAGACCAATAATATGCAAACCACTACGAGACAATCACACAGATGCAATATTCGCAGTGGCCAGGAAGGGCAAGCCAATGGTGATAAACGTAAAGAAGGTAACAATCACCCAGGACTTCTCTAGGCTAACGGTGGAGGTGAGGAAAGGCTTCCTAGCCCAGCGAGAGACCCTGCGTAAAAATAACATTACTTTCTCCTTCGCAGGACCCTCAAAACTGAGAATCATAGACAGACATGGGAGCAAGACCTTCGAAGACCCCAACGAGCTGCACAGGTACCTGCAGGGCCCGGCCCCAGAAGAAATGGAGCACCAAAGCCCAGGAGCAAAGAGAAGAGCTTCCACAGACGGGGCAGAAGAAGAGGACATATGATGAGGACAGAGAGCCCGCATCTAGTAATCCCTGAACTTTGAACTCAAACGACCATACCTACCTCGAACATGCACACACAAACCAACGCATCTACCTCAACGTCGGGAACGACAGGAAGCGACAAAGAAGGATCAAACAACAGGCATATCCTTCTTTCTTTTTCCGCAATGGGTTGTACGTGCTTATCTCTCCCTTCACACTCCAGGTGTGGGAACTATCACTTCGCACCGGCGGAAGAGACTATGTAAGGACTTGGGGGGGGGGGGGGGGGAGTGTGAGGACCCTTGCTGTCGCACACCCGTTTTTCTACAGGCGGGGGAGGGGGGAATGGGGGGTGGGGGGAGGTCAGAGGGGGCGGGCGGGACAGGTGGACATGAAGGCTAACGAGACAACAGGCATTTGTGCAACGTATAATTCCTTTTTCTTCTTTTGCTATATCCATTCCTTACCTATAACCCCTCTCCACTCACTAAAACCCCAGGGGTGGGGCACTCAGGGCTCACAATGGAACAAAGACTGGCATCACGGAATCAGGTCAGAAAGAAGACAGAAACACTAGCGAAAACACGGAACCCCCATGACAGACCAAACAAGAGCCAGCCTAGCCACGAACCTAAAGGTGGTGTCCATGAACGTTAAAGGCCTGAACCATCCAATCAAATGCAGGAAAATACTAGATCACCTGGCAAAACTTAAAGGGGATATATACACGCTACAAGAGACCAAACTCTCAGAGGAAGAAGCAAAGCTACTCATGGCAAGATGGATAGGAGACGTCCTATGCTCGCCAGCAAAGGGAAAGAAACGAGGTGTAATAACTATCCTAAGCAAGAAAGCCAACCTCACCATCCAAAAGACAAACACGGATGAAGGCGGTCGCCTGCTGATAGCAAGTGTCCAGAGAGGAAATGATCGGATACACGTTGCCAACATCTATGGACCAAATTCTGAAGACAAACAGTTCTGGCAAATGGTGGACAGCAAGCTCAGCGACCTACCGCAGGAAGACCTTCTGATCTCAGCGGGTGACATGAACAAGACGATGAATCAGGCTACGGATAGGCACCCGACCAGACCAAGCCACAACTCCCAAAGCAGCAACACCCTAAAAGACCTATGCATCAAACACCACCTAGCAGACCCATGGAGGCTACAGCACCCAACAGCGCGTGAGTACACCTTCTACTCGCACCCGCACAATTCATACAGCAGGATCGATTATATACTGATGTCCAACAACCACACACATCTAATCGACAACACGGAGATAGCCCCAATAACCATCTCCGACCACGCGCACGTATCCCTCGCCCTGAACGGCAAACACAACGACAACCCGACGAGAAGATGGAGACTGAATGACGACATCCTACAGAACAAAGAGAATGTGAAAGAGATAGAGGAGGCACTAAAGGACTACCTTGAACACAACGATAACGGCGAGGTAGGGAAAAGCACCATCTGGGACGCACTCAAAGCAACACTAAGAGGCAAACTGATAAACATCAAATCAAGAATGAACAGAAGCAGGAACAAGAAAATCTCAGAGATAGAAGGCGAAATAGCAGCACTGGAAAGAGGCCACTGCGCAAACCTAGCAGACAAGAACACACTCACCACGCTCACAAAAAAGAAATACGAACTGAACAAAATCCTGAGCAAACGAGCAGGTTCGTGGCTAACAAAATTCAAATCTGTGAATCTGTGCAGGGCCAACAAAGCAGGAAAACAGCTGGCGTCCTACCTCAAAGCGAAGCAAAGGCAACACACAATAGCAGCAATAACAGACAAAACAAACAAATCGCAAACAACAAACAAAGGAATACTAGAAGTCTTCAGACAGTTCTACCAAGAGCTATATTCCGAAGATAAGAACCTGAGCAGAGATGGAGACTGCGCTCTCCAAAAAGACATCAACCTGCCAGAACTCAAAGAGGAGGAGAGAACACCCCTCGAAGCAGACATAACGGAAGAAGAAATTGGAGGGGCAATCGGCCAACTAAAACGGAACAAAGCGCCAGGACCAGACGGATACACCACCGTGTTCTACAAAACTTTCTGCCAAGAAATCAAAAGAATACTATCGGAAACATACTCCGCCTGTATACACAACGGCAAGATGACAAACACCATGAGTGAAGCCAACATTACAATAATCCCCAAGGAAGGGAAAGACACTCAATACCCGCAGAACTACAGACCCATTTCGCTCATAAATGTCGACTGCAAAATCTATGCGAAAGTGCTGGCAAATAGATTAAACAGAGTCCTACCGGACATCATCCACAACTCACAAGTGGGATATATCAAACACAGACTATCGCAAGACAACACAAGGCTACTATGCCACCTAATCAACCACACAACACAAAGCAACGAGCAGGCAGTCATGATAGCGCTGGATGCGGAGAAGGCTTTTGATAGAGTCTCGTGGCCCTTCCTTAGGAACTGCATGGCAAAGTTTGGCCTAGGGGAGAAATACATAGCAATGGTGATGGCCCTATACAACAAACCCAGAGCAAAAATAGTGGTGAATGGAAGCGCATCTGAGACGCTCACACTAGGAAGAGGAACCAGGCAAGGATGCCCACTGTCACCGGGCCTCTTCCTACTGGCATTAGAACCCCTACTAGCAAAAATCAGAGACAATGAGAGTATTACGGGTGTTAAGATCAAAGAGAAAACAGTCAAACTGGCAGCATACGCAGACGACATCCTCATCACAACCACAAACCCATCAACGTCAATCACAGCGCTCATGGACACAATAGGAGAATACGCAGAGGCATCAGGGTACAAACTCAACAAAGACAAATCGGAATGCAAACCAATGAACATCCATACCACAAGATCAGTACTCGGGGACTCAGGCCTAGCCTGGCAAACAAAACCACTCAAATACCTAGGGCTACAGTTTGGGAGAGACCTAACATCCACAATACAACACAACGAGGACTCATTGCTAAAAAAAATAAAAGAAAGACTAGAACTGTGGTCGCCAAAATACATCAGCTGGTGGGGAAGGATAGAAACGATAAAAATGATGATAACACCTGCAATAAACTACACGCTAAACATGCTACCGATCCCAATGACAGAAAGTTTCCACAAAAGATTGGACAGCATGATCAACACCTTCCTATGGAGAAACAAAAGACCCAGAATCAGCCTACCCAAACTGAGACTAACGAAAGAACTCGGAGGCCTCAACCTGGCAAACTTTAAAGTCTACCAAACAGCGTGCCTGGCGAAACAAGGGATGGCATGGATCGACGACACGCAACAGTACAAACCAGTCTGGCTAGAGCTGGAGAAAGATCTCCTGGGAGGTCTGAACCCGATAGCTATACTAACGGCAAACAAACACCCCCTAAGGTCGAACACAATACTGAAATACACCAGAGAAGCGCTGATGAAAATTGACAGGCGAATGATACAGAAGCTGAGAGGCACAACATGGGAATCCATCTGGTTCAACACAAAAGTAATATATCAAGGGGCGACAATGAACAACGACACATGGATCAAGAAAGGAATCAGCCTCCCCAAACAGATGGAAACCAAGGGGAAACAGCTGACATTTCAAAACATACAACAAGTAAACGACCTCCCCAACAAAGAGCTATACACCTTTCTAAAGATCAGAACTGCCATAACCAGAGCTAATTTACACAGAGAAGAACCGGGCATCGTCAAATACGTAGAAACCCTAAACTCAGTAGGCCACCAAACTGCAAAGATCTATAAACTACTAAGCCCTTCCACCCTGTCGCTAAACAAAAAAACGACAAATTCCTGGGAGACACTTCTAGGCAGACAGCTAAATGAAAAAGAACAGGCACAAATGTGGAGCTCAGCTACAACGAACAAAATAACCCCACAACTGGCACAAACGAAATACTGGCTCCTCCACAGAGCCTACTGGACCCCATCCAGGCTCCACAAAGTAGGCATCGCAGAATCAAGCAACTGCTGGAACTGTCAGAAGGAGGAAGGCACCCTCGAACATCTCATCTTCGAATGCGTGAAAGTCAAGAAGCTCTGGGCGCAGATCAACGCATTCATAAACGATATGCTCAAAATAGACTTAACAATCAGCTATGCTAGCCTGGCGACAGGGCACCTAACCGCGAACCTAAACAACAGAGAAGAGAGAGCCCTACTAGACCTGCTACTCACAGCGGCCCTAAAGATAATCCTAACGAACTGGAAAAATACTGCAAAAGCAAATTTCAAAACATGGATCAACTGGGTCACCTTCCTGGGAGGAGCAGACAACATAACAGGCAACTTCTCGAAAGAGCACACCCCCAAGGGGCTCATGTGGGGCCCACTCGACGAACACTTAAAGACAACGCAATAGTCCCCCCGCCCCCCCCTCCTTTCTTTTTCTCTCTCTCCTCTCTCTTCTCGACAAGCCAAGAAATATAGCTAACACAAATGTACTGCATACAAGAAATACGAACTGCCAATGTATATTCCACTTATATTTTTCAATAAAAACTTTTATAAATAAAAAAAAAGTAAATCAGGCATAAGTACGTTCAGCATCCTGTAGTCTTGATTTCTGCTGTTGTTTGGTCACCAGTGATGTAGCTAGGACTCGTGCCGCCCATTGCGGTCCCTGCATTTGCTGCCCGCAACAGTCGAAATTAAGAGGGGGGGGAGATTTGCTGGTGATTCCCAGCACGACGGCTGCAGGTAAGAGCGGGGGGATTCCTCCACCCTCAAAACTCGTGCCGTCCGAGGCGGACCACAGTCCCCTCGTACACCACCTGTTGGTCACATCCAAAATAAATGATAAATGTGTAGCCTAAACTGCTTAAAGTCAATTGAAAAGTTCTTGCTAATGAAATATGAACATTGACTTACTGTGAACAGTACTAAACGTGTGTCAAAATAATTGACATAATGCTCAAAATGAAATTCCATCTGTGAGTGTAAACTGCACAATGGGATGTCTCCGTTGAGGCAGTACTGACAACTGCAGTGGTGTAGTATACTTGATTCCATGTAAAGTAAAGGACATTTTGTGTGTGCTTATCGGAATCATGATTTCAGAGCATAAGACCCGTCTGAGGGCCCAATTTCCCAACGTTTTGCATTGTGTTTGCATAACAAAAGTCAGGCAAACCAGCACACATTTTTGGGGGGTTATTTACATTTCAGCACAAATTTGTTTTGCACTGGAAATTGCATAAAAGTAGCAACAAGTAGAGTTAAGTTCTGCTATGACGTAATTAGCATCACGGGGGTGTTACATGGGGTTCCCATGCAACCACCCATGCTTTTTTATGCAAACCCCTCTCTACAAAAAATCTGTGTCAGGATTTTACATAACAAATTAATGCTTATTGAAAGCAGGCATTCTTTTCTGACTTTGCATGTGTGCTGCACTGTGCAGCACACACAGAAGTAAGCAACATTTTAAAAGTTGCCTAAGCATAGTGTGAAAATATATCAGTAATACAACCAAGACACTGTTGTGTAGATTCAGGAAGATGTTTATTCATGTCATCATCTTAGCAGCACTAGGTGTCAACTGTCACTCTTACAGGGTCAAACATTCCATCTTAGAACCTGGAATGTCCATGAACATTCCTGATCACCACAGATAGGACCTCATTTCAATATTTTGCCGTAGGGCAGCGCCGCAAGCCTTCCTGCTATGCTGCTCTACGGCAGAAAAAATGGGCAGGTGTGCACCGTATCTATTAGATGCTGCACAGTACAGTCAACTTAGCCTGCACTGGTGCTCAATTAGCTGCCATTGATGTATGACGTTACAATGCAAACATTTACATCGCTGTACATTACATCGCGGTTTTTACAACGCAAGTCGTAACAACGACTTGTGTTGGAGGGCGCTGGACTTAGGAGTAGTACAATTTACTATTCCAACTCCAGTCTACATACAGTAGGGAAAGTGTTGGATAGAAAATGATACTTTTCCTTGTCCTAGAGCACCATCCAGCGCAAGTCGTTGTAACGACTTGCGTTGTGAAAACCGCGATGTAATCCCCTCGTTGTAAACGATGTTTCCCGCTGCCATTTGCCAATGCAAGTACCCTTGCAAAATGGTGTTGAAGGGATGATTGTTTTTGTGCAGGAAGGGACACCTTCCTGCACAAAAACAATCAATGGAGGCAATTTCCCCTTTCTATTTGTGCTGCTGAATGCAGCACACAGAAAGAGTTCAAAACAAGGAGAAATATTATTTCTTCACGTTGCGCATCCCTATGCCTCCCCTGGAGAGGCGTAGGCTTTGGACGCATTCCCAGGTTTACAACTTGTTGTAAACCTAGGAATGCTTCAAATACCATTGGTGTTGGTGGGAACACCCACTGTAGTGTCCATGGCACACATCTCCATCGTAGTCTGAGGCAATGTAGCCACTTACGCTGAGTTGACTCACACCATGTCTACAAGGCCATGAAAAGTCATTCAGGGGGGCTTTATGTGGCCTTGTAAATATGGCTAAGCCCTGTGCGCCACCACAACATCACAACAAGTGACCTTCAGGAAGCACACTGGACTTATAAATGAATCTCATAGTGTAGAAAACCTGTGCAAGACTCATGCACATACCTGTGCACTATAATGCCGGCACTCAAGTGAGAGGAGGAGAGTGCCATATCTCTGTAGATATGATGCTCTCCTTCTCCCTCCCATGTTGTGCAACGTAGTGCAGAATTTATGGCTGCTGCGCCGCATTGGGTGACACTTTGATAAATCAGTCTCTAAGTATGTTAAAATAAATAATAATTATATTCCAGCAACAGAATACCAGAACACTTAAACCATATATATTTTACTACTAACCAATTTCAGACTACAAAAAGTTTTTAAAAATGTATGAGTTTCCGTCTAAAATCGAATAATGAGATGGAAACAGGTGAAATCATTGTACTGAAGATTTTTTTTCTTGTAATGGAAAATGATGTGCAGTACTAATGTTAGCCTCTAGATGTCAGGCTTTCACCAGGGTGAAGGAACTTATCCTGAAATGCTTTGATAGTTTACAGCTAAGCTAATGTGACTATTAAGTATATATTGAGAATGTTATGTACACGTATGAGGACTTTTCTATAGCAATATATCTTATACCTATTGCTCACCAAAGCACTTTTTTAGGTTTTATTTTGACATGGGCTTCGAAAACGGTGGCAAACAGTTTGTTCAATAGCGCGCCGTCCTCTCAGTTTGTTTTGTCTAACATGCTAAAGAATGTTCGCATAAATTTACATTCATTTTTCTTGCATTGTACGTCTGATTGTACGATACGATATATTTGTAAAGCAAATCTGTTTCTGAAGTTTCCCTTATTGTCAGTGTTTCAGTTTAAGAATCTGCACTAGATTTTTTCATGTGTTATTAACTTTCTTTACCTTTCAATCGACCGGCAGGAAATGACTCTACTCAACTGTGTTATGGCTTTCTTTTGCTTGTATCCTACACACTGGGCCTCTTTTATGAAAAAATTGGCATAAGAAAGCACCTGCAAGTCTTGCTGCGCTGCCCTACACCGATATAAAAGGTCAGGAATGCCCCAGATTTCAGAAACGCAGTGCATTCCCGTCCTACCCCTCTGCACTAGCACACAATTTTCTGCCTGCAGGCCCATAGGAATGAATAGGAGATTGAAAGCGCAGTTTGTGAGTACCAATAGGTACTCGCAAATTGCACATGCGATTTCAAGGGTGCAAGGGTGTCAAAAGGACAGCCTGGTGCACCCCTTAAATTGCCCTGTGCACACATGTTGTGCACACACATGCCCCAAGGGCATATGTGCGTGTTACCTACAACTTTGAAAAATGCACTTCAGTGCATTTTTCAAAGTTTTAGCAAATTACCATCAAGTTCAGATTGATGGTAATTTGCGCCCCCTAGTAGCGAAATCGCTATTCCTAAATGCTTCTTGCATTGCAAATTGTGATTTCTTAAATGCAATAGCAATTTGAGAAATCACAATTAATTGCACATTCTCAAATTGCAAGTGCCTTGAACATTGATGCATCGCAAGTGCCCATTTTTGCGGGCGCAAATGCCGATTTTTGCGAATCGCACTGTTTGCACTCGCAAAAATGGTTGATGCATGTGACTTTTGAATCTTTATTTCATAGCCAGCCAGTGAAGAGCTACCTGTATATGGTGCATTAGTCTACATGGTGCATTAGTCTACATAAGCAAGTCTGGTAGCGTAATTTTGTGAACTTTGCACTTTTGTATGGGCCCTTTCTAAGATTATGCTGTATTAAACCAGTTGGAATCATACCACAAGAATGGTAAATTGAATTCAGTATTCCCACTAAATAAGTGTCATAAAATTAAGGGCCTCATTTATGAAAAGTGTTGCATTGCTAGGCAAAAACAGCAATGTGCTCCATGGTGCAAGGATTTACATATTCAAGCAGGCGCAAGGAATGATGCAGGGTTTTTCACAGGGGACTCGCTGATGTGTAATGACACATTGCTGGAGTTGCGTCAGCTTTCCGACACAATCCATCAATGAGTCATTTTTGCGCCACCACATACATCAGTATTCCTGAGGTGTCTTTAAATCCTTGCGCCATGGCGCGCCATATTGTAAATACTGCGCATCTATGGTGCCGTAAGGATGGCGCTATGAAAAGTGTTGCATCAATGTTTTTGCCTAGTGATGCGTCACTTTTCATAAATGAGGCCCATAGCTTGGATTAAAGTAAGCCTGAAAGAAAGTAACGTAATTCACAAATATCACATTACACAAAGTTATCAAAATTACTATATTTGTCACCCCACCTGCCAGCTGCATTTTTAAAAAGTGACAAAGCACTCCACACTTCTTTCTAAAATAATAATTTTATAGCATTTTCATGGAATTTTACGAAACTTCATATCAAACAATTACACAATCTAAACCACCCTTACATTTTGGCAAGGTTGTCAGATTGTTTACCTTCTCTCTTAATAGCAGAGGTGTGATTAGTTCTTGAGATGATGCGAATGGTTAGGGTGTGTCCACTGGCTGGCCAATCACCATGATGTCAGTTTTGTATTTTTTAGGGGCTAGATGTAGGTAACTTTATTTTACCACTTCTTAAATACCGAATTTTACCGATTCGGTATTTAAGAAGTGGTGAAATAGAGGGGGGGATGTAGGTATTACAGAATCAGTAAATACCGAATCGTTAAAATTCGGTATTTACCGATTCTGTAAATACTGATTCGGTAATGCCCATTGATTCCTATGGGCATTGAAGCCCATAGGAATCAATGGGCATTACCGAATCAGTATTTACTGATTCGGTAAATACCGATTCCAGCAAGGGTGCAGGGGGTGTCACTTTGACACCCTCTTGCACCCCAAATACAGGCATGTGTGCCTAAGGGCATATCTCTCTGTCACATGGCATAGGTGTGCATGCACACATGTGCATGCACACCTGGATTCGGTATTTTACCACCTAATTGGATTGGGTGGTAAAATACCGAATCTGAAAGGCCTTTGGGACTCCGAAGAGTCCCACCTACATCTGGAAGTTACCGAATCGGTAAAAATACTGATTCGGTATTTTACCGATTCGGTAAATTTACCGAATCGGTAAAATGGGCCCCCTACATCCCAAAAACCCATTTACCGGTCGGTAACGGCCGAAATCAGCCGTTACCGGCCGGTAAATGGCCACCTACATCGGGCCCCCGGTTGTCTTAAATCCAGAAGTATATTAGTCTTAGATAATTATTGATGTAACTCTTAATTGATAGAACAGTTTGCAGTTCTTTGTTGAGTGTAGTTATGTGTTTAAGTCTGATAATTGCTAAAACTTTTTTTCCCAAATAAAATCTTAATTAATGCATGCACACATAAATGGGGTTTCAGCGAGCCCCAGTGGTCCATTGACACTGGTCCTTTACAATTTTGTTCCCAATTTGCTTCTGCCAGCAACAGCACACAAGCATGGAGAAATGGGTCAGCCCACTTGAGCTATTGTTTCCCGTCTGTCATCCACTCAGAAAAAAGTGCACATCAATGGCAGGACTCAGTGTTTGCTCAAATATTTTTTCTTTTTTACTTTTTATTTTGTTTAGTATTGTTCAACAAGAGATTGGCATCTCTTCCTATGCGTACATCACACCATGATAACCGTACTAAATTTCTTTTTGTTTTTGACTGAGAATATTCCAAAATGGATGTCCATTTGTGGACATGCTTCTACACAAATGGGTGGACATATTTAAAAGAATGTTATTGGACTTTCAAAACACCTTCCCAAGGTGGTGCATACAAGAGAGACATCTAAGAGTCTTTTTCAAAAAGCACACAAAAAATAATTTCAGGATGACTGCTCATGGCAGTGCACGAGAAATCTCATTCTATGATAGTTGTGATGGGGGTGCAGGCATGTGTGGCTTCTTTGAATGCTTTTATAGAAATACAAAGGGGCATATTCCCGAGAACTTGTGATAACCATCGCAAAATTAACTTAACACAACTTTAACGATTGCAATCTATCTTGGGAAAATTATGCTGTGTTAACTAAGTATTCACAACACGGCAGTACCATGTGATAGTCTCCAGATAATGCAACAAATGACAGGGTTAAAATCAAAAATGCGAAACATGAATTAAAAAAAACCTGCGATGAGGCCAATCACGATACAAAAAGCAGCAAGAACCATCAGCAGGCCTGCAAATCCCATGCGTCTGGTGGGAAAATGCAGTATAAAAGCAACAAAAACAACACACCAAAAACAATTCAAAGTGCGGAGCAACATGGATGCACCCTGACCAAGTGCAGAGGCTAACGTGAACCCCACAAGCCCCACAGACCAACAGCAAGGAAAAACGGGGTCGGCGAAGGCCAAGGAGAAGAGGGAAAGGAAGACAGGGTGCAGTCCGCAGGAAAAGCAGATCAGCGTCACAGGGGTGACAGAACACTACCATCAACTGACCCACAATCAGACTACCGTGAATGCAGTCGGAGTGTCGAGGAGGTCAATGGAGGAGGCCAAGAGGAGCTGGCATGATGTGAAAATCTAAACCAGGCACAAAGCCGCTGCCAACAGGAAGGCAGCAACTGCAACAGAAGGTGGGAGTCCATCGCCACAGGAGGAGCTGGAGGAAACAGAGGCCACAGTCATCAGTGTGGAGACGGTGGAAGGAGTCGGGAGTCAGGACTCAGCTCAAGAAGACTTGACACAACATCAACAGGGTGAGTAACAACCAGGGACTGGGAGGACGGGGGGAGATGGGCACAATGGCACACATGCACAACGATGTGTAGCACACTGCAGAACCACAATTACCCTGGATCATGTCCCTGGTCCCCGTGGCAGACTACAGCACACACACATAGCAATAATGGCACATCCACATTGACGACAATGTGGTACAATGTGCAAACCTGACACTGCAGAACAGAGGACACAACTGGCTGCGCACATGCGCAGAAACAGGCCACCTACATGTGACAGAGCTGGAAACTGTGAGATGGAAATGTACACGTACAACCCACTTCCATCATGTAGTCTAAATGTACACTGTCCCGTATCGAAATCCAGCACCTCCAAAATAGTCACAATGTACATTGTCATACAGTCTGCATGTAAAAAAGAAGAATGCTCTGATATACATGTCAACATGCATCTCCCCTTCACATTGCAGAGGGACACACAACACCTCCAGAAGAGCAGAGCAGACTACTCATTAGTGATGCCATAGAGGACCACCACACCATCGACACCGATGACCTACAACAGCCCATGGACATCCCACGCAACCCACCAACAAGGACCAGGGCAGCCAAGCTACATAGAGGAGAACACAGCCCCTGCAACAGACCACACAGCAGGAAGCACCCGCAAGCACAGCTGGCTCCCAACACTTCACGGACCTATACATGGCATCCCAATGCCAGGTGTCAAAATGCCAAAAGGAGATGGCCGAACAGGTGCGGTGGGGTCTGAACCCATGGAAGACTAACTAGATCACATACGTGGGTGTCTCATTCCCTTCATGGACCACCTACACCCCACAAAGGACCCACACTGTGACAGAAACATATGCCTTTGCACATTATCTGTACTGAACCACGCCAGAGCCCCGCTATTATCAGTCATACACCCACGCTGGACCTGCATACGATGGCCCAGCCCCCTCCCCTTACTTATTGTGTGTGACGACCAAGTTACATGTCCAAGCTCTAACCCGCTGCCTGCGGTGTCATGTCTGCATCCGCTGTACACAGCACAATGTATTGTCGTAGGGCCCAGCGCCATCATGCATACATCATGACCACAAGGACACACACAGATAGTATGTGGAACTGGCTACGGGCATGTGGGCCCGGACCCTTTATTGGCAGCGTCACATGTACAGTGATGCCTGTGCTGGATGTGTGTGGGGTGAGTTTAAGCAAGCCCTCACGGAGTGGTTGGTGCTGGCAAAACTTGAACAGGGATCAATATCAAAAACAGAAATGGAACACACCAGCATTACAGAAACTACAGCGAAGCATCATGGTGGTAGCTGGAGCAAGCACAGAGGACATCCAATAAGCAAACAAAAGTGTCTGTGTGTTGCTGAACACTGAGGTTGGGGCACTAGAGCTAAGTGTGCACATTTAAATGAATTGTCTAGGATTGTGTCCCTTCGGGAAATACCTGATGCAAGTTCAGTGGGGTGTGTTACACCTGCATCTTCCTCATCATTGTCACAGGACTCCCACATTGCCTGAGGTGACATTGCTGAGTAACCTATCCACAGCACAAAACTCACTCAGTAACAGTCCATGGTTTGCAGTGCACTGACTTAGTGGCACCTGGAGGGCTGAGCAGGGTATCAGGCAGATGATGGCATCCACAACAGGTGTGAGCAACCTAGTTAGTCTGCCAGTATGACTGTTGTGATTCTGGCAGTTGGCGGTTCGAGGTGGTCCTGGCGGTGCTGGCATGTGCCTCCTGCGGTGTTGCAACATCTGGGCCGGTCAGGACTTGTATTGATGTATGCGCCCTGGTGGACCGCTGTTGAGGCCGGAGGCAGCGGACAGCGCAGGGCCACAGACACATGGCGTTGCTGACCCCAAGGCCATCATCTCAGAGGCCAATCAATATCTCAGAAGACAGGGTCCCTGACTTGCCCAGCAAAGAGTTAGTGGCCCCGGAGGCACTGGGGCTGGCACAGGCACACTGCCACGGGACGGTGACTTGCTGTGCACTGAGGTAGGGACACGCGGACTGAGTCAGTCCTCACTGATGTCTCACTGATGTCTGAGGTGAATGTGGTGGAGGGTTGTGGGGGACAGTGGAGGGTGTCCTCCAGGGCATGATGCAGAGGGTAGAAGTCGACCGGTAGCGGCAAATTGAACAGTAGAATGCTACAGCCTTGTTTTCACCACCAATTCGGTATCAGCTACATGAGGAAGAAGACAACCCCCAGTCCATAAACTCAGACGTCACCTAAGTGCAACCAGAGAGTGTCCATGATTGTCGGGGAACAGACTTAATGGCATCGGGACTGAGAGGGGATGCAGTCTGCGATGATGCTGGTACACTGATATGGACTCGGCCATTGCTAAATCAAGACTCAGTCCCAAATATGTGATCTACTCGACCATAGTGTAGGCAGCGGTCAACAGTGGCCCTCAGCCACCTGTCGTTGGCTCACGATGCACAGAGTCAGTGACACCAGGGCAGCTGTCGGTAGTGTTCAATCACCTCCCTAAAAACGATCCTTTTGTCCCCATGACTGAAACACGTCTTCCTCTTTCACCTCTCCTTGCATCCAATGATATGCACTCTGCCATTGAAAAATCAATACTCAGTTCCAATTGTGTGATCTACTTAAGCTTAGTGTGGCCGGAGGGCAGTAGTCTGCGTGGGCCTGTGTGGTTGTAATGCTATGTACAGATGAAGGGAGTATAGTGACATAAAATCTGCCATAAGTAATGTTCTCTGCCATAGTGTAATCAAGACTCAGTTTCAAATGTGTGACCTACTAGTCCGCTGTGTATGCCGGTAGAGTATATCAATGAGAAAGGAGAACTGCGGGCCTGTGTTGCAGAGGCTGTGATGGTCTGAGGAGGAATGTCTGAATGTCTGTACTTACCTAACAAGGTAAGTACAAATATATCGAAAAAAATATATAGAATGACAAAAATATAGTTTTTTGTAAAATATCGTTTTTTTAATATAAAATAATTATGTAATATTAACAAAAATATACTTTTAAATGTAATAAACATATTTAAAAATGTACTATAATAGTTAAAATTAATAAATAATGTAATACAAATTAATATTAATAAATATATAATACATAATATTTTTTTCATTAATAATAACTCTAAATCAATTATTTTCATAACTTATAAAGAAATATTAATATAATAAATTACTAATACATTTATATACATTAAATAATCCTATAAATAACCATTAATAACAACATAAAAGTAATAAAAAACCAAAATATATTTTAGATAGTGTATGAGTAAAAATTACTATTCCCACTCCAGAGAGTGCGACAGTAGGGAAAGTGTTGGATAGCGTTGGGGTAACAATTACTATTCCCACTCCAGAGAGTGCAACAGTAGGGAAAGTGTTGGATAGAGTAGGGTTAAAAATTACTATTCCAACTTCAGAGAGTGCAACAGTAGGGAAAGTGTTGGATAGCGTAGGGGTAACAATTACTATTCCCACTCCACAGATTGCAACAGTAGGGAAAGTGTTGGGTAGCGTAGGGGTAACAATTACTATTCCCACTCCAGAGAGTGCAACAGTAGGGAAAGTGTTGGATAGCGTAGGGGTAACAATTACTATTCCCACTCCAGAGAGTGCAACAGTAGGGAAAGTGTTGGATAGCGTAGGGGTAACAATTACTATTCCCACTCCACAGATTGCAACAGTAGGGAAAGTGTTGGATAGCGTAGGGGTAACAATTACTATTCCCACTCCAGAGAGTGCAACAGTAGGGAAAGTGTTGGATAGCGTAGGGGTAACAATTACTATTCCAACTCCAGAGAGTGCAACAGTAGGGAAAGTGTTGGATAGCGTAGGGCTAACAATTACTATTCCCACTCCAGAGAATGCAACAGTAGGGAAAGTGTTGGATAGCGTAGGGGTAACAATTACTATTCCCACTCCAGAGAGTGCAACAGTAGGGAAAGTGTTGGATAGCGTAGGGGTAACAATTACTATTCCCACTCCAGAGAGTGCAACAGTAGGGAAAGTGTTGGATAGAGTAGGGTTAAAAATTACTATTCCAACTTCAGAGAGTGCAACAGTAGGGAAAGTGTTGGATAGCGTAGGGGTAAAAATTACTATTCCCACTCCAGGGAGTGCAACAGTAGGGAAAGTGTTGGATAGCGTAGGGGTAAAAAATACTATTCCCACTCCAGAGAGTGCAACAGTAGGGAAAGTGTTGGATAGCGTAGGGGTAAAAATTACTATTCCCACTCCAGAGAGTGCAACAGTAGAGAAAGTGTTGGATAGCGTAGGGGTAACAATTACTATATCAACTCCAGAGAATGCAACAGTACACCCATAACCCGCTACAGAACATATTTATCAATTATTCAATTAATTAAAATTAAATTAAAAAATCTCAATTAAATAATTAATAAATCCTACTAATTATTAATTATTTTAACATATTTAAATTACTTCCCATACTATTCCCCTATAAAACCATAACCCGCAACAGAACATATTTATCAATTAATCAATTAATTAAAATTAATTAAAAATTATTCTCAACTAATTAAATAATAATTCCTACTAATTAATAATTAAACATAATTAAATGACTTCCCACCCTATTCCCCTATAAACCCATAACCCGCTACAGAACATATTTATCAATTAATCAATTAATTAAAATTAATCAAAAATTATTCTCAATTAATTAATTAATATTTCATAGTAATTAATAATTAATTTAACATAATTAAATTACTTCCCACCCTATTCCCCTGTAAACCCATAACCCGCTACAGAACATATTTATCAATTAGTCAATTAATTAAAATTAATTAAATATTATTCCCAATTAATTAATTAATAATTCCTACTAATTAATAATTAATTTAACATAATTAAATTACTTCCCACCCTATTCCCTTTAAACCCATAACCCGCTACAGAACATATTTATCAATTAATCAATTAATTAAAATTAATAAAAAAATATTCTCAATTAAATAATTAATAATTACTACTAATTAATAATTAATTTTAACATATTTAAATTACTTCCCTCCCTATTCCCCTATAAACCATCAACCCGCTACAGTACTAAAACACAAATTTTAATTAAGTGACATTAAAAATACATGATCAAACATAATAAATACCATATAATATACACTAAATTTATTTAAAAATCGATATTAGTAACATCAAAATTATTTACTTCGATATTACTGACATCTATATTTAAAACTTTGATATTACTAATATCGATATTAAAAGTGTCGATATTACTTAACTTCTATATTATTTCCCTTCGATATTTAAACTTCGATATAATTGTATATCGAAATTTAAAACTCGATATTTTGTCTGTGTACCCTGAGGAGGCTGCCATGGTCACGGGACTCAGGCTTGGAGATTGCACCGGCACGTGGTGGGCCCTCTTTGACACACGCCGGTGTCGGCATGTAGGTATTGATGCCTGGGAGAGCAGGGGTGGGCAAGACTGGTACGGGGACTAGCATCCCGGGGTGCAGCAGGTGCACAGGATCGCAGACAACCCTGCTCACGGCGACAATGTTGGCCTCGTGGCAGGGTGAAAGGCGCTGCCTTGGCAGAGACATTGGGCCTTTTCTGCCAAAACCAAACATTTCAACAGGGCCTCAGCCACTGGATATCTTCATTCGGGTGGACCTTGTGAGCTTTAGTCTTTCATATTGCCCCACTGAAAGATTTTGACTTCCAGAATTAGACCGTCTTAGGGAAAAAACTTGACCGAAGAGACTTTGTTTGTTATACGAGACCTCTGTATCATTATGGTCAGCCTTATATCTCAACTAGGTACCAGACAGCCGAGGACAATGACCTTTAACTGGTGCTTTACTTTTTGTTTGCAAATTTTGCTCTTAAACTTTAAAAAAACTTTTTCTCCCAATCTCCTAATTGGATTTGAATTATATTGTGCCATTTTCCTTATTATTTGTTTCTTGAGGTTTTGGAATTGGTTGTAGAATTCTATTTCATCTCTCTGCTTTGAATTGTGTTTTGACCTTTTAATTATTTTAGTGCTACTAAATGCTATTCTCCATTTTCCTTAAGTTGATTCTGTCTACTTTGTGCTATTTATTGAACTTCTGTGTTGGACCTGACAAGGTTTTGGGCTTATTAAGTGTCACAGACTCACATCCCCAACCCACTTCCATACAAAGATAGCAAGTGTAGGGAAGTGGAATAATGTGTGGTATGGCTGGGTAGCCTTACCATGAAATATAATCACAATACACTAAAGATGGTCTTGGATTAAAACTAATAAATACTTAGCTCAGTTCTAGTAGAGTGGAAAAGAGCAGTCAGGTTTTACTAGTAGAACATGTGTTAAGCATCTCAGAGTACCAACATAGAGGGTAAGTAATAGACATGAATCGATAGAATTTTGAAGCAATATTAAATCTGTGCAATAAAATACATTGAAAAGAGAACACTACGGTCAATGGCAAAAGCCACTATTGACAACTGGTCATGTGTAGGTCAAGTTGCATTGATCCTTGTAGTGCTATGGTGCTGTGGCTCCAAGGACCAAGCCAGTTCAAATTTACATGACTCATGGAGCTCGATTGCAGTGTTGTCCTGGCTGTCGGTGGTGCTGAATGGGAGCTGGGGAAGAATTGCTTTTACTGCTGAATCAATGCTGCTGGGGGGGAGATGCAAAGGACAATAATGGAGTGGTTGTTGACGTTGGTCACATGTCAGTTGGAGGTCCCTCTGGAGCGAGCATCCAGTAAAGTGTCCGGTTGTCGGACTGGTGACCTACAAGCCTTGGCAACAGCAAGCACAGCAAAAAGCTTCTGCAACTTCAATGGGTCCAGAGGAGTGAGGTAGCAGCCTGAGACTTCTCGGCAGGTGGGACTACAACTCCCACAGTGTACTTGACCTCCTGGGTTTTGTATGGCCCAATTTTTGGGACGATGTGAGTGATTTTACCTGCAGTTTGAATGGGACTAGTGCCACTAATCCAGGGGAGACTGAGCATGCTTCTAGCTTCCACACGGGTCCTTCTCTTGAGAAGCTCCAAGTTATAGCCAAGGACAAGGGTTGTTTACTCAGTTCCAAGTCTGTTGCCACAGTGAAAAGTTTCCCTCTTTTGTGCGGTTGGCAAAGTCCTGTTGTCGGCGACTCTGATCTCCCCCTGCTCCTTCTTTATGCAAGTTGTTCAGAACTGAGGTTCTGGTGTCATGGGGGTCTCCTAAATCCTTGATTAAGTCGAGTTAGGGGTGTGGGAGCTAGTAGCCAATCAGCAGCTGTTCCCTGCAGCTAATCCTCTCCGGAGGTGACCACAATCGGGGATGTAGGGCACCATTTCTACCCAGAATTCTCTATTATGCCTCTCCTAAAGATGACAATAAGATGGCACAGACCAGGCTGCTCTCCCTGGAGGTGTGTGTGTGTAGCCTCTGGGAGTGTACACCTCCATGCATAGCTAATTTTCTGACTGCTCAGGTGTAATTGTGCCTGAGGCAGGGAAGGCTGTTTACTCCACTAGAGCCAGCCCTGATGCATATCAGAGGTGGTGCAACAATGAAAACTACTGACATAGGGGCCGATGAGGATGGCGGACGGATTGCCACCGCCATGCAAGCGGTGGCGATCCATCCGCCATCCGTGCCCGTCCGCCACTTATTTCCCCCGCCATATTACAACGGCGGGGGGACGGCGGCGAACGGGAAGACCGTCCATTGCTTTTCCGCCACGGTCGCCTTGCGACCGTGGCGGAAAAGGTCTAATCTGGTGGCAGTGTCTATTAGACACCGTCAGCCATATTAGGATGGGCTTTGAGGAATGCCTTTCGGTGGCGGCAATGCCGCCACGGAAAGGCATATGGTATTTGCTTTGGGGGCCTGTTGCGGGTCCCCAGGTTGAAGGGAGGGGTGGGGGTGCACATGGGGGGTACTTATGGTACCCCTCTGCATTTCAAGGTACAACATGGCAGGCACCGCACGGTGGCTGTCAAGTTGTGCTTTGAAACGCACAACATGCATTTTTAGCATTGCGGCCAGCGGTGCTTTCTGCAAAATGCGGAATGCACCCGCCACTATTCTGACCAATGATTCGGATCATATTTAAGGAGGGCTGGTGGAATTCCATTTGGCCCTGGTCTTTCCTCCCTTTAGAAATTAGTTCCCTGATTGTAACAGCGTTGATTTCAATTGCCGCGTCTTTATATGGTTTTACTATTTGCAACGGTTGGGAACCCTGGACGTCCTGGAGCATATTTGTTCCAACAACCTGTTGGTTGAGGTGAATATCTAGGAAGGATTCCCAGGAGTTGTCTGTTATGTGTGATGTTAGTCCACCATGTTTAGGGTTTAAGATTGTAATTAGGGTGGACCAGAATTGGGCACTATTGTTTCCTTTAGTGTCGTGATGAAGTCTAGCCCAAGTCGTCTTCATTGGATCTTTTGATCTCCCACTTAAGTTTTTTAAGATCAGCCTTGTGCTTACGGAGCTGTTGGAAAGGACTGTCCCCCCCTGGGCATGTTCTTAGCAGCCTTAATAATTTATTTATGGCTTTTTTGTGGTGTTTCAGGGCCGATTTCTGGACGCTTGAAATCTTCCCTGTGACTGTCGAGGTGCCGTACTGTAGTTGAGTATGAGTTTGCAAATGCGGCCTTGAAAGTTTCCCATAAAATGATTGGGTTACCCATGGGATAATTCAGGCTGTTTAGTTGTAGCTTTGCTGCCAGAAGAACCTCCTCTGTATTTGCGACAGAAGACTTAGGGGCATATTACCAAGTAAGTATGGGCGGAAAATCCGTTCCGCTCGCGGATTTTGCGGATTTTCGGTAAATTTGCAATCCGCGAGATTCGCAAATTTCCCGCAAAATCCGCAAATCCGCGAGCAGCGGATTTTATGGCTTGCTCGCACTGTTCGCGTGAGTTCGCGGCTTCCCAGTTCAACTTCGCGCCCCGCGAATAAGCGCTAAATTGCAGAAATACGATCTTAGCAAAACTGAAACTACTTACCAGGTTCAAAAGTTCAAGCTCATCATTAGTAGCCATTTCCTGTAGTGCTTCCTGAGGGGCCCCTCCAGAGTTCAGTTGCCTACTTGCAACTATTATGTGACCCTGCTCTGACCCTCAGAATAGTTACACATATGCCACAAAGGTCCTGAATTACAGCTAAGGGAGACAAGCAGGAGCCAGGCTGGAAGTTCAAATCCAGTGACACATTAATCAGCCCCTAATTCATTATTGTCAGTTGGGGCAGGGCAGGTGTTGTAACTAATTTTGCAACAATGAAAGCACTTAGCAAGTGCAAAAGATCACTAATCAGGAAGCACTAAGGAAGCAGGTGCCAGCTAAAAAAATATTCTGTGACACATTAATCAGCCCCAAATTAATTCAGGTCACTTGAGGCAGGGAAGGTGTGCTTTGCTTTGCCACAATAATGTACACTGGACAACCAGAGGGTGCTGTGATGAAACAGAGGGTGGCATGGGTGAGCCAGAGGGTGGCATGAGTGAACCAGAGAGTGGCAGTGGTGACAGAGGGTGGCAGTGATGAAGAAGAGTGTCCCAAACAGGCTGGACACGTAGAAACAACAAGTTCGCAAAACTTGCGACCCGACAGGTAAGTTCGCGTTTGCGAAATTGTACAAAAACCCTCGCGAACTGGCAGAAACCCGCGCGAACACACACAAAAAAAAATCCGCAAATTCGTGAGAATTCGCGGATTTTGCGGATTGCGAGTTCGCAAATCCGCAAAATTCGCGAACGCGAGATTCGCAAAATTCGCCCATGCTTATTACCAAGCAATAGCGATAATTATCGCTATTGCTTGGATAGAGACAAAAATTTACCGCTGAGCTGCAGCCATTTTTACCGCAAATAAACCTTGGTATTACCAAGGTTTATCGCAAATGCGATAAAAATCGCCGCAATGCATGAATATCGCTGAAAAGTCAGCGATATTCATGCATTACCGAGCTAATGCTCTTAGTCATGTTATCCACCTCCCATTGGATAACATGGCTGAGAACTGCTCAGGGCAGGTGTTAGCTTTTGGAGATATTCGCGCTTAGCGCGAATGTCTCCAAAAGTTGGTAATAGGAGATAGCGATGTTAGCGACTGTTTTCAGTCGCTAACATCTTGGCACGCCCACTTTGCATGACATTAGTGATAAATATCACTGACATGCAAAGTGGGGCCCAAGATGGTCGCTATCTCCTACTAGCTGTCGCTAACTGGTGTTAGTGACAGCTAGGTAATAGGGAGATAATTTTTTCTCCGCTTTCTTGGCTTTTAAAGCCAAAAAAGCGGAGATAAACCCCCTTGATAATATGCCCCTTAATTCTTTTGAGGTGCATGTGATCCTGTTGGATTGAGAGGAGTTAAGTCTGGAGAGGCAAGAATAGAAACCTCCTGGGGTCGAGGTCACTGTCCCCTTTGTCTCCTAGGCAGAAGCATAGTATATGTTGGAAGAATGTGAGAGACACTAGCGTATAGTCTATTGTGGAGGTTGCGTTGCCTGAGTGGAATGAAGTGGCAGATGGTGAATCGTCAGCAAATCTTCCATTTAAAACTCTCAACCCAATATGCTCCAGATCTTCCAACAGCACTTTCCCCAACTTGGGAGTTTTTCCCTTTCCACTAAGGGATCGGGTTGGGATATTCCAATAGAAAGACTGGGCTTGAATATCCTTGTTTGTGAATGAGCCAAGGATGTGTTGGTTAAAGTCCTCAGACAGAATGAAATTGGAGGAAATGTGCATAGTCAATAATTGATGCAGATAGTCCATTAAAGATTTCGACTCCTGTTTTTTCTTTTTTGGATTAATGTAAATGTTAGTCAGCAGCACCTCTTCTTTTTTCCCAATGAGGTTTAGTTTGATCTTAACAGTATTTATAACTGGAGAGTGAGAAGTTAGTTCCTGAGCACTGTGGATTTTTGTGATTTTGAAGTAGGTTGCTAGACCACCCTCTAGCCGACCGTATTTACTTTTCCTGATAGCTGGAGAATTAAAACAAGTGTAGCCTTCTATTTGTGCAGGCTCCTCTAGCCAAGTTTCCTGTAATAGGATGATGTCAAATGATTTTGCGTATTGAAGGAATTCTGTGTCTACAGCCTTGTTGTTTTGCCCATTTATGTTCCACGAGCATAGTTTCAATAGCGGAATGTCCAAGTTCAGACCCGCCCTCGTTGGATTGCCCTGTCATTGTGGGTAACTCAAGGTATTGATCGTTCTGAAGGTCCAGAAGTAGTCTGGGTTGTCTGAATAAGAAGCCACATGGAATAAGCAAAAACAAGGAGAAATAAAGATTTTCTCCTTGTTTAGCCACATTTAGACCTGATTTTTCTAGGTCTTAAATTTTGCACTGCCACCTATTATCGCCGCCCTTGATAATAGGCGTTAGTGTCAATCTCAATGGGTGTTGCTGTGGTACGCCCACCGCAACACCCACTGCACGCCCCCTTTCACGCTAAGTTTAGCGTTAAAGGAGCCCTATTCTCAAGGCAGTGTTAAGCCGTGCAATAAAGCTGCCTTGAGATAGGGGCTCTGGCCCTATCGTCACGGGAACGTCAAAAAAAGTGACATTCCCTTGGCGATAAAGGCTTGAGAATATGCCCCAAAGTTTCTAAAAGTCTTCCCAAACATTGTTACAAATCTTCTGTATCTTTGTCTTAAAGACATCAATGGTATTTTACAGTGTTGGGTAGAAATGAATAGAACATTCCTGTTTGATTTAATTCAGGAATGCATTTTACAATTAACATTGTGTTTGTAATTAGTTATGCAGGAGTGCTCTAAATCCCTCTTTTCTGAATAATGTTTCTCAAATTCAGTTTTAGTATCTGCCGATTCTGGGCAATGTCTTTGAATATATATTCCACATTTCCTAATTTGTTCCGGGTTCTATTTCTGTCACATATCTGTATTCTAAATTTAGGCCATTTCAAACTATTAACAAGACACTGTTCAACGGATGTTGGGACCAGGTCTGAATCAATCGAGCCAACACCAACCCACACCAGGCTTGCATTACCTCAGCTGGTTTGTATCACTAGTTAATGCCAAACCTTTTTTTATAAGAACACAATCTAAAAACAGTCAAAAGATTATTATGTGTCTAA
The DNA here is from genome assembly GCF_964263255.1 of Lissotriton vulgaris. Lineage (NCBI taxonomy): Eukaryota > Metazoa > Chordata > Amphibia > Caudata > Salamandridae > Lissotriton > Lissotriton vulgaris. The sequence goes on along the minus strand of NC_141695.1, from coordinate 1,573,723,591 downwards.
TTGCAAGTTACCTGTGATAAAATCTGTTAGAACACAGGGCTCTTTTCAGATGTCCCCCCACATTTTGCCCCATCTGGCCAACTGGATGCTGGTTTTGGCCCCTGCCAGTGCTCTCTCCCTCAAAGTGTCATGTGTAATTGGCATCCCCAATTGACGGATACCATACATCCTGTTAAGTCCCTGGTAAGTGGTACTGTGGTACCCAGGGCATGGGTTGTAAAGGGGTACTCAGGGCCTTCAGTATTGGTTGTGCAAACATGAGTGACCCAGGAAAACAATTGACAGCAGGGCTGTCATTGCACACTTCAGGAACAGTGTTCACTGCTCCATTTCGACGTTGTACTCATCATGTGTGACAGGGTCACAGCACTGTTCTTAAGTATTTGTCTATCACCACTAGAGAAGGTCTCTTGTGCCCTGGAGGCAGGGTGCAGTATATTAAGAGTGTAGTACACCATAAGGGATAGGCGGTCCTTAAGATAATATGGGCCTTGCACACAGGGATTCCCGGGTGGCTAGCTCTATTCTGGCACCACCTGAATTTGTTGACTTTGGTGTCAAACAACATGCTTTCTATCCCCTGACATGAATCAGGTGCCAAGGGAAGGCTGGCATGCACAGTGGTGGCTACCTAGTGGTTGCCTCTCTGGTTACCCTAGCTCGCATGTTTTTTTTCGCTGGCAAGCCCAAGTGTTCCCACTCCAGCTGCCATCAAGACAGGTTTCTGACTCCTGCCAGGTGGTGTGAGCACTCTCAGGAGTCCAAACAAAGAACTGGGCAAGAAGGAGGTCACGTCTATCCCCCCAAGCAGGCTAGTGAATTGACACATCAGAGTGGTGAGCTTTAAAGGCTGAACCGCCATATCCATCAGGGCTGTGCTCCTGAAGAGGACACAGCCCTCCTCTTGTCCAGGTACTCTTGGACTCTGGCAAGGCAGGACATTTACTATGCAGGATGTGCACACTTCTAGGAAGGCTGGCTACTCCTCCAGAGTGAGCAACTTGATCTGTACACATAAAGTTCTTTTCTGCCATCTGTAGCAGGGCTAAACTAGTGGGCTCTGGGTGGAAAAGGTGACCTACATCAATAGATGTGGTCACTTCAGGGGCGAACTTGTTGCAGGGACAAGCTGCCCATTGACTACCGGCTCCCTAATTCTATAATTTTGGGGACCCCCTGACACCGGAACATCAGATCTGAACCATTTACTTCAAAGAAGGACCAAGAAGAGACCTGTGTCATTGACAACAGAACTTTGTCCACCAGCACAAAGCAAAGGAGGGATATTGTGCCCCTGAGGCAACAGACTTGGAACTGAGTGAATGGCCCTCGTTCTTGGCTAAAACCCGACACTAAAAAAGTGAGGGGCCATTGTGGAAGCCAGAACCACCCTCAGACTCCCCTGGATTGGTGAGACCTGTTTCCTGCGAACTGCAGGTAAAAATATGCTTTGGAGTCAAAGAAGCACTGCCCACTAGGCCCTCCGAGAGATCCTTCAAAAGTTAATGGTGTGGTGCATTGTGGGAAGTTTGGTTTGGCCTTCACTAAACTTTCAAGCCACTGGTGCACTACCCTGAATCCCTAGACCTCAAAGTTCCTTTTAGTTACTTTTACCGCTACCAAGGGTTGTTGGGCACCAGCCCAGAAACCGACCCCTTTACTGACACTGCATTAAGAGCGCACTTCACAACACCTGCAACCAATGCCAGCAATAACCCTGCTCTTGTGCATGTGCATCCATTTTCTGGTGGCATCGTCTCTATGGTACAAGCAGCTTGGGCGCAACTTCCGTTTAAAGTTTACTGATAGTCAGGGCAACCACTACACCCAGACTCCTCGGGCCAGGTAAAATTGAACTGACTGTTAGTCCCCAAACATCTCTGCTCTGAGAGGGTACAACATAATTCGACCCCTAAAAGACAGATTATCACTAGTGGATTTTCCAATTGATCCCAATGTTAAATTTCTGCACTATTCTAAGACGCTTGTAAAGTACGTGGCTCCCCAAAGGCTTCTCAGTGCTAGACAAGCCATCATAGCTAGCCAGCACTATTTAACATATTTTTTTCAATGCTTTCAAAATTCATAACTCTGAATATATATTCGTTTTGGTGTCTAAATTTACACAAAAATATTCTTTCTGAGTCTTGTCAATTATTTATGAACCCTTAAGCTACTGTAAAGTACTTAACACTTGTTCTTCCAGTAAGGCCAGACTGCTCTTTGCCACACTACTGGGACTGAGCTAAGGATTGTTTTTGCGAATCCAAGGATCATCTTTGAGGAATTGTGACAATATTTACAGGTAAGGGTACTCACCCATACCACATAATATTCCTCTCTCTTTCAAAATCCAACACCTATATTGCCTGTTTTTGCATTTTGTCAAGTAACGAGGACTTTGGTGCAACACGCCCCACAATTTGCTTGTTTCGCTAAGTAGTATAATTTTTTGCCATGTTATCTTCCAGCAGGTTTGACCTGCCGAAATGTAATGAAGGCTGTACATTTTATCTCACCTGGGATTTATTAAAGTTTTATGCTGTGTTTACGTCACAAAAGTGATGAAAATCGGCACAAAATCTCTTTTTTCTGATTTGCTTTCCAGCACTAAACTTGTTTAGTTCTGGAAATAACCTGAAAGTTCCGCTATACGCTGCTTTACATCACTCAGCACCAAGGAGGATCATAATGAGTGGAGCATTGGCGTCCCTATGCAACCACCCAAGGTTTCTGATGCTAAACCCAATTTAATAAATAAAGTAGACCGGGTTAAGCATCAGTAAACTGCGCCCTTTTGAAGTAGGCATAAGGAAGGAAAAATGCTTTCATTTCTCCTTCCTTTTCCGACTTGGTACTTTTATGTATGCTGCACTGTACTGAACACATACAAAGAGGAAACATGGTTTAAGTCAGTCTATGCATAGTATTTTGTACTAGAAGGGTACCCTTCCAGTGCAAAACCTATCCTAGACTCACAAAAATCCCTCGCACTATGCTGCAAAGGTGTCTTCATGGCGCATGGCAGCTGATTTCAGTGCTGGCCCTAGGGAAAGGGGAGCAGAGTGCCATATTTCAGTAAATTTACCGCTCTCCTTTTCACGCAGGGCAGTGCAGCATTTGAAGCTTCTGCACTGCGCTACATGAAAAAGTGTCAATCTGTCCCTTGGTATTTATTGGGTTTCAATACACTTCACCCCACTTATAATTTGGACCACTTGCAATTAGGCCGCAACACTGCACATTGGAGCATCCCTAAGCAATAAACCATTTTGGATGACTTACCTATTTGTAGGGCTGTTAGCAGGCAATGTTCTCAATGCCTGCTAGTTACGACATTTACTTGGGATGTTTTACAGCTTTGAAGTGAATCATATCCTGCCTCAAGTTCTATTTCTGTCAATGCTGTATTTGGGAGTGCCAATTAATTAGTTGGTTGAATGAGATTCAAGTCTAAGTTCCTCCCCTTTGGGTTGATCCATTGCTGCTGCTACCATAGTAAGTTCCTTCCTCCTAAGGCCTTGGACGTCAGTGTGCATTTTCATGCTCATTAGTCTCTCTGATGAATATTATGGAGTCATTAGTACTACAAAGAAATGCCAAATATTTGGCTGCTATAGTTTTCTCAACTAATGACTTCAATGGCGGCCTTTCTCCCATTTCAATCATTAATTGTCATAACAGAGACAGTTACACATCCCCGTTTAATAATTTTTGCACACAAGTCCTGATTGATTTGATGTATTTTAGGGAATGATCAATGAGCTTCAGTTAAGATGTATGCAATGTGAGCTTGACTACCTGCCAATTTCCCTTTTAAGGCAATTGGAACAGTTTTTCAGTATGGATTTGGCCTAGCTTTCTTAATTGAATGCACTTTCCCCTTACCTTGTAGGCTGTAGAGCTGGCCAACGCTGTGCTGCCTTGTAATGTGTTGCCAGTAGGCACTTCGCGGAAGGGGCACCATTGTGTTAAGAGAGACTGCCCGTTCGGTCAGTTTCATCTGTAGCTGAAAGAAGCAGAAATACCCTGCCATTAGCACAAAAGTTATGGGTTTTCAAACTGTAAGAAAGTGTCATAGATTTGTGGCTCATTTTATGGCATTCAGAAAAAAGGTATTCTTCTCGAATATAGAACAGCAAAGCAGAGTCCAGTCTCAAGGCGGTGCTACAGCTACTGTGAAACTGACATTTTTTAAAATGTTTTTTTATTTAAACAATTTTTTTATTAGCAAATTTTCATATATACATACAGTGCAGTGATAGCATTGCCTCGCGGGCTCCGTAGGGGTTACAACGGGCTTGGCGGGCTACATGGTGGGCATATATCACTCGATCGATTGTATATGCATGTTGTTGAGTCTTGTTGCACCCTTGTACATAAAAAAAGAGCTGAAGAGAAGAGGTTGAAAGGAAAAAGAAGTGGAGATAGAGACAAGTTGTCGCTCGGTTATGCTGTGCAAACACAGGTGGTCCATGGTGAAATGGGGTCACCCATGTGACCATCTCACCGGGGTTCGTACGTTGCCAGGTGTTTGTTTAGGGATGTCCACATTTCGCTTCTCGCTGTGACTTGAAGATAGAGGCACTTGTTGGAGCTATGTTTTTTATTTATTTTCAAGGAACCATAAACCTTATTTTCTTGTTGATGTAAATTTTACTTGTCTCTTACATCTATTGTCTGCAACCATGGGCTATTGTTAGGGATTTCGTTTTAGCCCTGGGCCTGGCATATTTAGGGGCCTCTTGTTCTGAAAACTTTGAATTATATTGCCTACTTTCTACAATTTCAAGCCTGCATGATGCCAAACAATATTGAATTGCGTATATATTGAGGGCCCGCAAAAATCCTAAACACTGGGTGGAGAGAAACAGAGTCTGAGATAGACAGAGAAAGGGAAAAGGTGCTGGAAAGATCCTCCACAAAGATAAGTGAAAGAAAGATTATATTATTTTACCGGCGGGTTCTGGGGAAGGTGGGGCGCCAGGGCCATTGCCCACTTTACTCATGCCTTAAGACGTCTCTGCCTATGGTGTGGATCACTGCAACCTGTAAACACAAAATAAAACTAAAAGTCTTTTTATTCAGTGGACCTTGGAATACGTATGCTATGTTGTTAGGTTATGTTATGCAGATTTGTAAAGTGCACTATCACCTGGGAGGGTATGCTGGCACAGTGCAGGTGTGAGTCTAGGCACACCCAGGGCCTAGTGGTTCTACTCGAAAAGTGAAGTCTTCAGCTTCTTGCAGAATTCCACAATTGAGGGGAAGGATTTTATTTGTAGAGCCAGCAGCAGAAATAGAAGCAAACTAGTGTAGTCGCTCCAAGAAAAAAAAATGCAAAGGCAGCCACAGTCACTTGGATTCATTCTCATGCTGGAAGTTTGCGTTCCTTACTTCAGGCTAAAGCTTTCATGCTGTGATTGAGATACGCTATTATGTGTACAAAGGTAGCTTTGACTCAGCAGACTTGGTTACCCTGTGCCAATCCTGGGACTCCTGTTTAGTTAGTTCACTCTTGTATAGGCATTGGCACTGTATAAAGTAAAAAGGAGAGGGGTGTCTTTTTTTCCAATTTGAGTGGGATTCAAAGACTTAAATGCTTGGCAGGCTGCGAGCTGCTTCAAAGCTTCAGGGTAACAGAAAACCAGGAAAGCCTTTAAGGGTGCACACCCTAAACTACCAGAACCATCTTGATAGCAGATCATACATAGGTGTTCCCACGTCTTTCCGGCTATGTAAACCATACGTTTAACCTAAATGTTCGCGACCTTGATGTGAGCTTCAGTGAAACAAGACAATTGTGTAAAGTACTGTAAAGTGCAACTTCATTTAGTTTCTTTGGCACATAGAAATTACATCTAGGTGCAATCACCCAGACTTTGCCACTGGTCAGTGGGCCTGTTGGAAATGCATGTAATCTTTATTCCTTGTGAGACCTTATAATTCACCTGGGAAATTGTTGAATATATTCTACTTATTTTATTAGGGTTTACAGACATAGAAAGCCGTAAAGCTTGTTTTTACTTTTTAACATCATCCCTTATTTGTTCTCAACCGGTTTGAACTGGAGACCTTAGTAACCACAATGGGTCCAAACACACTATGCCAGGATGATAAACATATCACAGTACTTGGAGTCATTGGGGCTCTATTCATATCAACCATGTAAATCACTTAAACCTCCATCAGGGTATTGGGCATTAAACCTCAACAAAACACAAATCAGTGGAGCTATGGGACCTTCCATGCATGATTACCTGCTATCTATACCTCCTATGGTGCACAGAAAGACAAACCCTCTTTCAGAGCTTCCAGGGCAATCCAAATGCGTTCATCTTTGAGTGACCCAGAACGCTGCAGCTCGAGTGATATTTGGCCTGCATCGCCGTACTAGTGCCTCTAACCTGCTCCAATCCCTCCATTGGCTCCCCATACGGAAGAGGATAATGTTCAAAGCCATGACTCTAGCCCACAAAGCCCTGCATGCCACTGGTGCAAAATACCTTCAGAAGAGGCTGGACTTTTACCGGCCAACACGATCTTTAAGATCGGAGTCACTGGCACTTGCTGTGGTGCCACATATAAAGAGGGCCCGACTGGGTGGTCGGTCCTTCAGATTCCTGGCCCCTCAGCTATGGAACTCCTTACCGCTGTCCCTGCGGGCCACATCTAATCTGCTTGCCTTTAGGAAGGGTCTAAAGACTTGGTTGTTTTCTGGTTAGTGCGCTTCCTCTTCTCAGCCTCTGTTTTCCCTATTGTTATGTTTTTCAATCTTCTTCTGGGTCTGGAGCACAAAGCGCCGGGAAACTCCTTTGGAGTAGCCGTTGCGCTATACAAGACTCATATATAACATAACATAACATAACAGTGAGAAACCCTTGCTTCTTATCACAGAACAGTTCTGGTAAAAGTGCCATTCAGGGGCCGTATTACAGAAGGTGACCCGGGAGACAACGGTTGTTTGTGGCCGATTTGCGCGTCCCTGGGGTATTATAGAAGGGGGCGCAGATGCCTGTACGTCCCCTTCTATAATATCAATAGCGCTTGTGCACTTAAAGCACCAGCACTACCTTCAGAGGGTGTTCCCTCATTTGCATAGGGGCATGCCCTCTGGATGCAAATTCTATGGTAAACATTTTTCAGTCTGTTACTTATATTAGATTTTTATTGAGTTTAAAAAACATAAATAAATAAACGATTTCACAAGCTTGAAAGAAAACCAACATGATTGGAAATCTAACATTCTCACTCACACTCAAGTGCCCTAAGTCACAGTTCAAAGACAATGAAAACAACAGGAAGCATATGAGAGGATAAAAAATACAAAGATATTATGGTGTAAAACAATGCAAAGTAAAAGAGAGCTGTCATTCACGTTAACAAGGCATACACTGAAATCTAACATTCTACGTAAAGTATGTTTCTTGTTGTCACATGCAGGAACCCTTGGTAAGTATGTCAGTTTCACTGGAATTTTCAATGGTCCATTAACTCACAATAAACATGCAATACAAATTGTTTCAACCTCACTGAGTCCTTCTGCATTAAGACTCCCTGTTGAGTACTGTAACAAGGTAGCAACTCTAATCTCTTTAGCATGCTCCATTCTAAGGGAAGGTTAGATTGCCCACTCATCATTCAAAAAGGTTGTCCTTATGGCTAATTACAATGCTGTCTCAAGACAACATTGATAAAAGAGGTATTCCTGTGGATTGTACACAATTATTACGAAGCTCCAGGAGCTGTAAGAATGTGTCAAACACTATGATCCAGTGACGGTGGAAAATACACAATCATTTTCTCAACATAATGGACCCACAGTATGGGAGAGTGTTCAAAACATTACATACATAACAAGTCCTAATATGGGTGTCCTAGTAACAGCTGAGTGGTGGTCATTTGTGAAAGGAGATCTACTGTATGACAAAGTGCATTCTATCAGGACTTCTCAGATGAAGTCTAAAGTAAGGGGTTGGCAAAGGTAGAGATAATTTACCAACTTAGGTAAAAGATGAAATAGATGCTATGTTTTCTAAAGTGGTATCCATGTGATTAGAAGGCCATTATTGTTCTTGTTAAACCTTTGTAGACATTAAGGGCCTGATTACAAGTTTCTTAATTCCTGGAGTGGGCGTCATCATGACACTGCCCCACTCCAGGACTGCTGAAACTCACCGCCACCCGTCCCCTATATATACAACTACATTTGTGGTCTGGCCGGAGAGTGGCGTGGCGGTCCCACAGCGATGCTGTTTAAAGGCTCAATGTGAGCCTTAAACAGCACCGCTGGGGACCATCAGTGCACGTTGCTGCACGGGAAGGAATGCCCTATGTCATGCATTCCTTCCTGTGCAGAAACTGGGGTGCAGATCTACAGGGAGGCACAACATGTGTCCCCCTGCATGGACCCCCCTGCACAGGGGCAAGAGGGGTCCCTACTTTACACACCACCAGCACTTACATAGAAGAAGATCCTCCATGATGCCACTTGCGGTAAGAAAAGTTGTAATATGCTTGGCAGTGTCTCAGAGCACCACCAAGCATTTTGCAGTCCTCCGACTGCTGAGGGACCACCAGAGAATGCGGTTCCCTGGAGGTTGCGGCAGCGTAATGGTGGTCCGATAGGAAAAGTCCTAATAGGGTAGTCCAGCCGCCGGTGAGGACATGGCTGGACCGCAGCCGCAGCCGGTGGTGGGAGTACCTGCGGGCGGTGATGTGGGGAGGGGGAGGGACAGGGTGGGGGGTAGTAATGTATGGATTACGGAGTTTAACAGGTAAGTAAACATATAAATAAATAAAATGAAATTTGTTGCGCGCATTGCGACACATTTGGCGATGCCATTGTGGTGGGCGATGCACTCGGCACCGCCCGCCACAATGGCAGGAAGGCATACTGTGCATGGAACTGTTGGGGGTACCATAGGAACCCCCATATGCACCCCCACCCCCACCCCCACGGAGTCCATGTGGGCCCGCATCTGGCCCCCACAGCAGACTCCGCATGCCTTTCTGTGGCGGCAACGAAGGCATCTGTCAAAGCCCATTGTAATATTGCTGGCGGTATCTGATAGACACCACCAACATACAAACCCTTTTCCGAAAGCGGCGGACGGTCTTTCCATCCGCCGCGGACCCCCAGACATACTAATATGATGGGGGTCATTCCGGCATGGATGGCGGGCAGATCGCCCCCGCCAAGGCCTGGCAGGGGCGATCGGCCCGCCATCCTAATGGGTCCCTAAGCGTTTAGGCTCAATCGTTTTTCTGTTTTGAGATGTCTCAAATAGACAAGTGCTACATTTACAATAGAAATACTAACGAGATAAATACATAAATTATACATGTATAGGCTTTCCTATTTTCAGTTTCTATTTTTGGTACATTCTGGTGGTGTTTTTTCAGTGTTTTCAAGTGATTTCAATACCTTATAAAACATTGGTTACACATTTTTGAACCATTAAAAAAAACAGAAACAGTGTTTTTCAGGTGTTTATGGAATGTTTTGCCTTTATTATTGCGTGCTTTCTGCACTGATAGCGCATGGTATATAGACAGTGTACGTATAGTGTATGTGAGGTCCAAATAGATTTTTGCAAATTAAACTTATTGTAGTACACCATACAATACTTCTTCAGTGAGTCCTTGGTCATGTGTGCTCACTCTATCCTTCCCATGTAAACTTCTGTGAAAAGGCCCTCTCAGCATTGGCACTTGAGACGGGCGATGCCAATCAGCCAGGACACAATTTGCCAACTCTGGGCAATGACATAGCTTTCTATGCCAATACTGGTGCACTTGAAGATTGTGATTGTCAGGGCAGGTTCTGCAACATTTGTGTTGAATGGGCGCTTAGGCCCCCAGAATTATTAAAGCGGTCAAAAATAAAGCAGCACTTTTGAAACTACGGAGAAAATTCCCCTTTACGGAAGGGATCTATAACTTGTACAGAGTACCACAGTGAGGTTTCATTGACTTTAAATGCCAAGGTTGGTGAAGGGACATTTCTATGCATCATTGCAAGCCTTTTCTCATACGTCGTATATTAAAAGTTCCTGAATTGCTCTTCAACATTGCTTTACTTACCAAGTGGCAAGCACTCTAACATGGAACATTTTGCAATGCCAAAGTCACTAAAGGTGTCGCTCAGCCTACTCTCAAGGAGATGTTTCACATCTACACCAATTAAGCTGAACACTTGGCAGACAAGGGTGTTTTCAGACTTTAACTTTTATATTGTGTTCACTACAGCAGTTATATTTTCTTGTAAAAATTTATGAATGCAGTAGAGTGTACTTTTTTCACATCACTATCAATATGCAACCAAAGATCCTCACATTTCTTGCCTTTGGCATCATCATTCAGCAAAACTTCTGTAAATGGTTGCCACATGGATAATATAGCATTCATAGCCCTATGGACTGAAAACCATCAGCTAACGGACACAGTTAGCATGACTCTTTCTTTGATGACACCCAAAGCACGAAATGAGAAATATTTGCGTTTTAGTTCCTGTGCATAACAAAACAGTGCATCAGAATGGATTAAAAAGTCACTAGCATTTCTCATTAACTCTGAAGGTTGTAAAGATGTTTTCAGCATACCATTTAACAAGTGGCAAGGATCTCTTAGAGGGAAGCACTTCACCTCAGGTAACAATTCTGAAAGGCCATCACAAAACATTTTCATATACGTAGCTGAATCACTGCAAATACAAACAATATCACTCTAATCTTTGTTGAACTTGGAAAGAACCTTTTTTGCAGAGCATTCCAAGTGACACTGCATTCCATGTTTTCCAAATGTCTGGTGTCATGTTTTCACCACTATCCCAGATGCTTGGTGATAGCGCTCTTTACACATATACTTGTCACTGTACCTTGCATTGAATGTTTAAGGCCTGAGGTGTTGGCAATTCACCTACTAATAATACTGACTCACTAGAACAGGGGTCTCCAGCCTTTTCTGTAGTGAGAGCTGCTTCTGCTCAAGAACAGTCATCCTGAGCTACTAGCAAACTTTATAACTGTAAAATAGTGACTACGCTATGACCACCCTAAGCAGGATTATCAGTAGTTATCACCCAAGTATTCCTGGTGCGGTTACCAACAGAAATGCCAGGAAAACATTAATCAATATAAAATGCCTTCACCTGAATTATGAAGTAACATTCAAATCTAGACATGCCCTATGGCATAAAGTATATAAATACAGCAGTAGGTCTCCCCAGCTCAGCTTGAATTATTATTCAACAGTTTCTGAAAGTGCACTTCTTTCTATCAAATACCACTTTCCACTTTGGACAAACAAACTCAATTTAACAGAAGAAAACCCATTTTTAAAACAAAAACTGCCTTTAAAATATCCGTTTTCAGATTTTTGGAAATGCACGGTCCCAAAACATCAGCTTTTCATTTTCATCAAGTACTCCCATGTACAAATGCCTCATATGGACAGACTACTGTGAATACCCAGGCATTACAATCTTGTGCCACAGATGCTCACACAAACAAAGGATGAATGGGATGCTGAATGAATCATATAACCACCCTAAATCAAGAGATCTGGATTAAATCCATCGTTCTTTTGCTCACCATCCCAGCCCAGTTTAGACCCAGCCATATGCAAATCAGTCTTGACCCTGTGCCTCATGAGAAGAGTCCAGAGTAAGATAGTAGAAAAGGTTTTGAAAAATTAATCAGCGATACCGTCAGGAACATGGAAATATTTTTGTTTTAGGGAGTAAATATCAGTATTAACTTAATCAATATTTATAGGTGAAACAAGGTAGGTTTATCATGCTGCAATAACTCCCGGGTAATCCTTACTTCCCGGTGAGCCTCTCCTCCTTAACATTGCGCGTATTCCCAGTAAGCGGCTTTACTTTTCATGCATGCCTCACTCGGCGCCTGAGTTATACGCGCTGGTCATGCCTTGTCTTCTCCTCAGTAAGCGGCTTCACTTTTCACCCGTGCATCACGCCCAATATGTCACTCGGCGCCCCAGTCACCCACGCTGGTCTTCTCCTCCGGCCGAGTTTTACGATTTCGCCTCCGAGAATTATTAAACCTCACCACACTGTCGACTAGTGCAGCAATCCGGGTCTTCACTCGCCGTTTTTAATGATCCTGTAAACGTAATTTTCTTTACACCATGTATAAACAAATGGGTTTTCACAAAAACGCACCAGCCACTCGTTGGTTCATCACTTAGTCACCACATCCCATAACACAGGTAGAACTGAGTATCTAACTCTACCAATCCGGAAATAGGAGTGCACAGGGTCTCACAATGTATATATTAATTCCCCTCCCACTTTTGTTAAAAAACACTTATTAAAGTTCACCAAATCACCCATGTAACTTGTATTTTCTATGTATATGTCCTAAAATATATGTATGTTTCTTTCCTCCTTCCCTAGGCATTAGAGGCTTAACACAATAAGGCATTAATTAATGTCCTGATAATGGTCCCCATGATTTAAAAGTGGGATCGAAACACCGTCGACTTGTTGTGCACCATATACAAAAAACTTATGATTGATATGTTGTGTATATGTAATGGTGCCCTTGTGATTTTTCTGTACATTGAATTCTTACAGAAAACCTTGCTTTTGCCTTAAAAGCCCTGTTCTTTGTCACCTTCTGTATCTGATCCAACTGTGTTAGGGTACAGGCTTGTGCCCCACACTGGTGATTTGTTAAAGGTAATCCTTTTGTAAATGTAAATTTGTCAATTAAGTAAAAAATTGAAGACCTCTGTCCGGCTGGACATGTCACTCTAAATATGGTACTGATCTCATCCATATTCATTGTCGTGTATTGAATCACTTGCATGGGACCGCTGTTGTTTCATAAAGCAAAATGGTAAGGAGGCTGCAAAAAGTCAAATAAGAATCTTTAATATTAGTACTAATGACTTCTGGTTAACTCTCTAATGGGTAATAACATTCTAGAAATTCATTAATAATTTCTATAGTACTTAACACTAGTTTAACATCTTTCACACCAATAGCATAAAGAAAAATGGCAATATTTTCCCAGATATACATTAAACATTACATTTTGCTTTTTATTTGATATTTGCAGTTCAGCTCTTTTGCTAAGTAATTAATTGTATTCATAACAAAGTTTTTGTAATTTAGGCTTATAGATTATTATAAATAGAGGAAATAAACAAACATTCAAACTTGAATATTCCTTTTTCTAAATCATGTTTAATTTTTTAATTCCAGTCCAACAAACATTGGGGAAAGTGTATATTTGAGAGTGTGGGAGGAATATATGTACTAACTAGTAGTCCAGAAGAGCAAACATTTGGAATCCTGCATAAAGAAAAGGTGTTGGATGTACTATTCCAAGTCCAGTCCAACAAAAAACAAATGAAATGATTTTTATATATAAAATATAATTCACAACATGTATGTGTCTTGTTCATTCAGTGCATATCCTTTATTTATTAACATAAATGTAAAAATACTTTAAAATTAAAAAATCCTTAAATATCTTACATTTTAATATTCCTTCTGAAAAACAAAAGCAAAACACACACCCAAATAATATAACCACGAAAGAAATGCATTCCATAAAGAAAAGAAGAAAACTTTCAAATAGAACTATATTTAAATAAAAACAATTATAGCTTTAATAAATCATTTGACTAGTTATTTACACATTAAAATGTCAAATCTATTTATATTAAAAAGTGCACCATTTTTATGTAAGACCTGTTACTCAAACCTCCAAAGAACATACACACTTAAAGGAAATGCAGTTAAACACTTATGACAATTAGATACATGCACAACAAATGAAAAAATATTTAATTTTAAAATGTATATACGTTTTAAATTCTTTATTAATGATGAATATTTGTTTAACATAAAACTATCCACACAAACTCCCAAAAAAAAACACAGCATAATAATAATAATGATACTATTAATACTCTTTGTTAAATTATTAAACATGCAAACACATTAGTAATAATAACAAATTTGCTAAATAACACATTAAACCATTATGAATATTATCAAATAAAGTGCAATCCCAGATACACCACTCAAAACATAATAACATAATTTTATTGAGAGTGACGAATCTGAATTTGTATCATTATTATCAATTGAAATAAATAAAATGTACTTATTTTAAAACACTATCCACAACACCCAATAAACCCTAAACCTGATAAAACAATTAAGAAAATACATGCATTCAACTTGTACATAAATAAATAACAATTTAAAAATCAACCAACTTTCATATGAATCAATTAATATTAATGTTAGGGCACTTAAAAAACACACTTCCCACTCAATCCCACAATAAACTCAGCAACCTGATAACAAATATTAGATTTCTATATCATTTTAAAGTAATTTAAAATAAAGTACAAAACAACGTAAACAAAGATTTAAACATAATTCAATGCAATAAAATAACCCAATATAAAATGATTTTACAGTAAATTACATGTTAAATGTTGATATTATTGTGACAAACTGAAATAACCATACATTTCAAGACTTGTGTTCATGATGCACTTGGATTTGAAGCAGTAGACAGTGGTGAACAGTCACACAAGTGCGGTTTCCTCAATTTACTGTTTCAGATTTAATCCTGTATCCAGTAGAGTGGACTAATACATATGCAGTACAGTTTGGGTACCAGAAGGAATATAATTGTTTGGATTGTGACACTTTATGTGTTTCAAGTACCAGACAAGTATGGTAGTGCATTAGACAGATACCTAAGTCCTGATGAGGCGTGACTATTAGTTCTAGGTCTAAATGTTAACACTCCGGGCCATATGTATCAAGCAAATTAGCATTCGCAAAGGCCTTTGCGAATGCTAATTTGCTAAATGGAATGTATGAAACATTTTCGCAGCGAAATAAGGAATCGCAAAATTTACCATTCCTTATTTTGCGATTGCACTTAAGGAATCGCAAATTTAGCTATTCCTTAAATGCAATGTATCAAATAAAAATGTATGCAAAAATGCCCATAAGGAATCGCAAATTACCATCAACTTCTAGTTGGTGGTAATTTGCGAATTCTTTTGAAAAAGCAATTTATTTTAAATCCAAAGGTGGCATATGACGCTCATACATGCCCTTAGGGCATGTATGTGCGCCATATGGCCACACATGTAATTTTCAGGGGTGCAGCAGGGTGTTCTTGTGACACCCTTGAAAATATTCCTAAATTGCGATTAGCAAATTGCTAATCGCAAATTTCCCCTTCATTCCCATGGGCCTCCTGGCCCGTAGAAATGAATGGGAAAGTTGCGATTAACAATTTGCTAATCCCAATTTAGGAATGTTAAGGAATTGCTAAAAAGAAGCAATTTCCTACATACATACCATTTTGCGATTTCTAAATAGCGATTCCTTAAAAATCGCTATTTAGGAATCGCAAATTGGCATGATGATACATATGGCCCTCCCTTCCTTGGTTGTTTTGTAACTGAATGAACTTGGGAATATATTCATACAGTTGGGTACAGTCTTCTGAAGATTTTTGTTCAATTATCCCTCAGATCTGGGATCTGTACAGTCTTCATTTCATTTCAGTATGCATATGTTCACTTTTTATGAGCAGTGTTTTGTTTGTACTACAATTTCACTATATTTATTGCACCTTATTGTGATCATGTAAATTACAAAATCTAAAAGAAAGAGAAAAGAGGTATTGTGTGACTCATTCCAATGGATACATTCAAATTTTTATGTTACATATTGAGGCAAGAAAATACGAAAACGGTATTGAATATATTACATTAGAATAGCAACATAGGTATTGACCTCAATATTATAATGAGGCAATGTTCTAAGGTTTTTATTTAAATGTGACTCTGGTGCTACGTAGCGGCTCAGGGGCTTATTTACAAGCTCTGTGCACCACCGGAAAGTCACTTTTTGTGATCCGTGGTGCACAGGGCTTACCCATATCTACAAGGCCACGTAAAGCCACCCTGCATGGCTTTTCATGGTCTTGTAGATATAGGGTAAGGCAAAGCAGTGCAAGTCACTGCCTTGCCTTACTCTGCATCATAGAGGCATTCCATGGATGTTGCAATGGGTGTTTCCACGCAACACCCGTAAACTTTGACGCTGTCCCAGTTTTAAAATATCTCATAATTCTGGGGCAATGCCAAAACCTTTTACTCCCTAGAGCAGGCATAACAAGGAGGAAATTGTACACGTTTCCTTGTTTTTTCCTCTTACCATGCGTGCTGCCTTCTGGAGCCCACCTGGATTAAAGAACATGCCTCTCATGATTCTTTTTGTGCAGGAAGGTGTTCCTTCCTATACAAAAACAATCCTGCCAACAACATAGACACCCTTGCACCATTGTACAAGGAGTCTGTGTTGGTGCTTGGCTGCAAATTGTGCACTGTACCCTAAAACCATAATGCGCCCACAATGCGTCTAAGACAACACGAAAGGTGCAGTAATCAAAAATCAAGCCCACTGGCTTTTCAAGGTGTCATCGTGATCAAATAAAGTCAAAGTATAGAGTGGACTGGAAAACAGTATAAATCAACATTCAACATCTTTCATAGACTGAAGACTATGGGCCTCATTACGGTGTCAGGTGGGCTCACGTATGCCCCACGCCGCTGCGGTCTCGGGATCAACCGAACTCTGGTTGGCGGTTCCAACACCAATATTACAATGCAACAGTACTTCCTTTTCTCTATGGGAGCTTGTGCTGCAGCCATGAACTGGCCGCATCACAAGCTCCCATAGAGAACTGGGAGTTTCTGTTAATCCCTGCACATCGCGGCAGGCACCTCATGGTGCCTACAAAACGGTGCAGGTATTAACAGGATGCACCATAGTTGCCCCCTCGCCCCCAACTGGAGGCCACAGGTAGAAGGGGGCTTGCTAGGGACCCCAAAGTCACTTTCCAACAGGCTTTCCATGTGAAAAAGCCCGACATGGAAAGCCTGTGGGAAACTGACATCAAAATCCCGACGGCAAAAACGCCGTCTTGAAGGGATTACGTGCCGATTCAGACTGGCCAATGGGCTCCTTGAGCCCGTTGCAATCCAGCCAGAATGACCGGTTGAGTTCATTTTGACCACCCCCTTTTCTGAATCGTCATTGTAATACAGCGGTAGGAAGTGAAACCTATGATGCTGGTCGGAAAGTCTGAGTCTTTCCGACCGACTACCTAATAGGCCCCAATGCATGTTGTAATTTACTTTCAATAATGTTCATATCAGTAAATGTAAGGAAATGCCTCTTTTTGCATGTTCACCCCCATATTTATGGACTGATGCTGCTGGTTTATTGACTCTGAGAGTGTACTCAGGCATGCTGACCAGACACCAGTGGCAGAGTTCTAACCCCTTATAAAGCATATTTCAAATTGACTACCCTCAATTGCCAGAGACTGACTTCCTTATAAGCCGCTAGTATATGCCCAGGGCATGTAAGGCAGAGTGTCCACCCAGGGCGGCAACACTGATTGCGCCAGCTTGTGTGTTACAAAGCACAGAATGGCTCCAAACATGCCACTGCAGACTGGAAGGGCAGTGTTAACACAGTTAGTTCAATTTTGCCATGCAAACCAATAACAAAGCCCCCACTTCCCTTAACAAAATATGAAAGAGTTCCCTAAGGCAGGGAAATGTATAACAAGAACCATTTCTAAATTGTTGTTTTGCTGTGGGAGAGTTAGTAGCCCCATTGGCTAACACAGGTTTATCGTCTAACCCCCTCAGCCTGGCTAACTTCTTCATAGGAGTGCCTAGCTGGCTAAGGTATCAAATTACTGGGGGCATCAAATCTGACTTGAAGCACAAGTCAATCAATCAATCAATCAATCAAGAAAGCGTTATTCAGTTGCTTCATAAAACCAATCATAAAAGCACAGAAGAAAAAGAACACATCAATACATGATTTACAATTTAAAAGGTAAAAATATATATCATAGAGCAAAATACATCCATACATGGTGTGAAGTAATGAAAATGTCATCTTAATATGAACAAGATGCCTAGTACATTGTAAACTTAAAACGTTATTAAATTCACCTATAGTTTATCCAAAGTGAAGGTTTAGGTGGACAAATGATTCCTATGTCTCAAGACTTTCTTCAAATAAGTCACTATTTTAAAAGTGCTATGCACATCTTCAAGCAGTTGTAGTGCAAGTAAGGCAGGTCGGCATTGACGTAGCCCGAACATTTTTAAAACTTGTACCAGGTAGAGTTCCTTAAGAAAGTATAAAATTTGCAAAACAACATTACATGGATTGTTGATTGGTTGGAATTATTATCACGAGGGCATAAATGGAGGTTTTGAGACCAGTCATTCATTTTGGGCAATGTAACTAGTATGTGAAATACCCCCAACCTAAATCTGGTTAGTAAGAATCTATCATAAACTCCAGGTACAAAAGTTAAATAGGGGTGGATATTAAAAGTAGTTAAAATCAGCTGATTGTCGAAAACAGTGGGTTTTAATATCTCTGTTGACATTCTAAAAAAATCCAGCAACAATAGACCCTCCTTTCTAAATTCTTTCCTTGAAATTTGCCGAATAGAAAAAGGGTTAGTAAAATACTCAAGGTGACCAAGGTCTTTTAAAATATTTCAGACATATTTTATCCAAGGAATTTACAAAACCCCTTCCAGTTTTAAAGCATCTAGTAAAATGTCCCTGTTTAACTTGGCCTCTTCTTTGCTCCATAACCTATGCCAAAGAAGTACAGGTTTGAGCTTTATTAAGTCAGAAATGAAGGGTAGTCCCAGCTCTGTGTGGCATATGCAGGAAGAAATGCTATTTGGGACTGATAAAATATATCTTAAGAAGGATTTTCTATGGATTAGATTGGAAGCAAGTCGGCAAACCCCCAGACTCCCGCCCCATATACTGCAGATGAGACACACTTTGCATTGTGGAACTTAATAAGCTCCTCTGGTGGCCTTTTTCCCAGCTTTCTGGCAAAGGTGGTAAGGGCAGATGTTGTTCTTAGGAGTACCACATTTTTAACTGAAACTGCTTATACCCGAGTGTCATTGTGGGCAAAAATAATTCCCAAGTAAGAGAACCTTTTAGTTGCCCCAATCTTCTGCCCTGCCACAAACATGTCTTTAAGTCTCTTGATACCAAGGCCGCAGCCCATGATAAAGGTCTTAGAGGAGTTTACTCTCAAGCCAAGATTTTTCATAAAGTGAGAAAAGCTATCTAATACCCTCTGAAGGCCAGGCTGTGTGCGGGACATCAACACAGCGTAATCCACATATAGGAGTGCTGGTATTGGGTGTCCTGCCACTTGTGGGAAATCTTTACTATCTTTAAGGAGGGCATCCCCCAGACCGTTGATATAAAGATTGAAAAGAAACAGAGCCAGCACACAACCTTGCCTAACTCTGCTCTTGATCGGGAAAGCGGCAGAGCACTCACCCTTCAGTCTACAGTGCACACGTGCCTTGGCATCACCATAAAAGAGCTTAAGAAAATAAATAATTTGGATCTCAACCCCCATATCTTCTAAAATGGACCAGAGTTTACTGTGAATCACACAGTTAAATGCGGCTGTGGGATCCACAAAGGCTAAAAATAGGTTTCCCTGTTTCGCCCTCCTGTATTTCCTTACCAGGATTGACAGATTTATGCCCTGCTCTAACGTTACGAGGCCAGCACGAAAACCGTACTGCAGGTCAGATAGAACAGAGTTCTCCTCTGCCCAATCCTGGAGGCGTTCCAAAATTATTCTGCCTATTACTTTTGTTACACCATCGAGTAAGGGAATAGGCCTGCAGCATCCCGGATCCTGCCTATCCCCTTTCTTAAAAATGGACACAATGGTAGATTCTACCCAGGTAGGAGAAAATGAAGTACTACAGCTGGCAGTGATCACCTGGACTATGATGGGCCCCCACAGAGAAATATTTGATTTAAAGAAATCTACGGGACCCCATCTGGTCCAGGGACCTTCCCTCCCTTTCAGAGAGTGCCCGATTCACTTCGTCTAAAGTGAACAACAGGTCAGAGTAATGATGGGATGGGTTCAAATTATAGTCCTCCTGGACATTACTGTTCATCATCTCAGGATTTCCCTTACCATTATATACTCTTGAAAAGTGCTCAATCCATTGAGCCTCACTAATAGCTATTTCAATGGTTGGGCCAGCCTCGCATAAGAGAAAAGGAATTTTGACAGCTTTCCAGAATGCCAATCTATCGTTCGCCAATGAGGCCGTGTGTAATACCTCCCAAGCCTTCTCCTACAAAGTATTTTTCCTGGCCCTAATTGCTTGTTTATAATCCTGTCTAGCAGTCCTCAAATCGACCAAGTTTCTTGGGAATTTATGTAGCTCCATTTTTAGGTGGGACTGAGCTTGAGTGCACCTAGAATCAAACCATCCACTACTATGTCGATATATTACTTTTGCATCTGAGAAGGGATTCTTTTATAGTATTGGATATCCCCAGGAATGAGACTAAGATGTTATCTGGGGCGGCTGTTTCAGACAAACATGTCTCTATGGCAAGTTTACATTTATCCACCACTGCCTTAGTTATAGCTACCTGATCCACCATACACCAGCCCGAAGAGAATTTATTTTCACTCCCAATGGTTATGTTTTCTAACAAATGATCATTTGTGCTTGATTTGACCATTTTACCTGATGACAACATGATTGACAAGCACCAAGGAAAGTGATCACTGAGGCAGATCTCTGAAACATAAAATGAGTGGAGACTATGCGTGTGGTTACTTGACATTAAAACATAATCTATAGTGGAACATAAGCCCCTACCACTAAAGGTCCAGGGCATAGAAACGGGTACTGGGCACAAATCGTTACCAAAGCCCAAGTCGAGGGAAAACATTAATTAGTTAAGGTGTTCCCCTAAAGTAGAATGCCGGAAATGGAAAGAACATACCCCCTCTTCAATTAAAATCCCACATAGATTGTCCTCAGCATTGGCACATAGCGCACAGTTAAAATTGCCTGCCAATAATATTGTCATATCTTTCGTCTTACTTTCACCAACAGATTTCAACAATTTTGTAATATTCTTTATAACAGTTGCTACTTCAGCTTGAGGGATATTTTTGTAAAAATGAGTTAGGACAATACAGTGTTTTACATCTGTATCTAATATGAGTATTTGATAATAAGGGTCGTTTGCACACATAGTCATTTCCTTAATCTTCTAAGCACTTGATATATAGGTGCAAAGACCACCCTTGGCCCTTCCACACAGGCCATCTATTGCTGGTGTATTATAGGTCGACCATGTTTCTTGAAGACATAGAATGTTGATTTGCAAGACAAAATCCCACCACAGTTGGTTACTTAATTTGGAACGGATACCCGCAATATTCCATGAGGCAATAGTACAAAGAGCTGATTCATCATTATCTAAAGTAAAAGTAGGAATTACTATCCCTAATGGGTCCTCAGGTACCTTACCGTGTGGCTGAGATACGTTTTGGAAGCCCACAGGGTTAGGAGGTGTTTTCGCAATTAGAGCTCTCGTGCCTAGGTCCTCATCCATATGGTTACCATTATTGGGGCTAAATAGACAGTCAATACAATACAATACAATACAATATATTTTTATTGTTGAATTAAGAAAAATCCTTACAATAAGGAAGATACGTTTGGCCTATATCCATATAACAAATGTCATTAAAATTCAAAACCAAGAATTAATGTAGAAATTAAAAAATTGAAACTTAAGACTCTTCGTCGGGTCCTCCCGCTAGCAGCGTAGGGATTTGTAAAGTGAACGTGGCAGCGCCAGGATGGATGGATGGGCCTCAGACAGTATATTGAGTGCTCTTTAACAGACCTGTAGCTGCTTTCTAATCTCAATCATAAACTTAATTCCCCGACAAATCAGGATTGGGGATGAACCTCCCAGCCAGATAATAACGGCCTGCCGACATGTTCTTATGTTCAATTTGTTCAGTATGTCCCGTAAGAACTGCCTTCTAGATACCATGAGGATTGGGCACACACAAAACAAATGAATTAAGGATTCTTTTTGATATCCGCAAAGTCTGCAATTTCGGAAGTCATCTTGGGTTTTCCAGGAGGGTCTTAAGTCTGTGGTTTCGTGAAGACCCATACGGAAATCGATGAGGGTTTTTAAAAAATGTTGGCTAAAATGAGTTGCCAAGTATGCCTGGGGTTGTTGAAGTGAATAGGAAGAAATAGCTGTCCAGGCATGGCATCGATGGGTCAATATTTATTTATCTTCCAGTAATGATTTCTTTTTGAAAATGGAATTAACAATTTTACAGAAAGTCGCTTGGTCAATTTTTCTGTTCCATGCTTCTAGCAGTTCGAGCCTTGTAAGGCAAGTTTGCAAGTGAATGGCCCAGGGCTGGGTAGATTCGCAATTGATTACTTAACAACAGAGGTCATTTAGAGAGTCTGAGTCAGCAGCACGAAGTTTGTGGCAAAATTTGACGAATCTTGACTTAGACCGAAAAATTTGGTTTTGTAGACCGAATTCCAGATGCACCTGGGCTGGTGAGTAGCATTTAGGTAATTTAAATACATCTTTGTAAATTTTGTTTTGTAAGTTGTTTAGTAAACCGGCCTCCACTCCAAGCCATGTAACCAGACCATACGATAAGGTAGGTAAAATCTGAGCGGCCATTACTTTTAAAAGATGGGTGTAGTTTGGGCCGCCCAGTTTTTGTGAAAGTTGCCTATATCCATAAATTAACGTCTGGGACTTAGCTTTTAGCACCATAGAGTGTTCTTTTTTGGAGTTGTCTTTGCCAAGTGTAACCCCCAGGTACCGGTAACATGGCTGTTCCTCTATTGCAAGGACGTTAGATGTCCAACTAAATTTAATAGGCTTACGCTCCATAAGGCGTACTACTTTTGTCTTTTCTCTATTCAGTTCCAGATGTTCTTTGTCTAGGTAGAATTGTAACGCATTTATCAGCCTTTGCAGCCCAATTGGGGTTCTGCTTAGGAGGACAATGTCATCTGCGAACTGGATGATTAGCATTGAGATATTTCCAAGTTTGGGTGCATGGCTTACGATTTGACCAAGATTTTTTCCTAAATCGGCAAGGTATAAATTAAATAAACATGGGGCCAGGACGCAGCCCTGTTTTAAACCATCCTCAGTTGGAATTTTGGACGTTAGGCTTGAGCCCTGACCTTGTTTGACCCTTGCCCAAGTGTCAGTGTAGAGGAGCATGACTGCATTGAGAAGGTTTTTTGACAGCCACCACTCCTTGAGTTTTTCCCAAAGTCTCCCCCTACTGACTCGATCAAAAGCAGCTCTAATATTGATAAAGCAGCCATATAACCGATCGTTCTTCATTTTGGCTCTTTCCATCAGGAGGGCTATGGCCATTAGGTTTGTTATGGTCCCCGTCCCTTTTCTGAAGCCTGTTTGATAGTTGGGGATTAAGTTGTTATTATCCACCCATTCCTGAATCTCCTCCAGAATGCAAGAGGCGTATAATTTAGCTTCCACATCTATTAGAGATATCAGCCGATAGTTCCGTGATGATCTCCTGTTTCCCTATTTAAAAATCGGGTGGATGATGTTTCCTTTCCACGACGGGGGCTGCTGCTTTCCGGTAAAGACTTGGTTAAACAGGGCGGAGAGATGGTGTGCCCAAAAATCCTCATGTATTTGAATACTGCGTTGGGGAGCCCATTAGGTCCTGGTGCGCCTTCGGGTTTGAGATTGGTAATGAGCCTTTTGACTCTGTCGCTGGAGAATAATCCCTGCTGAATCGTCAGATTATTAATCCTACCTATATCGGTGGGGAATGTTAACATATCTAAGGCTCCTTTCAAGTGACTTGATTTCGTTGTTGTGTTTGAACAATGATATTTTTCAGGGGGAATAGATTCCTTTTTTAGGTAGAGCTTTTTTACATGAGCTTCCCAGCTTATATTGCTAATGCCAGGGTCCTGTGACATTGCATCGGCATTATTTAATTTATTAATAAAGCCCCAAAAATCCCTCGTATTTCGCTTTTTGCTGGCCACTAACAATTTTACCCACGTCTCTTCCTTGTGTTTGGTCTTTGCTTTCCACACCATTTTACGATAATTTTTTCTCATGCTCCTAACGAGTATGTGGTTTGACATAGGGCACTTGTTATAGTTCCTTATCGCCTTCCGTTGTTCCCGGGCAATTTTTCTTTTTTTCTGAATAGACAGTCATTTCCAACCCAGGCCGGTCTGGGCTTGCTCTTACTTTCGGAGCTTACAGATACAGGATTACGTTGGATTTGAGTCCCCAGAGCCAGTCAGTCGACGTCTTCCAATAAGTTCAGGGCATCAAAGCGATTACTCAAAGCGACCCGAAATCTAGGCTCCCTATTCCCTATGAAATCTCCTCCTTCAAGTGATGGCCAACATAATTTAAAATGTCTTGGTGGTTGGTAGAAATAACTGAGAGGGAGAATGTTTATATTGTTAGAGTTGACAGGTCCAGTGCTTCCCCTGTCCAAAATTACGCCCACCAAAGATAGTCAGCCAAAGGTTAATACCACACAATGTCCACGTAGAGTTTTTCTAGAGGTACCCAACCCCCCCATTCTCCGTACTATTCTGAGAAGAGGGTATTTTTAATACCGGTCCTTAAACCAAGGAGATGTAATGCCTTGTTCCTCAGGGTCGACAAGTGTTTAAAGGTATTATGTAGTAAAGGAGGTACATTTGTCAAAATAACCATATACGGGGTTGCTTCAGGGGGCAAATTAAGATTTTGTGGTGATTTCATGGGCTTGCCTCGATGATCTTGAATATTTCTATCTCTCTGTAAGTCTTCATCTTCAGACTTTCCAGGCGGCTTAGTGTTTAAAAAGCATGTTTCTTATTGGTTAGTAAAAATTGTTTGAAAGGCACATTAGATAGGATAAGCTCATATTTTGGAAAGTCAAGCACACTTTGTATTTGCAACATTGTGTGCTGAACTTGTGACCTGTGAGTTCAGTAGAGTGTTCCATGAACTGTTGTTATGGAAACAGCCATTAAGAAGAATGGAGGTAGGTTAGAAAGTTAACTGTGACATTAAATTGTGAATTTGTTATAAATATTAAAGTAATATGTTATTACAG
Organism: Lissotriton vulgaris; assembly: GCF_964263255.1. Classification (NCBI taxonomy): domain Eukaryota; kingdom Metazoa; phylum Chordata; class Amphibia; order Caudata; family Salamandridae; genus Lissotriton; species Lissotriton vulgaris. Next base: position 1,573,698,513 of record NC_141695.1, on the reverse strand, counting down.
TGAGATTTCCCAAGTCTGTGCTATCTTTAGAAGTAGTGTATTATCAAAAAAAAAGTGGTAAAATTATTTGTAAAATATTTTTAATCTCCCGTATGGATTTGGGGTGCCATCGCTTATGGTGCACAGTGCAGGCGCGACTCAAGAAAATTCCAGAAGCATTTTGGGTTCAGTTAGAAGTCAGTTTGGATGGGTTGATATGTGTAACCAACAGAAATGTGTTTTAGAATTTTAAATAATCTGGGAAGCATTGTGATTTGTTATTTACATCTATAAATAACAGCCACAGATTTCGTTGAAAATAAGGAAAGTGTAAACACACCGGTCTGTCTCAAATCTTTTGAAGTCCCTTCCAATGAAATGCTGTCTAAAATATGCAACAAGATCAAGTCAGGATCGCCCAGAGATCCGGCTCCTCCTAAAATATTAGCTGAAGCCTTCTCAGTTCTGGAACCCCACCTGAGGCACCTGTTATTAACATCTTTTTCAACCGCCTGTCTTCCAGAGGAATGGAAACAGGCTATAGTGCTACCTATTAAGAAAAAGCCCAACATCAGTGTGGACGTAATGGATAATCTGCGACCTATATCCCTTCTACCGTATGTCGCCAAGTTGGCAGAAAAAATCGCTAACACCCAACTGATGGAACATCTGGAGACCCATAATGTCTTCCACAAATCCCAGTCGGGTTTCAGATCAGGGTTCTCAACGGAGACAGCCCTCCTGAGGGCTACCGAAACCCTACGAATGGGAGCAGATGAGGGAAAGACAATGGCCCTCATCATGCTTGATCTCAGTGCCGCTTTTGACACTGTAGCACACTCCATCCTGCTACAGTGTCTAAATAAAGCTGGAGTCACCAATAAGGCACTGGGATGGCTGAAGGCTTTCCTGCTGGATAGAAGCTTTCAAGTCCAAAGGGGGAGCTCTCTCTCCGATAGGGTGAGGCTGGAGCAGGGGGTGCCTCAGGGCTCTGCCCTGAGCCCTACCCTATTTAATCTATACATGGCCCCACTGGCAGAGGTAGTGCAGTCGTTCGGCGTGGAGCTTGTCTCCTACGCCGACGACACGAGGCTCCTCATCTCTCTGACCCAAGCCCCTTCCAAGGAAGCTGACAATTTTAATGCCTGTATGACTAAACTTGCCACTTGGATGAACGACCACTGTCTGAAACTGAACGGGTCAAAGACGGAGGTCCTCATCATAGGAGGCAATGAGGCTAAATGGACGAATGAGTGGTGGCCCAGCTGCCTTGGTCCTTTGCCCTCCCCATCCCGAGAGGCGAAGAACTTGGGTGTGTGGGTGGACAATAAATTGTCCTTTGACAGCCACATTAGAAAAACGGTGGGCAAATGTTTCGGGGTAATGAAAACTCTGAACCGTACCCTTGACCTGTTACCTATTAATTCCAGACGTACCATGACGCAGGCACTGATAACATCCCGTATTGATTACGGAAATGTGCTGCTCATGGGTACATCTGAGAAAAATATTAAAAAGCTGCAGGTGCTACAAAATTCGGCAGCTCGCCTGGTCTTAAGGCTCCCTCGGCGAGCTCCATCTTGCCCCTCTCTGGTAGCCCTCCATTGGCTGCCCATCAGGAAAAGGATTGATTTTAAGGCTATGCTGTGGTGCCATAAAATAATTCATCACAGAGCACCGGCCTACATGTCGGATTTGGCTACTGTCTATGAACCGAGCAGATCGCTTAGGTCTAAAGGTATGGGTCTGCTCAGAACCACTCGCCCCAAAAAGGTCAGAATGGGAGGCAAATCCTTCCGGACTTTGGCGGCCAGGAAATGGAACCTTCTTCCTGCGGATATCAGGATGGAGAATAATGAAATCCTGTTTAGGAAGAAATTAAAAACTTGCCTCTTCACTTGCTGATGGGTTTTTTCCTCTACTCCTTCACACATCTCTCCACAGCGCGGGGACACGCCGAGAGGCGTCACCAAGCGCTTTACAAGCTCCTTTAAATTAAAAATTAAAATGTGTACAGAAAGAGTGGGAAAGTTTGCCATTATTGGTTTTGCTAAGAGCAGTGCATTATATTGCTTGTGTGCATAAATACATCTGATGTGAGATTCTGATACTTCATAATCTACAAATCAATTTGAAAGGTGAGTTATCAATCTGTGAGGTGTACTATGTGGTGCCTTTGTTATTAAAGATAAAATATAAATCATGAAATGTGAAGTTTGAGATATATTTTGTAATGAAGAAATGTTTATTGCAGTGTTTTGTAATGTTGTTTAATATAAATTCTATATAGTATTATGTGTGTTTTGGAATAGGGATTACTGATTATGGCAGTTTGTTTCAGTGTGTGGATATGTACATTAGTAGTATACCGCATAATTGTAGATGTTGATTTCAAATTGGAAGTGCATATGTTGAGTTAAGGTATTAGTGATGAGACTAGTCTCTAGAGGGGTACAGTTGAAATATGTCACATCATTTTTGGTGTTTAGATTAAAATTGAAGTTTGTTCTGTGAATTTATGAGGTGTAGATACTGTTGTGGTAGAGAGACATCCATTTATGTTTTTCAGTAATATTGTGAGACTTATAGCAGAGAAATGCGAATGCTTCTTATGTTGTATTTGGCTAGGTGTAACATTAAAAGTAGTTGTAAAATGGTAAAGTAGCAACAGAGATTCATGCACTACTTCAATCCCATGAGCACTGTCCTTGCAGAGCAGCCATTGCCCTGTTAGCTGTCCCTTCCTGCTCTGCACACCCAGCCATGGCAGGAGCAGCATTTGTTTGTGCTCCCGTCTAGGCGGGAGCAAAGTTGCATTTCCTGGCAAGGAGAGTGCTGGCAGGCTATGACTGCACTCTCCGGGGAAAGAAACAGCAGTATCCCGGTGGATGGGGTCCCCAGGACACTGCTTTCATCAGGGGCCTGGGGTCCCAGGGGCTGGTGAGCAGCCCAGGGAGTGTTCCCAACACCCCTCCCCTAAGTAAGTATCCGCCACAGGGGGCGGTCCTGGGGTTCCCAATGATACTACCCTCCCTTAATTAAAATGATGGGCACAGGGACATGGGGTTGCAACCCCCCAATAAAATGTTAAATGCAATAACACCCTGGGCCCTGGCCCATTTCCGGGGTTTGCATAATCAAGAAGCACAGGAGGTCATGTCACTGAGAAAAAATAATTTGCCCCAAAATGGGGGTTCCCCACCAGGCCTAGAGGGCAGGGAATTGTTTCCCAGCCATGCTATATGTTTTTTTCACCAGGACACGGACTTAGTCCCTGAGTCTGAGAATGGCTGATGTCATGTCTTTTTTTAGATGGTAGTAGCCAATCAGTTCTTATCTAGAGATCTGTCTGCTCCATGAAGCCTCTGTGGCTTGAAATAACCATACATTTTGACACTTAATTTGTCTAAAACTGCTGAAAGGATTTACACCAAACCACAACAAATTACGCTTTCTGGATTAAGAGCTAGCATTCTACCAAATTTGGAATAATACTTCCTATGAAAAATGAATATGGAATATGCGTTTTGGGACCCCCTTTTCCTAGACCCCCAATTTATGGATCACCCAAAAACCTTCAATGATGGACTGAGGCGGATAGGACGTTTTTGAAAAATTTCATGAAGATTTGTCAAAAAGTACCAAAGTTATATGCAAACCAAAAATACTGGTCCTGTGGAAGAACAAAACTTAAGTTTAACTGAGACAAAATCCTAACTTTACAACTTTCGGTATTCACAAAGGGCATTTAGGAGTAGAAAAGTTAGGATTTCTAACTTTACTACTCCTAAATGCCCATTGTGAATACGAAGGTCATAAAGTTAGGATTTTGTCTCAGATTATTTTTGAGAATCGGGCCCACTGTGTCTGAATCCACTTTGACAGATAGAAAGGATGCATGTGTCTTTTTCACATTCTTGGATGTTGTTTAGAATTTCGATGGTGAAGATCTTGGCTTCCCTTTCTATTAAACTGATAGGCTATATGATTTTGGGTCCCATATCTAGCCTTTCTAGTAAATTGTGACTATCATGCTGTCAGCTTTGACCCTGATTGAAGACATGTCGCCACTACGCCGCTGCTCGTCACCTGCTTGCTGCCTCTGTGTTCCTGAGCTTGTTTCCTCGCCTCCCTCTGCCCGTGCACCAGTTTCCCTCCGCCCCCCACTGCTCCCGTTCAGGCCCTTCCCGCCGCTGCTTCCCTGTGGCCCATCCCCCCTACACACCCATTGGCCTCCCCGCTGCCACCTCCCAGCTGCTCCTCCCTCCCAAGCCACCTCATATGCAGGCCAAACAGCGGTAGCAGGAGCGACCTTTGACCCTACTTGCAGGCAGGGCGCCCCCACGCCGCTGCTCGTCACCTGCTTGCTGCCTCCGTGTTCCTAAGCTTGTTTCTCCCAAGCCACCTCATATGCAGGCCAAACAGCGGTAGCAGGAGCGACCTTCAAACCTACTTGCAGGCAAGTCGCCCCCACACCGCTGCTCGTCACCTGCTTGCTGCCTCCGTGTTCCTAAGCTTGTTTCTCACCTACCCCTGCCCGTGCACCAGTTTCCCCTGCCCCACACCACTCCCGTTCAGGTCATTCCCGCTGCTGCTTCCCTGTGGCCCCGCCCCCCTACACACCCATTGGCCTCCCCGCTCCCGCCTCCCAGCTGCTCCTCCCTCCCAAGCCACCTCATATGCAGGCCGAGAAGCGGACGCGCACAGCGGGCGCTCCGCTGGCGCGCCTAAAGCAAGACCATCTGTACCCGTCCGCGCTTGGACCGCGCCCAGTGCCAGAACCACTGGACTCCGGCGTCAGCACCCTCCGCGCACTCAACACCGGCTGAAACCACACCTGCTTCCAAGCCGCCCCAAAACAGACCTACTGACCCTTCTCCTGCCACACCTGCAGCTTCACCTGCGACAGAACCACCAAACCTCCAAAGACTGGACCCAACCACCTCCACTGCATACTCCTCAACACCTGCTCCGCATGCAAACACGCCATTGAGCTCTGGGATCTGCTCGACACCTCAGCCTCAGACGGGGCCTTCCTGATCGAGACCTGGTGGAACAGCTCCTTGGCGCCAGACATCGCTAAAGACATCCCGAACGACTACAAGATCACTCGCAGGGACCGCGACAATGGAATCGGAGGAGAAATAGCCATCGTCCACAAGTTCACCCTCAAGATTCCCACCCACGCGGACGACACCCTCAACACCGCCAAACACCTACACTTCCGGATCCACAGCGACCCCAACACCACTTTCAGAGGAACACTCATCCACAGACCCCCGGACCACGAGCTCAGTTCAGCGACTCCATTGCCGACCTCGCCAGAACCCACGTACTCGCTTCCATGGACTACATCCTCCTCAGGGACCTGAACTTTCACCTCGAGAACAACAACGATGCCAACTCCGCCACCCTGATCGACAACCTCGCCAACCTCGGCCTCAAACAACTCGTCACAGCACCCATCTTCTCCACAGGCTTCCACGTCGCCTTCGACCACACCACCGAACTCCACTGGACCGACCACCGCTGCATCCATTTCACCTTCAAGAAATCACCCACGCACCACTGCACTCAACAGCTGCCTCGCCACTGCTGGAGCAAAGTCACCGAAGACCAGCTGACCACCTCCCTCGCCAAGAACCCACCCACCGACCCCACCAACCCAGATGCTGCAGCCTCGCAACCTCAGACAGTGGATCGACGACTGCGCTAACACCCTTGCCCCACTCATGAAACCCTCCAACAGCCACGTCAACAAGAGAGGAACAAGGTACACCAACGTGCTCCAGGCCTCCAAACGTGCATGCCAGAAACTGGAGAAGATTTTGCTCCACAAATGCACACCGGACAACCACTCAGCCCACAAGGACGCCACCCGCAGACCCCACCACCTCATCAGATTAGCCACAAGATCCTACTTCAGAGACCGCTTGGATAACAACGCACATGACAGCAAAGAGCTCTTCAGCATCGTAAAGGAACTCCCCAACCCCAGTTTCAACGCCAACGACATCCCGCCCTCACAAGAACTGTGAGACTCACTAGCCGTCTACTTCCACCGCAAGATCGCTGACATCCACGACAGCTTCAACACCACGACCTCACCGACTGCGCCAGACACCACCCCTCCTGTGAACACCACCAGCGCCAACCACCTGACCTCCTGGTCCAACGTCAACGACGACGAGACACGCAAGGTCAAGAACTCCATCCACTCAGGATCTCTGTCTGACCCATGCCCACACCACGTATTCAACAAAGCAGACGCTGCCATTGCACCCCAACTACGGAAGGTCATCAACATCTCCTTCGAAACAGTGACATTCCCTGAAAGCTGGAAGCACACCGAAATCAACGCCCTCCTCAAGAAGCCCAAAGCGGACCCCAAAGACCTCAAGAACTTCCGGCCCATCTCCCTGCTCCCGTTCCCGGCGAAGGTCATTGAACAAATCGTCAACATGCAACTGGCCTGCCACCTGGAAGACAACAACATCCTGGACCCGTCGCAGTCCCGATTCAGACGAAACTACAGCACCGATACTGCCCTCATCGCCGCCACAGACGACATCAGGCACCAACTAGACAATGGTGAAACATCAGCCCTCATCCTCCTGGACCTGTCAGCCGCCTTTGACGCGGTCTGCCATCACACTCTAAAGACACGCCTCCTAGAAGAGGGAATCCAAGAGAAGGCTCTTGACTGGACCACGTCCTCCCTCTCCGGAAGAACCCAGAGCGTCCGCCTCCCACCCTTCCGATCTGAAGCCACTGACATCATCTGCGGCATCCCCTAGGGCTCATCTCTCAGCCCATCCCAGTTCAATGTCTACATGGCCCCCCTCACACAAGTGGCCCGCCATCACGACCTCAATATCATCTCCTATGCCGACGACACCCAGCTCATCCTATCCTTTACCAAGGACCTACATACCGCCAAAACTAACCTCCACAAGGGAATGAAGGCCATCGCCGACTGGATGAGGAGCAGCCGTCTGAAGCTGAACTCGGACAAGACAGAGGTCCTCATCCTTGGACCCACCCCCTCAGCCTGGGACAACTCCTGGTGGCCGACCACACTGGGAACATCACCCAAACCCACCGACCATGCATGCAACCTAGGATTCATCCTCAACTCCTCCCTCTCCATGTCGAAGCAAGTCAACGCCGTCTCCTCCTCCTGCTACAACACCCTCTGCATGCTCTGCAGGATCTACAAGTGGATCCCCACCGAAACAAGAAGAACGGTGACGCAGGCACTCGTCAGCAGCAGACTGGACTATGGCAGCGCACTCTACGCAGGAATCCCAGCCAAACACCTACGACGACTACAACGCAACCAAAACGCATCCACCCCCGACTGATCATCAAAGTCCCCCGCCGCAGTCACATCACCCCCCACCTGAGAGACCTATACTGGCTCCCCGTCGACAAGAGGATCCTCTTCAAGCTCCCCACCCACGCACACAAAGCACTCCACAACACCGGACTAGCCTACCTGAACAGCAGACTTAGCTTCCACACCCCCACCCGTAAGCTCTGCTCCGCCAGCCTCGCCCTCGCAGCTGTCCACCGCATCCAACGAACGACCTCTGGCGGCAGATCCTTCTCCTACCTCTCCAACAAGACCTGGAACACCACCACTACCCACATATGGCAGACACAAGACCTTCTCGCCTTCAGAAGGCTCCTTAAGACCTGGCTATTCGAGCAGTAGCAGCATCCCCCGCCCCTCCCCTCAGCGCCTTGGGACCCTTACGGGTAAGTAGCGCGCTTTACAAGTACGCTGATTGATTGATTGATTTAGCTGAGTCCAGGAAAGAGCATGATTCGATGCAATGGTGGAAAAGTGTGTGCAAACTTTTTGCCTAACTGTTTGGGAAGTATTTGAGTAGTTCATTTGGAAAGAGTTTTGGGTCTTCTTTATTTGATTAAAAGAGAATCATTCTTCATTTTATTATAAGTCTATTCTTTCATTAGCAATTTTATATGGTTTATGTGTGTGGTTTGTGGGACCCTTGTGTCGTTCTGAAAATCTGGAGGGCAGTTGTTTTGAATGATGTCTTGAAAATGGTTGACTCCGTCCCTTTCGAAGATTTTGTGGTTAAGTATAGATGACTCTTCTGAAGCCCCCCACAACACCATCCCCAGAAGCTTTTTGTGTCATTGGTTGTTGCTGCCTGGTGAAATTCTTTCCATATCCTGTGATAGCATGTAGTTCTTTTTTTCTATTAAAAAGCTATATGGTTTTCTCAAGCTCCATATCTCGTGAGAGAATTTCATTCTATTAGAGACCAAATAATTTGTTTCTTTTTTAGAGTATATTTTTTATTGAACCAGATATGTGCATGACTTTTTTATTGTTTTTGTTTTCATGGATTTATCCTCGGGGGCTTTGATATCCACCGGGAGAAAGTTTCTGATAATTTCCTGAAGAGAGTGAATATTGTATCTTTGTGACCTCTAGATGCTAGTGAGTCACTAACATTGTGTTTGTTGGAGGAATGATGTTTTAAGTATGGTAATTTCAGTAACCATAGCTATGCTTCTTTGTCGAAAGCTACCTCTTTTATTCTGAGATACCCTCAGTTTTCAGGGGGGCCTTTCAGGACAGACAAGCACAGAAGATTTGTCACAGGTATTATTTATCTGTGTGAAAGTCAGTGGATAATAATCACTTTTTCCTCTCAATGACAACTTGCCATCTGAGTGTGGAATCCAGTCTGCTAGGGTAATTAAGATGTAATTGATGGGTGAGTATACTCTGTCATTGAAGAATGTTAGGGTACTCTATTCAGTGAATGATAAGAATTGTCCACTTAACTTTGGTAAATATAAAAATAGTAAGGGCCTCTCTGGTGCAGTAGTCTCTCTAAAAATGTGAACTGCAATGGTATGCATGTTCATATACCATTTAATATGCACCTAATGGGGACATTTGTAATATTTTCTCTTGGTAATTTATCTTCTCAAATTTCTACTCTACTGTCTGTTATAAAAATGTAGAGTGCAATAAAAAACTTAAATCTCAATTAAAAAAAACAGGGTAGCAGCGTTATCTCACAGAGTTTAAGTAACAACATAAAAACTATAGTAATTTCATTTGTACCAATATTGTCTTGCAATAACTTTTTCATAATAGAAACTGACAAATGTGCTTTATACAATTTAATCCCATTTACATCTGCTACATCTCTTTAGAAAATCAGTACAAGAACAAGAGCTTCTTAAATGAGGATTACTATTAGGCTTCAGGGAATGCAAATCTTCCGCTAATGAGGGGATTTAATGGAAATTAATGAACTGGGATTATACTGTTTTTTTTCTGAATAATACTTCAAGTTGTGATATGGAAAACTTATGTTACACATTACGACTGATGAAACATTCTAGTAGATGCATTTGCTTATTTTTTAATGTACCTGCTTCCATATTATATACGAAAGGATTGTGTGGTAGAATATCAATAAGAAAAATATTGTGGGTTAAATTTAATTTACAAAGTATTGCTCTATTGATTGTCGATATTTCATTATTAACTTAAATGGATAAATATTTTTAAGACAATATATAGAATGCTTCGGGCCTATTCACAAACTGCATTGATGTGGCAGATGTAGTTGTATTAGAATAGGAGTACTCACATACCACTAAATTATATTCACTAACCTATCTGCAGGGGTCCAAACCTCAAAATTCTCCTCCTTGAATGAGGAGACCTTCGCATAAGTAAGCCTACATTCTAGTACTGCCTATTGGAGGGACAACATTAGAATGTCTGGAAAATGGGCAATCCTTACTATAAAATGGGAGGGGCCAATGGATGAGTAAGGAGATGTTTAGTGAGCTTTAAGGAGGGGCTTAGCGATGGATATTCACCCACCCACAAAATAGTAAGCCTATTGTAATTCACAAACTGCACTTCTTTAGTTATTAAAGCATTAAATGACACTGCACAGTCATAAATGTATACCAGCTCCGAACAGGGATCACACTCAGCAACTCTGGGCATTAGCTTGCCTCATCTCCACAACGGCCCCCCACATACGCCGGGGATGCCTGGTTTCACCTTGGAGACCATCTCACAGGGAAAGCCAGGATGGGTTCCCCTGCGGTCTACAGCGCGGAGGTACCCCATGTGGGGTGATTCATGTGCTTTACAAGACATCATTACATTACATTACATTACTTGAGTGAGTCCAGCACCACACATGGTGAGCCTCTGGTACTGCAACTCCCTGCCACAGAAAATAATGGAGCTATACTGCCTTCATGGCACGGCTGTTTTGGCCCAAGGGGATAAGGTTTAGGACTACATGACTGCAATATTATAGATTTCTTCTAGCCTGTTGATTATATGTCTAGAGAGTTGAGAAACAAAGAATATGTAAGGAAGATTTTGGTAGCGTTTTTATTGTACAGAACAAAAATATTGTTGGTCTTTTTATTATTTTGGCTTTGTAGTTCCAATAACATGATTAGACTGAGATTTCTCATTGCCTACAAAAGGGGGGAATACTTATCTCCCTTCTCCGGGATACTAGAAAAAATTCCTCCCAAATCGGGAGAGTAAATGGTATCTCAAGGATAGCGGTGTGGGCAGCCTTGTAGTCAAACATGCGCCAAAGGTCCTGACCCTCAGTTCACCTATTTGGTCTCCGTCTATCCGGGCTCTCCTTTTTACTGAGCACGAAGGTTACGGCTATCTGTTCCTTCAACCACAATATATAGAGTGAATCACTGTCAATGCCAAGTAGGGAACCATTTGAGCCCTGATGAAAGCCCTGGACCCTTTAGAACAAGTTTGGGCTGAAACATGTTGGCAGATTATTAGGGTCATAGGACCAATATTTAAAAAAAGATCAGTTTTTACTATTTTTAAAATCCACTACATCCCTGCGAATAAAAAGGATACCTGGGGAACAGAGTAGGATTTTTATCTTTAAGTCCCCCTGGCCTACATCTCCTAAGAGCTCCCTGAAATATGGCCGAGCCCACTCTGGCCAGGAGTCAGGAGTGAGGGTGAACCCGATGATGAAGCCTGACACCAATAGTGTGTGTGAGGGTTAAATAACAAAAGGATTTGTTGTCCTTTCCGCAATCTGCGAAATTTCGACAAGTGAGGATTTTTTTATTTCTAGAGCGCAGTTCTGGATGGTAGTAGCAACTGATGGTGGTGTTCTCAAGGAATGGGTAAGTGTGAAATAGATGATGTAATGAACTCACCATATACAGCTGCATCGTTTACATTGACTAAGATTAGCACTACACTACAGAAGAAAAAATATCATCACAAGTGTGGCTTTCCAAGTGAGTAGGGGAGTGACTAGTTGAAAAAAGTTAAGTGTTTCAGGGTTAGTAAGAATGTATCAGAATTCATGTAATACTCCGTGAGCTAGGTGTTGATATCTCCTAGGAGAAAAAATGTGGATGGTAAGATATATAATTGACTCACATGCAAATGCAGACACATCCCACTAAGAAAAAGTATTTAAGATTTTAATAAAAAGCCCAATTGTTTAATTATTGTATGTTTGCAAGCCTGTTATACGCTGTGTTAGTCTTGGCATCACACTGTAGGGAACATTCCTTAGAATATATACAGATCACTTGCAGAGATGTGGTTCTTGGAAATACATTTTGAAGAGTTTTTGTCATAAGAATAATGAGATGCGAGTAACAACAAGAAGTACTAAACATACCATAGAGTTTTTGACGCTCTGCACTAAACGGTCATGTTGCTCTGCTATGGCTAATGCGGCTGAATGAACTTTCTGGTAGATTGCTTCTCCATCTCGAGTTTGAAAGATGAATAGGCCTTCACCCGTTTCACACATCCTGAGAAGAAAAAAACATAAGTGAATAAGAATTCACAACTCCCTGTCTTAAATGTGATAATACGTCATGCTTATCAGCAAAACTGGGCTAAAATGATGAATATATCGGATGGTTTTAGAACATAAATAAATCTGTGACTTAAGTCTGGCCTAACACAACAGCAGAAAGACAACAGAAAAGCAGTTTTCAGAAACACTAATGAGGAAATTATGTTGTCTCCACCTAAATGTTGATTACCTTGAGTGTAGTATTTGATGTGTCAGATGTTATGTGCTTCCACTAAGAAAGTGCCTGTATTGCAGTTTTTGCCATGGGGGAAAGGTTATGCTCGACACAACTGGAGTGAATTGGTTACGTTAAGTAAGTAGATTTTTGTTTTTTAGTCAATTAAAACCATAAACATTTAGTTATGGTAACAAACACTTCAAGGCTTTTTATTATAAAAAGTCAACTTAAGGCAAAGACAGTAGTCTGACTTATTTATAGTGAAAAGCACATTTTAAAGCCAATAGGCATTTAAGGGGTGATTGTTATTATACTGTATTAAAGCCTGAAGACAGGTATTTTGTTACATGGAATCTCACAGTTTATCATAGAGGACATGTATTTCGGTTTTGGTTACCCCATCTGTGGGTAGAATATTTGCTTTGAGAGGATTTTTGTTAGGCCTTCTAGAAGATTTGCATTTGGATGAATCTTGTCAACCCCTCTTAGGAAGAGATGTTTGTTGTTTTGAAGATTGTTATTTTGTACATGTTTATAATTGTATGAATGATGCCTGTTGGCTGGCTTGTAGGAAACCTACTGCTCAAGCATTGAGTTATCTATGGTGACACACCAATGATAGTCACGAGGCCTGGTTGCTTAATTGAGAATAATAATACTAGAGCCCTTTGGTAGAAGTGGCTTATTATTAAAATGTTACAATAAAGGAAGAAGGTCTGACTTACTTGTTCTGCAAATCACATCTTAATCAGAATACACCTTTAAAAATGAATTCTTATTACACCATTTTAAAGCCTGTAGACAACATCTAACCCTCTTTTATACATGTGCTACATAAATGATACAATCGCGCATTCTACTACCATTTTTGTGAAATATTGAGGGTAATATGTGCATAATGAGGGAGTCAGAAGCCACAAGGGTGGAAAGATTATTAAGCTAAGGAAACAAGGATTCACTCACTTGGAAGTAAGCATTTGCATCTTTAATTGAAAAAGGATGGACTCGGTAATGACTCAAGAAGGCATTTTAATACTCTCTTCTGAAGTGTACATACCATTTAATTATGAAAACCTGGAATGGCGATAAGAATGTGATGAACAAGCAATGGGTGGTTATATTTGAGAGCAGAAGAGATCAATCACCTTTAGGAAGAGCGTAAATGCTTCGGCTTTAAAGATTAGCGCCAAGGCAGAGTGAATGCTTTGGAGATGAGCAACTACACTGATTGAAGAGGGCAAAATGCGCATGAATTAAATGTTTGCACCAGTCGGCCAATGCAAATATGTTTTTACGTCCTGAGTTCAAAATATTTTATTGAATTTTCAGAATAAGTGACACAAACGGACAATACAGAAAAATTATATATGAGCAAAAATACCTAATCAAAATATGAAGAATTATGAATGTTTTCACGTCTTAATGTGTGCAAGAACGACTAATATAGTTCTAATGTATTTAATGTACGGCGAATCGAGATTACTACTGATAGCTTCAAACATTAGAGTGCCATATTCCAGAAGAAATGTTAGTGTTTGTACATTCAAACTAGTCTGCTGTGCGGCAGCGCCCACTGCAAATGTCTTTCATTGGAACAGCGTGGGACATTAGAGCCCTGCAGCCGTCAGATGCCCTGGCCGCCACTTTAAGCTTTAATGTTTTCGGGGAATCGCTGAAGTGTACAAATGTACAGCAGAGCCATGCAAATCACAGAAATGTGAGTTGAAAGGGCAGAGACGGGATTCTGCTGCCAGGGGCGTAGCTCGGTCAGTAAGATTTTTTATTTTGGGGGGAAGCTTCAGATTTCCCAACATTCTCTCTGGCATATAAGGTTAAAATACATTATAGGACAAGCAGGGCCCGAGAGAAGGGGGTCAATGGAAAGGGAGACAAATGCGGATTGGTAGTGGTATAAAGTGAGAGAAAACAGAGGGGCATATTACCAACAACTAGCGATAATTATCGCTATGTTGGCTTAGCGGCAATATTTTTATCGCCGAGCTGCGGCGATTTTTATCGCTTAGGAACCTTGCTATTATCAAGGTTTATCTCCTAAGCGATAAAAATCGGACGAAATGCATGAATATCGCTGAAAAGTCAGCGATATTCATGCAGTATTGAGCTAATGCTCTTAGCCATGTTATCCACCTACCATTGGATAACATGGCTAAGAACTGCTCTGGGGTCGGTGTTAGGTTTTGGAGATATTCGCACGTAGCGCGAATATCTCCAAAAGTTGGTAATACGAGATAGCGATGTTAGCGACTGTTTCCAGTCGCTAACGTCTTGGCACGCCCACTTTGCATGTCATTAGTGATAAATTTCACTGACATGCAAAGTGGGGCCCAAGATGGTCGCTATCTCCTACTAGCTGTCGCTAACTGGTGTTAGCGACAGCTAGGTAATAGGGAGATAATTTTATCTCCGCTTTCTTGGCTTTTAAAGCCAAAAAAGTGGAGATAAACCCCCTTGATAATATGCCTCAGAATGTTTTGTAAAATATCCGACATTGTTGAAGAGTTTTAAAACAGAGAGGAAAAGGTATCTGCACGTTTTTGTCTGTTTTGGTAAAAATTCCTTTTGAAATTCGACACACACCTGACACCTAGCATACCTGACTGAAAGCACCTGTACCCAAATATTTAGCAGAAAATGCATTCATTAGAGGTGATAACACCCCCTGAAGCTACGCCCCAGCTGAAACTAACTACGCTGCCATTTAATAATGTGATCATACTCAGACTAGCATTTAAGTAGGGATCAAATGCAACTACAATTGACACGCTATAACACTTGCATTCTGCTGATCTTATTTTCAGAGGTAAACATTCTCAATATAAAGTGATTTTCTTTTGTTTTCTATTATGGGAACACCAGACGAGCGACTTTCAGAAAAGAGTGGTATTTTATGGCTGGCAGTATTTCCCATATCACTAAAGCTCAGATCACCACTACTTCTGGAATGAAGACTAAGGGGCATATTATCAAGAGCAATATCGCCGCTTTAGCTGCACTTTTAGCCGCTAAAGGGGTGATATTCCCCAGGCGGTGGTAACATGCATTAGTGTATGATAGAAGCCAAATTACTAATGCTACGCATCTTAGCAATATACATCGCAAATGAGATGCAAAGTAGGCGTTCCCTCCTAGGACAAACAGTGAAATGCCCACAAAACCTACATTGCGGTATTACCAACTCTGCCCCTGAACAGCAAAGCGATGACAAAAGACGCCCTAAGCCCCCATTATCGCAATATTCTATCGCCTGAATAAAACCTGACTTACCATTAATGCCTATTGGAGGGGGATTGTAAGGTTGAGTACACTATCCCCTATTACCAAGCTTTACATTAGGGCTGTGAAATCATCGCTGGATTTCACACGCTAATGATCATTATCGCAGGCTATCGCTGGATTTCACCTTGCCTGTTAGCAAAAGCGTTGCTAATACGCGCTAACATGGCGATGTAATCCAGCAATAGCCGGCGATAATTAAAATCACTCTAAGCGCGCTTTGCGATATTTATCGCTGACTGTTGGTAATATGCCCCTGGATGCGAGAAAATGCACATACCTTCCAGTTCAACATAGAAATAGGATATTTTGCAGGTTTTCTTGTGCAATGCGTAGTACCACAATTAGCCTGTTTTCAAAGCGCCAATTCTGACAAACATCGGAAGGGAGGAACAGGGAAAGTGGGTAATTTGACCAGGATCCAATGGTTTGGTAAGGTAATGAATCTAGGATTCAAACTCGTTTGTCAGAAAAATCGAGACCTATGCATTAATACAAAAATAATTTCTCCCGTTTTACTCTTGCCGAAATTTTGGGTGTCAATGCAAACTGTGCTTTCTCCTATTTCACGTTCACGCTTGCTAAGAGTATTTTTTGAAAAAAGCTAAAAAAAAACATACAAAGGGCTAATAAGGAATGCTACTTAGGGGTAAAACATGTGGGCATATCATCCCATGTTCATTTCACTAGATGGTACATAGGGTATGTCAGAAGTTAGCCTGGCATATGATGTCCACTAGTTCTAGTGGGCACCTTGCACCAGTCTAATCGACCCTTATTGATTGTGGTTGTAAAGTAACCTTATAGAAAGCTATCCTAGTGGTAGCATGGACCAGGAGTTATCAGGCTAAGACTTCAGAGAGTAAGTTGTTTTACCAATTATAATCCCTTGAGCACCAAATGAAAAGACACCACACAAGGTACATATCAAATATATATGTATTTATTCTAAACACAACCCCGCTGTACTCTTTATGAGGTCAGAGGTCAAAATACAATACAAGTCACTGAGTTAATATACAATAAGTTGCACAGTATACGTTATGCCCTAGGGGCCTGAAAAACCATATACTAAAATAGTGGTATAAGAACCACAAGAGTATTAGAAAGCAGGCCTGGGGCCTGTGGACCGCTGAGGCTACTCTAAACAACCAAAGGTTAGGAAGTAGGAGGCCCACGGGAGACGCGTGCAGTGTATAAACACAGCCGCGGGTTACCATTGACTTTCTTAGGAGATCGTAGAAGTAACAAATATACAATTTAAGGACATTTCCGGATGGACTACGATGGAACCCTTTTAAACTAGGACACTTCGAGAGTCAAGACCCACAGGAGCACCGGAATACTCATGTTACCTCACCCAGGGAAGCCGGGTGCATAGGTGCCTTTTCGTGTCGGGTTTTGTCGTCGTTTTCAATGGAGAGCTGCAAAGAAGTGATGCAGGCGACCAGAGGAAAAGTGTCTGGGTGGATCCACGGGTGGATCGAAGATCTGAGGAACCTGAAAGCAGAAGGGACAGAGTCTGGGTCACTTACCAGTGACCAGGGCGGCGATAGAAAGATGCTACCAGATGTCAGGTGATTTCAGGTGCAGAAGTGAAGTTTGTCTCTTCAGCCACGAGGACCAGGAGGCGTAAATGACAACCAGGAGCTGGATTCGAGCTGGCCCACAAAGGATCTAGTTGACTGCAGTGTTGGTATCTGGACTGGACCTAACAAGCCTTGGCAAACGCAACCCACGCAGGAAGTCGAGATGGGCTTTGGTGCAGACCAGCAAGGTCTGGGGAACTTCTCCTTTGTAGGGAAGTTGGAGCAAGCATGGAGCAACCGGGAAATCAAGTTAGATCTAAAAGAAAGTAATCAGGGGGCTCACTATCCAACAGACTAGGAACTGGGAAGACGCATCGAGCTGAAATGCAAGAGCCGGCCCCACGGGACACTCGTGGAGTGTGGAGGCCTGAGCTTCGGTGCAAATGGTGCTTGGGTCTCCAGCTCCTTGTACCCTAATGCACAACTGTGAGTTACCTCGGGAGTTGATGCAGTTTAGCAAAATGCAGGATGTCCAGGAGTTCCAGTCCCACGTCTCTCGTGTCCGCCACTGGTCTCAGCTTTGCTGAGAACGTCAAGCAGCATCAGAGATGTCTGGAATTCTATCTCAGATGTCGCAGAGACTTCGGGAACCTCGACAATGCAGACCTGCAAAGTTGCTGTTGGTGCCTGTTTGAAAAGGGTGGTCACTCCTTGACCACAAGGGAGATGTCTTCTGTCTTCCAGTCAAAATGGAATGTCAAAGGACCATGATTTCTGTTTCAAAGTTTTGTCCAGGGTAATCTAAAATCCTAGGGACACAGCTCCTATACTTATACTGATTATAGGGGCTGGACTACCCTTAAGGTCCCTCCTAGGGATGGACCTGGGAAGGGGGTGGTTACACCCTGTCCCTTTGTCTAATTTCGTGCCAGAGCTGGGGAAGAGTGCCCCAGCAACCGGTTTAAACTGGGAAATGCATGGGGCACCTAGTGTGCCCCAGGCAGTGTCTGGAAAGTATTCACTGAATGCAGCCCTCCCTGCCCCAATACACAAACGCCTGTCTGGGGAGGTGCTAGCACCTCCCTGGACAGGAAAACTATTGTCCAGGCCTCCCCTGCAGGAGTTTCATCCAGCAACAGGAGGTCAGACTCGTGTCTGTGGCAGCAGCATCCATTTTGTGTTGCTGAGGCTCTGTTTAACTTTAACCGGGTAAACCCGTAACTACATGTCTTCTCCCTCTAAAGGGGTGGAATGCTACCCCCGCCGCCACAATATGTTTTGATAAAGCCAAACCAAATTTAGCATTAACCACGAGGATTATAATGCACTTAAGAGTATATGGTATAGCTATATCATAGAACAGCTATAAGGAGATGGTTCCGAAAGCTGCAGAAGGGCTCAGCTCATGCTTGGGCACCCTCTCACATAAAACCAAGCCTCCAGGATTGTTAAGGCCTGCCATAGGAGTGACTTATAGGTGTATATGTGTCTATATGTACATAAAGATATAGGTACACTATATCTAAGTAAGAGGTGATTACACCACATTACCCCGGCTGTGTGAACAGACCTGTGGTGTCAGTTTGGAAGGCAAACCAGGGGTGGCACAATACATGCTGCAGCCCCTGGTAGGCCTAAGGTGCACCTATGCCCTGGGTACCTATAAAATGCTATAAAGGGGCTCACAAGGGTGACCCAGTAACCAATCTGGTGTGTACCTAAAGTACATGGTATCAATTTAGAGAGAGAACAGCTGGGCTGTGGGTCTGATTGGCAGGCCAATAGCCACACTAAAGTAAAAAAAACAGAGAATCACAGCAAAATGTGGGGGTAAACATAGGAAGTAACCCTACTCTCCTACAGGGTAAACAAAATAGCGATCCTCCTGTGGTGTTTACAATAAAAAATCGAGATGATTTGATAAGTCTATGGCTTATTAACAGAAATTATACACAGATATCCAAGGTATTTTTTCATGGAAAGGCAACCAGGCACACATTTATATGGGAATACAAAGCAGTGCTTATAAGCAAGAAGACAACTGCTGTATAGGTGTTTCATAGAGACAGCTTTAGCTCTTTCAGCGCTGCAATGAAAAAAAAAAATGAAGACACTCATGATAAGCAGAAGTGCTATGGGTCAGACCTCTTCATCCAGTGGTCTGTTAATTTTTGGTTCACATTTTGCTTCGTCCTACCACCGCACGGAGCACGATCAGTGTATTGTCCCACTTGAGCCGGTAGCACTCTTGCAATGTGTTGGGTTTTGTTCCTGATTTAATGTGCACATCCGCCTAAAAAAAGGTCACTCCAGTGTCTAGGCTGGTGAGCCAATACTTCCCTTAGCTAATGCTGTTTTATTCCCTTCATTTAATGTTTTTGTATTATGTAGACACCCTTGTGTGTTTAAAATATGTTTTCCTGTTTGCCAAGAAGAATTACATTTCCCTTTAATTTATATTAAAATGAAAAAAAAATCTATATACTTGTTCTTAGTACACCAGATTGCTGGGAAGTATCCACACAGATCTGCTAAAATTATGTGCAATGGTTATTTTTTTAATATAACTTTTCTTTCCAAGCATATGGTTACATTGTTAAGTCAGTGAAATGTTTTCCTTTGTGTCTTGTTTTTATATTGTGGCATATGTTTAAAAAAATAAAACAGCAGAAGGTTAACCAGCTCACTGTCCCTGTTTGTGTCACAGTGCACGTTTAATTAAGTGTCCCTGGTGCAGAGATTGACAGTGCATTGGATTATAAAAAAATATGCTATAGTCAGCCCAGGCACCATCTCTGACAATTTGCACCTGCCCTGAAACCATAGCTCTGTCTTTCACTAGAGGTGAACTTGCCTCTCTTTGAAGAGGGAAAAAGGCATCTCCTAACAGGTGGGTACAGTGAGTTACAGGCTGGCTGGTGGTCCCTGTACCCTATTGGCTCCCTCCTTTTGGAAGTCATGAGGGGCATAAATGCCTGTGCACCACTACTATGTGGTACGCAGTCTGCACACATCCTGATAGGTACTTTTCTTCTGTGCCTGAAACAGGATGTGTTAGACCTGGCATCCCTGGTGTGGTTCCCCCTGACAACTTCAAGATGAAGAAGGGCGAATGGGAGGACCATTTGGACATCTTCCCATACCTGAGTTGATAATATCACTGATTGGGGTGGTGCCCAAAAAGGAACCCGGTCAATTTAGATTGATTCAGCACCTATTGTGGCCAGAGGGGTCGTACGTGAATGATTACATAGCAGAGGGCTTAGCATCAGTGTCGTACTCGTCAGTAGATGTAGCCAGGGCATTAGTGGAGACAGTAGGAAAAGTTTTAGGGATTGAAAAATGTGACATTAAGTTGGCCTTCCCTTTACTGCCGGTACACCCAGATAATGTCCAATTATTTAAAATATAGTTTGAAGGACAAGTGTTTGTGGACAAGGCATTGCCTATGGGATGTTCCATTTCATGCGCCCTGTTTGAATGTTTCAAGTGATTCTTACAATGGGTTTTCACATGGCAGACAATCAAAGTGATGACTTCTTCCTGGTTGGTCAACCTGGTTCTACAGAGTTTTCAAGAGCTCATGGGTTTACTGGGAGTTCCCTGGCCCCATAAATGTCATTTCTGGGCATTGAACTGGACATATTGGCAATGGAAGAACGCCTGCAGACACACAAAAAGTTGAACATGATTTTGCTGATTGATGACATGATGGCCAGATGGAAAGTGACAGTAAGTGAAGTGCAAGTGCTGCTGGGACATTTTAGTTTTGCATTTAGAGTAGTACAGGCAGGAAGGACTTTTGCAGGAGACTGGGGAGGTCCCCAGCGGGTGTCACACTCCCACATCACCACATGTAATTGTCCGCAAGGATGAACGAGGATTTGGGAAATGATGAGTGAGTGAAAGGGTAGATAAGAGAACGGATGTATGGGTGGTCAAAATGATGGGTGGATGGGTGAAAGGATGCATGGGTGGGTGAAAGGATTGGTGAAAGGGTGGATAGGTGAAGAGATGTATGGGTGAGTGAAATAATTTGTGAAAGGGTAAATGGCATACGGATGCTGTTAGTTAAGCCAGGGGAATCAGCTTGGGGGAAGCTGTTAGGCGAAATGGTGCGGGTAGAAGGGGGAGGCAATGGTGAAGCATTTCTGTATAAATTTGGATCACCTAGGTTCTTCAAGAGGGTCCGTCTGAAGGTTCTAAGGACAGCTCTGGAGATTTGGTGTAGTATCAGGCATAGCTGAGGCATTGGATACTACTCTGATTACGCCCCTGTATGGGATGCCCCAGGGACCACGGGTTGCTTGCAGGACGGCTTGGCACTGCCGATAAAGAGGGCTGGTGTCAAAATTTGGTCTGAACTGTTGGACAGTGGGGGGAATATATCCCTGGGATTACCTGAGGGCCAAGATTGGCACTGGGTTCTCGAGATTTAAATACATACAGTTAACATCATGGTATGTGGCAGAAAAGCGGGAGATCAGCGGAAACAGGGAGATTGAAGACTTGCTGCAAGAGACACGTCCACTGAATAAGGAAATATCTATGTGGTACAATAGTCTGCTGGAGGCCGAAGACCATAAGACACCTGCCTCCGTTGCAGTGTGGACGGGATCCCCACTCGGGTCACCAGCAGACCTTTTATATGAATCCTCACTGAAGACCCTGTACAGATCTGTTAAACCTGCCTGCCTAAAAAAAAAAAATTCTTTGTTATTAATAGACTCTATTACACCCCGGCAAAAATTGCAAAGTTTGCTCCTTATCCTGTTCCTAAATGCCCCAGAGGCGCAGTACCCTTAGCCAATGATCTACATATTTTCTATGAGTGCCCATCACTCACAAGATTCTGGGCTGAGGTAGGTGACAACTTACTGGGCATATTCAACACCAACATCGAGATAAATATGCAACTGGTATTCTTTGGAGATGATGGTCGCCTCAGCCAGAACCTCTCGCGGAAAGATAGGGGTCTATTACTGAACTTGATACTGCTGGCAAGAAGGGAAGTGTGTAAGAGGTGGAAGGATGCCCTCCCCCCGCAAAGGGAGGATTGGCTTAAAGCTGCATTCTCTATGGCACGACTGGAGTATGATGGAGTGGAAGATAAGTTCTCGAATATCTGGCACCCCTTGGTGAGCTGGGGCAAGGATTTAAGATTACTGTAACACCATTGGTCTTATGATTACACCAGGGTCCCGTACAAAACAATGGGACTGGTCGGACGACCCAAGCGAGTGTGGTAAGCCGTAGGGTCGACTAGTAACGAAGGGGGCTTCATAAGACCCGCAGAGGCTTGTAAGGTGAGATAAGGACCAAAAAAAAAAAAAAGGGTAAATGGGTGAAAGTATGCGTGCATGAAAGGATGGGTGAAATGGTGGATGAGTCAAAGAATGCATGGATGAATGAAAGGATGTGTAGGTGGGTGAATGGTTGAAAGGATGTGTTGGTGGGTGCATGGGTAAAAAGAGGCACGTCTGAAAGGTTGGATGTGGGAAAGGATGGATGAAACAGTGAATGGATAGAATGGTGAAAGACTGAATGATGGATGAAAGAATGAATCAATGATAGAATGCAAAGGTCAAATGGTGGAATGAGCGGGTGAATGGAAAGGGTGAAAGGAGGTCTGGATAGATGCTCGGATGGAAGAGACCTTCTAGGAAGGTTCATGCTCAGTTGCTTCCCTATCTTGGTTCCATCAGAACTTTGGTTTAAAGTTGGGGAGATTTAATTTTCTGGCTACTTAGTTGCTCTGTAGCACGTTTGTTTACAGGGCCAAAGTGATTGGCCACCTCACACCTAAACTCTTTTCTCTCCACTGGTTGCCCATTGAAACCAGGTCTGTATACCAGACCACTTGCATAACCCGTAACGCCCTACACACATCCACTTCCTGTTTCTTGACAGTCAAACTCAAGCTTTGAGGAGGATCTGGACCATCGCAAACTGCTGCAGCGTTGCTGCCAGAACCCCTGACCGTATGAAAGGAGCGACTACTGGCACAATCCTTCTCAGGTAGCGCAAGGACAATTTGGACCTCACTACCTCCAAACCTTCGTCCTACCACCTCGGTGACGACCTTCATACTGGGACTTAAAGCCCTCCTCTTTCAGCAATACTTTAGCTAAGACATTGCAGCCAATCCTTTGCAGCCACTCCTCTCCATTGAGAACATGTTTGCTCACCTTCTAAATGGCACTGAAAGCCCTCCACCTTACACCATACTTTAGCTAAGTCATTGCAGCTAATGCTCTCCACTGAGAACATGTTGTCTCGCCTCCTAGCACAAAACTACAATACCTCTACTTCATCAGGTGCTTACAAATTTTTCACCACTTTATATGTCTATTGTATAACTTGTTTCCGTTCTTGAAATAATTTACCATTTTTGTAATTTTCGGGCTTGTATAAGTATATTTGGTCATTCCTGAGCCCTTTGTAACTATTCATGTAGAAAAATATATGTGCTGTAGAGTGCTCTGGCTGCATTGCTTAACTTTCGGGCTATATAAAAATGTGTTCATAAATGAATATCTGAATAAATAAATATTGGGAGCATTGCGATTCCTCGAGATTTGGAAAAAGGAGGGGCGTGAAAAGGCATCCCCTCCTCCTTCAAGGGTCGCAATGCAATGTATCAATGGTTTGCTACATAGATTGGACACCAACACCTAAAGATTGCTTCTACTGATGGCAGTGGACCCTGGGGAATTTATTTTTTTGTTGCAAGCCCTGTCTGCGCCCACTCATCTGTGGTTTGTGTGACAGTGACCATCACGTATGTCCTTTTCTAACAATAAGTTTCGATTTTTACATGAAAATATAAATGAATAGAACTTCGCAGCTATGGTTAGTAGGCGAACTCCTCGCGAGAATTGTCAGAAGGTTTCCACTCCGCGACTTCGCATCACTAATTCTACGAAATTTAATTTAGCTTTTTAAATTATATATCTAATCTTAAAAATCCCAACAAGTGAAATGTGTTTGAGTCGCGGTAGTTATAAGTTAGGCGCTACAGTGAAATAGGACGGCACTATTATACACCAGTGAATCTTATTCCATCCAAGTCCCTTAGATTTAAAATCTCGGTTCTGTGTAATTCATTCATTTTCTGCTGCAGCGTCCGTTCAGGTGCAGAAAACGAAGACAGGACAGTAAATAAACTGTGAATTTGGTTAAACATTGCTGTAAAAGAAAAGAAGGTGGAGAGGATAAATTCAGCATTCGATTTAGATTCACGGCGCGGCAGGTGCCCTGGAGTGAGTACCAGGAAAGGCAAGAGAGTATGATAAAAAGTAAGGGAAAGAAAGGGGGAATGACAACAACAAAAACATGTTTATAAGTAGTTAAATTCAGGAACGTGCTGAGAGAAATACAGAACAGAATACACTCTCAAAGAGGGAGCTAAATGGTCGACATAAAGCGAACATTCTATGATAGCTCTGGCGTGCCTTTAAAATAAAATCTTTACGGCCAGCAGGTGGCAGAGTTTTCACTACAGTAAGACACTTTCTTTTCCCGAAAGCGCACTGGGACTTCAATAACATGGAAACATGAAGCATTAAGCAAATAACAAACATATGCAATGCACTAGGACTCGCATTTACGCAAGACCTATTGCATTGGAAATGAGTGCGGGCTGACGAGAAGGCACAAACGTGAGTGCGGGGCCAAGAAGCCATGGACTGCGGGAAGGGGGGCACAAGAAGATATTAGTGTTTGAAGTAAAGGGGCTAATAGCCATGGAAGGATACAAATGACAACATGGTCATCATGAGGAGGGACTAACAAGCCTAAACCCAATCTGAAGGCAGCATTTAGGACCTACGCCAGTGAAACAGACGTGTGGAGAGTGGGCGGAGCTTCCTCGAAGCTTCCACGCTATACTGAATACTGCATGCCTTGCAAAGCAAGCAGCGCATGCTCTGCAACACTATGCTCTACCTAAAGAGGGAAAAGTTTTAACCTTGGGCTAGATTTGTCTTTACTCAATGTTTCATGGCAAGGGAAGGAAGGCATGCGCTAGCAAGAGCTCACACCGTTCCTGAACAAATGTATCAAAAATAAAATTTGTCCGGATGTATTGATTGTGCACCTCGGTGAGAATGACCTGGTGGTGTGCAAGGGTTTTGCGCCTCTCAAACAGATGTCGCAGGATTTGTTAGAAATCACACAGCTATGGTCAAGGTGTTTTATCATTTATCATATTTCATTCCCAGGAGGCATTGGAGAGGGGCAGAAAGGCCTGCGGCAATTGACAAAGCTAGGACAAAGATTAATAGCGACTTGAGGAATTTTTGTGGAAGGGAAAGGATAGGGAGAGAAGAACACCCAGAATTGAAAAACGCGGCATGTATTTTTTCAGGGACGATGGTGTCCACTTGTCATGCTTCTGGATAGAATTGTATCTGATACTGATGAAAGAGATCATAGATAGCTCTTTCAATATTAGAAGATATCTGAAGCACCATAGGTTGGGGGGGATCAGAAAAGTCGTAAGTTAAGTGCAGGGGGAGGACATTTCTGAGTGACAAGTGTTTTCGAGTGTTTTTACAAGTTTTTACAGGTTCAGTTTGTGGTGGGCCACAAGTTAAGGCGGGAGAGAGGCAAAAACGGAAAGTTAATTAGGAGATGCATAGGTACGTAGATATTTTAGAAATAGGTAAGAGGTTACAGGGTTAAAATTGCAACAGTTAATGATTGTATAAAGGATGTAAACAGTTGAAAAGAATTAGAGAGGGGGAACCTTGGGAGTGTGGGGAGGAGGCAAGGTAGGTAAAAAATGTATAGCGAGGATTAGTTTTGAAGGCAAAGGCCAAGGTTACTGTTTTTGTGAGGTGCACCTGTCTTCAATAAAGTGGAGTTTTTTCTCACTTACCTCAGAGTTTTGGTGGTCTGTACTGTGCCCGCCCCCTCTGGCCCAATGATGTGGATTGGCATTTGCAGCAGAATATAAGTAAAAAACTGCCTGATTTATATATTGGTGGTACGCATACTCCATCACAATGGAGACAGAGTATCCTTACTGCAGATATAATGGTCCGTATGCCAAATTTATATGGGGTGGACCATAGTTTGGTAGCAACAGAGAATGTTCTATCTCCACCGTAGCCAAGCTTGTTTGATGACTGACAAAATATGGGCTTTTGGAGAAATACCTATGTGTCCATCAGCCCGATTTAGATGGGTGAATATATAGCCATCTTTTTTATTGTCTGTTAAAGCCAGAAAAACCCTGGCAGCAAGGGGCAGTAAAAAACAAAAAACACATGCCTCCCCATGGAAGATGACTCCCATGGCAAGGGGTTTCGTTTTTCAAAATAAAAAAGTTTTGAAACTTTAATATATGCAATGATGTGTTTGATGAAGCAGTGCAGTAAAGTACCAATACATTCAAAGGAACCTCTTTTACGTTTGCTCCTGTGAACAGTAGAAATGTCTGTTGGACTGACAGACATTTGTAAATTTTGCAGGTCGGTACTCCATCAGGGCTCAGAGTAATTTGCTCCGTCGCCCTGATGGAGTACAATACGTCCACCAAATATTAAATCAGTCTTAAAGTGCTCCATATTTATTTAGCACATACTCTCTGCTTTTGTATCAACCATAAAGGGCACCATGCTAAAGGCAAAAAACCTTAGAGCTGGGAGGATGCGAGATGTCCACCAAAAAGTAGCAGAGTCCCGTACACTGTATTAATAGTGCTTTGAAGTCAAGGGCACTCTATATAAGGCAGGAGTCCAACTCCACCAAACTCGAAATAAAGGTCCAACATGTTGAATTCACAAGTGAAGTGGGATGTAGCTACATTCAAATTACAACAAAGAAGAAAGTGATTGAAAGAATAACTGAATTAATCTCAGCTACTGGTGATCACTCAGTGACCTATCAGTGACCAGACCTATCCAAAGCAATCTTAGTCCAGCTTCAATAGAAACAGTCCTGCCCACAATCTGCCAGGCCAGGTATGCTCCAAAAAAAACCAGAAGAAAATGCAGTGTTCCTTTGGCTGATTATGGCACATCAGTGAGGTATAGCTTGCGTTCTGTGGCACAGCGAGCATGGGATCCATGGCAGGTCATACTCACTGCAATTGTTGTAACTCCTTAAATAAACAGCAAAATGATGGCAGGCATGCTTCATTTAATCTCAGCCAGTGGTGATTGCTCAGGGACTTATGTGTAACATTTCACTTCAATCAGATTTTCAGTTTTGTTAACCTTTTTACTATACATAACTTGAACGTGCCTCTGTGTCTGGGACGGATATTGTCCACAGAAGTTCCCATGAAGATGAGTTGCTTCTAGTCCTTTTTATCAAGAATGCATTTCATATGATTGGTAGTATCTGCAAAGGGTGGTAAAACAGGACAGCTGGGCCAATCTCAGTACTGGCCTCTTTGGTGCTGATGTCCCTCATTGGCTGCTCGGTCTTTGCAACATTGGAGCCCGAATTGGACTCAAACAAGCTTTGGTTGATGAAAGGGGTCCGGTATGCTGGGTATTGGTGCAGGGCGGTTCCGGTTAGTTTTGGCATCTTCACACTTGGTGGGGAGACGGACCTGTCCTCCTGGAGAATGGCAAACTCCTCCTGGGTGGCTGCTGCAAATATTGACCCGGTGGTCAGCAGAAAGGTAAACCGGATGTTGCAGTCGGTGCTTGAAGGTTGCAGGGAAGTGGCTTCTCCACTTCAAGGGAGATGCTGGAGAAGTGCTGGAGGCCCTCTGAGACTTTTGGAGGATGCACAGCTGTAGGATGAGTCAGATTGTCATGATTGTCGGGACAAGAGTAGGTAGGCAGGCAAGGTTTGGTGTCAAAGTCCACCAGAAGTCCGCAGTTTTTGCTTCTTTAGCTCTTCTAGCTTCGGTTCTTTTTTTTCTTGTCAGGTGAATCTGAGCTCCTGGTGTCAGGGGGCCAACTACATACTGATTTTACGGGCGTCAAGGAGAGTCAAGGGTTTTGCCTATGGGCTACTTCTCCTGGGGGTCACTTCACCCCCTATATGACCAATTCCTGTCGGAAGTGGGCATAACCCTGTCCCAGAATTCCTAATTCCACCAAAATCAAAATGGAGCACATGATCAGCCCACCTTAGGGGTGTGACTAGCCTTATGGTGCACACACTCCTTGCATAGCAAATTTCCCACCTGTCCTGGTGCCAAATAGGCATCAGGGCAGGGGGACTGTCCCCCAGGTATGGGGAAGCCAGGGTCACATAGCACCAGGACAGATTTATTAAGACATGGTGTTTGATTCCAAACACCAGTAGTTTCAGTCAAGCCATCGTGTGGGTGGTGAACTCGTAATGACCCGTGCCCAGTACATATATTTAAAATGGCTTCCCTATTCACTTGTACTCACTAGTAATGGAACTAGACAACACAGGTGCATATCTGCTCATGTAGATATGCCGTAATAGGTAATAAAATGCCCCCTGCCTTAGGGCTACCAGGCCTGCTGTAGGGGTGACACATATATTACACGCAGTGATTTAGGCATGTCACCCAGTGTGTGTGCCATGTCGTGTTTTAACTCTTGGTTTGCACCATGACACGTAGTCCACAACGGCAGCCTGCATGCTATTTGTGTGTAGGTCCCTTACTGTGGCATAGGACATGCTGCAGCCCTTAGGGACCCTCCTTAGTACCCATGCCCTAGCTACCAGAAGTACCTTTTACTAGGGACTTACAGGGGTGCTAAAGTCCAATTGGGTAACAATTAGTCTTTACTTGTTTTAGGGGAAAGAGCACCTGCACCGAAGTCTGGTTAGCAGGCCTCAGGGCACTGTAAGAGTCAAAATCATCCAGCATCTTGTAGTTCAAAAAGGGGCAAAAAGTGGTGGAACAACTGCAATAAAATTCCAGTTTCTTAAAAAATAGGTGAAAAATAGTGCTACAATTTTCTTTAGAATATGCCTACTTTATTTGTAAGAACCACAAAACAGCATGCAAAAGATAACATGTAATTCATGACTAACACAGTGCACCTTTCAAAAAAGATGCACAAAGTTCCCCTAGGGAGTGATATTAATATAGAGGGGTGGTATTCCTTCCTCTCTCCGAGTGTGGTTGTATGTGAAAGTGAGGGGCAGGTGTCCCTTTTCGGAACTAGGGATGCCTCACACAACAGGCTGGTTTAACGGCTGCTGTCATATAACCAGCCAATTGTGTCGTGTCATCATCGGCTTCCTGCTCCTACGTCAAGCCGGTGCTGCAATGCCTGACAGGTAGCACTTAGTGCTACACTTTACGGAGATCTTTTGTTCCTGGCCGTTTGATTGAGTGAGTGTGAGGGGCCCAAGTGATGAAGAAGTGAGCGTGAGGTGAGGTGTATTAAAAAAGGTTAGTGTAGTCTACTCTGGTCACTTTATTCATGTAGCTAACTACCTTGTTAAAAATGAGAGGGGTATGGGGACTCAGCCAAACTATGGGTGGGAGACCCGTTCAACCCTCAGTGGTGATCAGGTCAACATGTTTCATGCCATCACGGCAATTCGTCAGGACCTAAATAGTGCTCATAAACTAGAAAAGAGCCCTGGTTGGGCTGAGGAGTGTAGCAGATACAACCTGAAGGGTCAGAGACTGGAACAGGAAGAGTTCCTGTGTTGCAATCCGCCCTATGGAAAAATGAGAGAAAGACACAAAATAATGACTGTTCTCCAAGGGGTTTGGCATAAAATCCTAGAATCCAAGTGAGAAACGGTAATTAGCGTCCACCCGGAATGTGCTATGACCAGTAAAATGGAGAGAGGTGGAAAATTATCAACAACTTAAGTGAGTTTTCATTGGGTATAATATACCATGTTGGGTTACCAACAAACATATGCTGAATCAACATTGTGGTCGGATATATTTAGTTGGTAATATGAGGAAAATAGTGCTGAAGGAAAGTCTCTAAAGGACGTAAACCAAAGGATTAAAAAAGTCGATTTCTTTGGACTTACCCTCAGTAGCTGTAGACGGTCCCCATAGACTGCTTAGGTGGGACCTGCGCTATCAACTAATAATCTGGAAAGATAAGGAAGGGAGAGGGGTTTCTAAGTCCATTTGAGGAGAGCAATGGTCTATCCTCAAGGCAAGAGTGTTCATTGCAGCAAAGAAAACCACCAGCTAGTCTCACTGAGGTATTTCAAACCAGCCGGTGGTGTCAGCGGGAGCATACCACTCAGATTAAGCTGCAGCCCAGCCGGGAACCCCGTCGGTTGATCCCGGATCGCCACAGCACCAACAGCGCCCCCCCATGTGGAGAACGCGATGCCCCCAAAGTGACACTCCCTGCCAGGACAAATCACCCTCAAATTGGTGTCCCAGATCGGGTCGGTGTCAATTGCGAGCCGCCGGTACATCGCGGCCCACAGGAATAGCTGCCGCTGCGGCCAGGGACCCGAGCACTACACCGGCCCCGTGACTACGCTAACTGCCCAGTGGAGGGCCGCTCCCCCGCACTCCCCCGGCGGCAGGAAACCCGCGGTCAGTGGACAACGCCTGCAGGTTTGCTGCGTCCAGCTAGTGTCTGGAGGCAGTGTCCAGCCCAATGACCCCCTTACCTTGGAGGCGCGAGGAAGTTACCTCTGCACCTACGCCCACAGGACCGGCGCGGCTCGATCGTGAAGCAGCTGGTAGTGTGGTAGTAGTTCTCAGCGAACATATATACAAGTTAGTGATCGTGATTGGGGGCGTGTCAGTCAGCTGGTTGCTAGGCGACACGTCTCAAGCAGGCGCGGGGTCCCGACGTGTGGAGATGAAGACTTGTATGTGTCATCGTATCTGTCTAGGCGCCATCTTGGAGTGGGATGTAGAAATAATGCAAAAGAATATTTATGGGATAGAAATGTCCGATAAAGCCAGACAGACAATCCGTCATGATTGCCAGATCGGTGATCGAGCATCAACGCTGGTATCGAGCAACAAAGGTTGGCATAGAACGGATATTGTGTAGCCGCCCTGGCTGTTGACAATTGTATTACCCAGCTTCACAAATGGTGCGCCATTTTGGAACGGGCTGGCGGGCCAACTTGGGTGCCCTTGTTTATTTTCTCGTCACTATCGGCGGGAGTGTAGGAATCATAGGGATATGCTCCAAAGCTCCAGGTAAGTTGCAAAAGGTAATGGGGGAATTTAAAACATGATGATTGTGGAGTTGGATCACCACGATCAATGCGGTCGTGTGGGTGCCGTAGAGGTGTCCCAGACCCCCAGTGGGGAGGATGGTATATGGGGTAGAGGGAGAGATAGTGAGAGATAGTGTATGGCAGAGTGGCATGCTCATCTCTAGGTATAGGGTCAGGTCTGAAAAGGGTTAAGCAACTCACGGTGTGGTTTATGATCCTGTGTGTAGTGGACCATGATCCATTTGTGTGGGTTCAGGCGGAGAAGTGGTGAGCATTCCTCTCAGTGTATCCAGGAGGGGATTTGGAAATAGTGAGGGGTAGAGCAATTTGTATCTCCCCCTCCGGGGTATGGACATGTTGGGATATGTTCTCAGTGCATCTCTAACATAACCCGGGGATATATATCTTGTATGGGGGTAATCGACACCACTTGCAGGGATAAGTTAGCCCAAAGGGAAAATCATCTAGTTAGTGTGTTCCAGGGGATGGAATCATTTAGTCCCTCAGTGTCTAGATGTAGGCGGTGAACCCATCTCTGTTCAATTCTGAACAAGGCCTGCAGTGCACCTACCTTCAATTTGGAAATGCAAAATGTTCGCTATTAGGGTGAATATGCACAATCCTCACAGACAGAAATCTAATGGGTCAAATTTTCCAAGTAAACATTTACATTCACAAATGTATAAATTCTGCCAGTATAGTGAGTTCTGAGCATTTGTAATTTTTTTTTTTTAGGGTCGAACTTTTAGCCTGTCAAGGTGAGCTCATCCGTAAAGGTCAGTGAGCTCATTGGTTGATGGATGTTAAGAAACAATTTGCTGGCAGCTTCAGTCACCAGAAATGGATGCAAACTAACTCTCTCCTGTTAAATGTAATTGCACTTCTTCAGTGGGGACTGCTTTGTTCCCCTTGCAGAAAAAAACATGTTAACAGTGTTAATGTATTTGTCAGTTAACTTGTAAAGTGGTGTAAATTACAGATGCATTAATATTGTGCTTGTGAGTACTCTTGGGAAACTATGACTTACATTGTTGTCAAGTGGTTAATCCTGACATTTCTTTATTTCAAACACAGGAGTAATCTTCGAGGAAATAATAGAACGTGTTTGCCCTCCTAAATTAATGCAAAGAAGGCGAGAGAAGTGGCCTAATGGCCTGAGCTACCGGTTGGGGATTCAGGTTTGTGTCCCGGCATCTGCTCAACATCCTGTGATTCTGGGCAAATAACTTAGGGTCACATGTACGAAAGTGTGAAATAGCGAGTTCCTGACTGTGATTCCCTGCAAATCTTTTGAATTTTATTTGCGATTCCCAGTAGTTCACAAATAGACATACCTTGTGAAGGTTAATGAGGTAGGTCTCGGTTTATGACCCGTTGGGAATCACTTAAATCACAGGGATGGTGGCCTGCTGAGGTCAAGCAGGACCACCATGTCTGTGACTGCTTTTAAATACAACTATATTGTTATTTAAAATGCAGCGCTTTTTCTTTAAAGGAAAACAGGATTAGTTAAAAAAACAAAAATGAAGTTTCTTTTAATTTTTTTATAAAAAAAAAATGCTTTTACAAACATTCACAAAGGGGAGGGAGTCCCTTGGGGACCCCTTCCAATTTGTGAATGGTTTACCACAAAATTGAATTTGGTGGTAAAATGCTAATGTTTTCCGGCTGCATTTTGGTCTCAAAACATTCATACAGACAACAGCATTTCGGTATTAGGAAGGGAGGCCCTCAACACATCCCTTCCTAATACCGAATCGCTATCCCAAATTGTGATTTAGTAACAGGTTACCAAATTGCTATTTGGGTTTGGTACATGTCAAAATGCCGTTTTGCATTTGCAAACAGGACAATTCTGCGACCCGTTTGCGAAGCCCTTAATATTCCTGTGCCTAAAAAAAAGAATCTGACCTCACATAACATTATCTTGAGCTCACGTTAAGCTCTCTAATGCTTTTGGGTCAAGTTTGCACTATATAAAACTGCAAAAGAAGTTTGATTTTATACAGGCACCAGTTGTTTTGCATATGTATTCCAATAGACCCTCAGCCCAGCAGCACCCCTTTGCATGCAAATGTACTAACGACACCCACAGAGATGCACTGGCCACAGTTCACTCAGGTATTTTTATATACCCGTGATGAAACTGTAGTTTGATTTTGGGAGAAATTTGAAGCAACAAACTTATTTTACCTTGTGCTCTGATTTATTAGGTAAATGTGACTTATTAACGTTTTAAGTCTAGTAGATTGGATAGATTAGAAACTAATAAAAAACATATTGATTATACCCTGGGAAATACAGGCTCTTGAGGGTGCATGCTGCATTCTAATTATTTCCACATACTTTTCTGATTGGTGTTATAACTAATGTAGGGAATTGTAGAAAATAAATTGTGACTGGCTACACATGCAATGAGCAGATGAGAACAATTGTATAGCCATTGAATCACTCAACAAGGAAAAGTTAAGCTTATCTATTCTCAGTTCTGCATAGGAATAGGGTAACTGCGGGTAAAACTGAAGTCTAATGCTAATTTAGTACCTTACAGAAAATGTTTTAAAGTTATTAAAGTGAGCAAGTTCCTGGTGCCAAAATCTATTCATTTTGCAAATACCGAGATTTGAAAGTTTAGTTTCATATTTGGGAGCTTTGATCAAGCACCATGCAGGATTAGGTATATCATCCTCAATTGTGTTGCTACGTGGTAGGTCATCCTCTTGAACAGCCCCCTCATCTTTGTAGCAATTCATAATTCTTAGTACACAATGTCTCCTTCCTATGAATGTGACTTAAACGTCTGAAAACTACGGGCAAAGAATCATAAGTTTATATATTGTAGAGGAGACAAGTGACAGAACAAGCGGAAAGCCTGGTCATGTGTAGAATAAGAAGACTGGATCCTCTCAAACGAAGTACACTTAATATTGAAATAACCATTCCATTAAAACATTACCCACATGTAGTTGAAAAGACTATTGGTCACATTTCACTAGACCAAAAGAAAAGGACATTTATCAACAGTATTAACACTATTGGTGCGGCGCATTTTCCCGCTGTGCGCTGGAGATTTAAAAATCCCGCGGTTCATGACGAGCTCAGCTCGTCATGAGCGTACGAGAGGTGTACTTCATGACGAGCTGAGCTCGTCATCAGCGTCGAAGGGGTTAAGACGTACTTTCTATTTTGGGCTAATGATTGAGAGAACAGCATACATTACTAAGCTTCAGGATGGATGGAGGGATGGAGGGAGGGAGGGAGGGATGGATGGTCGGATGGATGGATGGATGGTCGGATGGACGAATGGATTCTGCAGTACTGCTGTTGAACAACAGTCCCATAGAAGACTTGAACAGGAAGCTTACCATCCGCTTAATCTTAACATTTCTTAAAAATGGACATTGATTGAAAATTATGTCAAAACACACTTGCATTTTAACTATTAGAAAGTTAATGAGAAAAGATGACAATTGTCGGAAAGTAACATTTTATGAGGGATGGGTGAGCACCTTTACCATGCAATTTTTATCAAATGCCTCAAAGATAATCCTTGGATTCACAAAAAGAATCCTTACCTCAGTCCTGGTAGAATGGCAAAGAGCAGTCAGGCATTACTTGTAGGAACATGTGTTAAGTATTCTACAGTACCATAGGGTTCATAAGTAATTGACAAGACTTCAAGAAAATCCAACAACAGTTTAAAAAATAGAGTATATTTTCTATGTAAATTTAGACACCAAAATGAACTAAGTAGCATACATATAACCGGAGTTATGGATTTTCTAAGCATTAGAAAATAAATGCTTAAATAGACATTTAACATTGCGGTCAATAGGAAAATCTGCTAGTGACAATCAGTCACTTAGAGGTTGAATTACATTGTACCCTCAAAGGGTAGAGGTACTTGAGGTTCCAGGACCAGAGCACAACAGCCAGTTCAGTTTTACATGGCGCGTGGTGCAGTGGTTATCCAGGCTGTAAGTGGTCTTTAAATGTGAGTTTCACCCAAAAAGGGGATGCAAATACACAAGAGCGGGGTTGTTACTGATGTTGGTACCAGGTGTGATGAAGTGCCCTCTTGATGTAGCGTTGAATTAAGGGGTGAGTTACCAAACTGGTAACCAACAAGCCTTGGCAGCGGTAAAAGTAACAAAATGGAACTTTAATGTCTTACCGTCCAGGGGAGTGCGGTAGTAGCTTAAATCTTCAGTGAAAGTTAGGCTATGACTCCCAGAATGCACTTCAACAATTTTCTTTTGTGTGATCCTTTGATGCAGAGAGTGGTTTTACCTGCAATAGCAGGGGACTGGTCCCACTAATCTAGCGGAGTCTGAGAGTACTATTGGCTCCCATAAGGTCCCTCATTTCAGGAGTGTCAATATTTATCCAAGGAGATAGGTTGTTCACTCAGTTCCAAGTGTGTTGCCTCAGGGACCCAAAATCCCTCTTTTGCTGGTGGGCAAAGTCCTGTTGTTGGTGACACAGGTCTCCTCTTGGTCCTTCAATAAAGTAGCCGGTTCATATCTAAGTTTCTGCTGTCAGGGGGGTCCATTAAATCCTAGATTGAGGGGAGTTTGGGGTGTGTGAACTAGTAGTCAATGGCAGCTAGTCCCTACAGCTAGTCTGCCTCTGAGGTGTTCACATCTGCTGTCGTAGGCCACCTTTTCTACCCAGAATCACTGTTTCTATCCTCCTAAAGATGGCAGAAATTAACTGTAGGTGTACAGATCAGGCTGCCCACCCTGGAGGTGTACCCAGCCTAATTTCCCACCTTGCCTGAAGTCCAAGCACATGGGGCAAGAGGAGGGCTGGGTCCTCCTCAGAGGGATAGCCCATATGCATATCAGAGGCAGTGCTGCCTTTGAAGCTCACTTCTCTGATGTGTCACTTCACTAACCCACTTGGAAGGGGGGAGATGTGACCTCCTTTCTGCCCAAGCCTTTGTTCTGATTCCTGGGAGTGCTCAAACTCTCTGGCAGGATGTCAGAAACCTGTCTTGGTGGCAGCTTGGGCGGGAAACCAGGGTTTGTTAGCCAAAGTGCATATCAGCTAGGAAACCCAGGTGGGCAACCACTGGGTATCCACCTAGGTGCATGCAAGCTTTCCCTTGGCACTAGATGTGTGTCAGGGGCGAGGAGGCATGTTATTTGACACCAACTTTACATATTTTGGTGGCACCAAAATGTAGCTAGTAACCTGGGTACGCCTGGGTAAAAGACTCAAGTTATCCTATGGACTGCCTATCACTTATAGTGTACATTAATGGTAAAGCCACTATAGAGACATATAACATTGCACTTTCATGACTACACTCCTAATATACTGCACACTGCCACCTGGGCAAAGTGACCTACTCTAGGGGTGGCTGACATATACTTAAGAGCAGTGCTGTGACCCTGTCACACATGGTGAGGACAAAGTCAAAATGGAGCAGTGAACACTGTTCCTTCAGTCTGCAATTACAGGCCTGATGTCATCTGTTTACCTGGGTCACTCAGAGTGGCACAACCAGTGCTACAGGCCCTGTGTATTCCTTTATCACCCATGCCCTTGGTACCATAGCACCACATACCAGGGTCATACAAGTGGGGTATGGTCTCTGTCAGGTGGGAATGCCAATTACACATGTCACTGTTAGGAAGAGAGCACTGACACTGGAGCCTGGTTAGCTGCACTTCGGTTAGTCAAACACCACAATCTAGTATTCCAAATGGGGGCAAAAAGTGGGGGACATCTCCAAAAAGACCTGTTTTTGTACAACAATTGAATTAAAAATGCAATTGATAGGGCAATAAAATATTAACCCGCAAGGATTAACAGAAAAACAAATACTCTATGCCATGAGAAAGGGAGCAGACACCTTTTCCCATCAAATAGTTTGTAGACACATATCTGAATGCCACAGATTTTTAAATTGGTATTATCTTCATATTTGGGTAGAATAGATTACTGATGCACAAAGCAAAGAGCTACTGTGACTAACACACCCAAATCTATTATAATTGCTAAAATGGCACAGGTTACTTTTGTTTTTATATTTAATGTTTAAAAATATTTGATTGTTTTATTGAGTAGAATTCAACAGCAAAAGACATTCAGAAAAATGTACCATAACTGTAAGAATAAATAGGACAACTTTTACAATATAAGAAAACACATCATTAACCTACACAAAATTATAAAAATATGAGAAGCAATGACATTGCACACAAGAAAAGAAAAAAAAACAAATGCTACTAGTTAAAATTGAGAGTAAAGCAGGATGGGAGAGGTGGAAAAAAGAAAATATTAAAGATAAATATAATAATGATTTACAATTATTAGTGGAAAATGCATAAGACTTACATAACGATAGAGAGTGAAAATGGGAGATGAAAACTGAAAATCTTTTCACTAATTCCCAAAACTTCCTTCCAAAAATGGGAAACAATAGAACACTCATAAACCATGTCTATAGTAGAACCTACTGATGATTTATAATGCCAACAATTCAGTGTGGCAAGTAATTTAGCTATAAATAATTTATCTGGGGAACAAAAACAATTGTATAAAAGAAATACATTAATTTGCACAAGTGACAGAAAAAGTTAGTGATGTTCCATATCCAAACAGATTTCCATTGATCAGGTGTTAGTGGAGTCTCTAAGGAGAGGTTTCATTTAGTAGTCTGGGGAAAACAGAAGAAATGTTGGCACCAAGTTTCTTATGCACTTTGGATGCTATATGTCCTGAACGATTAAAACGATTAAAAATATGAATGTATAATTCTATACCAGACACTTTAGCTGATGAAATTGAGTTAGAGTTAGCAATAGAATGGAGTTCCATAACAATTCATATTGATAATATTCATGTTGGAGAAGGTGGCATTTGCTCTGGAGTTCAGTAGAATAAAACTAAAATGAACTTTAAGCAACAAGAAATGACTTTTGATATTTCGGGCGAATCCAAGATGGCGGAGTGAGGGTCTGTGCTGGTTGACCCGCCTGCAGGCTCCGCTCTCCTCTACTTTTCAGAGCTTACCGAGAAGCAAGAATGCCAAACGGAAACTTCATGGCATTGTATTGAGCAGTGCAAGTTAAAAATAAAATCACCATTATTGCTGACTCTTCTTTTCTGGGAGAAATTTAACCCGTGCTGGCGGTCCCCCTCCCCGCAACAAGCGAATGCTCCTGCTTTCTGATCCCGCTTGGCTTCTCCGACGGCTGTTACGCGAACGGATCAGCAACTCAGGGATCGGCTGGTTTGGTCCTACCTTCAGCCGGCGAGTGACTGCCGGCGTACTGTGGCTCAGAAGGATGGCTCCTAAGAACCCGAATCCAATCCCGCCACGCCAAACAAGGAACAGTAAACAGGCGGTGGCGGCGCCGCATCCCCCTACAGCTCCTGCCGCTACTGTCATCGCGCTCGCAGCAGCAGCAGCAGCACCAGCAGCAGCACCAGCGTCCACCACGGCAGCAGTGGCTTCTTCCCTGCCGATTGCGGAAGCGTTTACCGAGGACATCTCACCAGAGAGCAGTGGGGGTCCTGCTCTATCGGAGAGAAAGAAAACTTCAACTACAGCGACTAAACAGGTATTGAGGCCACCTATCTTTTCAGCGGGGTCACAAACCAAGAACTCGACCCCTAAGACAGCTAAAACGGGGCTCCAATCCACAGTAAAAACAGGGGGTGCAGCGCGAGAGACTGCTTCACAACCCCTGAAAAAAGCCTTTACAAATCCCAGCGTGATACAGGAAGGGGGAGAAACAGTAACGATCCCAAGTGGCCAAGATGCTGATATTAATGTTAATGCCAAAGCTGATACTGGTGTGGAAAAACCCTCTATTGATCCCTCGAGTGCACAGCCTATGGTGTTGGGGGTATCGGGGATCAATAATGGTGACTGTAATGACGAAGTTGTACAATCATTGCCTAAGGGGAATAACCCTTCTCTCACAGCTCATGAATCACGGCAAGATTCTGCAAATACCGCCTGGCCAGCACTTTGTGACTTAACCCCAAATAATCTAGAGGGGATACCAGAAGTCCAGTCGGAAGACACTGAATGCGGGACACCAAAGGAAGCCGCAGTACATACAATTGCTTCAACAGACATCGAGTTGGACTCCTACGAGGATTGTGAGGTTGGAACAGAGTCTGAAGATGACTTATCCGCCAATTACCATATGGGGGGAAACATTTCTAAGACTAAAACTAAGGGCAAACAAAAGGCAAAGAAAAGTAATAAGGCTGGCGCTATCTCTAAACGGCTAAAGCTAAAGCTAAACAATAACCTTGCTCTAAGGAAGAATATTCCAGACAAGAGCCCGCTCAGAAAATGGATCGAAGCAAAAGGATTGGTTAAAACTATGACGCTAAGGTTATCAGGAACGAGCCCTACAGATTCTATACCAATAATGATCTCCCCTGATAAAAGCATCTTGATCGACCCGGATAGTACACCTCTGGCGGACCGGATAGTAGAAGTGCAATCTCAATCTCAAGAGCAGGAAAACGGACCGTCTGATGATCTGGAGCTAACACCTGCGCATAAAAGCAATGCTATTAATCCACTTACTCAACTATCTGTCCATGTAATAGCTAGCCCTTCTTCTATGGTGGAGCTTCCCTCCGATCCCGGTCCCGTTCCAGTCTCTCCTTCTTCTGTTGTAGCAAAAGACAGGGGAAACCCACTAGATGAGGGACTATTGAATCAAGACTCAAGAAGGGAGGGAGCCAATACCTCCTCACTAGAGGAAATGCTAATGATTTTGAGTAAGCAACTGAGTAATCAACGGGCGGAAGCACAGGAATACTATCTTCAACTTAGGGAGGACAATAACAAGATGCAATCCTCTCTATCCGATCTCACCACTAGAATTGGGGGGATTTCACAAGAAACCATGGAACTACAGCAACGGGTGGTACAGGTGGAGGAGTCAAACACTAAAATAGCAGGAGTAGTGGAAAAGCACGACGATCAGTTGAAGGTACTACAGCTAAAGGTCGAGGACTTGGAGAACAGGCAGAGGCGATCCAACCTAAGACTTTTTGGTATCCTGGAGAGATCAGAGGGCTCAGACCCTAGGGCGTATATTGTAGGGGTACTTCAGAAGGCCTTTCTTGATCTGGCAGATTGGGACTGGGACTCACAAATTCAGCGGGCCCATCGTCTACCTCTATTTCAAAGGAACAGAGAAAATCAGTTCCCACGTCCCTTTCTACTTTATTTCGGCAACTTTCTACTACGCCAAGCGGTCTGGCAGAGAGCCCGCCCTAATTCACCAATAGCTGTAGGAGAGTTTTCGTTCTTTGCACGATCTGATCTCAGTAGGGATACTATGGATAGGAGGTGGCAGCTTCGCAAATTGATGGATCCCATTAAGGCCTGCGGAGGGCAGGTGTTCCTCCAAGAACCTGCTCGTCTTAAGGTTATGAGAAACGGGCGGACTCACACCTTTAACGACGTTAAGGAAGCAGAGGCTTATCTATCTTGCATCAGCTCTAGCCAGAGCCAGAGTCAGAACCAGACTTAAAATAACTACTACCAGCCCCAGGATGTAGAATAAGCTATTTAAAGGGAGGCTGGGGAGCACTAATACACAAAGAAGGGGGGAGGCAAAGGCGGACTAAAAAGAGGAAAATAAGAAAAAGGAAGAGAAAGAATTTCATTTCTTATTTCACTTTTGCTCGGTATTCACAATGATGTTTGTTAAAAAAGGGGGGGGCAGGAGTCTTTCAGGGTGTGTCACCACATGTGCTGCCTCACCAACGGCAGCTGTCACTGAAGGGTGGTTCTTCCCCGGCTGGGGTGAGAGCCAGGGGGGTGGGAAGGGGGTGGGACTCCCTCTCCGCAGGTTGGGAGCAAGGGGAGTTAGGGGGGGGGGAAACTTAATAAAAATTGTTTGCTGGCTGACAAGGGCAAATATGATGAAGAATACGATAAAGACTTTAAATCACTGCTTATTGAATGGTTTTTTGATTGTTTTAGCTGCTTGAGAGATCAAGACTTATTATTTGACTATTTGAAGAGGGGCTCAACACTTCTACGAACATTTAAATGCATGTAATAAAATGCCTAGCCTGGAACGTAGCAGGTCTCAACAGTAAAAACAAAAGATCTCTGGTGTCAGAAGAGCTAAAACTACATAATCCCCATTTTTGTTTATTATCAGAAACTCACATCATATGGAAAGATAGGAAATTACTAAGTCAAATGGGGTAGGACATTCTGGTCTGCTCTACTTTTGGGAGCCCCACAAGAGGAGTTGCTATCCTTAAGGATAAGCGATTTAGGGTTGAAGAAATGCAAACTGCCCACGATAAGGACGGTAGATGGGCTATCGCACAAATCAACTATGCAAACAATAAGTATGTTCTATGTGTGGTTTATGGCTCAAATTTAGATGAACCAATGTATTTTGACCAATTGAATATGAAACTTTTGGACTGGGAGGGGGAAATTATTATAATGGGGGATTTTAATTGCATCATGGACTATAAAATCGACACAACCAAGCCGCATGTTCATCATAGGATGCACAAGACCAGGACATCTATATTGGACTTATGTCGGACACATAATATTAAAGACGCTTGGAGATATCTGTATCCAAATACACCGGGGTACACATATTATTCAGCGCCCCACAAAATATGCACCAGATTAGACATGGCTTTAGTCAGCGATAAGTTACTGCAGACTGGCTCCTTGACTCTTTGCCCCCGAATAACTTCCGACCACAACGCACTAATAATGACATTTGACACACTAAGCACCAGGACACCTCCCAGACCATTCTCTTTCCCTAGACTCCTAATCTCAGACCTAAGTTATGTGACGCAGCTCAAAGCCCACATCAATGAATATATAAGTATTAATAAGAACTCAACTGGGTGCTGTATGGTATGGGACTCCTGCAAGGCAAGCATCAGGGGTTTTACGCAGGCCTATGTGATTAGGCAAAATGCAGAATGAAGGCAACACAAGATTACACTATTAGCAAACATAACTAAACATGAAGAACTACTGGCTACAGCTCTACAGCTCACCCCCCCCAGTAATTATAGAAATCAATTTAAAACTTAGCGCACTTAAAAATGACATAAAATCTAACTTAGCGCAAGGATCCATAAATTCAAAATTGCGCAATATGAGGGGGGGGATAAATAGGCAAAATTTTAGCCTATAAAGTTGCCGAAGACAGAGGAGACACCCTAATTTCTAATATTCGGGGGCAAGGGAACAAACTATATAATCAACCACAAGATATACTTGAGCAATTTGACGATTATTATAGAAACTTGTACACTCCAGATAGCCCGGTAGATCAAGACCTAGTTCGGGAATATGTTGACGAACATCCAGTGAGCACAGAGAACTTATTAGGCTTGGGTTTATTGTCCGACGACATATCATTGACAGAACTAAATCAGGCTATTAACTCCCTACCGACTGGAAAAGCGGCAGGAGAGGATACGATACCCTTAGAACTTTACAAAACTTGCAGATCGTAATTAGAACAACTACTACTGGAAGTCTTGCAATCAATTGGGCTAGATGGAATGGCTCACAAATCCTGGAACAGGACAAAAAGAATCTTTTTTTTTAAAGAAAGGTAAGCCCAAGGAGGAGAGAGGGTCTTATCGACCCATCTCCCTGATAAATACTGATGCGAAAATATTCGCTAAAATCATGGCACTTAGATTAGCCCCAGTCATGCCTAAAATTGTTAACCCACAACAACACGGGTTCATCTCTGGGAGAGATACAACGACACATGTAAATATGGCCATTACGGCGTTCGATGTCGCGGAGACGGAGTCCACCCCACTCGGCATGATCTTATTAGACGCTGAAAAAGCTTTTGACCGAGTGGGGTGGGACTATCTCTGGAATGTGCTGTCCAAAATGGGTTTTGGGGGAAACTTTTTGAAGGGCATAAAAGCACTTTATGACAAACCAACCGCATGTATTAGCTATGGGGGCCTGACCTCATCAGAATTTCCTGTTATGCGTGGGACCCGTCAAGGTTGTCCCCTTTCACCCCTTTTATTTGTCCTCTCACTAGAACCATTTTTGCTCACCCTTCACTCGCAAACCCTGATTGTACCTTTCAGCTCCGGCTCACAGGAGCTGAAAATGACAGCTTATGCGGACGACATTGCCGTATATACTACCGACATCGCCGATGCGCTGAAAGGAATATTTATAGAGGCTGGGAAATTCGGGAAGGTGTCAGGCTACAAGCTTAACCGACAGAAGACACAAGTTATAGCTAACTACTCCCCTACTACGGCTATCCCCGAGATCTGTAAAGAAGCAACCTACTTAGGGGTTAAATTAACGGCTAGACTACAAGATATTAATAATATAAACTATAATGATTTGACCAAAAAAACTACTCTCCTATTAAAAAAATGGAATAGATTGCCCCTGAATCTGATTAGTAGAGTTAATCTTATTAAGATGAAGGTTTTGCCAAAGTTTATTTATTTATTCCGATCTATACCACTTGCAAAAAGTAATAAATTCTTTCAGCACCTAGATGGGCTCCTGAGTAGCTTTATATGGAGCTACAAAAAGGCTAGAAGGTCATTAAAAATGTTGAAAAATAATACAAATAAGGGAGGGCTGAACTTTTCAGACCTCAAACTGTATTTCTGGTCTGCGTTTTTTACACGCCTACGTTCCTTATTGCATGGAGACAGAGCTCTTTTTTTTCATTTTTTTATGCTAAAACAAGACTCACATTTTTTTTGTTTAGAGTTAATGACCCGAACTATTACAAGAGGTGAGATTTAAGACTGCCAGAGACATTGTCAGGATCTGGGTCAATGTACTAAAATTTAGTAAAACAACTTTTTTTCACCCAAAATTGCCACTGTGGGGCAACCCAGGTCTTCCGGCTATCTTCACGGATACTGTTACTTATAACTGGGCGGCTCTCGGGATTAAGGTACTGGCGGATCTGTACGGCACACAGGGCTTCCTAGAATTTAACACGCTCAAACAGATATATGACATACCGGAAGCCACTAGGTACAAACACCTGCAAATACACGACAATTTAATTAATAAGAAAAAGATTCAAAATATCACTGAATGTGATATATGGACTTGTCTTTATTCAAACAAAAATAAATCAGTTATTAGCGAAGCCTACAAAACACTCAGTACCTTTAAAACGAATGACTGCGATAAACTGGCCGTGAAGTGGGGCACTCAACTAGGTCTAAATATCACTTCAATTCAGATCGAGCTCTCCCTGGCTAACATTAACAACCTTGTACGGTCATCCAGCCTTCGGCTACAACAATTTAGAACGACCTGTATGCTCTATTACACACCTGAAAGAATCTCTAGATGGTCCTCCAACGCCTCTTTCAGTAATCGTACTAAATGCCCTAAATGTCTAACCGATGCAGCCAACCTAGTACATATGTTGTATTACTGCCCCAAACTTAAGACCTTTTGGGG
Source organism: Lissotriton vulgaris (assembly GCF_964263255.1). Classification (NCBI taxonomy): domain Eukaryota; kingdom Metazoa; phylum Chordata; class Amphibia; order Caudata; family Salamandridae; genus Lissotriton; species Lissotriton vulgaris. The sequence continues at coordinate 1,573,654,074 of NC_141695.1, read as the reverse complement.
GGACATATAGAATCTTCTTAGATTAAAAAACATCTCGCTACCCACCATCACGGCTGCCTCGGTCCTACTAGATTTTAATCCTTCTTCCCCCCCACAATCAGCCTTAGCCACTATACTTATCTCTTGTGCTAAATTAACTCTGGCTAGGGCCTGGACCGATCCGGAACCACCGACGGTTTGGAAGTGGTGGACACTAGTAACAGAGATACATGCCATGGAGCTAGCCCTAGCAAATCTTAGGGGAACACGCTCACTGACCAAATTTAATAGAACCTGGGGTACTTTCCTAGAGTAAAATCTTACTTAAATGTTGCATATTTGCTATTTCTCTCTTGTTTCTTTTCTCTTTGCAAAGAAGAATATGTCTACAGTTTGATTTTGTAACAGGAAGTCTTTTATTGTCTCCATACATCAAATTATTTGGTTTACAACATATATACTCTGATATCTCTCTGTACATGTATGAAACCATTTATGTATTTTTTCTCTAGTTCTGTCTTTTTTTGTCAGCCGGCTAACAATAAAAATTATTTTAAAAAAAAAGAAATGACTTTTGATATTTCTTAAAACCAGGTATACAAATAACCTCTCCTTTTTGGGAACTTGCAAACATTTATGGCTAATACATGAAGGTTTATTTTTCCAAAGGAATCAATTGATTAATTTATTCACAGATTTTTAAAAATCAGGTGGGAAACAAATCGATAACATAGATAAAGTGCATAATATTTGGGGAGTTATAACCATTTTAATGACACCTACTTGACCCCACCAATTCAAGTGAAGGCTGACCATTTATTTATTACGTTTTTTTAATTTTAGTTATTGGAGCAGTGGAATTAAGTTCAGTGGTATGTTTGATAGAGTTTGAAAAAGAAAGGCCTAAGTATTTAAGAGAATGAGAGTGCCAAAAAACATATGTAGCAACAATCATATTAGGAATACAATATACATTTAAAGGAAAAAAATCATTTTTACATGGATTAAAGTTATAACCAAAGGTATATGCATAATGACAAATAGTATCCAAAGTAGTAGGGACAGAACTAGAAGAGTGGGTTCTATATAACAGAATACCATCAGCATATGCTGAGATTATCAAAACATCTTTAATAGTAATTCCACTATATTCTTTGTACCTACGAAGAAAGCATACAAGGGGTTCAATGGCAATAAGGAATAAAAGGGGTGATAACGAACATCCTTGTCTAGTTCCTCTATGCAGTTTAAAGGAACCATTATCACAGATAGAAGCTGATGGCTCATTAAATAGTGAGTTAATCATATTCATGAAATTGGGGCCAAAATTGAAAGATTCTGAATGTATGAAAAATAACTTACCGTGGTACTTTATCTAAAGCTTTTTCTGCATTTAATGCTAACAGTCCAGCAGGGTCCTTGATTTTATCAGCAAAGGAAAAAACATGACATAGAAGGCTTGTGTTGTTTGACAATAATCTCCCTTTCGCAAATCCAGTTTGATCTAATTAAATAATAGAAGCTTCTTTAAAGGTCCTTTCTACAGCAGAAGAAAGCTGAAAATCTTTAAATAATAAAAGTACAGTGGGAGACAATTAATTCTGAAAAAATGTGTTTCATTCTGCTGCAATACCATCAGGACCTGGGGATTTGTTAGAACTAAGTAACTTAATTGCTGAGTGGATTTCTTGAATATCGATTGGGTAGTCTAATGGAGACTGTCTTCTGTAGAGATTTGGGGCAGGTGGCAATCCTTTAAAAAGGTAGTAATTACATCATTTGGCCGAGGGGTAGGGTTATCCGAAAGGACAGAGTAGATAGATAGAATTCTCTTGCAATGTCTTCCCCTTTGAGAAGTAAATTACCATCAGATTTACTAATTACAGTATTTTGGTATGTATCTTTTTTTGTGCATAAATAATTAGCTAAAGGGCATCCAGATTTATTGGAATTAAAGTAGTATTTTTTTTTCTTATCAAGTTATAAACACGCTCTCTTACTGAGTAGGGTAATGTATTTGTCTGTCACTTTTTGCATTTGAGATTGGTATTTAGTAACTCTAGATCTGATAAACAATCTATCAAATTCAACAATTTCCTTTTCTAATGAAAATAAATTTGCATAAAAGGTTATGTTTTCATATGTCATAAAGGATATGGTAGCACCTCTAAGGTATGGTTTAAAAGCATCAAAATGAATAACCTTCAAGTTATCATTTAAATTAAAATTTGTGAGATCATCATTTATAGCGTTAGAGAGTTTTGGAGTGTTTAGAGGATTAAGGACTATATCAGTATTCATTCTTCATCTGGATACAGGTTACCTTTTTCACTAAAAGGTATCAGAGCCACAGTTCTTACTCAATTAACAGAAGCACAAGCAAGAATAACATTAATTTCTGTTCATAATAAATGGTATTAAAATGATGTGGTACCTATTGCACCATATCAAAAAATGTTGAGTTTATATCCATACTACTGCATGTTTAAATCATTCTAGTTACTATTTGAATATATAAGGATTTGCTTTTGTGTAGAACTGAACACTGCATTTCTGTGACTTCTATGCACTTTGAATATCCTATGTTTGATTACCCATTTTAGGGCTCCAGGTATCTTCAATCACTTCTGTAGTGAGATAGGGACATTTACTTTTGCTGATGGAAAATCCTCCCAAGTTACTAAAACCTGTTATCACTGTAAATAGTGAGCGCATATTGCTATGCTCCCTAAAATATTCTAAAGTCAAAGGCTTCAGATTTCTAAGCCCATGGCACTAAGGCTCAGTAAATATGCCAAACCAAATCAGAAAACCAGTTGGACTGTGATCCATACACAACCCACTGAGCAATGTTTGCATATGTGCTTCATGTAGCATTCAGTTCCAAGAGACATCACAGGTATTCTATAGCACTACCACCATCATTTACTACTTCTAAGCACTATACCAGCTCTAGCACATTAGCAATATAGGCCTATTTTGAGTTTCAGAGATGGTTCACACTCGAATACCTGATTTCAGAACAATAAATTCTATTTTCAGTTCACAAAGATACCTGTGTGTGCTCATTATATGCATTCTCAGATGCGCTGTCGCCCAGACAGCTATTGAAGTCTGTCCACCTCCCAGCTTTAGTTGAGGTGGGTGCACAACTTTGTCTGTACTTTTGTTGCTCAGCATGAAAATTCTCTCTAACTTTTAGCCCTCTATGCCTAGTTTTCAGAGATCATACAGGGCGTTGTTGAAAAGCGGAAGACTTGCTCACTTTGCAACTGGATTCAAGCAAGCCGGGCTGAAGACGGCTGGAATGCCAGAAACCGGTCCTCGGAAGCTTGTTTCCGGTCCAGGGAAGACATGGCTTGGCAGTTCGGGCTGGACTGTTCCCATGAGGCACAGGGTCAGACTGATTTGCATATAGCCATGTCTGAACTGGTGTGGCAGAGTGGGCTAAAGAACAGTGATGGATTAAACCTAGATCTTTTGACTGGGTGTGAGTGTTTGATTGATTCAGATGCTCCGTCCATCACCACCCCCTTTTGTACCACTTTTGCCCACCATAAGTGTGGCAGGGTATGCTCAGACGTGAGTCCCTTGCAAACTTTGCCAGTGGATTCAAGCAAGCCAGGCTGAAGACGGCTGGAATGCCAGAAACCGGTCCTCAGAAGCTTGTTTCCGGTCCAGTGAAGGCATGGCTTGGCAGTTCGGGCTGGACTGTTCCCATGAGGCACAGGGTCAGACTTATTTGCATATAGCCATGTCTGAACTGGGGTGGCAGAGTGGGCTAAAGAACGGTGATGGATTAAACCCAGATCTTTTGACTGCGTGTAAGTGTTTGATTGATTCAGATGCTCTGTCCATCACCACCCCCTTTTGTACCGCTTTTGGCTGCCATAAGTGTGGCAGGGTATGCTCAGACGTGAGTCCCTTGCTCACTTTGCCACTGGATTCAAGAGAGCCGGGCTGAAGACGGATGGAATGCCAGAAACCCATCCTCTGAAGCTTGTTTCCGGTCCAGGGAAGACATGGCTTGGCAGTTCTGGCTGGTCTGTTCCCATGAGGCACAGGGTCAGACTGATTTGCATATAGCCATGTCTGAACAGGGGTGGCAGAGTGGGTTAAAGAACGGTGATGGATTAAACCCAGATCTTTTGACTGGGTGTGAGTCTTTGATTGATTCAGATGCTCCGTCCATCACCACCCCCCTAAGGACCGCTTTTGGCCGCCATAAGTGTGGCAGGGTATGCTCAGACGAGAGTCCCTTGCTCACTTTGCCACTGGATTCAAGCAAGCCGAGCTGAAAACGGCTGGAATGCCAGAAACCTGTCCTCGGAAGCTTGTTTCCGGTCCAGGGAAGACATGGCTTGGCAGTTCGGGCTGGACTGTTCACATGAGGCACAGGGTCAGACTGATTTGCATATAGCCATGTCTGAACAGGGGTGGCAGAGTGGGTTAAAGAACGGTGATGGATTAAACCCAGATCTTTTGACTGGGTGTGAGTCTTTGATTGATTCAGATGCTCCGTCCATCACCACCCCCTTTAGTACCGCTTTTGGCCGCCATAAGTGTGGCAGGGTATGCTCAGACGAGAGTCCCTTGCTCACTTTGCCACTGGATTCAAGCAAGCCGGGCTGAAGACGGCTGGAATGCCAGAAACCGGTCCTCGGAAGCTTGTTTCCGGTCCAGGGAAGACATGGCTTGGCAGTTCGGGCTGGACTGTTCCCATGAGGCACAGGGTCAGACTGATTTGCATATAGCCATGTCTGAACTGGGGTGGCAGAGTGGGCTAAAGAACGGTGATGGATTAAACCCAGATCTTTTGACTGGGTGTGAGTTTTTGATTGATTCAGATGCTCTGTCCATCACCACCCCCTTTTGTACCGCTTTTGGCCGCCATAAGTGTGGCAGGGTATGCTCAGACGTGAGTCTCTTGCTCACTTTGCAACTGGATTCAAGCAAGCCGGGCTGAAGACGGCTGGAATGCCAGAAACCGGTCCTCTGAAGCTTGTTTCCGGTCCAGGGAAGACATGGCTTGGCAGTTCGGGCTGGACTGTTCCCATGAGGCACAGGGTCAGACTGATTTGCATATAGCCATGTCTGAACTGGGGTGGCAGAGTGGGCTAAAGAACGGTGATGGATTAAACCCAGATATTTTGACTGGGTGTGAGTGTTTGATTGATTGATTCAGATGCTCCGTCCATCACCACCCCCTTTTGTACCGCTTTTGGCCACCATAAGTGTGGCAGGGTATGCTCAGACGTGAGTCCCTTGCTCACTTTGCCACTGGATTCAAGCAAGCGGGCTGAAGACGGATGGATTGCCAGAAACCCGTCCTCGGAAGCTTGTTTCCGGTCCAGGGAAGACATGGCTTGGCAGTTCGGGCTGGACTGTTCCCATGAGGCACAGGGTCAGACTGATTTGCATATAGCCATGTCTGAACTGGGGTGGCAGAGTGGGCTAAAGAACGGTGATGGATTAAGCCCAGATCTTTTGACTGCGTGTGAGTGTTTGATTGATTCAGCTGCTCCGTCCATCACCACCCCCTTTTGTACCGCTTTTGGCCGCCATAAGTGTGGCAGGGCATGCTCAGACGTGAGTCCCTTGCTCACTTTGCCATTGGATTCAAGCAAGCCGGGCTTAAGACGGCTGGAATGCCAGAAACCGGTCCTCGGAAGCTTGTTTCCGGTTCAGGCATGACATGGCTTGGCAGTTCAGGCTGGACTGTTCCCATGAGGCACAGGGTCAGACTGATTTGCATATAGCCATGTCTGAACTGGGGTGGCAGAGTGGGCTAAAGAACGGTGATGGATTAAACCCAGATCTTTTGACTGGGTGTGAGTGTTTGATTGATTCAGATGCTCCGTCCATCACCAGCCCCTTTTGTACCGCTTTTGGCCGCCGTAAGTGTGGAAGGGTAGATCAGACGTGAGTCCCTTGCTCACTTTGCCACTGGATTCAAGCAAGCCGGGCTGAAGACGGCTGGAATGCCAGAAACTGGTCCTCGGAAGCTTGTTTATGGTCTAGGGAAGACATGGCTTGGCAGTTCGGGCTGGACTGTTCCCATGAGGCACAGGGTCAGACTGATTTGAATATAGCCATGTCTGAACTGGGGTGGCAGAGTGGGCTAAAGAACGGTGATGGATTAAACCCAGATCTTTTGACTGGGTGTGAGTGTTTGATTGATTCAGATGCTCCGTCCATTACCACCCCCTTTTGTACCGCTTTTGGCCACCATAAGTGTAGCAGGGTATGCTCAGACGTGAGTCCCTTGCTCCCTTTGCCACTGTATTCAAGCAAGCCGGGCTGAAGACGGCTGGAATGCCAGAAACCGGTCCTCGGAAGCTTGTTCCCGGTCCAGGGAAGACATGGCTTGGCAGCTCGGTCTGGACTGTTCCCATGAGGCACAGGGTCAGACTGATTAGCATATAGCCATGTCTGAACTGGGGTGGCAGAGTGGGCTAAAGATCGGTGATGGAATAAACCCAGCTCTTTTGACTGGGTGTGAGTGTTTGATTGATTCAGATGCTCCGTCCATCACCACCCCCTTTTGTACCGCTTTTGGCCGCCATAAGTGTGGCAGGGTATGCTCAGACGTGAGTCCCTTGCTCACTTTGCCACTGGATTCAAGCAAGCCGGGCAGAAGACGGCTGGAATGCCAGAAACCGGTCCTCGGAAGCTTTTTTCTGGTCCAGGGAAGACATGGCTTGGCAGTTCGGGCTGGACTGTTCCCATGAGGCACAGGGTCAGACTGATTTGCATATAGCCATGTCCGAACCTGGGAGGCAGAGTGGGCTAAAGAACGGTGATGGATTAAACCCAGATCTTTTGACTGGGTGTGAGTGTTTGATTGATTCAGATGCTCCGTCCATCACCACCCCCTTTTGTACCGCTTTTGGCCGCCATAAGTGTGGCAGGGTATGCTCAGACGTGAGTCCCTTGCTCACTTTGCCACTGGATTCAAGCAAGCCGTGCTGAAGACGGCTGGAATGCCAAAAACCGGTCCTCGGAAGCTTGTTTCCGGTCCAGGGAAGACATGGCTTGGCAGTTCGGGCTGGACTGTTCCCATGAGGCACAGGGTCAGACTGATTTGCATATAGCCATGTCTGAACTGGGGTGGCAGAGTGGGCTAAAGAACGGTGATGGATTAAACCCAGATCTTTTGACTGGGTGTGAGTGTTTGATTGATTCAGATGCTCCGTCCATCACCACCCCATTTTGTACCGCTTTTGGCCACCATAAGTGTGGCAGGGTATGCTCAGACGTGAGTCCCTTGCTCACTTTGCCACTGGATTCAAGCAAGCCGGGCTGAAGACGGCTGGAATGACAGAAACCGGTCCTCGGAAGCTTGTTTCCGGTCCAGGGAAGACATGGCTTGGCAGTTCGGACTGGACTGTTCCCATGAGGCACAGGGTCAGACTGATTTGCATATAGCCATGTCTGAACTGGGGTGGCAGAGTGGGCTAAAGAACGGTGATGGATTAAACCAAGATCTTTTGACTGGGTGTGAGTGTTTGATTGATTCAGATGCTCCGTCCATCACCACCCCCTTTTGAAAACCGGAAGAATAAACATCCAACAAGAATTTGTGTAATGCCCTTCCAGCTAATTCTACTCTATAAGAAAGTATTCTTTTGAAAAGACAACAAAATGTAACCTGCAGTTCTTCTCAATCTTCTAGACACTAAATCACTACATAGCAATAATAAACAAAAATAATTGTTAGCAATTGTGAAATACCACAAATATATTAATGTATATATGATATTATATTTGCAGGAACAAGAACAATATGAAAAAGAATGTGCACATGTGCACCTGATATAATCAAACGCATTTACTATTGATTAGGTAGTTCCCACATGTCTTTCACAGATGGAGGCTACAGACCATAAAAGGGTAAGCCAAACACTATATTTATGACAATTTGTTAACATACACTATGCCGACCCGAAACAGGATTATCAGTAGTGACTGCTCAAGCATTTCAGAAGAGGTTACAAGCAGAAATTCCATTAAAAAGCTTTTTATGAATTGCCTTCACCTGTCTAATGAAGTAATGGCCAAAGCATTAAGTGCCTTCTGGCACTAAGGGCATAACCAGAGAAATAGGGCTCCACACTGCAGCTTGAATTATCATTCCACTATAAACTTTAAATTTATTTTGGAAATGCAGCCTTTTGTCTTCATGAGCATATACTTTTTTGAATATAGACATTTTTATACCAAATACTGCATTCCATTTTGGGCAAACAAACTCAATTTTCTAGAAGAAAAAGCTTTTTGAAAAAACATGCCTTAAATGATTAATGTTCATTTTGTAAGGAATGCACAGACCCCAAACATTAAGTTGTCATATTCATTAAGTGCTCACATGTACATACGTGAAAAGGTTCTGCCTCAAATGCCCAAATATTACAACCCTTTGCCCTTTATGCATGCCATAACACCAAGGATCCCTGTTTTATGTCAATAATGCCCTTCATTACACTAAGACCACCACTGAGCCAAGGCTGGACACCATAACTGTCAAGATGCCCACCATATATCTGTCATGCACTATTATAAGAGGAATGACCACTATTATGTTCAGATGGCTAAAATTGATGGCCGGTAGTATGACACAGTTAGACCAACAATATCCAGAGTATAACGGGGGACCGTTATCATGTCACTGGTGCTATGAACTGATACAACTCTGCCATAGATGAACCCCTTATGATAGGTGTAGCGCATATTTTTCGTGGTACTTGACATAAGGCAGAGCTTCCAGAGAGCTACACAGCTCATTAGGAAGGGATAGAAAGGCACACACATAAATGTGCACAGAGATGAATAAACTTGAGGCTATTAATTGTTTCAACTCTGAACCCATAACCTGCTGCGCTCAGCTCTTGGGCTGTTCATGCACTCAACTAACACACTTTCACTCTGGCTCCTGCAGTCACACACTTTGGTAGGAGAGGACTGGTGACTGCTCTAGCTTCCGCTCGCAGTCTTATTTCATTATCCATTGATCACACACATAGTGCGACTGTTTTCTTTTAAAATGTCCTTTGTTTATCTGACTGCTGGTATTTCAATACATAACAGATTGAGTCAATTTGAAACTGTTCTGTTTAAACTTCTTCTGTTTTAGTATGCACCCAGAACACAAACCAAAATTCTCAATATTATGCATGTAAATTCATAAGCTGCTTCATAAGCTAATTCTTCCGAACACGTTTATTCTGGAATTCATTTCACCAATGTTTCTAAAATAAACTTTGTCCATGATGAAAATCAGCCTTCATCATGCTGAATTTGGAGCACTTGTAACTCCTTTTAAAATGTTTTCCTTCTTCCTTCTTTCTTCTTCCTTTCGTACTTTCTTCCTTCTCATTCATTCTTTCTTTCTGTGCTCCTTTCTTGCTTTCTTTCTCACTTGCTTATTTCTTTCCATTTCTTTATTGTTTTCCTTTCTTTCTTTCTTACTTTCGGACCTTCTTTTTTGTTTTTATTCCTTGACTTTCAGTCCTTCCTTTCTTTAAAAATGTATATCTTTCTTTCTTGGTTACTTTTTTCCATCTTTCCTACCTTTTTTCTTCCATCTTTGTTTTCTTCTATCTTTCTTGCTTTCTGTCCCTCTTTTTTACATTTCTTTCATTCTTCCATTTTTCTGTTTTTCTTTCCGTATTTCCTTACTTCTTTCCTTCTTTTTTCATTCTTTCCTTTCTTCTTTCCTTCATTCTTTCCTTGTTTCTCCTACTTTTCTTCTATCTTACATCTCACTTTCTGGCCTTACTTCTTCCATTTTTCTATCCTTCTTTCTTTCATTCTTTCTTTTTATTCTTCTTTTTTTTCTTTTCTTTTCTTTCTTTCTTTCTTTTTTTCTCAGAGGCAAGAGTCTGTCAGTCAATGGCGGAACAATTGCTTTTTTAGGACTGTGTTTGCCAAGACCTTTTAATTTTCTAAATTATGTGTATGGCATAGTTACTTATAGGGGTATTCAACCACATTTCATCCGTTCGTCTGTGGTTGCGTCAGTCACATTTTTTCTCCAACCCACTCAAGTAAGCATTAAGGAACTATGCGTCATCCCACTTCAACTATTCGTTGAATTAACTGTGAGTTATGGCATGCTGTTGTCTCACAATGAGCACACCAACACAGAAAGTAGTTACCTTCAGTCCAAAATGATTACTCTCTCGAACAATAGTTTTTCAACAGCCATGACAAAACAAAACAAGAACTGCCAACAGGCTGGTAGAGAATGCCAGAACTATCGGCTTTGCTTTGCATGTGTGAAATTTGGGGCTGTCTTGATGAAATATATGTATTGTTTCCCAAAGTAATTTTGAATGAATCGGTGGATGGAGCTATATTTATCAACATTTTACATCAGAGTAGATGTGTTGCATTTTGATACATTTCTTGGCAAAGTCATTTAGCATTTTTCAAGATGAGAATAAAATTCAACTTTTTTCCTACTGGTTTATATTTTTACATTAACCTTTAACTCTTACGGACAGATTTTCAGTATTCACGCTTTGTCCTAAAATTCCCATTTCGCTGAACGTGCCAGTTCTTCCACTAAGCTCAGTCGCACAATTGTTTTTGCTGCAGGATACCTATGTGGATGGAAGCGCACTGTCATGATCAGCTCAGTAAAGACATCGGCGGAAATGGCTATCAAATTGTAAAATCTTTTTTTTTAACAGACTTAGCAATGTACATTAATGACACAGTTAACATAGCATTTGGCTCAAGAATAATATTAGGCTTTGCAGTTCCCTGAGGACATGGGAGTTAAACCTCTTCCATTTGCAAATATGATTTACTGTAATGTTTCCAGAGAGCTACTGTTAAATGTACTAGTGCTGATGGAAAGCTAATATACTAAAATGAGCATAGCAACATAATGTACTCGGATTTGAGAGGTTAGCAAATAGCCTATGGAGTGATTTGGATCTCAATGCATGACTAAATGGACAGGAGCCAAGTACATTGTAATGTGCAAAGAGAATCTAATATGGTATCCAAGGCGACCACGAAAAAGAGGCAGTGTTGACAGGAAGGAGAGAAGATGGTTTAAAATACCCCCACTCATCACTACAAAACTGCACCCAGCAGTGAATTTTCAAACACAGCACCAGCTCGAGACAGCAAAGTAGATGTCTGGAGAAAAATATGCTCATTCAGTTGTTCAAAAGATTTCAAGCTGATGCTGTTTGCTGAAACAGGACATCGTGTATGTTGCTATGGTAACCAATTTAACACTGACAGTCAGTATACTATAGGCTAAGCTGCCAGTGTCTAAATTAGCAGCAACCCTAGAAGCTGAGGCTGCATAAATTCCCAGTGACATCATGAACACTGGCTTAACAGGAGCACATATTTACTGCAGAAGTACATCTTTCTTGACTTCATCAAATGCAGTAGGATTGAATTTGAACCCTTACGGTATAAAAAAAAAACACAATTTTGTGATTTTCTAGGACTCACAATTGGGGACAGTGCAAAGAAAATATTTAGGTAAGATTGGAGCGATGACTGAGGAAAGGGGAAAAATGGCCACGGTAGTCTAGATGTAATTGTCATACTTTTTAATTGCCCTTTCCTTGTTTGCGTGCTTTGGCCTTTTGGGATAGAGAATAAAAAACTAGAAATACATAGATATAATTTCACTTCCACCGCCCAAGTGGCTCAAACGTGGATTTACGATAGATACGTCAGTAAACAGTATGGGTTTGATTTATAAATACAAATAGGTGTACATGTGGTGATTTACATCTCCATTGCACCATATGCTTACACTTTTTTTGCATTTCCACAAATTCCTAGTAGTACGCCTGGAATTCTACACCAAGTACATGTTTGAAGGCACACACTAGGATTATCATGTGAAAAATGCCCTGGGTTCCCTACTCCCCAGAGCAAAACTGTACATAGAATATAATTACTCAATGTGGAAATATTTACAAATGATTTTCTTTTTTCTATGTGGGGATAGTATTTTTTTTTACCATAGAGAACCCCAGTTCGCTACATGCCCTCCATTTTTGGAGGGCATGCCCTCCAAATGATGATTTGCCCTTCCATCTCAGTCTGGAAAGATAATTATTCCAGACCTTTGTTACAGTACATCTCTGCCCAATTCCACAGGTGAGAAGGTTTTTATCAGATTAGGTACTCACAAACTTGAAAAGCATTCTACTCATTGTTCTGTACGCTCCTCACCCCTTGCAGACGTTTACTACTGTATAATTCTAAACACTTGTAGAATTACAGGGTAGTAAAAATGTTTACTACTGTCAGGAATGCTTAAGTTAATCCTTTTAAACCCCAAACATATCTTAACGACCCCCAAATGCCTTTTTTGAATTGGGTGAAATTAGTTTTGGATCGATCATCACAATTTGTACGCCTCACAAAAAAATTATCGATTAAAGGGGCATATGCTGTTTTTGTGTGAGCCAATCCATCTAGTAAATAGCCAAATTGTGACCCTAAAAATCACTTCCCAGTATGACAGACAATCAGACAATTATTTCTTCACGAAATAATGGAACCATTCTCAACTCAGACTTAAATACAAACCAATCACTTAGCATATTTCGCACATAAACCTCTCAATCAATCAATCAATCAGGGGAATTTTAAGTGCACTACTCACCCGTGAGGGTATCAAGGCACTTGGGGGGTGGGGTCAGAAGTTCCGTTTCAGTTGAAGAGCCAGGTCTTCAGAGCCTTCGTGAAGGTGTTCAGGGAGGCAGCACGTCTGATGTCAGTGGGGAGTAAGCATGGGCGGAAAATCCGTTCCGCTCGCGGATTTTGCGGATTTTTGGTAAATTTGCAATCCGCGAACTCTCGCGAATTTACCGAAAATCCGCAAATTCGCATGCAGCGGATTTTTTTGCTTGGTGACACAATATTGCGGCGTGCGGCGTTCACTTACCATCATTCAGCGTTTGCCGAGTTGTTTTTCTCGATATTTTGCGAGTGCTGCGCCATTTTGGATCTTGCTGCGGGATCCTGCGGGAGTTTGGCGACGCATCGCGAGAGTTCGCAATTGCGACCATGTAGATGCGGCGGGCAGCAACAATCTTGCACTCGCGAAATTACAAAATTTCCAATTCTGCACAAGAAATCCACTAGCAAGCAGTATAAACCTTCTGAAAATGATGATTTTTATCAGAATAACTCCTCAGGTTCACATTTGCCTGCACTTTTTTGGATTTGAGGCCTTTTTGACTTTCTTCGGATCACTTTTGGATTAGAAATCAACTTTCACAAGTAAGTTTGTTTGGGGCATTACAGTTGCTGTTCTGCAGAAAAACGAGTTTTGCAAAACTGAAAGCACTCAGCAGGTGCAAAAGTTCACTCATCATTAGTAACCATTCCCTGTAGTGCTTCCTGTGGGGTCCCTCTAGAGTTCAGTTGCCTATGTTTGTTTGGGGCATTACAGTTACTGTTCTGCAGAAAAACGAGTTTTGCAAAACTGAAAGCACTCAGCAGGTCCAAAAGTTCAAACTCATCATTAGTAACCATTCCCTGTAGTGCTTCCTGAGGGGCCCCTCCGGAGTTCAGTTGCCTACTTGCAACTATTCTATGACCCTGCTCTGACCCTCACAGCAGGCTCATAATATAGCTACAAGTAGGCCACAAAGGTCCTGGGAAAAAAAATTGCACTGCAACAGAAAGCAAATTACAGACAAGGAAGCAGGTGCCAGACAGGAAGTTTAAATTCAGTGACACATTAATCAACCCCAAATTAATTCATGTCAGTTTTCACGCAGGGCAGGCGTGCTTGCTTCCCCCCCATAATCTTCAGTGATGAATCAGAGGGTGGCAGTGATGTACCAGAGGGTGGCATGGGTGAATCAGAGGGTGGCAGTGGTGAAACAGAGGGTGCTGTGAACCTGTGATGATGAACCAGACGTAGAAACAACAAAGTCGCGACCGTTGCGAGCCGACAAGTAAGTTCGCAATTGCGAACTGGTACAAAACCCTCGCGAACTGGCAGAAACCCTTGCGAACACAAAAAAAATCCGCTGATTTTGCGGATTGCGAGTTTGCAAATACACAAATTCGCGAACGCCAGATTCGCAAAATTTGCCCATGCTTAGTGAGGAGCTCATTCCAGGTCTTGGCCGCAATGTAGGAGAAGGATCTTCCCCCTGCTCTAACTCTGCGGATGCGTGGGGTATTGGTGAGGAGGAGGTTAGTGGAGCAGAGGTTTTGTATGGGTATGTGGAAGGTGATTCTGGCGTTGAGGTATTGGGGTCCAGTGTTGTATAGGCATTTGTAGGCATAGGTGAGTATCTTGATAGTGACTATTTTTGAATGGCTTGGGTTTGTTGACGAGGAAGTGTACGCAGTGGTGGTCGGTCCATGGGGGCTGCTTGGTGTGGCTGAAGTGAATGCTGTTGCCTCCAGTAAAAATGGGGTCCAGAGTGAGTCCTGTGTCCTGCCTTGTGGGTCGGTGTGATGATGAGTTGTTTCAGTTCAATGTTGGCGAGGTTGTCGCGGGAGGCGGCAGAGTTGGGGTCGCTGAGCTTGACGAGGTGGAATTTCAGGTCTCAGATGAGTATGTAGTCCATGGCGGCGATGGCGTGGGGTGTGATAAGGTCGGTGATGGTATCGGCGAAGAGTGCTCGGGCCAGGTGCTTTGTAGGCGAGGGTGCCGTGGAGTGTGGAGTTGGAGTTGGGGCTGGCCTGGATCTGGAAATGTAGGTGTTTGGCAGTGGGGAAGTTTTCTCTGGAAGTGGTGAGGCTGAGGGTGTTTTTTTGTGCGATGGCAATGCCTCCTCCCGGGTGGTTTTGGCGGTCCTTCCTCTGGAATTTGTACACCTCAGGGTTGGCGATGTCGGGGGCTGAGGAGGTGTTGTTCCAGGTTTAGGTGAAAAAAGTGACTTCGGTTGAGAGCGAGTTCAGGAGGTTCTAGATTTTCGTGGCCTGTCAGTGCAGGGAGCGCACTTTGAGGAGGATGCATCTGAGGGCGTTGGGGTGTTGGTGTTGGTGGTGTCAGCGGCAGTGAAGGTCTGGTAGCAGTTGCTGCAGGAGAACTGGCAGTGGGTCATGCTCGGCGTGGCTTTCTCGCAGTTGTTGCTCCGACCGAGGTTGAGTGCGAGGAGGGTGGAGGCGTTGTAGCGGTGGATGGTTGGAGATCCAGGGTTTCTGGCACTGGTCATGGTCGACTCGCGGACGGGCACAGGCAGGCCTAACTTTGGCGTGCCTTTAGCGCACCAGCCACCATTAAATAAGAAAGGGGGAAGGACATGCAGCTGGGAGGCAGGAGTGGGGACCGTCAGGGGGAGGGGCCGCAGTGGCAGTAGCGGCGGTGGGAAACAGTGGGATAGCGAGACAGAAAACCAATAAAAAACAAATTAAGCTCAAATACAAATTACAGAGCAGAAAATTAAGCACAATACAAGAATTTCGCAGGAAGGCAAGTGAGGCAAGTAGAGGCATGTATAGGCACAATCGGGCAGCATCAGGCAGAGGGAGCCGGGCACAGAGCGGAGCGGCCTCAAATACCTTCTAGGTGGAGGAGGTCAAATGGGTCATTGGCAGATCAGTGCACAGTGGAGCTGCTGGGGAGAGAGCAGGCCTCAGACCAGAGATCTCTGATTGTGCAAGCTCAACTACAGGTTTGAGAATCCACCCTTGGGGCAAAATATTCAATATGCTTTGAAATATGACTTACATATGTTTAGCATAAATATCCTTAGACACCAGAATACCTTTTATGTTTCTCTCTTTATCTCTCTCGAAAGGGCTGCAGTACGTGCATGCCCACAACAGAAACATAAGCCTGCGTCAAATGTTCTTACTAGAGTCGAGCAGTGGCATCATTAATCACTTATTATGATTTGTTGTTGGTGAGCCTTAAAATGACATCTCATTCTGTTACTCTTCTTTATGGTTTTTACTTTCTGTTCATTCTTATTTTTAATTGTAATTCTGCAGTAATATATTTGTGGATACATGCTGTGATAAAGATGAGAGCTATGTGTTGTTAAATGGAATTCCATTGGCGGTAATGAATGTAAATAATATAATGAATGTATATGTCAACTCTGATGTTTCATTATGGAATATGATTGAATAAAAACTATTATCGATTTTTTAAGATCTTTTGGTTTCATTATTCAGGTACTTTGTCCCTTTAGTAACATAAATCTAGCATTTAAATGCATTCCTATAAAAGCAAAAAAATAACATTTAATCATAATATTGCCGAAGGAGCACTAACAGCCTCATGGGGAATATGGATCCTAATAAAAGCTTTTTTTTCTCTCTTCTTTACATGCACCCAAAACAGAATAGATTGCATTTCCTCTACCAAAAATCTTAACAAAGACCATTCAAATTCATAGATTGACACTAAGGGGCATATTATCAAGCCTGTGTGCTAAAATTATCGCCGCTTTATCGGCCGAAAACGGCCGATAAAGCGGCGATAATGGGCTTGATAATATGCTCTATCGAATTCCAATTGAAGCACATGTTAGATGTCTTCACATCTAACATGGGCTTCGATTGGAATTCCATAGAGCATATTATCAAGCCCATTATCGCCGCTTTATCGGCCGTTTTCGGCCGATAAAGCGGCGATAATTTTAGCGCACAGGCTTGATAATATGCCCCTATGTCCCTAATTATGATGTTGGTTGGAGTTGCCTCCGACCGACATTGTTTCGGGGAAGAAACCGCTCGAACATAGGTCGGCAGTTCCGACAACCCGATTAGGACGCGACTGGACATGGTGCTGTCGCAAACTTCAATTTTTCAATGAGAGCTTGTGCAGCGGGCTGACACTGCATGCAGCACAGGCACCCATTGAACAATGAAAGTCAGTAAACATCCCTGCACCATGTGGCAGGTACCTCATGGTGCCTGACACAGGGTGCAGGGATGAAGGGCCAGGGGGGAGGGGGCCCTGCTAGTGCCCCCAAAGTTCGTTTTAGACAGCCAGTCCATGTCGGAAAGGCGACGTGGATTGGGTGTTGGTAACCGACATCATAATCTCGACAGCGGAAACTCCGCCTTTAAGGGATTATGGGGGCTTTCTGATTGGCCAATGGGCTCCTTGAGTCCATCGAAACCAATTCGGAGTCCCCTGTTTCGTTTAACTGAACCCACCATCATCCTAATGCAGCCGTCAGAGTTTAAAACTACATTGTCGTGGAAAACCTCTGACCAGCCAGCGGTCGGAGGCTTTCCAAGCAACATTGTAATTAGGCCCTATGTTGAGTTCTAACCACACTCCTTTGATCTATGATTGTGCTTTTCTTCCTCCTAAGCTGTTGTGAAATGGATAGAGGTATAACATTGATCTCTTAAAAGACTCTGGGCCATATGTACAATGAAGTGGTGGAGAGAGGCGTTAGCCTTCCTGGCTTAAAATCTCTCTCCGTCACTTCCGAAACGCAAGGCTGCACCTTATTTACAAGAATGTTGTGCAGCTTTGAGATTCCCCAAGCGATGGCGCTAAGTTTAGCAACTTAGCGCCAACACAGGCACCCTCGCACCATGCAAGGGTATCTGCGTGCAGGGGAGGTTTGTTTATGTGCAGGAAGGTGCCCCTTCCTGCACATAAACAATCCCAAAATGCCATTCTATCACTTTTATGCAGCACACATGAAAGTGACAAAATGGCATTTTTTTGTAAAGGTTTGTTTATGTACAGGAAAGGACACCTTCCTGTACATAAACAAACTATGGCATTTTGCACACACATGGAACACCTGTCACAAGGCAGCACACATGGAATAAGCAAACATTAGGAGCAATAATGCATTTCTCCCACTTATGACCAGGATTTACCTGGTCTTAATTTTAGCGCTGCCTCCTACGTACACCACCATTGTACATAGAGGGCAGCGCCAAAAGGAATGTGTGTTGTGGTGGAACGCCCACCCTCAACCCCCACTGCCCACCCCTTTCATGCTAAACATAGCGTGAAAGAGGGCCTTATGTACAAGGCAAAGATAAGCCACCTTAAGTGTCTTAATGCTGCGTTTTACATAAGGTGCAGTCCCTTTCACCACCACGTAGGTAAAAGTGACGTTGTGGTGGCAATAGGGGATTGTACATATGCTCTTCTGTATTTGTAAGAGAACTCCAACCCTTTGCATATCAAGTAATGTCATTAAAAATTGTACGCGATACAGGATACTGTCTCAATAATTGAGATTTGCATAACATGTCTGCTAGAGACTTCATATTAATTATTCTTCTACGTAAAATATATAGTCTATTTAGAATTCTATGGAAGGTGGGACACCTGCCATGGTCTTAAAATGCCCTTTATTTTTAGGTACATTTCTACAAAAAAGAGAACAATAATTGTCAGGATATTTGAAGGAAATCTGACCACACCACCACAAGGTCTAACTGTTCCCACACTTACTTATTTCTTTACAGCTATGTTAATCTGCATCAAGCTATTTTCTAATTTCTCAAAAGTAACTCTCACAGTAAAGGATGATTTACTTAAGAGGGTGCAAAATTATTCCTACAAAGGAGACAACAGTAAATAACTACTTAGCATAGGTGTTCATAAAACAGATTTGCATGAACTTCCTGGTATCATCATATCAGCTAGAAGCTCAGAACTATTCTTTCTTGTTTAGGCAGCTTTTTGTTGTGGTGTTCAGTATATGCTCAAATAATCACTTTAATTCTCATACTTATGAGGAACAAATGGCCAGACTGAAATAATAAGCCAAGATGTATCTACAGTGTTATCGTTTGCACATTTAACTGGGTGGATTTATTTCCTATTAACCACAGATTTTTGTGTTTAATTATTCAACATTGTGCAACTCAAATTTTCTGACAACAGTATAGCTTGTGCAAAATACGCCATCACCCCCCTCCCCCGGTCAATGTGGTGACATTTTCTCACCTTTAAAGTGAGAACCATCGCATCGGTATTCCGTAATCTGTGGGGATAGTGGTCACTGGCCCTTGGCCCATTGATCCATTAGTTCCACATATTGATCGCGCTTTATGTTCCTCACAAGCTTACTACCCAAGCTCCCATTTCCCATAGTGTCACGTATTTCCCTCGCAACGCATGGATTCAAACACACGCACCGGTGGGCAACAATTGTTTTTGTCCCGTGTCACTGACACTACGTGAGAGATCGGCAGTACATTGTTCTGCTATCGTGTATTACAGTTCAAATACACACCGATAGGCGGTGTCACTTAACTTTACAACTAGTTCAGTGTTGTGCACTTGCCAGTCCACATGAGCACAAGTCACAGCATTTACAATTGAACAAACTCCAGAACAAGAACTAATTGTTTGTTTGTCTCTCTATGTTTGTCTGTGCCTTTTGCCTCCATAGGTGCAATTAATTTTTGAAGTCTCTAATCCAGAGACAAGTAGGGTGTGTGCCTCCCGGTTTTTTGTTCGGTGTGGCCCCCTCCTCATTGCACTTTCACAGATGACTTTTTACTTTCACGTCCCTTGGTAGGGTGGGCCTTAGCGTGCCCATACCGCCGGGGTTTATTCACCATAGGTCCTGACGAATGCCAGGTTAATTACACCAACATTGGCAGAAACATGTTAATCATCACGTAATGATATTGGAAACAGACCATTCAATTTAGTTGGCCTTGTTTACCAACACATGTTTTAATATGTCCTTGGTGATCAGTCATTAAATAAATTTTTGATACATTCAAGGCATTTTTAATCTCACCACGTCACTCTTTCACATAATCTATCACTTAGCCTTCACATCTTCACATTACCCGCTCCGCAGTAAATCTGGCGTTGAATCACACTGGGGTGACATTCGGTCACACCCAGTGGGGCCCGATGATGAAGCATGTCACCGACCAGGTCGGTGAGTGAGGGCTTTCTAAACAAACCTAATTGGTGTTGTTTCTCTCTTGTGCTCTATTACTTGTGTATTTTTCAACCAAGTAACACTCTTTTGTTGTTATTTTTCTTTTTAACAGTATAGCTTACCCAAAGAAAAGCAGACATAAACTATGTATAAAAAATTAAAGATCTCCAAGAACCATTGAAATAAGATGAAGGACATTCAGAAAAAACATTCGCACATTCTAGAGGAAATGCATGTTTATCAAATTATTTCTTTGTTTCACTTAATTCTTTTTTATGTACATAGTTATTAACCCTAAAGCAGGCAAGTATTTGTTGCACAAGTCAATTAAAATCCATTCAGTTTTCCTTTTATGTTTCATCGAACTAATTAATATTAGTGCATGCCTGTCTCCATCACCATCTCCTTAGGTGACTGATTACATGATCTTCCATCAAAGATAGATCCACTTCTTTAGCCAAAGGAGAAAAACATTTATCTACTAAGCCGTGGATACTCATAGTTCACAAAAAAGAATGCTGATCGAACCCAGAGTAAAATTGGCAACATACAAAGGCTGCACATTCGAGATGGATGTGCAGCAAGAAACTGCTTTAATTCTGAATCTGAAATGCAGACTTTATATAAGTCTTCGATTACCTATCCAGCTACACCAAGAAATTGCTGAACACATGGTTTCCCAAGTATCACACATTGCTAGAACTCTTTGGTCTACAATAAAAATATCACCCAGATTCACGAATATGTTGTGCCTGTACTATTTATGTATTTATTTATTTATTCATTACATTTGTTAGGCGCACTAATCATCCCAGAAGGGATCACTAGGTGCCATTCAAGCGTGGGAGAAAACTAGAATTAAACTACTGAGAGAAGAGCCAAGTTTTTTGTTTTTTTAATGTGTTGAAGTTGCTGAATGCAAAGCAATACCAAGTGGTGCAAATAGGCAGCAGTGATTTACTTTCCAGTACAAAAGGTGATTTGCTGTTGAAGGTACTCTGCACAGCAGCACATTGACAGGGGGTGTTCCTGGCGGTTCATCATAGCATACACCTACATGGTCTGATGCAAAGTCATATCTACTACGGCAGCCTGACTTCAAATTGTGTAAAACTACAACATTTAGTGAATGCAGTTGCAAACAAGGGGGAATGCATTGATTTTTCACAGTAACCAATGCTTTGCACCTGTGCTGCTGTGCGCAGCACACATCCGATGTATCTGACTCTTATGCTGTTGTCTATGCATACAAATGTGTACACGAAGAGTATGTCTCCAGTACAAATCCTATGCTGGAACACACACCCTCTTTTTTGCCCTGGCGGGAGCTGTGCATCGTGCAAGTCATACTGTTCCTGTGCCAGCCCTGGAGATGACACCAACAGCCGGACATTATTTGTAGATCTGGATCTGCACTGTATTTTCCGTTACCCAAATATACAGATTTATTGTGGATTCTGAACTGAGGTGAGTGAAATGTTTGTAAATGTGGTTCACTGCATTCACAATAAGAATTTTCAAAATTATTGTCATGTGAACATTACTACTGGCAATTTATCTTTTTGCTTTACTATTTTTTATTTTGTTGTACTTTTTGGTTCTCCCTGTTTTGGTGCTGCGAGTGAGTTTCACTAACTAAGTCCCACTCACTGTAAGCTCTGCTAAAATTGATTTGGACTGCTAATGTAAAACATAGAATGCATAAACAAAAAAGAATACAGCTTATTGAGTCCCATCCCACCCCCTCCCACATCACAGCAACAACATGCATTTCAGATATACTAATCCAAGCACTTGCCCCAAAGCCCCCCATCCCACCTCGTTCCCTTCAACAGTCAAATATCATCAGTCATCCGTTGATCGAGAACTTGCACAGGTTCCAGCACAATGCCTCTATAATCCACCTATTTCTGCCAAACATTGGGGTGCTTCTGGGGATAACCTTGCGCCTTATAAACTGCCATCTCCAGGCCCATACAATGATCCATCCCTTTCTTCTATACCCCAAAGGAAAAGGTGGATTTTAGCCTCCCAAGCCTTTGCAATAGCACACTTTGCCAAAGTCAGCCCCCGAAACAGCAGGGACAGCTTGTATCCATTGCCATCCTGATTGTCAGTGACATGAAGAATGTCACCCTGCACCAGAACAAGTCGACTACCGGGCAACCCAATACCATATGAAGAAACGTTCGATCCTCTGGGGAGGCAATCACCCCATTTGTAATAAATGATTGTGTGTGTAATACACCCTCTGGAGATATATAAGATGGACCAGTCGAAGTTTGGCTGCAATGGGCACCTCACAAGGTGCCCCCAGAGCCTATGTCCCTTCTTTGTTCTCCAAGACCCGCATATCACCTTCCCACGCCCTCCTTAGAGTAAGGAACGTATCTGGGCAGTCGGAAATAAGGGTTCGATATTTCTTAGCAATCTTGTGGTCACTCAGATCACCCATAATGAGCTTACCCTCAGTGTTACATGAATATCAAGGACAGAAGTTGAGGAACAAAATATCAAAAGTTAAGTTCATACAGGGAATTATAGATTTACTATTCCTAACTTCACATATATGTACTTTAAAGATATATGTACCTTATAGGCACACATACATGGAATTGAGTACAGGAAATCAAGAATTACTTAACTGTCAATATTTTATGCTCAATATTTTAGCCACGATATAGTGTCCCATAGATATTTTGGGGGTCAATATTCAGGGTGCATACCGTACCCAAGTGCGCGGGCTGAGCGAATAAGGTTACTGTCTATCTCAGCAGAAATCTGTAAACAGACAGCCTGTTGCAGATGGAACCTTTATTAAGTTATTAAAGACATGTGCAGACATTATAATTTGATTGATCATTAAAAACAGAAATGTTTCCATTTCCTTTTGATCAAAGTGTAAACCTATAGTGCTTCACTGAAGATTGTTAGTGCTTATCAAAATTCACTCTGAAGGCGAAAGCTGCACCAGTGCAATTTTGCCTTGGCTCAGTTTAGTGAGGAAGGTAATGCATGCCACTCTAGAAAAAGAGGGGAACAGCGTTTACAACGCAACTTTTACAACGAAGTACCTTTACGACGCAACCATTACAACGCAAGTCATTACAACGACTTGCGCTGGGGGGCGCTCTAGGATAGGGAATAGTTTTAATTTACTATCCAACACCTTCCCTACTATCCACGGGGACTGAAGTTGGAATAGTAAATTAAACTATTCACTATCCAGCGCCCCCCAACGCAAGTCGTTGTAACGACTTGCGTTGTAAAAGTTGCGTCGTAAAGGCATGCGTTGTAAAAGCATGCGTTGTAACGACGTACATCCAGAAAAACAAGTATCTCCAGAGCACATATAACATTCATATTTTATATTTTCACTCCTTCGTGTACTTTAAGTTTGATCATATTACACAGAGACAGACATTAATTGGATTTGGGTATTTACCACTCTGCTGGGTCTAATTAATTACTCTTCTGGTCAGCAGCTAGAAAAAAGCCTTCTCCACACACTAGGTCATCTTGTAAGGAATAAGCCTGCTTCTGGGAGAGGAAAATGCAGAGGTAGAACCTGCATATGTAATTACATTACACACTGCTGACAAGCCAGGGCATGCCTATCGCCAAAGAAACAAAGGAAGGCAGTCGGTCCTCTTGTACTAGTCACAGCAGGGGTTCTCTTACACAGTTTTGGAGGGAAGGGAACCTGGTTGCTGTTGCAGTTAGAGGTGGAGCATATAGCTTTTAAAGAGCTATGACCATTGACTACCTGAAGTCGCTATTTTGAAAAGCTGTTCAGGATTGCCAGGACAGGGGTTGAGTGATGATGTGTTATATTTTGATAGGCAGAGGTGTCTATTTTCTGGAAATTTTCATCCATATAAAAACACTTACAGAAGCAAGAGAGACTTAGGGCCCGATGTTGGTCACCAAATACCGGTCGGTAACGGCCGAATTCGGCCGCTACCAACCGGTATTTGGTGTTTGAGATGTAGGGGGCTATATTTTAAGGAATCGGTAAATTTACCGATTAGGTAAATTTACTGATTCTGTAAAATACCGAATCGGTAATTTTACCGATTCGGAAAATTCCTGATGTAGGTAGGACTGTTTCCAGTGCTACAGGCCTTTCAGATTCGGTATTTAACCACCCAATCCAATTGGGTCGTAAAATACCGAATCCAGGTGTGCATGCACATGTGTGCATGCACACCTATGCCATGTGGCAGACAGACATGCCCTTAGGGCATGTCTG
The DNA here is from genome assembly GCF_964263255.1 of Lissotriton vulgaris. Lineage (NCBI taxonomy): Eukaryota > Metazoa > Chordata > Amphibia > Caudata > Salamandridae > Lissotriton > Lissotriton vulgaris. The sequence continues at coordinate 1,573,629,999 of NC_141695.1, read as the reverse complement.
AGTGCCACATGGCACACATGCCTGTATTTGGGGCGCTAGAGGGTGTCAAAGTGACACCCCCTGCACCCTAGCTGGAATCGGTATTTACCGATTCGGTAAATACCGATTCGGTAATGCCCATTGATTCCTATGGGCTTCAATGCCGATTGGAATCAATGGGCATTACCGAATCGGTATTTACAGAATCGGTAAATACCGGATCTTAACGATTCGCTATTTACCGATTCCGTATTACCTACATCCCCGCCTCTATTTTACCACTTCTTAAATACCGATTCGGTATCATTCGGTATTTAAGAAGTGCTAAAATAACATTACCTACATCGGGCCCTTAGAGAGAAGCAATGGATTCTACACGACCCCAAGAAGGATGGACCCCTTGTGGATTTACCCCTGTCTTGATTGGTGGGACACTGGAATTATACTAACTTGGACACTGTGGCTCTGTCTCTCATGAGCCAGTGGTACTGGCATCACCAGGACCCTCTGGGGGACTGTCTAAAGGTGAATCTGCTGCGGGGCACTTGAGTTGATCCTTTACCTGGATCTTCTGTGGACAAGACCTGTTGGTAAGTGACCTCCATAAGATCTCTTCTTGAATGTACTTTTCCTCCTTTTTTGAATTTACCAGCATTTCTCTAAGTTAAGCTGAGAAAATATGTCAGGTGCAAGTTTTGAGGTGTATTCAAGGGATGGGTAGGTGACTTTTGTTGTGAGATTTCAGTTTAGGTGTAATAGGGTCCCATGTGCAACTGAACATTTTCTTACTCAGTGAGAGAAATAATTTTTCCATGTGGATAATGTATTTTCACTATGCATCCAGCATATCTGGGGTTATCCAATCTCCTTCTCACACTTAATGAATGAATGAATGATTTGAAATTTTATAGCACAACATAACTCTCAAACACTTGCCCTTCCAATGAAAGAAGAGGTGCTGAGAGTAGGGTGTCAGTGCTAAACTGCTAGATTTAATAGGTAGGTCTTCAGCTTTTAGTGAAATTTCACAAAGTTAGTTTGAGTTCGGAGAGGGATGGGTTTGGCATTCAATACTATAGAAGTTAGCATTGCTAGGGATCTTCCCCTAGACCTGAGTTGTTTATACCTAGGAGAGCAAAGCACATGTTGTGCTGCAGAGTCTGCGTTGGAAGGGGAGCATATAGTTGCTTCTTCTGGAATAATGTAGAGATTTGTGACAAAGGCAAAGTGCCTTAAAGAGGCTCCTCTTGGAAGCAGGCAGCCAGTGGAGCCGACAGGGATGGTTAGAAGTTGATGATTTTCCAGAGAGTCTGAGTATCAACTGAGCTGCCGCGTATTGAACTGCCTAAGCTCTGTAGTCCAGATATTTAGAGAGACTGACATATAAAGAGTAGCAGTAGATCAGGCTGGAATGTATCAGGGCACGGACCACTGTAACTCTAGACCCTGCAGGAAGAATCTTCCATGTAGCACTGAGCAGCCATACACATGCATATTTATGTATGGTTCAAAGGTCAGACTTTGGTCAAAAATGTTCTCTAGCTTTCCTACCTGCTGAACCAGGGTTGTAAGTGGTCCCAAATCTGATGACCACCAACTCTGAGATCATAAGCAAGGTAACCAAAGATAACCACCTCAGTTGTATCCCTATTTAAAATGAAAAAGTTGCACTTCATCCAGGCAGTGAACTTTGTAATGCAGGAGGGGAACGTTGAAAGGTGAAAAATCAGTGTCCCTGTCTAGCCTTAGTATGAATTTAATGTAATCAGTGTTTTCTAAGAACTTTAGGCTATAAGAGTCAGTGAGTCTAGCTAAGGGTGCCAAATATAAATTAAACAAAGTTGAGCTTAACACCGATCTCTGTGGCATACTAGTCATCATAGATTTAGTGGAAGATCTATAGTTGCCGAAGCAGACTGTTTTGAGTGATCAAACAAAAAAGACAATTTGTGGCCGTATCTAGTACCTCCAATTCACCCAAGGGATCAAGTACTGAGAATGGGAAGAACTGTCGAAAGCGCCCGATAAGTCAAGCATTATCAAGGATATGGTCACTCTCTCATCCAGGATACAGCAGATATCATTTAGTAGCTTTGGCAAATGGGTTCCTATCCATAAAGAGAAATAAAGCCAGTGCTGTGCTGGAGTAAGTATTTGACCATTTCCACAGTAGGAAAAGGTTGGTTAGGAATTTTAAAAAAAAGTTCACAAATATACTTATTTGAGAATAGTCCCAAACTTTAAAGGCAAACCATGCTTATAAATGCTAAGGGCCTCATTTATGAGACTCCTTGCACCTCTGGAACGTCACTTTTTGTGACGTTCCATGGTGCAGAAGCCTGCGTGATATTTATCAGGCAGCACTAAGCCACTTTTTTTGGCTTAATGCTGCCTGATAAATATCAGTCCCTTTAACACAGTGTTCTGCAGCACACATAGAAAGAGGGAAAAAGCCTCTTGTCATTGTTTTTGTATAAAAAGGTTTCCCTTCCTGTAGAAACAAAGGGGCATATTACCAACAACTAGCGATAATTATCGCTATGTTGGTTTAGCGGCGATATTTTTATGGCCGAGCTGCGGCGATTTTTATCGCTTAGGAACCTTGCTATTATCAAGGTTTATCTCCTAAGCGATAAAAATCGTCCGAAACGCATGAATATCGCTGATAAGTCAGGGATATTCATGCATTACCGAGCTAATGCTCTTAGCCATGTTATCCACCTACCAGATATTCGCGCTTAGCGCGAATATCTCCAAAAGTTGGTAATAGGAGATAGCGATGTTAGCGACTGTTTCCAGTCGCTAACATCTTGGCACGCCCACTTTGCATGTCATTAGGGATAAATATCACTGACATGCAAAGCGGGGCACAAGATGGCCGCTATCTCCTACTAGCTGTCGCTAACTGGTGTTAGCGACAGCTAGGAAATAGGGAGATAATGTTATCTCTGCTTTCTTGCCTTTTAAAGCCAAAAAAGCGGAGATAAACCCCTTGATAATATGCCCCATAATCATCCCCGCAACGCAGGTACCCTTGCACCCTGGTGCAAACGTGTCTGGGAAAAGGACAGAAATGCACCGTATGTTATAGATACAACGCAGTCCTGCCCTTTTCTTTTGCTGTAGGGAAGTGCAGCAGGAAGGCCGCTTCCCTACGGCAAAACCTCATAAATGAGTCCCTCAGGTCTCAGCCCTTGAATGGGAGTGGTGGCTTCAGAGGTCTTATGGTGGAAATTTTCACCACAAATTCTGTGGGAATTCTTGACAGGCACAAAAAAGATGGATTTGATCATAAACATACCTGTACAATAAAACATACTTTACAATTTAATTTGCCTTTGTTATAGGGGCTCAGTATATTTAATACATACTCTCTACTAACAAAATGGAGATTCAGGTCATCTTCCTAAAGCAATATGAGTATTTGGCTCTGAAATCTTCTCCTCATTAACATAAGAATTTTTCAAACACATTTTAAATCACCATTTTTTGATTGACTGCTTGGGTGTGACCACCCATCTCCTTTGGAATGCATGAAAGAATTGTGGCTGTTGCATAAGAAAGGCTCATAAACACCTCCACCAGCCCCTCTGATGTTTCACATTGGGGCTTATTTGATACCAGATTCAATCTTTGTTTTAAAATCTTCTTGATTGGCCAGGTTTGCTTTTTTCGATTTCCCTCCCCTTCTTCCAGATTGTCTGTGCATTTGACTCTGCCTGCAAGCATGGAGTTTGAGCTCAGAGTACTGGAGGGTCCTGGGCTGCAGCACTCAAATGAGGACAACAACTCACCCCCAGGAGTGGAGCCCCTTATTCGGCAGAGAGCAGTGTCTCTTCCTGTGGTCTGTCCCAAGAGGAGCTGGAGAACAGAAAAGTTGAAAGGGAGCTCAAGCTGCAGCAAGCCAAATGAAATTGGATGTTGCCAAAGAGGAGGTTGTTGCCAAGAGAGCCGCTGAGGAGAAGAAGTTGGCCCTGGAATAAAGGAGAATGGTCCATGAGCCTCAGATGGCTGGATATCAAGGAAAAACAAGAAGAGACCTGAAACAACGGTAGCAGCATACCTACAGTATTCACTGGAGACAGAGATTCTACATTCTCATGAATCTGGTGACTACATTTGCTGTAGTGGATGACATTGGTAAGTGGTCTGAAGCATATGAATGCCCTGGATATGCACAGGGTCCCTGAAGAGGATAGGGGCAGTCTTTGGAGGTACATATTAAGTGAGGGGAGAGGTGTCCTGCTGCACCTAGGAAAGGGGTTTATCACGAGGGAGGCCCCACCCCATGAAGGTCATCCTTATCAGAAAGTATGGGCTTACCTCAAAGATAGGGTCAGCCAGAAGATGCCCCAGCAGTCGTGGGTGGGTTTTGTGGTTCTCTTTTCCAAGGCACTGGATGGTTAGGTGAAAGGCAGTGATGTGAATGATTACAAGGGGCTGTATAACTTACTTGCGAGAGATCAAATTTTTGGCATATCTTTTTTCCAGAGCCACGACAACACCTAGTGGACTAGTGGATAGGAAGTTCACTGACACCAGGAAGTTTACTAAGGGGTGGACCACTGGTTCAGCATGAGGGACCACAAAAAGGTATCTAGAGGGATTCCCCGAAGGGTGGTCAGGGTTCCCACAAAAAGAAAAAGGGGAGGGTGAATAACATAAAAAATAAGGCCCCCAAAATAGTTCCCAAGGGAAGAGTAATAATTCCCAACCATATCAGAAGAAGAAAAGGGTTATTCAGAAGAAGACAGGCAGGTTCATCCTTTAGTGTACTGAGACAACTCATGCCTCAAGAGAGCATAGCCCCCCATTGGTGGGCAGACACTTGGGTTGGCAAGTTTAAGACTTTGGGTGGGGGTGGTTAAGTTAGCATGGGGGAGAGAACAGAGGCTACCTTAGTGTCCCTGGGCAAAAAAAAGATGGTGCCTAAAGCCCAGATGCCTTCAAATGCTTTCAAGAATAAGTAGGGGTCACCATCAATAGTCAGAATGTGAAGGCTCTGAAGGACACAGGAGCGAGTATGATGATTGCAAGGTGTCATCCAGTGTCATCAGAGCAGGTAATTCCCACTACTTAGTGGCTCTGGTTCCCTTTGATTGGAAGGGGGTCTCTGGTTCTCTAAGGGTAGCTGTGAGCCCTTCCATACCTGTCGATTGTCTGATAGGCAGCGACCTAGAGCGCACTGGTTGGAAGGAAGTGGAGCTCAGGTCACACCTGGAGATGTTGGGGTTGCATGAGTGTGTCTGCATGAGCACACAGTCCATATCTGCCCAAGAGAGGAGCCAATGGGGACTGTAGCCTGGAACAATGCCTAGGCCACTGTCAAGAAGAGGAAGGGAAATGGGTGCGGGAAATCAGCCTCTGAAACTCCGATGGACTGGGTGGAAGAGGTGTCTGATGAGGCTGTCCTGGAGTCTACTCATGGAAGATCTGCCTGAGCTTGCTGGATGGCAAGTTTATGGTGGGCCCACCAAGGAGGAAATCTGCAAAGGTGCAGAACGAGTGCCCAGCTCTAAAGGGCTTGAGGCAGAAAACTGAGGCCCAGGCAGCTAGTGACACCCCTGGAGATCACCTCATCTATGGGAAGAATAACCTTCTATGTAACAAGACTAAGGTTCCTGTGCCTTGAGCAATCCATGTGCTGGTTGTCCCCCAGTTCTACAGAGAATTCCTACTGGATTTGGCTCACGTCATACCCCTGAAGGGATATCTGGGGCAGGACAAGAATTTTGCCAGGCTTGTCACCCACTTTTATTGGCCCCAGATGAAGATTAATTCAGATATATTCTGTGGATCATGTCCCACTTGCCATGAGAGTAGGAAGACAGGAAAAAGCTCAAGGTTCCCTGGTTCCCTTATCTGTTTATGATACCCCTTTTTAAAAGGTAAGCATCAATATTATTGGGCCCCCAGACCCCAAGACTGCTTTAGGCAACAGGTTTATCATGGCCTTGGAGGATCATGCCACCAGATACCTAAGGAGACCATACCTCTGAGGTCTGTAACTGCACTTGCAGTGACACGGGCCATGATGGAGATTTTCTTTACCATATAAGGGTTTCCCAAAGAAGTGTTGTCCTACAGGGAAAATAAGTTCATGTCTTCATGCATTAAGTCCATGTGGAATGAGCGTAGAGTGGTTTACAAGTTCTTCTCAAATACCTCCACTAGACAAATGAGATTGTAGAGATATTCAAATATGGGCCTGCCTGAGCCCATGAGATAGAAGTGGGACATGTCCCTGCCAAGCCTACTTTTTGCCTACAGGGAAGTGTCACAGAAGTGAATTAGGTTTAACCACTTCAAACTCCTCTATGGCCACCCTGTTCTCTCAGTCTGGTGAAGGAGGGGTAGGATCAAGCTTCGAAGAACAGCTTCTTTACAGCTTTGGCTAGGAGGATCACCTGGGGCTGGTTTGGTCTTTACAACAGGCAGGCCTGACTTTCAAGGTTACCAAATGCCAAATAGGTCAAGGCTCTATGGTGTAACTGGGGCACCTGGTGGGTGAGGCAAGGTGCAGCCCTTCTAAACTAAGATTGAGACCATCCTGGTCTGGGAACCCCCTAAAGCTCGGATGGAGGTAAGGGCCTTCCTAGGCGTCACAGGTCACTATAGGGCAATTGTTAAATGCTATGCCATCATTTTTGCCCCCTTAAGTGAGCTGACGTTTAAGAAGCATCCCAAGAAGCTGATCCGGAGAGAAGCCTGTTAGAAAGCCTTTGACATCATAAAGGAGGTCATGGGCACGGCACCTGTGCTCAAGGCTCCTAAATCTCCCAGGATTTTATAGTGCAGACAGATGCCTAAGAGCATGGCATACCGGCTGCATTATCACAGTTAAATGAGGCATGCCTAGACCAATTGGTAGCCTTCATCAGCAGGAGATTACTTCCCCAGGAACAGAGGGAGAGTGCTATTAAGAAGGCATCCTTTGTTGTAGTCTGGGCACTCAAGAAGCTGAGACCATACCTGTTTGGGGCTCACTTCCGGGTTCAGACTGACCACAAGACCCTCAAATCCCTCAGATGTATAATGTATATATATGAGGAGATAGTATCCTACATTATTGAGGTGGTCCATCTCCTTACAAGAAATTGACTTTACAGTGGGTCACTACCCTGGGTCAGAAGACACTAATGCTGATGGCCTGACCAGGTTCTTCTGCTTTACAGTGGGTTTGGTAGCTCGCCCCACTTTCAGCTGGTGTTGCCCGTTAGACCTGTTAGTCTTATGTTGGTCTTTCCCTAAACCTTTTGCCCTCCTGTTTTTGCTGCAATTCATTTCTGTTGGGCTGAGGACTCTGCTTGCCAGTGTTAAAGTGTTTGTGCTTTCTTCTCAAAACATGTTGGAATCGGCTTACGCCCAATTGGCACATTTAATTTACTTATAAGTCCCTAGTTAAGTGGTACTGCATGATTCCGTGTGTGGTACATTAAATTCTACTAGTGGGCCTGCAGCACTCACTTAAGGAGCCCTGCCATTGCACCATGTGTGTGCAGTTTTAAACTGTCATGGTGGCCTGGTGAGATAAACCTTTTGCCAGGCCTAAATGTTCCTTTTTAATACATGTAAGTCAGCCATAGTTTAGACAATAAACAGCCAATAAGACAGGGTGTAGCGCATTTAAAAGGTTGCATATGTACTTTTAAGTACTGCATGCTCTGGTAGTGAAAAACTCTTTTGATTAGGGCCAGGTTAGAATGGCTAGCTTGGTCTCTAAAGAATTGTACTTTACAACATTCTTTAACGGTAAAGCCAGGTTTTAAGTCACAAAACGTTTGGTGCCGGTAGCCTGTTCCTAAGTGACATAACTTGTGTATTCCTACCGGAAAGCCACACAATAAAGGGACTAGGTGTTGGCAGCATGGGCCATCCAAAGTCAGATGGGGAGTGGAGCTGTCACCTACCACACTTGCACTTCAAAGGCAATGCCCTAGCACACTCACAAAGAACTTCACACTAGGTTATTGTACTGCCAAACAGATTGTGAGCGGGGAAGGGAGGTAGAAAATTCCAGTCACCTCTGTGGGAGGGACACCTCCTGAAGCTTCTCTCATTTCAAAGGAGGCACTATGTATAAACATAGGGCCTTCAGGTCCTCTCTTAGTCTTGAGTACACTCCTAGAACTGTGGATGCTACAGAAGAAGGACTGCCCTGCCGCCAGAGAACTGCCCTGCTGTCTCAGAGTGAAGACTGGACCTGCTCCCTTCATCACAGGTTCCCTGAGTGTCTCCAAGAGTAAGCTGACAGACCTCCTATTCAGAGTTGCTGGGATACAACAAGCTCCAGAGGCCTCCCTGGAACTGCCGAGCTGACCTGCTGCACTGGAAATGCCTGGACATGCCTGAGAACTGTTGGCCTCTATTAGAGTGAGGCCTAAAAGTGTTGAGAACCCAAGAAAAGCCTTCCTACACAGCTGCACGCTTCATCAGACTCAAAGCCTAGTGACACAAAGTTGCCCAAAGCCTCGCTGCACAACTGCCGGCTTCATCAGAACTGATGCTGAGTGATGCAAGGCTCCACCAAGCCTCACCACATATCTTCATCATGCAAAGCAATGCTGTGCAGACCCAAGAACATACAGTACAATCCTCAGTGGGCCAAACTTGGTCCTATCTCTGGCCTATGCTCCATCGCAGTTGGTCTAAGTTTTGACTTTGTTCCAGTCCAGCACAACGAGATACCCTAAGTTGGTGCTTTGCTCTTTTGACACTTCTTTTATCTAAATCTTTAAAATTGCATACCTCGAGTTCTACTGATTGGATTTTTTTCTCTTTGGTTTCTAATATTTTATTAAAATGTATTCTATTTTGTAAATTGGTGGGTTCTTCTTGTGCTGCGTTTTTCCTTTACTACTCTTTTAGCGCTGCAGAAATACTTTACACATTGCATCCGAGTTAAGGTTGCCTACTTTTATTCCAAGCTATGAGAGGTTATAGCATATGTTAATTTAGTAACTTTTGTGGTTCACCCTAACAAGGACTGTGGTTGTTGCATGAGAAATACTCACCCCTAACAAAGAACCCAATTTCTCATAATGAGGGACTGTATGATTTACACCGAGTAGTCACATGTTCAATATATTTTATTAAAAGTACCACATATACTGTTTGCAGTGATAAACAATGCCTATCATTCAAATGCATAATAATAATGTTACTGATCTACAGTTGTAGAGAGTGCAGTCTTGAGCAGCATTTTGACCCTGCCCTGCTCACTATATGCAGACATAACACTGAATCAAATATGTTGTGCAGTCCTACTGATGCTGTGGTGTAGAATGCAACTTCTGGCAATAAATAATATCTTGTTTCATACCTAGAAGTAGAAGAGGTCCATCTAAGGTCAAGCCTATCATTGACGCAGTGCAGATCACAAGTATTGCTCTTCATATAAATCTGGTCTTGCTAATGCTGATAGTCTTTTCGTCTGTCATAAACAAACGTGTAAATACCATTATCTGGCAAAAATGATTTGATTGCACAAAACAAGTCCTGAAAAGTTGAATATAGGTTTCAGATGCTAGAGGCAAACAAGCACTCATAAAGCTGTTAGACTGTCTATATTACAGCACACGTATACAGAAGCACATGCAGATACACATGCACACATATATGTGCATATAAATACTCACAAGAAGATGGAACATACACCATCATCCATTCACACAAAAGCCAGCGTTCATTGTGACACCCATGCACAAATCATGTAGTACCCATGAACGCCGGCAAATAGTTGTTGTTCAGGAAAAGTCTTTATTCAAAGAGAAATTGCATTTTTCCCACAAACAATCATGCCAAATACATGAAACTATTGATATATCAATTATTAGAACTTTTGCATTTGTTACAAATAAGAGTTTACATTTGAAAATCATACCACAAAGGTGTTGTATTTAAAGAGATAAATGAGGCTGTACAAACATAACCAAAGAATTTCAATCTGAATTTAATATACATCATATTCTTAATATACTTAGATTAATTATATACCGTTAAAGTTGTCAATTATTAAATTAAGCTATATTTTAGAAAGTATTCTTGACTATAACGGAAACAGACGGTGAGCAACAGTATACTCTTGAAAACATATTCTTAGAACAGAACTTAAAAAAAAATCCCTTCTCTATTTTATAAATCAATCCTGGAAAGCCAGCGCTGCCTGAATGACACCCATCAACAGTCAAACATCTATAAATTGGACACATCAAGAGAGCTGAAGACAACAGCCACTCACGTCTTTATCATCAATCAAGTTACTTGTAAATGTCAGTGTTTTCCAGTGATAAGTAGCTTAATTAAGATAGCCAGAGACAAAGTAAGCTGTTCTTGCCATCCAGGCATGAGCATAGATTTCATTGACTTTGCCACTTTGAGTCAGATAGGGGTTACATCGGTGGTCATGGGTGTGCCTGTGCATCCATCCATATGTTTTGATACAAACCCAGACTTTCCAATGGATTTAGAAAACAGGTTGTCATAGGTAGGTATAATACATTCAGGGCAAGAGAGCCGAGATTGCAAGTGTTTCGTTTTTTTTAAATTATCTAAGAACAGTTATAGTGCCCTTTTCAACCAATAGCCGTCTTCCTTTTTTCCTTTGTTCCCTGGTCCGGAAGGAGTCCTCCTTCTGGTACCCTTGAGTCAAGAAAACAATGCAGGTAAGTCACCTATCATTTTGTAAACTTGTAAACTTGTAAACTTGCAGATTTATAGAGCGCAAATTCTTGCCCGGAGGCGTCCAAGCGCTAGGATAACCAGAACCTACTGATGAGCAGAGGAGGGGGACAGGCAGTTAGTAGGAGGATGCGAACAAAAAGGTATTTAATTGCTTGCGGAACACAGTGAGGTTAGGGTTAGCTCTGGGATGGAGTGGCAGAGTGTTCCAAGTCTTGGACGTGTTGTATGCGAACGTCCTTCCGCCAGATCTAGATCTTCTTATTCTTGGCACCACTGCCGAGAAAGTCTGGCTGGAACGAAGACTTCGGTTTGGGGTGTAATGGGTAACCAGGTCACGGGTGATGCTGGGTCCCATGTCCCAGAAGGCTTGATGGGCTATGCATAATGCCTTGAACAAAACTCTCTGCCGAACCGGTAGCCAATGAAGGCTAGTCAGTCCGGCCCTCACTGTGTGCCTACGGGGGATTTTGAGCAGAAGGCACGCTGCGCAGTTCTGTACAATCTGCAGCCTGCGTAGGGTGTATTCTGGGGCGCCGAGGTAGAGTACATTATTAAAATCAAGGCGTGATTGTATGAGACCTTGAATGGCTACCTTTTTGGCTTCCATGGGAAGGAGGGGAAATATTTTATTTAGCACCCTCATGATGCCAAAACAGGTGGCTTAAAGTTTTGTGGCTTGGACATTGAAGGATAGGGAACTGTCCAGCCACACTCTGAGGCTTTTGATGTTATTTTTGGGGGTTGGGGGGGCCTAGACAGGGGGCCACAGAGAGGGAGGAAGGGCCAGATCTGAAGGGCCTAGGAGCATCAGCTCTGTTTGGTCCCCGTTCAACATCAGGGATGATGACGACATCCAGGCCTTCACTTTCTCCAGGCATTCTCTAAGCCCGCCTGGCGCAGTTCGGTTTGACTCCTGCGCCAGTAAGACCACCAGCTGCGTGTCGTCCGCATAGGAGATGATCTTAACTCCAAATGGGCGGACGACATCGGCTAGCAGTCTCATATACAGATTGAAAAGTGCGGGGCTTAGAGAGGAGCCCTGAGGAACACCGCACTTTAGAGGTCTGCTGGAGGACACGGATTCGCCATCAAAAACCCTAAAGGATCTGTTCTCCAAAAAAGATTTGAAACATGCCCAAGCTTTATCCTTAATCCCCGCACAGGACAGGCGGTTCAGTAGGGTGTCATGACTGAACATGTCAAATGCCGCGCTTAGATCGAGGAGGATCACTGCCACTGATCCTCCTTGATCCAGGATTTTTCTAGCTTCCTCGTTAACCATGAGGAGAGCGGTCTCAGTCCAGTGTTTTGGTCTGAAGCCCGTCTGAGTGGGATCTAGTATGTGATGATCTTCCAGAAAGTTCACTAGCTGTTGGTTAATATATTTCTCTAGGACCTTTCTCACCCATGGGAGCAGAGAGATGGGGCGATAGTTGGCCAAGTCCGACGGGTCCAAATTGGGTTTCTTAATTAGCGACCTGACCATGGCTGGTTTCCAGACAGTTGGTACAGTGCTGGAGGAGATGGATGCGTTTAATATCTCCCTGATGACATATCATTTTGTAGCACTTTAATACACCTCCACCGCCTTCTCCCTGGTGCACAGGCATTCGGGAGTGAAGGGGTTTGAGGAATTAGTGCTCACAAGAAAAAATGCTGCCCACATAGTGAGGACTTCAGTCCTCTGAATGGATGCCCCAGGTGATTATGAGTGATGTAGTACAGGCAGATTGCCCTCCTTAGTGGTGCTCTTCGGGCCCCATGCAGTAACCTCCTGCCGACCCCACACCTGAATTCGGTAATGCACCTGAGTGAGCCACGCACCTCCAGGTGTGTGGCTGGGATCTTTGGCAGATCGTCATTGCTCTGTATTGGCATCTCGTTAGAATAGTTCAGCATCTTCCTGCTCAATTCTCTGTACCTCAGGCAACTCCTCTCCTTGATTTCTCTTGCATTCTCTGAGGCTCCGTCGTGGTCAAAGTCTCCTCTGCATCCCTCTCACAGTGTATACACCTCTCTCGAAGAGGACGTCAGACTCAAATGGGAATACGCCCTCCAGGGACAAAGGTCAAGTCCCGCCCCCTCCTGTTTCGTGACATACAGGTTAATGACACAGGGCTCTGGATTACCCTGTGAATGGACACAAAACGCATCCTTTCATTCAGAGTCCGAATGGAAGCTCTCCTCCTTGCCACACAGGCACACATATATGTTGTCAATGGACAAAATCATAGAAACTCTTTGAAGACAACAAGGGTTCCCTGTATGCAAATTGACAATCAACCCCTAGGTCAGGGAATAAATCAATGGAAAGAACTACCTAGGCAGTCATTTAGAAGTTAAACATACACTACGGAAAGGACCAACACTGAGAGTGTTCACTCTCAGTGTTGGTCCTTTCCGTAGTGTATGTTTAACTTCTAAATGACTGCCTAGGTAGTTCTTTCCATTCAAAATCATAGAAACTCCTTTCCCAGATCTTGAACAAAGTAAAACCTTTTTAGGAGATAACTTAATTGCCTGGAAATGTGTGCTAGTTCATTATCATCATATATAATTACTGACCTAATTGAAAAAGATATTGTAACATATTTTTCATACATGGCTGTCATCCTTCCTACTCTGTCATCATTTTCCACTTCCATTGTTTTTACCTCACACTGTTACTTTCATGGACATTTCAGGTTCAGTGTGAGAATAGTTTTATTGATGTCTCACACAGAGCACATTTAACATTTCCTGGATACGTGCACTGTCTGCTACCTTCTCCCTACTTTATGGAGTTCAGCACAGCTCTGTGAATGCTTGATTATTGACTCAATGTTATGTTGTACCTCTATGCTCCATAATTTTTGTTTTTAGATTCATTTCGCTGCATAGGTTTTTCTTATTTTCTTGATATTTAGGTTTTTTCTTCCTTTGTGCATATTGAATTTTGGATGTTCTGTAACTTTCTAAATGTAAACACCCCCCAAAAAAATAATAACGTTTTTCCTTCTATTGTGGGTTCTAATGTTACATTGAGTTCACCCACTAAAATGTAATTATACTTAAAATCGTCCCTTTATGTGAGGTACTGTAAATCTTGACAGATTGTTTGAGGCCAATGATTATTAACTTAGCATAAAATACCAACAAATTGGCTATCACAAATATTTCCTCATCATCTTTTATGATATTATGCTGGAGTTTGTAAAGTTTCCCTATACAAAATAGATACCCTTATCGCTATAGAGGGAAAGGTATTGCAAAAATCTCCATTTACCAGCCGCGGTCAATGCATGTACCAGCGGGAGGGACGTGTGACTGAGATTTCGAGGGATGACGCCAAGGGAAAATGTATTATTTATTTAATTTTCCCTTGGCATCGTCCCTCGAAATCCCCCCACCTGGCCACACTACACCCACCGCTGTTACTTACATGGACTGCGGCTGCATTTAATTACTTTAAATGCAAAGGCAAATTCTTTTTAAGCATATGATTCTTTCAGAAACTGTATGTTATTTTTTTTACAGTATATACATAAAGAGTTTTTCCTTTTTAATAGACGTTTTCATACTTCACACCAAATTAAAGTATTGCTATGCTTCTAGATCAGTATCATTTGAACTCCGGTATTTCATACAAAGGCGAATGGTAATATCAAAAAAATGTCACTCCCCTTGTGCTATTTAGGAATTGAGGATTATCAGCTTTCTGGAACTGGAGCCCTGTTAACTCCATTGCTGGAAAATTTACTCTTGAGGCCGATGGACTACACAAGTCTTTATACATCCTGCCTGTCACGTTTCACCCTGGGAGTAGTAGGCGCATGAAAGCGTGAATGAACAGTGAATGTTCTGAACTATATCTCAAAGAATTCTGAGGAGTAGTTGTCCTCCATCTCTATTCTTTTCTATGCTCTACATAAAGCCCTCCTAAATTGCTTGTCACCTGATGTCGGAGTTCCTGTTCCCGGATCCCTGAACTACTAAGCTGCAATTCCTGTTGTTTATTGACAAGCCGAGCCGCTTGTCTTCCGCATTCGAAGAGGATCATTTTCTGCCCCTGACACCATTCCCAGGTATCTCATTGCCGCGCTGGAAACCGCTGAGTTCACTCGCGCTCAGACGCGACTTGTGTATCTAGATGGCGCGCGGAAGCACTTTCATTTTCAACAGCATGCACATTCCCGTAAGCGCATTGCCGAGCTAAGAAACCATAAAAGAACTCTTCGCGTTCTACCGCGACTTGAATTCAAGGAAGCGCGTGGATGCGCTTCCTCTTTCAACAATATCCTGTGCACTTGTAGCGTGAGAACAGCAACAGTAAGCGCTTCTAAGGGGCTTCATTTGTAGAGTCTTGTACTTTGTGAGAGCGCATGGTTGCGCTGTGTGAAATCCAATATCCTTCGTGCTTGGAGTGCGTTCTGTGATACAGAAAGCGCATGTGTGCGCTTTTGAGAGGAATACACCGGAGTGATTTTCATGAAGGAATAAGAGCCGTTGAGAGGCTCGGAGTTCTTTGGGTTACTATACTATGGGTGGAATTCTCCACAAGCTGAAAACGAAGAATTCTTATTTTGGAGTACTCACAACACAGACAACAATAACCAGTGGTCTACCTGGTTGCAGAAAAGTACTAGTCAATATGATTGCTGTGAAACTAACAATCTCTGTGCTACAGGGGGAACTTTTATCACTGAGAATAAGTGATAAAAAACTTTGCTTGTTTTCTTTTCTTTATTTTTACATTTTTACTTTTTGAATGGAATGCGTGCAGCAGCTTAAAGTGTAAGGGTAAATCCTCACATATTTTACATTGATAGAAACCTGGAATCAGTGTGGGAATTTATGGGTGACATGTTGTGTCTCTTATACAGGAAACACGGGGCTACCATTGGAGTGAGGTCTACATAACTCCACGCCAGCGCTTCTTTGTGTTTCCAAGCTGCTGCATCTTTATTGTTTAGTTTGTCCCTTTTTCCCCTTCCCCTGTTATGGTATAGTCTGCTGAGTTTTCTAGTACTCACAGGTGGTTCCATATAAAGGGAAAATGAAACATAGCATTGTTCTTCACTCCAGCTGTATCCGGCTGACCAGGTTAGTGTTAACCTATATCCATGTCATGACACTGCCCTACTTTGGGTGGACAGCGTGATGTCCTTTTTTTCTGTCCACCTTCCCAAGTTATGACCTGGCAGTGTGGGACAGAAAAAAACAAATAAGGATCCCTGGACCTAGGAAAATAATCACTGAGTGTGGAGGTCACTATTTGTAAAATTTTCAGTAACAACACCCCACTTCGGCATTTGGTTTTGAAAAACAAGAATTTTGCAAAAGGTCGATCAATGTCTATCAAACCAATGGCGGCCGTCCATCAAACCTTTAGTACCTTTAAGGAAACCTACATGATGGTGCTTCTTGTCAAGTTACAGCGATCATTTGTGACCAGCAGTGATCTCATAAATTAGCAGACAATAGTCCATCATTGTGGTAAACATAATGTCTTCTGCCATTTTAACAGATGGTGTTCTGTCTGCCAAAATTCTAGATCTGGAAAAAGAGAGGAGTTAGGCCCAAGGGGAACCTAGATGTATTGATATGACACAACATATGTCTTTTTTCAGATTGAAAGAAATAACTAAGAACAAAAAATAGTGATAATAAAAAAGGTGAAATTAAATAACCCGTTCAAACAAAAATCAATGGGTTTGGCTATTTAGCAAAGACACCTAGCTTAAAAAAAAAGAAAAAACGCGGGGCACAGGCACATTCTTCTTTAACAAGTTAAAATTCTAGATCTGGCACAACATTTGGTTATTGGACTGCACCAGCAATCAACTTCCAATTCCAATTACCAATTACACACAGACACAATCTTATTTTCAGTCAAGTCTTAGTCCTCTCCTTTTACTTTCATTGTATGAAAAAGGAAGAATGGATCAGCTTGAACAATTCACAACCTTCTAAAAAACCCACTTCAGGATAAATATTTGAGAGCTTTAAAAACAGATAGAACTAGATTTTCTAGAGCAGCCAAAGGATGATTTTTGGTCTTCGATTTGGGTTGATCTTTGCATAATCTTTACACAACATGTTTATAAACAAGAACATCTTTGAAACACATAAGTGTACTTTGCTGAAAATGTTCAAATTGTAACTGTTTGATAAGGACAGGTGTTGAGCATGCAATGAGCTTGGCTGTGCTTTAACTATTCAAAAGCAAGGGGACCCCTGAAGGCGATTAAAGGTAGAGGGGCAGAGGATATAAGTTAAAACTACAGAGCAATAAACCTCTACCGATATATGATTAAACTATGCTGTACATCAATTAATATTTAAACACACTCTAAGCGTGCCAAAAACAGTCATGCTCTTGGAGTCATAGGATCAATATAAACTTTGCTTTGTTTTTTAATTTTCTGTATGCAATTTTTTTATATATATATATATATATATTTAGTAGAAAATTGATATATCACACTAAGATATCATATGTAAATACAAAAAAGAAAGAAACGAAAAACGAAAGAAAGAAAAACAGTTCCCATTTATTCATTCATTAATCGCAACGGACATCCACTATCATACTCAGGCGCACACACTCATACATAAAAAGACAAATATTTAGAAAGTGCTAAAAAACATTCAGGTTGCCATTTGTGTAGGTTAAATAAAATAAACGGGAACGTTTATCAAAGCACCGACGCGTGTTTCGGTGAGAAACCCATTCACTAAGTATCACCTTCTTCAGGGCACAAACAATGGTAAAGAAGAAGGGTGGAAAATGTGGACCTGTCAAAATCGAAACATGATGGTAGAGGAGTAACTCGGTAGACAATGAATAGGGAGACCGAACAGGGCCTTAAGGCGGAGGGAGTTTCCTGATTATACAGTTGTGTGAAGGCTCGATATCTTTATGTAGGGTCCTTACCGTAATCCTATTTAGTTGTATGCAGATGGTTACCGATTGTTAAGCAGTAGAAAGTGGTTGATTTCCATGGGTATGTCGTTCTGATAAATTCTAACTGTAGGTAGTCAAGCTAGGCGGCAAGAGCCAAATGAGTGGCCTAGGTTTGTCGCATTTGAGATACGGTCAATTCAATGGAAACAGCAAAACCAGGATGTAGGACCGGACTGCTCGAGATCCGTGAGCAGGACGTTGTGCTGCTATGCTGCTACTTACTGATTTAGTGACTACATCCTGGTTTTGCCATTTCCATTGACTTGGCTGCCTAGCAATGAAAGAAGTAATAGTACAAAGTTCTAAGCCTCACTGAAGACTATAGGACCATAACTCGAATGCGACAAACCTAGGCCACTCGTTTTGCTCTTGTCACCGAGCTTGACGATTAATGAATGAATAAATGGGACCTATTTTTCTTTCTTTTGTTTTTCTTTCTTTCTTTTTTGTAATTACATATGAGACATGAGATATCAATGTTCTACTACATATAAATATGTATATATATATATACATATATATTTGTATATATATATATATATATACATACATATATATATATATATATATATATATATATACAAATATATATATATATATATATATATATATATATATATATATATCCGTTTCACTTCCTCCGACGAAACCGGGACACACAGACTGCGGTGCAAAGCAGGGTCAGAGGGTTCCCTGCCAGTAATATTCCATTTCACCAAACGCTTCAAAAAGCAAAAATGCACTCTTAGTCCAGCATAAATCACCACTTCATTAGACCAGAAGATCGTATTTCATATTCTTCAAATTTATTTCCAGCATGACAAACAGTGCATGGAACCAACCCAACGCGCTTCACCGAATACTTGGCTTGATCACGGGTGAATTGTGTTCCTCAAAACCATAGTTAAATAAAGTTTCACATACCACTTCCTTGTGTTGACATAAACAAAGGACTAAGATTCGAATCAAAATAGCGCGGCCATATTGGAACAGTGTCCTACTAGTGAAAATGACAACAATTCTGACATTAAGAATATGCTGACAAAAATAATAAAGACCCTGAAAGGGAATTCTAGGCACCTTACTTTTTACCCATTCAAGCTTGTTGTAATGTCAAATAATTTTCACCATAAGTCATAAACAACAGAAATGTTCATGTTGGTAAATCCCACGTGGGAGATTCGACAGTCCAAACTCATTATAATGCAAAGATACCCAAGTGGAGTAGTTTCTCAAACAGTATCAGTATGAGTTGCCCATTAATAAATTCCGTCTTGCACATTCATTCTTCTTCAACAGATATTGCCTGTATAAAAAAAACAAGCCATTGAGTTTTGAAATTCACTATCAATTACACAACTAAATGATTCGAATCATAGCAGTGCATAACATAACAATTGAAAGATAAAGTGATAAACATAAATTGTGAGTTAAAAACATGAGAAGCACAGACAGGAGACTACGCGCACAAATGTATACTCCTATACGTTAAAATCTTTTTTATATCCAGTGGTTTACTCGCCCAAGTGCCATTTCAATTCCTCTTCAGAGTTCAGCCCACCTGGTTTATGGGTGTCTAAGTCCAGAATGTATTTGCTCTCTAGCTGTCGCAGCCTACGTATTCTATCTCCACTTCTTTTCATGGAGGGTATTTTATCAATCACAAAAAACTTCAGAAGATTGCGATTGCTGCGATGCAGTTCTTCAAAGTGTCTGGCTACTGGTGAATTCTGGTCTTTATTTTCAATTGCCCGCATATGTTCCAGAATACGTTTCTTAGCAGGAAACATCGTGCTTCCTACGTATTTCTTGGAACACGGGCACACAAGAATATACACCACATGATCCGATAGACAGGTCAGATGTTAATTAATAGTCTTTTCTCTATCTTCAATTGGATAATAGACTGACTTGACATTCTGGCTAAATTTACAAGCCTTGCATGTCATGCACGTAAAAAAACCCTGTATGTCAGATGTTCTTCCTTGTTTGATGGTAATTTCATTTTTACTCAGTCTATCTTCAAGAGAATCTGCTTTCCGATATGTGATGCTAGGATTGCAGCCAACTACACTAGTTAATGTAGGCTCAGTTTTCAATACATTCCAGTGCTTTTTTAAGCTACTCTGTACCTGCCAGGATTTAGCATGGTAGGTAGAAATATATCTGACCACCTCCTGTGCCTCACTTTCCTTTTGTTCCCTAGGGATCAACAACATTTCATGACTTATCCTGTTTGCCTTCATAAAGGCTTCTTCAATTACTTGTGGATGATATCCACGTTCTTTGAAGAGTTCCTTCATGCATTCCCCTTCCAAAACAAAGTCTTCATCCCTGCTGCAATTCCTCCGGGCCCGGAGGAATTCTCCAAACGGAATACTGCGTATTAGGGATCTGGGGTGACTACTCTCTGCGTGAAGCAGTGTGTTGCCCGCAGTACTTTTGCAGAATAGTTTTGTCACTAGTTGACTGCCAGCAACTTCAACTTTTAGATCCAAAAATTCCATGAACTGGCTATTGATTTTCCCTTCCAGACATAAATTCAAATCATTCTGGTTTAGATCTCGGAGTAAACTTTCTGCCAGTGTTTGCGGACCATCCCATATGATAAATAGGTCATCTATATATCGCAGCCAGGTTTTCACATGGCTGCGATATAGTATATGGGTTTCGGCCACCTGTTGCTCCCAGCCCGCCATAAACAAATTGGCAAAGCTGGGAGCAAAACAAGTTCCCATCGCAGTTCCTTGTCGTTGTCTATAATAGACCTCATTAAAGATGAAAAAGTTGTTTTGGAGACAAAACAACATCATGTTTAAAATCATTGTGGTGTGATCCCTAAAGGAGATGGAACGTTTCTTCAGGAATTGACGACATGCATCTATGCCATCTTTATGTCGAATAGAAGTGTAGAGGCTGCAAACATCAAGGGAAATGAGTAGATAACTGTCCTGCCATAAAAAATTCCTGATTTTGTTAATGAAGTCCCTACTGTCCTTTAAATAGGATGGTATAGCTTCCACAAAAGGACGAAGGAAAAAGTCTATGTATTTGGACGTGTTCTCCAACAAAGAACCCATGGAGGAGACAATAGGTCTACCAGGTGGTTTATCTGCGTTCTTGTGGAGCTTTGGCAGCAGATAGAGTACTGCCACTTTGGGATTGCGATTGAGTAGAAAGGAGTACTCATTCCACTCTAACAAACCTTTCTGTTGCCAATCTTTCAACATCTCATAGTAAGTGGTGTTAGTTTTTTCAACCACCTGGCTTGAAGAGACCTCATAACAATCTACACAACTCAATTGTCGCATCCCCTCCTCAATATAATTATTCACATCCATCACAACGACATTTCCTCCTTTATCCGACTGTCGGATAACAATGGAGGCATCACTTTCTACTGATTTGATAGCAAGACGTTCATTTTTACTCAAATTGTCTTTTGTCCAACCCTTCTTTCTGGCCAACTTTTTCAAATCGCTGATAACCAACATTTCAAAAATGTCAATTCCACATGTTGGTAACATGGGATTAAAGTTCGACTTGGGTTTAAACTTATTTGGGCAATTTAGATTGGTACTAAAGCCCAATGATTCAGCATAAATTGGTCTCTCCAATGGTATGTCATATTCCAGTTCTTTAGCAGCAATGAGAGCCTCTATCTCGCCAATAGATTCAGGCGCAGGGGGAGCAATGTCCCATTGGGGTAACGTTCACTTTTCCACCTGCCGCCCCTCCTTGTTTGGCGTTGGATGTGGTGGCTTCTTCTCCAGCTTTGCCTTTTCCTCTGCCTTGTCCTCGAAATCCCCTTCCTCTTCCTCTGCCACGGTCTATCTGCCAGTTCTGTTGTTGTGCTGCCTGGGTCATCATGCGAAATTCCTCCCAAAAATTTGATGGTTTAAATAGGTTCGCCCGTACAGGCGTGTTGCCATCTTCTGAAGCATCACTTTCAATGGGTTCGTCTTCAGATGCCCCTTCAGTTTGAACTTTGTCTATAGTTGCCTGTATACCTTTTTTACGTGCATGACATGCAAGGCGTGTAAATTTAGCCAGAATGTCGAGTCCGTCTATTATCCAATTGAAGATAGAGAAAAGACTATTAAACAACATCTGACCTGTCTACCCTCCATGAAAAGAGGTGGAAATAGAATACGTAGGCTGCGACAGCTAGAGAGCAAATACATTCTGGACTTAGACACCCATATACCAGGTGGGCTGAACTCTGAAGAGGAATTGAAATGGCACCTGGGCGAGTAAACCACTGGATATAAACAAGATTTTAACGAATAGGAGTATACATTTGTGCGCGTAGTCTCCTGTCTGTGCTTCTCATGTTTTTAACTCACAATTTATGTTTATCACTTTATCTTTCAATTGTTATGTTATGCACTGCTATGATTCGAATCATTTAGTTGTGTAATTGATAGTGAATTTCAAAACTCAATGGCTTGTTTTTTTCATACAGGCAATATCTGCTGAAGAAGAATGAATGTGCAAGACGGAATTTATTAATGGGCAACTCATACGGATACTGTTTGAGAAACTACTCCACTTGGGTATCTTTGCATTAGAATGAGTTTGGACTGTCGAATCTCCCACTTGGGATTTACCAACATGAACATTTCTGTTGTTTATGACTTATGGTGAAAATTATTTGACATTACAACAAGCTTGAATGGGTAAAAAGTAAGGTGCCTAGAATTCCCTTTCAGGGTCTTTATTATTTTTGTCAGCATATTTTTAATGTCAGAATTGTTGTCATTTTAAATAGTAGGACACTGTTTCAATATGGCCGCGCTATTTTGATTCGAATCTTAGTCCTTTGTTTATGTCAACACAAGGAAGTGGTATGTGAAACTTTATTTAATTATGGTTTTGAGGAACACAATTCACCCGTGATCAAGCCGAGTATTCGGTGAAACGCGTTGGGTTGGTTCCATGCACTGTTTGTCATGCTGGAAATAAATTTGAAGAATATGAAATACGAATCTTCTGGTCTAATGAAGTGGTGATTTATGCTGGACTAAGAGTGCATTTTCGCTTTTTGAAGCGTTTGGTGAAATGGAATATATATATATATATATATATATATATATATATATATATATATATATATATATATATATATATATATATTACAAAATCCTGAAGAACTTAGCGCACACGCCTCAATCGCGCATGTAGCGGGAAGACAGGACACAGACACAAATTTCCTTCTTACATTATTTTATTTTGTCCAAAGTCAAAGACGCCTTTCGCGGCTCCCTCCGCTTGTTCACTCGACAATGCAATGGCCAATGGAAGGCATTTTTAAAGTGAAAGTGCACATTTCGAATCCCTCACGTGACATCGATCACAATGGAGATAAAAAACATACTTCTGTTATAACATATCGCTATTGTTTACATTTCATTCTCAAAATTTACATTTTAGTGCAAATACGCAAACGTGCAAATATACAGTGGAGTTTAAAAATGTCATAAAAAATATCGGTAAAATACCTTGACACTTTAAAATCATCGCGATATGAAATAATTCCTAATGCACAAAATAGCATATGCTAGTTCAACGAGAGAAGAAATTCATTAATTACTAAGTAAAAAACTTTATGTAATCCTGACACCTCGTGTGCTATAGATTTCATATCCTGACTGTGCAAATATAAGCATAGACAAATACAGGTAAAATACCAGTTGTCAAACTTAAAACTCAACTGTATGTGCAAATTCGCAGAGGGAAGGGGCGATTGTGGTAAAATACCATTTTAGTATGTTCTTAATTCTCCTGAGATAGTTCAAAAAAATATATGTACATTGAAAACACTAAATATAAAAAAGTTAATAAAAATAACCCCTAAAGTGCAAGTGTCTGAATCATAAGATTCATTTTGTGATAAAAAAATAATAAAATACATTTGGTATATATACAGCACGTTATTTTATTATAATTTTGTATGTTGCTGTATATTATATACGGTCAATAAATGCTTCTTAACCATATTTTGGATTCCATATATTCTATACTTATCACACATTTTATACCTCTACCAGTCACTTAGATCCAACTTTTATCACAAATTAATGTAAAAAGTTCCATAATGAGATTCAATATGTCAATTAACATCAATATAATAAATAAATACTATATACAAGTTAAAATATCATACAAATATCCCATCCTAAAATATATGTCCAAATATATAATAAATACTTTTGTATAGTAAAAGGTTTTCTTTAGTATATAAATGACATGTTCATCTCATAGTTGATGTTGTCTTATCTTTTTACCTGTGTCATTTCATTTCCAATATTACCTATTCTAAACATGTGTACAAGTCTTCCGTGTTATTGAGACCCTGCGGTTGTTTGGAATCTAGTAGTAGGATGTATCTTGTTTCTAATTTGCGCAGTCTACTCTCTCTATCTCTTCCCCGTCTATTTGGGGGTATAGAGTCGATCAAGTAATAAGATAAACCTTTGTTATTGGCGCAGTGGACCTCCTTAAAATGCCTGGCCAATGGATAGGTATTATCCATATTTGTTATCGCACCCAAATGTTGCAGTATTCTTAAGTTAGCTTGTAGTTTTGTGCTTCCAACATACATTCTACCACATGGGCACGTTAAAACATAAACCACGTATTCAGATTTACAAGTCAGCATTTTGGTGATTTTATAAGGCTTAACTCTAAAAGGACTTGTATGTGTAGTTGTATTAATGCCATGTGTACAAGCTTTGCATGTTATGCATCTCTTAAAGCCTTTTAGGTTTTGATACCAAATAGGATTGGCTAAAATTTCGGGACTTTATATTACCAAATTGTCTCGCATGGAAGGGGCCCTGCTGTAGGTAATGGACACCCTCTGCGGAAGCAGGGGTCCTAGTACCTGGTCACTTAAAAGAATTGGCCAGATTTCTTGAATGATATTTCTTACTTCTTTATGTTGTCTGCTGTAGCCTATGATTAAGCGAAAAGTAGTCATGTTGTCTTTAGACAAGCTTTCTTCTCCAATTGTGACCAAAGTTTTATTATTGCTTTTGGATAGTAGGTCCTCCCTAACTAATGTCCCTGTTTTAGCCATAGCCTGATTTATCACCTGTTCTGAATAGCCTCTAGCTAGAATCTTATCTTGCTTTCATGTTGAGCCTTTTCTAATTCATGTGCCGTGCTGCAAACCCTCTTGATTCTAAGCATCTCGCCATAGGGAATGCTATTTATCAGATGGCGTGGGTGTGAGCTTGTAGCATGTAGAACAGAATTCCCAGACGTCCTCTTTCTAAATAAGGTAGTTTCAAGTTTGTTCTTTTGTATATATACCTTAGTGTCCAGGAAGTTTACATTATTTGCACTGATCTCTGCTGTAAATCTCAGATTTAGTTTGTTAACATTGATTTGTGCTACAAACTCCAGTGCTTCTGTTCTTGTACCATGCCATATGATAAAAAGGTCATCTATAAACCTAAACCACACCTTGATCTTGGTAGTCATAATTTCGGCAAATTCCCTCATGAGGACTAGCTTCTCCCACATGCCCATATGAAGGCAAGCGTAGCTCGGGGAGAAGCTAGCCCCCATTGCTACACCTTGTATCTGACAGTATAACAAATGATTAAACATGAAGTAATTGTTATATAAGCAAAATTCTATCATAGAGGTTAACATCTCGCTGTGTTGTTTATAAATCGGGTCCCTAGTGGATAAGTAATATTTGATCGCATTGATTCCATCCTCATGGGAGATACTGGTGTATAATGAGGACACATCTAAAGCCAATAATAGGAATTCCTCATGCCATGTAAAGTTCTTAATTTTGTTTATAAAGTCACTTGTGTCCCTGATATACGAGGGTAAAGACTTAACGTAAACAGAAGTTTTTTCTAAGATGCTGTTGATTGCGCTTATGATCGGACGCCCTGGTGGCTTTTTTTCATCCTTTTGGATTTTTGGGATGAAGTACATCATAGGCACAACTGGATTTTTGTTGGTTAAATATTTCTGTTCATCCTCACTAATTAATTTCTTACTACGCCATCCTGAGAGTTTTTTGTAATATATTTGATACATTTCTTTTAATGATTTTGTGTCCGATCGCTTGTAGCATTCTCTGTCATTTAGTTGACTCATGGCTTCATTTTTATATTCCTCCTGTCCCCAAAGTACAATATTTCCTCCCTTGTCACTATTCCTTATGATGACATCTCTGTGATTTTTTAATTTTTTCATTAGTTGGAAATATTTGTGATCTTGGTTTCGATACTTTTGTGTGGTCAATCCAATTTTTTTATTTAATTTTTTGATTTTGGTGGTGATGATTTCATGGTAGGTATCAATGGCATCGTGGGTCATAATAGGACAAAAAGTTGATTTTTGTTTAAATTTTGTCAGTCCTGCTCCCTTGGTGCCACATTCCATGTGTGTTATATATAACATTTTTTTTTGCTTGACTGTGCTTCAAACATATATTCCAAGAAGGCAAAAATATAAGACAGTTGTGAAAAGAGATTCTTTAGAGGATCTCCGTGATTTTTGGAACACAAGGCACAATCTATGAAACATCCATCATCGTAGGTTATGGAGGGTAAATCAATTCACTAAAAAATCCTCATATACAGTGAATTCATATGGAAGGCATTAATGATGGCAACAAGGGGTAATTTTAAGAATACTAAAGAGCAGTAAGTTCCCAAATAAGTAAAAACACATTTTTTACATTTTTTAAGGCATCACTGGAGAAAACATTACATAAAAAATTGATTATAATACAAATTTTTATATTCAATTGAATAAAAGAATCTTTATTTGGTTTAAAAAAACATAAAAGATGCAAGTTTGTACAATTCTTATTTGTATCATAATTACAAATAAAGACAACCGTGCCTGCGTTCCTCCATGAGCGATCCAAATGTTCAAAGCTGTATCAGATACTTCAGTTGTAAAGATAAAAACATAAATGTAAATGCTGATACTGGTGTGTGATTTTCTCTCATGGAAGGTTTGTTAGTTCAAGGCAGGGATCAATAAAGGTCAAGTGCATAGAAAAATGCATGTACATACTTGAACAGTGTAAAATGTTAACCCCTTGTCTGCGGTCGGAATTCCGCTCCTGTGCGGCACATTCCGATCGCGGGCGTGGTCGTGACGGCTCCCGGCCGTCATCAGTACACGAGCACTGTGTGCCATGACGGACGGGAGCCGTCACCAGCCTGCAAGGGGTTAAAACATTAAAATATGGTCAACAACAAATAATTCAAATGTCATGCTTTTTTCCTTACATAATAAATTAACAATAAATCACAAGACACCAGTGCACATCTAATTCAGTCTCTATAATCCTTGCGCATTTAGCACCTATATTTCAATCCGAAACTTTTTTTTCCTCCTTTCTCCGCACAAACACTCCTTTTCAATCCAATGGAGCCTTGTAGTGTAGACAAACTTAAGACTTTATTTCATTAAAATCAAGTCCTTCACAGCCGACCTGCGTTTCGCCCCCTGCGGGCTTCCTCAAGGCAGATTTTCAACATGCTCAGCACTGCATTGTCAACACCTATGTATTCAATGATCCTTACGGTAGTTTTATTTTTATAAAAGCCAGTAAAATGTCACAGTCACAGTCAATGTCTTTCTAGTTCTGTACCGGAGCCATGATAAGTTCCATCGAGTGACTCCGGAATTAATTCCTACACGTTATTTAGCAGCCGAGTTAGGAAACTCGGCCGCAAAATTCTTTTTTTCCTCCCCTATAAACATGTTCCTCCTAGTGGCCCCCCAAAGCTCTGCAGCATAAAGGGTTGCAGATTGTGCCCTGTGTTTGTAAATCTCATGGGCGGGAGACACTGCCTTAGTTACACTGTTCTGATATTTTTACACATTGCATAATGCCGGCCGATATTTTCTTGCAATCTTTCCCCTTTTTAACTCTTTGTCTTTTTCACCTCAACCCACTTTTCTTTGTTTGCACACCTGCATTTTTCATTGCCCATTTTCTTCTGTATGAGATAATAAGAGGGTTCCATGTATGCACAGAGATCTTCCTTATATTGCACTTTGACTTAAGAATTGGTTAGCATTATTACATACCGATGTAAAGCTTAAAGACATATTAGTATTTTAAACAAAGTTATTTTATTTTATCATTTGCTTTACATTTATTATCTGTTATTGGTGTGGGAGAAGTTTTTATTTTCACTAAAAAGATAAATAAAATAAAAACAATAAATACAATAAGAAAGTTATCTAGTTTAATCTGAATCAGAATCAATTTAAAAATACACAGATTGTGCTTTAAACTTTTACAAGGGTGTTGACAAAAATACACTTTCTCATTTCAATAAGTTTTAACCTAAGGTTAGCAAAGTTTGTATTTCACACATTAGTAACATTTACTTGCATAAATCTGACATGGATTTTGGAGTGAAATAAATGGATATGTTCCCATGTTTCAAAGACAATTTGACCTACTTGCAATTTGCATCTTTACCAGATTATTGAGATAATGAATTAGCTAGTCTCACAAAACATGAATTTAAGCCCTGTGCCAAAGGCATAGGTCCCAACATTTTGTAACAATAGGCATAAGGTTAATAGGCATTATTATAGCTAGTTCCGAAACAATGGTTTGGCTAATTTTATTGTGTGCTATTTACAGTGAGGCATAACGCGTATAAACTTCAAGTAATATCGGTGTTCTAGATAAGGTAATATTTTAACCCACGTCCTAATTTTTACCCATGTTACTACTACACCACAGATTAATGAGTTCTTCAGAGACACACACACTCACACACACTAGGGTCCATGATAGTAACCATCTGTGTGCATTATGCAAAGAAATGTTTCTCATAGTCCTCTGTTCTGAGAATGTCAGTTTAGAAAACACATGCTATTTTTATACTCACTTTTCACATCAACACTAGATGATTTATTTATGTGTTGCTGGCATAATTCTTGTATTTGTCATACAGGTCCATTATTCCCATTACTTACATGCTGAAAGTTTCATTTTTCACAAAGATAATTACTCCTTCGCAATTCACTGTGTGTTAAAGAATTGTATTTGTCCTGAATGGGGAAGTAGTATGGTTAATGTGCAATACTCACCTTCCAGCTTCAAATG
The DNA here is from genome assembly GCF_964263255.1 of Lissotriton vulgaris. Lineage (NCBI taxonomy): Eukaryota > Metazoa > Chordata > Amphibia > Caudata > Salamandridae > Lissotriton > Lissotriton vulgaris. The sequence goes on along the minus strand of NC_141695.1, from coordinate 1,573,601,275 downwards.
TGAACCATGTTGGGTCCCGTCCATAACGCCGCAATGAACTTAAAGGCCATGAGACTAATTTTAGTCTAGGATTTTGGACATCCCAAAGACAGATATTCTCAAATGTAATCTGCAGAGTGCATTCCCCATGAATCTCAAAGTTGGGTGATGGCATCAAATACACATGGAATCTTTCTGAAAGAACAGCAGAAAGTTTATTTCTTAATTACGGGGTATATTGCCCATGATAAAATTTAATTGTTCATGTTTCTTTACAGTTATATAATATATTAAATACATACTGAATCAGACACATTGAATCAGGATGCAGTTAATATGGAAAACTACACACATGCTTCACCATCAACAGAACTGTTGCACTTGTCTTCATACCATTTTTGATCAGCTTGGTGAAACAGTAATGATTCCAATATTAATTACTTGCAATATGCACACCATCTGGGGATCCATAACTGAAATACAATTGTGGCTTCTAAATTCCATAGTGGAATGATCATTATTTTTCCAATTGGTGTTGGTAACATGATTTTTATAGACAAAAGATGACGTAGAATGTGAAACTAGCTAATACTTCATGATATTTGCACTGTCTTACACGCATTCTGTTTATATTTGGTGAATTTGCCATTTCATCAGTCCATACTTTTATGATGCATAACCCAGTGTCTAAATATTTGGTATTACTATCTTTAGATGAACACATTTACAACAAACTCTTTAATACAATGCATTGAATCACCAACAGCATTACCGGAAATTGAATCAGCAATACTACTGATTAATGTGACCATTGAATCAGAGCAAGAGAAGGATTTTGGAGAAGTAGATGAGCAAAAGAATATTAGCACACATCTAGAAACGAAGGTTTAAATGATTGCTATGAATTCCAACTTCACATCCAGTATGCAAGTGCAGAGCTTGCACATAATCAGAAATGTGATACCATATTTCTGCTGGCCTTGAATTATGTATACAACAAGCAACTTCTACTTTTCATAGATCCCTATAACTGTCCGTGGTGGTTTTTGAAAATACACTAAATGTCAGAAATCGGCTCAGGTCATGCAAGGGAGCATGGGAAATATTGATTTCTGTTATGTGTAATACACTTAAGGCAAAAACATTACACTTTTAAGTAAACATTCAGCTATCATGAATCATTAAATGGAAGGACTCAAGCAATAAATAGCAGTTAGAGGTTACCTATGACTGATCCTTTAAATCCTAATACCTGTTGCCTAACTTAGGTCAGGTTATTAAACAAAATATGTCCATGTTGTTTCTGTTAAAAATGGGGAACTTTCTTGAACCATCTAGTGTTTCAAAACAATGGGAGCGCTTAACAGTTAGATCACTGTCATATTTCAAGAGTTTTAAAGTGCTTATGAAATGTCTCAGATTTAAGACTTGAGAGAAGTTCCTGGGAAGCATGTGATATTGATTAGCATTAAATATAAATATATTTGTGAAAGATTGGAGTTGCATACTTAACAAACATTTGGAGATTTTGTGAGTACTTCCAAGGGTACTTTCTGATTGGCTAGTTATTTGGAAATTTGGAAACATTTATATAGGAATTGTCAAGGCAATAGTCAGTTGAACTAGATTTGAATGACTCTAGTAACAGTTTAATGAAAAAATGTAAAGTAATGCCATGTTTTATGTAGGATTACACTGCTAAATGCTCCAGAAATTTTTAGATGCCAACATCTTTAAGTAAGGATTTGAATTTTTTTTATTCAACATCTGGAAAAAGTTGTTTTGCCAAGTAATGTATTTGTCATAACATTTTGAAAGTATTTGACACTAATGAAAATCATAAATCATATAAATGGAGGAAATATCAATAAATGTCAAACTTTTACACAATAATTTCATTTGAAACAAGGGCCCGATATACCATTCTAATTCTCAAACCAGGTGTGAGCAGTTTGCAGACAGACCGATTTGAATGTGAGAATGCAATTTGCTATGCACCAATTTAAAGAGGTTGGAAATAAACTGCCTGTTGATATTAATTATTCAGGACACAATTTGAGATCCCCTATGAATCACTGAAAATGCATGAATGGAGACAGTGATCCTCTGGACCACTGCCTCCTCTTAAGGCCAAGGCTCCCAACTTGATTTCCAAATTGGAAGCCGTTTCATCCCCAACTCTGCATCACTAGTCAATGATTTGTAACCCTAAATTTCATTACAACCCCTTGAAACATCATTTCCTTCTTTTTTTGGATTCTGAAAGGGTCACATATGTAACAGCTGTGGGGTGGTGGGCCGTGTAAGGGGGGATTGCGAGGGACGATGCAGAGGGAAAATTAATTATTTATTCAATTTTCCCTCTGCATCGTTCCTCGAAACACCCCCTTACCTGGCCTCACCGCTGTTACCTGCACAGACGACGGCTGCACATATGCCCTTCAAAAGATTTTGTCACTTGTACAATTGATTTTCAACAAATTCAAAAACCTTGTGGCTTAGATAATTGCAATTTTTGCAACTGCAAAAAGTGATTTAGATAATTGCAATTTTTGCAACTGCAAAAAGTGATTTGTACAGCTAGCACACAGCTGTACCATATAAAATATATATTATTCAGACATAAATCTATATGGGTTTACTGGGATTTCAGATCTTTTCAATTTGTAGGATTTTGGCTACTTTATTCTTGCCCATGTTTTTGAAACAAAGTAATAACCATGCATTTAAGCATTCCTGTGAATTAGGAAACATAAAGTGAGTATATTATAGAAGAAAATAGGGCTACCAATTATTAAAAAAAAGTGAATGCTGATATCATTTTCCACATTAGGGTATGATTTACTAATTTCTCATGCAATACAGAGCTGCAACTAAATGCATTGCTTGGAACAGGCTGTTGTGGGCAACAATGAACCTTGCACCATGGAATGCAGAGGTGGGGGTGAGCAGTCTAGCATTGCATTTGTACTAAAAGCATAGCTTTGCATTTAAATTCCTATGCCTAAAGAAATTCAGAAAGAGTCAATGCATTGTATGTCTGCTGTGCTCTTCAGCAGCCATACAATGAATTGATTTTTTTTAACGAAATGAACCAATTCCCCATTGTTCATGACTGCTTTTTGTCATTTTTGAAGCAAAGCTCTGTCTGGCTTTCTCAGTAGATTTGTCTTTGTGCCCACTTTGTGTCCAAACCGGCAGGTGTTTGTGCTGATCTGACCCAGGAATGCCCATTGACACAAAGCCATGTAAAGCAACGCAAATAGAGTTTTGAACTGAAAAAAAGCCTTGTATGCTAGTTATTAATTACCATGGACCACGTTGCATTGCTGTTGCATCAAACACAAAACCTCAGTAAATTTGGGCATTAGTTAAAATTATTCCATTCCTAAGACAAAACAGAACTTGTAAAAGTGAGACTACATTTCCCAATAATTTTATTTAGAACCAACCTATATATTTTCATTTTTTTAAATTATTTATATAATCACATAATAAGTAAAACTATAATTATAATTTACGTGCCACAATTAGCATGTGCTGGGCACTAGCAAACAATAATGTACTAGCTTAAACCTAACCTTAAGACAGGTTTAACTGTCATCAATTAAACGTTGAGCTCAAACACCCACACAAAACAGTACCAGCGAACATTTCATTGCAAACACAGCACACGTTTTTGCGGATGATGGGGCATATTATCAAGAGAGGGCGTTACATTATCGCCGCTTTTATCGGCAGGAAACTGCCGATAAAGCGGCGATAATTGGCTTGATAATATGCTCTATGAATTCCAATCGAAGCCCATGTTAGATGTCTTCACATCTATGGTAGTGAAAGCAGCGACAATGTAACGCCCTTCCTTGATAATATGCCCCGATGTTTTTTGCGTTGCTTGTTGTTCTGTTATGAGGTGTACATACCACTTTGCTCGCGCTCGACGCCCGTCGCCAGTAGATCAGGCTCTCCTAGACTAATGTCATTAATTCGTGTTCCTTGGCACTCCATCTGTAATACTTTGCACCACTCATCGGCTTCAAGTTCTGTTTTTATAAAGAAAGGATACCCTTCATGTGATTATGTTAAATTTTTAAGCTTCAAACACTGTTTACGGTGTGTATAATTACTCAATCATGCCACCCACCTGATTCACAGGTAAATGTTCTTGACGTGTCATCATTAAAAAAAATTCCTACAGCGTGTTTCTTTGTTGTTTTTGGTAGTCGCAAAACGTTCTTCACGTTGCTCAGTTCTGTGACCTGAAAAGCAATGAAGAATTGATTATGAGCTTTGAAGTAAGTTCACATCATTAGAGGCAGGAGAAATTAGACAACAGCAGCCAACATAAGGAACTAAAGATGTCTTGGGAATTGTTTGCATAAACAACTCCATCCATGAATCAAACATGTCAAAGAGTCTTCATTCCCTATGCATCTGTTTTTTTAACTGTGAAATGTGAAAAACACATTGCAGGGCTGTAATACAAGCAAACAGTTATATTAGTCAGCATACCTCTAGTTGAAAAGAGCAGGACAGATGGCAAGGGAATTTGAATGCCAGCTGTACTAGTGAGCAATGCACATTCAGCTTAAGATCTATTTACCAAATATTTGTATTTACTTTACCTTAGAAGTGTATTGATTATACATTGAAGCAGATAATATTTGTGTTTGTTTATTTTTTTTCTGTCCTAGAATTAGGGGAGTTAGTAGGCAATGGGCAGCTAGTGCCTGCAGGTAGTCCGACCCTAAGGTGACCACATCTGGTGGTGTAGGTCACCATTTGTACCCAGAACCCACTATTTCTGCCCTCCTAAAGATGGCAGAAAATAGAATGTTAGGTGTAGAGACCAGCCTGCCCACCCTAGAGGTCTGGCGAGCCATCCTGGGGTGGACAGCTCCTGCATATCTACATTCCTACCTTGCCCGGGAGCAAGTGCACCTGGTGCAAGGGGAGGGCAGTTTCATTCTCACTGTAGATATCAGAGGTGGTGCAGCCTTTAGAGCTTACCGCTCTGATGTGCCAATTCACTAGCGATCTTGGGAGGAGTGAGGTGTGACGTCCTTCATGCCCAAACTTTGGGCCTCATTAGGATGGCGGACGGACCTGCGTCCGTCCGCCACCCCTGAGGTGGAGGGACCGTCCGCAGAGGCAGCAGCAGTCCCTCTGTGCAAATTAGGATGTGACCGCCACCCTGGCGGTCACATCCCGTATATTTAATCTTGCGGTGGGTTCTGCTTGAAGCAGCGCCCGCCGCAAGGTTAAAATTGCATGCTTTGCATATGCATGCATAAAGCGGCAGGCACCGCGCGGTGCATGCATATGCAGGGGGTACCATAGGTACCCCCCATGTGCACCCCCACCCCACAACACCCTGGGGGCCCGCAACGGGTCCCCAGAAGCATTGGTCCACATGCTTTTCCACGTTGGAAAATCCACCGTGGAAATGCATGTTTCCAAACCCATCGTAATTTTGCTGGGGGTGTCTGGCAGACACCGCCACCAAATTGCGGAGAACATCCCGCGGATCAGCGGCGGGCGGCCTTGCCGTCCGCCGCTGATCCCGCCGCCATCCTAATGTGGCTGGTGGTGCTTTGGAGGTCCGCAGCGGTGAATCTGTATCCTCCAGGCCGGCGGTGGCTTCCGCCGGCCCGGAGGATGCGGATTCACCGTCATCCTAATCGACCCCTTTGTTTGTGACTTCTGGGAGTAATCACGCTGCCTGGCAGGAGGTCAGAATCTTGCCTTGGTGGCAGCAGGCACAGGAAAGCACGAGCTGGTCAGCCAGAACACAGTGAAGTTTGGGCAACCTGGTGGGTAACTTCTAATATCGCCCCCTGGCTGCACGCCATGTTACCCAGGACACAAGATTAATTTCAGAAGTGTGAAGGCATATTGCTTGATACAAAACATGACTTATTTTAGTGGCACCTTAATGGAGGTGCCAATCTCGAGAGTGCCTGGTTGACAGCCCATGGTATCCTATTGACCGCTAACACATATAGTAGTTTCACTGGAAAACGTTACTAAAGGGACATGTAGGTTTGCACATACATGTCCACATTTTTCATGTAATGCACCCTGCCTCCTGGGCTGAGGAGGCCTACCTTAGGGGAGTCTGACATATATATTATAGGCAGTGCATTGACTGTGCCACACATGGTCAGTTCACAGTCAAGTTCAAGAAGTTTGCACTGCTCCTATAGTCTGCAATGGCAGGCCTACTGTCAGTAGTTTTCTTGGGTCACCCAGGGTGGCATAAAACTGTGCGGGAACCCTGGGGACCCATTTGCCACCTATGCCTTCCGTACTCCTGGCACCATGTGCTAGGGACTTATAAGGGGGTAAAGTCTTTGCTAATTTGGGAATTCTAAATTGAACATAAAAGCTTTAGGAGAGAGCACAGGCACTGGGGTCTGGGGTCTGGGCAACAGACTCCAGTGTACTATCAGAGATAGAACCATCAGCAATTGAAGCAAAAAGTGGCAGACAACCAAACAAAAGGTCATTTTCCTACATACCATATAAAGTATTTTGTGTTACTGAAAATGATCACCTTTGGTGAAATCTATGGAGACAACTGTTGTAGGCAGATTATGGCAAAAATCTTCAATAGATTTAAGTTGTGGTTTATGGAATATTTTTGCCACAAAGAAATTAATGTAGGCAAATAAATCTGAATAAGAATGGGTTTAACACTGCAAAACTATTTTTAATAATGATGTGTCTCGCCTTTCTAAAAGAAGATGCTCATTGATTCCACTGGAGAAGACTCTCTTCCAAGCTTCATAATTTAGGTCAACTGACCTTAATTTTTTTGAATAGCAGATAGTCCTGGTTTCTCTGGGATAAAATTAAGACACCTGTATGGGATTAGTTCCAGGGAAACGCTTAAAGAAGTAAGTGAAATCATATGTGGAATATATGCCTGATGCAGGTAATATGTTTTTTGTTAGCTCATACTGACATTTGTCCAAAATTGGCTAGAGGGAAAAAAAAGACAGAGAGCCTGAAGTTTGAAGTTTGCACTGCTCCTATAGTCTGCAATGGCAGGCCTACTGTCAGTAGTTTTCTTGGGTCACCCAGGGTGGCACAAAACTGTGCGGGAACCCTGGGGACCCCTTTGCCACCTATGCCTTCCGCACTCCTGGCACCATGTACTAGGGACTTATAAGGGGGTAAAGTCTTTGCTAATTTGGGAATTCGAAATTGAACATAAAAGCTTTAGGAGAGAGTACAGGCACTGGGGTCTGGGGTCTGGGGTCTGGGCAACAGACTCCAGTGTACTATCAGAGATAGAACCATCAGCAATTGAAGCAAAAAGTGGCAGACGACCAAACAAAAGGTCATTTTCCTACATACCATATAAAGTATTTTGTGTTACTGAAAATGATCACCTTTGGTGAAATCTATGGAGACAACTGTTGTAGGCAGATTATGGCAAAAATCTTCAATAGATTTAAGTTGTGGTTTACGGAATATTTTTGCCACAAAGAAATTAATGTAGGCAAACAAATCTGAATAAGAATGGGTTTAACACTGCAAAACTATTTTTAATAATGATGTGTCTCGCCTTTCTAAAAGAAGATGCTCATTGATTCCACTGGAGAAGACTCTCTTCCAAGCTTCATGGTTTAGGTCAACTGACCTTAATTTTTTTGAATAGCAGATAGTCCTGGTTTCTCTGGGATAAAATTAAGACACCTGTATGGGATTAGTTCCAGGGAAACGCTTAAAGAAGTAAGTGAAATCATATGTGGAATATATGCCTTATTGCAGGTAATATGTTTTTTGTTAGCTCATACTGACATTTGTCCAAAATTGGCTAGAGGGAAAAAAAAGACAAAGAGCCTGACATGGGAATTGCTCGGTGTCAAAAGGGCCTTGTGATCATATACAAATTTACAGGTGATATTCACACAAAAAGGGAATACTAGTCAGTTTTTAAAGATGAAAGACAGATGGCGTGCCCGAGATACTGTTACTAATCTCTGTTCCCTAAAGATGGCTTCCGCCATTTTGGGTGTGGGTGGAAGGGAGGAGTGTGAGTTATAGCAATCTAGTATTAGACCTAGAATATGGATTTAAATGCAGGCTCTGCTCAGCCGAGCCAAAGCCTAGCCCATCTGCGCCTGTCTGTGCCTGGCCATCGCCATTCGCCAGGACCTCTGCCCATTTTGCCAGTGGTGAGAGACCTTTGCTTAGTTTCTCTCAAGAGGTGCTGCTTGCACTGGCATCAATAGGCGGGAATATGCCTAATTGTAGCAAAGGTTCACCTGAGCCACCAAATGGTCCCTTTTCCTGCGCAAGTTGAAAATGGGACTGCTCCATCCTCCTAGAGATGGCACCTATGAATCCCAGGCTAAGGAGGAAGGGAGTGGGCACGCCACTCACCAGGGACCTGAGGGATGTGAAGGGGCTATTGGAGCCTGAAGCTCCCATCAGTGATTCTCATATTAGCTGTATTTATTTTAATGCTAGATCCCTTTCCAAACATTGTATGGAAATCTGGAATACTTACTTCAAATCAAATCAAATCAACTTTATTTGGTTTCACATATAGAAAACCATGAAAGTTTCACAACATCCAAATCTCATTTAAAACATGATATAATAAAGTTACATACAAAATACAGTTCATGTGAAAAAAAGAAGAAAAAAAGGGCCCGTTAGTGTGACTCATGTACTAAACATTAAAACAGAGAGTACCTTCTACCAAGAAGCGTTGCTGATTGTCCAAACAGGCCCTGGTTCTCACCGTAGATTTCAAATAACCCACAGTGAAAAAAATACAATCAGTCTTCAGCAATTGCAAATACAAAAGTGCTGAGTGAACCTGGTTAAAAATCAGCTTCTTTAAAAAGGGGAATAAAAAAATATCTCTGGGGTACCTCGTAAAATTTACCAAAAAAAATGAAGTGTAGCAGATCTCGTGGAGACACTCCATCGCAGCCACAGGGTGCTAATACCTGTCCTCTACTGCACCCTTTTGGAACAGCGAGTAACAAATTTTAAAAAATCCAGGCGGAAACTAGACAGTATTAATGCTCGTATTTAGACAATGACCTCAGGAGATAAGGCTCTGTGGACGGGTTTGTTTTTAGCAGCAGGAATTTAAGGACACTAGGTTTTCGCACTTCTAGCTTGTCTCTTTCTAGTTTCCTAGGACCGGTAAAAGCTTTCTTGACAAACTCCACATCCTTTTGTACAATAGAATCAGGCTTTAAGAAAAGTTCAGGGCACCTTAACTCTTTAAAACAACTTTTGATATATTTTAGCCATGGTATATGGGATATGTGGTCAAGGCTCATGCATGCCATTATAATCTGCTGGCTGAGGGCTAAATCCTTATTCACAACAACAAGAAGTCCCTAGTTGGAGGAAATATTTCCTAGGGCGTAAGGTAACCTAGGCCAAAAGGCTTAAGGGTTATCTACGCTACACAGAGACTACAAATATGTCAAGACACCCTATTATAAATAAACAGTCAGTGTGAACACCCTATCTGTACGTCACACAACAATTAAGAGACTATAATTTCTACTAGAGTAAAAACAGCAATTTATTAAAAACATTATACAGAGTCAATTTGCATCAAAAAAAGCATTGTACAATAAAATACATATTATTATATAAAAAACCAAAGGTTTTATATAATAATATGTATTTTATTGTACAATGCTTTTTTTGATGCAAATTGACTCTGTATAATGTTTTTAATAAATTGCTGTTTTTACTCTAGTAGAAATTATAGTCTCTTAATTGTTGTGTGACGTACAGATAGGGTGTTCACACTGACTGTTTATTTATAATAGGGTGTCTTGACATATTTGTAGTCTCTGTGTAGCGTAGATAACCCTTAAGCCTTTTGGCCTAGGTTACCTTACGCCCTAGGAAATATTTCCTCCAACTAGGGACTTCTTGTTGTTGTGTACTATTTACCCTGTCCCCTACACGGTCTTAAGGGTACCTCCCTCCTTGTGTTGTGAGTAAATCCTTATTCAGCCAACACTTGAGCCAGAACACTATGGGGCGCAAAGCCAAGGCGTCACATAGAAAAGGCACCCCCAATTCCTCATGAGCAACCAAGTTTGATAAACCGCTTGGCACGCCCAACAAGCGCTTCAGAAAAGTGTTCTTAACCACCTGCAAAGCATCTGTGGCGATGTGCCCCCAAATTTCACTACCATAGTAAGCTGTAGCTACACTTTTGGCCTGATAGACTTTCAACATGGCTGCAATTGGTCGATTGCCCATCTTTGCAGCAGAGTTGAAAATATCAGCGTTTACCCTCGTAAGCTCCCCCTTTTTCTTCTGAATAAGAGGCCCCCACTTCAAACGGTCATCCAATAAAACCCCAAGTATGAAAAGACAGTCGTCAGAGGGACCTTCTCGGGACCTACTGTGAAGAGAATCTTTTTCTTGGGCCGTATCCCTACCTCCAATATATAGGATTTAGTGTTATTAATTGCTAAATCTCGGGCCCCCATGAAATTTAAGAAGGTGTCAAGCAGGGATTGAAGGCCCCTAGAGGTTCTGGCTATAAGGATCGCATCATCAGCATATAGTAGGACGTGAAGACCTCATCGCCCTTCATACGGAAAATTTTCCCCTGTGTCAGCCAACACTCTACCCATATCGTTTATATAGAGGTTGAACAGAAAAGGGGCCAAAATGCAGCCTTGCCGTACCCCCTCACGATGTTGAAATCCCTGGAGACACAAAGATCATGAGCATATCTAACGTTGGCCTTGGTGGCCCTATGCAGATCTTCTAGGAAGTTAACGATATTGCCCTCCACCCCCATGGCCCTCATGGACTGCCACAGTTTGACCCGGTTGATACAGTCAAACGCGGATGAAAGGCCCATGAAGGCCAAGTAGATCGTGCCTGGGTGGGCAATCGTGTACTTACCAAGGATCAAGAAAAGACTGAAGCATTGGGCCACAGTTGACCGCCCTGGGCGAAATCCATATTGAATATCAGAAATGATCTTATGCTCCTCTGCCCAGGAAGATAATCTTTCTACTAATACCCCACCCACAACATTTACCACTGAGTCAAGAAGGGAGATTGACCTGTAGCAAAAAGTGCTATTGTGGTCTCCCTTTTTAAACACCGGCACTATAGTTGAAGTGGCCCAGGAGTCAGGGCAGCCTCCCCTGGCTGCTGCATTAAGCCCAGCCACAAGAACCGGTGCCCAAAAGAGTGGATCCGATTTAAAAAGGTCCATTGGGATGCCGTCTGAGCCTGGTGTTTTATTACATGTCAGCTAGGCAATCCCAGCCTCAACCTCTTCCTGCTTGATAACCGTGGCGGCGATATTAATGGCCATGTCTGTCTGGTGAGATTGATCCGTAGGGCCCTTAAACATCGATTGAAAATGGGACACCCATTCTTCCACGGTGAAGTGGGAGCCTAAGTCACCCCCTGTATCTTTCTCAAAAGCGGTCTTTTGACAATACCCCAGAACCATGAACTGTTCCCTAGGGTGCTCATCTCAAACAACTCCCTCCATGCCTCCGCCTTCATGGCACGCCTACGTATGGCCAGTACCTGTTTATATTCGTTATGACAGACATGTATCTGTAGTTGGTTTCTCAGAGTAACATTCAAAGCCTCCCTCAGCATCTATGCTGCCTGAGAGCAAGATGAATCAAATCATCTGGTAGTTGGAGTGACTACCTTCCGTGCAGGAGCACTTAAAAGTTCCCCTACCTTAATGGTGATAACATTAAAGGTGTTAAGGACATCCCTCGTCAAAGTACCCGGCAAGATACAGAGTGCTAGTTCAACAGCACCAGAATCTCTTACCACACCATAAAAGGCATCAGGGGAGACCAGTGACCATTTAAGAAGGCGCCTACTGTCTGTTGGTCTTAGTGTGCCCAGTAACACCACTCTATTTTGTTTTTTTTTTACAGTGGGACACTCAGTTGCACACAGAGCTGGTTATGGTCGCTGTAAACACTTTCCATGATAGTAAATCCACAAAATACAGACTAGAAGGTAGATGAAATTAAATGTAATCTATTAAAGAGCCGCCTCCTCTCCCTTTAAAAGAAGGAACATGGGCTTTACTATGTATAGCAAGAAGAGACATTAGTGACATTAGATCAAATTCATTGAGTCAATTATTCAATAGTTCCCCCTGAGTAGAATGCTTGAAATGAAGCCCCCCATTCTGGGGCAGTCCAGATCAGCCATACTTGTCGACCTCGGATCTCCATAAGGATGGGTGTTAAAATCGCCCAGCACCATCAGATTATGTGAAATAAAACCACAAAACTGCCTTATGTAGGAACCCCCTTATCACAAATGGGGTTACCCTATAAAGTCAAAAAGACCTGGGTATCGTATGGTACAGAAAAACAATGGTCCTAGACTAATGTAACTTGAAATTCAAAACATTTTTATCAAAACATTTTTATCATAAATGTACTTGTCAATACACATGAGATCATAGGCACTCTCTGAATCTAATTTACGGCTTTCACAAGAATCACTGAGCCATTGTATTTTAGAAGTACCGCACTTTATCAGTCTTGCCAGACCCCCTCACCACTGCTAATCATAGCTGTGCTGGGGATGGCTTCCCCTTTCCAAGATGTATTCTTTGGAATAATTTCTGTTCACCAGCCTTGAGGCTTTCGCCCTGGGTGCCCACCTGACTCAGTTTTTCGATATCCCCCACCGTCCTGAGGAAGACCCGCCGCTGAGGATCTTACTCACCCTTAAGCATCAGGTCAAAACGTTGACGCCCCCAAAATAGGCCTACACCCTGCAACTGCACCCTCCATCAGATGCACAGATGATACCTCACTGTGATGTTTAACATCTTGAAACATTGTATGTAACTGTGTATATGTGGGTAGGCCTGACTATCTCATAAGGGAGACCATTACAGCCCATGTTGGCTCCCTATATATAATTTGAGCAAAATATTTTTAAGGATCACCTATGCTACTACCATTGCTTTTCTTTTTCCATTTATTCTTTCACCTGAGCACTACCTTTTTCAGGTACCTCTTCTTTCTGGTAATAACCGTGTGGATACAACATTGTATATCAGAAATAACCAAAGTGTGTTTCTACAAATATAACTAATTGGTTGAATAATTAAATTCGAGTTATCAACCTCCTTCCGATGTGGCCTTTACATTACTTTTGATTTTTTATGTGTGACTATGATCTCATGTGCATTGACAAGTACATTTATGATAAAAGTGTTTTGAATTTCAAGTTACATTAGTCTAGGACCATTGTTTTTCTGTATTATGTAGGAACCCAACTGAATGATGTTACATTCCACCTCAGTACTTGTCGTCGCATTGTAAAAGTTAATCAGGCCCATACTGGTAGTCCCATCTTCAATAACATAGCTTGAAGACCCAAACTTGAAGATGGGAGGATCTGAATCCGGCAGTCCACTGCCAAAGATATATAAATGACCAGACCACCCTTAGCTCTGCCACATGCCGACGGGGAAGTTTAGACAAAGAAGGCCTTGAATCAGTCCAGAAATAAGTTGCAGTTCACCAACAAAGTCTCCTGAAAGCAAATCACAAAGAATTGTTTTACAAACTGAAGACAAATGGGATCCTGAAATTTATCTGCCAGGCCTGCAATGTTCCACGACGAAACATTGTTATTAAATATGCAGGGGGCCACCGTACTTAGCATAATTAGATCCTTCTGCTGGGACTTTGTCTCTACAGCTGACTCTACAGGATTATGCAGTCAGTCGCACTCCTCCAACCTTGCTAGTGTAGAATATCTCCTAGATAACTCTAGGGGAGGGGCGGAATAGTGCCCAACTGACTGGTATAGACTGCGTGCTGCTTATGGAAACCATTGATCCTTTACCTCAGAAGGTTTGTGATCCACCTATCTCGGTGAGTATCCATATTACTAGTCCCTGAAGCTTAATAGTAGAACCTGTACTGCAGACCCATGATTCGGGGGTCCAGAATCAAAATCCCTGGACAGAATTCTTTCAGCAAGATATGATCTGTTGAAATTCACAATAACACAGTCAACCCCTCAGGTTTTCCGCGAGCTGCCTATCCAGCTACCTCGGCTCACCATGATATTATTTTGCTCCGCCCTTAAACCTACGGTGGTATTGTTAGATAACCAGCGAAGTACTTTATTTTTAAGCAGGCTAAAATCCTCTTTAATACCCGGTGGGAGCGGCGGCACGTTCCACAGGATCACTACATTGGGCATAGATTCCGGTGGGAGATGAATAACTGGTAAGCGCTGTGATACCACCACTAAGTGCCCCTGTGGGCCCGCATGGCCTCCACCAATAAATTGGGGATCCAGTCCATGCTGATGTACAGGCAGAACCCCACCGGTTACCTGACTTTCACTCGGTGTGTCTGCCTCCCCCCCGAGCTGCGTGATTCGTCTGACACTGGGTACGTGGCTGTTCCCTGTTAGTAATCTGTGGATATGTAGGTAAACCTGAATCAATTACAGTACTGAGTCCTGAATTATCGTTGGGCACACCTGAGATTGCAAGTTGATCAGGCCGGTTTTGCACTGCTAAGCATTTCTCGATCATGGTCAACCTCTCAAGGATGGGACCCAGCTTGGTGTCTAATGATACTTACTTAATCTTTATTCGGCATAGAGCTATAAAAGTACATTATTTTGCATAATTTTTGTTAAAATCAAGGTTTTGCATTACATAAATGGGTGAATTAGTACATTTCTTGCAATAATACAGTTTAGCAGCAAATTTACATACAGAATAAAAGCAAAATCAAGCAGCAATAAAAACAGAATAACTGGACTGCAGATTTCTGGACCTAAGTCTCCACATACATAACAGCAATCATGAGACTGCAAACAATATAGATTTCCTTGTATCACTTCTCAGTGAACTTATTGCTACTCTATAACCATGTATACCCATGAGCTAACAAACGAGGAGAATCAATTTTTTCTGATATCCTGTATACACTGGGCAGAAAAGCAGAACATGTTCAATGGTTTAATTGATTTCAGCACAAAAAGGGCAGGTCCCTTGATGCACACTACCCTTTGGAGGTGATGGAGTCCCGTAACAGAAGTTCAATAACTTAGCTAAAAGAGGCTCAACCTCATCACTTGCCCAACATATGTGAATAGCTTATGCTACCAATACAAACTCTTTTATGTTTAAAGTATTTTATTGAAAGAGTACACAGATAAGAAAGACATTCAAGCAATGACATTTGTGCTGTAACCCCAGGAGCCCATCTTCAAGATAATGCTACATGTCCTGCAAGTGCAGTAGAGGCTGCGTGGGCTCCGTTTCCATTCACATCACATTAAATAACACCCTGGGGTAGAAATGAAGCCTCTGTACCCTTCCCCTTTAAAGAAACAGCTCCCCCCCAACTCACCCCCCACCCCCCCCTTGCCCCCCTACCCCCTCCCAGTACCCCCGTCCAGTGTCCTATCTAGCTAAACCTTCTGAGCTCAGCCCACCCCACTATCCCCTATCTCTATCCAGCCTGTGGTTATTAGGCGGTGAAGTCCAGCGGTGGTGTCAGTCCCAAGAGCCTCAGGTACCTCGGACAGGTTAGTTCCCTAAACTCGGTGGCCAGTAATGCATGAAAGGGCTGCCACAATTCCTCGAATTGATCTACATCCTCGGCCATCATCAGTGATAACTTCTCCATGCCCAGGACATGCCATAATCTATGTAGCCAGCCCGTGATGGATGGAACAGTGGTGGTCCGCCAGTGTATTAGAATGTTCTGAACGGTGGAGCCCAGTGCTATAGCAATTTGTCTACCCCTGCGCGATTTTAGTGGATACATCAGCCTGTTAGGCAAGCCCAACAGGACGTATGCTGGGAAGCGGGGCAACTCTATCTCAAAGCGGGTGTCGATCTCATCTAGCACCTCCTTCCAATAGAGGCTCAACAACGGGCACTCCCACAGGACATGTGTCAGTGTACCAGGTTGCAAAATTTCACATATAGATGGGTAGCACACCTTTGTAAACACAAAATTTATCCTAAGTTAAATTGATACTTTTCACATACGGCGTGCTCACTTATTCGAGCCAAGCCCAGCAGCACGTGCTTAAGACTAAACTCTGAAATTTTGGGGTTTCTTTTTACCCCAAAAACAGTGGCGACAACCTTTTCTTCACTGCGCATTTCATTCCAATATTTTTAAATTCAAGTGTCTTTTTTTCTCCTTTTTTGATCTACTCAAACTCGTCCTTTTCCACTTCCTTCAGTTTCAATCACCATGCAAGGTAAAGTTGCGGCGGTGCACCTCTTCCAATTCCCTGACTTGTTGCGTGAGCTCGTCCCGTTTCTGTCTCCGTTCCCTGTTTTCCGCCGAGGAGACCGCGATAAATTCCCCTCTGACCACCGCCTTAAGTGCGGCCCACTGCGTCGCCACCGAGGTATCTGCGCTATCATTATGCGTTTGGAAGTCCCTGATCGCAGCCGTAACCCTTTGCACGACTGTTTTCTTATGTAAAAGAGCGTCTCTGAGGCGCCAGACCCCACGGGGGGCCCGATCAGCTGGCAGAGAGAAGCTCCCCGAGACTGGCGCGTGATCAGATAGAGAGATGACCCCCACCTCCGACGTCGTAACTAGTTCACGGACTGGGCCGGTAACTATGAGGTGATCCAGCCTCGCGTATGTTTTGGGTGCGTGAGAGTAAAAGGAGTAGTCTCGATCCGTGGGGTGCAAGTGGCGCCAAAGATCATGAAGATCCAGGTCCACAAGTTGGGATTTAACTACTTGTGACATTTCCCCTGTCTGTGGGGAACGCTGGGCCGACCTATCCACAGCCGAGTCTGCCACCATATTCAAATCTCCACCCAAAATTATGTGCCTGTCCGGGGATGCTGTTATGTCCACCAATGCTGACTGAAAGAAGCTATCCTGATGTTCATTCGGACAGTAAATCGTCCCGATGGTAAATGTCAGGGCCCCTAATTGGAATCTATGCGCTAAGAGTCTCCCCTTCTGTTCTGCAAACTTGTGTAGTACCGCCCCCCTGAAGGAGTTTGACACTAATATCGCCACCCCCGCCGTCTTGGTGCTGGACGGAGAAAAGAACTGTGTGGGAAATGTACGGGATCGTAATCTATGGCAGTCCCGCGCAAGCAAGTGAGTCTCCTGTAAAAGACAAATGTCAGCCTGTGTGTTCTCTAACAAGGACAATACTGCCCTCCTCTTGACAGGGTTATTAAGCCCCTTAACATTAAGGGTCACTACCTTAAGGGTCGCCATAGAGAGTCAAAACAGAATGAAGCATGCATTGGATCCTGTGCAGTGAGGGAGGGCCTGTGGGCCTCAACTGCCCGGAACTCCCCGTCGGGGCATCGTGAAAACCTCAAGAACACTGAACGGACTGTACCCACCCCCTCCCTACCCAACTCCCAACCCCCTTGTCCCCCAACTCCCCCTCCTCCCACACCCCTCTCGGTGCCCCAACTCCCCTCCACCCCTTCCCCCCCAAACCCCCAAAACCCCCAACACCCTCCGAGAAATTGTCCCAGCCATGTCCTGTCCGGACAAGTCCGTGGTAACGTATCGTAGTGGACGTCCAGCCACACCCTTCCTCCCTCTGCTCCCTCCCCAACCCTTCATGGCCCTAAGCCAGCAAGAACAGTAATGCAAAGTCGTTTTCGCCCCGGAGCAGTCTTACGCTGTTAGTGCGACACCGTCGTGCACCACGGTGTCTCTGGAGGCTTCTTGGATGGCGCTCGCCATATCAACCCTGATGGTAGGTGAGCTCGGACGCTGGGATGCCGCTGAAGTTCTGCGCCTCGAGACCCTGCGCCACCCGTCCTCTGTGGCGCCTCTCCTGCGTGGCGGAGACCTCCTCTTCTGCAGTGATCCCCAGTACTTCGCACGTGTCCTGTAGGGACCTCAATTGATGTAGCACACCATTCCACCTGAAAATAAGTCGGAAAGGATGCCCCCAGGAATAAGGTGTTTCATGCTGTTTCAAGAAGTCTGTTGCGATTTTGAACGCTTTCCGCTTTTGAAGGGTGATTACAGACAGGTCCTGATACAAGGCCACGGGGTGTCCTCGAAACATCATCGAGGGTTTTTTCCGGGCCTCCGCCATGATCCGTTCTTTCAGGAAGGCCAATATGTCCGGAGGCGGGGCTGTTGCGCGCCTCTGAGGGCCCATTCGATGAGCTCTATCAATCCGTACCGGAAAGTCCGCTGCTTCACCCAATATGTCCCTGAAGAGCTCCCTCAGGTATTCCGCCACATCCGTCCCCTCTTCCGTCGATGGCACTCCCCGACCCTGATGTTATTCCGCCGAGAGCGGTTTTCCAGGTTTTCGTTATGGGCCTGGAGGTCCATCTGTTGGTCCCTCAAACGCAACACTTCCTGTTGTAACTGCGTGATTTCCTCGTCCTGTCTCTGTGTGGAGCTTTCCACCGTGGCCACCCTCTCACCCAGACCGTCCACCTCTCTTCAGATCTCGCGGACCTCCCCGGCCACCTCCTGTTTCAGCGTTTGAAAATCGTCTCTCAGCGTGCCAAAAAGTGACTCCAAGAAGGATCGAGTGACCGGGGGTTTACCGCCCCCTGCTGTGTGAGAGCCACTCGCCGCGTTCGGCGAAGGTTGATTCCTGTCTCCCCTGGTCTGAGACCTGCCAAGCATCTCGGGGAACGTGCGGTCGTTCCGTTTATTGCCCTTCTAGCTCGCCATCTTGTCCTCAAGGCCGCTCTGCCGAGTACGGGCACCGCACCGGCCAGACGCCCGGGCTTCGGCCCCACCTGCCTCTTCTTGCTAGGATGCCTCGGTCCTCTGCTGCGGAGTGCTCCTCCCGGACCCCCCGAGTCTGGGAACTACTTCTGCGGTCCGGGCACCACTATCCGCTCTCGGCCACGCAGCGATCAAGTGTAGGGAGCCTTCCGCGGCCTGTGCAATCCGGTTCCTCTCGCCTAGCTTATCCTTCGGCGACCACTGCTGTTGTCTACGGCAAGCTGACCATCCGCGGCGTAGCTCTCAAGAGCACCACGCACTACCGCAGTCCGCCGGTCTCCTCACTACCTCCGAAAGCAACTATGGCGGCTCTTCACGCCTCTGCAAGTTGTTGCACCCTTTCCGGTGACGGCGCCGTCTCCGGGTATCTCTCCGCTCGGCCCCGGGATCAATCGCCAGTCGCCCAGGAGCCGACGCCTCCGTAGCAGTCCTTGGAGGGTCCCGGTTCCGATCCTTGTCACTGCGGCTTTTGTTCCGCCTACGCACCCAGCGACACCGCCCTTCCGGCCTGCAGAGCCTCCGATCAGCTAGGGCGCAGCCGCAGCCTCAATTTGCGTCGGGACCGACAACCAGGGGTGGGTCGTCTCTACGAGCAGCAGGCGCTTCTCCGGGCCTCCCACCACCGTCGTGGTACCCAGGCGTGTCCCCTACTTCCTTTCACTGTACCACCGCTGACTTCTGCGTGCTTCGGGGACAGAGCTCTGCCCATCCCAGGCTAGGCCGCCATCCTTCTTTGCTTCCGATCTCGGCGTCGCTCAGTGCCGCGGTCCGGACTACGGGCCCCCGGCCATTCCAGAGCTGGACTTCAGTTCTAGCACAGCCCGATCGGTTCCCGCACCGTCCCCAATCAGGTTTACGCCGGTGGGGGGGAGAACAAGCTATACAGAAGGCTCAGGGCGCGGATCGGGTCGGGAGCTCCGGGCGAAAGCATCTCCTCACTCCGCCATCTTGGCAACGCCCCCATACAAACTCTTTTAGACAGTCTTGTTTACCCCACTTAGATCTGCAGGGGTAGTCCAAAAGACTCTTGCAGCCTAGTTGTATAAAGTATTGCTTAATATACCTAACCCATGGTATTTATAAAGTACCAGGGGACCGAAGGACATCCTCTAGACACTGCTGATAGGGGAGAAGCTTGAGCTCACCCAAATTCTGCAAAAATTCCAAATTGTTCTTGACCTATTTTTGCATTGAGCGTTTTCTGTTCCAGGTCTTAACGCAGGGGAATAAGCAAGGTGCTAACAGGAAGGATGGTCAGTGAATGTATAAAATAGTTTTTTACTTTCTCCAATGAGCTGCAATCTTTATGGCCACAATGTTGCACACCATACGATGCAGCCCCCACACCTTGTATATTATAAATTTGAAAAGCTGGGGAAATAAGGCAAAATTGGGAGATCCTTAACACCTTGGCTGCTTTGACTTTTCCCCTCCTGTGCTGACGATCTGTAAATCCCATTGTTCATAACGAGCTCAGCTCGTCATGAGCACACGAGCAGTGTACTGCATGATGAGCTGAGCTCGTCAT
The DNA here is from genome assembly GCF_964263255.1 of Lissotriton vulgaris. Taxonomy (NCBI): domain Eukaryota; kingdom Metazoa; phylum Chordata; class Amphibia; order Caudata; family Salamandridae; genus Lissotriton; species Lissotriton vulgaris. Next base: position 1,573,581,019 of record NC_141695.1, on the reverse strand, counting down.
GAGCATGGAAGGGTAAAAGGTACTTGTAATTCCACCAGAGTACTGTTCAAGCTACAGCCTGCATTTTACAATGTGTGGAGTCCAATCAAAATGGTTGGTAAGTTTAATCCCTAGGTAATCAAAGATTGGAACTCCCTCAAACCGCACTCCATGAAGATCAGGATTGGCCCTAGATGTTCAACAAGGATTGAGGACCATATACCTGGTCTTGCCAATATTGACCTACTAGTCAAAAAAATCAAAAATCAAAAAAGTTTTTATTATGTTTTGGCTCTCAATGAGGGCCCCATAAAATAAGTACACGATATACAGATTTTACATACCAGAAAACGAAAAGAGAAAATAAAACCATGCAGACGAGCATAAGAAGGTAACAAATCCAGTCATTAGTGGAGTAATCCTCAACATCTACCCATGTATTATTATTAATTATCTAAAAAGCTTTTAAAAAAATTAAAAATTCTGTAGCAAAACATTTCATTTGGCGGATAATAAAGAGCATGGAAAAAAGTATTTACATTTAAAATTCCTAGTTGTAGACAAATTGGTTTTAACCATTTGAGGCGAAATGGGCGTAGTACATTACACACAAACAAGACATGGTTACGATCCTGTACAGCATTATGACAGAAATTACACATAGGAGATACACCGTACCACTTTGCAAGGAGGGAATTTAGTGGGAGCAGATCTTGTCTTAAGAGGAACCATAACCTACGGACTATGTGAGGAATATTCCAAGTAAGATATTGTTGGGGTTGCTTTAATAGATATGTATTTAACAGAGATTGGCTTTCTCTTTTTCTTTATTGGGCAAGCATATCCAGTTTATAACACAGTTCCCAGGATGCACTTTTTAGTTTCACCTTGAGCTCAACAGGATCAAGTAAAAACAAGGTGTTTGCATCCAGCTCTAACAAACTTACTGCTTTTCTAAAGTTTTTTACTAATAAAGAGAACTCATTGAGGTCACCCAAGAGTTCTCTTTTAATAGCTTCACGAAGGGAACCAGTTTTACCTCTAACCAGACAGGCTACCCATTTTACGAGGGCAATCAACCCCTGAACCCAACCGCTTCTCAGTCCGAATTCCAGCTTGCATGAGGTACCAGAGCAGGCTGTATTAAGAAAAGAAATTTTCCTTAGAACCTTTCCTTCTATTTTTTGCACAAATCCCCAGTGTTTTAAATCCACTAATTCAATTCCATAAAGGAGAGTAGCAGGTATCTTTGCTTTAAATACATCTAGGAATAGTGTAAAGTGTCTCTTCCCTGTAGCATTATATAAGGAACACAATCCCATGCCATGTGCTAGCGCTTTACGAGAGTTGTGCTCTATATGGGTGGTCTCATGTAAAGTAGAGGTGGAGGCAGGTTTAATCTCCAAAGATTTATTTAAGATTAAGGATAAACAGGTGGAGCCAGGAAGCACAGCTGCACAGTAGCTCAGGAAGGCTTCAACTGCTCCAACATAGAATCCGAACTTACAAGGAGTAAAAGCATTCTACAGAATGGCTCGCTCTAACACGAGCCTTAAAGCGATACACATGTACAAAAGTGAAATCACAACATAACACACCCCCCCCTTACAATAACAAAAACAAAAGAAACCCCAAGGAAGGTGACAAGGAAAATAAAGGAAGAGGAAAGAGAAACAGGGTGAAAATTAATAAACTACCTAACGTAATCCTTTAGCCAACAAGGCAACACTCTCGTCCTATTGGAAACCTTAACAGCAGGTAATGTGGGTGCTAAAACTGCGTCACTGCTAACAGAACAAGAACTCACATTGGGGAAGGAAGTCACATTATCAAACTTGTAACTGGTGTTGACAGAGCTGGGCTCATGTTCAGAATGGCAAGGTTTATGCGAGGACTCATTGATTTGACAGTCAGGAGAACTGGTTACCTCTTCCCCCTCCCTTAATTGAGGAAGAGAAACACCAGGCGCAAGTTGGGACTGCAACTCGCTACCATGAAAGTAATCTTCAACCCAATCAAAATCAGTAAGTTTGCCCCTCACGATCTTGCTCTCATCATGATTCTGACAAACATCTAAAGCCACATTTTTCAGGTTCCAAACTTTTCCATCACTTAACCTGACTGAGTTCCTAAGAACCTCAAGAACCTGTTTAGGTGAATCAAATGTATTCTCACCTTTCAAAACCTTGTAAGGTTTCTTAATCCTAACCCAATCTCCAGTTTTTACAATGACATCTTTCACACTATGGCGCTGATCATAGTAAGCCTTACTTCTGTCGTGCACCAATTCTAAATTTTTCTTAACTTCTACAGGTGACCATTGTTGGACACTGTCTTTGAATAACCAGCTAGGGTTGAACTTGCACCTGGGTAGTCTACCTCTCATCATTACAAAAGGGGAAACTCCTGTGCAATTATTCAACGTCACTTTGTAAGACCACACAGCTTTTTGTATTTCCAATTTCCAATCCAACCCTTTGTAATTAGCAGCTTGCAAGATGCCTTTAATCACTCTATTGAAACGTTCTACAGTTCCATTCCCGCTAGGGTTGTACAATGAAGTCGTTTTGTGTGTAATACCGCACTTCCCAAAATAATCTTTAGCAACCTTGGATAGAAATTGTACTCCATTGTCCGTTAAGACATTCACGGGTAAACCTTCAACAATAAAAATCTTATCTAAAAACTTTAACACAGCCTGAGTATCCACTTTATCCACAAATTTAACTACAGGCCACTTTGTAAACAGATCAATGGCAACCAAACCATATTCCTTCGGGTCCCCTACAGGACCAAATATGTCCTCAGCGATAGTTTCCCAAGGCATGCTAGGAATGAGTCCATCACTCATAGCTGGTCTCAAAGTCCTCAAGGATTTGTCTGCGGAACTGCAAACAGGGCAACTTCTGACAAAAGTCTCTATTTCACTGTCGACTTTTGGCCACCAAAACAAACTTTTGACAGATAACTTAGTCCTTACTATACCAAAATGCCCCTCATGACATAACTGTAGGATCTTCTTCCTTAAACCAGAAGGTGGAACAATCCTGTCCCCTCTCAATAAAACCTCTTTCTCAAATGATAACTCAGATCGTACCTCCCAAAACGGCTTCACAGTGCCAGATAAAGATTTTTCTTTTGGCCAACCATGACAAATAAACTTTGAGACCTCTACCAATTCCTTATCAGCATTATGTTCTTTTAACCAATCCTCCGTGCTAATGGCTGGGAACCCAGAATCGTGTATAAATGCCACACTAACATTCCCCCAAGGGTCATCAACACATTCTTCCAGAGGGGAAGGGAGTCTTGACAGACAATCAGCAACAACATTGTCTTTTCCCGGTACATATGTGATACTGTATATGTATTCTTTCATGCGCATAGAGATCCTTGCTAACCTAGCAGAAGCAGTTGCAGTGCCATCAGTGGATAAAATGTGGACTAAGGGTTTGTGATCAGTCCTGATGTGAACCATTTTTCCCCAAACAAATGCACGAAAGTGTTCTAAGGCCCAAGCGCAAGCTAAGGCTTCCCTCTCTATAATAGGGTATCTGCTTTCAGCTGGTGACAAAGCCCTGGATGCAAATAAGATGATTCTTTCTTTACCATTCTCATCCACTTGTGACAAGACCGCGCCCAAACCTTTGTCACTAGCTGAAAGCAGATACCCTATTATAGAGAGGGAAGCCTTAGCTTGCGCTTGGGCCTTAGAACACTTTCGTGCATTTGCTTGGGGAAAAATGGTTAGCACCCACATTACCTGCTGTTAAGGTTTCCAATAGGACGAGAGTGTTGCCTTGTTGGCTAAAGGATTACGTTAGGTAGTTTATTAATTTTCACCCTGTTTCTCTTTCCTCTTCCTTTATTTTCCTTGTCACCTTCCTTGGGGTTTCTTTTGTTTTTGCTATTGTAAGGGGGGGGGATGTGTTATGTTGTGATTTCACTTTTGTACATGTGTATCGCTTTAAGGCTCGTGTTAGAGCGAGCCACTCTGTAGAATGCTTTTACTCCTTGTAAGTTCGGATTCTATGTTGGAGCAGTTGAAGCCTTCCTGAGCTACTGTGCAGCTGTGCTTACTGGCTCCACCTGTTTATCCTTAATCTTAAATAAATCTTTGGAGATTAAACCTGCCTCCACCTCTACTTTACATGCTGGCTATGAAGATCGGGTACAGAGTGTGTCCAGCTATGTGCATGGGGTTGGTGATGATTTGGGTGAGGCCAAGGTTGTTCATGCTCTCTATTATGTTTGCTGTTTTAGTGTTGCTTGGCTCATCAATGTGGAAATTGAGGACTCTGAGGAAGATGAAGTTCTAGGGTGGATGCCCAGGGGGCTTGGGAATTGGAGATGTCCTTGCTTAAAGCAGGGCGTGGTCTTCCTGGTCTGTATGCCGGGGTGCCCCTGAGGGTGGACCTGTTATCTGTATTGAGTTTGAAACTAAGGTGCAGCTGCTGTGCAGTGGAGGGAATCAATGATGGGCATAGCACCTCCTTGTTTGTTGACTCAGCCTCGTTATATGATCTTGTAGCCGTGGGGAGCAGAGGTGGCAATGTCTGGTGCAGAGGTGGTTTGAGCCATGTCTCGTGAGGAAAATGACACTGGGGTGAGGGAGGTGATGGTGTACCAAATTTCTGTGGTGTCTTTGTGGTGTGATTGGGCATTGATCAGGAAACATTGGATTTCTCTTTTGTCAGGAGTTCTGCCATTGATCGGGGTGAAGTGAGGCTGCAGAGGTCGCTGTGAGATCCTGGAATCAGTGTAGTAAAGTCAGCTCTGGAGTAGCTGTGGGTGGTTAGAGATCCAGGGGTCCTGGTGTTCTGTGCGGTCCAATCGCTGACAGGTGCAGACAGGCTTTCTTTTGGCTTGTAGACGACACAGCTGTACAGCTTCCTCTATTTAGTAGGTTCCTGGGAGGGTGCTGGCCACTGGGCAGGGTTAGGAGAAAGCTTGAAGCGGGAGGAGACAGAGGTTAAGTTTAGGCGGGATTCAGAAAGCCTGGTTAGGAAAAAGATGCAATGTTACAAAACAGGGGAAAAAGATTCACAATTGACAGGAGAGAAGGTCATGAATAGGAAAAAGAAGGGTATGAAGGCAAAAACGTTACGTTTAAGTTAGAAAAAGGACTGTTTATGGAGTCAAAAAGTATGCAAATGGTTAAATTTAGCCCGGGAAAAATACAGTTTATGGAGGTAAAATGGTGGCAAAAGGTTAAATTAGGAGTAAAAAAAAGACTGTGTATGTAGGCAAAAAGGTAGGCAAAAGGTTACGTTTAGGCCTGAAAAAAGACTTTATGGAGGCAAAAGGAGGCAAAAGATTAAGATTAGGACGGAAAAAAGACTGTTTCTGGAAGCAAAAAAGAGGCAAAGAGGTTAAAGTTAGGTGGAAGGAAAAGAAGGTTATGGGGAGAGGTTATGAGTAGTGGTGTGGTGTCCGGCTAACAGCAGTTTTACAGGCTTGAGTGGGGGCTCAGACTCCAACAGTGTGGGGAGCTGGCCCAGGGACCTGCTCAAAGTGGTCGAGCTATGGCGTCCATTAGGTAGGGTTCCTGGGAGGGGGCAGGATGCTGGGTGGGGTTAGGGGAAGGTGGTGGGCAAGAGTTGGAAAGTGGTTACATTTAGGTTGGAATCAGAAAACATGATTAGGAAAAAGATGCAATGTTATAAAACAGGGGAAAAAGAGTCACAATTGGCAGGAGAGGTGGTCATGAATAGGCTATGGTTTATGGAGGAAAAAAGGAGGGAAAACAGTTAGGTTTAGGCGTGAAAAAAGAGGCAAAAAGGAGGCAAAAGGTTAAGTTTAGGCAGGAAAAAAGATTGCGTATGGAGGCAAAAAGTTAAGTTAAGATGGGAAAAAAAATGTTTATTGAGGTATAAAAGGAGGCAAAAGGTTAAGTTTAAGGGTGAATAAATACTTTTTACAGAGCCAAAAATGAGGCACAAGGTTAAGTTTAGGCTGGAAAAAAGACTGTTGGGTTAAATATTAGGTCATTTTCTTAATTTGGAAGCTTGGAGAAAAACTGGGAGAGTTCTCAGAGATCTTCAACAATAGTGGTAGCAGCTAACACACAAAACATGGTTCATCCTGAGCTGGCTTTAAGAATGTTTTGTATACATCTGAATTTAACTTAGTTTAAAATATTTATAAAGCATGCCATCATCCCCTAAGGGATATCCCGGCATTGGACCAAAGACATCCAACTCTGTTTACTCTTCACCACTAGAAGGGGAATACCCAGGTTTTCAATTGTTTCTGAAAAGCAAGGAGGTCCTTGTTGCGATGAATTTCCAGTGCTAAAGAATTCCTGTGGAGGTTCACTAGGTAGTTAAAGAGCAGCTATCCATCCTCACTTTCTTAATTCATCTTCTGCAAACCAAGACTTGACTTGAAGATCCAGGAGCTCTTTGCCACACAATATAGGTGGCCCTGAATCATGTTGTGACTTTTGTTAGAGGGTGATTTTTTTACCACAGGAATTGACACTGATTGTGTTATCTGAAATAATAAGACACTCTTAGAAGCAGGATTTGAGTCAAGAGTGGCACTAAACAAGAGTAAAAACATACAGTTTGGCAAGTTCAAAATCACAGCATTTAAAAAAGAGAGAGAGATAGAGAAAGAAAGAGAGAGAGAGCGAGAGAAATTTAATATCAGAGTACAATGAGGCAGTTTAACTTTATCAAATGTTCAATCAATCAATCAATCAATAAATCAATCAGCTAGCTGGGAGCACCTCAACGTGTTTACACTATATATAGTGATCAATGAGCTGGTTTAGTGAGCAGTCATTTTATACATTTTTAATAGGGAATCATTGACCGCAAAGTCTAATTATTAGCAGGTGTTTGACTGCAGAACATAACAAAAGCTGAACATTTTATCGAGAACAATTTGCTTCACTCTTCAGAAAATTTTAAGCAGAACCTACTTATAAGGTACGTAGTGCATTGAGAGGTTATTGCGTTATTTTGAGCCATGACGCTGTCTTAGTTTCCAAAGCTAGCAAAACATCAGGTGAGAAGCTGCGGAAACTTGCAGTTGGCCTCCACTCCTACTCTTAGCCCATCTTGTTCTTCTAGATGACTGATGCATTATGTTATCGCTACATCTACTCGATGTTCAGAAAGATGTACAAATAGAGGACAGGGTCTGAGAGAAGGGGCTCAGTGACTTGTTTATTAGACAAGCAGTGATCTTAGGTTTGTGGCCTACACAGGAAAGAGAAATCTAATTTTGTAGATGAGCATAAGGCCTATTGTCTCACTGAATTCTCAAAGCAGTATGGACAATTTAACACACTCTGGCCAACTGGTTGGCAGGGACATTCAAGACTCTTATGCTTCATATGTGCAAACAATGGCTGAGGCACTATATGGTAAAAATGGACCCCACTTCAACTTATCAATAGCAGAGTACCTTAAACTTGTTACTTTTCGCCAATTGAGGCTGGGTGAGGCTGAGTTTCTTCTAGAGCTGTTGCAGACCAATCTGACTGCCTAATGTTTTTATGAGTTGCAGGCAATTAAACAAATAGTCAGCCTATATACAAGGCATTGCCATAATCTAGTCTGCTCATAATCAGTGCATGGATGAAATTCTTACGGCATGCTGTCAAAATCCAATAACACAGCTTTCTCAGCATGCATAGGAGTCCAAAGCATGTCCCCCACAATATATTCGCCTGATTTTGCATTGAAAGCAATTCATCTAACAGAAATACCAAGTTCTTATCCACTCTTTTTGACTTGGGGGCACTACCAAGGGAGACAGGCCACCATGTGTCATTCCTCACTTTATTTTCCCCTACAAAAATTAGGATTTTGGTTTTATCTGCATTCAGTTTCAAGCAGTGTGTCTTCATCCAACTGGCCACATCTGATAGACAAACCAACATATTCCTATGGGTTTCTGAATGTCTCTAATCAATGTAAATATTAAGTTGTTTGTCATCTGCATGTGGGAGAGTCTTGAACCTTAATGAATTAATAATACTTACCAGAGGGGAGACATAAATATTAAACAAGCAAGGGTTCAGAGTCGACTCTTGTCGAACCCCGCAGATGGGCAAGTTGGGGGTCACTTTGAATGGCGCCAGTTGAATAGAATGGGTTCTGTTGGTCAAAAAAGCTCCAATCCATTGCAGAGTGGTAGAATGCAGACTGACTTTGTACAACCTGTGTTTTAATTGAGAATATGAGACTGTACGGAAAACCTCAGACAGGTCTCATAAGATTACGGTTACCTTCTTATCTTGATCTGCTTCTGCTTACCTTTAAATCCTGTTTGGGTATCATCCACAAGTTTATTATTCTCCAGGAATTGAGAGAGTTGATCCTTAACTAATCTTTCCATCACTTTAGCCGTATATGGCAAAAGCAAGATGGGGCGATAATTGGAAAGGACAGCAGCATCCATTCTGGCTTTCTTCATCAAAGGCAGCATCGGGCATGTTTCCAGATAGATGTGTAGTCTGTGTTTTTCCACAAGAGATTAAACAGCCAGGTAACGTATGGCTTTAATAACAAGGCCAACCATGAGAAGATAAAGTGAGGGTGAGGTTCCAGTGGGGAGATAGACTTTACCTCTTTCATAGTTCTTTCATCATTTTCTGTGTGAGACATGAAAACTCACCCCACTAAGTTGTCATTCCAGGATACATGTCAGCATCTTTGAGGAAGGACATTCCCACTGGGAGTTGGGTCTCAAATGTTGAGTAAAGCTTGCCAATTTTGTCATAACAAAATTCTGCCAACCCCTCACATCACTGCACTGAGTCTGGAGTAGTTGAATTTAATGAGACAGGGTGGGACAGCTCTTTGACTATCTTATTTAGCTCTTTTGATGATCCACTATTCTCCTTCAGTCTCCTCACAAAATGCATTTTAGCTAGCCTAAGCTTTTTATGATAAAGCTTTAATGTGGTTCTAAAAGCCAAATGCTAGACGGGGAATTTGGAAAAGTTGCCAACAGCACTCCATGGCTTTTTTTTCCCTCTTTCTTTTCCTCAGTTCATTAGTATACCATTTCTCAGATGGAGAAGATCTAGGCGACTTCTTCTTTTTCTAGGGAGCGCATCTATCGAGCGTCTCAACTATCACCTTTTCCAATACATTAACATTAGTTTCTGAAGGCAGATCTGCATTTATTGAAGCAGAACTAAAATTGACAGAAAAAGAACTCAAGATTAACTTTCCTCCAGGGTCTCAACATGGCCAACGGGGCTCCACAGTTAATAGGGGGCCTACCTTGTGCTAGCAAAGGATAAGGTCACTAGATTGAATAAAAATTGAACATAGGTTAATAAACAGCAAGTCCTGCATTATGAATTGCATTTATTCGTTGGTTCAGTTGTAGTATTTGCATTTCGTTCTCTAGATTCCTATTAAGTGAATCATCCTCCTTCTCAAAATGAAGATTTAAATCTTCTATCAGTAAAATATAGTCATACTTTAAGATCAGTGGGGACAACAAAGAAGATAGCTCAGCAGCCAACTAAGGATTACAACCCAGGGCTCTGTAGAGAATCACCCCCCACCCCCCCGAAATAATCGTGGACTTAAGGGAGAGCTTAAACAAGAAAATCTTGCTATCTCCTACTGGGGGTTCACTTACATCTAAGCACCCATAAGTATTCTAAAAATTCTAGCAACTCCACTACCCTGCCTACCTGCCCAATTGCTGATCAGTATCTTATAGCCAATTGGTACTGCCCATGCTAGCTCAGTTATAGAATGGCTATTAAGCCAGGTTTCTGTGATTAAAACGAAGGGGCAGATTTACAAGAAACTGCTGCATCTGTAGAAATGCATCAGTTTCCCAGCGCCAGCCTGCGATACCCTTGCGCCACCATGAATGTGCCGCATTTACAAATACGGCGTACCGTGGTGCAAGGATTGACTGATGCGGCAGAAATTATGATGCATCTGTTTGCCCAAAAGTCACGCATTGTTGGAGTCATGTCGCAAGCACGACGCAACTCCAGCAATGCATGTTGAGGTCTATATGTATTGTACTGTGTCACTCCTTATCCCTGGTTCAAGAAAGCAATGTTTTGATGCAGTGGTGTCGTAGAAGTGGTGCAGTGAAATCTTGTAGATTTCACTGCGTCACTTTTACATGGCTTTCTTGCGTAGGAACACCCACCATGCATACATTATACCTGACGCAGGTATAATGTGACCTAGGGTTTTACATTGTGATGCATCTCCCTAGATGCATCACGTTGTATATTGGCTGCATTGTTCATGCCGCCGCCGCGTCACAAAAGTGACGCAATGGCCGTGCAAAAGTGTTGCACGGGGATTGTAAAACTGCCCCTAAATTGGGCTTGAAGCTATGAATGGTATCCCAGATTACCGTGTGATGAATGGTGTAAGTTTGTTAGTCAATTCAACATAGCGGAGCAGATAAGAGGTCTAGGCTGTCCCTATCTGTACACAAACCCCAAACTATTACAAACTATTGACATCAGGAGGATCAAATCTCAGTTTCTGGTCAGGTCACAGGAGGACAGGGAAGGTGTGGAAATTGTTAAGCCCACGGAGAGAGCTTCCATCACACTTAGTCCTTGCCCACAGACGCACACTTACCTGTCTCTTTTCAATAACGCCCATCATCGTTTCTTGTTAACCAGCTCCAGACTGTATCGTATCCATTGGCTACTAGCCTTTCCAAAAGGCTATTTGAAGCCTGGGGACTCAAGACCATGTCCATGTGACAATATTTCTGATCAGGGCACTTTGCACTTAACTCTTTTTTGTGAATTTTATGCCCTGCTGTGTAAAAAAATACATTCTGCCACTTTTAAGCACATGTCATTTGTCCAAGCAAGGCCAGCATTATTGTACTTGTAGATGCTCTGTTCGCCCATGGTTTGTTCGGAGTTCTCAGCTACTTCTCTGGTGCTATAAGAGTTAGGAGGAAGATGTCTCCTGTGTAGATAAATTTGTACCTTCCTTGATGAAATTCAAATTTTTTTTTCATTATTGATCAATTTTATACATGCTGATATTTATAGTCTTTGTTTTTAATAATGATCCACAAATCTGTTTTATCCTTTATTTAAATATGGTTTTAGGGAAATGTATATGTATAAATTGTATACGTTGTGTATATAGGGTGCTCCATTGTCTTGCTCTAATAATTGTTCTTGGTGTATTTTTTTGTGCTTTAATGGCTTTTATTAACCAAATAAAGAATTTTTGACTGACTGACTAGTCAATTGAACATATGCACTTTTCAGGAGATTTGGGCTTTATCCTCTTTGTTCTATCCTGGATATGTATATGTTATTAAGGCTGCCACTTTTAACAGGCGGGCTGGCCCTCTGGTGGGTTGACTACCAGGATTAAAAATACGCTACCTTGCACTATTGCTGTTGTTGAGGTGGAATTGCCTAACCTCTCATGTATCAGCCTGCAATTCTCTACCAAAGTGACGCACTATGTTTATAATGTATATCGAAGGCCAGGTGGTAGAGGGTCGGAGTCTACCATTATGAATGCGTGGAACACTCACCTGGCAGCCCTTCCCCAAGACATCTACAAAATCGTTGTCAGTGATTTTAATTGCCAATTTGAGCCACTGAGCACCACCACTGAAGAGGATCTTGTCTGCGAAGAAGATCAAGGTTGTCTAGTTCCCCAGTTAACCCCCTTTCCTGTCCAATCCAATCCAAAAAGCTTTATTCGACAAATAAATGTCACAAAAGCGAAATACATCTAATAAAACTAATTTTTGTTACAAAAATTTTCAGTGCAAATAATTTTAATAATACAATAAAAAAGATTAAAAATACACATCAAGCTTACACTGATTAAAAATCATATTAAACATCTAGAAATAAAGCATTGGATAAAAAACTGGATTTACCTAATTAAACGTACAATAGGTAATTAAGCATACTCAACAATTAAAAAGGATAACAGGCAGACAGCTGTCAGTAGGGGGACAGCTACTGTGATTCAGCTCAGTGCGCGTCTTAAAAATCAAGGCCTTCAAGCTTGCAATGGGAGTCCCCCCTCCGACAAAGAAGGGATTCATATCTTTAATCGTCCAAACCACAGTAGTCTAATAGATTACATACTGCTGGATCTTAGGCTCTGACTCAAATTGGTAGATAAGTGCATTGTCTCTCGGCAGGATAGAGACCACAATGCCCTAGATTTGTTATTGAGCACATTGGGAATGGGATTGCCCTGGCCAGCACCTCCACTGAACCCTTTGGCAGATTGCTTATTCTTTCTAATTATAGGAGAAGACTCAAATGGATTTCAGCTGGGTGTTCCCCTGTAATAATCAAAGAGGTTTATGGCATAGTGGCAACAGGGTTTGAGGCCGTGCAGTCATTGCCCTAACCCAGGCTGATGCTTCCATGTCTATCTGTTCTGTTCACAATGCTATGTTTACATCACTGAGGGTTATTGCATTTGTGGAGTCGAAATCACATGAGAAGAAAATGTTAGCAAAATCATGGTATAAAAGTCAAGTAGGACAGCCAGATGCTATCTATCTAAAACCATTCAGGACCAGGAAAGGCCATTGATATCAGAAGCTAAGCAAGTTTATAAGGCCATTGTAGCCCGTGCTAAGAAAGATTGGGTCTCCGATAGCTGGACTTCCATGCTCCATGAATTTAAGGAAAGAATCCATCACTCCTTTTGGCATATCTTTGTCAATGGAGGCTTGTAGAATCCTTCTTCTCTGGAAAACAATATTGCGGCAGCAGACTGGGTTGCCTACTTTTCAGAGCTCTACTCTCCCGCTTTTGATTTTGCCGAGAACTTCACTAATGGTTGGTGGCCGATTGGGTGCTGGGCCCGTTTATCCTCCACCTGACCTCTTTGATTACGACAGCATTCGTATAACATATTCTGAGGTCAGGACTGCCCTGGACGGGAGCATCCCAAACAAAGTCCTAGATTTTGGCAAAATTCCAGGGGACTTATTTAGGGCTGAAAAGGATATTTGGTGTCCATACTTGGTACTATTATCCAATGCTGTTTTGAAAGATGCACCAATGGCACACACTTGGGCAGGGGCTGAGATAATTCAGATTTTCAAAAAGAATTCTCGGTCTCTCCCCTCTAATTAAAGGCCCATATACCTTATTGACAGAATGCAGAAAATCTTTAGTCCGGTTATCCTGGCTAGGCTGTGTAAGTGCTCACAGACGCTGCTACACTGACACCACTACAAGCTGGTTTCAGAGCAGGCGTTGGTACCATTGATCAAGTGTTCTGAATTCAGTTATTGCATTGGAAGTATGTACTACTCCAGGGCTGTTGTCTTGATATGACTTTTGTTGACCTACGGTCAGCTTTTGACCTTGCTTCCTGGGATGTCCTCTGAAAGGTTTTGGAAGGAATGGGTATCCCCAGGTATATTTTGAAGGCTTTGATTAGGCTAAACTCTGGCAACTTTGCTCAGGTACGTTCCGAGTCTCAAGGTGAATTCACGGATGCTATCCCTGTTAATGGGGGGGATTGACAGGGTGAGTTCTTCCCCAACTCTATTTTTGGTATTTACTAAGGGTCTGGTGGTGTACTTGGCTGTCTGTGAGAATGAGCCTTGCCATGTTAGGATCTCCACCCTACTGTTTGCCGCCAATACCCTGCTGGTTTCTAGATACCCGAAAGGGCTCCAGAAGTTCTTGATTCAGATTTGGTGCTTCTGCAAGAAGAGGACTAGTAGATCAACTGCCGCTGATACTGCTGATACTCTGCTGTTCCTGTTTGCTGTGTGTGGAGGCAGAGCCCTCGTTGGATGGAAGGTCGTTGCTGGCAATTTATAGCGCTACTCTCCTGAAAGCGCTACTGGGCTGGGTTTAAGTTTACTGCTTGCGTTTCCCTCTTCGCGGGAAACACTCGTGTTTGCTGGCTGGTCGGCGGATTGGGAGACCAGAAAAACTGAAAAAACCACAAGCCATCTGGCCCTGGAGCACCTCCCCGCCACGCCCCCCTCACCTGGCGATAATTGGGCAGTAGGAGCGCGCATCGCGGGACGCATCGCGGGACGCGCGCGGGCGGCGCCGGGCTAAGCCCGGGCAAAGGGCGGGCCCTTTGTGGCCCTGAGTGGCCGAGGTAGGCCGGGCTGGGCCCCGTTATTTACAATTTATTGTTGAATACATAATACATTAATATACTGCAGACAAAAATATTGCGAGGAGACAAATCCCTCATTTGGTTTAGTATTTACAGCACTACCTGTGTACTGGTTTCTTAAAGACAATCTATCAATTAATTTACAAAACATTTCATACAATTCTGGTGATATTGCGGTGATCTGCAGATAGGTTACAGCCTTTTGCACTATGACAGCAAAGAAGTTACGTTCTGGAAGAATGCTTGGAGGGAGGTCATGCATAAAAACGAGATCTAACCCCCTGAGGAACAAATATGACAATATCTCTCAATTGAAGGGACAAATGCAGTTAATGCAAATATGGGAAAAACCTGCTAATGAGGATACGGAAGGTCCTCCAATAAAAGACGAAGGGTTGATATCACAATCAGACTCTCATATAGTGACTGATCTTAATCATGATCTAACTACGATGAGTCAACCAATTACTAATGAAGTTATTGTCCCACCATGTTCAACAGAAGGAGAGCTTCCTAAGCCGTTGCTATTAAATCTGGAAGTAAAACAGCATAATGAGAATGTTGAACCCACGGAGAATGATATAGTGGAACTATCTATTCCGTCCAGCATTGATCTAGAACTCTGTGGTCGATATATGGGCGAGGGAACGGTGAACCAGTCTGAACTAATCAAAACCCCTAATAGAGCGACGCCCTCTGGATTACAACTATATAGTAGCACTCCTTCTATAGCATCCAATGAAATCCTCTCTTTGCATAGTGAGACGAAATCTCCACATCTAAATCTTTCAGGGATCCATGCTTATACCGCGTCTGGTTATCCAAAAAATGAAAAACCGATTTCGGACTCTCTGATAGCTCTAGAAGATCTACTGGCCTCTATATTACTTCTACTAGGAAAATTTGCAGTGAGTTCTGACTGCATTATGGACTCAGTCACCGAGATTTTGAAAGTATTAGTGGCAAAAAATATGGAGAACGGAATAGCTTCTCCTAGTAATTCTGTTGTCCTAAATGCCACGGACAGTAATACTTTATTAAGAAAAAATCCAGTGGTTGGGATGACGTTACAGGTGGATATCCATGAGCCTGCTGAGACCCTAATCCCAACTTCCTTAAAAATGTCGAATGAAAGACAAAAAGAGCCTGCTGAGACCCTAATCCCAACTTCCTTAAAAATGTCGAATGAAAGACAAAAAGACTCTATAGTGAAGGAAGAAAGTTCACTGGTGATACATCAATCTACTGTAAAAGGTCAAATAATGGAGGAAGAATGCCCGGTAGAGGGCAATCAAACCACTGGAAATGTCTTATTCCCTATCTTTAACCAAGAGAAAAAAGAACGCGAAGTAACATCTGGTACTAAGGGAATAAAAAAAGAAAAAAGCAAAAAGTATAAAGGAAAGAATAGGAAGCCAGTCCGTAAGTATGCGAAGAGAAGACAGAGGCAAATCTTATTCCAAAAACATTTAAATGAAGCCTCTGATGTAATAGAAATTTTTGGAAAGTTCCACATCGGATACTCCCAGGAAAGAGGCAGTGGTTTGTGTTACCAGTTCCGTAGTGAAAGATACCCCTGCTGTCAACAATAGCAATGGGAGAGTTCTGTATTCTGAGGTTAATGAGACAGAACTCCCTGCACAAGCTGATGAAGACATAAGAATTGAGCCTACGGTAATAAGGGTACTTAATCCATCTGCCCCTATTTTTCGATTGCCATCTGAAGTGACATTGGTCTCAACAAACCCGCCTTTGAAAGATCCTCCCCTGTGGGTGGATACCTTAACACTGGATTTTCTGCCATTATTCGATTCGGATCTAAATCTGAACAGATCATGGTTGCTTAATTGCCTTAAGGACATTGAGTGCTTAAAACTAATTCAGTCAAGTGATATTGATTTGGTTTCAGCTATAACATGTGAGAATGGGCAAAGAGCAAGGGTAAAATTTTGCTCAAAAATAATCGCTAATCTCGTTCTCCAACAAGCAGAAGCTTTTCAATGTAGAGGGATAGATGTGTTACCTTTCAATAGTACTTGCTCCAGAGAAGGAACTTTAAAATCGGGTGTTAGGCAGGACGTACCGCCTGCCCATAATAAAGACCTAAAAATCTGTGTCTCAAGGGGTAAGCGTATGGTTTTGAAGATACTTCCATGCTATGAGAATTTGATTCCTTCTCAATGTCAAGACCCCCAGCAGTGGAATTGGCTACCAGGAGCTTTATCGAACAATACATCGAACAACAAACGTTTATTTCAACATCTTTAACAGCCAATTAAAAATTATCTCCTGGAATGCTGCAGGTCTTTACAATTCCCCTGAGAAATTGGATTATCTTCTTTCTTTGAAGGCAGATGTGCTATGTGTACAAGAAACATGGTGTAAAGATATACAATACGGGGGGGAAAGATTATTTTGTTTTTGAGGCCCCCGCTATACCATCAAATAGAGGTCATGCGAAAGGGGGAATTGCCTGTTTTTTATCTAACCCCTTACAATGGCAATTTTCTCACTATACTGACACTAGTAAGCTTTTCCAAGTAATAACCATTAATAACTTGGCATTAGTAGGTACTCGAACATCACTTGTAATCATAAACGCATATATACCGCCAGAACATACTTTTAATTCTGTTTTAAAGCGAATGTTTTCTTATGTAAAGCAATTGTTAGAGCTTGTTGCGCCTCCATATATCTTACTTATGGGTGACTTAAATAGTAAAGTGTCTAACCTAAGTTCAGATATATTCAGAAACAAATCAAAGGAAGAAGCATATAATATACCTCAATCTGTATTTCCCAATAAAATAAAAACAAACAAAAGAGGAAAGATTTTATTAGAGGAACTGAGCTCGATAGAGGGGCTCATAGTGAATGGCAGAATGCCTTCTGACACTCCAGCTAAGTTTACACATGGGTCATTCAGGGGTGAATCCATCTTAGATTATGTAATCACAGACTATGAGACGTTCTCGTTCATTCAGGACAT
Organism: Lissotriton vulgaris; assembly: GCF_964263255.1. NCBI lineage: Eukaryota > Metazoa > Chordata > Amphibia > Caudata > Salamandridae > Lissotriton > Lissotriton vulgaris. Next base: position 1,573,563,949 of record NC_141695.1, on the reverse strand, counting down.
AGTGATCTCTCATTCTACCTTGAGTGATCATAAAATGGTTAATATAATAATTTCACTACGACCTCCTGTGACTGCGTCCTGGTCTCTAGCTAATACAGGAATCTCTATTAATCGTAAGGGTGGGAGATGCTTCTGGGATTCTAGCACTGCAAGGGATGTTCAAAGTATTCTTGCCCAAACTCTATTAGAACTAGACGAATGGCACGGAACAGAATTTTTTAACTTTGAAATGCTCTTGCAGAAACTTACAAGGACAGCAAAGAAAAACAGAAATCTTAAGAATCCCCTACGCCCTCCACCTATATTAGTATCCTTAAATAAGGAAATAAATAAACTTGTTAGGCAACAGTACCTTAATAGATCCAGGGAAAATGAGCGTAAGTTAGCCTTACTAAAAAGAAGGAGGCATAGACTAAAAAAGAAAAGAAAAAAAGAAAAAGAAGACTCTCTCTGGATAAGGTTAAGAGAGGCCTCGGCCTATAACAAATCTAGAGATTTCTGGTCTATAATAGGGAAGGGATGTGGAGTGAGAACCTCTCCCATTCCAGTCTCTATTACAGAAGAAGTCTGGATAACATTTATATCTAGTCTATAAGCTTCCAATGGAGTGAGGATAATAATTTGGAGCTAACCCTGAATGAAGAGTATAACATAGAACTCCCTACTGAGAAATCCATAGCATCCGTGATAAAGAGTATGCGCTCTTCCGGAGCTATGGGCCCGGATGAATTGCCCATGTCTATAATCAAGCAGGATGTCACTTCCTGGAGTAAGATATTACTTCCAGTGTTTCATGCATGCTTCATTTCTAGATTAGTTCCCAATTCTTGGAGGGGAAGTATCTTGATTTCCATATTTAAAAAGGGAGAGCGGGATAATCCTAAGAATTATTGTTTAATAGCTCTTCTGGATTCAATAGGGAAAATTTTCGCTAAATGTATTTTATTGTTAATCATGAAATGGATAGAATCAAATGATATTTTAACTATGCAGCAAACAGGGTTTCGTAAAGAGCACGGTACTCTTGATAATTTGACTTCCTTACAGGTGCTTGTAGACAAATATGTCCGCGTCCGAGGTGGTGGTATATATGTAGCATTTATTGACTTCTCCACGGCGTTTGACAAGGTAGATCGTCCAACGCTATGGAAAAAGCTTGCTACAATGGGCATGCCAGTACAGTTAATAGAATTGGTAAAATCTCTTCACTCCAACACATGGTGTAAGATGCTACTAGGTGGGGAAAGGGGTCTTTCTCAATCTATCCCTTCCCCGTATGGATTAAAACAAGGGTGCATATTGGCCCCTATATTGTTTTCCCTATATACGGCAGACCTACCCTCCTGCATAGCAACTGGTAGGGGATTAGCCCCGAAAATTGGCGGATTACCCATATCTGTCCTAATGTATGCGGACGATATACTTGTTTTAGATCTAACCCCGAAGGGCCTGTCTAACCGCCTGCATGCATTAAATGTATTCGCAGAAGCACATTATATGAAGATCAATGCCTCAAAAAGCAAAATTATGTGTATATTCGGCAAGAAAAAATGCAGGTCTGAAAATTATAATTGGATATTAGGTAAACAGAAATTAGAGGTGGTCAAAACCTACACCTTCTTAGGAAAAATAATTGCTGCAAATATAAGTGAGATGTTATGTTGTGATTTCACTTTTGTACATGTGTATCGCTTTAAGGCTCGTGTTAGAGCGAGCCACTCTGTAGAATGCTTTTACTCCTTGTAAGTTCGGATTCTATGTTGGAGCAGTTGAAGCCTTCCTGAGCTACTGTGCAGCTGTGCTTCCTGGCTCCACCTGTTTATCCTTAATCTTAAATAAATCTTTGGAGATTAAACCTGCCTCCACCTCTACTTTACAATTGGCGACGATCGGGATCGACACCCTACAACCTACAACTTCGTGAAGATTTTTTTTTTCCTTCCTTCTCTACTTTCAAAATAGAAGAAACGAGAATCATTTGGTGACCATCCTCCGCACTACATTTCAACATATGTCAAGATTGCCTGGTTCGTATCCTTTTTATTATTAAAACGAAGACTTACTGACTTTGAGGCTTCGGTTGGTTGCGCATGCCGGCATCTTTCAACTCTAAGCCGTATTCTACACACGATCTTCTGACGCGCGACCACGGAATGCCATACGTCAGTCACGCATTCTTTTGTTGATCGCGTAATGACACAATCGCGCTAGATCACGTTGCGTGACCCTGCGTGGCGGCCATTTTAGATTGGTCGTGAAGTTCTCGGTGATTCCTCAGTCACCGAGGCAGATAAAAAAAAAAGAAAGAAAACGAACATAAAACGAACCAGCGCTGACTCGACCTCTGGCTCATACTATGGAGTAACGTTTGTTTCAAGTAAGGAGGGTGAAGATAAACAGGTGAGACTGTCGGGCACTTATATATTCTTTTTTTTTTACAAATTATATTATATTGATAATGAGGTGTTTTTGAAAAAGCCTTTTTACGTGCTCTATATATATATATATGGATTCTGGGGATCAATCCCAAAGTGAAAGCGCTTCTGAAGAAGTAATGGCTCAACAAAGTTTTGTTATTAGTCCCCCACAACCCTTTTGGGCTACAGGTTCACAGCCAGACATGAAGTGGGTGGAATGGAAAGAATATTTTAATAATTACATTTGTGCAATTGATGAGAATGCTAAAATGAAACCGGAACAAAAGAAAAGAATACTTCTACATTCTCTAGGTCCTAAAGGATTAAAAACATATTCACGTATGCAGAAGTTAGCTGATGCTGAATTAAGTGAATTTGACAACGCCATTGCTGATATGGACCGATATTTCGCACCAAAAGTGTGTATAGGTGTAGTGAGGCACTAATTCTTCCAAAGAAAACAGAAAAAGGATGAATTGGTTGATGAATGGGTTGATGACCTTAAAAAACTTGCTATTGACTGTAAGTTTGGAGACTTGCATGATGATCCTATTCGAGACCAACTGGTTATGCACAATGACAATTCTCCGATTCAAGATCGCCTTTGGGTAAATGGCGATGCACCTCTTGACGATGTACTTGCGATAATGAGGAAATCAGAAATGTCGGGGAGATGCGCCACTGTAGTTAAAGATACTGTTAAGGATTCAGACAAAGCATCATCTGCTTTCTTCAAAATCCAAGGAACACCAAAATATCAGAATAAGCAAGTTCAAAACAAGAACTTTGGTCAACCTTTCAGGAATCAAGGAATGGATAACAAGATGGAAGATAAAAGGTGTTACCGTTGTGGTAGCAGAGAACATATGGCCTACTACAAGTCATGCCCTGCCCTACGGAAAAAGTGTAGTGTTTGTGGACTTATAGGCCACTTTAGCAAAATGTGCCGCAGGCGTACTAATGTAAAATGTATCTGGAATGAGGATGTGTGTGTTAATGAAAGTAGTGAAGATGAGGATAGTTGTGTTAAGAATGTAAGAGGCAATTACATGTTGAACATTACTGAAGAAGGCAATTACATGTTGAACATCACTGATGAAGCTATGGAGGGCAAACCTATCTGTGAAGTCTTGTGTTATGTTGTGATTTCACTTTTGTACATGTGTATCGCTTTAAGGCTCGTGTTAGAGCGAGCCACTCTGTAGAATGCTTTTACTCCTTGTAAGTTCGGATTCTATGTTGGAGCAGTTGAAGCCTTCCTGAGCTACTGTGCAGCTGTGCTTCCTGGCTCCACCTGTTTATCCTTAATCTTAAATAACTCTTTGGAGATTAAACCTGCCTCCACCTCTACTTTACAATTGGCGACGATCGGGATCGACACCCTACAACCTACAACTTCGTGAAGATTTTTTTTTTCCTTCCTTCTCTACTTTCAAAATAGAAGAAACGAGAATCATTTGGTGACCATCCTCCGCACTACATTTCAACATATGTCAAGATTGCCTGGTTCGTATCCTTTTTATTATTAAAACGAAGACTTACTGACTTTGAGGCTTCGGTTGGTTGCGCATGCCGGCATCTTTCAACTCTAAGCCGTATTCTACACACGATCTTCTGACGCGCGACCACGGAATGCCATACGTCAGTCACGCATTCTTTTGTTGATCGCGTAATGACACAATCGCGCTAGATCACGTTGCGTGACCCTGCGTGGCGGCCATTTTAGATTGGTCGTGAAGTTCTCGGTGATTCCTCAGTCACCGAGGCAGATAAAAAAAAAAAAAAGAAAACGAACATAAAACGAACCAGCGCTGACTCGACCTCTGGCTCATACTATGGAGTAACGTTTGTTTCAAGTAAGGAGGGTGAAGATAAACAGGTGGAGCCAGGAAGCACAGCTGCACAGTAGCTCAGGAAGGCTTCAACTGCTCCAACATAGAATCCGAACTTACAAGGAGTAAAAGCATTCTACAGAGTGGCTCGCTCTAACACGAGCCTTAAAGCGATACACATGTACAAAAGTGAAATCACAACATAACACATCCCCCCCCTTACAATAACAAAAAAAAAGAAACCCCAAGGAAGGTGACAAGGAAATTAAGGAAGAGGAAAGAGAAACAGGGTGAAAATTAATAAACTACCTAACGTAATCCTTTAGCCAACAAGGCAACACTCTCGTCCTATTGGAAACCTTAACAGCAGGTAATGTGGGTGCTAAAACTGCGTCACTGCTAACAGAACAAGAACTCACATTGGGGAAGGAAGTCACATTATCAAACTTGTAACTGGTGTCGACAGAGCTGGGCTCATGTTCAGAATGGCAAGGTTTATGCGAGGACTCATTGATTTGACAGTCAGGAGAACTGGTTACCTCTTCCCCCTCCCTTAATTGAGGAAGAGAAACACCAGGCGCAAGTTGGGACTGCAACTCACTACCATGAAAGTAATCTTCAACCCAATCAAAATCAGTAAGTTTGCCCCTCACGATCTTGCTCTCATCATGATTCTGACAAACATCTAAAGCAACATTTTTCAGGTTCCAAACTTTTCCATCACTTAACCTGACTGAGTTCCTAAGAACCTCAAGAACCTGTTTAGGTGAATCAAATTTATTCTCACCTTTCAAAACCTTGTAAGGTTTCTTAATCGTAACCCAATCTCCAGTTTTTACAATGACATCTTTCACACTATGGCGCTGATCATAGTAAGCCTTACTTCTGTCATGCACCAATTCTAAATTTTTCTTAACTTCTACAGGTGACCATTGTTGGACACTGTCTTTGAATAACCAGCTAGGGTTGAACTTGCACCTGGGTAGTCTACCTCTCATCATTACAAAAGGGGAAACTCCTGTGCAATTATTCAACGTCACTTTGTAAGACCACACAGCTTTTTGTATTTCCAATTTCCAATCCAACCCTTTGTAATTAGCAGCTTGCAAGATGCCTTTAATCACTCTATTGAAACGTTCTACAGTTCCATTCCCGCTAGGGTTGTACAATGAAGTCGTTTTGTGTGTAATACCCCACTTCCCAAAATAATCTTTAGCAACCTTGGATAGAAATTGTACTCCATTGTCCGTTAAGACATTCACGGGTAAACCTTCAACAATAAAAATCTTATCTAAAAACTTTAACACAGCCTGAGTATCCACTTTATCCACAAATTTAACTACAGGCCACTTTGTAAACAGATCAATGGCAACCAAACCATATTCCTTCGGGTCCCCTACAGGACCAAATATGTCCACAGTGATAGTTTCCTAAGGCATGCTAGGAATGAGTCCATCACTCATAGCTGGTCTCAAAGTCCTCAAGGATTTGTCTGCGGAACTGCAAACAGGGCAACTTCTGACAAAAGTCTCTATTTCACTGTCGACTTTTGGCCACCAAAACAAACTTTTGACAGATAACCTAGTCCTTACTATACCAAAATGCCCCTCATGACATAACTGTAGGATCTTCTTCCTTAAACCAGAAGGTGGAACAATCCTGTCCCCTCTCAATAAAACCTCTTTCTCAAATGATAACTCAGATCGTACCTCCCAAAACGGCTTCACAGTGCCAGATAAAGATTTTTCTTTTGGCCAACCATGACAAATAAACTTTGAGACCTCTACTAATTCCTTATCAGCATTATGTTCTTTTAACCAATCCTCCCTGCTAATGGCTGGGAACCCAGAATCGTGTATAAATGCCACACTAACATTCCCCCAAGGGTCATCAACACATTCTTCCAGAGGGGAAGGGAGTCTTGACAGACAATCAGCAACAACATTGTCTTTTCCCGGTACATATGTGATACTGTATATGTATTCTTTCATGCGCATAGAGATCCTTGCTAACCTAGCAGAAGCAGTTGCAGTGCCATCAGTGGATAAAATGTGGACTAAGGGTTTGTGATCAGTCCTGATGTGAACCATTTTTCCCCAAACAAATGCATGAAAGTGTTCTAAGGCCCAAGCGCAAGCTAAGGCTTCCCTCTCTATAATAGGGTATCTGCTTTCAGCTGGTGACAAAGCCCTGGATGCAAATAAGATGATTCTTTCTTTACCATTCTCATCCACTTGTGACAAGACCGCGCCCAAACCTTTGTCACTAGCATCAGTTGTCAGAGAACAATCCAAATTAGGGTCAAAACTAGACAAAGCGTTCACTTTCTGCAACTCCCACTTAATTTCGGAAAACTCTTTCTCACACTCTTTAGTCCATTCAAATTTCACATTTTTCTTTAGCAAGGATCTAATGTTATACACCTTTGAAGCAAAGTCCTTGATGAACTTGGCACAATACTCAGCCATTCCCAAAAAGGATTGGATTCCCTCTTTAGAATCAGGTGCAGGTGAGTTAACAATGCCCTCTATTAGTGAAGCTTTTGGTCTGACACCCTCCTCACTAATTATATGGCCAATATATGAGACACTTCTTTCCCCAAATTTGCATTTAGACAATTCAACAGTCAAACCAGCAGAACTCAGTGTGTTAAAAACTTTCCACAGCTTCGTGTCATGATCTTCTTTGTCAGTGCCAGCAATTAGAACGTCATCCTGGAAAAAACAAATGCCATCCATATCTCCAAATAATTTGTGCATTAAGCGTTGAAACACTGCCGCGGCTGATGCAAGGCCGAATGGCATCCTTATAAATTGAAAACAACCAAATGGTGTGATGAAGGCTGTTAGATGCCTTGACTCAGGTTCTAAGACTACCTGGTGGTAGGCAGCAGAAAGGTCTATTGTGGAAAACCAAGTCGCTCCCCTTAAGGAGGAAACCATCTCGTTAATTTTGGGCAAGGGGAATCGTTCAATCACAATATTTTGATTTAGATGGCATAAATCAATACATAAACGGATTTTGCCGTTGGGCTTCCTCGCTACGACTATTGGACTAATCCACTCCGAAGAGTCTACCTCTTCAATAACACCTTTAGCTAATAGACCCTGAATTTCTTTTTTGACTTCGTCTCTTATCAACAAGGGAATAGGTCTAACCTTATGCACTTTAGGTTGTGCATTCCCTTTGAGCATGATTCTATGCTCAAAACCCTTAAGCTTGCCTAACTGTCCATTTACAACGCTGGCAAATTTACTCTTCAATATATCTTCCAACTTGCTGCACTCATCTACGACTAGTACTTTCTCCTTGCTATTAGGGTCTAAGATGATGTGGAGATTCTTCTGGTCAAACCACCCTAGAACAGAAGGTCCCTTTTTGGCTATGTATAACTTGCCCCTGGTCACCCTACCCTTAAAAATGAAAGTGAGCCATCTGAAACCTAAAAGGTCAATTTTCCCACCTGTATAACTCACAGGGCTAACATCTGAGGCATTTAACTTGTCACCTATCTTCTGTGTGAATTTTTTTTCCCATATATCTTCGTTGACAATCGTATATGGAGATCCCGAATCTGCATATACCTTAACCTTAACGCCACCTAAAGAGACTTCACAGATAGGTTTGCCCTCCATAGCTTCATCAGTGATGTTCAACATGTAATTGCCTTCTTCAGTAATGTTCAACATGTAATTGCCTCTTACATTCTTAACACAACTATCCTCATCTTCACTACTTTCATTAACACACACATCCTCATTCCAGATACATTTGACATTAGTACGCCTGCGGCACATTTTGCTAAAGTGGCCTATAAGTCCACAAACACTACCGCGGCTGATGCAAGGCCGAATGGCATCCTTATAAATTGAAAACAACCAAATGGTGTGATGAAGGCTATTAGATGCCTTGACTCAGGTTCTAAGACTACCTGGTGGTAGGCAGCAGAAAGGTCTATTGTGGAAAACCAAGTCGCTCCCCTTAAGGAGGAAACCATCTCGTTAATTTTGGGGAAGGGGAATCGTTCAATCACAATATTTTGATTTAGATGGCGTAAATCAATACATAAACGGATTTTGCCGTTGGGCTTCCTCGCTACGACTATTGGACTAATCCACTCCGAAGAGTCTACCTCTTCAATAACACCTTTAGCTAATAGACCCTGAATTTCTTTTTTGACTTCGTCTCTTATCAACAAGGGAATAGGTCTAACCTTATGCACTTTAGGTTGTGCATTCCCTTTGAGCATGATTCTTTGCTCAAAACCCTCAAGCTTGCCTAACTGTCCATTTACAACGCTGGCAAATTTACTCTTCAATATATCTTCCAACTTGCTGCACTCATCTACGACTAGTACTTTCTCCTTGCTATTAGGGTCTAAGATGATGTGGAGATTCTTCTGGTCAAACCACCCTAGAACAGAAGGTCCCTTTTTGGCTATGTATAACTTGCCCCTGGTCACCCTACGCTTAAAAATGAAAGTGAGCCATCTGAAACCTAAAAGGTCAATTTTCCCACCTGTATAACTCACAGGGCTAACATCTGAGGCATTTAACTTGTCACCTATCTTCTGTGTGAATTTTTTTTTCCATATCTCTTCGTTGACAATCGTATATGGAGATCCCAAATCTGCATATACCTTAACCTTAACGCCACCTAAAGAGACTTCACAGATAGGTTTGCCCTCCATAGCTTCATCAGTGATGTTCAACATGTAATTGCCTTCTTCAGTAATGTTCAACATGTAATTGCCTCTTACATTCTTAACACAACTATCCTCATCTTCACTACTTTCATTAACACACACATCCTCATTCCAGATACATTTGACATTAGTATGCCTGCGGCACATTTTGCTAAAGTGGCCTATAAGTCCACAAACACTACACTTTTTCCGTAGGGCAGGGCATGACTTGTAGTAGGCCATATGTTCTCTGCTACCACAACGGTAACACCTTTTATCTTCCATCTTGTTATCCATTCCTTGATTCCTGAAAGGTTGACCAAAGTTCTTGTTTTGAACTTGCTTATTCTGATATTTTGGTGTTCCTTGGATTTTGAAGACAGCAGATGATGCTTTGTCTGAATCCTTAACAGTATCTTTAACTACAGTGGCGCATCTCCCCGACATTTCTGATTTCCTCATTATCGCAAGTACATCGTCAAGAGGTGCATCGCCATTTACCCAAAGGCGATCTTGAATCGGAGAATTGTCATTGTGCATAACCAGTTGGTCTCGAATAAGATCATCATGCAAGTCTCCAAACTTACAGTCAATAGCAAGTTTTTTAAGGTCATCAACCCATTCATCCTTTTTCTGTTTTCTTTGGAAGAATTTGTGCCTCACTACACCTATACACACTTTAGGTGCGAAATATCTGTCCATATCAGCAATGGCGTTGTCAAATTCACTTGAATCAGCATCAGCTAACTTCTGCATACGTGAATATGTTTTTAATCCTTTAGGACCTAGAGAATGTAGAAGTATTCTTTTCTTTTGTTCCGGTTTCATTTTAGCATTCTCATCAATTGCACAAATGTAATTATTAAAATATTCTTTCCATTCCACCCACTTCATGTCTGGCTGTGAACCTGTAGCCCAAAAGGGTTGTGGGGGACTAATAACAAAACTTTGTTGAGCCATTACTTCTTCAGAAGCGCTTTCACTTTGGGATTGATCCCCAGAATCCATATATATATATATAGAGCACGTAAAAAGGCTTTTTCAAAAACACCTCATTATCAATATAATATAATTTGTAAAAAAAAATAATATATAAGTGCCCCGACAGTCTCACCTGTTTATCTTCACCCTCCTTACTTGAAACAAACGTTACTCCATAGTATGAGCCAGAGGTCGAGTCAGCGCTGGTTCGTTTTATGTTCGTTTTCTTTTTTTTTTTTTATCTGCCTCGGTGACTGAGGAATCACCGAGAACTTCACGACCAATCTAAAATGGCCGCCACGCAGGGTCACGCAACGTGATCTAGCGCGATTGTGTCATTACGCGATCAACAAAAGAATGCGTGACTGACGTATGGCATTCCGTGGTCGCGGGTCAGAAGATCGTGTGTAGAATACGGCTTAGAGTTGAAAGATGCCGGCATGCGCAACCAACCGAAGCCTCAAAGTCAGTAAGTCTTCGTTTTAATAATAAAAAGGATACGAACAAGGCAATCTTGACATATGTTGAAATGTAGTGCGGAGGATGGTCACCAAATGATTCTCGTTTCTTCTATTTTGAAAGTAGAGAAGGAAGGAAAAAAAAAATCTTCACGAAGTTGTAGGTTGTAGGGTGTCGATCCCGATCGTCGCCAATTTTAAAGTAGAGGTGGAGGCAGGTTTAATCTCCAAAGATTTATTTAAGATTAAGGATAAACAGGTGGAGCCAGGAAGCACAGCTGCACAGTAGCTCAGGAAGGCTTCAACTGCTCCAACATAGAATCCGAACTTACAAGGAGTAAAAGCATTCTACAGAGTGGCTCGCTCTAACACGAGCCTTAAAGCGATACACATGTACAAAAGTGAAATCACAACATAACACAGCAATATAACAAATACAGCCATACCTCAGAGATCACCTGGTCTGACCACTTAATCTCCACCACCCCCAATACCATCATTAAGCAAACCAGTACCACTCATGGGAAATGGAGCATGGTAACAGGACATCTATGGACCAACACCCTCATCACCATCACCTCAAGGTGGCCATCCTAAATTTCAACACCTTGAACACATAGTTGTACCCCTCAACCCCTCCAAACAAAGGAAGACCCTCCAAACATACCAGCTGGTTCACTCCTGAACTAAAAGCCTCCAAATGAAATTGAGAATGCCTCAAAAAAATCTGGTGCACCAACAAAACATCCAGTGACTGAGCCAACTTTAAAGTGGCTCTCTGTAAATATCACATTCCTGAAAAAAGGCAAAAAGTAACTCTTACCACCACCTTGAAGCTCGCTCCAACCCTAGCAAGGAACTCTTCAGCATCATCAAAGAGTTCACCATTGCCTCAGCAACTGAGAACATCCTAACCCCCTTGTAGAAGCTCTGAAACACACTTACAGACTTCTTCTACATCAAAATAGCCACGAAAACTTCAAACCACAACCAGCCTGCGACAAATTTGGCAAACGCCTCAACAGCAGACAAACCACCTTAAACACTATAATCACTATGTGGGATCACCTAACCACAGCTACCATCATGAGCTCCATCCATTCCGCAGCACACAGAGACCCCTGCCCCCATCACATGTTCAACCTGGGGAGCAACTTCATTTGTAAGGAACTCATATCATATGCCAACAACACTCAGCTCATCCTCTCCCTATCCTCAAACCCCACTAATACCAAGACCAATTTCCACAGGTGCATGACCAGCGTAGCCAGCTGGATGCAAAACAAATGCCTCAAACTTAACCTAGACAAAACAGAGGTAATCATTTCTGGAGCAATACCTGGCCATGGGGCGGCTCCTGGTGGCCAGCAAAACTTGGCTCTTGGCCCACTCCTACAGACCACACCAAAACCTTGGCATCATATTCGACAACAAGTTCACCATAAAGAAGCATAACAACGCTGTTCCAGAAAATATGTAAATGAATCCCCATCAACACCAGACACACTGTCACCAACACCCTCATCGCCAGCCGCCTGGACTACGGAAACTACTTCTATGTGGGGATCACCTCATTACTACTGAGCAGACTGCAAACCATCCAAAATGCTGCGGGGAGGCTCATTCTCAACCTCCCAAGAAGAGCACACATCAACCTGCACCTCAGAGCCCTTAACTGTCTCCCCATCCAAAAAAGGTGCCAGTACAAACTGCTGACCCATACCTACAAGGCCCTGCATAACCAGCCTACTTCAACTAAAGACTGAACTTCCATCAACCCGGCAGTAACTATGCTCTACCTACCTCTCGCCACTTCCAAGAGGAAGTGGCCGCTGCACCTTCTCCTACCTGGCTACCCAGACCTGGAATTGCCTCCCATTCCACCTCAGGGCTGCATCCACCATGCAGTAGTTCAGAGATAGCCTACAAAGCTAGAGGTTCGACTGACAACTTCCAGCAACACCCCCCCCCCCCCAGCCCCTGGATACCCTCAGCAGCACTCTACAAATCGTTGATTGATTGAATAATTTTTGTTTTTAAACCAAAGTCATGGCCCTTTGACAGCACCCAAAAAAAAAAAAAAAGTAATTTTATTTGTCTGCAAGTGAAATATCAGAAGTCAACCCCCCAATCTTGAAATAACAATATACATGAGAAATCGGGTTGTTAGTTGACATGTTTCTATCTCACAAAAAAAATCACATTTAGCTACTAGAGAGTCATCACAGCTCCGATGGTAACATTAACCTACCAGGTTGTTTAGTCTGACAGAGGAATCCACACATTAAACACAGAATTGATATCTCCTATCCAGTTTTAATCTCACGTTTTCAAATACATCACTCATCACCCCTTTAGGACTCTCTCACATTCAGCAAACAGTGTTAAAACAAAAAGATCTGCGCTAAAGTGACCCTTCGGGGGACCTGTAGAGTACTGCAGTGGCGGCCCGACAAGGAGCACTTGCCCTATGATGAAGCATGACATCCCTAGGGATGTGTGAGGGCATCAAGAAACAGTCTTACTGACTGTCCCTTATACTCTATCCAGTACCTAGAATCTTTGTATATCTACCAGTAACAGTGATCCCTCTTTTTGAAACAAGGAGGCTTTATTGCCAAATTGACATGGCAGTTTAAAACTGCAACTAGGTTGTGGTCAGGCTGGGACATGTTTTAAGGTGCTACTTAAGTGGGTTGAACAATAAGTGCAGCAGGATCACTGGTATCATTTATTTTGCAGGATCTGGGTCAATGGTTTATCACTCTACAAGGGAACACATAAGTAAATGAAATATGCCAATTGGGTATAAGCCAATTTATGTGTGTTTTAGGGGAGTGCGCACAAGCAACTGGTTAGCAGTGGTAAGGTGCACAACGTTCTAATGCAAACAAAAATAAGTTCAGCAAAATGGAGGAGGAGAGTGTAATGTTTAGGGGAAGACTAATCTGAGGCTGACAGGTCTAACAATATATAATACAAAAAAAATAAATTACAATACACAGAACTCTCTACTGGAAAGCATGCATAAGGCTGTGGTCAAAAAACTAAAGACTGCCTGCAATGTGATCCAAAGTTTCATATGGAAATAAAATACTGCTGCAATCATTCAGGCCAGAAAGGGAAAAATCTAACTTGCTGAAATATTGGGAAAAGACTGTGGGGATTATAAGTGCTCAGGTTTGTGAAAAAAATATTAAAACAGTATTCTTTATGCTCACCTCTTTTGTTTTCTAGCTAGCTACTTTTTTCTAGCTAGGTTTGTCTCATGAACAGACCTCTACAGACATCCATATTTTTGTGAAATAGGGACCCGAAGAAAAGTTGTTAATCATAATATTTTGACACATACAATTTCAAAGACATTTTTCAATGTATTTGAGTAGTGGTGCCGCTCGCAGGAGGGACTGTGCTGTTTGTTTGTTTGGCCGCCCTTTCAATGCCGGAACTACAGAGATCAGGAGCCGCGGATCTCAGCACACCTTTGCTGCCATGCCCACTACCCACAGCGCCACAAAACTCCTCGCGGCCCCCGCTTCGTGGGAGCTGCTAGCAGGAGGGGCTGTGCTGTTTGTTTTTTTGGCCGCCCTTTCAACACCGGAACTACAGGGACCAGGAGCCGCGGATCTCAGCACACCTGTGCTGCCACGCCCACTGCCCACAGCACCACAAAACTCCTCGCGGCCCCGGCTTGGCGGGACGCCCGAGGGTGCACGCCAGGTGAAGCCCGGGCCGAGGGCGGGCCCGTTTGAGCCCGTCAGAGAAAGGTGGAGGCTGGGTTGGGCCACCCCTCTAAGGTCCCTGATCTACCCAAGGGTATCGTAAGTAGCATCAACCACAACAATTATTGTATGTGTGTTAAAGTTGTCTACGCAATGTCAGCTCGTGAAGGAAGAGGGAGGAAAGGAGCGGGAACTGGGTACGTAGCTGGGACCCTCGATCAATTTATAACGAGGGCTACCTCAGTACTGGCACATGGGATTGCCCTTACAGAACGTCGCCTCTCAATGGACCCAGTATTTTCCAAAAGATCATCTTTGGGGGCCATTGTGAATGCGTCCACGCCAGAAAAACATGGGCAGACCGCTCTCGCTATCGCATTAAAGGCTGAGAAGGGGGCGTGGCTTGGACACCGATCGGGATGGCGGCGTGAGCCTGCAGCTCCGCGCCTGATCCCGCAAATCATCCTGTATTAACTGCCTGAAGCGCTAATCGCGGCAAGGAGACCCCGCACGGAGAACTGGAGAACCGAAGGAGTGCAGCTGTGAGCCGGCGAGTGACCGAATACGGCGCTACATGCCCGCCCATGCTGGGTCGCCCACCCAGGCCGATGGTGGTAAAACTATTGCACTACAAGGACCGAGACCTCCTAATACAGAGGGCGCGCTCAGAGGCAGGTAGACAATAGCTCGGTTACGGTCTTCCCGGACTATACACAGGAGGTACAGAGAAGCAGGGCATCCTACCTGACCGTGAAAAAAGAACTGAGGGAGGAAGGGATACAATACTCCTTGCTTTTTCCAGCCAAGCTAAGAGTGATCCTGAATGGAAAGACCCAATTCTTTCAAACGCCTGACGAGTATGGTCGTGGCTTGAGTTGTACCGTGCTGGTATGGACCGCAGTAGTAAAGGTGGGAAGGAGAGACAAAAACCCTTCCAGGTGCGAAAATCACAACGCATTCGCAAACGAAATAAACTCAAGAGGGCGATGCGGGACGACCAGATGGCGGCGGACAGAAAGGGTGCTTTAGCTGCAACGGCGACCATAACGGGCTCACAACGAGAGGCGGCATCGGTGGACTCGGACTCTGAAGACGACGGAGGAAAATCAGGGGGAGACGCATCGGAGGCTGAGAGCTCGAAGGGGCCAGCGGTCACCCCACAGACAGCGGATGACCTATTTAATGAATGACTCTTAACTGTGCAGATCATCTCATATATTCCTGATGGGGCGGGCCACCCTGAGGTTTGGCGGACTGGCAGGTATTGTGCTGAGAAAGCAGTATGGGATCGAGGGCGCGGGGTGGGGGCTCTGCTTGCCCTGGGTCGGCTCTGACTCACCCTCTCGTTGCCCTTAAGGCCTTCTGTGGTGGCGACCGCAGATTAGTGAAATGTGTGATGTGATACGGGTTTGGATGAGGGCTGAAGCTGGGTTATTAGGTCCTGTCCTGGGGAGAGGGGTTTGGGAAGTTTTTTGGGGTGTTTTGAAAGGGGGACATTACTGCCATGCTGTGGGTGACGAATTGTCGCTGTTGATATGGCCGGGGGATGACTACTATGGGGACTTTACCTAACTTGAAATGCCTTACATGGAATGTCCGTGGACTTTGAACAGTGTTGAGACGACACAAGGTACACGCCCATTTGGTGAGGCGAGGAGTCCAGATTGCACTGTTGCAGGAAACTCATCTGACCAAACAGGAATGCGCTGCACTGCAAAGGAGGTGGCGTGGTCAGGTATTTGGCACCACGTATTCGGCGTTCGCCAGAGGGGTGCTTATATGGGTGAGAGCAGGAATCCCATTCCAGGCCACGAACCAGCTAGTAGACCCTGAGGCAGATATGTGGTGGTGGAAGGGAGGCTATATGGTCGAGATGAGGTCTTGTGTAGTATATACGCCCCCAATGCTGACCAGGTCCATTTTTTCGATAAACTAACAGGTTCACTGGCATACTTCCTAGCGGGCCCCATCATTTTGGGAGGCGACTTCAATTCCATCACCGATGTGGCACTCGATAGGTCGCACCCACCATTGGCTGATTCCCCGGTGCGCAGGCTAGCCACACACAGGAAAGACTGGCAAGAGAGGTGGGGCCTAATAGATGTGTGGAGGGAGCAGCATCCTGAAGTTAGGGACTATTCCTTTTTCTCAGCTCTGCATGCGTTGCATGTCAGGATTTACTCCATCCTCTGTAGTGGCCCCCTAGCCGCCATGATTACTCACACGGAGTACCTAACCAGGACCATCTCAGATCATAATCCCTTATTAGTGTCAGTGCAGTGACAGCAGGTGAGGTCCGCGGTCCCGACATGGAAGCTGCGACCTGATACATTAGAAGATCTAGTATTCAGTGACAAGGTCCTCCAGGGCACTGAACACTACTTTGGAGAGAATGAGGGCACAGCTACCAGGAGATCGATAGAATGGGATGCGATGAAAGTGGTGGTGAGAGGCGTATGTATGGGCCCGTTTTCGAATGCAAGGACATCGGTTTTGGCTGATCTGGCGAAGGCGGAGTGTGTGTTGAGGGATCTGGAGCAACGTAGGCCTGAACGACCGGACTTACAGGCGCAGTTACTGGAGGCCAAGGAACTAGTGGCGACAGAAACAGAGCGGCTGCAATGCTATGATTACAAGCTATATGCCACCAAGGTACATGCAGAGGGGGATAAAGTGGGGACGCTACTTACCAAGCTTACCAATCCAGAACCTAGAGGTTGCCCGGTAATGAGTATTAGGAAAGAGACGGGGGAAATAGTCTATTCGGAGATGGCTGTTCTGACACGCTTCCAGTCCTATTACGTGAATCTATATGAGAGTCAGCTGGGGGTGGAGATCTCTGCGATAAGCGAATACCTGGAATCGGTTAAACTCCCAGTACTAGATAGTGAGCCTGTGAAGGACCTAGGCGGCCCCATAACGCTGTCAGAGATCCGGGTGGCCACTAAGCAGATGGCTAGGAATAAAACGCCGGGGGTGGATGGCCTACCGATTGAATTCTACGTCAAATATATGGATGTTTTAGCGCCCAGGCTGTTGGTGGTGTACTCTGAAGCCAGGACACTGGGGCACTTGCCCAAGTCGATGAGGGAAGCGGTAGTGGTGCCGTTGCTGAAGCCCGGTAAGGAGTCATTGGATGTGACGTCCTATAGACACTTGTCTATGCTAACAGTGGATTATAAGATCTTGAGCCGTATTCTGGCCACCAGATTGCTACTACACATGACCAAGTTGTCCTTTTGGGCCTCCCTCCCTCCCTCTGTCGGTATTAGGCCGGGTAGCGCTGTTGAAGATGGTGGCTTTACCACAATTGCTTTATTATTTCCGTACCCTGCCGGTCTGGATCCCACAGCGGATCTTCAAAGATTTGAAGATGATGATCACAGACTTCCTCTGGGGACATGGACGACGTAGGGTGGCACTGAATACTCTGCTCAGACCCAAACTTGAGGGAGGGATGGCAGTTCCCGACTTCGAATTATATTATCTAGCGGCTCAACTGCAGGTACTGACGCAGAACATTACCAGAGAATTCAGAGGCCCGGACCAGGATCTCGGGACCGGTATCCAGCGACATATCTTGTCATATATAATCATGCAACAGAAATTAGACCTGAGGGATCTCACGATGGAGGAAAGGACCCTCCGGTTGTGCTGACACAGGAGTCTGAGGAGAGCGAAGACAGCCCGACCAAATGCGCCGGAGATCCCATTAGGGATGCTGATGGCGCTGCCGCAGGGGGGCGATTGGTCCCCGTTATCAGAATGGGAGGAGCTGGGCCTGCAGGTGGTGGGGGACTTATACATAGATGGGACGCTGGTCCCCTTCCAGACGTTTCAGGATCAGTTTGGTCTTCCAGACGGGGACTACCTTTTGCACGCGGCGGTGGTCGCGGCAATGCAGAAACACTGGAAGGGAGGGCTAGTGGACCCGGATACGACCATGGCCTGCCAGTATGTGGTGATGGCTGCGGGCACTTTTAAGGCGGTGACCTGCCTCCATACCAGAATGTTACATGAGAGACTGGAACTGCTGCAGGCGCTGAAGACGAAGTGGGAGAACAGCATAGGTAAGCCCATACCAGATACGGTCTGGGGCCACATTATGAAACGGACGTGGAAGGGTAGCAGGAATGCACGCTTCCAACAGGTACACTTCTTCATACTACATAGGGCCTACCTGACCCCGGGCAGGATTAAGCGGTACTTTCGGGTGCAGGACGCAATGTGCCCGAGGTGCTTGGCGCCGGAGGCCGAACTGGATCACCTGTTATGGGGTTGCCCGAAATTAGGGACATACTGGCAGGAAGTAGGAGAACTCCTAAACGTGGTTACTGACAGGGAGGTGGAGTTTGACATGGCGGCATGTCTGCTGCTTTGGTTCCCACACACGATAAAGACGAAAATCACGAGCAAATTTATTGACCTGGGACTCATACTGGCTCAGAGAGAGATTACCTGGCACTGGAAATCCAAAGAGGGCCCGTCAGTGAGGAGATGGATGAATGAGTTGTTGAAATGGTCTGGATGTGAAAGTGTGATTAGAATGCGACAGGCTGCCAGAACTGACAATGATAAGAGTTTGGAGATGGCGAGGGCTTGGGAACTGATAGTGCAGGCGTTGCGGGACTACATGATAGAGGATGAGGAGTAAGTACATTTAGGAAGTAGGGCTCCATGAGGCTTGAACGGACAAATGCATCCCCCGACCTGAGGCGAGTTCATCTAATAGACCTACATGATTACACCCACATCAGCAGCAGTGGGGGGGAGGGGAGGGAGGGTTGTAGGGGTGTTATTAGATATCACTGTAATGTCGAGTAATGTGCCTGTGATTAGGCCCTTAGGCTGGCCCTCCCAGAAGCGGGACCCCCGGGTGGGTTCAGAGGGTTACCGGGGTGCGAATATGGTTGGAACCTGGGGAGGACCACCACAGAGGGGCTCTTACGTTGTCATGTGGAAGAGGGCACTAGGGATACTGGCTCCCCCCAGCGAGGTGAAGGGCTATATTTGGTGATATCTAGGGGGGAGGAAGTTGGGGGACAAAAAAGCGGATACTGAATGGTGTTGTTAACCAGACACCTCTATGAGGTGATCACCGTGACACTTTCTTTACAGGAACAAATTGGTGCGCCGCCCGGCCTACGGGATGTGGGCTGAATGGCTGTGTATGACGTTATTGCTGCTCCTAGGCCTGAAGTGTCTTGAGTGTAATGGTTGACCTACTTCGAGGTCTTGTTTATAATTCTGCAATAAAAACAGATTTAAAAAAAAAAAAATTAAAGGCTGAGAATATAAGTATACAGGAAATCTCAGATCCCTCAACTCAACAACCCGTAGCACAGGGTTGAACTTACCAATGAATACAGTAACAGGTGTAGTAGTAGTTCATGACGAGCCTGGTCAAACAGCTGAGTATTCGAAAGGGGTGACCTCGAAAAGAAAGCGAGGAGCAACTCGAGGTGGTACACAGCAGAAAGGGAAGTAGTCCAAGACCTCTAATCAAAGTATACAAAAGGAGATCCCCAATGCTGACCCCTCAATTATCAAAGCCCCACAAGGAGCCCAGCCAGGGGGAAACGATTCATATAGGGCTGACCCTGAAATTATAACGGGACCATTGCAGATTGAGGAAATGTATTAGAGGAAAATAGGGGCCCTTTGAACTTCTCATCTGGAACCCCTAATGAACATAATCTCTGCAATTGAAAACAGACTTGGGAAGATGCAGCTACTTTGGGTAGCATTGATGACAAAATAGCGAGCTAAGAAGTGTAGGTGAAGTGGAGGGTGCATCCTGCTCGATTTCCACTGTCACACCAAGGGCGGATCTTGTTGTGCAACCATTGGATATGGACAAATCGGGGGGAAAACCGTAGGCAGTGGTATTGCAGATTGCGCTAGGCCACAGGGGGCACCAAGTAATGTTGATAAGGAAAGAGAAAAAACTAAGAAATTGTATCGCCATTTAGGCTTACCTCCAGACTGCTCACCATATGTTGCTGTCCTGACCGGGCTCCCTGAACTAAAATTGGGTGCAGAGGTATCTTATGACCAACTTAAAAATAAAACAACATACTCGTTAAATCATAACAGACCTCTGCCCCGAGATGTCCATTGTAAGATTCTCTTTGTGAGGAAAGTGAATTGGGTGGGACATAGGCAAAAAGATGTACCAGGTGATTGTATTGTTGTGAATTTTGAAGACCCAAAAGCAGTGCATCACCCAAGGCTCCCAGACAGGCACACAAACTAAAATCCAGGTGCAGGATCTAAGTTATTTCTATGGGCCAGAAAACTTGAGAGAGGAGCGAGTTACCGGAAACAGTTGCAATGGGAGCACACATATATGATAGTCACGCAGCCCAAGGAGGGAATTTAGGAGGGTTTGCACTCCCGTTATTTAATACATATGCGCCACTTGGCTGGGGAAGACACCTCAGCGAAGTGGACTGACTACACGAAGAAGAGACTGCAAAAGAAAGGGAGTTACACCCAATATCACAAGTAGGGGAGCATTTGGATTGCGTACCTCTGAATAAGAATCAGCTGATACCGTGTAACTCACACCCAGTTAGATTCATGGGTGCCCAAATAAGCAATGGCCCCACTGTGGCACCTTGCCCCCACAATAATTGTCAATGGAGTTCACTTGAGCTAGTATCTTGGAATGAGGCTGGTTTATCTGCCAAATTTCAAAATATTGAGTGGCTTGAAAACATTAACAGATTTAATATAATCTGTGTGCAGGAAACCTGGGAAGTAGGCTGTACTAACTTTCATTTAGTTGGGTATAAGTCTTTTGGGGCCCCCGCAAGTAGGGCCACGGCGGGTAGAGCAGGGGGCGGTCTCCTAACATTGGTACATTTGGGTTTGGAAGGGGTCTGGACTGACCTAAACTGGAACTCGGAATGTATGATAGGTGTACGGTTTAAAAAAGGGACCTTAATTTAATTTTGGTCAATTTTTATACTGCAGGAGGATGTCGAGCAGGAGAGTTGGATGAAAGACTTGGGTTACAGAGAGAGCAGGACCAGGTTGCAATGGCTCCGCTGATCCTAATAGCCGGGGATTTTAATTGCCATCTGTGCCCGAAATTGATACTGTTCACAGAAGACTGGTCCTCATGCAGTTTAGAAGTGGCAGTACATTTTGAGCACACGGCGGAAGGTAGGGAATTGAGTAAGGCAATGAAAAGACACACAATGGACACTCAATGGACTTACTAACCATTGAACCTAATAAGCAGGCAAACCCGGCCTTCAAAGGAAGGGGTTGCAGCTCACAGCATGAAAGATGGGACCCCCTCAGAGAATTAATTATGACCAAGGAACAGAGGGGAAAGAAAAAGATCACTATAGGGAAGTTGTTCCTTCAATGGCCATGAACTTCAATTGTCGATATACATCCTATTATTTAAATATGGTGACAGAATAATTCTAGACAATTTTTATTTTATCATTATTGTTATTCTCATTTGATATAGTTTCTCATTTAACTTTTCTAAAAAAGACAATTCATCATAAATACATTTTTAAAGTGGGTATTTTTTTTGCTTTTATAAACAAGTGCAATTATTAACACAACATTGATTGTAAATATATACAAAATTGTAAAGCACAATTAATTTTAAGAAAACACCACCTGATATCAAACACCCAACTCAGATCACTGACACTCACACATACACACTACAATCAATCCGCACCATCAAAAGGAAAAAGGAAAAACTGAGTCTTAGTTGGCAAGATCAAAAATGCCAATACTAGGGTCTCAGAAGACAATTCGAGACCCCTGCACCAGGTCAGGGGTTGCAGCTCATACATTGATTTCATACTGGTGTCCCATTTGTTAAAGAAGCAGCTTTTGGGTTTTGCCATAGAGTGGAGTGGTTTCAGTCACCATAACCCACTAACATTGTCGGTGGCAGTGATAAATTTTAGTAAGGCTATAAGGAGTGGGGTGGGGACCAATAGGGAGAAGGTCACGGACCAAGTAGACGCCTGAAATAGTCTAGGCTTAATGGGGAAAGTTTTTATAAGTCCCTCATTGGAGAGGGGAAACAGCTTTTGGAGGTGTGTCTAGACTTAGCAGTGGAAGGACCCCCGCTAGTGGAGACATTTGAAGAGATAGGGCGGTTGATAGATGGCCTTATGCATACGACAGGGCAGGGCAAGAGAAAAAATTATGGTGGTTTGACAGAGGGTGCTCTTTAGCCCAGAGGAACCTAAGAGCAGCTCTTAAACACAAGCCCAGGGATAAACAAAGGGTTATGCGCTTCAGATTAACTTATAAGCAGGCAGTAAGACGCCAGAAGAACGCACTCCAAACTCAAACGTGGGAGGACTTGAGAGGAGCGGCTGAACGGAAAGATCTGTCCATTTCTGGATGATAGGTAATAACCCTTGTTTCCAAGACATAAATAGCCCGCAGATAGCATCTAATGTGCTCCCTGAACAGTGGGTGGAGCACTTTAGAGGACTATATAACAGGGGGAGCACGGAGACACAGGAGAACGAGGAGAGTGGTGGGGTGGAATGTGGTGCTAGAATTCACTCTAGAGGAGATCATTGCGGGCATTAAGGGCCTAACTCAAAATAAGGCCCCAGGACCAGACGGGATCCCTCTGGATCTCTTCCTAAGTAAGGTAGATCTATGGGGACCAGTCCTAACAAGAGTGATAAATGCGGCCATAGCCTTTGGGCTCCCCCGCTCATGGTGGACAGCTATAATAGTTCCAATCTTCAAAAAGGGGAGCAGAGATAGCCGTCAAGGCTACTGCCAAATCTCCCTGATAGATGTGACTGCTAAAGTGCTGGGCAGAGTAGTTTTAAATCTTTTGATGAGCTGGGAAGAGGAACATCAAATCCTTACTGATGTGCAGTACGGATTCAGGGCCAACAGATCAACAACTGACCAATGTCTAACCTATATTTATTGGTGACAAAATATACAGTTGCCAACAATGAAACGGTTTATTTAGCCTTCATGGATCTGGCCGCAGCCTTTGACTGCGTGAACAGGGAGAAGTTGTGGGCCATAATGACCAACTTAGCGGCGGACATTGATCTCATCAAGATCCTGAGAGCTTTACATCGGAACACATCAGCTAAAGTTAGAAACAATCTGGAGGGAGATAATACCGAGCCTTTTATCTGTACCAGCGGAGTAAGACAGGGTTGTATCTTTGCCCCGTTCCTGTTCTCCTTGTATATTAATGGCCTAGAACAATCCCTAAGCAGTCTAAAAGTGGACTCACCTAGAGTAGGCAGCAGAGTGATCCCCGTCTTGCTCTACGCAGATGACGCGGTCTTACTGGCACGTACCCCACTGGTATTACAGCGTCTGATAGACGGTTTTGTGGATTTCATGACAAGTCTAGATTTATCTGCCAATTTGACCGAATCGTATGTTATGGAGGCGGGGCCTAAACCCAGAATTTTTTTTAACTATAGAATAGGCGCATTCAGCTTAGCAAAGGTATAGTCCTTTTCATACCTGGGAATTTTATTTGATCAGGGCTTAAATTTTAAATCACTGATTGAGGAACGATGCAATAAGTTAATATCTAGCTCAGGGGCAATAATGAATTTTGTTCGCAGATTGGGGCGATGGTCGCCTGATCAAATGATGACCCTATACAACTCAATCTGCTACTCAAAAGTGACGTATAGGGTGGAACACTGGGGGATTGCTAACGTAGCTAAATTGCAGATAGAGGAGAATAAATACTTGAGAAGGCTCCTCAAAGTCCCACAGTGTGCATCCTCCTACATCATGCATGAAGAACTGGGCGGAGCGTTTATAGAGGACAGGGTGGGGAGCAGGCCCCTGCTTGCATGGCTAAAGATTTAGGTTAACCCAGAAGCTAGTTTGACCAAACAAATAATCATGGACTGTTTGGGGAGGGATAGGGGAATTAATATCCCATGGCTTAAGTATGTAAAGGATGTCATGGAAAACATCGGCTGTGAGGACCTTTTTCTGACGCCGTCCTGTATAACGAGATGGGAACAGGCTAGAGCAAATGAGATGTTATTCAAACACAAAGCCACAGCCCGAGAAGTTAAGGATGGGGGAAAACAATCAGTTAAAGCACATGTTTTAGTAAGGTCCTGTTGAGGAATAGAGCCTTACCTTGCCCTCATACACAATGCCCAGGACAGATTTTTTATCACACGTTTTAGGCTCAACATTTTACATTATCTATTAGCAGATCAGGCAGGTTTTACAAATCCAGCAGAGCCAAAGGGTCCCTGTGGCTGCGTTCAATGATCTCCGCAGGATACCCTTCATTTTGTATTATTATTCCCATTTTATTCATTGCCCAGGCGTCGCTTTTTAATAAGTTTGCTGAAAAAGGCCAAATTTAGACATGTGAAAGAGGCCCTTTTATATCTACAAATGGCCCAAGATCCCCTGACTTTACTCTCTGTGACAGGTTTTTTAAGATTGGCAGTCAAATTAAGAGATACCAGAGGGACTTGTTGAGTAAAATACTACTATAATTCTGATCGATAGGCGGGGGGATACGGGGCTAGTGAATGAATTGCAGTAGTACTAGTTCCTGTATGTCTCCTGCTTTCCTTTTTAAATTGTATATGCTGTCATTTTAAACTGTACTTTTATGGCGTTAAAAGTAAAATGCTGAATAAAGAATTTTGAAATGAAATGAAAATGAGTAGTGGTGCAGGTAACAATATTACAGCAGATTCACTAGCACTAAAGCATTTGGGAGTAAGGGTTTCATTGTACTTATTTATGGATTTTTCTACAGCCAATCTAGAACCTATAGGACCATTTCCTTATTTAAATTAAGTTCCATGGCACTCCTGCAACTCCAATGTATTTGGGAAAATTGAAGAATTATGACACAGAAGGTATTGGACATACATGTATGCACCCTCATAGGAGGGTTCCTAGAGGCGTGGTATCTTCTGTGAGTTGAAATCCGGCAGCTGTGGACGAGAAGCTGAAGGCACATGAAACAAAGAAAGACCTTTTAAACGTTGAGAAACATAATGTATTCCACACTGTGCTGTTTTTTAAAACTCTGTTTATCTAAATAATTTTAGCCCATATTTATAATTTTACACGTACATTTAACTTCACAGAGAGCCAGAGCAAACAGTCTTACTCCGATGAACTTGTTCACAAAGTGATATTTGGTTGTTGTTGTATGTGGTCCATAGACCATGGAGATTTCTACTTTATTTTATGCTCTTATGCTCCCTTTCTCTTTCCAAAGTTCCATACAGGAGTAAGTAGCTTCTAATCTTGACAATTAAATATTTAGTGGCACTGGAACTGTGCTGCTTTATCTGTAGCTTGGCGTGGCATCTTTAGTGATTAGAGCCATGTGATGGTATACCTTGTAGAGGTCTGGAAATTAAGAAGTTTCTTTTAAGCAGACAACAGTTCCAAGGGCCAGGTAGCTTAGCAATTCCAAACTTTCCCTGATCCCTGTCTCAATCATTATGTTCCCAGATTCACTAGCGGCAAATTCCTTTGGGAGGCTGATGTTTTATTGCATGTCTTTTTAGATAGTTCTGCTTTAAACTGCGATTATAGATTTTTAACAGGTATTCCATAGGTTCATAATGCATTATATTTGTGTATTTTCACAAAAGACCAAGTTGGACAAATTATCCTACAAGATGTCTAGACCAACAGATCAAAATCCCGTTTTCTTTTGTCAGTCCTGCAAGTGAGGCATTTGCTGTTTGCTGCAGAGGCAGTGGCCTTAACCCTCACAAGTTGCGGAACAGCTTCTAGGTTTAAAGTATGCATATACAACACCATCTTACTAGCAGCTGAGAATTGAAGACTATTCTGTTTGTGAAGGTTTTCTTCTCTGTAGGTGCCTTTTCTTCCATCATGTCTCTTGAGGTCAGGGGGATCTAATATGTTCCCCCGCGGATATGTGGGGATGTATCTTTTGCTATACTATAATTTTAAATCAAATGTCTTTATACTCATACTATTACACTATTACAATATTCACAGATTGTTAGTCATGTTTTAATTAGTCCTTCTCTAGGGCCATATTTTACGTTTAGCCACTTGTTTGCTTTTCAATACTATGGGGCTTATTACGATGTCAGTCAGAGTTGCCTCGGACCGACACCGTCGCGGTCCCGGGAGCAACTGACCCACAGTTGGCATTTCGGACTGCATGATTACGATGCGACTGAACACTCTTCGGTTGCATGCTTCCATTTCTCTCTGGGAGCTTGTGTTACGGCTGTAAAAAAAGTATAATACAGGCTCCCATAAAGAAATGGGTGTGTATGTAAACTCCTGCACCCCACACAGTGCAGGGTTTTACAGGGGGGCACCCTAGGTACCAACTTGGCCACCAACCATAGGCCATTGAGGCAAGGGAGCCCTGCCAGGGGCGCCCAAAGTCGTGTTCGGACAGCCTTTCCGTGTTGGAAAGGCCAGCACAGAAAGGCTGTGGCAAACCAACATCATAATCCAGACGGTGGAAACGCCGTCCTTAGGAGATTACGGTGCCGGTCCATCCAGCCGGAAGACTCCGAAAGCCAGTCAGACATTGTAATTCGGCAGTCAGAATGCAAACCGACCATGTCGGTCAGAAAGCCTCCAACTGACTAGTGGTCGGAGGCTTTCCAACTGACATCATAAACGGTCCATATATGTTGTGAATGAAAGGGTTCTGGCCTTATCGAAATTTGGTGAATTCAACAGCTGACACGTAAAATGCTTTAAAATACAAATCTGGTACTAGTAGATGTTCTCATTGAGTATTGTACATGTTTGTAAAAGGGCATGCTTTTGAACTGAAGGGTGAACATCATTATGTTTCTCTCCCTGAACTCTCTGAACTAATGATCATCCTTACTAGAATAAATAGATGATGGAAAAACGTCAAATGATATTAAATGATAATAATTATTAAACTACTATATTTTGATAACCCTAGACATGGTGTATTTAATACTTTTTTGGTATCATGATAATTTTTTGATTGAAGCTGTATTGTTTTGTTTAAGGTAAGCAATCACTTGCTTACTTTGGTCATGATACCTATTTGGGTAAAAACAGTAGTTTCCACCCAGAAACACATTATGAGCTTAGCAATATTATTGGCACAATACTGCATCAGTGAATAAGTCTGCAAGGCAAATCTAGAGGACTTTGACTGTGGACAAAAGGGCCTGAATTGGGACATCTGTGGTAGAAATAGGTGCAATAGCCCTGAATTGTACATTCCATTTAAGTCTATTGTGCATAATTGATCATATGAAGGCCGGAAACTTTGTGGATCATATATACAATTCAATTCAATTCATATTTATTCAGTTCATATCACACATAAACCATAATAGCAAATCATCTCAATACAAATCCATCACAGACAAAAGAGTAAGAGGAATAAATACCTTAACATTCCATTCCAACTTAATAACTCCACTATAAATATATAGTAAAGCTTTAAAATTGTCATTTTAAAACAGACTGCAACTGCAGTAAAGTGCAAATAATAAGACATATATGTAATACTAACAGGAGGTTATATCTATATTCAACTGGCTTTCCTTATTAATACTACATTTGCCAAATATTTTGCTAATGCATAACATACTTTAGTGTCCTTCATGTCCATCAAAATGTAAAATGCCTCTCAGTAACCAGACAGTCTTTCAAAAAGAGAGGTTTCACATTTGTTTCAACATTTAAGGTAATATTTACAGAAAAAGAGTTAGGTCCAGGTGGGATTGTTCCGACATATGGTCACATTGGCATTTGATCTCATTTGTGGCCCACTTTGTCCTATCCGGAAAGGCAACCATATGACAGAGAATCGAAATCTTGTTAAAAGAAATCTATGATGAAAATTTTCGACCAGTCTGAGATAACTGTGCAAGTTGTCACAGTACTTTTGGTTTCATCCCTTTATTTAATTATCCGGGCACTCCTATCAGTTTGATGGCATTTTAGGGCCATTTTTGGGAAAAGTACAATATTTTCTGAGATCTCCCACAATCTCTAATCTTTTGCATCTAAAAGTTGTAAGTTATTTCTAATGTGTAACAGGCAGGGTATTTAATGGACCTGTTCCATTGCAATACAATCCCTGAGTATAGCTTGAGTAAAATGAACCCCAGGTTTTGACTAGCTCAAATGCCATAGTAGTAGGGGTTTGACCTCTATGATCTTTGAGATGGAATAAATGCCCAGTTCCTTATGAATGATAGTTCCCGGAGCTCAGTGCAGTTCAGCCAGTAATCTTCTCAAGAATTTATACTCCTGCCTTGGTATCATTTTATTGTCCCTCAGACTCCTGCCCCATATGTCACAGCAGCTGTGGTCTGGTGTTATAGAGTGTTAGCATATGTTTTATTGGTTTGTTGCCTAATTTGGCAGGAAATCTAAAAAAAAACACATTTTTCTTTACCATATTCGTAACACTGTTTTCCTATGCAGATTTCAGCCCTCATCGGCAGAGAACCGCCAGCCTTATTAGCACAATCATACTGTCCTTAAAAAAATAAAGACATGAGTGTTCCCATTCCTACTTTGGTATTACAAAGTTAATGTTTTCGCCTGATTTATCCTTCAATCAATATTCTCCATAAAGTGAATACATTATTATTAAGAGGCGGCAAGCTTAATGGGGTTAGAGCTAAAAAGATTGCATCATCTGCATATAACAGAATTGGTATGGAACCGGGTCCTACTCTGGGAATATCAACAGCAAGTGCCTGCAGTTTCTCGGCTATTCCGTTGATATATAATAAAAAAAGAAAGGGTGATAAAAAAGCATCCTTGTGTCACTATTCTACGTATCCTAAATGATCAGTTAAATCCCCCGTGGTCCATACTGCAAGATTACTGTACAAATGGGCTAGCAGTGAGACAATGTCTCTGGAGTCCCTGAGAGAAATCATACATTTCCATAGTTTATCATGATATACCATGTCAAAAGCACATATTTAAGTCATGAAACACATGTACAAATGTCCGCTGTTGCCTTTGCTTACCTCCCCATTAGGAGGTTTAAATTGAGGCACTGTTCCACAGTCCCCAACCCTCTTCTGAAGCCATACTGTGCATAGGAGAGAACATTGTTCTTCTCTGCCCATTCCTCTAATCTTTCCAACAAAACCCTCCCTAATATCTTCGATGATGAGTCAACGAATGAAATAGATCTATAGCATTGTGGATCCCTTTTTGAGGCCTTCTTGGAATAAATAAGGATTCGGACCAGGTGGATGGTATACTACTCAACCCAGCTGCATTACAACCATTGTGAGCAGAGGAGCCCAGACGTCCGGGAAATATTTGTACACCTCTAAAGGAACTCCATCCGGACCAGGATCTTTGCCCAGCAAGGATTTAGTTAGTGCTCTCTAGTTCTCTTCAATGGAAAAAAAAATATTCAGATTTGGGTTATAACCATGATCATCACCCCCTCTTGGTCTAATTCTGTAGATGGTGAAAAGCTAGAGAGGAAATGATTCACCCATGCATTCTCCATAATTGAGCTCTCAAGGTTTGGTGCAGAGTTTTCCTTAAGCAGGGGAGTATTATTGATCTTCCAGTAAAGGGTATTATCCCTGGTTTTTACAGCCTGTACTTGATTTGCCCACGCTGCCTCCTATAGTTCATTCTTTCTGGCCTTTATAGTCATTTATTAATACGTTTTGCTGTTTTGGATTGCTGTGCCATCTCTTGGATGAGCATGAAGCAGAATAATCAAATCCTTTCGTGCCTCAGTACAGCTTTGGTTAAATCAAACCCTTTGTGCTTGGTTCCTTACCACTAGGAGCTCTGCTCAAATATTGATTAACAGATTTCAAAATTAGGGTGTGAGCAATTATCTGCTTTTCCGCCCTGGCAAGAAAAGATGTGGTCCATATTCTCTCTTATTAGGTCAGATGTAAAATTAGCTGGATCAATTCCTGTTCATTTTATTCTGATTGGCTTATGCTCCACGAGACTGATGTTTTCTATCCTGGGTTGGTACTGCTGCATTGGAAGATACAGTTGTAGTGCTAAATTGAAAGGACTTTGCTCACTTACACAGTTTCCCCCCACCTGTAAACTAGTTAGAACAATTCTATGGTTATTTGAGACTAAAATGTGTTCCATAATACTCTGCCCTCTCATCCCAATAGATGCTGGAGGATTACAGATGTTACCTCTACCATGTGGGTCCATACATTTCATATTACATTTTCACATTAATTTGTTCAAAATGGACTCATACACGCTTAGTTTGAAGTGCACAATATCTACCTCTAAAGGATCACTCAAGCTGCATTCCTTGTTCAAGGCTACAGAGCATTTTGCTGTGTTGGAATCAGCTGCCCAAATTATAGACACGTCCTTCACTTTGTCCAAGAGAAATAGTTCTGAACTGTTTTCTAAATTCTCTACCGTCTTGATCCTGGAACCAACACATATATGATTATAGTAACTGACTACAAGGACATAAAGGTTTGTATCTGATCTTAATAGTCTTCTTAAAACAAGGAGATGGGCTCTTTGGACCAAAGGGAATGGAGTACCTATATACTGTAAAGTAAAAGAAAAGGTTTTCCATTTAGTTTAGTTTTGTATGGAAATTGATAACACCTCACATCGCTACTCAAATCCACCACACTTCTCGTACCCTTATAAAACTATAAAGCACTTACAAAGAAGACACTGCTATATTTAAGTATGTTACAGGATTTATTTATCATTTTAATCAAGTAATTAATATTAATTAACAACTAATTATTTTTTTTTTTAATATTTTTTTTTATTTTTCAGTGGCTGAGGCAGAACAAATACAGGGATGTAACAAGATACAGCAGAAATAAGGCAATGACACTCAATAGCAAAATTCAAAACATATAGCTCAAATACTATCTCCTGAAGATATAATCATGGTTAAATTAAATCCAATTATCGATAGGAAGCCATAACTTCCTAGCAAATGTCTTTTTTCTTCGTCCTTTCAATTTGTAGACTGCATTGTCCATTCGGTACGTATCTAGCAGCTTGCCTAACCATTGTTCAAATGATGGTGGATCAGCGTCTAACCATCTTGAGGTTATACAGAAACGATAGATAGACATTCCAATGAAAAAAAAAAGCTCTTGATCAACAGATAAACTCTCGGATGGAAAATATAAACCAAAAATAGTGACAGAAGGGCATAGTTTGATATTGACATCAAGCAAATTAGTCAAACAATTTTCTATCTTATTTTTATATACAGTAAGTTTAGGACAACTAAAAAACATATGACATGAGTCAGCTGCTAAAATCCCACACCGGCTACAGTTGATACCTTTCGTAGCGTTCCATTTAGCAAGTTTAGCAGGTGTGTAATACAAATCCAAGGAGGCCATATAGTGTTGGCTTTTAAGAGAGCTATTAATTAATACTGTATTACTAATCTCAAATGCCCTTGCCAAATCAATCCCTTCTATAGACAATTTCCTCTCCCACTTCTGGGCTTGTTGAACGAGGTCATCGTGCAGCCTGTTAATCATTAACTGATATAGTGTACCAATACGGGCATCCTTCCTACCACTCTCCAAGACATCATTAGACTCCATTACATCACTATAAAGAAGATTTTTTTTTTCCAAAAAACTACGAATTTGTAGATACTTAAAAAAATCATTTCTAGAAAGACCAAATGTGTTTTGGAGTTCGGAGAATGACATTAAAGTCCCATCTAAGTACATTTGCCCTATTGAGTGAATCGGTCCCAGACGAAGTCGAGAAATAGGGGTGCTTTGAGGAATCCCAGAAGTTGGAATGTTACAGCATATAGGTGTGTAGAAATTATATTTAGGAATAATCCGTAAAACTTTATTCATCTGTCTCCAAGCCAGAAAAGCAGAGAAAAAGATCTTGAATTTCGTTTTTTTATAATAGCTCGGCTCCGTAAAAATCAGTAGTGATTGACGCGCATGATCACCCATAAGCATTTCAAAAATAGATGGGGCCTTACAGGTTTCGTTGGCATGATCGTGGAATAATAAAACTTTAATAGTTTTAAGAGTAATGGCCCAATAATATATTCTGAAATTCGGAAATCCTAACCCCGCACGTCCCTGCGGAAGAGTACACCACTTAAGAGATCTTCTAGATCGACGATACCCCCATAAGAATCTAGACAACATCCTATCTATTTTATTGAAAAGAGCCATAGAAAAAAATAGAGGAATAGTACGAAAAAAATAAAGAAATTTTGGGAAAATTAGCATCTTAATGGCATTGGTCCGTCCGAATAAAGATAAATGTAAATTGTTTAACCGTTCCAAGGTCCTATTGGTAGATAAAAGTAGAGGGTCCAAGTTTAATCCAACGATGTCGTCTATTTTGGGAGATAAAGTTACCCCAAGGTATATAGCGGTAGAATTAATTGGGAGATCAGTGGGTGTACCTATTTTAGAATGTATGATTTGGGTTTTTGAAACATTCAATTTATAGCCAGAAAATTTGCCAAATTCGCTAGCAACTTCGATTATTTTAGGTAAAGCAATGGATGAATCAGGGGTTACGATGGCCACGTCGTCTGCGTATGCTAAGACTTTGTGATCTATTTCATGGAGTCGAATTGGGGGAATGCCAGGTTCTGCAATTAATCTGTTCAAATAAGGTTCTAAATAAAGTGCAAATAAAAGTGGAGAGCAGGGGCACCCTTGTCTGGTCCCCCTAGTGATAGAGAATGGTCTGGAAATATCAGTACCTAGTCTTATTACTCCTTTTGCATTGAAATAAAGTGACTGTACAGCCTTAATAAATTGTGATGGAAAACCCTTCCATTCTAACACCGACCAAAGGAACCCCCAGTCTACTCTGTCAAACGCTTTTTCAGCATCGAGTAGGATCACTCCGACTGGGGATTCCTTCGCTTGGGCCCAATCCAACAGTGCAATAACACGTTTAACGTGATCTGTAGTATCCCTATGTTTGATAAACCCGTGTTGAATATGAGAGACCAGACCAGCCATGACATCATTTAACCTATTGGCAAGAATTTTGGAATATATCTTACTGTCTGCCGTGATGAGGGAAATGGGGCGATACGAACCAAGTTCCTTTGGGTCTTTGTTCTTTTTTACAAAAACAACTATGATAGCAGTCGACCAGGAATCAGGAGGGTTATCTTGAAATGCTGCATTAAAAATTTTTAATAATTCTGTCTTCAACAGATGTCTGAACGTCCGATAGAATTCGAGGGGGATCTGATCGGACCCCATGGCTTTGCCGGCAGCTAGACTCAAGATAGCCTCTTCAATCTCTTCCCAGCTTATTGGCCTAGCAAAGAGGTCGATATCATCTGTACGCAGTGACAGTTGATTGGAGTTTCGGAGATAATTTATAGGATTAAGAGTCTTATCAACTTCGTTGTTATAGTCGTTATACAACGTCTTGTAGAAACCATGAAATGCGTCTAATATCCCTGCCTTATTCTCTTGAAGGACCCCATTAATATCATTTGATACATTGTATTTCATTAAAAGAAGATTTTTGGCGTAAACGCTGTGCTAAGATTTTCCCCGTACGTTCACTAAGTTCATAACGTTCTGCTTTATATTGTTTAAATTTTACGGCTACTTCTTCAGCAATATGTGTACGGAGTCCTGAACGTTCAATAGTTAGTCGAATTTGTGCATCCTCTATATTGACATTATTTTTACAGGCGGTGGATAATTCGAGCTCTGCCAGCCTAACCTTATTTAGCCTATCCTTAAAGTCTTTTTGATTTTTTTGCCTTCTATAATTAGCAAAACTAATAGTCTCCCCCCGTACAACGGATTTAAAAGAATCCCAGACTACCTGTGGAGAGGCAGAATCATTATTTATAGAAAAATAATCTTTGATAATAGTGACCATGAACTGGAGGTACTCTTCGTCAATAATAAGCTCCTCTGAAATGACCAAGATCTGTTTAAGCTTTGACGATCAATAGGGAATTGAATCTCCGCGATGATGGGATTATGGTCCGAAATAACCTGTGGTAGTATTTCAATACGGATTTGCTCCAGAAAAACCGAAGAAACAAAAAAATAATCTAAACGGACACATTTTCGGTGGGGGGTGGAGAAGAAAGTATAACCAGGGTCATTGTAATAAAACTTATTCCAAACATCGGTTAACCCGTTACACAATACCAGATCTCTTAGAGCTTTATACGCTTGAATCTTACGACCCGTATATCTCTCTCCTAGTTTAATGTCCCAATCGGCTGGTATATGAATATTGAGGTCCCCGCACACTATTATCGGTTGTGTCCAGGTGGATAGCTCTGTGTTAATGAGGTTAAATAATTCAGCATCATCCAAATTTGGGCCATACAGACAACATAAAGTAAATCTACAGCTACCAATTTTTAATTCCGCAAGCCCCCATCTCCCCCATTTGTCGGAAGATGTTTTAACGCACTTCCCTACTCCCTTTCGCATACAGATAGCAACACCTCTCTTGATACCCATTTGCTTAGATGTAATCAAAACTTCTAATCCCAGATTATTCAGGAGAGAGCGTTTATCCCATGAAATATGGGTTTCCTGAACACATAACAAGTCAATATTCAGAGTTTGTAGCATTGTACGAAACATAGCTATCTTCTTTAAATCATTAAGACCATTAATATTGATAGTGCATATTTTCAACCTTTTATACATTTCAAAAACAATATAGAAAAACGATTGTTGATCATCATCATAAACATTTGCTCCCCCACATTAGACTTTGTATGCCTTATAGCCATCACTGTATTGAACACCTCGGCCTTAGTAGCCATCCCTGTATTGAACACCTCAGCCATACACCCCCACCACCACCCGTTGCCCATACCCACCCCCACCCTGAACCCCAGAACCCCTCCCCCCACCCTCCCCACTATAGGAGGCACAGGAACCATCAGTTCCTGAAACATATGGATGCCGTGTCCCTGGCTCCTAGCATCTTTACCAAAGAAAAAAGAAAATGAGAACGAAAAAGAAAACAAGAGAAGAGGAGTACTCAGAATTCAGACAGATTCAGACAAAGAATAAGAAGGAGTATAAGAAAGTTTAGGAACTAAATACATAGGAGTCCTACATTAGGATAGGAATTATTACTCAGTATGGTTCCTAAGCATATATTCTGAAATTTTCATAAAACACGTCTGAGCTCATCAAAATCGTTCAAAGAGAGTCTAGATACTCCTTAGCTTTAGTTGTAGAAATGAAGAATTTTGTTTGGCCTTTAAATATAGTTTTAAGTTTTGCAGGGCCTTGAAGAAATACTGCTACTTCCTTCTTCTGGAAGTCAGGAATTAGTTGCTTCAAATGCCAGCGTTGAGCCACAGTAGCGTGGCAGTAGTCTGGTCGCACGAAAAACTGAACACCAAGACCATCCGCTTTCTTATCTGGTCTTGCATTAACAAAGATGGCTTCACGAGCAAGAAAATTATTAAATGAAACCAAGATGGCCCTGGGATAACTTTCTTGGCCTTGTCGCGGTTTCCTTGCGGTGAAAGGGAATCGGTGAGCTCGTTGTATCTCCCGGGCCCAATCCCAATCGGTGATTTCTGGGAAAGCATCACCTAGTAGATTAATAATAAACCGCCTCGGGTCACCTCCTTCTTTGTTTTCAGGGATTCCCAAAAAACGCAAGTTACTTCTACGGGCCTGGTTTTCCAAGCTGGCTAGCTTATCAGATAAATCATTTTTTTGTGTTTTAAAGTCTCCTGCTTCTTGTCGTTGAGCCATACATTCCTCTTCCAACACGGCTATCCTGGCCTCTGCTTCAGTGACCCTATCCGCAGTCTCTGAGCATAGTTTAATTGCACGGCGTACTGCATTTTTGACTTTGGCACATGTCATTTGCGTACGTTGATTCTCGGCCTTACTTTCTGCCCGATGAGTCATCATAGTGTCAAATATCGTTTTCA
Organism: Lissotriton vulgaris; assembly: GCF_964263255.1. NCBI lineage: Eukaryota > Metazoa > Chordata > Amphibia > Caudata > Salamandridae > Lissotriton > Lissotriton vulgaris. The sequence continues at coordinate 1,573,527,939 of NC_141695.1, read as the reverse complement.
ATGTTATCTCTTCATTATTATCTGATGGCGAAATTGGGTCGGGTAAGCCATTATGATTAGGACCGAGAGTATCGTCGGCAGCAGAAGCAGTAGCTGCTAGATTGGGAGATAGAGAATTCGCATCGTTTGGTGGCCTGAGAATAGTCTCTTTACTCACTGCGCGAGAGGATCTTTTCTTCTTCGGCCTCTTTTTAATGATAGTAGCTGCATTTGCATTGTCAGGGCTGAGGCTACTCTCTCCGGCAGAAGATAAGCTCTCACAGCTGATGTCTGCCCACTCTTTATTTGCGCCTGTTGCTTCATCGGATGAGAGATCTGAGAGAGAATAAAAGTTTTCAGGAAGTTCCTGATTATATTGCTGCGTGATAGTTTCTGTTTCAGCTCGCAAATCACTAGATAGGTCGTTTGATACCAGAGATACCAGAGATAATGATGGAAGTGAGCATGACCGATTGGAAATGGCTCCACCGGGAACTGCAATTCCCATAATGCCCTTCCTCAAAGAGTCAGTCGGTATCGCAGCCGTTATCACAGTAGAAGAAATATTAGTTTTATTCTGAATACCGCTGCTAATAGATGGTTGACAAGAAAGCTGAGTAATTGTTAAATCGGTGCTTTGATTGTCCATGCTTGAATTGTCGGTGCCATTGTCTAAAATGTTCTTTTTAGCGGCGTGCTTCTCAAACAAGTCTGGCAGTGTTTGTGATACATTGGATTTAGTAGCACCCCCCTTATTGGAGCTCTTACCCGGTTTTGTGGCAGTCTTGCCAGAAATCAGTGGTGCTGCCTCTGCCTTCGCGACCTCCACGCTCCCTTGTTCCACGTCCTTCGGCTTAGACCCAATGTCGTTTTTCTTACTGCTACGTGTTGCAATGGAGGGGGGAAGCGGCGTCCTCTTTTTCTTTCGTGAACCCCCTCTGCCAGGAAAAACGCTCCTCTGTATCCAGCAGAGACAGAGTGTAGCGCGCCACAGCGGAGACCGCCGTCGGAGCTCAGAGAAATTTAGTAGCATTCGTGAACACCGCCTGTCACGAGGATAGTTTGTTGCAAGTGATAGTTTGTAGCAGTTTGAAGCAGTTTGTTAGGACTATGTACAATGCAGCGTAATACACTTGTCTTCCACCGATATTCGCCGGTTTGAGATTCTTTTGTTCCAGTGCTTAGTCGAGGATCAGTCAAACGCCTCTCTGCTGCTGAGAGCACTGAATCAGGTCCCGTAGGTAGTGGGCGGAAGTGGACAACGCCTCTCAGTCACTCAGCTTCTCAGCCTCTCGACCTCCGCACAGCTCCGGGGGAGCCTCTGCAGAGCCTCTGCAAACAGCGGTAAATGCGGTAAATGCTCCGTCCGGCTGGCCAGGATCATGCTGACTGCAGATATACAGATATACAGATATACAGGTAAGGTGCCCCCGCTGATTTTTAGAAAATTCGACGTAGAATCTCAGAGTCGAGTCTAATAGTAATTAGGCAGAAGAAGTAACTGAAGTAGCTGAATATCCCTCTCCCCTTCTCTTCCCTTCACATCAAAACGCCAGGAGCAAGGGAGCTAGCTGCCTACACAGCCTTCCCCACGGCAGCCAATTAACAACTAATTATTAATTAATTAAAATTAATTTACTTCCCACACTGTACCCCAGTAAAGCCCACAATCCGCAACTAAAAGGAAAATGTAAAAATAAATATGAATTACACAATTAGCATAATTAATTATCAATAAAATCATAATATTATTTAGCAAGTAATTATTATTTAATTATAATTAATTTACTTCACACCCTGTACCCCTATAACAACACAACCAACACCGAAAATTTCAATAAATAAAAAAATGCCCAATTAAAATAGTAAATTATAGATTAACAAATTAATAATAATTAAAAACGAATTATTAAGTAATTATAATTAAACTACTTCCCATCCTGTACCCCTCTAAATTGACAACCCACTGTGATACTAAATACCACAAGAATATATTTTTTTAAATGTAATACCTTCTAAAAATTTAACAACTATATTAAAAAACATGAACAATTATTTAAAAAAAGTTTCATCATATACATTTAAAATATATACTAAAATACACAAATTAATTAAAAAAATTATATTAACCGTATTTTTGCAAATAAAATTATTTACATTTTCATTACCAATATTACTTAACTTGAAATTGATATTCTTGACAGCGATATTCTTGCAGACGATATTTCCATTTCACGATATTTTGTACACAATATTTTAGTAGGATGATATTTTAGTTTCAATATTTTGTCTGACCACCACATCACCCACCCACACAAGAGTAAGTCGAATCTATTACTCTGGGGGTGGAGACACATCACTTACAGGTTTGTAGTAAGTTCACACTCAGTGAATTCTGAAAGTAGTAAACTTACTGCAAAGTTAAAATTTCATCAAAAGTGTAACTTTGTGAAGCAGGCCCTAAGATTGTTTTTAATAGCCATTTTATGTCTGCATTGAATTTAATGTTCCCACAGGACATTTTGATATGAGTTTGCTAAAATGAGTGACCTCTAGTTACACCCTGAGGAAAATATGCATTGTTTTACTTACAGAGCTCTGACACATAGTGGCCTCTTATTCCTCAGATTTTTGATCAGCCCCTACTACCTTACAAGAACACTACATTTCTCCCTACTCTATCTGGCCTTGGCTCAACAGTATTTGGATGGGATGTCGCTCGTTCCGATACCTGGCCCGAAATATATGGAGCTCTCTTCCTCTGCACTTACGGTGATGCCCAATGGAAAGGAGCATCTGCAAACAACTGAATACCTGGATATTATAACCATGTGAGGTTCATTTAGCTTTTGGAAACTCTACTTAGGTAGCAATCCATTTACAAATTAACACAATAGAGATAGAGTAGCATTGCTCTCTTTCCTCATGCTATTGGCTATTTGGAGTATTATTCTACCACATCTGAAGTCTTGCATTGCAATACATCTCAAAAGTATACACTCTCACGCCACACATTAAATTCTTTATATCATTCGTGCACTAAATATAGAAAGTAACCTTTTTTTCCTCACTGCAGAAAGCTTTTTTTAAAATATATCAGTCAGGACTTACATTTGCCATTTGGAAGTTCTCCATATTCTCTGTTTGACAAGCATTTGAAAAAAAATCAAGAATGGCCTACATGGATCAACACAGAAATACACAAATGCTGTTTGCTTACGTCCATACGCTACAACCTGATGCATTGGCTTTGCTAATGCTTGTTTAAGATCTGTGCTCCTCACGTTCCTTTTGCAGATAGTCTGACTCTTGCAGGAAAAGGTTGTTCGATCTTCCTTTCAAAAAGCACATAGTTTAGTGGTAGACTTTGACGACGATTAGGGAGGCAAATGGCGGTGGGACTTGTTTGTTGGAGAGTGCCAGTTAAGTTGCTTTTGGTGCTTCAGTATTTGGGCTCACTCCAGGATGATGAACTTGGATATAGGGTTGAATAATATATGCATGGGGTACATTAGCAAAGCGCAAAATGATGCCCCCTCCGTTGCAGAATGTGATGATGATGCTCAAGTCAAATCTCACACATTTTCATAGGCTTCGGGCTGACAGGAAGCCCCCTGAATGTTTTATGGCCCCCTTATCTGTTCCCCCTGCACTAGAGGAGCTACAAGGACCTGTGCTGCATCTCTGATGGGGTGAATAGTGAGATCTGATAAACTGTTGTTTTCAGTGAGTTGATCTTTGTTCCTAGGATACTGCATGTCAGATTTAAAGTGGGATATGAGTTTTGTGAATCAAGCGAGCATGGCTTGACTGTTTGGGGTCAGTTTCAGGTGTTATAGGGTGTTAAGAGTACTAGGCAGAACGGTCAGGATATGGAGAGGTAGAGAGGGCAAGTGAGGGTGTGTGAGAGGACAAACGTTTGTGTATTGTGTAGCTGCCTTCCCTGAGCCTTTTCAAGAGATGCTTTCTAAGCATTCAGTGGCAAGAGCAAGTAGTTGGTAGGGTTATGTCAACAGTCAGTAGGGTGTAAGAGAGCAAGCAGTATGAAAGAGGGTCAGGAATCATTACAGAGCCTCCGAGAGGGTGAAGGGTGCTAATGTTTAGCGGACCTTGTGGGACATGGCAGACGGTAAGTGGTCGCAGTCCTTTAAACTGAATCAGAAGTGGGAAGTAGCATTTGATCACTCCAAGTAGGCACTTTGTAGGCACAAGCTATACATATTCTCTGCAGCCAGCATATTACTCATTGAGCCACCTTCTCATGAATTAAACACGTTACCAGCAAGTTTCATGCAAAGCTCTAAATTATTTCTTCCGGGTGCAGGTTTGATTTGGGGGAATGAGGGGTGGGTGCTCTAACTATGTAGATGAGAAAGGTTAATAATAATTGTAAGAAGCACAACCTGAATTGGCTTTTGCTATATGACTGATATCATGATCCTATGAAGAAGTGCTTAATTTCTTCTCCTTAGAATGGTGAAAGGAGGAGTCATCTGTGCTGTTGAATTGAAAACAGTATCAATATCTAAAGCGCATGAACGAATGTGGGAACTGCATCATTATTGTCTTCGACGTGGGGTCAAGTATGATGCCCATAGAATATACTATAACTACTGAAGAAGGGCAATGAGCACATCTACAAAAGTGTATCTGCCATCGTAGTCATGAACTGGGCGACTTAAACCTCTCCCTCAAGGGTTTTGTCAACTGAGATACATATTTTTCATATTTACTCCTGAAAAGCTGGGTGTAGTGCTGCATTATTTGGTTACTAACACACAATCATTTCGGTACTGCTCTTTGAAATACAAAAAGAGCAGGAAAAAAGGAAGAAATAACATTTAACCGGCACAAATCAAAAGAATCCCTTTGCAAAATTGTTTGTATTCATGGCTCCTGAAAATCAGTATTTCCAATTATTAAAGCTGTAACTCAGTCTTTAGATTTTTCTCAACTTAATGTATCTCTTCTCCTGTCTGAAAGCTTCCGCAGTGATATCACTTTAATAATCCCTCTCTCCATCTGAATTATAAAAAGCCCTAAATGTACTCAGCTGTAAAAGGACATTGAAAAATGCTTTAAGATCTCAACTGATCTGTCAGCTCACATTCAGCTCAGTACAAATCAGCTGTTAAGTCAGACATGAACAGTGCGCTGCCAGGTTCAGCCTGTGAGCCCCTGCCCTCATTCAGCGAGATGAGGAGCCATCACCCAGGAAAAGGGAGATAACTTCCAACTATCTGCTGCCTTTTCACTGGAGGGCAACATAAATAGCTTATCCTTATCAATTAAGAGGAGTTCACTTTCAGAAGCTATCTGCTTGCTTCTTGGGGAGGGGAATGCAGCATGTGCCGTGGCTGGTGAGCCAGCCCTTGCAGAACCTAAAATATCTCCTGATAGCCTGTGAATTTATATTCCTCCTTTTAATCAGAAAACCATAGTCTGCATTAAAAATATAAAGCGATATTAGGTGTATTCTGCTACAATGATCAGTCACATTTAGAGAAATAATGGTTAATATTCTTATTTTTTTAAATTGTCTCCTTCAAGATGCACCAACAGGCAAGCCTGCCAGCTTACTCATGAGCTCTGGAAAGTCATCTTCACCAATGCAAATCTCCAATCATATTTTTTTAATTATTGCGAGAACTATTATAGGCATTTCAATGTTCAGTGCTCAAATATTATATTAATGTTCAATCAAAATATCACAGTCAATATCTTAAAAACAAAACTCCATTTCAAAACATTTCAAATTAGAAAACTTCTGTTCGAATAACCTATTCATATAAACACAGACCTGTGATTAGAAGTAATATTTTTGATTATATTTTAATAAATTGTGTGATGTTTTCTGTGTACCTCCCAGCCTATATTAATCTGTAACCTATTATTATGCTGAACACAGATTTCTAGAGAAGTAGGCTTTGGCATAGACAGTATTAATCATAAGACCCGCAATTCAGAAAGTCACAGTACAAAGTAAACACCCTTCACCAGTTGGAAAAGTATTTCCGAGTTGCAAAAGTGGTTTTGTGACCCTTATGAAAATCTCAAATGGAAGGTTCGGGAAAAGGAAATCCCTGTTCTACATGGCAGTCATAATGGTATGTATAACTGGTTTGTGACCATAATAGTAGTTGTTGATTACATAATAACACCCAGGTACGGGCGATATCAAGATTACATTGCATTAAATCTTTATCACCTTGAGACGTCCCTGTTAAGATCTGAATAAACATTTGTTCCCTATGGTATTTTTAATTTTCTTTCAAATTGAATGGATATATAGTATTGTTTTAGGGCAGGAACATGTTCACCAGCAGCTTTACTAAAATGCATGTATCTCTGCCTGGGTATATTCCAGTCAAACTGTCCAGTATCAATGACGTTTCTGATAGTTAAGGGTAGTTTTTGATGCAGTACTGGAATGCCGATTGATATTTTAGGTTTCTTTCCACTACACTTTGCCCATCCATACAGAATAGCCATGCCTAACCAGGGCCGAACTGGCCGTATCGGTCATTGGGGGTTTCCCGGGAGGCTGGAGGGTAGGGGGCGGTTTTGCAGGGATGGGGTCCGGTCTTGTTGCTAGGGAACGGTTTTGCAGCGATGCTGTAATATTGGCCCCAATAACAAAAGCAGCAGTGTTCACATTCACACTCCCCCCTCACCATTGGCGGGTGAAGGTGGGGGGGGGGCGGTGCTGGTCCAACTAAATTGCCATGGCTGCTTTTGCTTTGAGTTCTCAGTCGGGCCCTGTGGCTAACCACGTGGCCTGTATTATAGTTCAGACATTTTGATTTGTTGTTGGGCCCTCTTAAGCATTGGTTTGTCCCACAGCATGTATCCGTGTGTGCTTTTGAAGTACTGAGCATGAGCATACCTCCTTAGTAGTACATTTCTCCACACAAATTTGCAGTATTTTAGTTTGTATCAATTATGTATCATGTTTGGCCACCTTACTTTGAAAGATGTGTAAGCAGATCTCATGCAGTTCAGTGCATTGTCTACTGGAATTACCTTCCTCATTCACTGAAGATGGAAAAAAGACGTCACAACTTTTATTAAAAAGAAACAAAAGAAGACCAATTTTTTGCACCCATATATGGTCTCATCTCTGTAGATTACACCCGGCCTTCTGCTTGAGTTTCCTTATGTACTTCCCTCACTGCCAATCAGGCACCTATGACTGGTCCCAAGGTGTACCATACAAGTTATTTCCATCACTCTCAGACTCTAGTGTATTTTCTTATGATACACTTGTTTTTCTTCGTTCTTTCCGTCCTCTTGTAACTCCTAGGACCCTTCGCTCATCTTCAGCTTACCTGCTTAATGTCCAACGCACAAGGAAAGCCAACTGGGGTGACAAATGCTTTGTGATTTCCACGGCCAGATTATGGAATTCACTTCCACTTACAATTAAAACTTCCCCCACCCTCCTTAGCTTCAGGAAGCAATTAAAAACCTGGCTGTTTCCACATTAAGATCTGTTATTGGTCATCATCTGATCAGTTAAGCGCAGAGACACCCTTGGGTATTTGCGCACTATAAAAATTGCCAAAACATAAACATAAAACATAAACATTTACTTCTTTCTTTCATTACTTGTACTGTCAGCACAATGTAATGTGTCCCTTTTCCTTCAAAGCTCTGCGAGATAGAAACTCTCTACCATGTCAAAAATAAAGAGCTGAGAAGTACATCTCTGGTTGCAGGCCATGCTTTTCAAGTTCCCTCATGAATCAACAAACACCTATCAAATAGGTACATTTGTATGAAAAGAATATATATATATATATTTTAAAAGCTTTTGTAGGTTTGCTGAACCTTTGTTATCTGAGTTGGCCGGCATGGATCGATGGTGGTGGGGTGGGGGAGAAATGGGGAAAAAATAAAAAGTTATATGCACTTACCTTTAACCGCGTCTCTTCTCCCTCGTCTCTCCGGGACAGAACAGGAAGCATTCATGGACACCTAGAGTGTGCCTACCAATCCTCCCCCTGCTCCTGTGTGAGCAGCCCAGCCTCACCCCACCCTCAAAGTTGCTGCAGCAGGAACAAATACAATTATAATAATATCATGTTCTTCCAATTTTTTTCCTATTTTACTCTTCTGAAAAGCAGTGAGGTAAGACTCCTCTGCCTCAGCGGAGGAGCCGCCACTGTGTATTATTGTTGTAATGTGCCTTTAGTGTTCCGTATGGAAAAAGAGATAATAACAACCACAAGATAATAATAATATTAATAATAATAACATTATTATTTATTTTTTAGTGTTCCATATGGAAAAAGATAATAACAACCACAAGATAATAATAATAATAATAATAATAACATTATTATCATATTTTTATCAACCCTAGAATGATGAATGGATGGGTCAGACCTACTGGGATTCAGGCCACAGAGACATTGGCTTGGGCCTCATTTTAACAATGGACAATCTATAGATAATCAAGTCCAGCAAGCACATAAACATGCACTTCTTTATTTTATAATAAATGTCCCAAACTGTGCGCACTCTGTTGAATGCAACAGTGCTGTTATCCCATTCTAGACGGCCCAAAGCATCCACTTAAAACAACAAATCACACGAAGAAAAAGGAATGCTAAAGGTTCCAGATAGCTGAATGAAAACAATGCTCTAATTGTTATTCTTGTCCAGGCTTAATTTTGAATTGGTAACAGAGAAGTGATGTGCTAAAAATGCAAATGATCAGTTTCCTCAGTCCTGTACTGGTAAAAGAAGAGTATAAGGGCTAGATGTAGGTAGAATTGATTTACCGATTTTAAATTACCAATTTTTACCGATTCGGTAATTGAAAATCGGTAAATCAATGGTGTCGACATGTAGGTATTCCAGATGTGCTGGAATACCGAATCGGATTATTTCGGTATTTACCGATTCGGTATTTACCGAATCGGTAAATACCGATTTACACAAGGGTGCAGGGGGTGTCACTTTGACACCCTCTGGCACCCCCAAAACAGGCTCGGGTGCCATGTGGCAGGCATACTTGCCCTAAGGGCAGGTCTGCCTGACACATGGCATAGGTGTGCATGCACACATGTGCATGCACACCGGAATCTGTATTTTACCATCAAATTGGATTTGATGGTAAAATACAGATTCGTTAGGGCTCCTGGGACTCTGAAGAGTCCCACCTACATATGGGTGATTCAGAATCGGTAAATTTACCGATTTTTTATTTTACCCAATCGGTAAAATTACCGAATGAGTAATTTTACCGATTCGGTAAAATAATGCCCCCTACATACCATTCACCTTTTTACCGATCGGTAACGGCCGAAAATACCGATTTTCGGCCGTTACCGACCGACCGACCTACATCGGGCCCTAAGTGTTTCTCCTGGTAGAAGAACACCATGCTTACAATTGCATGTCAGACTATACATATTTTTTGGATCAAACATTTTTTTATATATATATCGCTAGGAATTAAAAGAGATCTTTTATTTCGGCCATTAACAACAAATTTATCTCTATCCGCCTCTTCTAATGGTAAAACTACGGATGTATCAGATGATGTACGGAAACCACCTTAATTTCTCCCTTTGCGGCTCTACTCCTAGATGATTAGAAGATTCTTTACACCCCATTGTTTATATCAGATTATTCAAACTCATTTATTGTTATGCTTACAATGTTAAATCATGTATTTATTATGTTTATTACTCTCAATTGTTATATATTAAATACATATTGCTTCCCCTCCCTTGCCCCTCATTTATATTGTGTATATTTCTTTTTGTATGCAGCTTGATAGTCCTATCCCTATATATTCTTACTTTACATATACATCTTTATGTTAAATAGGATTTTTGCTATTCATGTTATTGCTGTTCTTTTTCTTGTTATTATTTAATAAACTCAAACTTTAAAAAAATATATTATTTTATACAGTTGATGATAAAAATAAAACATAGGTTTAGATTTAAAATTACAAAGAATAGCCTCTTAATATGAAACATGGACTACTGTTCACCTGAGCAGCTTCTCATGTTCCTACACCTTTATCCTGGTTGATCAATCTCTGTTGTAGTGTCAAGAAGGTTCAATTGCTCACTGACATTTACAAATATTTTCTGCAATATTTGTCAAGGTGAGTTCCGATGCACACTGTAAGCAAATCTGATATTTGAAGAATATTGAATTTTGAGCTAATTCATGTTGTTTTGAAGAAGAATGTGTTGCCCCGAGTTCTACAGTGCCATATTTCACAGAAGGAAAAGATGGAATTGCAGAAAATAATATCTGCACTGATTAAGGAGGGATTCCTGGTAGAAAGAAAGGGGGGTGTATGCAATTCACCGATTCTTCCAGTGCGTAAATGAAGCAGGGACCACTTAAAACCTGGTGAATAGCATTTGGTGTAAGCCCTCTGTGAGATTAATAAGATAGTCCAACCCAGGTTCCCTGTGTTGCCAAACCCCACAACTATACTTACCACCATACCCTCATCAGCTTCATATTTCTCTTTCATAGATTTGACAAGCGTCTTCTTCTCCATTCTCCTACATCCCAATATTCAATATTTATTGTCCTTTGATTTTCAAGGTTGCAGTTTTTCTTGGGTACAGACTCCTCAAGTGTGTACTGAATCTCCTTCCATAGATTTACAAATATTGAAAGCAGACTTTGATGGGCACAGGAAGATTTAGTGATTTGCCTAGAATCACAGGATGTTGCGCTGATGCAGAGACTCAATCCTAGATCCCCAGCTCATGAGTCTGCAGCTGTGGCTGCTGCACCACATCCTCTCCTATAAACCTCCTTAATTACTAAGGTCATAAATCACCCCCAAAGAAATTACAGTTTTGCAGAAAACAGGTGTCATATCTGGACCACCTGATTTGTAAAGAGAAGCGAAGAATGTCATCCGAACGTACTCATGCAATAATGCAACATCGTACTCCCAACAAAACAACATGAAGTACATTAGTTTCTAGGAATAGCAGTATATCGCAGACAGTGGTTACAACATTTTTTCTCATCTCCAGACCTTAACAAGATCTCACACACAAGAATGTTGCCAATGCTGTCCCCTGGATGCAAATGCACAACCAACGTTTTCAAACTATTAGGAAAGCTCTCGGTGAGTGCCCATTATTAGATTTCAGTAAAGAGTTTCACCTCTTTACATATGATTAAAAAGGATGTGCCATTGCAGTACTCAGACAGGAACATGGGGGTCTAAAGATGCCATGTACATGTTTGTCTGCAATATAAGACCCTGTAGGCAGGTCACTTTCCAAATGTCTGAGGGTAGCATTCTCAGTAGAGTCAAACAAAGTGAGAGTTTGGTTTTAGGAAATAAATTGAATGAGTATGCATCTCACTCTGTTGATGCATTATTAAAACAGGTCCTGTGCCAGCTACCCACTCTGTCTAGCAGGTATCTGACTCTGCTAGTGTGCAGCTGCTAACGCTCACTTTTGAGCCTGTAGTCAGTCAGCCTTTATTTCTGTTAGCCAGTATTTCACCATTTTCTCCAATTGTGCCTGCATTTTTGTCAGCTTATGCCCTTTCTCTCCTTGTTACTCGCTATTGGCAAGTGAGGAAGCCCACCTCGCAGATCGTTCCCACTGTTACGCAGCTCAGTTCCCGCCTCCTGGCATGTAGCACCCGATCTACCTCCCAGGACCTACTTAATGGAGTCTGCAGTGCAGCCACACAGTGGGAATGGCACTAGGGTGCCAAAGGAAAGTCTGCCCGCTCTTGTCCGTGCCTGGACCATGCCCAGCACCAGGAACCCAAGCCCTCCAGTAATCCACAGCTACTCCTCTGCAGAACTCTGAGACCTGGACCCTGGATACCTCAACAGCTGCTGGCTCGCATCTCTTCAATCAATGACCTGGCCAATAACCTGCCACCGCTGTCACCTTCACCTTCAACTCCAGACCCCCTGCCCCTTAGATACCCACACCTCCCCTTCTCTGTTGACCATGACTGCACCAGAAGCACTCCAAGGCCCCATGCTCAATGCTCGATCTCCCTGCAAACACGCAATCACCACCACGGAGACCTGGTTCAACTCCCCCGCCACCCCCAACATTGCCACTGCAATGCTCCATGGCTACAAGACGACACACAGAGACCGAACCAGCAGACATAAGGAGGTATTGTCATCATTCACAAACAATCTGCTGCACCCCTGCTGAAGACTGCATTACACCGATCATGGTGCGCTTCAATTTCAAGCTCCATAGCAATGACAAAATGGCCAACAGAGGCACGTGCACCTATAGACCACCAGGACCATGCACCAGCTTCAGAGATGACATCATCAACTTCATCGCCCCACTAGCCACCAAACACTACATCTTCCTTGGAGACCTCAAAGTCCACCTGGACAACCACTCAGACACCATCTCTGCAATCCTCCTGGAAACCTAGTCAACATCTGCCTCTCCCAGCTGGTCAGTGACCCCTCACACAAAGCAGGACACACACTGGATCCAATTTTCAGGACTAGCGATAGAGTCAAATACAGACATGCCAAATAACTCACCTGAAACGGTTACTCCATCATCCACTTCACCATTGCAGGATCACCTGGCACCCCCTCAAACTCCCCTAACGCCCCTTTTTACAGCTGTAACAAAGTTGCACAGACCCAATGGATGGGTGTCCTCACACTGCCCAGCCCGTCTCTGCAACCGACCAGGAACAAGCCGTTCAGAGCTTCACCACCTCATTCACCGCCGCCACCAAATGAGTCGCCACCATCAAACATGCCCAGACTTAAAGGTCCACCAAATAAGTCAGTTGGTGCACACCAAAACTCAGAGCAATGAAACACAGCTGTAAATGACTGGAGAGAAGCTGGTGCACCAACAAAGACACCAGAGCAAGCCTCCTTCAAGGCAGCCCTCAACAAATACCACCAATGACTCATAGATGTGAAAAAGAAGCCCTAGCAAACCGCATCAAGCACCAACCGCACAAAGGTACTCTTCAGCATTGTAAGAGAGTTCTCCTGCCCTATGGCCACTGAGAACACAATCCCTCCCTCACAGGAACTCTACAACCCTCTAGCTGACCACTTTCACAACAAGTTATCCACCATCTTGAAGAACTTCAAGCCCCAACCCATGGAACTCCACTCCCTCATCACCTACTCACCACATGGGATCAGCTGACCGCTCAGAACACCACAGCCATCCGGAACACCATCCACTCAGGAGCACCTACGGACCCCTGCCCCACCACCTTTTTAACCTGTGACAAAAAGACATAAGCCATCAAGTCACAACCATCCACAATGCATCCGTCAATGCAGCCCCCTTCCCTGATGCTTGGAAACATGCAGAAATCAGACCTCTCCTCAAGAAACCCTCCGTCAACCCCAGCGCAGAACTACTGCACCATCTTGCTGCTCCCTTTCCCCAACTAAGTCTTTGAGAAGGCCATCAACCAGTAGTTCATTGAATCCCTGGAGAAGAACAACCTGCTTCATGCTTCCTAATCCAGTTTCCGCACCCACCACAGCACCGAGACTAACTTGGCTGCTGCCACCGAAGATATCCATAACCTCCTTAACAGAGGAGAATTGATGGTCCTGATCCTATCCGACCTCCTCCTAGCAGCATTAAACACTGTATCCCACCACACACATATCAAGAGACTGCACCACATCAGAATCCAGGGAGATGCCCTCAGATGGATGTAGGATGTTGCAATGCAAACTATTACCATGCCTATTTTTCCAATGCAGTTTTACAACGTAACTTCCATTACAGTGCATGCTATCACAATGCAATAAATTACAATGAATACACCATTACAACGTAATATACTATTCCAACACCGCCAGGTACTTACCCGAGGTAAGGTATTAGTCAGTGAGGCGTATGCATAGTAATGGATTGCATTGTAATGGCAGGCGTTGTAATGGAACTTGAAGAGACTACAGATGATACAAGACTGAGTTGCAAAACACATACTGGACTTGCCTAAATGAACCAACATCACCCCACAGCTCAGGAACCTCCACTGGCTCCCCATACTGAAAATATGGCAATTCAAGATACATAAAAACGCCTTCAAAGCCCTCCACGCCCCCTGACCTGGATACATCAGTCTCAATGGAACTTCCACCAACCATCTAGAAACCTTTGATCCACTGCCCTCACCTTCTCACAGACACCGTACATTCGCCGAAGTCACAGGGGTGCACATTTCTTCTTCTACCGTGCCTCCAGGACCCGGAATGGACTTCTCCTCTACCTCTATACATCACCTTCGCTTGTGGATTTCAGAAAGAGACTCAAGACCTGGCTACCCTGCACTTGGATGCCCTCACCTGTGATTAGTAGTTCTTTGCATATACTGGTTTATTGATTGATAAAACTCACACACACCACTTGATCAATGCCAGATTGACTTGGTATGAGCTGATTCTATTGTTATCTGACAATATGACTTTGCATTGTTGTACTCCTTTGAACCCTGTCGCATTGATGCCTTTGCCTGTGGAGAATCAAATGACAGAAATGCATGATTTTATGTGAGTGACGTAACAACAAGCTAAAGGTAGAATTGATGTCTGAGATAACGCTTATATTGAAAGAGATTTGTGGGTGGATGGAAAAAGTTTTAAGCTACAGATAGGAGAATGTAGAGCAGCTTATGTTATAACCACATTACAAGCAGTATTAGAGATGGCACGAATATCACAATTGTCAGTCCAAGCATCGGAAATTGTAGACCTCACACAAGTGTGTGAATTAAGTGCAGATTTGATGGTGAACGTCTATACTGCCAATATACCTTTGGAATTGTGCACAATTTTGATAGGCTTTGGGAGAAAAGAGGATTTCTAACATATAGCAGTGCTAAAAAAGAATATGGTACCTTAGTTGATCGATGATGTAAGTAGGGGAACAATTTTTCTGATCAAACTGCTAAAACCACTGCCTTAGCTGAGGGATGTACTGTGTATGTGGCTCAATCAGAGGAAACACAACAAGTAGAATGCAATATAAACATGAATCTCTGTTACAGCAGAATGCAACTGATGAGGAAAAGGTTAACTGGCAAAAGTAGGGTCCTGAAGAAGATGGAATTTGGGAAGGACCTAACGGAATGATTAGGTTGCCTAATGGTTTGGTATATTATGTGGCCCTTACTAATCATAGTTCTGAACATTTAGGATGCAATGCCATGTGTAGATACTTTTCCCAATTCTGATAAAATAAGAACGTTTGAAAAAAATGCTGGGACCACATCTAGAACTGTGTTACCTATTGACTATTTAACAGGGATAAGGGAACACTCAAAACATCAGAACACTCTCCAGCTCCCAAGGTCCCTTTCAAAGATTAACAGTTGGCTTTTGAGAAGTTCCCACCAACACACACATTTCTGTATGCACTGGTGGTGATGTGTATGTTCTCTGACTGGGTTGAGGCTTACGCTATGACAAAAACAGAAGCACAAACAGTGGCAAAAGTGTTTGCTGAAGGAACCGATTCTAAGATTTGCGGTCCCATGCAGGATATCATTAGATACCTGCCTATACTTAGTGAGTAAAGTAGTGGATTGGGTATATAAGGCACTGGCAATAAAAACAATTTTCTATTGTGTGTACCATTCTCAGGCAGCAGGGCGGTGGAGAAGATGAACGGTATTCTTGAAGCAAAGACTATGAAGATATGTGCAGAGACTGTACTGACTTGGGTAGATGCATTGCACAGAGCCCTTCGAAATATGTACAGTACTCTGAATGCCACCACTATATTGAGCCCTCATGAGATTGTGACTGGAAGATTGATGGTGATATAGGGGGGGTCCCCATCAAAATGCTATTCTACACATTGGTGATACAACACTGAGAGACTATTTAATTGCCCAGACTAGAAGACTGATTTATTTGTAAAATAAGGTAAAATACACCCTGCCTGCATCATCCTCAAATAAAGGACCTGGGGCCCGATGTAGGTAAATCTATATTTACCACTTCATAAATACCGAATCATACCGATTCGGTATTTATGAAGTGGTAAATTAGAGGGGGGGAGATGTAGGTATTTCAGATTCGGTAAATACCGAATCTGTAAGATTCGGTATTTACCGATTCTGTAAATACCGATTCGGTATCCCCCGTTGATTCCTATGGGCCTTGAAGCCCATAGGAATCAAAGGGCATTACCGATTCGGTATTTACCGAATCAGTAAATACCGATTCCAGCAAGGGTGCAGGGGGTGTCACTTTGACACCCTCTAGCACCCACAATACTGGCTTGTGTGCCATGTGGCACACAGACATGCCCTAAGGGCATGTCTGTCTGTCACATGGCATAGGTGTGCATGCACACATGTGCATGCACACCTGGATTCGGTATTTTAACACCCAATTAGATTGGGTGTTAAAATACCGAATCTGAAAGGCCTGTGGGACTCAGAAGAGAACCACCTACATCTGGAAGATACCGAATCGGTAAAAATACCGATTCGGTATTTTACAGATTCTGTAAATTTACCGATTCGGTAAATATACCGAATCGGTAAATACTGGCCCCCTACATCTCAAAGTGCCAAATACCGGTCGGAAACGGCCGATTTCGGCCGTTTCCGACCGGAATTTGCCACCTACATCGGGCCCCTGGTCTCCAGCATTGAGACGGGGTTTTTGCTAAGAACTTCCATAGCAACAATTAGCTCCAGCAGAGATGGAAAGGCCCCAGACAGGTACTGCTGATTAGTAACATAGCTGTGAAATGTAAAGGACATAAGAATTGGATTTATGCAAGCCATGTGAAGAAAGCACCTGCACCGACGTATCAAGAACAGACAGAGAGCATACCACATTTACTGTAAGCAGCAGTAGCGGTCGGCAGTAGGTGTTTCTATAGGGCGGTGACGTGGGCAGGAGGAGGGGCAGGGTGGGGGGAAATAATGTATGGATTACGGAGTTTTACAGGTAAGTAAACATTTAAATACATAAAACGAATTTCGTTGCGCACACTGCATCACATTTGGTGATGCGGTGTGCGCAACGAAATTCGTTTTATGTATTTAAATGTTTACTTACCTGTAAAACTCCGTAATCCATACATTATTTCCCCCCACCCTGCCCCTCCTCCTGCCCACGTCACCGCCCTATAGAAACACCTACTGCCGACCGCTACTGGTAAGCAGTGTATACTGGCAAGACCAGATATAACTTGCAACCAATATAGATGATACAATCTTGTGAGCGCGGTGAATAGAGGTAAAACTCCCAAGCCAAGTGTGTTGTCAAAACGTAACAAACTGGATTGAATACAAAGATATCCAATAATGGAGAGACATACAAGGGAGCTCAAAAAGAGACAATTAGATTTCCCTTCTCTTGTTTTGTTTGTTATTGTTTTGCTCTGTTTGGCCCTTTTACTTGCAATTGTGATATGTGAAATGAATGGTCCCTACTGGTGAACAGGAAGTTCAATTTGTAACAACTTATTTGCACCAGTATCATCATGCGGAGTGCAGGGACAATGTTGCAATACAAATGATGAATGCATACTGTAAAGAAGTGAATGCTTCCAACTGCTGGACATATATGCAGATGTCTGCCGAGGTGAAAAAGGGTTTCCATTTGTTACAAATGACTCTACCATTTAATGCGTCAGACTATGCATCTTGGTCATTATTTAAGACTGTTACTTTTGAGGCCATTCATGATAAAATTATTATTAGTATATAGTAGAAAGGTCAATTCCCTGTCTGGTTGTATAGAATGGGCTATGTCAGTAAATAAGGAAAAATAACTCTTATTAATAAATACAACACATTGTGTCAAATGTAGGAGATAGTGAACATGAACAATACTTTAACATAAGCTACACCTCTTCATTAGGCCATCCCATGTACCTGGGAAAATACGTTTATTTTATATGTAGGCCAAGAGCATATGCCTGATTGGCAAAAGATTGGGAAATTTCCTGCTACATAGGAACGTTATTACCTACCATAACTCTTTGGCCGGTTCACCAGCACATCTATCGGGATTCAAGTTTGAGCCAAAAGAACAGATGAGCCTAAACATTCCATTGGCCTGTTTCTCAAACTTGAGAGAACCTCACCCGGTCTCCCGTGTATGTTGTGTCGAATTTGTGTGAGCAGTGCACCAACAGCAATTTGAGGGCCAGTGGGCAGTGGTCCCACAGTTTCACCATCTGGACTCACGGATGGTCTACTAGCACGCCCTGCAATCTTCTGTGGATGTCTGCGGATGCACTCTTTTCATCAACAGTGATCCTGTCATCAAACAAGACTTGCTTTATTCCAAACATAGGGTATGGTTTTTGGACAACGACCTGCGCAACGTGTACACGCTAAGTTCTACCTCCATGGCTTCCTGATGAAGGCTGCATCGGCGAAACGCGCGTAGGACACAATTCTTAAGCCATGTTACACATAATTTCTTTTAGCCATGCTAAATAGACATATGCTCTGACCCCACTTAGTCATACTGTATAAAATTCCCCAGACCCACTGATTTCGCATTTAGTTTGTAAACCATAAGGACCCAATGACGACAATGTTTGAAAGGGTTTAATCAGTGTGGATTTGTAAATGTATTGAATTAAAGAGACTATACACAGAACAACGGAAATACTTGCAAAATGACAGTATTTAAAAATAGAAATAAATCTTTTGTCTCTGTAGACTGATCTATGCAAAACTAGCATTACAAATAATTTTTTATAAATAACATTTAAAAAAGTCGGATCAGTGTGGGAGTATGAATGATCATCCGGGCTAAATAAACTGCATTATAGTTGTAATTACAACTTGTTTTTAAAGTAAACTTACACCGATTATTATGGTATCAATGTATTGTTTGAATATGTATACAGCTGTCATTGTGTTCATAGGCCCAGATTTCTAACAGTTACCTCAGTGTTTATTTGTACAATTGTTGTTCCCTACCATACCACACTAAGCAAAAAAACACTTATGAAAACATACAACCCTAATTCAATACTTAGGGGAGAAAGAAGATTAGACCAGAAGGATAGAGCAGCCCAAGACACCAGTGACATAAGAAAAGGAAAATAATACTCATGCTGGGAGTAGCCCTTAATACCAGAATAAAAGACAATTGGGTATATGACTAGAGACAACTATAAAATAAACCTCAGCTGCATTAGGAAACCTAATGGTAGAACTGGGTTGCTGTGAGGACCGTAGCTCTACAAAACTGGATGGATTTAGACATGATACTATCTGAGAAGGGTGGAGTCTGTAGGATGATTAAAACAGATCACTGCATTTACATACCAGATAATGCCCCTAGTGTGTATAAGGCATTGGAAAATCTGCACGATATGGTGCATCAAGTTCATGAGGCAACCCAAATAGCTTTCCGAAATGATTTGAGGTCCCTCTTTGTGTTCTAGAGCACATGATTATTGAAAGGACTATTTATTGGCTTTGCCAAATAGGTAACAGTATGTATTCTCATAAATATATTACCTGCATGTATCTTAGCATATATCCCTAAACCTCCTGTTATTGCAAGTGAAGCTATGGTATCACAGACAAACCCTGATCAGCATGAAATTATGTGGATGATGCAGACTGAGATAAAGTGAATGTGCATTTAAAAAGGGCATTCAAAGGGAAGGTTGAGAAAGATCATCTTCTTTCTCTTCTCTGTATACTTTAAATTAACTTTTTCCCAGCAAAAACATGTTTATCTAGTTTATCTGCGTGCAGCTGGGTTCATGGAAATGTTAGTTGAATTATGTGTAAGAAACGGCTTCAACTGCAGAATGTTTTCGTTTCAGTTCATTGATCAAGAAAGGCAAGTATTTATCTGTCACTTTGCCTTGTAAGCTGTCACCAGGGCCTCAGAACCGTTAAGAAGCTGACGCTGATCAGATGTTCTTATTGGGTTCATTTTTGTTTACTATAAACTCCCCATTGTGTTGTCAAGGTTAGTGAATAATGGTTTGTTTAAAGTCTAACCAGACGTTGTTAGAAACGAAGAAAACCAAACATTTGTAAATGGTTAGCAACAAGCTGTCTGACATCTTCCTGCTACAGGTACAATTCTCAAAGACCATTGCACTTAGTGATAATTTTCTGCTGAGATAGTTGTTTTTCGCAATTTCTTAAAGTGATGACAAATGTTAATAAACTGAGTAGTTTGTGAGCTGAAGCATACTCTTTAGCAGGGGCTCAGAGACACCCTGCTGCAGTGAATCAAAACAAAGGATATTGGTGATTCCAAATGACTGACTCCTGCGTCATTTGGAGATCTCTTCATTTCAGCTTTTAGAAGGTCATGAAGATTGCTTACTTTACTATAATTTTTTGGTGATACTTTTCTGCATTTGATCCCTGTTGCTCCTTGCCTTTCGCCCTCACTGTTGCCGCACCTTTTGGGGGAGAAACAACGCCGCCTCGGCCCATAGAACTGCTAGCCAAGCCACGCCAGGTCTGGGACTACATTTCCCGGCAGCCCCCAGTCGCGCACACTGACAACGCCACAGGAGCGCCGGGAGGCTGATAAATTCAAGGAGTGCTCCGGCAGCGCGTCCCGGGCAAGCATCTGGAAGAGGTTGGGCTTGGGCCCCCCTCTAACGCCCATCGCAGGACACTAAGTAAGCAATTTGGCAAGGACTGTTTTGGACTGAATGGGGGTGTGCTAACTTGCTAAACGTACTCAACAGATTCCCATATTGAATTGTTATTCTGCTCTCATTTGGGTATGAGTAAGAACCTACCTAAAGGGGTGGTGTGAGTGGCAGGGGCCTTAGACGCCTTCCTTAGCCGAGCAGAATCTGTACTTAGGCATCAAATAGAGATAACAGAAAGGCGGCTTTCACTTGATCCATTAAATCTACTTACAGGACAAACTGCCTCTAAAGATTGTAGTACAGATTCTATTGCATGTCCAGATTCACCACAAATTATCATGGATAGTTCCCAGATAGGCATCCTAGATGTGGATAATGAAACCGGTAAAATACCCACCTCTGTTGACAATATTACAAATGTTTGCACTAGACAGAAAAAATCAGTAGTCATCCCAGGAAATAACAACCAGGCTAAGAAAAGGAAAGTGTGGAGCGCACCAAAAGCTAGTCTACAGGCAGCAAAACTAGCTAAGAATAAGAGTGTGGCCTTAGAGAAGGGGGGTGCCAGACCCATCAGTTGAGAAGGAACAAGACGGAGTGCGCATAGAGGGAACTGGTAGTAATCAGTCTGTCCCATCATTTTTTTTTGTAGAAGCTAAAGATGAGTTTCTTAACCAAATGGAAGTAAAGCTTATGGCTCTAATTGATCCTCTTATGTCCAGACTAATGGCAATAGATCAGAGATTGTTTAAAATGGAGGAACATTTGGCGAAGGACTCAAGAATTCAGATTGGGAGTTGCAATACAAAAACCACGGAGCCTAGCTGGGTAGGAAATAGCTCCAGACTACAACATTAAGCAGAAGTACATCCACACACCCCCTGCCCGCCGATTCAGCCTATGCCATTATCATTAGCATCTAACACCCCACATACATTTATGCTAGCATCAAACGGTCCTGCAAAAAGATCGCAAGGTGGGAAGGGGATAGAACAAAAAGGGTTGTTCTTGACCTCCCACCAGATGCAACGCCACACACCGTAGTGCTAGCTAATGTCTCGAAACTGAAACCACTAGAGGAGGAACACTGGTCATCACTAAAGAATAAGACCCTCCATTATTAAGATTCAAAAACTGGGCTTGGAAATCATCTATTTAATGACTTCATGATGGTCAGAAGGGTTGCTTGGGTGGGAAAATGCGAAAAAGGCCTGGCTGGAGACAATGTGGTTTTAAGTTTTAGGTCACCAAACTTGGTCAGGTGTATATTGAACAGAGCTGCACCTCTCACAATACGGAATGACGCTATTAATGTCCTCCCCTTGGGGTACTTTTATCGAGCAAATACAATCCCCAGAGGGGCATTACATAGGAATCCTGGATGGTTGCAGGGACCCACTATTTGTAAAGTGCCAACTCGCAACAGATATGAGGCTTTGAGTACATTAGAACAAAATGATTGACTGGGTTTGTTATCTAAACACCTTAGTCCTATACATTCACCTGCAAGGGAGAACGGAGAGTCGGCCTCAAACTATAATAGCCAATATTCAGGGAACCCTACTCTTCCTAAAACTTTGCTACAATGTGACCCAAATGCCAGACCTACTGTTGTCGAACGAAGCACAAACATCTCTAAGATACACTTAAAAGTAAATAGCCTACAACCTGCTGAAATAGACTCTTGTGTCACATATTGAGATAGCAGTACTAATATGAAAGAGAGGTAGAGGATGCACCTGAGTATAATTACATTGCGAGACGGGTTAATTCCATGATAGCTGACCTCGAATCATGGATGAATAACAACTTGAAAATTACCACATGGAATATAGCTCGCATCAAAAATAAGATCAACAATGCCAATTGGATAAATACATTGGATGGCTTGGGGGTCGTTTTATTACAAGAAACCTGGGCGTTGAAACCTTTACTCTAAATGGGTATCAAAGCATTTGTACAAGTGCTACTCCGTCAAGAAAGGGAAGGGCGAAAGGAAGCTTAGAAACCCTAATCCCAGTTGCCTCCCCCTGATTGTAAGGAAAATCTTTACTTATTCAAAATATTATCAGTTTTTAAAATTAACTTCCAATGAAAATTATATATTTGTCATTATAAACTTCTATAATAATGTTTTTGACAACTCAAGGAGCACTGTAATTGACTCATTAGAGAGGGATTTAGATTGTTTTATGAAGGGAATTGTAGAGCCTTATGTTTTAATTTGGGCTGGAGACTTTAACAGTGATCTATGTGATATTGAAGCTGGCGAGCCCTGTGGGTACGGAGACCTTTTTGGCAAAAAAATCACACATTTTAAACATGATAGATATGGGAAAGCCTTTAATAATGTAATTCATAAACATGATTTAACAATCGTAGAACCAATTACCCCAGAGGGGGAAGAAAACCTGTGCATATTTTAAACATGATAGATATGGGGAAGCCAATAATAATGTAATTCATAAACATGATTTAACTATCGTAGAACCAATTACCCCAGAGGGGGAAGAAAACCTGTGCACCTTTGTGGGAATGAGGTCATCCTCAAATATAGACCACGTCATAATATCATTTAATGGCAATGAGATAACCAAGGAGGTTTTGATAAATATTAGTCTATTTAGTGACCATCATTCCTTAAGCTTGATTTTAGAAATAAACTTGTCACCTAAACAAAGGGGTAAGTATGGAGACGTCAATATAGACATTCAAGGTAACAACGGGGTTTCTTTATAATGGACAGGAGTTAACCATTTGACTTTTATGGAAACGCCTAAAGGGAAAATATCAAAAGAATTAGAAATATGTTTGGACGGTTCATCCACACATTCTTCAATCGCAGGTGATCTGAAACCAAAAAAAAGGAAAAAAACACGCAATCCAACCCAAAGATGGATTAACCGCGAATGCACAAGGATGGATGGGGAATTAAAGTTTGCGCTTAAAAAAAAACCTAGAGACCCGCAAAAAATAAGTGCCACCAGGAGAGATTATAAAAAGATATTGGAAATAAGGAAACGGGAGATCCGTGAAGAGGCTTGGGAAAACCTAAACCGAGCAGCAGAGATAAAAGACTCAGCGCTCTTCTGGAAGATAGTCAACTACCCATATTTTGCAAATAATAATGCAGTTAGGATAGTTACCGTGGTAACACCGGAAGATTGGGTGTTACATTTTAAGAATATTTTCAATCCAGAAGATATGAATCTTACAGATTGAAAAAATGAAAAATGTATTAGGGTGAATCTAGTCAAAACATCGCCAGTCACACTAGAGGAAGTGAAACTTGCACTTCAGAAAAGTGCAAGTGGGAAAGCAGCAGGCCCAGATGGTGAGCTAATAGATGTTTTTAAGTATGACCTGGACTTTTGGACACCGATACTAGTGACAGTTTTTAATGCTGCTCTGGGAGGAGCTTTGCCAACTACATGGGTTGAAAGCGTTATTGTACCCATATTTAAAAAAGGGGATAGGGAAAAGGCTAATTGGTACCGCCCATTATCCCTTCTTGATTCCTCTTCCAAGATCATGGGATGAATCATGTTAGAAAGGCTTGAAGACTAGGCCAACGAAAATGACATCTTATCAGAGGCACAGTATGGCTTCAGAAGGGGTATTGGGACGGTGGAGCAATGTCTTAACTTAGACCTGATAATTGGGAAGTATACGCTAGTCAAGGAAGGTACCTTTCATCTATGTTTTGTAGATTTGACTAGTGCCTTCGACTTCATCAAAAAATATGGAAAATTTTAAGAGGGCTTGGCGCTCCCATAGAAATAATTGCTTTTTTATCTCAAACTTACAATTTTCTAAGTTCAAGGGTACGGTACGGAAAATCAGGGGAATGCACGCCTGACTTTGCAGTAAAGCGGGTTATTAGACAGGGATGTGTATTGGCCCCCCTCTTATTTTCCCTATATATAAATAATGGGGATCCATTTTTACAAGAATTGGCCGTAGATGCCCTAAAAGTTGGAATACGCCCCACCCCCATGTTATTATATGCAGATGATGCTGTCTTGATGTCCAGAACTGCTAATGGCTTACAATGTCTAATAGAACACTTTGCCCAATACATGACTAACATAAACATGATTGATTGTTCCTTGTCAGTAGACACTAAGACCAGTATTCTGATCGGGGGAGATTTTAATGTGAAACTTATAGATAACTATGGATCCACTAATTTTGATCACTGTAATGACCGCAGGGGTTTGGAACTGATCAGCATACTTTCTGATTTTAATCTTGTTGATGTAATGAGTGTAGGGTATGATATGAATTTTCCCTATGCCCCTACGTTTAAGGGCAGGGATAACGGTTCAATCATCGACTACATTTTTACATCACCTGTGTTGACGGGCTGTTTAATCAAATCTTCTGTGGTGCAAATGTCCTTCAGTGATCATAATCCATTGTTTGCTATTTTTAACCTCGCACCCAGTCCGATTTTTATGAATTTAAATGGGGCAAGGGATATCACACCCTCAATTGACGGCCTTCGCCTTAAATGGAGAGGAATTGACTGTGGGGCCATTATAGACACGATTCAGGAGGCACATCCGGATTTATTGAAATGCCTCTCCTCCCCAAGTACAAATAATGAAAAATTGATTACAGATTTTGAAGCTTTATGCTCCAATATAAAAACTCTCCTGTCAGTCCCACTCCCTACTGACCACAAAGAGCCACGGTGGTTTGATACATCTTGCTCCGTGGCCAATAGAGAGTTAAGAAAGGCCCTCTCTGCCAAACCCAGGTGTAAGGATGTAGTTCGAGCTGCCAGGAAAAACTACAAAGATAAAACAACGAAAAGGAAGGCAAATTTGCTCTCCGATCACTGGGATATGCTGGTTATCAGCGCCAATCAGGGTGGCAGCGCCCCTTTTTGGTCGGCAGTCAGGAGAACGAGGGAAATGGGCAAAGAGCTTACAAAAATTAGCTGCAATATAACCAGTACAGCCTGGGAGACCCATTTTTCTAATATTTATGCCGCCCCCTCTGATGAGCAACCTCTCCCTAACTTGAACCAAACAGAAGGCTTAGAGATCTCGGACTTAGAAGTCAGGAAAGCCATCAAAGAGAGCCTAGGTAACAAGGCGCCTGGGCCGGACGGCCTCCCTATTGATATCATCAAATTTAACGCTGATCTTTGGACACCAATACTCTTAAACATTTTCAACAGTCTCCCACATGTAGCCATGCCTGCCACCTGGGCTACTAGTATCATTGTTCCCATTTACAAAAAGGGAGACAGATCAGACCCAGTAAATTATCGTCCCATTTCCCTCATGGATAATACTCTAAAAATACTAGGACGAATAATTTATAACAGGGTACTGGAATGGGCGTCTGATTCTGACTTTTTAGATCCCTGCCAGATGGGGTTTAGGAGTGGGGTAGGAACAGTCGAGCAATGCCTAAATTTAAAATTGATAATAGACAAATACTGCATTGCTCGCTTATCCCCCGTCTACCTAGCTTTTATGGATCTTTCATCCGCATTCGATCTTGTGAACAGATCCAAGCTATGGTTAACTCTCCTGTCAAACGGTCTTGATGCCACTCTTGTTAGATTCTTAGCCTATCTCCATACTGACCTGAAAGCTCGGGTACGTATTGGGATGGGCGGAGAGGTATCGGGAGCCATTAAGATAGGGAGGGGGGTGAGACAGGGGTGCGTTTTAGCACCCCTGCTGTTTATCATTTATATTAATGGTCTGTCCAACTGTTTAAAGAAAGCTACCCCTGATGTCCCAATTATTTTAGGAAATCCCTTACCCGTACTTTTATATGCAGACGACGCTGTCCTTATGGCACGTACACCTAACGCCCTACGTCTGCTTGTACATAGTTTTGTAAATTTTATGGAGGGACTGGATTTGAAAGTTAATTTTAAAAAGTCTTTTATTATGCCCTGTGGGCCTGGCAAAAGGAAACTCGGCACTATTCAAATTGGAACAGATAAACTCGAATCTGTCCATAAGTTCCCTTATTTGGGGTTGGTTTTCGCTGCGAACGGCTCTTGGAGTGGGCATGTGGCCCACGCCACGAGCAAGTTCTCGAAAGCCAACAATTCTGTTCTGAGTCTCCCCCGCCCTAAGAAAATCGGCGCCACTAAAGCCATCGTTAAAATTTTTAAACTACAGTGTTCCCCTGTTGCCACGTATGGAGCCGAAGTTTGGGGATCGGCCAGCAGCATTGCCATTCAAAGAGAGGAAAACCGTTTTTGCAGGAAATTGCTGGGAGCACCAATTTCCTCTTCCAATTTCATCTGCCATAACGAACTTAACCTCCCCTTCATAAATGACTTTATTAAAGCAAGACCAGCACTCTTCTGGATTAGAATCTGGAGGAATGAGGCTGCTGTCCTTACGCAAAACATCATTAGGGACTGCCTTAATTGTGAAAATGGCATGCAGATCCCCTGGTTTAAAGAAGTTTTTAAAATATTTAATGAAATTGGTAGAGGCATTTTGTTTACTGAGCCAACGGCTATTGAATCAAAGGACAAATTTGAGGCCCAAAAGGCACTCTATGCACTTTACCGCAATGAACGGCTTGGAATTGAATTACAGAAATCAGGGGTCAAAAAATACATTGGTAATGGTCTCTGTATGCAAATCATGCCACCCTACCTCTCACTCCCTATGTCAAATTGGGAGCGATCTCTACTGTTTCGTCTAAGGGCAGGAACTGTGAAATTTTTGCTGTCTTTTCCTTTGGGGTATCAACACCATATTGACCTTACCCCCTGCCCTTGTGACGGTACAAGCACTCAAGATGATTTGCACTTTCTGTTTTTCTGTAAATTTTATGTGAGATATACCAAATGGCTTTTAACCCCATATTTTAGAAAATTCAGACCTCTTACACTTCAGGAATCCTATATGTTGCTGCTCACCCTGGACACTGATGAACTGACATTTCGCACTAGCACTTTCTTAAGACTAGCCATACGCGCACGTAAGACTATGGAAAGTCCTTGAAATCAGATTCAGTCATAAAGATACTACTGCTAAAACTTTATAAGATAATGAAATTTACTGCCTAACCACTGTATGAATTGCTTTGTCACTATGGAATGTAATTTATTTAACTGTTTTGTA
The DNA here is from genome assembly GCF_964263255.1 of Lissotriton vulgaris. Classification (NCBI taxonomy): domain Eukaryota; kingdom Metazoa; phylum Chordata; class Amphibia; order Caudata; family Salamandridae; genus Lissotriton; species Lissotriton vulgaris. The sequence continues at coordinate 1,573,500,251 of NC_141695.1, read as the reverse complement.
TTATGTGTATATATGTGCTTTGATGTGTTCGGTACTTTTATGAATTTTATCAAATTCGAATAAAGGTCTTTTGAACTTTTGAACTGACTAACATAAATTTACAGTTGAACCTGAAAAAAACATTTGTAATGTCATGTGAAGGCAAAATACAAAAGTGTAGACTGCATCACATGGGTGGGGTTTCTATAAGCAGAGCCCCCGCTTTTTCATATTTAGGGTTAATATTTTGTAATAACGGTACATAGAATCTGTAGTATTCTCCTCTTACTATATATCTCATGTAATTCTTCTCCCTAGCTGCTCAGCCTGTGTGTGTGTTCTAAATGGAACGTTTAGTGTGTGAGCTATGTGTGGAAGGTTTGAGTGACTGAGAGAGAGTGACAGTTGGATGGATGGGGCTGAGCAGCTAGCAGGCTGCTCCCGGTAGGACTGTGATCGGACTTATCGAAGACCTTGATGGAGCTTATGGATACCTGTTTACCTGCATTATCTTTGCTACAATAAATCTACATTGACTACATCATACTGGTGTCATCCCTGATTATGACATATTATTTTTGGCGACGACTAGGAGACGTATCTACGCTTAAATGAAGGTACAAGTGGCTAAAGAAACCTCTACATGACTTCTACAAAACGCTGGTGTAAAGATATTACAAGCATTGGACGACTAAAAAAAGGAAAAAGAAGAAGCAACAAGAAAGACATTCTCAAGGCCTTACAGGTACCTTTCTTTAAAGACATTAAGCTAATAATGAAACATATGGAACTTACTCAAAAACAGCGCGCAGTGCAGTCCTACCGGTGTCCATCACATCGGACAGCCCCCACACAAGCGTATTATTTACACTTTCTCTTCAATTTTGTTTGCTAATATTAAAGAAGGGAGATGGGTATTCTGTATTTCATACATTTTTACCTTTTTCCCTTCTCTTTTTATTGCGTAGTTTCTATCCCTCTAGTGGTGGTATTATGTATCTCATCCCTGGGTTATTGACTATGTTGCCTATCTTTTGACGAAACAACATCCTTTGCTGAGGTGTTTACAACTCTAGGATGTTTGGTACATATTCATCAACTTTTCTTATTCTGGTATGTTTACAGTTTTAAGATGTTAAATGTATCTATTTAACTTGGACACTTATGCTTGTAGTTTTAGACATTTTTAGTATTACCTTATCTTATATCCTTAAGCATATAGTTTCATGATGTTTAGCACTGTCTTTCTTTTATAAGGAAAGAGGTATGTAGTATTCTCCTCTTACTATATATCTCATGTTATTCTTCTCCCTAGCTGCTCAGCCTGTGTGTGTGTTCTAAATGGAACGTTTAGTGTGTGAGCTATGTGCGGAAGGTTTGAGTGACTGAGAGAGAGTGACAGTCGGATGGATGGGGCTGAGCAGCTAGCAGGCTGCTCCCGGTAGGACTGTGATGGGACTTATCTAAGACCTTGATGGAGCTTATGGATACCTGTTTACCTGCATTATCTTTGCTACAATAAATCTACATTGACTACATCATACTGGTGTCATCCCTGATTACGACAGAATCCGCACATCGAACTATGTAAAATGACATTTTTAAAAATGACTGAGGGAATCATGAGGTTTGTGGCAAAGCTTTGGAATAAACCTCTACGTGAAATTTTAAATTTATATAGGAGCAAGTGTGTTCCAGCAGGTATTTATGGAGCTGCCATATGGGGGAGAGCAAACACGATAATCCTCTAAACTAATGAAAATAAGTTCCTAAAAAGACTGTTGGCAGTCCCTAGTGCAACTGTAAATATAATCGTACACAAAGAATTGTCTATCCCATATTTAAGCGATACTCTCAATATAACTGCCCTTACACTCTGGCATGGCTTATGGACAAAGGAAACTAAATTCTCTAAGGATTTAGTTATAGATTGTCTAACACTAGACCACGGTATGAAAATACCAGGGTTGTGTCACATTTTTAATCTTTTGACAAAGTGGGAAATATATACTCCATAAGCATTCAAGAGTATAGTAATTGAGATCTGAAATTGAGATATCTTGCTGCTATAGAACATGACAGGGATAGGATGATTAAGTAAAAACAGACAGTGGCAGCTTATTGTGAACGTCCATACATTAGGGGCACTCAGTTATACCTTACCCCGGTTCAAAATGTCCAGCACAGATTTTATCTGACCAGGCCAAGGATGAGCACTTTACATTATTTAATTGCTTTTCCAAAAACTGAGAAATGGCACAGAATTGTGCCCCCTTATCCATGTGATGGTAAAATCTCACAATCCACCCTGCATTTTATTTGATTTTGCCCTTTTTATATGGACATCCGAAAAACTGTATTGAAACCACTATTTTTAAAAAACATGCTTTTTAATTATAAGGATGCGTTTAATTTTATATGCAGCTTGGACACCATGAAAATTATAAGTGCGTAATATGTTTTATAGAAAAATCAATTAGAAGGAGAAATGATTATGCACCTTTGGATGTCCTGTTATATGAAAAAGATGATGAGTAATATATCTTTTAAATTGCATCCTTTTGCACTGATTGCACTTGCACTTTATTGTATGAATTAGTGGTAGATTGTATTTTAAGGATCTTGAAAAATGGACCTACTATTTTATGCTGGTTCTCCTTTTCCTATGTACCTTAAATGTGCACATGTTGTATCATCATTAATGTCTCTTCTGAAATTTAGTTACAATGTACTTTTTTAGATATATGTGTATTAGTATGCTTTTATGGTGTTTGCCTTGTTGTCACTGAATAAAGCTGTTTTGATTTGATTTGATTTTGATCCCTGACAGTATTTTACTTAGTATTTGAGGCCATTATGTTTTTTTATACTATACTGCAGGGCTTTCATTCGTACACAAGGCTAATACTTACCTTGTACCGAGAATATATCCTCACCTCAAGTTCCACTTACCCTCTTATGGGTTACCCCAAGAGCTCAAGGCAAGTTCAATCAATCAAAACTAGTTTGACATTTATACACTCCCTGCATATTGTTCCATCATCATCCTCTACTTCTGCTATCTTAGAGCTCTTAAACCTTACATGGGCAAATCAAAAACTTTAAAGGTTGGATGATAAATGGACTTTAATCAATAATACAGTCACCCAGGTGGAACACAGTTGGAGAGTTACAAAATGTTACTCAACATATTCTCCACCTTCAAGTCAAGTTTGCTCATTTCCAAAAGCATGCTGAAGACCTTGACAAATGTAACTATAGAAACATTCTATGCATTTATGACTTGGCAGAGGGTTTGGAAGGATCTGACCCTATTGACTTTTTTTAATTTTCTCTGCCCAAGATTATTGGCATGCCAGAGCCTACTACACTAAATATTCAGGGGGCACACAAACGTTATCATGCCACTTGAGGTACTTCTCAAAAACTCAGAGTTGTTTTTCTTTTTGGAATAAGCTGACCTTCTTAAAGTACTCAGAGCTTCTAAAAGTAAAGCTCAGCATTCTTGGTCTGTCAACAATCTATAAGTTTTTCTAGCTAAATCTACTGTGGATCGACAGAAAAGACTGAGAAGTACATCCTGCTTTACACTCCTTAGACCCTACATTTGGGCTCTTTCATCATGTTTTTCTAAAGTAACAAATACAAATAAAACTACAGTATGTGAGGATCCTGATCTATTTCTAGAAATTCTTGGATACTTTCAGAGAAGAACATATGGATACGTCAGGACTTTCTTCTTCATGAAGTGTGCTCTATTTGACTCATACCACAGTGTTGTGTCTAATTTATTAACATGCTCATTGTTAATACATTTTTGACTAATAGCTTGTAAGATGAATATTCATAGACATAACCCAAAGTGAATCTCAATCTTTATCTCCCATTAGGTGTATTCCATGTTGGGCTGATGTCATTTATTTCCTCCTCTTTCCTCATCTGTGCCCTTTACTCTTCTTTGATCCACACTGGATCCCGAATGTGTCATTTCCTTATGGATCCATCATCTCACACACATTCCAGTGCGTACCCACCCTAACTGAACTTTAATTTGACTAATGAGGAGGTAGTTTTTAAACCATTTTCTGTCTATTAAGATAATTGAACCATCAATCCTTGCCTTGTGCTGAAGCTAAGAACAAGAATCAATATAGTCCTCTAAGCATACATACACACACACATGCACACACACACCAACACAGAGACCATCAGCTCAGTAAATATATACACTCCAATGTAAAACTCAGTGCACAAAGCTTTTCAACATAACATGACCAGAAATGTGACTTTATCGACGATCTCTAATACATGTGATGTGACAGTATAGTCATGTTTAATCTCATAAAAAGACTATAGGACAAGTCGTTCATAAACAGCCTGTTATGTGTTAAAGTAAAGCACCAAACATAAAACCCTCTACAATGTTAAAAAAATCTCTGAAACCTACTTCTAAATCTAATATTTACCCTCTCACATCTACTGCATTGTAGAATTATTGGGGGTATTTCAATGTATTTTAAATAATGTTTAACAGTTACTGATTAGCAAAAGGGGCTTATGTGAAACGTTCTAATCCCTCAGAGGACATCTTAGTATCATCCAGCCTCGAAAATAACTACATATTACACATTTCAATTTTCCAAATGGGTTACCTTTCAAGTGGACAATAAGGCTCTTTAAATTACTTCTTGTGTTTTGATTAAAGATTAATGTGTCTGAATTACATTTCAGCAACCTTTGCAGAATCTGTATATTTCATTTACCTCAATTATGAAGCATTATCTAAGACCTTTAAATCTAATGTTGGCGCATTACAGATTCAAAACCCATTTTGGCATTCAAGCTTAATTCACTTCTTTTTTCACATGCCAAATTGAGGCTCTATATTTATTCATTAAATCTAGGATACACTATATAGAAAAGCAATGTTACAACAGGCCAACATCACCCTGATGATTTTATATATATATATAGTATATATATGTAGAAACATGCAGCACTCTCCCAGATTTGTGAATATAAACAGTGTATTCTTTCAAGTTTCAACATATGCAAGCCATTACTTGATCACGGTGCAAGCAACAAAAAAAAAGTTGTGGGAAAGTGCTGCGTGTTTCTACATTTGGTGAAGAATTGGAAATCGATGCTTGTCCAGCCTTGCCACACGCACCAGCTGTGAGAAGTGCACCCTCGGCGTTGGACATTTTTGGTGACTCATATATAAAAACCATAGTTAGCTGGACATTTCACTCGGAAAAAACCATTGAAATGGGCCATTTAACTATAACTCACACGCCCCCAATGCACTACTGATGACGTCACATATTACATCACTCATGACATTGTCAGTGACATCACTCATGACATCACTGATGACATCTCAAATGACATCACTGATGACATCATCCAGTGAATGTGTGTTTTTCTGAAAATTAAATATGTTTTATATATGTATATCTCAAGGTCGACAGAAGAATAAATGGGTATATAAGTGTTTAAATGGATGATGTTTTTTTGTTTAAAAATTGATTGCATAACTGACTGATTAAGTGTATCTTAGTGAATACATGGGTTAGCGAGTAATGTTTAAATATGTAAATATCTGTATCAGTCTCTCACTTTGTGTATAAGTGGCAGCAAGGGTTGTGAGTATCTACATGAGTGTTTATATGAGTTATTACTTTGTTTTTCGAGTATCAGTATGAGTGTCTGCGGGGCCGATTCACAGAACTAACACAAGACAAAATCCTAAACTTACTACTTTTGGTATTCACAGAAGGCATTTAGTAGTAGTAAAGTTAGGATTTTGTCTTAAGTTTGACTTAAGACAAACCTAAGACAAACTTAAGACAGACTTAAGACTGACTTAAGACAAAATCCTAACTTAAGTCTGTCTTAAGTCTGCCTTAAATTTGTCTGAAGTCTGTCTTAAGTCTGTCGTAAGTCTGTCGTAAGTCTGTCTTAAGTCTGTCTTAAGTTTGTCTTAAGATTGTCTTAAGTCAAACGTAAGACAAAATCCTAAATTTACTACTACTAAATGCCTTCTGTGAATACCAAAAGTAGTAGGTTTAGGGTTTTTTCTTAAGTTAGTTCTGTGAATCCGGCACTGAATGTCTGTATGGTTCAGTGGGGGCATTACTTAGTGCACAGATGCATAAATGAGTGAATCACTGTTTGTATATGTTGAAGACAATATGTGTGCGGGACTGTATGGATATATGAGTGTGTGTATGGGTGTGTTAGTGAGTGAATGACTGTCTCAATATCGTCTTTATAAGTAACTACATATATGTTAAACTAGTATATGTGAGTATCGGTGTATATAAGTGAGTATATGTGAAAGTGAGAGATTGGAAGAATTCCTGTATAAATAAGTATGTGTTTTTGAATAAGTGATTCTTTAAAAGAGTAAGTTTGTATAAGTGTGGTGGTGTTTGTATGACTGTATATGCAAGTAAATGGATATTTGATTCTTTTATAGCATGAGTGACTATGTGTGTGAGTAACTCTATGGATGAGTGGCAGAATGTAACAGGATGTATAGGTGTATGAGTACATATGATGAGTGAGTACATGTATGAGTGACCATATAGGACTGTTGGTGAATGAGTGGATGTGTATGTAGATCTTGGAATTACTGAATAGGTTGTTGTAACTGGTATTGGTATGTCCATTGTTTGAAAGTTTTAGTTTCTATTTTTTAATGTGTGTATCACAGGTTATATTAGGGTGAGAGGAGGTCTGCCACTCTATAATAAGGATGATGTCATCAGTGATATCATTTGAGATGTCATCAGTGGTGTGCGGGACTGTATGGGTGTATGAGTGTGTGTATGGGTGTGTTAGTGAGTGAATGACTGTCTCAATATTGTCTTTATAAGTAACTACATATATGTTAACACCATCGCTGCTAATGGTTTTCCCCTGCTGTGCTGCTTCTTCTGATATCCCATTGTTCATGACGAGCTCAGCTCGTCATGAGTGTATGAGAGGGCTATATCATGACGAGCTGAGCTCGTCATGAGTGTCGAAGGGGTTAAACTAGTATATGTGAGTATCGGTGTATATAAGTGAGTATATGTGAAAGTGAGAGATTGGAAGAATTCCTGTATAAATAAGTATGTGTTTTTGAATAAGTGATTCTTTAAAAGAGTAAGTTTGTGTAAGTGTGGTGGTGTCTGTATGACTGTATATGCAAGTAAATGGATATTTGATTCTTTTATAGCATGAGTGACTATGTGTGTGAGTAACTCTATGGATGAGTGGCAGAATGTAACAGGATGTATAGGTGTATGAGTACATATGATGAGTGAGTACATGTATGAGTGACCATATAGGACTGTTGGCGAATGAGTGGATGTGTATGTAGATCTTGGAATTACTGAATAGGTTGTTGTAACTGGTATAGGTATGTCCATTGTTTGAAATTTTTAGTTTCTATTTTTTAATGTGTGTATCACAGGTTATATTAGGGTGAGAGGAGGTCTGCCACTCTATAATAAGGATGATGTCATCAGTGATATCATTTGAGATGTCATCAGTGATGTCATGAGTAATGTCACTGACCATGTCATGAGTTATGTAATATGTGACATCATCAGCAGTGCATTGCGGGCGCACGATTTATAGTTATCTGAACTAACTATAACAGGGGAATTTCAATTGTTTTGTACGAGTGAAATGTCCAGCTAACTATAACGCCCCTGAAACCTATGTTTTTTTCAGTGAATTTCCAAGGTTTTTTAAATGCTAATTCCTAACTATAACATGCCTGAAACCTATGTTTTTTTCAGTGAATTTCAAACGTTTCTTAAATGATAATTTCTAACTTTAAAGTGACTGAAATCTATGGTTTTGTAAGTGAATTTCAAAGGTTTTTTAAATGCTAGTTTCTAACTATGCCTACAGAGGTAGGACATGTGAAGAAAGAAGAAAAAACGCACAGAAAGAAAAAAAAGAAATGCAGAAAGAAGCAAAAGAAGTCCCCAAAGACGAAAAGTTCAGGAAGAAGGAAAAGGTGCAGAAAGAACAAACAGAGGAGCAGAAAGAAGCCTTGTTGCAAAATCATCCTGTACCCTCAACTTTTTCAGACGGGTACTGGTGGTAACCGAGTCTGACTAACCGGTCCTAGAATCAGAGCTATGTTAAAAGACACTTAGAATACAGTTAAAACACCTACATACACTAGAGAACCCTAAGCGTTGGGTCCCCCCTGTGATTAGCATGACCTGCTCTGTAAGCCCCTAGTATATAATAGGGCAGGGGGATTAAAACTACCTCTTAAAATGCGCCACAGGGTGTGCTTCCACACTGGTGAAGGGAGAGGGAAGACCTGAGATGACATGTGTGCAAACATGACCTGTGGGCGTTTTAAGTTGGGGGATAAAGTCCCCTTGATTCCTGAGGGTCCCTAGGATCCAACTAGCCCACTAGGTACCTCCAGTAAGTGGGCACTGAGCTGCGTTGCAGAAAGGTCTAAAAAGGGGCACGGCCTAGTCCACCTCTCTGGAATGCAGCGCAGTGCACTTACTGGAAGCACCTGGTGGGCTAGTTGGCCACAGGGTCCCTCAGGATTGAAGATGAATTATTTCCCCTACTTAAAACGCGACACAGTCACCTCAGGCCCGTCCCCTCCCTTCACCACTGTAAACGTGCTCTGTGGCCATTTTCAGTTGGGAGATTAAGTCCCCTCGAATCCTGAGTGTCCCTTGGGAATAACTAGCCCACCAGGTATCTCCAGTTAGCGCCACAGAGCTGCGTTGCAGAGACGTGTAAAAAGGGTCACGACGCCTGTCTGCAATGCAGCGCCGTGGAGCTTACTAGAAGCACCTGGTGGGCTAGTTATCCCCCAGGGGCCCTCAGGATTGCAGGGGAATAATTGGGAGATTAAGTCCCCTTGAATCCTGAAGGGCCCTAGTGTCAAACTACCCCACTAGGTACCTCCAGTAAGCGCCGTTGCAGAGAGGTGTAAAAAGGGGTACGGGCTGGACCACCTCTCTGCAACACAGCGCAATGGTACTTACTGGAAGCACCTGGTGGACTAGTTGGCCCCCAGGAGCTCTTAGGATTGAAGGGGAATTATTTCCTCAACTTAAAACACGCCACAGGGCCTGTTTGCACACGTCACCTCAGGCCCCGTCTCCTCCCTTCGCCACGTGTAAATGCGCCCTGTGTCTGTTTTAAGTTGGGAGATTAGGTCCCCTTGAATCCTGAGGGTCCCTAGGGTCCAACTAGCCCGCTAGGTACCTCAGTAAGTGCCACGGATCTGCGTTGCAGAGAGGTGTAAAAAGGGGCGTGGCCCTGAACACCTCGCTTTAACACAGCTCCCTGCCGCATACTGGAGGTACCTGGTGGGCTAGTTTGCCCTCAGGGACCTTCAGTATTGAAGAGGAATTAATTCCCCAACTTACAACTTGCCAGGGGGCGAGTTTGCACAATGGTGAAGGAAGGGGGCGGGGTCTGTGGCACGTTTTAAGTTGGGGAATTGATTTCTCTTCAATCATGAAGGTCCCTGGGGCCAACTAACCCCCAGGGACCTTTATGTAAGTGCCATGGAGCACGCAGCTCCATGGCACTAACTGGCGGTACCAGGTGGGCTACTTGGGCCCCAGGGACCTTCAGGATTGAAGAGGAATTATTTCCCCAACTTATAATGACCCACAGGGAGGGGGCGAGACCTCCGGAGCAATGCCAGTCTTTTTTTTCCTTTTTGTTTTAAGAAGGGGGGCTGTGTGGCCCCCTTCTTTTCCTAATTTTTTGGCCCTGGGGACCCCATACCCCAGAGCCTGTTCCCTAATTTTTTTTAAAACAAATAGATTCGGAAGGGGGCCGCATGGCCCCCTCCAGAGGCCATAATCGGCCCCTGGGACCCCATCCCCCAGGGCATGGCCTTTTTTTTATGGTTTAAATATTTTATTACATTTTGTTCAACAAAAAAGGACCATCCGCTCGAAAAAAGCGGTGAAACAGAAGGGGCATCACACCACAGCAATAGAATCCTAATAGTGAAATAATGAAAGTGGACTAAAAGAAGATACATAACGAGAAAGGAAACTTATACTACCCTCCCTCCTCCCTCCTCCCCATTCTCCGTCCACCATGGAAACAAACATCTGGGGATCAGTCAGTATCGCTGTAAGAATAGGCACATTATGTGTCCGTTGATGGTGGGTCAGCTAAGTATAAAAGCCGTACCTGGGACATGTCAGTTCGTGAAATTCTGCAGTGAGAAGGGACAGAAAGGGTTGCCATAATTCTCTAAAGTCTGATCCTTTAACCGCAAGGGTAAGTGTTAATTTCTCCATCCCCAAGATGTGCCATAAGTGATGAAGCCTCCCTGTAAAGGTGGGGATGCGGGAAGAACGCCAATGCGTCAATATGTTCTGGAAAGCTGAGCCTATGGCGATAGCGATCAAAAGACCCCTTCTGTCTTTGAGTGGGTAAGTGAGTGGATTAGGCAGACCCAGTAAAATATATGCAGGGAATCTTAGAATTTGAGTCCGTAAATGAGAATCTATCTCATCTAAAATCTGTGTCCAATATGCTTGAATATAATCAAAATCCCATAAAAGATGTGTCAAGGTCCCCTTCCTCCCGCAGCCCCTCCAACAAGTGTCACTGTGACGTGAGTCATAGTGGTGTAGCCGCTCAGGCGTGTAATACCAATAGGTAACAAGTTTTGTCAAAGTCTCCGTAAAGTCCTGAGTGATAGGCTGAATGTCGGGCCCTATAATAAATACTCTCCCACTCCTTATGTGTGAGGGACCTGCCCAATTCCCGCTCCCAGCGTTTTCTGCCAGCATTATAAGTATGTTTGCTCTTCGCTTCCAGCAGCTTATAAAGGTCAGAAATAAGTTTTTTTATCAGATGTATGACTGACAAGCCATTTTTCAAAGGTGGTTAGCAAGCGCTGTGCGTTGGACTTAACCTGGGGGTGTACAGCCCAGTGACGTAGTTGCAGATAACGCAACTGTTCCGACTCTGCAATACCATATTCAGCTTTTAGCTGTGTGAAGGGCATCAGGCCATCCAGGTCAAATAGGGGACCCAGGGAGCGGCATGCTGTTGATCTCCACCCTGAGAATGCCTGTGCTTCCATGTCTGGCTGGAAGTCCGGGTAATCAATTAGCGGGGTAAGAGGGGAAGGGAAGGTGGTCAGGTCATATCTAACATTAATGCGATCCCAAGCGTCCATTAGTGGCCGGGTGATATAGGATGCATAAATATTCGATGGCCCATGGTGTTTCCGGAGAAATAGAATTCTCTGCAAGGTTGTTCCAGCCACTGCCTGATTCTGGAGTAGCCAAAATTTCTCGGATTCCAACCGATGCCATTCCACTAGGTAACGCAATTGGACTGCATAATAGTAGAACTGGATATCGGGGACCCCAACCCTCCTTCCTCCGGGGAAAGAATTGCTATCAAGTGTTTAAGCAGAGGATTCCGGCCTTACCATATGAAGTGTGCAAGGTCAGATTTAATCTGTTGAATCCAACCCTTGGGTGGGGAACGTGGCAAAGTCTGAAATAGAATCGGGGCAAGGATAGTCATTTTAACTGCAGCTATCCTGCCAAGCAAGGAGAGTGGATAGTGCTTCCAGCGAGTCAGTTCCTTACGAATAAGGGTGTGGAGGGTAGCATAATTGGTGGCGTTGTGGAAGGAATGGTAGGACCCTGTCGTATCCCCAGATAGGAGACTGAGGCTGAGGGCTATTGAAGGGAGTGTTCATCTTGGAGGCAGGAGAACGTGGATGGTGATAGGGAGAGATTGAGCGCCTCCGATTTGTTGAGATTGATTTTGAACCCTGATGCCAATGCAAACGTGTCCATTTCAACGAAAAGGGCTCTTAAGGCCGGGACTGGGTCTGATAGAGAGATCCGAATATCATCTGCATATAAGCTGATGGTGTGCACATCCCCACCAAATTTAATGGCAGTAATAAAAGAATTACGTTTTATTTGTAGGGCCAGGGGCTCCATATGCAAGCAAATAACGGGGGAAAGTGGGCAGCCCTGTCTGGTACCTCTGGTAATGGGGAATCGTGAAGAGGAGTGTCCTTTGACCCTAACAGTGGCTGTAGGGAACCGATAACAATTGGGGATCCAGGTGCGGAATTTCTCCCCCAAACCCACCTGTAAGAGGACCTGCTCCAAGTACGGCCAATGGACCCTATCAAAGACCTTCTCAGCATCAATGGTAAGCAACATGTACTCCCCCTGAGTTCGAGAGGCTTTTTCAATCAAGTGAAGAACCTGTTTTGTATTATCACTTGTCTGGCGCTGTGGAATAAATCCCGCTTGATCCGGCTCCACCAATGTAGGCAATAAGGGGGCCAGACGAGAAGCAATAATGCTAGTGTACAATTTGATATCAATATTAAGGAGTGATATTGGCCGGTATGCTCCACACAATGTTGCGTCTTTACCAGGTTTGGGAATGACCCCTAAGGAGGCCGCAAGAATTTCATCCGGGATGGCCCCCACCTGTGCAAAGGAGTTAAATAATTTTGTCAAGATGGGAGCTAACATTGGGCAAAATGTCTTGTAAAAGGCTGCAGAATAGCCATCCGGCCATGGGGATTTGCCCACCTTAAGATGAGATATGGCTGCTATAACCTCCTCAGGTCTAATGTCTTTATCTAAATGAGCAGCCTGCGCCGAAGTAAGAGAGGGTATGCCTGCCTCCCTATATAGTCATCACTAGCAGTGGGATCTAAGTGTTTGCCAGCATATAGCTGTGCATAAAAATGTCAGAAGATTACTGTTATCTCAGAATCTTCCATAGTAAGCTCCCCGCATGCGGTGTGAATGGATTGGACGCTCTGTCGTTGTTGGACCTCACGCAGTTTGTGCGCTAGTAATCGACCACACCTATCCCCCCGGTATAAAACAAGTGACACAACAGCGGGCTGCAAACTCCGCCCTGTCCTGATCTAAGGCAACCAACTTCTGTTTGGCCGTGCGCAATTGCCTCCAGATTCTATGTGCCCCCGATCTCTGGTGTATTTGTTCAAGCTCCCGCACCCGTTGAGTAAGGTCATCTCTCTTGCGACTACGCTCAATATTATCCGCCGTGGCGATGGCAATAAATTCCCCCTGAAGGACCGCTTTAAGAGCTGTCCATTTTGTTGATAGTGCAGGGTCATCATTAGCATCATGGTGTAGAAATTCCTTGAATGCCTTCTGGATCTGACTCAATACAGTGGGCCTCTGGAGAAGGGAGTCTCGCAAGCGCCATAAACGGGAGGGTCAGTGCAAGGGTGGAAATTTAAACGTTGCAAGAACTGGAGCATGGTCTGAAAAGGAGGCAGTCAACATCTCAGCCTCAGTTGCCAGAGCATGCAAGGAAGTCGAGCAAAGAAAATAGTCAAGTCTAGCATAGGTTTTATGTGCACCTGAGTGGTAGGTGTACGCTCCATCTAGGGGATGAAATTGTCTCCAAAGGTCTACCAGCCCTAAGTCCACTATTGTCAAAAACTAAATTCAAGTCACCCCCCAATATAAGCTCACGCTCTGTGGTGGCTGTGGCCTCTGTAAGGGCCTGATGGAGAAAGCTTTCCTGCCCCTCATTCGGGGCATATGTAGACCCCGCTGTGAATAACATGTCTCCCACCTTAAATTGGTAAAGGAGAAGCCGGCCTCTAATTTCAGCTCCCTTCTGCAATATCTTGCCCTGAAAGGACAGCAATACCAGGATGGCCACCCCCGCTGATTTAGAAGGTCCGGAGGAGAACTTCCGTATGGGAAACAGACAGAATTTCAGCCGGTGACAATCTTTGGGCAGAAGATGGGTTTCCTGCAAGAGGCAAATGTCCGCTTTGGTATGTTCTAAGCAGGAAAGGACCGTCCTACGCTTAATAGGGTTGTTCAGACCCCTCACATTCAAAGTGAGGACTTTAAGCGTGTTGGGAGGCATCAAGCAGGTGAGGACAGAAGAGCACTATTTTGGGAGTCGGCACTACCAGCCAATGGGGAATACCAAATGCAAACAGATCGAGAAAAGGGCGCTCTCCGATGGACAAGGGACGTGAAGGGAAGGTGGACGGGGAATCCCAAACCCAAAAAAAGTAAAACCCCTCAAAAAACCAGTCCCAGCAATGAGCTAGTGTAGAAAAGCAAACAAGAGGCAACAATGAGAACAATAGTCCGTCTTCATGTAATGATCGGTAGAACATCGTAATGGGGTCTAAATGTGGCTAACTGAAGAGGCATCCGCCCCGCCCGACGTCTGCCCAGAAATACACAGCAAGAAACCAGGCACTACCACCCCTTCACGAGACCTGGGCTGGGATCCCGCTAGGACCTCCTTCGTGGTCTCGAGAGCCGAGTGCTGTCCCTTAGCATATTCAGTCTTATCTGGACGCCTGGATCTCCTCCATCTACCCTGTCTCTGCCAGCCCGAAGGAGTGACCTCGGGCCCGGAGGGTGTGCTGTGGCCGTCTTCGTCCTCGCTCGGTGGATGTATTACCAAAATGCGACAGGCCTCACTCAGGGAGCGTAGCTGGAGCAGTTTACTATTGTGTCAAAAAATGATTCTAAAGGGATGGCCCCAAGAGTAGGATATCCCGGCCTGTGTGAGAGGATCTGTGACCGGACGGAACTGCCTGCGCCATTGCAATGTCACTGTTGATAAATCTTGGAAAAACACTGGTGATTGGCCTTGAAATTGGATGGGGTGCATTGATCTTGCCTTGGTGAGGATGTCTTCCTTCGTTTTAAAGTCATGGACACAAACAAGAATGTCTGCTGGGAGCGCATTGTTCGCCCGACGGGGACCCAACCTGTGCGCCCTATCTAGCTTAATCTCTGTGTCGGCCGGGTTGCTCAAAATGAAATTGAACAGTTCCGCAGTGAACGCAAAGAGGTCACTAGTAGCTGCCGTAGACCTAACTCCCCTGATATGAATGTTATGCCTACGAGAATGATTTTCTAAATCCTCCAGGTGGAGCTGCATATCTAGGTGCTGGTTGTGTAGTCGAACAACCTCCTGTTGTAAAGCAGAAAGTTCAGTCAAAGTAGTGTCACTCCGATCCTCCAAGGACGCTACCCGTTCCCCAACACTGTCCACATCCCGACGAATATTCTTGATCTCGGCAGTGAGATCCCTCTTCACCGCCTGAAGATTATCTCGGAGGGCACAGAACAGGGACTCCAGGAAGTCCTTGGTGATCGGTTTCCCGCCCGGTGGAACCACTGGATCCAGCGATGAGCCGCCCGACTCACCACTTGCCATATTAGAGACAGGGTGGGAACGGCCAAAAATGTCCATCAGGGGTTTGCTTCTAGGTGTTTCAGGAGGGCCCATCAGCCGCCGATGAGCAACCGAGAGCCAACGGGCACACAGGAGGTTTCAGGGGTGTTCGGGAGACCAAGAGCCCCGACCCGAACTACACAGGACCCAAGTGACACCCACTGGGTCTGTCGGCCGAATCACCACTCAAGGCCGGGGATCCTCCCAGTCCTCCAGGGCCCAGCCACCACTGCTCCGTACCTCTAGGCTGGGGCGTCGGGTCGCTCCTGGTGGTCACCCCCTCAGCCGCACACACGGGTCATCCACACCGTCTGCCCAAAAAAAAAATATAAAGGCAAGGCCCGGGTGCACCAATCCTTCATCAACAGAAGCAGCCGGGCTTCAGCGTATGCCAAAAGATAGTAGCAACGTCGCTAGGGCACAGATCCTCATAGCCCAGAGCTCAGCCAGTCCACCACACGAGACCTGGAATGTTCACTGTCTGCCAAACATTGGTACCCACGGCCCGAAACCTCGTGGCTCGGCCGTCGGGCCTCTCCCGATGTTCACTCTCCAAGCTGCACACTGGGGCACTCGTGTCGTGAAGTAATGGCAGGGATCCAGGCCTCGGCACACCAGGCCCACGGCAACAGCTGCAGCTGAGTCAAAGCGCCCGCCCGCAGAACAGTGGCGGCGCTGCCCGAGTTGGGGCCTTTGTGTATCGATGCTCAGCCGACCCACCTTTGGAAGTCCGGTACTCTCGCCGTCAGCCAGACCTCAAGAACGACGGCACCGCACCTCGGGGGCTGGGACTTCCGATCCCCTTTGATGGGCGCTCCCTCGTCTGCATGGCAGGCCCTAGCACCGTGGCTAAAGGCCCACACCAACCGTCGCAGCCCGACCACAGCACACGCTTAAAGGCAGTAGCGGCGCCACCGAGGCCAGAACCCTTGTTCATCGATGATACAGCTCAGGGACTCAAAAGCAATGCAGCTGGTGCTCCACTGTTAGCGCCACTAGCTGAAGTCGTTCCAGGCCCCACATGATCGCTAAAAGCCCGGGAAATCAGCGAAATGGCGAACGGTGGGCAGGAGCTCGGTTCAGTGCGTCCTACCTCGCCGCCATCGTGGCCACGCCCCCATAGACTTTTTTATGTAATTTAATTGGAGGGTGGCTGCGTGGCCTCCCTTCTCAGGCCATTTATGGCCCTGGGACCACATCCCCCGGTGCTGACCTTTCTCTTGAATTTTTTTTTTAAAAATAATTGGGGAAGGGGTCCCCATTCCCCGGGGCCAGGGCATTACTTTAAAAAAAAAGAATTGGAGGGGGCCCCCTCCTCAGGCCTATTATGTCCCCAGGGACCCCATCCCCCGGGGCCGACCTGCCTATTTTTTTTGTTTGTTTCTAAGGGGAGGGGGCTGAGTGCCCCCCCTCCGGCCATTAACAGCCCCGGGGACCCCATCCCCTGGGGCTGGCCCTCTCTATTGAGGACCGTGGGGGGGGTCCCCAATCCCCACACGGTCCCGCCAGCTCCCTTCCTCCTGCGGGAGCCAGCATTGCTGTTCCACATGGGGAGCTGCTAAGATGCAGCTCCCCATGTGGAAAAGCAATCGGCTTTGGTTTTTGGGAGAGAGAGCAGGTTTCCTGCTCTCTCTTCCAAAAACCAAATCAGTTTGCTATGGCAGGGTGTTGTTATGTTATGTTATGTTATGCGTTTTTATTTGGCGCACAGATGCTCCAGCTAAGGAGCGTCCTGGCGCCCGACAAGGCAGCTGCACAACACAACTAAACAAAAGACAAACAGTGTAAACAAACTAAGGGAATAAAAAGGTTTTCACCGCACGGCGAAAGGAAAGCAAATCCCTCATAGCATGAATCGCCGGGGGCAGGGAGTTCCACAGGACCGCCGCGCGCACTCGAAACGAACGTCCTCCAGCTCTACTCCGCTTGAAGCGCGGCACAACAGCCAGTTCTAGGTCCGCAGATCTTAAGAGTCGAGCTGGGGTGTAGTGGGCGAGGAGGGCCATGAGAATCGTTGCTGGGGACCCCTTCAGAATTTTATAGGCGACACAGAGGACCTTAAACTGGATCCGCTGGGCCACCGGGAGCCAATGCAGTGACCGCATGGTACTGGAGGTAGGACAGAATCTAGGGAGGCCTACCACCGCTCTAGCTGCGGCGTTCTGTATCCTTTGTAAGCTCCCGATCTCTGCCTGATTCAAACCGACCAATAAGGAACTCGCATAATCCAGCCTGGAGATGACAGTGGCTTGGATCATGAGTTGCCTGGTGGGGGCATCGAAGAACTTAAGCACTGGACGGAGCCCGCGCAGGATGCCAAAGCAACATGCTACCGTGCGTTTGGTATGGCACACAAACGTAAGGGAAGGGTCCAGCCAGACCCCGAGGTTCTTAAGCTCGGCGACTGGGATGGGAGCAGGACCCAAATCCCCAGGCCACCATCTCTCTCCCCAAAGATCCGGCTGTCTGCCAAAGACCATGACCTCGGTCTTACTAGCGTTCAGCTGGAGACAGTTGGACGTCATCCAGCTGGCGACCGCCCGCAGTCCTTGTTGAAACCTGGGGGCATCGACTTCGGCATCCCCGCTGATCGTAACCGCTAGCTGGGTGTCATTGGCGTATGACACCATCGTCATACCCCATTGCCTGACAACCTCAGCTAGCGGCCTTACGTACAGATTAAACAACGTAGGGCTCAGCGAGGAGCCTTGGGGGACCCCCAGGTTCAACGGATGGAATTTGGACTGGTAAGGTGGGACGGTCACGCTAAAGGCCCGGTTGGCTAAAAACGACCGGAACCACTGGAGAGCGATACCGGTGACACCAGCCTCCTCTAGGCACCGCAGAAGGATCGGGTGCGAGACGGTGTCAAAGGCAGCGCTCAGATCTAATAGCACAAGCGCTGCCGTTTGTCCCGCGTCAAGCACGGAGCGAAGATGCTCCACCATATAAAGCAGAGCCGTCTCCGTGCTATGACCCGCCCTAAACCCATTCTGCGTCGCGTCGAGGATATCTGCGCGGCGGAGATGTTCCGAGAGGACAGCATTTACATGCGCCTCCGTAACCTTAGCCGGCCACGGCAAGAGTGAAATCGGCCGATAGCTCTCAGGCTTGCTGCCGTCCAGGCTGGGTTTCTTAAGGATAGGCCGAACCATGGCTCGCTTCCACTTCAGTGGAACCTCGCCGGATGTTAATGACGAGTTGATGGGAGCCGCGAAGCGGTCCCTGGGGTGGGGGCATTGAGCCCCCCCACACATATATTGAGAAAGCCCTGGGGGTGGAGGTCCCCGGGGCTGGGGGGGCAGTGAGCCCCCTGCATATATTGTATTGAAGCCCTGGGCGGTGGCGGTCCCTGGGACTGGGGGGCCATTACAATTAACATATTGCCCCCAGGACTTGGCCCACCAGGGGGCTAAATAGCAATGAAGCGCAGTAGCCCGCGCTTCAGGTTTTTTTTCTCTGCAGAATCAGCGCACCCTGCACAGATTTTGCGGATTTAAAAACAAAAAAAACAATTGGGCCCTGGGGGTACTTGTGGGATCCCCTAAGCAGGTCTAGGGGCTCAGGGTGTTTCTACCATGCACCCTTTTTGCATTTTACACATTTGTTTCACTCATTTCTTGTGCCTCGTTTCTACCGATAACACAGAAAAAATGTCTCTTAAGGAAATAGTTTGCATTAATTTTTCAATTTCTACCGAGGCACAAGATGGCTGCCAACACTTCCTAGTTTGAAGTATTAACAGCCAATTAGCATAAAGCTCGTGCTCGGGAGGATTCGCGGCCCTAGATATATGTTATGTTATGTTATATTAATTTATTATGCGCACAGATACTCCAGCCAAGGAGCGTCCCGGCGCAGAGACAAGGTAGAACATAACACAACAGGAGAGTGGAAAACATAAAAGCAGCTAAAACAGGAATGTTTTTATGGCCCTCCGGAAGGTCAAGAGGTCCTCCATCAGACGAATTTCAACAGGAAGGGAGTTCCATGCTGACGCGGCCTTTACACTGAACGAGCGGCCTCCCATGCGACTGAGCCTGAATCTGGGGACCACAGCAAGGGCCAAGGCCTGAGAACGGAGGGTACGGGTGGGAACGTAGAAGGAGAGACAGCTAGATAAGATTTCCGGGCCTATGCCTCTCAGAATCTTAAAGGCAAGGCACAGAACCTTAAAGAGGAGCCAATGTAGGGAACGAAGGACACCTGCCACCGGGCTGAATTTGGGCAGTCCGACAATTGCCCTCGCCGCAGCATTCTGAACCCGCTGCAGACGGGTTAGCTCGGCCTGGTTGGCCCCAGCCAGAAGTGAGCTGGCATAATCCAGGCGGGAGATGATAGTTGCCTGGATCACCAGCTGCCTGGTCAGGGCGTCAAAGAACTTGAGAACAGGTCTCAAGCCCCTTAGCACTCCAAAACAACAGGCCGCAGTTTTTTTGGTGTGCCCTACAAAGGAGAGGCCCGCATCCAGCCAAACCCCCAGGTTTTTTACCTCCGGTACCGGGATCGGAGTGGGTCCCAGCTCTGAGGGCCACCATTGGTCACCCCACAACTCCACTCCCTTACCGACAACCATCACCTCCGTTTTTGTGGCATTTAGCTGGAGACAGTTGCCTGTAAACCAACTAGCCACCGCCTTCAGTCCAGACTGAAACCTGGGGGCCTCAATCTCCGCATCCCCGCTGAGAGTAACCGCCAGCTGTGTGTCGTCGGCATATGAGACCAGAGTTAGGCCCCACTGCCTAGCGACATCAGCCAGCGGTCTCACGTAAAGGTTGAACAACGTGGGACTCAGCGAGGACCCTTGCGGAACCCCCATGGCCAGCGGTTGGAACTTGGACTTGAAGGGAGGGATGGCAACACAGAAGGAGCGGTCCTCTAGAAAGGAGCGGAACCATTGCAACACCTGGCCGCCAATGCCAGTCTCCTCAAGCCGATGCAGGAGGATGCTGTGGTCTACCGTGTCAAAGGCGGCGCTAAGGTCTAATAATATGAGCGACGCCGTTTGACCAGCATCCAACCTTGCACGGAGATGTTCCACCATCACAAGCAACGCGGTCTCTGTGCTGTGACCGGCACGAAATCCGTTTTGTGTGGGGTCGAGGGCATTGATCCGTACAAGATGTTCAGACAGGGCCAGATTGACATGGGCCTCTGTAATCTTGGCTGGCCAGGGTAGCAACGAAATGGGTCGATAACTTTCGGGCTTGGACGGGTCCAGGGAGGGCTTTTTGATAATTGGGGACACCACAGCTTGCTTCCACTTAGCTGGAACTACTCCCGTTTCCAAGGAAAGGTTTACAAGGTAACATACAGCTGTACGTCCCATAAAAGCCTGATCTCGAAAGAGAGCAGGCCTTACTGGATCAGATGGAGATCCAGATTTGACTTGCAACGCAAGTTTGTCAAACCCGTCCACGGTGAGGGGGGGGAAGACAAGCAGAGTAGTCTGATGGTGGGTCCCACTAATGCTTTCCCGACCGGACCCTATGCTAGGAAATGTCCGATAGATAGCTTGGACTTTCCCCAAGAAATAGGAGGCAAGGGATTCACAGTGGGAAAGGGAACTTACGGTTGCAGAGGTAGGCCGCTTTGCCATGAGATCTTTTACGGCCTTAAAAATGGCTTTCGACGGATTAGTACTGTTCCGGAATTCTGCGGCATAAAAAGCCGCTCGAGCTTGACAGATAGCTCGATGGTAGAGCTTGATGGACCTGGTATATGCAGCTTTTAAATCAGCCCCATAGGTCTTCCTCCAGGCCCTCTCAGCCCGTCTACAGGCGCCCTTCAGAGCCCGAAGGGCGCCATCGTACCAGGGACTCGACTCTCTAGAGTTGATTTTAGTCGATACAATGGGTATCAGAGAGTCCAGAGCCCTAGTGATCCAGGAACAGAAGAGGTCATACCCCTTTTCTACATCCGTCAAAGGACCCAGCGGCTCCTCTAGTAGAAGACGATGGAAGTCTTCTAACCTAAGTTTCTTCCAGGCCCTCTTCTGAACCCGTCTAGCCGAGGAGATGGAAGGGGTGGCTGAGACAGGGCAAAGGATGGACACCAAGAAGTGGTCTGTCCATTCCACCGGCAAGATGGAGGTAATTTTAGTCCCCGGCAGATTGGTGAACAAGGGATCTAAAATATGCCCCCCCGAATGGGTAGGCTGGGAGACCAACTGGGAAAGTTGAAAGGCCTCTAGGTCAGAGGAGATGGAACGCACTGTCAGACCTGAGAGGGTGTCGAAATGCAGATTCAAATCACCCATGATGGAAAAGTTGGCACAATCTGCGACCAAAGGGCCAACAATGTCGGGGAAAGCATTTCTAAACACCACATCGCTGCCGGGCGGACGATAGACGACCATCCCGGACAGCGTAAATTCGGGGCTGACAGAGACCTTGAACAATGCACTTTCACACCCAGGGATATTTAGGGCACTCCAGACACAGGAATAGGTGGATCTTACTATTAAAGCTATACCCCCACCTCTAGACACCCTATTCAAGGTATACATACAGTAGCCGGGTGGGCAGGCTAGATTTGAAATAGCGGTGTCCGCATCCTGTAGCCAAGTTTCAGTCATGGCAAATATGTCCGGAGCTTCCTCCTCAATGAGGTCAAAGATGTTCTGATAATGTTTCAGCGCAGACCTGACATTCAAGTTCAGGATCCGCAAGGAGGAAGGAAGATCTGTAGTACGGCGGGTCGCCGGGGCATTAATACTGAGGAGAGGACTCGGACAGTCGAGAGCCCATCCATTACAGGGGCAATGGTACTGGCCTCGCAATGGATGTACCGGTGGAAGGGTACAACTACGGCTTACCTGACCGATGGCTAACAGGCACTCTCGCGAATATGACAGCATGGCGACAGTAAGATGGAGTAATAGTCGTTAACCAGAGTCCCACGACGTCCAGCGCGTCCTTAGCGCGGACGGGCGCAGACGGGCAGGACTCTGGCACGACTCCGGCCACGCGAGGACACGCCCGCTGCACGATCCCGCTGCGCTAGGGGACGAGCTTTAAATAGGTGTTCCCAGGCGGCACATGCGCAATCAAGCGCTAGAAGATGGAAACACCTCACTCCACTCACCCCACTCCAAGATGTCCGCCAAAAACGAGCAGGGCACCCACCCCAGGACCAGACCCGCCAAAACGGCGGTGAAGGGGCACAATTTATGGTGCAGGTAAGGGGCAATTTTAAAAAGGGTCAAATGACTAGAACCAACAAAAATGAAAAAAAAAACGATTTTAAAACAGCAGTTTTACTGCAAAAACGTGCAAGCCCTCTCGCAGCAGCAGCTACCTTGTCAGGGGCTGAGAACAGGAGGGACTCGCCCTAAATAGGTGATCCCAGGCGGCACATGCGCAATCAAGCGCTAGAAGATGGAAACACCTCACTCCACTCACCCCACTCCAAGATGTCCGCCAAAAACGAGCAGGGCACCCACCCCAGGACCAGACCCGCCAAAACGGCGGTGAAGGGGCACAATTTATGGTGCAGGTAAGGGGCATATATATATATGTGTTTTTACTTTTGAATTTCTCAGCAACTACAGATTTACACCATTTAACAAAAAAGGGTTCTTTCTGAACCAAAAACTACCTCTTTGCCAAATTTGGTGTAATTCGGTTCAGCAGTTTGGACTGTAGCCATGTCTAAAGTTTCCAATGGAAAATTGCATGGCGAAACATGTTTTGGGAGCCCCCTTTTTTCTCGGCCCCCGCTTCATGAATCACCCTGAAACTTTCAAGATAGGAGCAGACCGGAGAGCCCCACGAGTTTTAGAAATTTTGTGAAGCTTCGTCAGCCAGCGCCAAAGTTATAAGGAATAGAATGTTGCGAATTTCCTATGGCAAATAGGTCCTACCTATAACTATATTAATTAGCATTTAAAAAACCTATTACATTCACTGAAAAAACCATAGGTTTCACACCAGTTATAGTTAGCTGGAAATGTTACTGACATAAAACCATTGAAATTCCACGTTATAGTTAGTTGGACTCACTATAACTTGCGCGTGTAATGCACTGCTGATGACGTCACATATTACATCACTCATGACATGGTCAGTGACATCACTCATGACATCGTCTGCACCAGAGGAAAGTGAGACGATGCTGTGCATTCAGCCCCGATTTGCAGATTTCAGAATTATCTGTAAATATTGTGGGAAGACCATCTCCTACGGAGAACAGAGTGTAAAGCTCATCGTCCTTGCTGGAGACAACCATAAATGCCCCAATCAACCCTAATTTTTTCTTTTCTATTAGTTTTTTGCTCCAGCTAAGCCATTTTCAATTCCCTGTTTTTTCGTTTTTCCCCATGAAAAATACAAAGAAAATCTAAAACTGTTCAAAAAATCCAAAAAAAAGTACAAAATGTTCAAAAAACAATATAAAAAATATAAAACAACAAAAAAAGAAAAAAAACTGTTCTCTTTAGAACTACCTCCAATTTCTAAAAAAAAGGCTACATTTTTTAAAAACTCTATCATTCATTTTTCCTCATGGTACGCTCCCCGGTCCGCTCCCCGGTGCGCGTACCGGGCACTCCCACCGCGCCAAACAAAAACAAAATTAAAATTTTTACCCCGCGGGGCCCTTTTTAAGCCCCCACATCAAACCTAGGGGGTCAGGGGGGGGTCTAACCTGCCCCCTTATGGTCATTTCGCCCTTTGTTTTGGCCACCTCTTGTGTCTCGATACTACCGAGACACAAGATGGCGGCCGCTCCGGACTGTTTCGAATGTTTACAGACACCCAAGAGCCAATCAGATTTCCGTGCGCACCTCGCGTGTCGCGCCCGGGGCGCTCCCCGGAGCGCGTACCGGGGCGCTGCCATAGATATATATATTTTTTTAACCTAAATTACTCAAAATCCACTGGAGCACATATCTTGAGACATAGCAAAGGCACATCAGACTACCAGTCCCTACAATTTTGCCAAGTTTGGTGTAAATCCATTCAGCCGTTCGGGCTAAAAATGAGGTCGACCGCCCTATGGAAATTAACATGGGGAAAACGCGTTTTGGGACCCCCCTTTTATCTCAGCCCCCGCTTGATGAATCCCCCCCAAACTTTCAGGGAAGGACCGGAGCTCGAAGAGGCCATTTTGAGGAAATTTTCAGGCAGATTCGTCAACCGGCGCCAAAGTTATTCCAAATAGAATTTTGAGATTTAACATTGAAAAAAATCCTAACTATAACTACCTACTGGCGACAGCCAGTAGGTAATATATATATATATATCAGTAGGATCAAGAGACAAGAGGAGGAGAAAAACGAAGGGGGAATTTAATGAAAGGGGTCAAGGTAGACCCCTCTCGACCCCCTAGGAATGATGTAGGGGTTATTAAAGGGTCCCGTGGGCAAATAAAAAAAAATGGATTTTTCGCGGTAGAAGCGCTTCTCGGTTTGCGAACCGGGTCGCAAACTGGTAGCGAAACGTGAATTCGCCATTTTGTGTTTCGATTTAATTAAATTACTAGATGGAGGAAAAGCAATGTGAGTATTGGGTATAAGGGGGTATGGGAGACGTATCCTGACCCCCTATGTTTTTTGAGGGTGGTTGAGGAGGCTCATATATGTTGATACTTGTCTTCCAGCGGTTGCGCGTGAGCGGTTTTCTTTTTGCCGCTTGACTTCTGTTAACGTGTTGATCGCCATTTTGACACTGCGAGTAAATATATTGTTAAAAATAATTGTTATAAATGAATCCGTATTGATAAACATTGTGTGCGCCATCTTGCTTTTTTTCCAATGCCACACTTTTGTCGTGCACGGCAGCCATTTTAGATGCCTTGACCAGACCCACTCTCTGCACGCTGCCGATCCTCAGCATGGCTCCCCACCCTCGCAAGCATCTCCCCCACGCACTGCTCACCCCTGCTCTCTGTCTTATGCATGGGCCATAAACCTCCCCCCATCTGCGCTGCTCTTCCCTGAGAATCACACCCTGTGCCCGCCCAACACCACCCTTTCACCTTATTCACTGCCACACCCTCTGACATTCCTCTTCCTTTGTGTCTGATTGTCCAGGCCGGTCCCAGGCTATCACGTAGCCCTGCGGATGCAGTTTATGGCTTCAACTGTAAAGAATCCCCCCTGTTCAAAGGAGTTACAGTAGATCAAGGTCGCCATCTCATGAGATCCGTCACACCACACACGTTCCTACTATCTGATAACGATCCTGTATTGTGATTGGGAGGGGATTCTCACTGTAAGGGTGTGTGGGACCGAGCCTGAAGCGGAAGATTCCAGGGATGCCTTTTTGTACATCAAAGTCTTCACAATTATGTGTCACATTAAAAATATATAGCACTCCAACAAAGTAGTAGGATTATAACACTTTAATAACTTATAAATATATACAACGCTCCAACAAAGTAAACACGTTTAAAAAAAACTTTTAAAACAACTATTTATATGACATTGCTTTAACCAGGATAGACAAAGAAATGACACAGTGATGTCAAAGTTTCTGAAAGAAATGCCAAGAACGTCCCATGTGAAAGTGAATTTTATCTGGCAATTTTTTTCTTTTCCTTCTCATGAAAAGAAAGTTAATGCCAGGTTCGTTACCCGCCTCATCTGCAAAAAAAAAACTCTCGAGAGGGACCGAAAAAAAATATAGCTATGGTAATCATACCATGCATCGGCACATGGAGAGGTGGCACCCTCTTAATTATTCTAAAGCACAATTTCGAGATTTGGTGGATAATCCCCTTTCGGCAAAAACATCCATCAATGACTTAGCAATAAGTGAGTCAGAGGCAAGGGAAACGGTCCCAAATCTGCAAAAGAACATTGGGAAGATGAGATTGACTTGTGTAGCATGTTGAAAGTTAATTTCATGCGGAGAGATGAGTATTACTTTAATAAATAGATCATATGAAAATCATCAATGTCCAAAACGTCCTAGAAAGTAATTTTTGTCATTTTTGAGGAAGATAGATAACCTTTAGTGGTACGGGGTCGTTTTCGTTCGAACTATGGGGGCCAGGTGACATTCCTTCGGGGTGGCTTAGGGGCATTTAAAACAACTTCCCAGATACAGGTAGCATATAAAGTAGAGGGTAAATACCAGGATCTTTATCGATTGCTTTATGCTGTACAAAAATGAAAAACACATACAACAAACCTGGACCATTCATATTTTCAATGTTTCTGCGTACTATACTTTTTAACCCTTAACTAATTGAGCTGCTTGATTTCACCTGCTTTTTTTTTTTTTTTTTTTAAATCGGAAACAGTGGCTATTCCTTCGAAACTTACCAATCTACGTGTTACAACTACGTTTGCTTTTTCAAAAACCTTTAATAAAAATGTTGGAGCGCAAATACGGGCCTACAACCCCGTGGGCCGGCCACGGAGCAGGCTGGAACTGTAAATGGGGGGGGGGGGGAGTCAGTGGTCGTTGATTTCATAGTAAAAAGTGCGACAAGTGCAACAAAATCATATCGATAATTCATTGTGAGCAAGTACCATTAGTGTCGACAATTCCAACCTTCAATAATAAATACAGTAATCAATGATGTATTAGAACTTAATATCAATTCATTGTTCGAACGTGTAATCAGTCTTATCCCATATCAATTCATGTGCTAAAAACTGCATACATATCTCATGATATTAAGGCTGAGCAATCGGGGCACAACAAGGAGTTGAGAGTTTCATTTGTACCGGCGCCATTTTGGGTGAGGTCAGGAAGGTCCATGTATAGTCAAAATGTCTCCACCAACTCATGGTTGGACCGGGACCTCTTTCGGCAGTCCAAAAGTTTTCATTGAAGGGTAGCAGAGGGGACTGCCGACATGAACCATCAGTCAAAGTGGGGTGGGAGGCAACAATCTCTCCTACCGGGTCATACTGATGTCCCACCGGAACTGATCAAGTTGGTAGTCTTGCTGGATTTTGGTCATTTCAAGACTGAGGCCGGCGCCGGCATGTGCAAGACATCCCCCCCCAGTGTTGTCGCAGCCATTAAAGAAAGAAGAGGGATCCCGTCGGCGTCGGCTCCTCTCCTGGTCCGGGGGGGGGGGGTCGGTGGCATGTGCAAGACATCCCCCCCCAGTGTTTTCCCAGCCATTATTGAAAAAAGAAGAAGATACCGTCGGCCTCGGCTCCACTCCTGGTGCACCTTACGCGACAACCCTTTTGATGGGTGAGTGGAGTGTTGGGGGTGCAGCTGAGGGGCCCCCACCTGGGGGGTGGGAGAGGCTCGTTCGCGCCGCCTCTCCCTCCCAGCGCACCCCACGCCGACACCTGGCGTTGATATCCGTGATGTCCGGACTAGGCGATAAGAGGGGGGGGTCGGAGGCAGAGGCAAGACATCCCCCCCCGTGGCCTGCAGGGTGCCGCTTCAGGACCGAACGGGGAGCTCATACCAAGCCGGGGCCAGACCAGGAGATACGAGGGGAGGGTTGGTGGCATGTGCAAGACATTCCTCTCCAGTGTTGTCGCAGCTAGAGTTCCCTTCGGCCTCGGCTCCTCTCCTGGTGCACCTTACGCGACGACCCTTTTGATGGGTGAGTGGAGCGTTGGGGGTGCAGCTGAGGGGCCCCCACCTGGGGGGTGGGAGAGGCTCGTTCGCGCCGCCTCTCCCTCCCAGCGCACCCCACGCCGACACCTGGCGTTGATATCCGTGATGTCCGGACTAGGCGATAAGAGGGAGGGGTCGGAGGCAGAGGCAAGACATCCCCCCCCCGTGGCCTGCAGGGCGCCGCTTCAGGACCGAACGGGGAGCTCATACCAAGCCGGGGCCAGACCAGGAGATACGAGGGGAGGGTTGGTGGCATGTGCAAGACATTCCTCTCCAGTGTTGTCGCAGCTAGAATTCCCTTCGGCCTCGGCTCCTCTCCTGGTGCACCTTACGCGACAACCCTTTTGATGGGTGAGTGGAGCGTTGGGGGTGCAGCTGAGGGGCCCCCACCTGGGGGGGTGGGAGAGGCTCGTTTGCGCCGCCTCTCCCTCCCAGCGTACCCCATGCCGACACCTGGCGTTGATATCCGTGATGTCCGGACCAGGCGATAAGAAGGGGGGGGGGTCGGAGGCAGAGGCAAGACATCCCCCCCGTGGCCTGCAAGGCGGAAGAAGAAGGGAATCGGGAGACCAGTACATTTCGGCCCATCCACGCCACGGCTGATGGCGGTTAGCTGGGCCCCGCCCTGCACGTGTCGAGGCCTCATCTTCCGGATGGGCGTAACCGTGGCCCTGTTGCACTTCGGGAGTTTCTGGAATGGGGGTAGGTATCTGCTGATTTTTATCTATTTCATGTTACCGTTAATGGGCGTGGCGGGCGGTGGGACAGACATGCTTGGAGCAGTGGGGGGGTGGCGGAGCCTAGCTACCTCGTGGCTGCTGAAACGTCAAGCTTGGCTTTTTTCACTACTTTCATGTTTCTTATTTCTAGCGAAGTCAGAAACTCATCAGTGGCCTACTGATTTTGTTTGATTTCTTTCCCTTTCTTTTCAAGTGTATTTCATGCTAAAGTTTCTGTTTAACAGGATTCAGTGGTTACTTCGTTTTTTACATATGTCTTCTTTATTAGGGGTACTCTCCGGTTGAGCCAGATGATGTACCTCTAATAAATGGGGAGTAGATGGGTATGACAGATTACAACGGGGGACAAAGGTCCGCATTACCCACCCTTCACTACTTGCAAAGACTAGACAGAATATTTCTATTCCACGTTATTTACATACAAAGAATACCTCTAGAGAAGTATTCCTTGAAGAATAAATGTCCAGCCAATCAATCAATCAGTGGGGAGAAAAACAGGTACATACACTTGTACATATGAGTCTGATACAGGGCGGATCTCTGTATAACTATGGATAATTAGATATTAGGATGGCATACAAAGCTCCCAACCTTCTTACTTTTTCTCTTAAAGGGTTTCAAATTGGGGACAAATATTAGGCTGTGCTCTAGAGGTTGACGGTGTTGCTCCACTGGTACTCGGGCCTTCTCATGAAGCAGAAGGAGCCGCTCTCAATCTCCTTAACTCTTCCCTTGCAAAGTTGACTGGATTCTTAGTCTGCAACTGCTTCAGCATACTTGCAGTTCCACACAAGTCCTTTTTATTGGGGTCTCCTCTTGAAAGCAGTCTTGCATATGCGGCAAGTAACTTTTCTTGCATTCACCTTTTTTAAGACTTGTGAAAATTATTTTGAAAACATTCAATAAATACGGTGTTACTATGCATTGTGTCATATGCTTTATTAAAAATATGCAGAAAAAGTTCCCTTCATTTGTTGTTAAGGTCTTTACAAGAGAATTTGAAAGGAGAAAGTAGGAGATGAATAACACATGTAGGACATTATATCTTAAATTGCAAAAATTGATAAAGAGGGTAGACCAAAGTCTGCATGTACAATGCCAGTGGAAGCGTTTCAGGCACACTGCGAAGATTTAAAAAAATATAAATATTGTCAAGTTTTACTTTGACTTGTGATGTTTGATCTCATTTAGTCACTTCAATCTAAATTTAAACACTAATTTTCTTTTTTTTTGCAGATTAACTACAATACTTATTTTGGAATCCATATCATATGTTGTTTATTATATTGTTTTGTTACTTATAGTTCTAGTTATTTATTGTAGTGTTATATTTTAGTTATAGTTCAAGTTATTGTTTTAATAAAAGTTAATTAAAAAAGTACATACGTCTGTTTTTTTGTGGGGGTAGCAGTCATCAATAGAAATTATATTTATAATTTGAAGTATAATGGTGAATGTCACTCATTAGCAACATATTGTGGTGAAATGTTTAACCTATGTGCTGACGTAAGTGTTCCATAAACTACTACTATGGTAACAGGCAAAATACTGTTTGGGGGTAGGGTATAATACGCAGGAATGCTGTAAAAATAAATGGGCAAGGGCTGTTTTGTTTTCCACTGTTGCAACATAAAGTGATCGATAAAAATCCGATAATCAGGCCTATCAGCGACTAAGACAGCAGGTCGAGTCTCTTTTGCTCAATGGCTCCCTCATGGGACGAAGAAACGCCCTTTTCACGAAATAGGAATATTTTACTTGTAGGACAGTTGTTAATTTCCCGTGAAAATACATTAGCCTGGAACATTGTTAGTGATAAACTGTAAACGTATCTGGGACCTTTGCTTAAAAAAATATATATAAAATATATTTGTGAATTAGAATAAGAATATATGTTACAGCTATAGATATTTGCTATTAAAAAAACCATTGAAATTCACTGAAAAAAACATAGGTTTTAGGCCATATATAGTTAGGGATTAGCATTTACAAAACCTTAATTTACTCGCACAAAACCATAGAAATTCGCATATATAGTTAGATGCAATATCTATATATCACGCACCCGCAACCCACTGCTGATGATGTCACATATTACATCATTCATGACATGGTCAGTGACATCACTGATGACATCACTGATGACATCTCAAATGACATCACTGATGACATCTCAAATGGCATTACTGATGACATCACTGATGACATCTCAAATGACATCACTGATAAAATCACTGATAACATCTCATTTGACATTACTGATCACATCACTGATGATATCATTCATGTGATAATACGATCAACCTCTTCAGACTCTAATATAACCTTAGATACAATCAGTGTAAACAGACTCTCATAGACTGTCACTCATCCATGGAGTTACTCACACACCTAGTCAGTCATGCAAAGAATCAATCACACCTCCATTTCCTCAACTATACAGTTATACACACCTTACTTAATCAAACATATACTAACACATATTTAGTCTCTTATACAAGCACTGATACAAGTTCACAATGATCCATACAGCCACTCACACATTCACTGGCTCTTATGCACAGTTATTTATATATGTCAACTCTTACATGTACTGTGTTTTACATATGTACTTACTTTGACATGTAGCACTGAGAAATCCAATCACTCACCAATACACTCATGCAGACATGCACTTTTGAACCCATACATCTAGTGAATCAACTGCTCACACATCTATGCACAGAGTCACACACCTCCCAGCCACCCCCACACACACACTCACTCTCCCATACAAATATTTGGGCAACCAATCAATAACCCATATAGTTACTCGTATAGCTACTGATCAACACATGCAGCAGTTTACAGAACTACAGAAATAATGATGCACAAATTAAGACAGTTTAGTCACTAACCCATGCACTCAGTGAGACACATTTAATCATTCCCTCATACAGTCAGTAATGCACCTACTAAATCCTTCATCCAAACACTTATACATCCACTCATTCTTCAATATGTAAGACATATTTTAACTTTACAGAAACATACAGTCACTGGATGTTGTCTTCAGTGATGTCCTTTGAGATGTCATCAGTGATGTCATTTGAGATGTCATCAGTGATGTCATCAGTGATGTCACTGACCATGTCATGAATGATGTAATATGTGACATCATCAGCAGTGGGTTGCGGGTGCGCGATATATAGTTATTGCATCTAACTATATATGCAAATTTCTATGGTTTTGTGCGAGTAAATTAAGGTTTTGTAAATGCTAATCCCTAACTATATATGGCCTAAAACCTATGTTTTTTTCAGTGAATATATATATATATATGTAGTAAGGTAGCAGAATATCAAGTACTACCAAATACCATACATCTTATTTTGACATAAAACCAGGCACTGAGGATGATGAGCTTTGGCAAAGGATAAAATAGTACATCCTTAAATATAATATTCGTTCATATAACACTAAAATAACTTCAGTTGAGGAGACCTAATGATTATTTCCAAAAACACTGAAAACCATCTATCATGTTGAGTAAAGTATCACTAACTATCCTTAATGCATGTTTTGAGATCGCATGCACTGTATCACAGATTACATCACAAATTACGTTATCAGTGTAATCACTTGTGCCATTACAGATGGCATCACAACTGACATCATCAATGCGTAACAGTCATTATTGTCTTCCTTTGTGGACTTTATATTTACTGCTTATTTTATGATTTTGTGCACTGTGACACTGCCATTTTACGCTCGGGTGAATGTGACCTACCCCGAAAAGTGGCTACATATTAGCATCAAATAGTTAGTCTATTACCTCCTCAATGAGGCCAAAGTATCACTCACATACATGACTGTGAGTGATGTGGTTCTGGATAACATTCTTGAGCTGTGGCTGGAATACAGTCTAAAAACTACTGAGGTGACACATTGAAAAGAAAAGTGCTATGCCCTATAGGTATATTACTTTTATAAAGTCACTAATGCATCCCTTACTGTTATTTTATCCTGTAGTGATGGGGGAATTATTATACAAAAATGGGACATTCATACTAAATATTAAGGAACATATGTCCCCAATAAACAGTTGCAAAAATATGTTTGTCACAGTAGACAAAACAACAGTTTCAATTTACATATCTTATTGTGAATAAAATCAAGTTCCATTACTCAACCTGGAAAATTTTTAGAAAAAGGTAAGGTTCTTTTCCATTTTGTGGAAGAAACTAGATCAATATTAACACATTTTTTGGAAGTTTACTAGAAAAGTAACTTTTCAACTGATTTTTTAGCTGTCTTAGAGCAATATGGTTTCTGACTAATTTACCTGGTTGTCACGTGCCAGAGACCAGAATATACATCCTAGACCAGGTGTCAATGACTGGACTCCTGGAGAACAATGGTACTGCTTCTGGGAGCAGGAAGAGTGACTTGGTGTAACTGTAAACAGTTACCAGAGTAATTTGGAAGAAGTTCAGGGACAGCTAGCAACACAATGGACAGCCGCAACAGCTAGACTTTCTGTCTGCATTTCCATAAGAAGGAACAGTGGGGAGAGGGGAGTTGCCTAATTTCCATAGGGAAGTGGCTGAAAAGAAACACCAGGCTTGTGTAGAGTGGGGAATTCAACTGTCATGTTGAATAAAATTGCATTTAGTTGGCGAAGTGATGAAAAACAAGATAGGTACTTGTTTACTCGAGGTGATGAACAAGATTTATAGTCATTTGAACATAGAAGCTTGTTCATGCCAAGGATACTTGGATTTTACCCAACTATTTTGCCTTATTTTTATCCACTTACTCGAGAATGTTTGTGAATGATTCTCCCCTTGAATTAGAAGGGTAAATTGAGATTTTAATTGTTGTTTTTAAACTTTTATTTTGCATAGTTCATGAACCACGAAGGCCTGTTAAGAAACCACATCGTGCATGTATTTTTATAAGTAAAATAAATGATGTAATTTTTCAACCTTTCAGAAGGGTCTGGTCATCCACTAAGATGGAGTGAGCGCATCCTGATCCCAAAACGCTACAGGCTTTTAGCTTCAGGATGATCTTAGCAGGCTTTGTCAAGTCCTATAGAGAATATCTATTGAGATTGCCAAGGTCTTATTTCTGTGATTCTTGGAATTTAAAATAGCCATAAGGTTGTTTTGTCACAACCAATTACATGTGATTTTCACTTCTGATTTTTGTCTGAGAACCACATTGCTAATGTAGCTCTCTTTCTTTTTTGTTGTTTCTAAATTACTCAAGTTTGGCTAAGCATAGTTTTACTTGTAAACCTTTTCATTCGTTTTTGGTTCAGACTGTAGCAAATATTAATTTGGGTATATTGAATTGAGGGCCACCCATCAACATCCTCACTCATTGACTTGCATAAAATGCAGCAAAAACTGTTGGGTTCCTTGTGAACTACGTGATTTAACCATAACTACTAGATATTGCCAACTATATATTAATAAATTAAGCAGTTTGTGAGAGGGTGTAGGCAGAGTGAAGGTAGGTTATGGACTATGAAGGATGGGGTGGGTAGCCATCAACCATTTTGATTTGGACCAGAAACTCCCTACTTCTGCACCTTATGCAATCACAATTGCTGTCGCAATTCAGGAAGGACCTCAAAACTTAGCTCTTTGACTGAACCGTAGATCCACACCTTCCCCACCTCAGCGCCTTGAGACCTGCATGGATGGGTAGTCACTCTTTATATGATTACTGATTGATTGATTTCATGTTAGAGTAGGGTGTTCTGTAAGACAATTCTGAGAAGGCAGAGTCAAAGGTCATTTCTAAAGTTGGTTGGAATTGAATTAAAGTGCATGGGGGCATATTACCAAGCAATAGCGATAATTATCGCTTGGTTAGAGATAAAAAATTATCGCAGAGCTGCGGCGATTTTTATCGCAGATAAACCTTGGTATTACCAAG
The DNA here is from genome assembly GCF_964263255.1 of Lissotriton vulgaris. Classification (NCBI taxonomy): domain Eukaryota; kingdom Metazoa; phylum Chordata; class Amphibia; order Caudata; family Salamandridae; genus Lissotriton; species Lissotriton vulgaris. The sequence goes on along the minus strand of NC_141695.1, from coordinate 1,573,465,819 downwards.
GTTTATCGCAAATGCGATAAAAATCGGCAATAATGCATGAATATCGCTGAAAAGTCAGCGATATTCATGCATTACCGAGCTAATGCTCTTAGCCATGTTATCCACCTACCCTTGGATAACATGGCTAAGAACTGCTATGGGGCAGGTGTTAGCTTTTGGAGATATTTGCGCTTAGCGCGAATATCTCTAAAAGTTGGTAATAGGAGATAGGGATGTTAGCGACTGTTTCCAGTCGCTAACATCTTGGCACGCCCACTTTGCATATCATTAGTGATAAATTTCACTGACATGCAAAGTGGGGCCCAAGATGGTCGCTATCTCCTACTAGCTGTCGCTAACTGGTGTTAGCGACAGATAGGTAATAGGGGGATAATTTTATCTCCGCTTTTTTGGCTTTTAAAGCCAAAAAAGCAGAGATAAACCCCCTTGATAATATGCCCCATGGTTCCCAACAGCAGAGTATGGATGTGTGAAATGTGTGTTATTTGCTTTCACGTAATTATGTGAAATTTCTTCAAAATTATGTGCAAACACGCAAAATGCAAATCTGTCATTTCACACCGTGGGGCTTATTTACAAGCCCCTTGCACCACCAGAGCATCACTTGTTCCCATACTATAAATATTGCACCGGCGGCACAAGGGCCTATATGTTTTCTCAAATTCATCCTTGCATCAATTTTTGTTGTGGGGATGCGTTTAAACAACAGCACCATGAACAATAGCCGCTTAAATTCTGTTGTTCCTGTGTACTTGTGGTAAAGTTTCACTTCAAATTGTGTTTCACAGTAAATTTGACCCTAAATGGCATGCAAATTAGTGTGATAGTGGTGTAATTTAAGAGATTTTACGTAACATATGTATCATGAAATCCCCCAGCATACGTGGCATACACTGTTGTAATGTATATTTCACCTAGGCCTCAAGACGGCATACAACGTTTTTAAAAACAATAAGACAGCACCTCTCGCACAGAAACATGCAAAGCAAGATATTATGAGAGTATCAGGCATCTATAGAAATAATGTTGGTGAAAGGGTAGAATACTAAACCTCACCACCACCCCAGAATAGTTCTTTAAATTAAGAACAATTGGATCTCGCAGTACAAGACACAGCACAGAGATGCAACATAAACACATTTCAATGTGTCATGTAAAATTCTCATAGTACATCATTATAATCCTAGTGGTATGCATGGGTCTGATGGGCTGGAGTAAAGGAGATGCTGGTTTTTCGCAGCATTGGAGGTGGGACGAGAATGGACACATTTCTTCTGCACAGTTACTATGGTTACCTTAATGACGTAAGCTCTGGCACATACATTGTGGTCAGAATATTTATTGACAATTACATTGACAAAGCAAAACTAACAACCTAATATTGCAGATGGCATACTCTTTCAGACGAGAACTGAATTGACATAATTAACTTCACATTAAATATAAGAGGTAAAATAGGTCAAAGTACTTTTTATGGGCAAAATCACTGTGCAAAAGAGTTTGATATGGCTCGAGAGGCCAATCAACAAAAGCATTAGTGCCTAAGGTAGCATTCTTATAATATATATATATTGTTTGATATATTTTCACATATTTGTTAATTAGTCACAACACATTTAAAATGTGAATAACATAGACAAATCATTTAATATTTATATAGAATTAGTGCACATAGAAAGGACTTTGCCTTCCTTGTATAGGGAATGAGTTGTTTCTTGAGTGGGTCAAAAAGGCATGCAAGAGTACTTAAAACAGTGTTCTTGCATTACTACTTCCCTCAGTCATAAGGACTTTTGTGAAATAGGCCCATAGGATCAAGCACAGCATTTCTGAAGGAATACCTCTGATGTCTTAATAACTCAGATAAGATACTGTACTAAAAATCACAATAACTGTGTGAGAGAATATTTCAATCCAGTGACATTTACTTGCCAAATAACTGTTGCATTCACTAGCCAAGTACCTATGATAGGATATTGGGTGTGAACAAAGCAAACACAAGAAGAGGATGGACGAAGCACTGAAACTTTTCAGATACTCACCCTCAGTCACAGATCTGGGTTGAATCCATCATCGTTCTTTACCTCACTGCGCCACCTCAGTTCAGACCCAGCTATATGCCAATCAGACTTGACCCTGTGCCTCAGGGGAACAGCCCAGTCCAAACTGCCAAGCCAGGTCATCCCTGAACCGGAAACTAGCATCCTGGGACCGGTTTCTGGGTAACACCCTTCATCAGCCGGGCTAGCTTGAATCCAGTGGTTAAGTGAGCAAGGAACCCACGTCTGGGCATACCCTGCTAACTTAGGGTGAACAAAGCAAAGACAAGGAGATGATGGACGGAGCGCTGAAACTTTTCAGACACTCACCATCCATCATCTCCTTGTGTTTCCTAGGATATTGAATGTCACAAAAATTCCTGTCTGTTTGTAATGCACCCTTCAATGATAATTTCGAAAATATTCAGTAAACATTTTATGTCAGGAATATTCACTGAAAAATGTATAAAATACCACAATAACGATCTACAGACTGAAAATGAATTGTTAGCGAGACAGTTATTGAGGTACCAATAGCTGTGGTTCCTGCTTGGCAGCTGGCCTGTGTGTAGCTCACAGAGTTTTGCAACGCAAAAAACCGCAAAGTTACATAAAAACTCAGCGAAGTTCCACAAGTGGCAGAGTGCAGTGCAAACTGCACTTTGTACTGGTATTCCTGCCACTCTGGTAGAAATTCTACCGGAGCGGCAGCTCGCGCTCACAAACTTACTGTTCTCAATTGCGAACTTACGGCTCACAATCGCGAGCAGGGAAAAAACTCTGCTGCACATCGCAAAGCGGAGTTTTCTGCACTCCACGAACTCCGCAGAATGCGAAGTGCAGAAAACTCCACAAACTCCGCAAACAGACCAAAGTTCACCGCCCAGGCCTACTCTGCAGATGTTAGATACTGCAGTGCAGGCTGAGATAGAGGCGGAGCCCCCACTGGCAGGTAGAGTGCTGAGTTTCCCTTAACAAGCCATGCAGGGTCCCAAATCTGCTTCACCCTCCTAAATAATAGTATTCCCTCACTAGATCCCCAGAGGGAAAGGTGGGAACAAGATCTGGGAAGACTGGAGAACAGCAACTCGAATTAGGCATGTGGGTTCACTAGTGATGTTCCAATACGGGCAGGCTTTCGCCTGATTCAACTAAAGATCCTGTGTAGGGCATAATGCACCCGGACACGTTTGTTCATTTTGGGCTGGGCACCTGATGATCAATACCTCAGGGGCTGCCATATAAGAGCCACGTTCATTCACACAATGGGGGATTGCCCAAAGTTGGAACCTACTGGAAATGGGTGGGCAATAGGCTTACGGAGACCTTGGGAGATGAGGGGAGGCTTAATCCTGAGTTTGTCACACTGGGAATAAGGGGTGGATAAACCCTGGACCACTATGCCCTACTGTTTCATTTCATTTAATTATTCTTTATTTCGGTTAACAACCTTAAAAGAATGCAGTACAATACATTTTTAACATTATAATACAATATATATATCTACACAATGCAAAATTAAAAATAAAAGGAGAATTAGCAGCAAGATCCTTCTCAATTGAATCAGTACACATATTCGAGGAACATTCAATAAATAGCAATTCATAATATTTAAAAAGATGTTATGAACAATAAAAACAAAATACCAGGAAACACTAAGATCAGGCCAATTCCTATTGTCATTATCTAGTCAAAGTTACAGTATAAGCCTAGATTGTATTCAATTACAATATAAGCCTAAATAATATTCAGTTACATGCACCACTTGGTAGTAATAATATCAGTTGGGTTACATTAGATAATTACATAATGCACACACGTTCCAATAAAGATTACATATGCGCAATTAGTTCAAATACAATAGGCACAAGTCAGGATACATTCAGCTGCTGAACTACAGTCATACCATCTCTCTATTTACATTACATTTTATGGCCTTTTCTCTTCCTGACTATCGCTACTGATAGGAGGAAGCAGCTTAGACTGAATACTATAGGGCGTGCAGTATCTCCTTTAAACACTCTTTCGCCAACTTTAATATGGAGAAGGCCCAGGAGTTGGCATATGGGTTTTAGCCATTTTTTCCTTGCATATAAGTAAGCGGGACATATAAATAACATATGGGACTCGTCTTCCCTCAGGCCCATACCGCATAATTTGCATAAATCGGATCCAGTGCTACCTCCTGGTCCTTTATTGCAGTGCCATTTCGAAGTCCTAGATTTAATTTGGAGGGCACTATAGCGAAATTTTAGATATAAAGATTTGGCCATTGGTGGGTAGATTTCGTCCATAAAAGATTCTAGTTTCATATCCATTTTTAGTTTGAAAAACCCAAGGGTCAGGGTCCCCAGGTTAGGATTTCTCAACACAGAATCTTTAATATATTCCCAATACCTATTCTTTAACAATTTCTTAGAGTTATTGGTAATCAAATCCGGATCTGACCATAAGCTACTTAAACCCAGCTTTGTTAACCATTTTTCGATGTAGGCCAGCCATATTAAGCATGTGGAGTTTTTAATTGCCATTATCTCCTTTAGAGCCTCTCTGTAGTCCACTAGCTCGTCAGTGGACCAGAGACGGACCCAATATAACAATGGGCGCAATGCAGCATGGTCATCTGATCGGCGAAAATTAAGATCCCATATAACCGGGGTAAGGGGAGTAGAGATAGGTATACCTAGCAACTGTCTGATAAATTTGTTTTCCTGGACCAAAAAAGTGCCTTTCGAGATATGTCCCCAGAGTTCTGCACCGTAAAGGGAAGCAGATTGTGCTTTATATTTGAACAAAGTGATTGTTGGGGTAACTGATTTATAATGACCGTTTTGTGTTTCCTTAAAATAGGAGCTTGATTCTGAACTAGTCTGATCTTTGAGGTTTCTAGTTGAGATTTCCAAGATATTTTACTATCTAAAGTGATACCCAGGTACTTAAAACTTTGGACTTCTTCAATTTTTTCTTTGTTTATATAAAAAGTTCTGTTAAAACCTTTATGCGGGTTGATTGTGATGACCTTAGTTTTGGACGAGTTTATTTCGAGCTTCTTGTCCTGACAATACAACCTAAATGTATTAAGAAGGTTCTGGAGTCCTTTAGGTGTTTGGGAAATTAAAATAGTGTCATCCGCAAATAATAGTGCCGGAATGGCTTGACCACAAAACTTGGGAGAGTCATGCTCGGAGCCCAAGAGGGTGTCAGGGATCTCATTAACATAAAGGGAGAATAAAGTAGGCACCATAACACATCCTTGCCTAACTCCTCTCGCTATGTCTATTTTCTCACTCAGCTCCCCATTTGGCCCCCATCTGACCCTTGCAAAATGTTTCTCGTGCAGTCTGATCAGTTGTTGAAGAATGTTCCAAGGGACACCCATATCATTTAGCCTTCTCCAAAGGTTCCCCCTCGGAACAAGATCAAAGGCTGCTCTTAGATCGACGAAGGCCACATACATATGGGAGTTATTTATGTTAATATATTTCCAGACTTAACATAAAAATCTAAAAACCTGGTCCACTGTGCTAATTCTAGGTCTAAAACCAGCCTGGTATTTTGTAAGAATGGAGTGATCCTCGACCCATGCGTTAAGCCTACTAAGAAGTTGGTGGGAAAAGATTTTTTGCAGCACATCGATCAAGCTAATAGGTCGATAATGAGATGGATTAGACCTATCACCTTTCTTAAATATATTCACGATTTCTGCACCCCTCCAGGTCTCCGAAATTGGGGCCCCTCGGGTTATTTCATAACTTGGCCTTGATGGTGACTCGCAGGGATATCCTGAAACATGGAGGAGCACCTAGGCTGTCCACAATACGGGAGTGGAGGAGGGGGTGGACTGGTGCATGGGGGCTGAAAAACAAGTATATCAGCCTACATGGCTGCCCACGCAAATTTGAAACATTTGGGGCTCCTGGAGAGAGGGGAAAGAAGAGACTGACTAGGATGGAAAGACAAATGTCAACTCAATGGAGGGATGGTTTGGGCATCACATATGAGTTTCAGGAAGAGAAACCCACACAGGCTGGGTCATTCACCCAGGTCGGACATTTTCAGCCATGTTGCTGCTCAATTCAGCCCGGTACTTGAGTGGCTAGTAGTAGAAATACATGTGTCTTCAGTCTGCATGTTCTTGAATGTTGGGGGCAGTGCATTATATTGTTTGCATTTAATCCAAACTCTAAATAAAAATATATTTACAAAATAATATATAACATACCACAGTAATTCCATTATGGTTATTACTTAAAGATTAACATTTTTTTGCCTCATCTTTTGCTGAATATCTTATCACAGCACTGTGTATTTTTTCTAGGCTATGATATTTTGCAGTTCTGACTAATTCTAATAGAATGTTTGAGAAGACTAGTTTCATGGACTGGTAAACAATATAGGAACTAATAGTCAATCCGTATTTCATTTCCTTGGTCTCCCTTTGTAAGTCCATGTTATAGCTGCATGACCTTACATACCTCATTCTACAAATGTTGGTGGCTTAACATCTATACATCTTCATGTAATAACCAATCTTGCTCTCAATGTGAGATTAAAAATGAATTTTCATTCATCATCAAAGGCATTCTCATACGTTCACCAGTTCCCTAACATAATTTAAATATGACTCATTCATATTTGAACATCCATTCATGAGTTCAGGACCTTACCAATAGTTTTCTAAGAACAGACAGTCATAGCCAAATGAGTGAGTTTAGCCATTCTGTCATCTAGATAAATTCAGCTATACATTTTTTACAGTGGACAAAACTTGATGTTTGATCCTCATAAATATATTATGTATGTTTGAGGTTGTAATCATTTTGCTGAAGTTCTTTAAATCATATTTCTCTCTGCTATTCTATTTTTTGTTTGGTATAATTAGTTATTGTGCTTTAGTCTACTTTTTATTGTCATTAGATTATTCGAAATTAGATGCAAATCAGAAAAACTATGCAATATGAAAAATAGACATTGTTGCGCATACTCAGATTTCTTTTAATTAAAAATGTGAAATCAGGACTAATTGATCCCTAGATGCCATGAGATACCCACAAAAACATGATCCTGTCCAATCACCGATCCCCCGTAATCTGAATGTTCATTAATGAAAGAGCTGATGTCTGTGCTAAGTGTTCAGTGAACACTTTCCAAAATTCACAGGGGTTCTTAAGGGTGGCTGCATTTGTTAAGCGATCCAAGTTTGCTCTTTGAATTGTTAACTTCCTTATCGCCAGGAACTCTTTTAGGGCCAAAGCAATTATGCTAGGAGTTCTAGGTTTACCTGATAAAGCAAGTCTTAGGTCTCTATTTGCCTGGGAACAAGATCTACTGAACCAACAAGTAGGTTGATGCGCTGACCTGGCAAGCAACTTAAGTAGCTGATCTTTCACGGTATTACAATGAGCTCTAAAATTATGATTCAAGTTAATACCTGTGAGAGTTTCAGCTAGACACAACAGAAAAATACCCACAGTAGTAATTCAACTATGAAATTAGTTGGATCAGGCAAATGCCCTGTAAGCCTAAGGCCATTATGCTGTGGCGTTGGCTGAAAAACTGCTTCATAGACCGTTTGGTGATATTCATCAGTAGGAATATTGTGACTGTCAATGGATCACTAAAGGTAGAGCCCATTATTTTGCTTTCATACAAATTCTGGGTAAAACCACGAGGTACAAAACAATAATCAGTTATGGATCTACACCCTCTTCCTTGGAAGATGTATGCCCTAGGTACTCTATCATAAACATGCTCAAGTAGATTGATGAGATCTCGGGTCTTAACATAGTGGCCTAGAAGCATTGAGCCTCTCATATCAGAAGTGGCGGGTGTAACACCCATGCTGTGGTGGTATGCAGAACTTGCATTAGTAGATGTTGTGCTTAGTTTAGCATTCAAATTGCCACAAATCATAATGTTACAACCCCCCCTGTCAGTTTTAGAATTGGACAAAAGTTTAGAAATGTTTATGTCTCCAGTTAAAAAATGATCATTATAAAAATTGATCATGTAGAATTTGAAATGGTAAGAGCCAGTTGCTAAGACATTAGTCGTGTATCTGACCTAGCTCTTGGCAATGAAACATAGGGGTCCATTAGGATGGCGGGCGGGCTTTAATCGCCTGCCACCCTAGCGGTAAACGGGACCACCCGCATTAAGGGCGGGGGTCCCGACGCCAGCATTAGGATGTGCCCGCCACAGTGGCGGGCACATCCTGCATTTCTAGCATTGTGGCGGGCGGTGCTCTCAGCACCGCCCGCCACAATGCCAGAAATGCATTTCTGCATTTGCATTAACAAAGCGGCAGGCACCGCGCGGTGCCGGCCGCTTTGTTAATGCAAATGCAAATGAAGGGGGGTACCACAGGTACCCCCCATGTGCAATACCCCCCTTCCCTCACTCTGGAGGCTCGCAGGGGGCCCCCAGAGTGAAGACCGCATGCCTTTCCGTGGCGGCATCGCCGCCACGGAAAAGCATCACCCTCAGCCCATCATAATATGGCTGGCGGTGTCTGCTTGACAACGCCACCATATTAATGATTTTCCGCCCCGGCCGCAATGCCTGGCGGGGGCAATCCGCCCGCCATCCTAATGGACCCCATAGTGTGCATACTGGCCTTTGTATTTTTCTAAAATAAAGCATATATAAATTCACCTTTTTAAATTCCCAACTAGCATCCAATAACATCAGATGTAGAAATAATGCCCAGCTTAACTGTCATGAATATTGGAAAGGTTTTTTAAAAATAGAAATCATAAATCTTAACTATATTATCATCAGTGAGTAATTGATATAAGTAATTTTAATGCCAAAAAGTCTGAATGCAGCACTAATTAAGGATAATTTAGGGATTTCTTTAAATTGCTCTGATTTGCAACTGTGGTGGCCATATTATCACAACGTGATAATATGAGATTAGATTAGGTTGAGATTAGAAAACTTCAATCAAGCTGTGCTTTGAGTGAATATGGGCCATACCCTACATTAAAGATTTCATTGATGACACAGCCTTCTGCTGTGTCTGGCACACCTTGTATGCTACAAAATACCAAGACCATTTATAGTCAGCATAAACTACTGAACATCAGCCCTAGCTCTAGACAAATAACTTCCATCTATATGGATGCCTTATCAACAGAAAATGCCTTTAGGTAGATTCTTGGGTTCAATTGATTTATTGATGAATGGAATCATAGAGATGAGCCATACCAAAAACTAGGTAGCCTCTATTGTTAGGTTGAAAAATAGAATATTAAAGGCCTCATATATGGCATTTTGGCGTAGGGTATTGCAGAAAGGCACCTTCCTGTGCTGCCCTATGCCCAAGTGAAAGGGCAGGAACACACTGTATTTAAGCAATACTGTGTATTCCTGTCCTTTCTGCCTGCGTTGGCGCTGTTTCTGCAGTTTAGCACCAACATTATTCTCAGCACCGCCCGCCGCAATGCCAGAAATGCATTTCTGCATTTGCATTAACAAAGCGGCAGGCACCACGCGGTGCCTGCCGCTTTGTTAATGCAAATGCAAATGAAGGGGGGTACCACAGGTACCCCCCATGTGTAATACCCCCCTTCCCTCACTCTGGAGGCTCGCAGGGGGCCCCCAGAGTGAAGACCGCATGCCTTTCCGTGGCGGCATCGCCGCCACGGAAAAGCATCACCCTCAGCCCATCATAATATGGCTGACGGTGTCTGCTTGACACCGCCACCATATTAATGATTTTCCGCCCCGGCCGCAATGCCTGGCGGGGGCAATCCGCCCGCCATCCTAATGGACCCCATAGTGTGCATACTGGCCTTTGTATTTTTCTAAAATAAAGCACATATAAATTCACCTTTTTAAATTCCCAACTAGCATCCAATAACATCAGATGTAGAAATAATGCCCAGCTTAACTGTCATGAATATTGGAAAGGTTTTTTAAAAATAGAAATCATAAATCTTAACTATATTATCATCAGTGAGTAATTGATATAAGTAATTTTAATGCCAAAAAGTCTGAATGCAGCACTAGTTAAGGATAAATTAGGGATTTCTTTAAATTGCTCTGATTTGCAACTGTCGTGATAATATGAGATTAGATTAGCTTGAGATTAGAAAACTTCAATCAAGCTGTGCTTTGAGTGAATATGGGCCATACCCTAAATTAAAGATTTCATTGACGACACAGCCTTCTGCTGTGTCTGGCACACCTTGTATATTACAAAATACCAAGACCATTTATAGTCAGCATAAACTACTGGACATCAGCCCTAGCTCAAGACAAATAACTTCCATCTATATGGATGCCTGATCAACAAAAAATGTCTTTTGGTAGATTCTTGGGTTCAATTGATTTATTGATGAATGGAATCATAGAGATGAGCCATACCAAAAACTAGGTAGCCTCTATCGTTAGGTTGAAAAAAGAATATTAAAGGCCTCATTTATGGCATTTTGGCGTAGGGTATTGCAGAAAGGCACCTTCCTGTGCTGCCCTATGCCCAAGTGAAAGGGCAGGAACACACTGTATTTAAGCAATACTGTGCATTCCTGTCCTTTCTGCCTGCGTTGGCGCTGTTTCTGCAGTTTAGCACCAACATAGGCACCCTTTCACCATGGTGCAAGGGTACCTCTTTTGCTTGCAGGCAGGACTGTTTTTGTGCAGGACACCTTCGTACATAAATCAATACTAAGAGGGGCCTTCCTCTTTGTATGTGTGCTGCAAAATGCAGCACACATGGAAAGAGAAAAAAACTTGGAAGAATGAAGTTATTTCTTCTTGTTATGCCTCACCTCCAGAGACATACGGATTTGGCTCTTCGCCAGGTTCACCTGTTTTTGTAAATTTGGGGCAGGTTTAAATTCCATGGGTGTTGCGTGAGAAAACCCATCACAATGCCCATGAAACGCCTTTCGGTGCGGAGTAAGGCGACACATCGATTTGCGCTGCATCTCCTTACTCATGCTTTATGAGGACACTAAAAACCACACAGGATGGCTTTGGGTGGCTTTATAAATCTTTATGAGAGCCCTACATCATACATGTACCACATTATGTGGTGCAAAATTAACAGAGGTTTCTCATGAATAAGCCCCTAAATGTCTTACAGAATCCCAAAAGTGCATTTTATAAAAATGTTTGCAAAAATGTTGGACTTTCTGGGTGTCATTTATAACAAGGGGACTGTTGCAAAGTACCCCACATATCAATATAGTTGTATGTCAGAATATTGATAGTAAAAAAATATTGCTTGATAGTAATACTAGTACCATTGATTGTAGCTTTTGTATTAATATCTCCAGTGGGGCAAACATTTTGTTAACAATATTCAGGGCATATTTTTCCATCAGACAATAATTTAGGTACGATATCCTGGTACCATAAATCTATGTATTCAGTTGTCATGGCCAGAGGCATATTACTAGTTGCCCAATTGGTTCCAAGGCACACTTTTCCAAAAGACATGACTTCACACTATCGAAAATACTTTCCGGACCATTGTGTTTAGCATATTGTGCTGGGGTACTCAACACTCCTTACAATATTACTACAGTAATGTTATAAAGCAGAATCTAATCAATAGAATGGAGTTCAGTCACCCTTTTGTTGCCAAGAAGTGGAGAACGAGTCACTATAGTGATTAGTGATGTTGGAACATCAGTCGCTCCCTGACCTTGCACACGTTCAGGAAGGACCTCAAGACCTGGCTCTTTGACGGATCCGTAGCTGCCCCCCCCAGCACCTTGAGAGCCTCACGGGTGAGTAGCGCACTCTATAAACCCCATGATTGATTGATCTTAGATAATTCTGAATCAAATAGGGCTTTAAACCACAACCTTGTTGAATTCCAGAACACGAACGGATCCTCTCAAAGTAATTTCTACTTACAAGTACCCCTAGGCTCCACTGTCCAGCTTACAGGGTGCACAGACCTGCAGGCTCACTGGATTACAGGCTTTACCAAAGCCCAAACTGGACGACCCTCCTATACCGCTCAACTCGGATCAGCTCTACAAGCACCATGACCAGCATGCTCAAGTGACCATGAAAGGAACAATTATGCTCTAAGGCTAACAGGGGCAAGTAGCGGGGGCAATCAAAGGCTGCTGGGCCCCCTCAAGTTCACCAAGCACACACTATATAATATAGACACAGTTGAGCCCAAAATTATTGTCACCAAAGACACACCATTGAAGCAGCCATTTGTGCTACACAGAACTCCCAACAGCGCCCCAGAGTGCTCCTGGGTGTAACACCCAGAAGGCAGACAACAGGCAGCGACAAAGCTTACCTCGGGCTCCCAAAGTGCCTCTGGAACAAAAGACCAACCATGCAGCAAGCTCCAAATGTCAGCAACAGAAGGGCCAGGGCAGAACCAGCTCAGCATCTGCTGCAACCAGGACTATAGAGGAGACGTCCAGGCAGTGGCGTAATTAAATTTGAGATAGCCCCCCCTGCAATGAGCATGGAGGGCCCCATGCTCCGGATTTTATCAGGAGCTCTCGGACGAGAGTACTGTGCTTAGGGGGGTGCGGGAGCCAGTGTTACGCACCTGCGTCCAGGCCACTCGCGGTTAAGCTCACACCGACGTGGGCACGCCGCATGGAGTCCAATGGTTAATACCAATACTGGGTGCAAGTGCTGACAACCAAGCCCGGCCACAGGTGCTGAACAGCAAATCGTGGGCTATGGCAAGCTGAAAATACCAACAGGAGAGTAGTAGGTGTAAGGTTTGAAAGCTGCAGTGGGTGGGGTTCCAGCTCCTTAATGGAAGCAAGAACAGACGCAACCCAGAGGTCAAAGACAAATGCCTTAGCGTTGAAAAAGAGGATTGGAAAATGTTGTGTTTGTCTGCAGCCATTAAGGCAAGGCTAAGCCCATTACAATAGCTAAGATCCTACACAAAGAGCAACGTGGAAATAACGCTGCCGAAATATTTTTTTTTACTAAGTTACATTGCGGGACATGTCACCAGGGCAACAGGCCTATACTTGTTGCTCAGCTGGGCGATTCGCAGAAAGCCTCAGACCTCTTAACATAGTACGCGTACAACACAACATCCACTCCTCCCCAATTACCCCAAAAACCGAATCAGATTCAGACACGCCCCTGCAGCTTGTCGCAGGTCCTAGGGGACAAAGAGGCTGAAGATCCCGGGGCTCGGACTTAAATATCCTTCCAGCGCATCCCGATGACATCACCTCATCCAGCCCTCTTTTCGGCCCCGTAGGAGGCCCAGTCCTGTGGCGCTACTAAGGGCTCCTATCAAAGGGAAGGACAGATTGGGCTGTTTAACGTGTTCCAGCGTACGTGCCCTGAAGACAGTCGACTAAAAAGGAAGGGTACGCAGTTCCTGAGGTAAAAAGAGAAAAGGGGCGGATGAACCAACTTGAGTAGAAGGCAAACAGGAGGGGAATCCTCCTTTTGGAACTAGAGTCCTCACATACCCAGCAAGCTAGGTGTCTTGCTTCATCATATGACCATAGATATAGAGTAGGGACAGGCTCCCCTGGACCCTTAAGCCAGAGAGCCACCACTCGGTTTGTTTTTAGTAAGGTGGGTTACCACTTTATTAAAGTTTCTCTGTGGACTACCCATCCTTTTTTAACCACTAACGCACATCTACTCACACGCACTAAACGTCCACCCCTCCCTCAGGGCCCTCACACCCACGACACCATACGGCAGGAAAAAAGATCTCCGCTAAAGGGCCCCTTTATCGGTGCCCGTCAGGTATTGCACCGCCGACCCGGCGAGGAGCGTGCCCATATGATGAAGCATGACACCTAGCTTGCTGGGTGTGTGAGGACTCTAGTTACAACAAGGAGGATTCCCCTCCTGTTTGCCTTCCACTCATGTTGGTCCATCCGCTCCTTTTCATTTTTACCTGGGGAACTGCGTACCCTTCTTTTTTGGTCTGCTACTAAGGGCTCCCCTCCCATAGGTGCGGGGGCGTCTGTTCAAGTCTCTCATTTCGTTTTTATTTGGCTGTCAGCCTTATGCTGTTGTTTTACATCTGTGACCTTCTCAGGCCTGATATGTTTTTTTAGGTCTCGCGACCTATCGATGCGCGCAAGCGCATCGAGCGGAGCGAGAATTCATGTGGCGAAAACATCTTCAAACCAAAGGGCTTTCAGCCCAGCGGTTTTCATGAAGTTCACGTGAACATGCACGCGCATCGCATGCAAGCCCAGCCCAGCCTCTCGCATTCCCAGGCTCTCCCGCCCCCATCCGGCATCAGGCTTCCCCTCCCCTAGCAGCACTCCTCCCACACCAGCACCTCCCCCCTCCCACACCAGCCTGCCTCCGCTCGCTCGCTCTCCCGCACCCATCCGGCATCAGGCTTCCCCTCCCCTAGCAGCACTCCTCCCACACCAGCACCTCCCCCCTCCCACACCAGCCTGCCTCCGCTCGCTTGCATTCCCGCCCCCCCCACCATTTGCCAGCATACACTCTCCAAGTGCTTCGCACACGGCCATCTGTTCCCCAGCTTGTCTGTTACTCATTCCTTCTTTTTACGCAACCCTATTCTTGCTTGTCTCCAGGATTGTGTGCTCGGGATTTAATGACTGGTTCCTGCTTCTGGGCCTCAGCCCTATCACACGCGAGGGGTACCTGTGGCTTTGATATGCCACTGCATGTGTGGCTATTATTTCGTCCACTAGGTCACTTATTTATGCCACGGGTCAGCGCTGATGCCACCGCTTTTGCCCCTTGTCTCGATGCCAGCCATAACGTGTCTCAGCCTCCTCCCGTGTCTCAGCCTCCTCCATGCCCATGGGGTCCAGGCCCTGGGGTCAGGCCCACTCTACTACTCACTCCCTGCAGAGGTGTAGACCGGGCTCCCAGACATCAAGACCGGAGGGGTGTTATTGGCCCACTTTGGTTCTGTCCCACACCACAGTGACTCTGCTACCACCAGGGCAAACGCGCATCGCATGCAAGCCCAGCCCAGCCTCTCGCATTCCCAGGCTCTCCCGCCCCCATCCGGCATCAGGCTTCCCCTCCCCTAGCAGCACTCCTCCCACACCAGCACCTCCCTCCTCCCACACCAGCCTGCCTCCGCTCGCTCGCATTCCCGCCCCCCCCCCCACCATTTGCCAGCATACACTCTCCAAGTGCTTCGCACACGGCCATCTGTTCCCCAGCTTGTCTGTTACTCATTCCTTCTTTTTACGCAACCCTATTCTTGCTTGTCTCCAGGATTGTGTGCTCGGGATTTAATGACTGGTTCCTGCTTCTGGGCCTCAGCCCTATCACACGCGAGGGGTACCTGTGGCTTTGATATGCCATTGCATGTGTGGGCTATTATTTCGTCCACTAGGTCACATCCCACCCCTTCAAACCACCTCACCCTCCTCTAATTCCATTACCCGACTGGCCTCTGTCACCGCTCCCCCTCCCCCTTGCCTTCTCTCTCTTTGTTCTCTAATCACTCTCCCTTAACCACTCCCTTCTTTCATCCATCCTTCTTGCCTCTTGCCCCCTCCCCCCCGCCAGCCTCCTTCAGCCGACCTCCCCCCTCCCCGGGGACGCCTTGCTCTTGTTCTGGGTGTAGTCATTTGCTTCTACGCAGTTTGCTTCAACAAGCTTGGCAGAGCGTCAGCGCAGCCTGCTCTTCAACGATGATTTATGTGGGTTGTGAGAAAGTATTGAATCAACAAAACTATATAAGTAATTTAGATCCCCGATTTGTGATAGCTAATTGACCATGCAGGGCATGCTACAAAACTATCTCCCAGTGCAGCTTTTTACTTCCTTTGCCGCAGCACAGTTTATTTCCCGGAAGTGAATCCCTTTTCCGCAATGACTTTTTCCACAAGTGCGGTGACTATACTAATGCCGCCAGTTTTCGATGCACCAGGGCAGCGGCATCACTTGGCCATCCGGCTGGTGTTCGTGGTGGCTCCGTGGCGGCTGCAGCCTGCTGGTGTAATCTGATGCGGCTGAGTAACATGTAGTGGCAAGCTGATCAGGGCAGACACCGCTGCTCAGCAGAGCTCGTTCATCATTTTAATCAGGGTTAAAACAAGCACTGGCGTTACCAATAGGTTTCGCATTTGGAAAGTTTGAGCTATTGGTTTTGTAAATGACATTTTATATTTATATATCGTTATTGGCATTGTCAATAACAATATATAAATATAAAATGTCATTTACAAAACCAATAGCTCCAACTTTCCTACTGCGAGACCTATTGGCAACGCCAGTGCTTGTTTTCTTAGAGCATATAGTATTTTAGAGTTTTTTAATATTTTATATATTTTATAGTTTATATATATTTTACATTTTATATAAGATTAACACAACAATTTCCACAATACCCTTTATAAGCTTCACGGCGGCACATTTAGGAAGCTTTCTGAACAGCAAATCACTGACTCTACTGTCAAATATTTTGCAGAAATCAATGAAAATACATGGGGAGGGCACTTTGTGAATTGCACATTTAGTCATACATGCTGTCACCAATAATGTGTATTGTAAATAGCATTCTTTGTAGAAGCATTGAAACATTGATGGAAAGATGTGATTCTCATCAATACAATTGACTAACTAATCTAAAAGCAATCTTGTAAACATGTTGGCCAGCATGCCTAAAAATACAGAATATTGGACAACAAAAGTTGCTATTCCTGCAACCTATGTGGGTGCAACTTCCAGATTTTTATCACTTGTTGATCACTTAGCTCCCATCTTGCCAATAGTACATCCCCCTGCTTGCAGGCCTCTCAATCCTGGGGACATCCTGCTCCATCCACCTCAATTGCTGTGCAATTGATATTCTGCTGTTATGTTGAACAAAGCGAAAATAAACTTGGCAGAAATGGGTCTGTATGTTATTCCCCATTCTGAGCTCCTTACCTCGTAATTGCTGGGTATTGGTGAAGGGATACTTGCCAGCATAGTTGAATCGCTGCACCTATTTCTGCAATATTTGTAATGATAACTATATTCTCTAATTACAAGTGGCATATTGAATCCAATTTGGGCGGAATGGGCTTTTCACCCAAATTGAAATTATTAGCAATACAGTATTAAGGTAATATAATTTTGTGATACCAGAGCTAAATACACCAGGAGGAGCTCTGTCCAATGTGTCCTCAGACAAAGGTCTGGAAATAGCGAATTCCATTCAGCACAATAGCACACATTTTCAGTATAACCATTCACGTTATTCCCCATTTCAGATGTGAAACTTGTAATGACCCTTAAACAGTGTGACATTACTGCTGTGTATTGGTAGTATCAATATTAGCATTCATGGTATTCCCCATTTCGGATGTGAAACTTACAATGACCAATAAACAGGGTGGCATTTCTGCAGTTCATTTGGTAGTATCAGAATTACCATTCATGTTATTCCCCATTCCATATGTAAAACTTGTAATTAGCCTTAAACAGTGCGGCATTACTGCAGTGTATTGGTAGTTTCAGTATACCATTCATGGTATTTCCCATTCCAGATGTGACACATGTAATGACCCTTAAACAGGGTAGCATTGCTGTAGTGTACTGGTAGTATCAGTTTAGCCACATTTTTTTACCAGGCCATCTGGAATGTGGGCTTAAAGGGGAAGATGCCAAGCCTAAGAAAACACTTGTAAGTTGCAGGAACGATTTTAAAAGGTACACATTATCCTGGCACTTTCCCTCAAACTATTCGACTGCATAACTTGAGCATGAATTGCATGTCTTGGCTACCCAGACCCACTCGGGACTTGACATCAACTAGAGGGAAGTAGAACAAGAAGCTGGGCTAATGCATTGCTATTTTCTGAAATATTTTGAAAGATTTTCAAGAAGGATGTAATAACCGTACACCTTCCACGTGGAGAATATGTCAGTTTCTTGCAGTAATGGCTGCCTGACGGCACAAAGATGAATGAACTATTTTTTAAAAGCCAAGCAGACATTATTATTATTCAAATGCATTCACCTTTTATGAACTGCAGATGGAAAGAAAGCAGACAGAATGGAAAATGAATGCTCTGCACCATTTGAAGGCATTTGCTTTGTTAATTTTCTATTACCGAGATCCTCTTACCTTGTTAGCGGAATATTGCAGACACCTCCATCGATTGTTCAATGGAGGCTTCTCCCCGGGCGTACAGTGGGCGAAGCCTATTTGAATGTAGGGGGCTAATCTTTTTACTTCGGGGATAATTGCACATGGGCTGCATTGTGTTACCACTCTCCTTTGTTTTGTACCGTAGATTCATCTTTCATGAACACAAAGCCGCTGATAAGTATTGAGAAGACACAGGAGCATATTTATCATTATATCACGCGGCGCGCAAGTCACCTTGCTGCGCTGCATGATAGGGTAAGGGCAGGAAAGCGCTGTACTTAACATTGTATGGCACATTCCCTCTTTTTCCCAGCTCTGGTGCACAATGTGCTGCCTAGCACCAATGCAGGCACACTTGCATTGTGGTGCAAGGGTGCCTGTCTTGTTAGCAGGATTGTTTCTGTGCAGGAAG
Organism: Lissotriton vulgaris; assembly: GCF_964263255.1. NCBI lineage: Eukaryota > Metazoa > Chordata > Amphibia > Caudata > Salamandridae > Lissotriton > Lissotriton vulgaris. The sequence goes on along the minus strand of NC_141695.1, from coordinate 1,573,447,314 downwards.
GGGACCATTCCTGCCCAAAAATAATCCCCTGAGGCATTTTCCCCTTTCTCTGGGGCATATTTATGAGAGGAGTTGCATCACTCTTGGACCACCCAATGTGCTGCAAGAGTGTTGCAAGTCCAGAAAGTAATTTATGAAGCCACGCAAGGCCACCTTGCGCGACACTGAGTGACTTCATAAACCAGGAGTAACCCAAAGCAGCGCAAATTGTTGTGTTGCCTTACTCTACCCTGGAAGGTGTTCCATGGGTGTGGCGTGGGTGTTCCCATGCAACTCCCATGAATTTTGACGCATTCCCACATTTGCTAAATGTGGTAGACCTGGGAATGCGCAATAAAGAGACGACTTCTCAGGTGAGGCATAACGAGGAGGAATATCTTTATTTCTCCTCGTTTCCTCTTTCGAAGTGTGCTGCATTATGCAGCACTCATAGAAAGTGGAATATGCCTCAGGGGATTGTTTTTGTGCAGGACCTTCCTGCGCAAAGAAAATCATCTGTACAACGCAGGTGCCCTTGCGCCATGGTGCCTGCATTGTCACTAGCGGTACAAAAGGGGGTGGTAATGGACGGAGCATCTGAACCAATCATACACTCACCCCCAGTCAACTGATCTGGGTTTAATCCATCACCGTTCTTTAGCTCACTCTGCCACCCCAGTTCAGACATGGCCATATGCAAATCAGTCTGACCCTGTGCCTCATGGGAACAGTCCAGCCCGAAATGCCAAGCCATGCCTTCCCTGGATCGGAAACAAGCTTCCATTTTGTCACTAGGCAGTCAAAATGGCACCAGCGCAAGGACAAAGGCAGGAATGCACTGCATTCTTTTAAATACGGCACATTCCTGCCCACTCCCAGTCACGCAGAGCAGCAAGGTGACTTGCTCCGCTGCATGACTTTCTAGTAAATATTCCCCTATGTGTGCTGCAGAATACAGCACACATAGAAAGAGGAAACAGTGAGGTGAAATAAACATATTTCTCCTCGCTACGCCTCACCTGGGGTGGTATAGCAGTTTTAGTGCATTCCCAGCTCTACCACTTATGGTAAATCTGGGAATGAGTCAAAATCCACATGTTCTGTGTGGGGAGTTCCATGCACCATACCACCCATCGAATGCCTCCCTGGGGCAGAGTAACGCAACACAACGCAGTGATTTGTTCAGCGTTGCATTACACTGGATGTACTAAGCCGCTCTGGGTCATGCAAGGTGGCCTTACATTGCTTGATAAATGGCATCTCAAGGGTTGCGTCACTTTTGCACCCCATTGCAAAAGCGTTGCAACCCTTTGATAGATATGGCCCACAGTTTATACAGCTGTACTTCAAAGGGGATCTTGAAGTTCGCTCCCCTTGCGTTGGCCACAGAGGCCAACATTTGAAAAAAACGTTTGGTATTGGCATACTATAGCAACAATCTTTGTAAAACGTCTTTTAACGCATGACAGGGGCGGCTCTAGGATCATGGCGGCCCTGGGCAGGGAGCGCAGGTAGAGTGGGGCGGGCGGGCGGAGCGCGGAGGCCAGTGAAGAGGGGGCGGTCAGGGTGTTTGGAAGTGGAACAGAGCCCGAGGCTGCCAAATCCCTGCCAGGGGCCGCCACGCAAATATGTATCCAACCTCAGAGGATTATTATATTAAGGATATATATTGGTGTGGTGGCCCCTGGGGTTTGGTGGCCCTGTGCAGGTGCACAGCTTGCACATGCCTAAGGCCGCCCCTGCGCATGACATCGAAACCTGCCAATAATAACCTAAGGCTGGTTGCCCATTGAGTTAGAGCACCCACAGCCCTACAATTAGCATAAATCAGATTGAAGTGATGGCTGGAGGTACTCTACGGTCAAGAGGTTTCTTTTTCTTTTTTTATCATCCTGATACTGAGCTGCTATCACATAAGAGCTCTGGGGGCTGACAGAATGCCAATAATGAATTGTGCAGAGCTTCCTCTGTGTGGTTCCAACAGAAGCTATTGTATATACTTCAGGACAAAGGCAGTTCTCTTGTGGTTTGACTTCGCCCCGGAATGCTATGTTTAAATAAATAAGGGCACCAGAAAATGACCTTTGTTTAGGATGTATGTAGCTTTACGGTTGTCTTTCAACAGACTGTTAACTGCATTGGTGATTTGTGGGGAAAATACTGAGATAATCAACGCCAAGGCATACATGCAATGATTGTTTTGTAGTGGGTGATTGCATTTACGTAGCTCTGAGGAGGCAGGATTGTCTTTCAAGTGAGCTTTTCCAAGACTGAATGCCCAACCAGATTATGCAGTGGGAAATTCGATCTCAGAGCTGTGCAATGCTTTAGGTCAGAGTCGCTGGTGTACCCGACCTTTTGGAGCACCCCCTCAAAGTACAGGGCGGGGGCTCCGTTTACACACCCATTCCATTCGTGTCCACCTTCTCCAGTAGGCGCGAGGTCTTCCAGAGCTGGGCTATCTCAGTTTATACGCAGAGACACAGGCACCTGCCATGCACAGTAGTTCCCTCTCGCCCCCTCCCTCTCTCTCTCTATTTCTCTCGCCCCACTGTCTCTTTTTCACTTAACTCTTTGTCATGTGCCCTTCCTCGCACCTTTTTACTTTCCTTTGTCCCTTGTTCGTTGATTCCCTCCCTTTCCTCCTTTTCTACTTTCTCTTTCTCTTTCCACATCTCCTTCTTCTGACTCCATCCACCTCTCACACATACATGTCTTTCGGTCGTGGCACCCTGTTGCCGAGAAAAGCTGCTCAGTTTGCGGGCAAAAATCAACAATGTTGCGCGTTTCTCCTTGTTATAATTTCACCCAGACAAAACTGCCAACGCTTTCCCAATTTGTTAATTGTTTGTAAGTCATGATACAACACACATTCAAGATGAGGAAGCCTGCCCCTCCCCCCTGGTAATTAGGAGGAGGCGGGGCCTATATGCCACTGGGCAGACCATGCCCTTCAGCTAATTGTGTCAGGTGCTAGGAAACAGCTAGAGGCTCCGTGTGTGAATGCTGAGTGTAAGCTGAGGCACACACGCACACCATAATGAAAACCAAACACTGTTAAAGCTAAACCAAGTAACTTGAAAACAATGGGGCAGATCGATTTTCAACCTTGCGCCACTTTTGCATCACTTTTAACATCGGAAAAGTGACGCAAAAATGGCGCAAGGGGATTGTAAATCTGCCTCAATGAATACCTCAATACCTCGACTGAGCACTCTGACAAATGAACTTTGGTGGTCATTTCACTCCACGCAGTCCGTATAGACTTCAGTGTCATGTTGGAAAGGCAGCCCATGCAGAAAGATGCTTACAGATAAGCAGGGACCATTGTCATGGGTTGCATTGATGACAACCCATGGAAATTATCTGCTAGATCAGTTCACTATTTGCTGCCAGTTGTAAAGCCTCATCTTCCTCCTTGTGAAAGGCCATGTGGACTGAATGTGCTGTATCCTCATCAGCCTTCACTGGTGAATACAGCTAAACGTAGGTGTGTGTGAGAAATATGGGAGGACTCAGTAACATTCTTGTTTGCAATTGAGGTGAATTTCTGCACTCTAAAGACAGGTTCATTAAATTAAGTACTTTTTTTGCAACCTCTAACTGGTTAAGAATCAGGCCTCCTTGACAAGTAAATGAAACGCCAAATACAGTCAGTAAATCAAGTGATACTTGTATAGCACGGATAATCAGCCCAGAGGGCATCCAGGCACTGTGCTGCAGGTATCAGTTGAAGAACCATGTCTTGAGTCCCTTTCTCAAGTAGGTCAGCAAGGGTGCAGTGTGGTGGTGTAGGGGGAGGGTGTTCTAGGCTTTGGCAGTGAGATGGTAAAAACAGCACCTTCCAGAGCGGAGCGGTGGATTTGTAGTGTCTGTGCAAGTGTGGTATGTGTGGAGAAGATTTCTGGTAGGTTGGTGGAAGAACACGCGGTGGTTCATGTAGGCTGGTCCTTGGGTGTGGGGAGCTTTGTAGGCCCTCCACAACTTTGGAAATCTACTTTTTAAACACCACTTTCAAAGTAAAATATAGAAGAGTATACAAAAAAAAGACGTATTTTTAAAAAAATATATCCACAATGCACAAAGAACAGGAAAGAGACTAAAGGTCCGTGATATTTAAAAATAACACATCAGAATGTTAATTCATTGGAATCTTGTATAAAAGGTCAGAGTCACATGAATGTCTTCTGACAATCCGTTCCTTGAATTTAACTTTGGTGAATTGCGTCAACGCGTTTCGGTGTATTGCTATATGTGCACTTTATCAAGACTAATATTTCATTATGTCTCCTTCTCAACCAATATTGCAACAAAAAATGATCTAGATAAAACACAAACAATAAAAACTATTTTACACATTGACAGATAAACCGTTTTCAGGATAAATACTTCATTTCATCATATTACTTAAAGAATATCCAAACTAGATCCTAAATACAATTTTCATCACATTGCATCCCAAATTAGAAAAATGTATAGCCCCCCACATGTATGATTAGCAATTTGGGAGCTCCGATATATTACGGTCGTGGCACCCTGTTGCCGAGAAAAGCTGCTCAGTTTGCGGGCAAAAATCAACAATGTTGCGCGTTTCTCCTTGTTATTATTTCACCCAGACAAAACTGCCAACGCTTTCCCAATTTGTTAATTGTTTTTAAGCCATGATACAACACACATTCAAGATGAGGAAGCCTGCCCCTCCCCCTGGTAATTAGGAGGAGGCGGGGCCTATATGCCACTGGGCAGACCATGCCCTTCAGCTAATTGTGTCAGGTGCTAGGAAACAGCTAGAGGCTCCGTGTGTGAATGCTGAGTGTAAGCTGAGGCACACATGCACACCATAATGAAAACCAAACACTGTTAAAGCTAAACCAATTAACTTGAAAACAATGGGGCAGATCGATTTACAACCTTGCACCACTTTTGCATCACTTTTAACATGGGAAAAGTGACGCAAAAGTGGCGCAAGGGGCTTGTAAATCTGCCCCAATGAATACCTCAATACCTCGACTGAGCACTCTGACAAATGGAAAGGGGCGACCATTCGGTCCCCCTGAACGTATGGTGGAGTACCACGATCCCCCCGGGAAACCATCTTGGGCGGGAGGCGAGTCTCGGCTGGTATGCCCGAAGCGGCGTAGCCGGGGCGCGCCTTTTTCCCGCCCTAGAGTGGGCTGGCCTAGACACCGACGCGGCCGGCCACGCCCTCGGAGGCAGGCGGGGGCGGGTTCACGCCCACCCTGAAGACGGATAAAAGGAGCGGAAGCCAAGAAAGCATCCTCTTGTTCCTGTGCTCTGAAGCTGCACCTCCCCGCTGCACGTGAGCTCGAGACGGAACGAAGAGCCAATTTTGAGCGTTGTAATCTTTCTTTTGTCTTACAGATATCCCGTCTGAGAATGCCCAAGAAAGTCGGAAAGCGGGTCGGTACCGAGGAGATGCTCCGCATGCTCATGAAGGAGATAGCCGATCTGAAGAAAAAGGTTGAGGCTAAGGACGGGGAGGGAGGACCGAAACGGCCTTTGCAGGGAACAATCCCCGGTGGAAAAAGCAAGAGGCCCAGAAGGGGAGCACTTGGGGGAGAGACCCCGGTTCCCGAAACCCCACGAGAGGAGCCAACCTCGGTGCCAAAAGAGGGGAATCCAATCCCTGTGGTGGTCACCCCCGTGAACAGGGAGGATATGCCCCCCGAGTTAGCGGCACAATTGGCAGCGTGGTTGGGAAACGATAGCGAGGGCGCCACGGCTGACGACGCCCGGGCAGTAATGAGGCAACTGCGGGAATCTAGGGAGGCTGCGAAGGCAACATCTTCTGTTCCCCCGCAGGTTCCGGCGGCTGGAAGTACAGCAGGCCCAAGTTCGGCGACAAGCGCGGGGTCTACTTCAGGTAAGCGGCCATTGCCGATTGCGGGGGAGGGGTCTGTACCTTCTCGAAAGGAGAAGATTGCCCAGCACGTCCCACAAGAAATCAAGGAATTGATTTGGGCGGATAAATATGTAAACATGTTTTCACTGCTTACCGACCATTACGAGATCGAGCATGTGAAGAGTCAAAAGGAGCTCATGCATCCGAGTGTTTGGCGCGCAAAAATGGCCGCCTTTAAGGTTGACGAGACCATTGGTACTTGGGGCAGAGCGTGGGGCATTTTTACTTCCATCATGGGTGAGCGCAGGCCCGAGTTGTTGACCGAGTTACCCATTTATCAGTCGCGTATTATGGAGTATTCTGTGGCATATGGGGGCAATCAGTGGTTCTGCTATGACAATCTGTTTAGAAAAGCTAAAGAACACAACCCATTGTTGTCTTGGGATTGTTACGACTCCGTGTCATGGCAAAAAATGGAGAGTACAGGGATGTTGAAGGTGCCATTGGTAGGGAATAACGGGGCGGAATCTTCCCGCCAAAACTCTGGGACACCCTTTCGGACGGGTGCAGGTAACGAGTACCACTCGAAGCCGAGTGGCAACACAGGTAAAAGGGGGATCTGTTGGAATTTTAACAGAGGGAAATGTACTAGGCCCCAGGGGTCATGCAAATTCAGACATGAGTGTGGGGGGTGCGGGCAGCCATCCCATCCTGAGTCCATGTGCAGAGCCAAAACGGGTGATAACGGTGGTAAGGGAGGCACCAAACAGGTCTAATATAGTCCGAGGGGCGCCTTTACCGACCCCGATTGATACCATGGCAATGATTCCTTGGCTCAGCGAATACCCGGATCATGCTTCCGCTGGGGTGTTACGGAACGGGTTTTCATATGGTTTCCGCATCCCAGTGGGGGATTTTCAGGGGGTACCAAACTGTAAGAATCAAATGTCGGTCTTACAGCACACGGCGGTGGTGCAGGTAAAGATTGGGAAAGAGGTGACTCGAGGTCGTGTCGCCGGTCCATTCGATTTGCCACCGGTTGCTAACTTTGTTTGTTCTCCTCTAGGGGTGGTCCCCAAGAAGGACCCGGGTGAGTTTCGGCTGATACATAATTTGTCAGCCCCACGTGGTCTTTCCGTGAATGACGCAATAGACCCGGAAGTGTGTTCGGTGCGGTACGCATCTTTCGATGAGGCCGTTGCCATGTTGAATCGCCTGGGGCCCGGGACGCTGATGGCAAAATCGGACATCGAGTCAGCGTTCCGGTTGCTCCCGGTACACCCAGACGATCAGCGTCTCCTTGGTTTTCAGTTTCAGGGTCGCTATTACATGGATAGATGTATGCCAATGGGATGCTCGATTTCAAGTGCCTATTTCGAGAAGTTCAGTTGTTTTCTGCAGTGGGTATTCACAAGGAAGACAGGTTTTCAACATGTTATGCACTATCTCGATGACTTTCTGTTTTTGGGGGCAGCCGGGGATTCTGAGTGTGGACAGGCTTTACATGAATTCTGTGTCCTAATGAATCAATTCGGTGTGCCATTGGCGCCAGGTAAGACAGTGGGTCCCTCGACCTTGATCGAGTTTCTGGGGATCGAGCTCGACTCGGTGGAAGGTTGTTTTCGATTACCCAAGGAAAAAGTGTTAAAATTCAGGTTATCCCTTGAGACATGTATTCGTGCTACGAAAGTAAACCTGCATCAATTGCAACAGGTGGTGGGTCAGCTGAATTTTGCCCTAAGAGTAATGCCGATGGCGCGCCCCTTTTCCCGCTCGATTGCACAATCCATGGTCGGCTTGAAGGAAGGACATCATCGCACGAGACTCTCGGCAGAGGTTCGCCAGGACATGCGTATTTGGATTGCATTCCTGGCGGATTTCAATGGTCGAATTGTCTGGAACAAACCAGCGGTGTCTTCCGAGGAGTTGGGGCTTTGGACAGACTCGGCGGGGAGTATGGGTTTTGGCGCCATATTGGGTACACAATGGTCGGCTCAAAAATGGCCGTCATGGTGGCATGAGTGCGGGTTGACGAGTAACATTGCTTTTCTCGAACTGTTCCCTATTCTGGTGGCTTTGAAAACATGGCCAGAAGGGTTTAGGGATCACTCTGTGGTTTTCTGGTCTGATAACATGACCGTGGTTGAGTGTATCAATAGTCAGGCAGCACGATGCAAATTGATTCTGAGACTGCTCAAGGAAATTGTGTTGTTATGCATGCAACTGAATGTACTGTTTAGGGCGCGACACGTGCCGGGGGTGATGAACCAAGCGGCTGATGCGCTTTCTCGTTTCCGTATGCAGGCCTTCTGGGGTTTTCTGCCCACAGCGGACCCGGTGGCGGCACCCTTTCCCGAAGCTCTCTGGTCTCTCGGTGCCCCGAACTACAAAACCTCGTGGGAGAGAGTTTAGCACCCAGGACGAGGAAGGCATATGAAGGGGCGTTCCGTTCCTATTGGGCCTTTTTGGGTACTGCCGGGGGGGAGCTTTGGGGTCAGGAAGAGTTTGTAGTGAGATTCCTGCTCTCTTTACATCAGGCAGGCAAGTCAGTAGCTACGGCCCAGAGGCATCGGGCCGCCATTTCCTTTATGGCAAGGGCTCATGGGATCCAGGACCCGACAGCGTCTTTCGTTGTGCAGAAAGCGCTACGTGGGTGGCAACGCCTTGAGGGTCGCAGAGTAGACGATAGGCACCCGATATGTCTGGATAGGTTGACCCTGTTATTGTCTGTACTACCGGCAACGTGTTCATCCCAGTACGAAGCAGTGTTGTTCCGAGCCGCATTTGCATTGGCATTCCATGGGGCTATGCGGGTAAGCGAATTAGTGGCAAAGAACAAGCATGATACGACGGGGGGACTATGCCGGGAACACATTCAGGTCAGGGAGGAGACGATGACGGTCTCGTTTGTTAGGTCCAAATCCGATCAGGGTGCAATCGGGGACTGCGTAATCATTCAGAGGATCCCCGGGTCTTCCGTGTGCCCTGTTGTGTGCGTAGAGGAATATTTAGCGCAGAGGGTGGCAGCATGGGGGGGGGACCTTGTTGAGACACGCTGACGCCACCCCACTGACGACGTTTCAGTTCCGGAGGGTGCTTGCGATGTCTATTTCGGCCGCGGGCTTGAACCCCGGCGAGTTCGGGACCCATTCCTTCCGGATAGGGGCTGCTACAGAGGCTACAGCCAGGGGTCTGAGTGTGGAACAAATAAAACGTGTGGGGCGTTGGTCCTCGAACTGTTATAAGAGGTATGTGCGATTGCACATGTTGTGAAGCTGTAATGATGTACTCACGCTTCTTGTTTTGTTTGGTTTTCAGTTGCGCAAGCCTACGAGGCGGGGCGGACTGTGCAGTCGACCCAACACCTGGGGACCAGCGGTCAGACATCACCGGCTGTGAAAAAGGAGGTGTGGGTCGTGGGCCACTCATACGTGAGGCGTGCCGCGGACGTATTCAAAGCAGGTGATATGAGTCACGTGGCTGGGGAATACGGGTACAGGGTGTCCTTCTACGGAAAGGGCGGGCTCGGTATTGACCAGTTTCAAGTCTTTTTTGAGGGTTTGTTAGAGCGGACAAGGTCACCGCCGTCTATAATCATAGTCCATCTTGGGGGTAATGACCTGGTGGCCACTGGTAGACGACTTCTTCTTGAGGCAATGCTTTCCACAGTAAGTTGGTTGGCAAGAAGAGTTCCAGGGTGCACTATTGCATGGTCCCATATGATCCCACGGAAAGTGTGGCGGGGGGCTAATTCGGTTACTGCACTGAATCATTCAGTTAGGAAGATAAATAACAAAGTGAGTAGATTGTTTCGTTCAAATACACTGCGTTCTGTTTCGCATGGTTGTATCAAGGGGGACAGTATGTATTTGGGGGACGGTGTTCATTTGTCCCGGGTGGGGAACGAGTTACTCATAGGAGACTTCATAGCCTGGTTAAGGGGTTTACAGCATGACCTTTAGGTAGGAGTGTTTTGTGGGGGGTCCGGATAGCCGGTCAACTATCCGGCCTGTGGCGGTAAGGTCATGATCGGTGAGCAGTAATTCGAAGATCCCTATGAGGGGGCGTCACCCATTACGGATGGGAGCGCGCAGGGGAGGTGGCCAATTGGCCCCTCAACGGGGAGGCGGTCCTGTCTAAGGAGAGGCCGCCGGAAGGAAAGGAAAGGTGGTCAAGGCCCCTTCCTGGATAGGAGGGGCTACGGCCCCTCCTGGGGAATTTCCCGGGGCCAGGACATCTGCGACGGCAGATGGGTAAGTTGTGTGGGGTGCGGGAGGGGGTTTACCCTACCTTTTTAGACACCTCACACGAGTCCTCGAACGACCGTTAAATGGCGTCGAGTTTATTGGGGCCCCCGTCAAGTACAAAGGGAAATTGGTAGATGCACTTGAGGTACGCCTCTGTGCGGTCGCTCCTCTCACAAGTGAGGGGGGTATTTCTGGTTTAGGGATCTGACACCGGTTACGACCTTGCCGTTGGCCCTTAACGTTAGGATGTACAATTTCAAGTCAAATGTTTTGTAGGATGTTAGTTCGGCTAGGAGAACCTTTGTATTAGAGATCTGTTAAGGTTAGCCAAACATCGTAATGTGGAAATGAAATTGTACATTATATGAAACTGTTATTTTAATGTTTTCTTTTGTTTCATATTTTAATAAATACGGCCGGGAAGGGTGACTCCCTTCCCGCCTTCCAAAAGTTCAAGAACTGTTTCCGGTTTCCCAATTCTTGGGGATTGTGTTGAGAGGGGGTGGCGGGTATCTCAGCCATATGGAAAGGGGTGACCATTCGGTCCCCCCGAACGTATGGTGGAGTACCACGATCCCCCCGGGAAGCCATCTTGGGCGGGAGGCGAGTCTCGGCTGGTATGCCCGAAGCGGCGTAGCCGGGGCGCGCCTTTTTCCCGCCCTAGAGTGGGCTGGCCTAGACACCGACGCGGCCGGCCACGCCCTCGGAGGCAGGCGGGGGCGGGTTCACGCCCACCCTGAAGACGGATAAAAGGAGCGGAAGCCAAGAAAGCATCCTCTTGTTCCTGTGCTCTGAAGCTGCACCTCCCCGCTGCACGTGAGCTCGAGACGGAACGAAGAGCCAATTTTGACCCACCCACCAGCCCCTGAGGACAGCGATTCGTTGTGAATACAGTTGATATAGTATCTTGTTTGTTTTCTCTGTTTTCTTACAGGTTGTGATGATATCGTGAAATTTCTTAAGTGCAATAAAGATTGGTTATTTTCAGTATGTTTTGCAAATAAAGTTTTGGAACAAGGATTGAGCAGTATTCACGCTTGGTAATAAGTGATGTTTGCTTTGTAATCTTAGTAACTTAGTTAGACTTGTCGTATTTATTTTTGGTCGGGCGGTAAGGTCATGATCGGTGAGCAGTAATTCGAAGATCCCTATGAGGGGGCGTCACCCATTACGGATGGGAGCGCGCGGGGGAGGTGGCCAATTGGCCCCTCAACGGGGAGGCGGTCCTGTCTAAGGAGAGGCCGCCGGAAGGAAAGGAAAGGTGGTCAAGGCCCCTTCCTGGATAGGAGGGGCTACGGCCCCTCCTGGGGAATTTCCCGGGGCCAGGACATCTGCGACGGCAGATGGGTAAGTTGTGTGGGGTGCGGGAGGGGGTTTACGCTACCTTTTTAGACACCTCACACGAGTCCTCGAACAACCGTTAAATGGCGTCGAGTTTATTGGGGCCCCCGTCAAGTACAAAGGGAAATTGGTAGATGCACTTGAGGTACGCCTCTGTGCGGTCGCTCCTCTCACAAGTGAGGGGGGTATTTCTGGTTTAGGGATCTGACACCGGTTACGACCTTGCCGTTGGCCCTTAACGTTAGGATGTACAATTTCAAGTCAAATGTTTTGTAGGATGTTAGTTCGGCTAGGAGAACCTTTGTATTAGAGATCTGTTAAGGTTAGCCAAACATCGTAATGTGGAAATGAAATTGTACATTATATGAAACTGTTATTTTAATGTTTTCTTTTGTTTCATATTTTAATAAATACGGCCGGGAAGGGTGACTCCCTTCCCGCCTTCCAAAAGTTCAAGAACTGTTTCCGGTTTCCCAATTCTTGGGGATTGTGTTGAGAGGGGGTGGCGGGTATCTCAGCCATATGAACTTTGGTGGTCATTTCACTCCACGCAGTCCATAAAGACTTCAGTGTCATGTTGGAAAGGCAGCCCATGCAGAAAGATGCTTACAGATAAGCAGGGACCATTGTCATGGGTTGCATTGATGACAACCCATGGAAATTATCTGCTAGATCAGTTCACTATTTGCTGCCAGTTGTAAAGCCTCATCTTCCTCCTTGTGAAAGGCCATGTGGACTGAATGTGCTGTATCCTCATCAGCCTTCACTGGTGAATACAGCTAAACGTAGGTGTGTGTGAGAAATATGGGAGGACTCAGTAACATTCTTGTTTGCGATTGAGGTGAATTTCTGCACTCTAAAGACAGGTTCATTAAATTAAGTACTTTTTTTGCAACCTCTAACTGGTTAAGAATCAGGCCTCCTTGACAAGTAAATGAAGTGCCAAATACAGTCAGTAAATCAAGTGATACTTGTATAGCACGGATAATCAGCCCAGAGGGCATCCAGGCACTGTGCTGCAGGTATCAGTTGAAGAACCATGTCTTGAGTCCCTTTCTCAAGTAGGTCAGCAAGGGTGCAGTGTGGTGGTGTAGGGGGAGGGTGTTCTAGGCTTTGGCAGTGAGATGGTAAAAACAGCACCTTCCAGAGAAGAGCGGTGGATTTGTAGTGTCTGTGCAAGTGTGGTATGTGTGGAGAAGATTTCTGGTAGGTTGGTGGAAGAACACGCAGTGGTTCATGTAGGCTGGTCCTTGGTTGTGGGGAGCTTTGTAGGCCCTCCACAACTTTTTAAAATCTACTTTTTAAACAGCACTTTCAAAGTAAAATATAGACAATCAAAATTTCTGTAGACAGTGCATGTTATTGAAAAACATTGAGCACGTTCTATGCTGTCTACGTGAGCCTTTCTTGGTGTGGGTGGCATGTCCCCAGGTTGGGCTGAAGATTTTTCGGCCACAGTACTCAACCTGCATCTCAATGGAGAAACCCAATGCAGACAAAACTGGTTTAGGATTAGTTATGTGGGTATGTTTTCCAGCACTATTGCTGGACCACCCATTCCAGAGTGGGGCCAATCTCTTATGTGCTTATGGTTGGTCGATGGCCATAATGGCACACTATATCTAAAAAACAATACAATGAAAGTACTCAGGAATGGCTGAGATTAACTGAAGCATTTCTGTCATCAATGTTTTGGGCTAAGTAGGTCTAATTTTCTGGGCATTACCCAATTATAGGTCCCAGGCACCCTATGCCAATGACTTCACCCCAATAATGAGGCCAACAAAACATAAACTGTTATTGAGTCGCTTATGTTCATAATGAGAGGGAGTATAGGTTATCAGTTTGAGTTGGGCTGTGCATTTTGTTGTATGGGCATTTTGTTGTGAGATACAAGACTGATTTATATATGGTTGGTCTGTGTCTGTAATAGCAGAGCTAAATTAAAGGCATTGGAGTGGAGTGGGATGGGAAGCACATTAATTCCCAGATTATTTCAAGCATTCCAGCCATGGCTTTGCATACACTTCAAAATGCTTTGTCTGCTGGTAATTATTCCTTTATGTGTGCATTCTGCTATGTAATTTTAGTTTCTGAATTAGTCAGTCAGTCGAAAGGCCAGACATCTTTTCTTCCTTATTAAATAGAAAGCTTCACCATTGTCTTCAATAAGTCAGATGCAATATACGTACAGTGATTCATGAATTAGCAGAGAAAACTCTGCTCATATTTGCAGGATATCACAATGAATATGCATGAAAAAATATTTGTTAGTCATTCTGAAAACCCATAGAATTTTGGCTTTTTGTGGTTCGACCAGACACATCATTATGAGTCTCAGAACAAACGGATCATAACCTATTGAAGATTTCACTGTTACCATGGCACTATTAAGTGCTCTCTATTCTGTGTCACCAGTGTCCCAGTTTTTTCTCACATCCATTTACAAGGGATGTCAGACCCCTTTCAGAGGACCATTGGGGACGCAAGGGATACTGGACCCAACTGTGGTGTTCGAGGCCTTTTCTCCACATGTCACGGTCCACGACCTACTACAGATCCTGCTCAACTGGGCCAAGTAACCCTTCTGCACTTGACTCTCAGTGGTACCTGTGGTTGAGCAGTCATGGCTCCCTGGGGGGTGGGAGGGGGGATGTAGATACAGGTCAGTGATCATAACTCATAACTCAAAGTGCAAACAGTATGGAGAATAAACCAATGTCCATCTGTAGCTTTGCAGAGCAGTCACGCTTATCCAAGAGGCAATGTGTAAAGCGTTTGAGCAACACACACACACACCCCAGTGACATACTAGGCACACCACAAAAAAGAGACTCCACGCATGATTATATTAAAAATATCCTTTTTAATGTACATAAAGCACTTTTAGACCTTAGTCACATAAATCAATTTGCCCACCAGGCGTTTGTCATGACATCACATAGATCTTTAAATCACTTTGCCACTATGCAATGGTCATAAGAGTATAGATAGTGCAATCAAGTAAACACATTATAGGTTGCACAGGTTACAAACCGCCATCACTGCCAGTTTATGCAGGGCCTGAAAATGTATTTGTTATCTTGTCCGTATAAGACCTAACCACATCATACATCTCTCCACCAGAGCATCTAGATGAAGCAGTTTAGGGAAATGCGAAAGAAACTCATGACAGCGCTCCTGCTGTTGTCTTAAATGTTATATGGTACCCTACACAGGGAGACCGGGCACAGCAACATCTGGGCCCCTATGACTGGGATTACGGAACTCCCAAAGGCAGACAGTTCCAAACCAGGGGGCCAGTCTTGGGCTCGCCCGCAAGGTCACCAGGAACAAGTGCCACCCCCTAATAGGTACACAGTGGGGGGGCGTGGGGACCCAACAAGGCAACATTTATTTTAGGGAAGCTAGATAATTAATGGCCAGCTGTGTGAAGGGTTTTTGCATTCACAAATGGTCTGAATCGCATAATTGGGCCGATTGAAACTGAAAAAGGACACTTGTGTACGTATGTTTTAAATGTATGTATTAACATCCAAACGGGTAAGGGGATCCAAACATATGATTATTCGATTTTTCACGTTAAAACATGACAAGAAACAGCAGAGCAACTACGGGTGCAGTGGACCAGGAAGAAGGCACACATTGAGGTAGACCAAAATGCACCTTAGATTTTCAGAGTGCTTTGTGATTCTCATTTATTTGTGCCGTTCAACATGCACAAACTCATGGCCCTTGATACTTCTATTCTCCTGTTGTTGGCGTCTATTGCAATATTTACCTGTTTGGAAACCTTTAAATTAAACATATTTAAAAAAACTTAAAAGATACAAAGTCTCATGATTGAATAGGTTGGTTTTGTACCTGGTATTGTGCTTGGTATTGTTGCTTGTGTGCCTCATAATCTTCCTTGGTGCTCATACCAAAAATTCACATTATCTACAGGAGCTGTTATTATAGGGATAGTGCTCTTAACCCCTTCGGTGCTGCAGACGGCCTACGGCCGTCCCACGTGACAGGGGGCGTGTGCGGAGGACGGCCGGGGGCCGTCCGAATCCTACCCACTCGCTAATTAGCCCGCACAGCAGGAGAATTAGCGCAGCCCGCAAGGGGTTAAAATCCCTTGGCTGGGCATTCACTATGTGTTCTTCCTATAATAAATGTGATGTAATGTACCAAGACCCACACAGCATTCCATTCTCGAATTAAGCTTTCGACTGCTTCCCATATCTACTCAGAGAGTCAAATTCACTTAATTGAGACTTCTGACCAAAACATTAGTGGAGAGCAAAGAGGCCTTTTCAACAGTGGTGTAGTAGCGTCGCCCCACTAAACAAAAGGAATAATAAAATGATAATAACGTATCGTTATTATCATTTTAGTTTTCCAATTGCAGTCAGTGGTTCTCGGGGCGGGGATGACCAGAGCAGGTAGATGAGTGGTTTGCACTCCTTAAGTGCGTATGACTGCTTGGCCGGCCCTCATGGGCCAGCCAAACAGTCCTGCGCACTTTGCATCTTCCTCACCATGCTTGCTTTACACAACCTATTGAGGAACACTGAAAGCCTCCCAATTCCCTGCTGAGTGCCGAAACAACAGCGCTCAAACCAATCACAATGCTGCATTGCAGGGTTTTATTAGCTCAGGGGAGCCTGGGAACCCGGGTGCTTCTTGCTGCAGGAAGGAGGAAGATGATGAGGACGGAGGAGAGGCGGTGGCCGGCCGTTAGAGGTAAGTCGTTTTTTTAGTCTTGTTTTTCAGTCCGCATTCAGTTACCCTGAGTTGAGTTTCATACATGATGGGATTGTGGCAAAAAATGTTCCTGCTGTGTACCATGGATTCAATCACACACGTAATCAGTGTGTACTAATGATGAGCTCTCAGACCCAATAAGAGCAGGAATCATTAGTTTGTTATTCGCTGAGAAGTACGTGCTTAGGCATGCAGAATTGAGAGAATTGTCCAATTTCATTTGTGAAACGCAATGGTTTGTGATTCATGATACTCAAATGTGGCACAACATGATATCCCTTTCTGAATTTTTGTTTTTGGAAATCAATCATAACGTCCGTGAGTAAATTTCCCTGCCTAATGTATGACTTTTAACTGATGGAAGTAAAAATAAAGGAACATTAACTGACTTACACCAAGCACCCACATGTTGAGTTTTACAAAAGGCTATTATGCTTCGTTTGTACAATCAGAGTGTGCTCACGTCCAAAGGTCACAAGAGGTACAAGCACCAGCCAACCACGCTTCATGTAATTTGTTATAATCATTCATAATTTACGTGAAATTGCCCAAACGATTACATATTTTGACCCATCCTACTTGAACACAACAACACGATAACACAAACCGAGCAAATAAATAAATTATTGTAAATGAAAAAACAGACAAAACTATTTAATCACAAAATGATTTGCCATGCATATGTTGCACTGGTTTGAAGTGCTGATGTTAGAGCACTTGTAATTGAACCACTTCCTGTATTCACAGCTCAAGTTTAGTGATGCAAGGATAAGCATGTTTTGAGTGAGTGAAAGAGTGATTGGTTACTTTTTGGCGCGAAACTTTACAAATTAAATTGCCTCTATGTGCTGAAGTTTCTATTCCTCCCAACCTATGCCGACAATTGCAGGTGAGGAGATATTGCAGTTCTAATTATGTTAACATTTGACTTTGATCTACAGACAGCAATAGTGCTTCCAGCAACTTTGTTTGTGATGATAACTTTTCATTGCAGTCAATGTCCAGTCTACCATAGGACCACACCTCATTTCAGTGAGTCCACAGTGGGTGTGAGTGCACTAAGTCTTGCCAATATTTACCTGATTTAAATTGAAACCAGTGACCTGATTTGAGCAAATCGCTCATGACTGTGCAAAATTGCAGAATCGTTCTTCCGATGTTAACATATTCACGAAATAACGAATGTTTCAATATGTTATTAAAAAAAAGAAAACATTACTACTATAGATATGAACCGCAACTTAACTTTGATGTAGATTGTCATTAAAATATTTAATATTAAGCCACAATGACGACTATCAGCCTTATTCATGAAGCCGAAATCGGCTCGCAAAGGGCCGGATTCTGAGAATCTGGCCCTTTGCGAGTGCGATTTTTGCATTTGGGATTCAACATCCCAAATGCAAAAATCGCTAATTGCGATCTCGCAATTTTGCGAGGAATTACATTTAAGGAATCTCTATTTGAGATTCCTTAAATGCAATTCATCATCCAATTTTTTTTTGCGAATTCGTAATTTCTGGCCGCAATTTACCGCGAGGTCAGACCTCGTGGTAAATTGGGAAAACTCAGAAAAATGCATTTAAATGCATTTTTCTGAGTTGCATGTTACACACACACATGTCCTTTGGACATGTGTGTGTGCAACACCTGTGTAAAATTGCATTTGAGGGGTGCTACAGGGTGTCCTTTGGACACCCCTGGCACCCTTCAAATCGCTATCTTATTTGCGATTAGCAAATTGCTAATCGCAAATAAGGAATACTCCCCATTCATTCCTATGGGCATTTTGGCCCATAGGAATGAATGGCGAGTTATTCCTTATTTGCGATTAACAATTTGCTAATCGCAAATAAGGAATATGTAGGAATCGCATTTCTTTATGCAATTTCTACATGAATCCCGTTTTGCGAGTCCTTAATAGCGATTCGCTATGAATCGCTATTAGGGGCTCGCAAAACGGGAGAATGATGAATCAGGCTGTATGTTCCCCACTGCACCTTATCAGCGAGTTTCTGTCTTTTACTGTTTATTAGTAATGTTTTGAAGGAAGACTTGCCGTTTTGGAGTAAAATTACAGAACTGAGACGATAAAAGCCTGGATTTAATTATAGTGGCCAATCAACCAAATCATAATACATATGTGTATTACTGTCTTTATATGTTCACCACAAAAACGTTTTCTCCTGTGTTTTGATTGTACTAATTCAATTTACTCTAAAATGTATTCTAATTATATATCAACATCTTTTCAATTCCCTGTTTGGTATAAAACTGTCATTACATAGGGCTTCCATTATCGTAATGAGCTTTCCAGTCGGGAAGAATATTTGTTTAAGGCAATTACATTTCTTTAAAAGGAATAATGAAATCTAACCAGGAAGAATATCTAAAGCTTGTAATGTCGAAATGCAGAAAAAGGCAAGCGTACATACTATAATTTATCAACAACTGTTTCGTAGAGTTTCTAGGGGTGCTGAGGGTGTGCAGTTCAGAAGGTGAATGAGCAGTAGAGATACCTTTAGATTTTGTGTTTATCTTGTCACATTTGATGTTTGTTCAAAGACAGAGGTCAAATGTCATGACATGCCCCCTGACAAATTGCTGTATAGTCAGAAACTGGTGCTTACGTTTTATTTCTCTGACTGCACAGTGAGAGGATTTTGGAACAGTCACTTAGGTGACAATCTTGCCACAGTACAGGAAGTTAAAGGAAAGGCTGTAGGATGTCCGATTTTTTCTAACACACAACAGCATTTAAATATCTGTAAATTACGTATACACATATTTAAAATATATCAGCAAGTAGGAGAGATCAGATGAAGCACCTGTTTTTGTAATTTAGAAGAGCGATGAAAACAAAAGGGCCTTGTTTACATGCCGGTTGTGCCAACGGTGAGTCACTTTTTCCCAATTAAAAGTGACGCAACGGTGGCGCAAGGGGCTTGTAAATAAGCCCCTAAGCTTTTAATAGGACCAAAACAAATCAAGACACTTTAGTTGGTGATGCACAAGTGATACATATTTGCTGAAACACGATTTCCACACAATATGGTTTGTGTGCTATATAGGTTTTACTAGTAAAATTGCTTCACTGTGCAAATGTAGTGTCCATTGCAATGGAAATTGTGATGTCTGTTAATGACAGTGCGCCACCACAACAGTGCTCTAAAATGCACCAGCAGCTCTAAAACACACACTTACCACTCTCCTGCTGAATCGGCGTGGTACATTTTCTACCTTGATTTTGGTGTGACACTTTAGGGGATATGTACAAAGAAGTGTCGGAGAGAGGAGTTAGCGCCGTGGCTTAACGCCTCTATCCACCACTTCTGAAACACAAGGCTGCACCATATTTACAATAATGTGACACAGCCTTGCGTTTTCCCCTGCTATGGTGCTAAGTTTAGCAACTTAGCGCCAACGCAGGAAGGGTGTCTGCATGCAGGAGAGGATTGTCTATGTGTAGGAAGGTGTCCCTTCCTGCTCATAAGCAATCATAAAAAGCCATTCTGTCACTGTCATGTGTGCTGCTGCTTCATATCCCATAAAAACATATGTCTACTTTGTCTGTTTCTACCTGTTTGCTTCAAATTGGAGCTTAGCACTCCTTACCTCCACTGCTGGCTGAGGCCGGTTAGACAGGCTCAACCTCAATGTGCTCTATACAATTGTATGTTATTGCTGTCTCAGTGCTCCTCTCCCTAACCGTGGTCCTGCCCTGATGTGGTTAGGGATACAAGTCACTTAGCCCCTCTTAAAGGTTTTGCTAGGTACTGCTTTAGAAGGAGTCATTTATGAAAAGTGAATAAAATATCGGTCATCCAGCAAGTTGGATCTTTCACCTAACAGCATGTTGTACTGACCTCTAACAACTTGTTGCTGCAGATCCCATGTCCCTGCTTATTGATAAAATTACTTCACTGTTAAAGTACATCTCAGGTTTGGTAAATTGAATAAACACTGTCAATATGTCATAATGTTGCATGAAAAATGATTATCTCTAATCATATTTTAGCTATTTATTTTAATTTTGTGATGTTGAGACAGGGGATATTAGTGTCACAACCTAATTAGGTACTTCACACCTTCTTTCCATCTTTGTCTGAAGAAATTCGGCTCACACCTTTAGCAAGACTTACTGGAAAGCAGCAGCTGTGGCCAAGTTTCTAAGGAAACACACGCATTTGTGGGAAAGCCAGCAGGGGACGTGTCTGGACAATGTCCTAGACCCTGATGTCTTTGCACCAACTGCTTACAAATGGAAAGCAATTTTTATGTTATGTTATGTTAAAATTTTATTTCTATAGCGCACGGCTACTCCAAAGGAGTGTCCCGGCGCTTTGTCGAGGCAGCTCAGAATAAAAAACATAACACAATAAAACAGACACCGAATATCGGAGAAAAAAATACATCCTAAAGGTTAAAAAGCCAGGTCTTAAGGCTCTTCCTAAACAGAAGCAGATTAGAGGAAGACCGTAGGGCCAAAGGCAAGGTGTTCCACAGCTGAGGGGCCCTCAAACTAAAAGAGCGCCCCCCAGTACGTGCCTTCCTCACTCGGGGAACCACAGCCAGACCTGAACTACGTATTAATAGGTTGGCGCAGAAAATTATGAATTATAGTCAATTGCATTCTGATCTGCCTCATCAATATTTACTAAGTAGGTCCTAATTTGTGACTTACTACAATTGGATGCCATCATAAGGATGGTGGACTGCTGAGGTTAGCAGACGATTTTGAATAAAGTCAACGTTCTTTTAAATGCAGCCCATTTGCTTTAAAGAACATTGGTCTGCATTTAGAATGAAACTTTTTTAGGGTTTGGTTAATAATTTGCAATGGCCCTGAGGACCACTGCATATTCCTAAATGAACATTTTTCAATATTCATAAAGGAAAAGGAGTCCTAACAGGATCCCTTCCTATTTGCAAATGTGTTACCACCTCATTTGAGGTGTTGGTAAAATGTCAATGTTTGCAACTTGATTTTGGTTGCAAAACATTGATACATATTTAAACAAATCACTATTTGAAGATGTTGTCCTAAACAAACCCTTTCCAAATAGCTTTGATATTGGTTTCTAAACCCATTTTAACGATTTTGTAACCTGTTACTGAATCTTAAAATGAGCTTATCATATTACAAAAAGCCATTTTGCAGTCACAGGCTTAGGAATTTTGTGAATCACAGGCTTTGTGACCACAAAATGGCTTTGTACCCTAGGCCTATAGTTATTTTCATGTGGAAGTCCTTGCATGACTGAAATACACCACTATCCAACCTGACCACATGAGAAAGTGTTGATGTATGGTGCTGGAATCGATTTGAAGTGGACTAGGATGAACAAGTTAGTAATGAATGGAGTTAGCAGAAACAAAGGCATTTCTTAGCACTAGAAATGTTCTTTATCACCTTACAGTTTAGAACACAGCGCACTCTGGGGGAAGATGTTGGCTTCTTGCCTTATGGAATGTTGGGGTTACCATGGCTTGTGGAATGTTGAGGTTCCCAGGGTGATATAACTGAAGGCGAGGGAGTCAGCTGGAGTTGGTCGGTGATGGTTGCTGGCTGCTTTCTCATCTTGTTAAATTAATCTTTGTCCCAAGAATCAATATAGCCCTACCTTTGATGCACTTCATCTTGTTAGTTGCAACGCAAAGCAATGTAACAGAACAAAGTCTCCACACGTGCTGAAATCCTGGTTCCTGGGCAATAGTTTCGAGTAGCGCATTGATAGGGCAGAGTCAGAGGCTGTGAGCCCTACTGCAGCACCTAGTGAAGCAACGTTGGAGTCCGTGTTTCGCTTACTGGTTCACTACTCAGCAGCACCTGCAGTGTTTTTGGCCAGTGCAGGGAACTCTGGTGAGTTTGTTCTATGCATGAGCCTAACTTTCCATGCAACATCTTTTGTACTGTTTTGGACTGGGATAGCGTCACCGCTTAGTGCTCCGCAGGCCCCAGGTTCATCAGTAGTTGGCGCTCATTGTCAGACCCGGCATAGAAGTAGCAAATTGTAACCAGTAGCTATACTTATTGGATTGACAGGTTTTGGTCAGCATTGTTTATCAGGTCACATTGCCTTGACTGCTGCATATGTACTTGGCAAAAACAACTATTACTGTGTACTATCAGTATTGAATTGACTAAAGTTGCTCGTATTGCATGTTATTCTTTATGAGACATGTAACAAATCATTGTTTCTCAGTCTGCATTTTCATCTGATCGCATAGCACCAGAATTGGTCTGGGAAGAATGGAAAGCAGGCTTTAAGGCATATCTGGATGCTTTAGAAGAAGAATCCTTCACCCATACAAAATAAATTGCCATATTGTGGCATTGTTTGAGTCCTGAGGGTTGTAAAAGTTTAGCATACATTCCAAAAGAAGTTGTTGTTCTGATTGAAAGTGATGAAGAGGACAAAGGTGGGAACATTGATATGTATGCCTCTGCCTTCAACTCCTTAGATGCAAGGTTCAAAGCACGCAAAACATTTTACCATGAAGAGGCACAAGTTTTACAAGAGAGTTCAAATTGCAGGAAAGTCTGTGAAAACCTTTGTGGGCACTTGTTGTCAACTCCCAGTTTAACTTTAGAGAAAGCCAAAGCAGTAGCAGCCAGAATTGAAAGTACAACATTGTTTATAGAACAAATGATTTTAACGGATACTAAGACACATACTCAAAATGTTTTGTCGGGGGACCTCTAAGTACAAGAAAGGGAAGAGAAATGAAGAGGTTGGGAAGTTCAATAAGCGAAATCCTCTAGACTGTGATAGGTGTGGGAGTATAGCTCATTTGGGGAATGCCAGTGTGTGTTCTGCTATTGATCATGCGGGTGCCAAGTGAATAAAAAAGAGGCATTTTGCCAGTGTTTGTAGATCCTCAAGAAAAATCACTCTTAGCAAAATTCACAAAATACAGGCAAACAAGTTAAGTAATAATTATGGCCCTATGAGTGATGAGTGAAGTAATAATTTTTGGGACGTCTTCAAGGGATGTTGAGGCTGAAACAGTGTGGGGAGTGTCTTTGAACATGATAAGAAGGCCTTTTTCTGTAATGAACATAAATGGGGCGGCAAGTAAGTGACATGGCAGATTCAGGATCGCCTTTTACCTTGATAAGTGAAAACGTTTGGGGAGAGTTATTTAGGAAATGTACGCTAAAAAATTCAGTGATACATCCTGCAGAGTATAGAATCAAATCCTTCAAAGTCGTGGGAGAATTTTTGACAAAGCTCAATTTTAAGGACACTGTGATGGTAGGTGTGAAATAAGTGCCTAGGGATGAGGCCTATTTATTGGGGTGATATAACCAAAATAATTTGGGAATATTATTGGATTCCAATAACCCTGGTCAACTTATATTAAGGAAAGAATATATCCAGATACTATCAATTGGAAAAAGGAATGGGAGAGTGCTTATCTTGAAGTGTTCCCAAAGAAGCGTGGCTTATTTAAAGGATTGGTACACAAAATAAGGGTTGTTGTCAATGCATAAGCTTCCATGAGTGCCCTTGGCCTTGAGGTCCAAGTTAAGAAAATTGTTGGATAAACTCTGTGTGCAGGATGTCATTGAACCAATAGAGAGTTTCGATTGGGTGGCCCCAATTGTTTTGGTCTGCAATGCAAATGGGCCTTTGTGCAAGTGTGAGGATTATGTGATTTAAATACTCAGATATGGGTGGATCATCATCCCCTTCTCAATAACACTGAAATGCTATCCACACTCAAAGGGAGAAACATTTTCAGCTTGTTAGACATGACCTCAGCTTACCATCAGATCAACCTACATTAAGATTCTAGACATAACACATCTTTTATAACACTGAGGAACTGTAGCAATTTAAACGCATGCCTTTCAAGTTAGCGTCTGCTTCTGCAGTTACTCAGGGAGTTCTGGAGAGTTTATTCAAATGATTGAAGGGTGTCATAGCCTTACAGGACGATGTGTTGGTTTATAGTGGATATCAAGAGCAGCATGGTGAGAGATGGCGTCAAGTGTTGTCCATTTTGAAAGGAAGGGGTGTTAATCTTAGTGCAGAGAAATATAAGTTTTGACCTTTAAGCTTCAATTACCTGGGTTACCAGTTATCTACCAATTGTGTTCAACCAAAAGCAAGTCTTGTTAAAGCTATTTAGTATTTTAGCCCTCCTGTAAACAAGGATCAGTTATTAGGGGTTAGTGGAATTTTGCGCTAGATCAATTCCTAGATGTCGTGAAAAAACATTCAATTTGGCAAACCTTTACAAAAAGAATGTGAAATTTTAGTGGTACAGTGTATGAGATCAAGAGTTCAATTTAGTGAGAAATGAGATAGCTCAAGCTATTCCTCGAAATTCTTTTGATTCCCGGTATGAAAGTGTGATTATGACAGATGCTAGTCACAAAGGTTTAGGTGTGGTTCTGCTACAACAAAGAGAAAGGAGAGCTGAAGTGGTTGCGCTTCAATTGTACCAAAGCGACGAATCCGAGGTCACTGTTCTCAATCCTGTGGAAGTTATATGTGTTCACTACAAGGCCTGGAGCAAACTAGCCATCAAAGTCATATGTCCCATGGTTGTTTCTGGGGTGTGCTTGACAAAGGTATAGTCGTCATGGATTTTTACAACCGGTGGTCAGAAGTCAAATTTGTGAAAACAGCTTATAGCTCAAAAGTTATTACAGGGCATATTATCAAGAACAGCGTTAACATTATCACCGCTTTAGCGGCAGGAAACTGCAGCTAAAGCGGCGATAATGGGCTTGATAATATGCCCTAGTGAATTCCCATAGAAGCCCATGTTCTGGTGTGAACCTGGGCTTCTATGGGAATTTACAAGGGCATATTATCAAGCCCATTATCGCCGCTTTAGTAGCAGTTTTCTGCCGCTAAAGCGGCGATAATTTTAACGCTGTTCTTGATAATATGCCCCAACATTTTTAGAGTCAATTTCTGCAAGAGAAGAAATACCTTATAAAATCCTAATGGAAAGTTAAAAGCAGTTCACATTTGCCTAGTTAGTTGAGTCTTTTAATAATTTTGGGTTCAAACCTACCAAGACCTCATTGTATCACCCTAGGAGAAATGGTCTTTTTGAGAGATTCAACAGAGTCATTAAGGACAGTGTACAATTGTAGAAGATCAATGGGTTGAATTGTATTTTGGAACTGAGGAAATTGTTATACCCTTTCTGGACAACTTCCAATGTTGACACCTGAGTGTCACCTTTTGTGTTGCTGAGAGGCATAATTCATTTGTCTAAAATGTTAAGGCAGTGGATGGGGGAATTTTGTATTTCAAGGTCCACAGTGGAAGAAGTTGGGAAAAAGACATTGCTGGTATAAAGCAAGCAAGTTGGTAAGAGTGGACGGTATGTTAAAGTTTCTGCTGGAGATTTTGTGAGGATCAAGATTTCGATAATCTTACACAAGGGCGAGTCTAGGTTTGCAGCAACTAAGAAAATGATTGTTACGGGCATTGCCACGCCAACATCCTAGATGGCAATTTGGCACTGAAGCTCCGGCAAAAATAGCCCAATATTTGCGGTTTACAGGCCCAAATCCTATCCCTCCACATCAGATTTGCTTTCAAGCATCGCATCATTTCATGTTACGCCTAAACTAGTGTTTTGTGCTGCAATTTGGGATGCAGAGGCAACATTTCCGTAGGGTCATGGATTCGACCTGGCCCTCCTCCGAGGCCCAGAACCATCAGAGGCTGTGGGTGAGCCAGAAGACAGGGCTATTGAGCCCTGATTGGCCCTCCAGGGCTCCTCATTAAAAACTGAGACCCCCGAGTTGCTGAGACAAACATCCACCATACTATGAGACCTACGACCATCTGTGGAGAGAACTCCGGTGTGGGTGGCCAGTGCAGTCTGGTGGCAGAGAAGACTGAGTCCAGGAATGATGGTGTCCGAAGATACCCTATAGCAGTGTTGCATCCCTGCTGCACCCACTACAACCACTGCCTAAGTAAGGTGAGGCTGAGTGTCTCCTAAAGACTCTAGTGAGTGACTTGGGCTGACACAGGACCCCTACCCATATATGCTTCATCTGCCATATCAGGCTAAAGCAAGGCGGCTATGGACCATAATGTCCCTGCCGGGCAGGCACAACAAGCACGCCTGCTGTCTCTGGGACCTAGTCTGTGCCACTGTTGTTAGGAAAAGGTGCACTTCACTCGGGCTGGCCCTTTCAGTACCTACCACTGTGGTTGTCCCGCACTCGCTCTATTACAACCCTGGGTGTCTCTTTGAGCTTACTGCTCATCAAGAACTGGAGATATTGCGGTGGGGGTACCGTGATCACACGCCCTTCGACACATGACCTACTCTGGTGCTGTGCCCTGGATTGTCGGATTGTGCTCCTCCTCCACCTTATGCTTCTGAAATATTTAAAACTACTGGACCTTGTTGTTATTTTCCTGCATTTATTTGTTCATTATGTGGAGACAGCTGCCTCTTTTAGTTTGTAGGGATTCCACTGTGTGGGTGCTTGCTCCAACCGCCTCAGCAGGTACTTCCTCACTTCCAATACCCACATCCACTGCAGAGTCTCACCTGATCAACTCTATAGGTAGGGGGGACCATAAGCAACACAGGTTTCCCTTTCAAAAGGCCAGGCAATCTGGTAGGCCCAAATCCACATTTGACACAGAGGAGAGGGGGTCTGACTGTACCACTGAGGAACATCCAACCAGAGTCAGCACCATCATGGCAAAGGTTCCAGCCAGGTTCCACTCCATTGATGCTCAATTCGATATTTTAACATTGCGCTTAGATTGTATGGTTGAAAAAATCATAATATACGGGACCCCCATAGATGGAGCAGAAAAACGTATATCAGGTCTTGAAGATGGTGCCTCACCTGTTTCAAAGTGACTGGACAAACTGGGACAGCTCCTTTAGACTGTAGCTGTAAAGAATGAAGATCTTGAAGCAAGATCACAGAGGAACGATATTCGCATTGCAGGTATTGCAGAATGTAAAAATATGGCATGACTGGACCAATTTGTTGAGCATCTCTTTACAGAACGATTCACAAATAAAAACTTAACAGATACCTTTGTAGTGGAAAGAGCTCATAGATCTCTGGGGCCAAGACCACCGCCTGGGGTACCATCTGAACCCATAATTGCATGTTTATTGAACTTCGGGGACAGAGACACAGCACTCAAGTTAGCTCGTGAGCGGGACCTATTGTTCTATCAGGACTCTGCCATATCTTTGTACTCTGACTTCACACTAATGGTTTAGGAGGCACGCCGCAAATTTCAAAGCTCTGCTCTACAAATAAAGTCTTAAATATGGAATGCTCTATCCTGCTAGAATCCGTGTGGATGTTGATGGACAAGCACAATTTTTTGACTCTCTGGATGAGGCACTATCTTTCTGCAAGACACTAAACCCTAGTAGTGAAAGTGTAGCCAATGAAGCCTCTGTGTACGAAGTTATAGACACAAATAATAAGGGTAGCCTCCCTATGGCCATATGTCCCTTCAAATGATGAGTACAGCTTTCCCATATGCAGCCATATCCCAAAATTCTCCAGTGACCACTCCCCATGTGTATGAATACCCACAAAATGCCAAGTGCTGCTTCCTCATTCCTATTCACTGAATGACATCAAACTACAGTACAAATGCCCATTGCAGAGTTGCAGCCTCAAAAAGGGTGGTTTGTTATGTTATTTTATGTTAAAAATATTTGTAGAGCGCGCTTACCCCAGGCAGTTTCATGGCGCTGATCGCGGGGAGGCGGCAGCAGTGAGATGACAGAGGCTATTACTCATATGCTTGAGAGAAGAGAAAGGTTTTGAGAAGTGTTCTAAAATGAGTGTAAGAGGTTGCTGATATCAGTCCTGTCGGAAGGGAGTTCCAGAAGTGAGGAGCCAGGAAAGAAAATCTGAGGCCACCGTGTTTTTTCTGTTTGAAGGTGGGGGTCATGAGCAGGTTAAGGTGAGAGGAGAGGAGTTCGCGTACGGGGACGTAGCGATGGATCCTAGACAAGATGAAGGCTGGGCCCCGGCCAGCGAGGGCTTTAAAAATGGTGCAGCCCAATTTAAATGCAGAGCGTTTGGTCACCGGAAGCCAGTGGAGGCTCTTCATCAGGGGGCGGACATGTTGATGTCTGGGCTGATGAAAGATGAGCCTAGCTGCTTGGTTTTGTGCCAGTTGTAGACGGTGAAGTTGGTATGCTGGGATGCCGACATAGTGTGAGTTGCCATAATCGACGCAGGAGATAACCAAGGCCAAAGTGACAAGAGTCAGCGTCTCCGTGGTCAGGAATCTGCATATCTTCCGTATTTTTCATAGGTGGAAAAGCAGGAAGATACCACAGCGCTGATCTAGGATTTCATAGACACGTCATTGCTGATAATGACCCCTAGGCTTTTTACAGCATCTACTGGGCAAGGGGAGCTGCCTGGGAGAGGGGGCCAAAAGTTAGAGTTCCAGGGGTTGGCAGTGCCTCCAGTCAGGATCAGCTCAGTTTTGTCGGGGTTGAGTTTTAGTTCATTGGCGTACATCCATTCACTAATAGAGATCATGGTGGATTGGAAATTAGAAACTGAAGTGTTAAAATAATCAATTTCGAACACCAGCTGGAGGTCATCAGCATAATTAAAAGTTGTCACTTGACTGTTGCATAAGGACAGAATCAGAGGTTGCATGTATAAGTTAAATAGGAGGGGCGATAGGGAGGAGCCCTGGGGAACTCCGCAGGTCAACCTGGCTTTTTTTGCCGAGAAGTTGGCAAGATGAACTGCCTGGAAAGGATTGTGTAGGAAGGATAGAATCCACCTAAGAGCCAGGCCCTGGATGCCAGCGTTGTTGACACGGTCGATCAGGAGATCATGATCGACCGTGTCAAAAGCAGCTGACAGATCTAGAAATACCAGGGCCTGGGTGATGTTTTTATAGGCTCCTCTCCTAAGCTCATCAATGACTGCCAGGATGACTGATTCGGTAGAGTGTGCTGGCCTGAATCTTGCCTGCTGGGGGTCAAGAAACTGAGAGTGCTCAATAAATGAGCTAGGACAGTTGGTTATGTGGACCTCTAAGTTTGTAGATTTGATCAGCAGTTTCAGGAGTCCACGCTAGGGATTTAAGGGGGATGCCTTGATAATCTGAGGTTAAAATAGAACATGTGCAAACCTCACATTTCAAAAGTCAGCTTCCCAATTTTCAGGAGACTCAGCTGCCATATCCCCCATCCAAAGCATATGCTTGTTATCAAATGTTCACTTCTGCCTCACAATCCACAGATTTAGCCTCCAAACACTGTTGCAATGTACATTGCATGCTGCACTTCTTTCACTCATATGTATTTATTCTTTCCAATGATGCCAATTGGAGCAACCAGTCACATCTTAAGTCAAATTTAAGACAAAATCCTAACTTTACTACTACTAAATGCCTTCTGTGAATACCAAAAGTAGTAAGTTTAGGATTTTGTCTTACGTTAGTTCTGTGAATCGGGCCCAAAGACTTTGGGCTGGCATATGATTCAACTCCTCCTGCTCCAACCTACAAGCTGGGAACTCCAGGTGAAGATTAAGAAGTTTTTGGGATTTTCACGACTGCAAAACTCCTCCTTATGTTGACCAACGACCATCCATAATGCCCACCGATGCAGATCTCCTGTGATGACATGCCCTTCATGGCTACTCAAAGATCCAGCACCAATGGCGAGAGTCAGCATGGGCCTCCAATGCAAAGGTCCAGCAATGGTCAACTCTTAGCACTAAACAGTGACCACCTGCAACGCCTGACCTGCTCCTCGCACCAACAATGGGCTCTTGCGTCCACAGCCAACGCAATGCTCTGCTGCTTCTTCTAGCATGGACTTGGACTCAGAGAACGTCAAATCTTCATCTGGACAAACCTAGTACTCGTATCCAACCCGGACTCCATTGCGATTGTCCTGAACTTGTAAATTTACCCTGGTCCAACATGACCAGATAACCACAATCAGTGCTTTGTGCTTTTTGCTCCTATATTCAATGAAAAACGTACAATATTTACAATTCTGGTTCTACTGATTGGCATTTTTATGTAATTTGATTTATTAATATTTACTCTATTTTTCTAAATTAGATTTAGATTTTTCTTGTGTTGTGTTTCGACTTTATTTATATATATTTTTTAATTTTTGGAAAACCTTTATTTTCAAGTCAGTGCACACAGCTATTTAGCCTTACATCCCGGAGGCTAGGCAGCATATCGTCGGTCAATCGGCTAGTGTACAAGAAGTATGTTACCAAATCGTACAAAGGTTTTATTTGTAAATTTTTAAAAATAACTAAGATGAAGAAGGGAAAGCACCAAACTAGTGCTAAGAAACAAGGCAATTTAAACATTTGTGTAACAGAGCCTGATCATAGGAAAGGCTAGGCCCAATAACATAAAAACAGTCTGAACAGATCCCATTGCAAGGCCGTGGAGGGGGGAGGATAAAGGATAAATCCGCTAATAGAACGTGTGTTGGAGCCATAGGCTACGGGGACATTCGCTCTTCCAGGGGGGCGGCGTCAGGCGGCAGGCAAATATCACCCCTGTACTCGTTCCAAGCTCCCCATATCTTTTGCCACTTTTTGGGTTTACCCCTGGCCACGTACACCGTCTTCTCCCGGAACATGCACCAGTCCATGTTGGCTTTCCACTGTACCACCTTTGGGGCTGTAACAGCACCCCACATCTGAGCAATATCTCGTTTTGCGACCATGTTCCCCAGGGTGACCCATTGTGTTTGTGCACTATTATAATCAGTAGGACCCCACACATTCAGGAGGCAGCGCCAGGCCTCTGCCATAACGTCTACCCCAGTCACCTCGCTCATGATCACATGTATACGCCTCCAGTAGGATGCGACCACCCGGCACTCCCAAATAATATGCATAAAGGTGGCTAATGCACCACAGCCACGCCTGCAGAGGCCGTCCACCGAATGACCCATGTGTATCAACCTGGGACCCGTCACGTACACTCTATGGAGAATCTTTAATTGAACCAGCCGCAGCCTGGCCGGGATCGCCACCTCCTTGGGGGAGGACACTGCATATTGCCAGTCTTCATCATCCAGCTCAATCCCATCATGCACCCACTGGTCTCTCACCCCAAGGAGGAGGTCCGTACGGACATTGATGAGTTTTTTATAGATTAAGGAAATGGCACTGTCCGGCATATGGCTGTCCAGCACCCTGTCCTCCAACGGGGAAGACTCGGGGATCTTCCCGCCCTCCCACATCGCTGTCAGAATGGCATGACGTAGTTGGGCGTACCGGAAATATTCCGTTCCACTCAACTGGAACTCTGTCTGTAGAAGAGTAAAGGACTTTATCTCCCCTTTCACAATCATATCTTCCACCTTGGATATGCCTATCGTGTCCCACCTGTCGAATCCCTTCAAGTGCCATAATTTGCCCAGTATTTCAGAATCAAAAAGAGGAGTTGCCATCGTAAGCCTACCCTTCCACCCCTGTGACTTTGTGATTGCCCACCATATGTGTACAGCTGTCTTCGTCGGCCCCGACATCCTACCATCCAAAGATCTCGAGTATAGCGCTCTATGATACTTCCCGTTGTCCAGGAGCCACCGATCCATGGCATAACCTGGGCTTACTGCTGGACCGTAGAGGCCGTGATTAAGGGCCGTTAGCTGGGAAGCCCAATAATATCTCCGGATGTCAGGCAACGCTATGCCCCCGTCATACCATGGGAGCGTAAGCTTCGTAATGGCGATGCGTGGCCTGCCATCCCAGAGAAGGGTCCGCTGCAAGCCCTCGACCTCCCTAAAATAGCTGGATGGGACCGGATCCTGGGTATTTTGAAGAGCATACAGGAATCTGGGCTGGGACATCATTTTAAACAGTGCCGCACGCCCAGGCAGGGAAAGCGGGAGCTTCCGCCATCCCTCCACGTCACGCCAGAGACATACGAGAGGGGGAAGCAAGTTATTCATGTAGCGTACCTTGGGAACCGTTGAAATATAGATCCCCAAGTATTTGAATCCCTGCCGTGCGACCTGTATGTTGCAGTCCCTTGGAAGCCGAGGTGTCCCACCTCTCAGCACGTATAGGTGTGACTTCGACCAGTTAATAACCAGGCCAGAGTGCCGACCAAAAAGACGTAGCACATCATACACCACAATGAGTGACTTACAAGGAGAGGTGAGATATAGCAAGATGTCGTCTGCATATAGCGACACACGGTCCTCGAATACAGGGGACCACCGTATTCCGTTTATATCCGGGTGAAGTCGCAGCCACGCTGCCAGTGGTTCAAGCGCCAACGCAAACAACAGGGGCGACAGGGGGCAGCCCTGCCTGGTGCCCCTGCGAAGAGCAAAGGACGCAGATACCCGCCCGTTAACCGTTACGTTGGCAAGCGGGCTAGCGTACAGGAGCTTGACCCATCCTATGAATTCCGGACCAAATCCGAACTTCGCCAACACTGCCCACAGATAGTTCCACTCTAGGGAGTCAAACGCCATCGTAGCATCCAAAGAAGCCAAGACGGCTGGCTCCTTGAGCGTGTGGACCCTTGCGAGGTCCCCATGTAGTCTCCTGAGGTTAAGGGCAGTGTTGCGGTGTGGAATAAAGCCCGACTGGTCCGGGTGAACCAAGTCGCTAATCACTCCAACCAAACGGTTGGCCAGCAGTTTAGCAAGGATCTTGGGTTCAGCGTTCAACAGAGAGATGGGACGATACGATGGACACAAGTCTCTGGGCTTCCCTTCCTTATGAATGACCACAATGGTGGCCAGTCTCTGGTCCAGGGGAAGCATGCCCGTCTCATGTGCCTCCAGGAACATGTTCCGCAGGGGCGGGGAGACGGCATCAGGCCTAATCTTGTAAAGCTCCACTGGTATACCATTGGGGCCGGGCGCTTTGACAGATCTAAGGGAGCGTATTGCGAGGGCAATCTCATCGGCGGTAATATCCCTATCCAATTTGTCCCGCTCCGCTTCTGACAGGCACGGGAGCTCCGCTTCTGCCAAAAGCTCCCCAGAGTCGGTCTCGGACATGTCGGAGACCGAGGTATAAACGTTCTCGAAATAGTCTGCAAACGCCATGACAATGGCACTCGGGTCGGTGACAGTCACGCCGTCCTCCCCCAGCACCTCCGGGACCACACGGCTGTCTCTCTCTTTTTTATCCAGCCAAGCGATGAGTTTGCCCGCTTTGTCCCCGACATCATAGATCCTACCCTGTTGCTCTCTACCCATGACCTTGGCAGCATCGGTAACAGTAGCCCGATATTCTGACTGTTTAAGTGAGAGAACATGGAGTAGGTCCGGTGTCGGGTCGACTTCCAATTGGGAGTCCAGATCTTCAATTTCAGATTCGATCCGTACCACATCCGCGTCCCTGCGTCTCCGAACCTCAGCTATAAGGGAGGACGCCTCACCCCGCAAGACCGTCTTAAATGCCTCCCATAGGGTAATAGCCGATGTAACTGATCCCGAGTTTTCAGAGAAATAAAGCTCAATAGCCTTAGCCATGAGTCCACGAGTCTTGGGGTTGCGGAAGTACCACAGATTAACCGATACCACCCTCTCGGTCGCCATGATGTCGAAGTCAAAGGACACCCAGACCGGAGAATGGTCTGAGATGCCCCTCGCCAGTAAACGGGCTTCAGAGACTGCCGACGCGTGGGCCGCTAGAGCCAGAACATAATCAATTCTGGAGAGGCTTCCATGTGCCCCTGAGTGGAATGAGTATGGACTCTGGGTCGGGTGCATGAGCCGCCAGCAGTCAATAAGTCCCATGGTGTCCAGGAAGTCGGGAAGCCAGGATTGCGAACCTCGGAGATCTCTGGGTGGATGCCTGTCTAGGGTCCCCGAACAAACTGCGTTGAAATCACCTCCTATAATATGCAGACCCTCAGGGAGACCTAAAATGGCGCCCCCAATGTCCTGAAACGTGTTGTTTTGCAACCCAGGGGGAACATAAACCGAAACCAGTACCAGGGACCGTCCCTCCCATCTCCCCGAGACGGCAACGTACCGCCCCCTCTCATCGGCAACACTAGAGTCAATCTCAAAAGGGAGAGATGCGCGCACCATGATCCCCGCCCCCCGGGATCCCGAAGAGAACCCCGAGTGCGCCACCATTTTGAAACCCTTCCTGTTAAGCGCTTGGCACGTGTTTCCCACCAAGTGTGTCTCTTGTAGCAAAATAACATCGGGCATACATCTTTTAAACAGTTGCAAAACCACACCTCTCTTTATGCGATCCCCCAGCCCGTTGACATTCCAACACAATACTTTTGAGTTCCTACCCCCCATCGTCGAATTGTGGGCCTTCGCCAGTCCCGGCAGGCATCATAGTTACAGAACCATACGAATTACAGTTTTTACATTGCCTTGGAGAAGAGAAAAGGAAAAAAGGAAAAAACATACAACCAACAACCAAACCACCCCCCACCCTGCACCCCTGCATCAGACTAAGTAGCCCCCCCAAACAGCAGTATGCCTGTCGCCCCAGAAAACTACTCTACAGAAAGACGCTAGAGGAGAATGGAGATCACGCAGACCCCCCCGCCACCCTCCATAACTAAGTAAAGGATATTCATTATAAAGTGCAGGTATGTGACACCGGTTGTCACCAACAGTCCCACTGTCTGACAATGTTCCGAAGGTAGACTCTACTCCTGTTGCTCAGGGCCTCCCGAGGCGCCCTCTGATTGTTCCTCGCGTTCATCATGTCTCTGCGGCAAAGTGTCCAACCACTCGCTCACCACTTCAGGCAAATCAAAGAATATGGCACGGCCATCATGTTCAATGTGCAATTTCGCAGGGAACATCATCGAGTACTTCATCCCCAGGCCTCTGAGTCGCCTCTTCACCCCTGTGAAGCTTTGCCGCCGCCGCTGTACCGACCGAGTAAAGTCCGGATAAAAGTTTATGTCCGCATTTTGGAACTTAAGCGGCCCGTTTCTTCTTGAAGCCTGCAGGACAGCATCCCGATCCCTGAAGTTAAACAGCCGTGCTATAATGGGCCTCGGTGGGGCACCCAGTTTCGGGCGTCCCCCTGGCAGTCTATGAGCCCGCTCCACTGAGAAGAAACGGCTGTGGCCCGCAGGGGCCAGATGAGTTTGTATCAGGTCTTCCACGAAAAGGTCGGTGGCCGAGTCCTCTGCCCCTTCTGGTACGCCGATGATTCGGACGTTCTGTCGCCTGGCACGTCCTTCAAAATCATCCAGTCGGCTCGCGAAAAGGTCGTTGGCCGATCTCAAGTCTCGGACCTCTGTTTGTAGGTCCGATACATCGGTTGTGAGGCTCGCGGTTTTAATGTCCAACGATTTGACCCTATCGTTGGTCTTGCCCAGATCGGCTCTAATCAAGGTGATCTCAATAGCCAGGGTGTCGACTTTATGCGTCAGGACCTTGTGTTGCTTATGCATCTCCGTTTTGATGCCTGCAATGGCGCCCATAACGTCCCAGAGTGTCGGGTCCGACGTGTCTGGCGACTCGTCTCGATGTGAGTCCTTAGGCCGGGCAGCTGCGCCCGGCGAGCTCTTCTGCTGGGCATAGCGATCCATTTTGTTCGATTGGGAATACGTAGTCTTCCTACTCCCACGGACCGTCGCCTTGTCCGACTCGCCTTTGCCCGCCATGATGGTTTTGGGGATCAGCACAATGGATCACCCACCAGGGCCACCCCGGCTCTTCGATGCGACTGTCGGGCGCCGCGAACACCAGTTGCTAATCAGCACCGTCCCACTCCGCAACTTCGCGTGCTTCGTTGGGCCAGCGGAGTAGTCACTCTCACATCACACCGCATACGTGTGACAATGTCCCCGTCATCAGTCACCGCACAGGCAATAGCACGTCCCTGGCACGAATCTTCTACACGGTGTAATTCCGCCTAGGAGTGTCGGATTTTGAATCGGACAGCGAGTCCCGCCTCAACAACCGTTCACCCACAATATTCCACTACCGTGGATCAGGATTCTCATCAGGATTTATGTAGAGGATCGAAGGGTCTCCG
Organism: Lissotriton vulgaris; assembly: GCF_964263255.1. Classification (NCBI taxonomy): domain Eukaryota; kingdom Metazoa; phylum Chordata; class Amphibia; order Caudata; family Salamandridae; genus Lissotriton; species Lissotriton vulgaris. Next base: position 1,573,411,157 of record NC_141695.1, on the reverse strand, counting down.
GAGCTCCGAGCTTACGCGGCCATCTTGCTTGCCCACGAAGCTCCTCCTGTTATTGTTTGTGTGCTGCATAAATACTTTCTACATTGTGTCTATGTTAAGCCTAACTGCTTTTGTGCTAAGCTACCAAAGGATTAAGCACAGACTTATTTAGTGACTTTTGTGGTTCACCCTGAGAAGGATTTTGTTTATTATTTGAGTAAGGCTTCCATCCCTCTCAACTAATAACCACATTTCTTACAAAGCTTATGGAAACATTGTCTCTCATAAATTGCAACCCTGAGAAAAGTAAAGATTTCTGCATGATTTATCATGCCTATTGTGTATACTAATGTGATAATTCTAATTGGGTAAATTCAATATGTACACTTTTTTCAATTTCAAATTTTCTTGTGTTGTGTTTTCACTTGATTATTGTTTGAGTGCTGCATAAATACTTTACACATGGCGCCTAGGTTAAGCCTAACTGCTTTTGCGGCAAGCTACCAGTGGGTTCAGATCAGATTTATTTTGTGCCTTTGTGGTTCACTCTGAGCAGGATTGTGTTTATTAGTTCTGATTTTGATCATCTTACTGTAATAGACCACTTGAGCTTATTTAGTTAGCATTTCCTTAAAGCTTCACTCTTGCTCCAGGGTATTTAGTATGTGTCTTTTCAAAAACATTAGGGGGTGAAATCGGATGAGGAGAGGAAGGATGGAGACATGTACTAAGTCGCAGTCTTTATTTTTTTTTAACTTAGTAAGTTCGTAGTAAGATATCTTGATAGCTCAAATCCAGTCATATAAGCAATGAGAGAGGAAGTACAAGCTGTCACATTCAAAGATCAACATATTTGTAAAGGATATTAACAATTACGTGTTCCCACTTTATTGAATACCATATATCAGATCCCTTTTCAACGAGCCATAGTTTAAACTGGCACTAGTGGACCACCTGTGTGGGTTATGGCCTTTCGCTTCTCATGTCCTGGTCCCCGATCTACTATGGGCTCTAAGTAACTGGGCCAAGTACTACCCCTTCAGCACTTGACTATCAGTGGTAGTGGAGGTTAGCAGTCCAAGGTGCTTCAAGGTGAGTAGATGCATAATTTGTAAGGGCTTGCAACTGATGAAAATACCCACTGTGTCCGCAATAGGGTGATTTTTCAGTCCAATACTGATTTTACTATACAAGTAGTATTTAGTGTACACACCAAACTTGATACACTAAATCAATGCATAGAATGGGGGTTGGGAGCACACTGCCTCACAGTCCCAGCACAGTTCGCCCCTTTGCATCCTGGTAAATGCAGTACACAGTTCAAACTTACTTCCAAATTAGCTGGAGTTTTCACCAAAGTTGGTGCAGACATTGCTGTATATCTCTAGACACGTGTTTCTGGGTTGAGCCCGTCTTCAGTAGAGAGCAGCAGTATTAGAGAGCAAAGAGAAATCATCTGGGGTTGCTAGAAATGCTGCCAAGTTTCTCTCAGGTCACAGTACCACTCACAGGCACACAGGTGTATCTCCAAAGCTCGTCAGCTTGCTGGCTCAAGGGAGCCTTTTAAACAGAAGGGGGGTTGGTCGCACACTGCCTCACAGTCCCAGCACAGTTTGCCCCTTTGTATCCTGGTAAATGCAGTACACAGTTCAAACTTACTTCAATACTAGCTGTTTTTCACCAAAGTTGGTGCAGACATTGCTGTATACACATGCGTCTGCCTCATTACAAGGTGGCTTTTAGGACCAGCCACTGCTGTGCTGGCTGCACCAGGGAACCACTGTTCCCTGGCAGTAGCGCGGTGCAGAGGGCCTGCATTCAAGGCTGCCCCATTCAAGGCTGGCTCACAACTTTACGCCATGCATATTATGAGTTTCCCTCTTCGAGCCCATTCATGTTGGGCCCACCCATGAAAAGGCTGGCAGAGCAGAGACAAAGGGCCCCCACCGCAAGGGGAATTCATTCAGGGAGACTCTACATGTGACCCCCTGTTTGCATGAACCCCAAGTTCCAGGGCAGCATGGACTTCACAGTCAATGCTGTTCTGAACTTCTTTTGCATTCCCATTGTGGTGCCCATTTTTAGAGCATCTCCCTGTGAACTTGAAAGAAAAGATAGGAAAAGTCTGCCTGACACAGGTTTTACTCGTAATGTGGTAAGCGGTCCCTGCATGATTTTGGCAGTGCTGAGCTCGCGCAGAGCTAGCGCAGCACCACCAATTCATAATCTGCCCCTATGCCTTCCTCTATATCAAATTCCTTGGTGGTGCCAATCTTATCAGTCCCACCATCCCCCTGATAATGAGCCCAGGGTGCATTGACCCTTCAATGTGTGTGTTCCACCCAGTTGTCAGGAATGTCAGGAATGTCAGCAATACACATCTTCTGTCGGAGAGTTGACATTCTCACCTCTCTGGCCTTTCTAGGCAACTCAGCCTGGACATGCATGTATCACATGCTGCCTGGCATTACATGCGCTACATGCGGGCCAAGGGTGAGGTAAGTACACCTCCATGCAACTTACCATGAGTGGGCCATTAGACCTCACTTGTGACTCTTGTAAAAATGCCTTTTTATATCACTGCTTCTACTGAATACAAAAGTGGGTATGCTGCCACCACTGTGCTCGCATCACCTAACCCCAGAAAAGGGCATTGGCATTATCATGAGACAGGGCTAGGTCATGGCTCACCTACATGATTTGTGTTGGCCCATGTCTAAAAATCAGCACCATGCATCCAGATATAATTACATCTGGGGTACTCAGGGCAAGGTTGTACATTATCTTGCAGTGGACTTTCCATCCCAACACCATGATTGATAGAAGGACACTAGGATTTACAGGGAACATGTTGAGAGAAGAACAACTTCATGAAAATACATGTCTTGTTATTTACATGGGACTTATCCTTTCTTAGACTTCATGAAATTGGAACATAAGTCAGTCCTCAAGAGAATTGCATACCCTTTCTTATGTTACATAAAATGTCAGAAAGTATCTACCAGTTAGATATTTACAAAAAGTTGTCATTAGTGTAAGGTGCCTTCCTTATATCTAGATCTATGCCTACTTAATTGTATTCTCCAAGGTTTTGCCTCTTCCATGCTTTTTCATCAATACAACGTGAGGCCTTGTGGGCACATTTGATCACTCCATCACTGGTGTCTCATTCTAGAACACTATTTATGTCATTAAACCCACAGAGCCTCTAAAACATAATTGACCAAAGCTCTAAATTCACCTGTTAATTAACTTAATTTCACTTTCAAGAAGGCACCTAGGGATGAATTGGGTTATACTGATCACCATACATATATTTAATTGAGGGAAGCTTGTCAAATTTCTTTAAATTATGCATCTGAAATCTAAAATATTAGGGCACATGCTGAATAACCCTGAGCCCTTGCGGGCACATTTGATCACTCCATCACTGGTGTCTCATTCTAGAACACTATTTATGTCATTAAATCCACAGAGCCTCTAAAACATAATTGACCAAAGCTCTAAATTCACCTGTTAATTAACTTAATTTCACTTTCAAGAAGGCACCTAGGGATGAATTGGGTTATACAGATCACCATACATATATTTGAGGAAAGCTTGTCAAATTTCTTTAAATAATGCATCCGAAATCTAAAATATTAGGGCACATACTGAATGGCCCTCAGCTCAAAAATCGCCAAAAAGTATTTTGTAAATGGCATATTATTATTTGGCGGCTGTTATACTTCTATGAAGCAGTTGCTACCTTTGCTTTCAAAAGATGGAAACAATATTTATTAGGCTTTTATTAAGAGTATCTACTAGACCTAAATTTGGTGTATAAAGTGAACAAGAAAGAAAATTAGTAAGAGAGTAAATGCTTGAGTGAGTGAGCTTGCAGAAAAACACTTTTAGAGTACCATTTATTCTTTTTTATGAGTGTTCCAGGAATTGGACCAGTATTCCCTCACCTCTCTAACAACACTAGAGAACACTAGGAACACAAACCAAACAATTCTGGAGATTACAGTTTTCTAAAGACTAAAAACATCCAAACAGACTTTTTTTCTGCCTAGCTTGAGGCTTTGGAGCTAAGTCCCTGATCATATTAAATTGAACCTGATCCTCCATCTATTCTGTATGGAACTAAAAACCAGCCACTTCAAAATGTATCTATCTTGCGAGCATGATTTCTATTTTTTATTTCCCATCCCTCGTATTAACGTACGGTATGTGTATTCTTCTCCTAGATGTATATAATGCATTGCTCTGTCCTCCTGGATAAGTCACTGCTATATAAATACTATTATTATATAATATATAAACAAATAAAAGTACACTACATACGATAAACTGCTGGCCTTTCATCACTTGAATTAGCAGTGGCCGACAAGTTCACTTCTACCTCAGCTTTGGACTTAAACAAGGAGTACCCCTGTCTAGTAGTAAATTCCAGAATGTGGCACCCTTTAAATTCTCACAACAAGTGTCTCAATTATGTGATCATGGTTTGAGGTAGCCCATCTTTGCTTTAAAGTAGCATCTTTTATTGGAAAGTTATTGAAGTTATAGTAAATGGGTTGCAACATTAAATGCCCCTAGATTTTTCACTTTGAGTTCTTGGTTTTGTATCACTGAATCTCACTTGTGGTAAATTCTGTGGAAATGGACTGAGAGTGCTATCTGCCTGGGTCTGCCCTTTAAGATAAGGTACACTGCTTTACTGTTGGGTAAGGCACTCTGGCCTGGTTACAGGCACACAGTGGAGCACACACGTATGCATATGTGTGCAGGCCACACATTTATGTTTACCATCTAGCTCACATTGCCCAAATCCCAGGATATGTGCAAGATACCAGACAAATAATAAACTTGGTAGAAAATATCAAATTCTGTAACACCTCCCAAATACTAGTCACTATGGACATAGAGGCACTTTACAGTAATATTCCCATACAAGGTGCACTAGAGGCCACGTACTGGTTTATCCAAAAGTACCAAATCCTTTGTCCATCTATTTTCATTCTGGAATGCCTCAAGATGTGTTAACTGACAACATCTTTGAATTTCATGGAAACATCTATAAACAACAGCAAGGAGTTAGTATGGGCGCATCTTGCGCCCCTACTATAGCTAATATATATATGTCCCAATTTGAGGACAAATATATATTCAATGACATAGCGCCGTTCTGTGAATCTGTGACTAGCTGGTCCAGATACATAGATGACGTTTTTTTTCATCTGGATAGAGAATGAAGATATTCTGGAGGAATTTTTCCTATGGATCAATGAATGCGATATAAACATTAAGTTCACCAAACATGTAGACAGAGTACAAGTGGAGTACTTGGATGTTATCATCAAGCATCAGGAAGGGGCCCTTGCCGTTGACTTATATGTCAAGCCAACGGCAAGGAACACCCTTTTGCACTACGACAGTTACCCCCCTACTGTGCAAAAAAATAGTGTACCATTTGGCGAATTTCTGCGTCTTAGACGCAATTGCACGAGCATCCTTGATTACGATGAAAAATCCACAATGATGAAGGCCAAATTCCTTGCACGTGGGTACCCTAATAAAATCATAAGAGATTCGTATAAGCGGGCTCGCTTTTACAATCGACAATGTCTCCTTGAACCCAAAACAACTAAAGTAGTCCCTAATTTGATTTTTATAACTAAACACTCAGTCCTTAATGACAGAATAAGACAATTAATGTACGCAAACTGGCATATATTAAATGTGAACCTCTCTAAAACAGAGCAATTGCCTAAACCAATCTTTGCTTATAAGAGGAATAAGTCTTTGAAAGACCACATTGTAAGATCTAGAATGTTGACACCTAATTCAAATGAACAACAGTCATCTTTAAATATGCAACCAGTGACAGGAACTTACAGTTGCAGTAACTGCAAATGCAAGGTCCTAGTCTTACATTCAATAAACAACTGGTAAAACCTAAGGACCTCAATAATTGCAGGACCAGTAATGTAATTTATCTTATCATTTGTCCTTGTCAATTGGGCTATGTGGGCCAAACAGGGAGAGCGCTCAATGTGAGACTGACAGAGCACAGAACCGCCATACGAACGAAGAAACTAACAGCCCCCATGGTCACGCACTATCTAGAACATAACCATACCTCAGATAGCATGTCTTGGTACATTCTAGAAAGAGTTCAAGTGAAGACTGGTTTAGATTCGGAGAAAGTCCGTAAGATGAGGGAAGTTTACTGGATTTTCCTGCTTGGAACAGCAACTAATGGGTTAAACACGGAAATCCCATGGGAACAAGCACTGTTATAGGATATACATAAATCCATAATTCTTTACTTATGTTAATGAAGGCACAAAGGGATCTAACTTTAAGGTGAACTACAGTCCATATCTTGGCAACAAAGTTAACATTGAAATGCTGAGAAAAAAATAATGTTTGCATTTGTATGTTTAACTAGTTTTGAAACATTTATGAGAAAGCTTATCTTGAAGTTGTCTGCACAAAGGGTTGGCACTGCATATTTCTCTATCACGATGATCCACAGAATTGTGGAACTACCGTGTGTTTCTTTTCACATCTTTTTTTTAAATGTCTGCAGATTGCAATTTCAGTTATTCATTAGGCTACACATTGCCTTTTCTCTACGAATTTAAATGTCAATTATTCTAATACTATAGGTCTAGTACCACTCCAAGATGGCGGCATTCCCTGGGTCACATGCTGGAGTTTTTTCTGTATTAATTACGTTTTGCGCTTTGTGCGCTCTCGTTCATACTTCATTACAACCATGTGCAATTAAATACTCTTGCATGAGGTCACATATACTAAGAAGCCTCATCACACTTAAATAATATTTTCGTTCCCGGGTCATCTATATATATATATACAAACTAGCAAGTAATTATTTAATAGTTGTCGTGTTTATCTTTTTCTTCAACATCAGTTACATAAATCTTTATCTCAGGCTATAACACATTGAGAATTGATTAAGTAAACTAGTAGTTGGTACTACACTCTAAGATGGCGGTTCCTCCCCTTTAAAGATCTCTTCTTTTGACTTTCCGTCTCGCTACCTTCAATATCGCGATACCTCTTCCTAAGAATCGCATGATAGCGCGTCAAAGTAGTTTAAATATCCCACAAACACGCTCGTTCCGGTGCAGCAGTTCGGGCATGACGGAACTTCGTAACGGCTTCATTTAAAGTAAGTGAGGACTCTACCGTTTAAATCTATCAGATATGGGCTCTGGTAGTATCGTTATTTGCGCAGATGCCGGAGTGTTTTAGCCGATAGCTAATAGAGTCGAGTACTTGGGCGTTAGTTGTTAATATCATGTAACCATTGTATACGCCACCAGTACTCATACGTATAAAGACATAATTGTCTTTCATCATAGAAGCAGTCCTGAGACCTAAAATATTCCTTTCCCTGTTCTTTTACTTGTCATACAGACAGGATTGCATCAGTACTACTGTGTGTCGCCTTACCAACTAGCACAGCCCGAGAATCACTCTTCAACTTTTGAGCAGTGAGAATAACCAACTACCGATTTGCTGTAGGTATAATTAACTGTATAATTCTCATTCTAGAAAGGCCACCTTTTCTAGGAACGTTAGAGTCCTTACATTTTGTTTAACTTTCTCCTGTTGCAGCATTTGATTTTGTGCCATGTAAAGACGTATAGCCACCTGTCTGAGCCGTGATATTCATATACAAGATTTATAAGTAGGTGCTATTTGGTTATAGGCTCCTGTTTCAGTGGATAGTAACCTACGGTATTAAGTACGTTTATATTTTATTTTACATCTTGGCAGAAATTTTCAGATCCCGTCAGAACCCATTATCAGGGGAGCACCGCATACTACATTACTGCATGTGACGTGCAATTGAAGCACTATACTTCGATCAGAACAGACCACATTACAGGTACTAATGTTTAATCCAGGGCTTCTGAATTAAATAGATAAATAGACAGGTTTTTATGACCATTGAACCTTCGTTATATAATTTTTTGCTACAGATTTTAAACTTATCCAGGAACCTCATGATTTGTCGTCACCCAGATACTGCATGTATTTATCACGCACAGAACACCCAGTAGATACCTAATGTAGGATATATTGCAATTCAGTTTATCCAAGTTAGTCGCTAGCATTCTGTACCACATTCTAGACATTTAAAATCACTTCAAATGTGTACTGAGATCAAAGTTTTGGAATAAAAACGAAATAAGGCACATAAAGGGAATGTATAATGAAATGGAAATAAAAATGTTCTTGTATGTAGATATAGACTGTATATATGTAGATAATCAAATGTATATGTAGATTGTAAATATGTAGATAATGATTTGTACAGATAGAGCTTGTAATTTTCTAGGGTAGAGAGCTTTTCGGCGCTAGGAGAGGGTGCCTATGAACAAATTACATAGTAGAGAGAACTAGTGTAATATAGACATAACTATTGTCACATGTTGTTTATTATAGATTGTTCCGTCTTTGTGTAAAATTAATTGAGTGTTTTCTACTATTTTAGTATCAAATCGACAATTGAGAATACAAAACTCCTGATGAAGGCCACTCGCCGAAATGCGTTGGATCTAGTTTTGTATTGGACAACGATAATCAGTTGTTGACTTATGTATTTATGCATGTATGATAAATCACTGTGATTAGACATATATCTATGCTTAGAAATTTGTATGAATTGTAAAAAAAGTACACTAACTGTTATTTATATATAAAAAAAGTGATAAAAAGTCACATAACAATTGTGAGAAAAGAAAAAAATAATAATTGAAAAGAAGTTTTATAAATACACACATCATGGCATTTCAATCTATTTTATAACAATGTATGATAGAGTACATGAAACATACACATAACCCGGTGTATAGGCCAGCTTTCATAAAAATACCATCTAGCTTAGCCCAGCCTCTTCACTCAGGTAGCCTATCACAGAAGGGACCCATCATGGATTTGCACCTGCCTGGTGTAGGTCTGACAACTAAGGGGGTATTTATAGTTGTGAGAAATTGGATTGTTGGTTGAAGGTGGGGTGACCCCTATTCAAGCAACAGCCACAATCCCCGTCAGAACGAACCATAAAAGTTTAAAATTAACCTGTACTTAAACCTCTGGTAGCTTGGCACAAAAGCATTCAGGCCTAAATTAGAGGCCATGTGCAAAGTATTTATGCAGTACACAAACAGCAATATTGTAAAAACACAAGAAAAATGGCACACCAATTTAGAAAAATAGAGTACATTTTAATAAATGATTTGTCATAAAACAGCAAAAATGTAATCAGCAGAACGAAAGATATGTAATTTTTACAATTTCAGATAAGAAAAGCACCAATCCACTCAAGTTTATCTGGCCTTGCAAGACTAGGTGAAAATCTCAAGTTCAGGTCGACTGCGTGGAGAACGGGCCAGATACAGGGTCCAGATTTGTCCAGCTAAAAGAGATATCGTCAAGTCCAGTTGTAAGAGTTCTGTTCAGGATGAAAGGGGAAGTGAGGAGCATGAAGAGCACTGCGGATGGTCAATGATGGATCACAAAGTCACTATAGTGCAGAAAATCTGTTGGGCGTCTCAGACAGTCACTGCTAGAGGTTTGCGTTGATGGTCACCATGAGCTGTTGATGCTGTACCACAAAGTGTAGATCTCAATCTGCTGGATGGAGCTTCAGTCTGAATCTGCTCACCTCAAATGTCTCTTTTTCTAGCAAAGATTTTAAGTATAGGATTTGCACAAGAGCCATCCACGCCGAACTAGAATGGAACAAAGTCTTTCCCCATTTCTACAGCAAAGACTTTAAGCATAGGATTAGCACAGTGCCATGCACGTCGACCTGTAAAATGACAAAAGCCTTTTACCACTCCAGCACAGTATTATAGCTTTGGATTGGTATATATGTATACCCATTCAAAGCTGTAATACTGTCTCTGGAGTGGTAAAGGCTTTTGTCATTTTACAGCTCGGCATGCATTAAGAGTATCACTGTTGTTGTACGGTGATCTATACACGAGATGCTCTCTACCTAAACTTGGGAACTACCCACAGTTCTCTGCTTCTTTTTTGCATAAAGTATGCAGCACTTTAACCCTGACTTACACTGTGTGCTTCAATGTGTATAGACATAGCTAAACGTCTCTGAAGAGCCATAATGATAGGAAAACATGTGTCAGGGCTTGCTTTTATTCATTCCTTGTTGACTTGGATGGTATTTATGCCAATCCAAAGCTGTAATACTTTGTTCCTTTATAGCTCGGCATGGAAGGTACAGTGCTAATCCTTTGCTTAAAAAACTTTGGTAGAAACAGACATTTGAGGTGAGCAAATTCAGAGTCAAAACCACACCCCTCTGCTTCTGTGCAGAAAGACGAGCACACACGGGCTCAAGCTGCTCTTTAATGGGACGGCATGACACGTTTTGTTATATAAACTTCCTCAGTTACCGCATTCACAGTTAATACTCCCACCTTTCTTTTAAAGTCCCAATGCCCCTCTGCGAATGGCTGAGGCACTGTGGGAATTGCTGACACAGGGAATTGCGCAAACTTCACAAACGGGCGGAGCAGAAACCTGGAGTAAGTACTAGCCCCAGTGGGCGGTGTCTTCTCCTTCCCTGTGTTCGCTGTTGATTTTGAAAGTGGGTGGTGAACAGCTTCCCTGAACCCTAACCTCTCCGCCGTACTCCCAACAGCCGGCCTGCAGGCACCGTCTAAGTAGGCAGGTTCCTCCCGTAAAGTTGCAGTTCATCCATGATGGGCAGGTAACTGTTGCAGGTAAGCGGGGTTCCGGCATAGCCCAAAAGTCTTGAGAAACCACACTGTCCTTGAGGTGTTCGTGGCCGCAACTCACTACATCAAAACCACACCCCTCTGCATCTGTGCCGAAAGACAAGCACACACGGGTTCACGGGTCATATATATATATATATATATATATATATATATATATATATATATATATATATATATATATATATATATATATATATATATATATATATTTTCACTAAAAAAAGCATAGGTTTCACATCAGTTATAGTTAGCTGGAAATTTTACTGACATAAAACCATTGAAATTCCACGTTATAGTTAGTTGGACTCACTATAACTTGCACGTGTAATGCACTGCTGATGACGTCACATATTACATCACTCATGACATGGTCAGTGACATCACTCATGACATCACTCATGACATCATCCTTGTGACAGAGTGACAGACCTCCTTTCACTGTAATGTAACCCATGAAACACATGTTGAAAAATGACAATTCATAGTTTCCTCCTCTTACACCCACGCATGACCTGATTGATGATCGGTTTTGGAATATAATCCCACTTGGGCAAGAAGTGTATATGTGCAACCACAGTACTCGATGTATTGGTGTTTTGGTGTTAACTGCTCAGAGAATTGAGATGGTTAGCCCACTGGGGCATTGATCGATGATTAGGAATGTGATACGACAATTTATGAATCTGTATGACTAATATTTGAATCACATTGTATATAACAGGAAAGATTATTACACTATTCAGTCAAATATCAAACTAGTCAAAGATGTCCTCCATATTTGCACTATTTGTCACATGATCTGCACTGTGGGCCTGACGAGCGTGAACAAGCCGTAATGGTGAAACGCGTCGTGATTTTTCTCTTGCCATAATAAAGGATTTCAAGCAAGCGCTGAGTGTTCAGGTGAACTCCTTTGTATGAGAGGTGATTTGGAGTGAATTTCGAGGTCTGCCGGTGACCTGACCTAGACCGCTCATGACAGTTGCAACACTCGAACTGGCATTGGTGGAGTCGTTTGATATATATATATATATATATATACATTTACATGAAATTATAACATGAAAACTATAACAAATAAAGTAGAAAACATTTTAGAAACATTAAACATTAATTATGCATAAAAGTAAACAATAGGAAAAAATATGTTTACTATAAATATCTTAAAAATAGCATAATTTTCTTAATAGGAAAAATATAATCTTAAATACACAAACAAATATTACTAAATAATTTAGCAACAATTACAAAACTAAAATATTTAAAAAATAATGAATATACTATTCCCACTCTAGTGGATGCAACAGAAGGTAAAGTGTTGGACACATGAGGGCTAAAAATTACTATTCCCACTCCAGTCAGTGCAAAAGTAGGGAAAGCATTGGACTCAGGTGAGGTGAAAATTTCTAATCCCACTCCAGTATGTGCAACAGTAGGGAAAGCATTACACTGCAGAGGGGTACAATTGACTATTCCCACTCCACTCTGTGCAACAGTAGGGAAAGCGTTGTACTCAAGAGAAGTAAAGTTTAATGTTCCCATTCCAGTCTGTACAACAGTAGGGAAAGCATTTGACACAAGAAGGATAAAATGTATTATTTCACTCCAGTCAGCACAACAGTAAAAAAAGTGTTGGACTCAAGAGGGGTAAAATGTACTATTCCCACTCCTGTTGATGGACCAATAGGAAAAGCGTTGGACGCAGGAGGGGTAAAATGTTCTATTCCTACTCCAGTTGTAAAATGTACTATTCCCACTCCAGTTGGTGCAACGATAGTGAAAGCATTGGACTCAGGAGGGGTATGTTTCACTATTCCCACTCCAGTTGGCGGAACAGTATTAAAAGCATTGGTCTTAGGAGGGGTAACATTTTCTATTCCTACTCCAGTCGGTGCAACAGTAGGGAAAGTATTGGACTCAAAAGGGGTAAAATTTACTATTCCCACTACAACATGTGCAACAGTAGGGTAAGAGTTGGATTGCAGAATGGTAAAGTTTACTATTCTCACTCCAGTCAGTGCAACAGTAGGGAAAGCGTTGGACAGAAGAAGGGTAAAAGTTACTATTCCCACTCCAGTGTGTGAAGCAGTAGGGAAAGTAATTCACTTCAAGCACATACCATCCTTTAAAACGTGTACAAATAGTAATATATATATACGGGAGTGGAGCGAATTTGAAATAAAAACACGCTTTCTTGAACTTGGTGGCCCCGACACTCCCTAGGAGAAGAACGGACACCAAATCCGGTAATGGATGTAGCAGAGTTTTTTTATTTATTTCATTTCAGTGTGTCAAGGGTGCCGCGATCTGACGCGTTTCGGCGATTCTGTCGCCTTGCTCACCAGATACAAGCGTTTGTGAGTGCATAACATTTAAATTGTGAACCACCAATCAGAGCACTTTTTGTCATGTATCACGTGACCATGAATCATAGCTACTGGTATAGAAAACAGACTTACTCATAGTCGACTTTGCTATGGTAATTGTAGCAATGTGGATAATATCTGTATGAATACAATAACATTGCACATAGAATATATTTTGGGGGAAAAAACAATACGATATTGTAGTATCATTGCCCAAATTAATATTTAAAACAATAAATATTATGATCATTATTAAAAGCATAACAATACATTGCAATGAAAAGCTTATTTTCTTAATATTTTAAACCCCAATATGCAGAGTCTAAGGAGGTTGGGGTTGTGAAAATGATTCCAGTGGTTTTTGCAACTGGAAATCTGTTTTCTCTTAAAGTAACTGAGACTGCAATATGTGCTGCCCAAGGGGGAAGGGGCCCGGGTCTTGACGGGATACCTTCTGACGTCTTTAAAAATGATATGGGTCGGTGGGCCAAGTATGTGTCCCTCTTGGGAAATTCTATCGCAAAAGGAGCTGAAGTCCCAGAAGTATGGAAGGGGGCGATCATTATACCCATTTACAAAAAGGGGGATAGGTCCCTCCCGGCTAGTTATAAGCCAATAAGCTTGATTGCCACCATTCAGAAAGTGGTAGGGAGAATGGTGGTAAATAAGCTAATGGATTGGGTTGAAGAGAATAGTGCATTGTCTCCTTACCAGGCCGGTTTTAGGCGGGCCACAAGTACGGTTGACCAGGTGTTTCGGTTTGCTTTACTTCAATGGGAGACGGTGGTGCTTGGCGAAGGCAGCCTGTATGTCGCCTTTGTTGACTTGCGGGCTGCCTTTGACCTGGTCCTAAGGGGAAAGCTTTGGGCAGTCCTGAGTGAAATTGGTCTCCCAGCCGAGTTACTTACCCTAATTATAAGGCTGCACAAGGCTAATTTTGCCAGGGTTCAATGGGGAACGAACGGCGAATCTTCCGCCGACTTTCCCGTCGAGCGTGGTGTTCGCCAGGGATGTGCAATGGCACCCTTGCTCTTTTCCTTATTTATTAATGGAATTGTGGCTCGGATGTTGGATGCCTGTGTTGATGCACCCTCGTTGGCAGGCATCAGGGTCCCGATCCTGATGTTCACCGACGACACATTGATCTTGTCCAAAACACCGGGTGGCCTGCAGCGTGCCCTACATATCTTTGACCACTTTTGCGGGGAACACGGCTTGGAAGTGAATGTGGGCAAGACCAAGCTGATGACTTGCTCGCCTAGGCGTAGAGCTCGCCCAAAAATACTCTTGAATAACTGCGAGTTAGAGGTGGTTAGTGTATTTACTTACCTCGGGGTCCAGATCACTAACAATCTAAAGTGGTCCTATCATATAGAAAAGGCGGTCCTGAAACACCAACAGGTCGTGGGAGCATTAAGGATTGAACACAAAAAATCAAAATCCAAACCTATCAAAGCAGTCCTGGCAGTTTATGATGCCAAGGTCATTGGGTCTGCCCTGTATGGGGCGGAACTATGGGGCTTTGAGAAGGTTCTTCCCTTGCAGACATCAGAGAATAGGTTTATCAGGGGTATAACGGGACTTCCCCAGAGTACCCCACTAATCCCGCTTGGCCTTGATCTGGGGAGAAGATCAGTCAGTGACCGAGTAAGATTACGTCCAATCCTCTATTGGCGACGCCTTTGGACCACCCCAAAGATACGGCACTATGCCGATGAATTCCTTGCAATAATTAAAGCAGATGTTTTCCATAAAATAACATGGCTCAAACACCTCAGGGCTGCTCTAGGAGAACTTGGCCTCTCCAAACTTTGGGATAATCCATCTGGGGAAGCTTTTCCTAGTAAAAATACCATCAAAAGTTTATATTGGGAAAGGGTTGATGGCAGACTCTGGAGCAGAACAAGATCTGACACGATGGGGGGGCGCTTCTTGGAAATTAAACAGTGCCCATTATTAGAACTATACTGGGACAGTATCACTGTCCCAGGAGACAGGAAGTTAATGTTCCAGCTAAGAGCTGGTTCCCTCCCCCTGAGATCTTTGACGGGCAGGTGGAGGAGTACGACCAACTCGTGCTGCCCAGTGTGTGGTGCAGCCAAGGAAAGCATAGGCCACTTCTTATTCCTTTTTGAGGCATATGCAACCCCTCGAAGAGTATGGCTAGTTCCCGTTTGCAGGAACTTAGGGATATCTAGTGGTGTTGAGGCCCTAAGAATTATTTGTACTTCCACTGATTTGCCAATTGTCTTGGGAACAGCAAAATACCTGGGGTGGGCATGGTCCATCAGACGGAGGGCTATCTCCCCTAATGTACATTGATCTTTGAGTAAATGTGTTCTTAACTGTTTTTATTTTCCTCTTGTCAAAGCTTGCATAACGGTTTTTATCACTGAATATATAAGAAGGTTAATTTTATGTCTTGTATTTTTTAAATGTATTTTTTAAATGTATGTTGTGCTTTTATGAGTATATTGCTCGAATAAAGCTTTGAAACCGTTATAACTGCTTAATACAATATTGTTTACATCCCAACAAATCTGTATCGATTTAATAATACTTTGCCATCAAGCTATTTGGTCTCATGTATAAAAATCATATGAAGTATTATCCATACTATTGAAAGTGCTATTGTGCTGAAAAAAGTGCAATAAGTGAATAAAGTGCATAACTATAAGTAAAACAGACTCTGCAGGAAAAGGCACGACAATTTTCGGCACCACCTTTCAAATGATGAAGAAAAGCCCAGGTGGGCGTGGCCACCCGGTGGCCTGATGGTACATGTGGTACCAGTCGTGCCTTTTCCTGCAGAGTCCGTTGCCTTTGATAAAGTGCTCCACGCACGAAACGCGTCAGGACAGGACTTCACTTTTGCTGCAAGTTGTGTTTCCCCCACGCTGCTTCCCTCGTTGAATAAAATGTGGCAGAACACTTACCTTCTCGTGAGGCTTCCTTCATAGCAGGCAACTGTATTGTTGGAATGTTTGGCGGCTGGCCTGAGCCGCGAAGGAAGCTCTGGGGCTGTTCACAGCCCTCCAGCAGAGACGGCAAATGACGCCTGTGCCTATGGGAGAAGATGCCAGTTCTTTGGGGAATAATCGAAGCAGAGTGAATGTGAATGCCGTTGCACGACCCACTGGGGTGGTACTTTATTTATGAGGAAAAGTCACTACAACTCACACGAGAAAGACTGGCACCACATGTACCATCAGGCCACGGGTGGCCACGCCCACCTGGGTGTTTCTTCATCATTTGAAAGGTAGTGCCGAAAATTGTCGTGCCTTTTGCTGCAGAGTCCGTTGCCTTTGATAAAGTGCTCCACGCACGAAACGCATCAGGACAGGACTTCACTTTTGCTGCAAGTTGTGTTTCCCCCACGCTGCTTCCCTCGTTGAATAAAATGTGGCAGAACACTTACCTTCTCGTGAGGTTTCCTTCATAGCAGACAACTGTACTGTTGGAATATAAATATTATATATATATATATATATATATATATATATATATATATATATATATATATATATATATATATATATATATATATTTTTTTAACAATTAAACAATGTACATAATTAAAAAAAAGTTATATTAAATAATAAATTGCATTAACTAATTAATTAAATTCCCACACTATACACCCACATACCTAGCAGCCCAAATTTAAAATACAAAATTACAACAAAATTAAATTATGAAATAAATAAAATAAATAATAAAGAATGCACAATTAATTGTTAATTATCTCCCCACCCTATCCCCATAAAAACAAAACAATGCACACCTAATATATAGCATAAGAAAATATTTATTAAATAATGTATGTATTTTTATATAAATTAAACATTTAAATTAAAATAATGAACTAATTAAAAAATGTTATTTACTTAATTCACTTCCCACCATATACACCTACAAAACCCAACAACCCGCACTTAAAATATAACTTAAAAAATATAATAATTACTCAAGTTACATAATTAATTATGAATGAAAAAATTAATCAATAAATTATTACTTAATTGACTTCCCACCCTACAACCCTACAAACACAACAACCCGCACTTCAACATAGTTTAAAAAAACATTTGCAAAATGTACATAATTCATTATCAATTACATAATTAACAATTAATTAAAACCTACATTATTTCTAAATTAACTACCCACCCTATACCTCTACAAACTCAACCCGCACCTAAAACATTATACAATTTACATAATTAATTGCCAATTAAATAAATAATATTAATTACAAAGAAATTCTTACTTATTTATACTTGATTTACTTCCTACCCTGTACCCTTACAAACCTTACAACCAGCTCTGACATGAGAAATTATTATAAACCATTTAAATAAAATTATAAATAACCTAAAATTACAACTATATAAAAAAATACAAAATCTATACCACCAATATATAACATATACAATTGCAATAATATTTAGAACACATAAAGATAATGAAAAACAATATTTTTTACAACAATATTATGTTAAACAATTTTAACAAAAAAGATATTCTTCAAAACAATATTGCTCACCTTAAAAATAGATAAGTTTGTCAACGGTATACCTACATCACAATATTTCTGAGCAGTGGCGATGGTCATAGGGCGTGCTGTGGGGCGATGCAGAAGGGGAGGGGCAGTGGGTAGTAAACTCGGACATACGACTGAACGGAGGAAAGTAATTATTACGTTCCTCCGTTCCGTCGTATGTCCGAGTTAACTACCCCACCCTGCCCCTCCCCCGCCAAGCCCCAATGCCCCACAGCACGCCCTATGCGAGCCGCCACTGTTTCTGGGACATGATATTACAAACTCAATAGTAGTGTCACTCTATATTTATAATTCGATTGTCCGAATAACATATTTTATCATCTCTGCTGTGTGGTAACTATAGCTCTGCTCTGCTGTATTCCCCTGGCACACACCACACAGCAATTTTGATTGCTGCTCTGCAATGCTCTTTATTTTAGTAGTTCTGCCCTCATGTGCACTGGCTGCTGGTAATTTTAGCAGGGAGAGGGGTTGGCAGACCACACACACACATGCACACTTGCTCACATCCGTGCATTCACCCATTCAAAGCTTACACTCACTTACAAATTCATACATTAATACACGTACTCCACACCAAACATCCAAATATATAAATCTTACCTGCACTGCAGCTCCCGGTGAAAGAAACCTCAAAGGTCCCAGGTGGATTGAAACTACTGTCTCTTCTCATTGGCTGACTTCAGGTCAGCCAATGAGAGGAGACAGTTGTCTCTCAGTCGTCACAGAGTGGGATGGGTCAGAGAGAGTTGCTACCCACACCCCACTCTGTGATGAGTTGTCACTGACTGACAAGCAGCCATGCCGCCATAAGTGCGCTGGGGATGCTTAGACGTGGGTCCCAGGCACTCCATACCACTGGAGTCAAGCTAGCCGGGCTGATGAGAGGTGTTACCTCCAAACCGGTCCGGTCCTCGGATGCTTGATTCCGTTCTGGGAAGGACATGGCTTTTGTAGTTCGGACTGGACTGTTCCCATGGGGCACAGGGTCAGAGCTGATTTGCATATCGCCATTGTCTAACCCAGGGTGGTGTGGAGTGCAAAAAAACGATGGATTTGGGCCCAAATCTTTGGACTGGGGTGAATGTGTGACATTGATCCACATTCTGTCCATCACCTGTTTTGTTTGCAATTGCCGCCATAAGTGCGCTGGGGATGCTCAGACGTGGGTCCCAGGCACTCCACACCACTGGAGTCAAGCTAGCCGGGCTGATGAGAGGTGTTACCTCGAAACCGGTCCGGTCCTCGGATGCTTGATTCCGTTCTGGGAAGGACATAGCTTTTGTAGTTCGGACTGGACTGTTCCCATGGGGCACAGGGTCAGAGCTGATTTGCATATCTCCATTGTCCAACCCAGGGTGGTGTGGAGTGCAAAAAAACGATGGATTTGGGCCCAGATCTTTGGACTGGGGTGAATGTGTGACATTGATCCACATTCTGTCCATCACCTGTTTTGTTTGCAATTGCCGCCATAAGTGCGCTGGGGATGCTCAGACGTTGGCCCCAGGCACTCCACACCACTGGAGTCAAGCTAGCCAGGCTGATGAGAGGTGTTACCTCGAAACCGGTCCGGTCCTCGGATGCTTGATTCCGTTCTTGGAAGGACATGGCTTTTGTAGTTCGGACTGGACTGTTCCCATGGGGCACAGGGTCAGAGCTGATTTGCATATCGCCATTGTCTAACTCAGGGTGGTGTGGAGTGCAAAAAAACGATGGATTTGGGCCCAGATCTTTGGACTGGGGTGAATTTGTGACATTGATCCACATTCTGTCCATCACCTGTTTTGTTTGCAATTGCCGCCATAAGTGCGCTGTGGATGCTCAGACGTGGGTCCCAGGCACTCCACACCACTGGAGTCAAGCTAGCCGGGCTGATGAGAGGTGTTACCTCGAAACCGGTCCGGTCCTCGGATGCTTGATTCCGTTCTGGGAAAGACATGGCTTTTGTAGTTCGGACTGGACTGTTCCCATGGGGCACAGGGTCAGAGCTGATTTGCATATCGCCATTGTCTAACCCAGGGTGGTGTGGAGTGCAAAAAAACAATGGATTTGGGCCCAGATCTTTGGACTGGGGTGAATGTGTGACATTGATCCACATTCTGTCCATCACCTGTTTTGTTTGCAATTGCCGCCATAAGTGCGCTGGGGATGCTCAGACGTGGGTCCCAGGCACTCCACACCACTGGAGTCAAGCTAGCCGGGCTGATGAGAGGTGTTACCTCGAAACCGGTCCGGTCCTCGGATGCTTGATTCCGTTCTGGGAAGGACATGGCTTTTGTAGTTCGGACTGGACTGTTCCCATGGGGCACAGGGTCAGAGCTGATTTGCATATCGCCATTGTCTAACCCAGGGTGGTGTGGAGTGCAAAAAAACGATGGATTTGGGCCCAGATCTTTGGACTGGGGTGAATGTGTGACATTGAACCACATTCTGTCCATCACCTGTTTTGTTTGCAATTGCTGCCATAAGTGCGCTGGGGATGCTCAGACGTTGGCCCCAGGCACTCCACACCACTGGAGTCAAGCTAGCCGGGCTGATGAGAGGTGTTACCTCGAAACCGGTCCGGTCCTCGGATGCTTGATTCCGTTCTTGGAAGGACATGGCTTTTGTAGTTCGGACTGGACTGTTCCCATGGGGCACAGGGTCAGAGCTGATTTGCATATCGCCATTGTCTAACCCAGGGTGGTGTGGAGTGCAAAAAAACGATGGATTTGGGCCCAGATCTTTGGACTGGGGTGAATTTGTGACATTGATCCACATTCTGTCCATTACCTGTTTTGTTTGCAATTGCCGCCATAAGTGCGCTGGGGATGCTCAGATGTGGGTCCCAGGCACTCCACACCACTGGAGTCAAGCTAGCCGGGCTGATGAGAGGTGTTACCTCGAAACCGGTCCGGTCCTCGGATGCTTGATTCCGTTCTGGGAAAGACATGGCTTTTGTAGTTCGGACTGGACTGTTCCCATGGGGTACAGGGTCAGAGCGGATTTGCATATCGCCATTGTCTAACCCAGGGTGGTGTGGAGTGCAAAAAAACGATGGATTTGGGCCCAGATCTTTGGACTGGGGTGAATGTGTGACATTGATCCACATTCTGTCCATCACCTGTTTTGTTTGCAATTGCCGCCATAAGTGCGCTGGGGATGCTCAGACGTGGGTCCCAGGCACTCCACACCACTGGAGTCAAGCTAGCCGGGCTGATGAGAGGTGTTACCTCCAAACCGGTCCGGTCCTCGGATGCTTGATTCCGTTCTGGGAAGGACATGGCTTTTGTAGTTCGGACTGGACTGTTCCCATGGGGCACAGGGTCAGAGCTGATTTGCATATCGCCATTGTCTAACCCAGGGTGGTGTGGAGTGCAAAAAAACGATGGATTTGGGCCCAGATCTTTGGACTGGGGTGAATGTGTGACATTGATCCACATTCTGTCCATCACCTGTTTTGTTTGACAAGCAGCCATGGGCACTTTAGGGCCTATAACTGAATTGCCCATGTCTTAGGCAATCAGCAATGCTCCCACTCGTCACACCGAGACGCGGTGGTCCCCGTGGCAACTTTGCCAAGCTGAGGAGGTCACGCCCACAGGGAAGTGAAATTCTCAGCCTAGCATAGTTCAGCTCTGGCAGCGCAGTGCCTGCACATTTACTGCATTTCTAGCTCCTGACTGCCTGACCTGAACAAGAAGACGGCCAGTCAGGCTGACCTTTACTTGTCGGGGAAATAGGCGGGGGGGCATGACTCCTACGTCCGTTCGGAGTGGCCTCAGCTGGTCTTGTGTGTAGATACGTACCTTTAAAGGAAAATGTAACTGGTGCAACAAAATAGATATTTTGTGTACATTCATTTAGTATAATCAAAATATCTTGACTAAAGCCAGACCTAAAAATCATTAATAATATGCATATTTGTGACACTGTGATAAATACACAGGTTTTACGAATGCCACATTTAAACTGGGCATTAAAGAGAATGTATGTTAATCCCCCTACTGTGCATGTATGTTGCTGAATAATGACCATTACAGGTTTTCTTTCGCTTTAGACATACTTATTTAAACCGAATGTAGCCATAAGTGCAGGTTCATTCTAAATAAATATAATTAATGAGAAAATAACGAAAAGGGCATGCTGCATGCTTGACAAGTTAAGTGTATATTAATCACGTTCTTGCAGTGAACAGTTTAATGGGTTCTGGTGAGTGGATAAATGCTGAGGTTACCAAGGAAAAGGATTAATTAACAGCTTGAGCTTTAAAAAGTGTTCAGTACTTGCTGCAGTACTTGCTGCTCTGGCCCTGAAACAATAGTATTTCTTTGCTAATCCTTCTCTGCTCAGTTTGTGCTCAGAGGCTTCTGCACAAAGCGACTCCCTGGTAGATTTTGATAGAGTTGTTTGTTCATTTCAGCAGAACAATGTTCCACAATTTATTTTGTTTTACAGCATTCAAATGCCACAATAGACGCCAATAAAAAACATAAGAATTGGAGCATAGGACTAGAACTTCCCATACATTCGTTAAAAATAATCTTTAGAAAGTTTCCATTTCTTTTACTTCTTAACATTGAGAGATGTTGTTATCATATATTACTTTTGTGCATTACATTCCACACATTGTCTCACTCACAGTATCGGATTAAGCATCTTCATGTATACATCAACCACGATGAAATCTATAAGTGTCATATCCCTAACATTTAGGGTTATATTTTTGTAAGGATAGAAACTCCTAAAGTCAAATACTTCACTGGGAAGGGAGTTTACACAGAGGCGAAAAACAAATGTGCACTGGAGGAGGATATGGTGCTATCCATGAAAAGCCGAATCATATGTCTGCCCTGCATATCACGAAACAGTGGTTCTTGTTCCCTAATTATGGGCTTATGAGCTTTTTGGGCTTCTATCCGCTTTTCCACATCAACCTCATCTGGCTATTGGGCTGTAGAGGTTATCATTTCGAAAATAAAGCTATATGTCTTACTGTATCAAAATTTAGAAATAAAGTTAAAAAAGTGTGAGAAACTTACAAAAAAGAAATTTCAAAACATTTTGCATTTAGAAATCAAGGTCAGGGCACTCGTTGTTCCTCCTCAATGCATCACTTTCTAGCTCCTACTTTCATTCTGTTCCCAGCTTTGCTTCAACATGAACGTGTTACTAATACCCAAAAATTGTAGGGTAACTTCTTGCAGAACATGTACCAATGAATTTAAAGGCATTAACAATAACTCAACACACTCCAGTCTGCTACAGAAAACATTTTACATACCATTTTACGTTCAGCAAAAAATAGCAGTGCATGTAGATGCAATAGTAGTAGCCCCATGTTCCACCTCTCCCCCCTTTGCTTGTTCTTTTACTTTCTTCACAGTCCCTGATTGCTCTTCTCCATGGAATTTCCTGGTATTAGCTAAGAATGTTAGGGTGACGTTTTCCAAAACATACGGGGTGCATTTAAAGCTATGATAATGACTACTATCATCAAACCCAACATTAGTGTATATAACTATGACATAGAAAATAAGCAAAAATCAGTAGACTTGTGAAAATGAATGTGCAAATTAATGTAGAAGTCACACCCCTCTGTGATCTGCCCCCTCTGACAACGAGGTAATAGTCCCCTTTATGCCATTGTTTGTTTCCACTTTCAACAGAAGTCATTCATGGCCATCTGTTCTATCCATGATTCTCTGGTATCCTGAGACTGAAGGAGCAGTGATGAGCACCAGTGGGATCTTGAGGAATTGCACAGGGTGCTGCAAACTGATTACAGGAGAAACATATGTCTTACTACAAGGACCTCTTGTAGCAGCCGAAGATACTGCAGCCTGACTTAGAGAAAAAGTCTATATCTGACTCCAGATTTTTATTACCGACTTACCCCTCGGTGCAGCAGTCTGATTACAACTAGTACATATATGAGTGGAGGGAACTCTGGTAGTAGCGAAAGATACTGCGCCTGTTTCAGAAAAAGTGTTTCTGACTTTAGTAATGCCCTAAGGTACTGCATCCTGTTTCATAGACAATTTGTTTCTAACTCCAAGGACCTCTAGTATCAAACTATGGCTCTGCAGCTTATTCCATAAAAGACTTGTTTCTGGCTCCAGGGATCTATATGACTGTCCTAAGGTACCATATCCAGCTGCAAAAAAAGCTTTTTGGTTTGATTCCAAGGACTGCTAGTAATTTAATAAGGTACTACAATTGCAACAGACAATAATCTGTGTCTACCTTAGGAAACAACTTATGGTTCTGCAACCAAAAGGATATGTATGTGTCTCCAGGTACCTTTCGTAATAATTTAGAATACTGCCGCCTAATTACAGCAAGGGCATTTGCCTGACTCAAGGATCGCTAATAACCACCTACGTTGCTGCACCCTGCTTCAGAGCAGATTTTTTTCTGACTTCTTAAGTTTCTAGTAATTACATGAGATGCTGCGGCCAACTACAAAAAGGATTTGTTTCTGACTCCAGGGAGACTACTACAGAAAGGATTTGTATCTGACTCCAGGGGCCTCTGGTAACTACTTTACATACTGTTGCTTGTTACTGAAAAAATCATGTCTGATTAGATGGATCTCTAGTAACAAGCATTAGCAAGGTTGATAGGCGTCTACCTTGCATTTTGTAGGAAGCCTTAACCTGTTGGCTTTGCCAATGCTTTAAAAAAAAAAAAGAGATATATTGGCTTTGACAATGCTTGTTAAAAACTAAGTGAGCATTAATGTCACTGCCATTCTCAAAATAAAGGAAATAAGTCACATCTTTTATTATCTCTGAATTACATGAGCATACAACTTAGAGCGGTAGTCTTCTATCATATTTGATGTAAGTAGCTATTAGCCTATGTTTAATTTCGCGCTTGTGATCAGCATACCGTCTAAGTCCAGTCATTGCTGAGCAACCTCCAACAATATAATTAAAAGGGGCAAGTATAACTTTAATTGGAGCCACCTTTCTCTTAATTTGAACAAATAGTCTGATCACATTACCTCTGGTTGCAACGCATTTAGGCTGGGCAGAATCTGTCTGAGATCCATTGTGCATTCCTCTAGTATGAAAAAGAATTTTGGTGGTTCCATTTTTTTCAACACATTCACTCAAATTTAACTATAGGTCCCCATTAATTCAGATTTCTCTAAACTTGTGATGAATATCTATATGGAAGGGTTGGTTTGTGTTCAACAACAGTCTCAATTGAACAGAGCATTCAAGGCAAATCTAAACTTCAATTCTCAGAACATGTGTTCCTATCTCCTCTAGATAGTGGTACATGCTCCTGATCTATAGTATGTAAGCAAAGGAGCAAGTACTCATCCTTGGTGCAGGCCATGAGAACATGGATATCTCCAATCTTCTCCACTTGTAGCGGGGCGCGATTCCATATGCCAGGCTGTGTACACCTGCTTCTGTTGATGCTGTATTACTAGCTGTACCAACGTGACTTTGGTGTTTGATCATCTATCATAATACGAGCACTTGTGATCTTTACTTCCTACGTTTTACAAGAGCATTTGTATTTGTTTTCTTTGAAAATTGGACACACTGAATCCTAGCACTATTTACAAATGTGCTGTCTACACAATAATTGACACTTCTGGAAAGTGTTTTGAAGTCTTACTTGTGACCTAAGAATTTAGGGCCATATGTATCAAGCCTTTTTTGATTCGCAAAGGCCGAAATTCGCCAAATTTCGGCCTTTGCGAATCGCAAAAGGCTAATTAGCATGAATTGAAATGTATCAAACAATCGCATCTTAAGGAATCGCAAATACTTGCGATTCCTTAATTTGCCATAGCATTTAAGGAATCGCAATTTTGCGATTCCTTAAATGCTATGTATGAAGCATTTTCCTGTTGCGAATTCAGCTTAAGGAATCGCAATTTACCACCAACTTCCAGTTGGTGGTAAATTGCGATTTCTGTTCAAAATACACTAATTTTTATTTTTGATTGTGGCATGTGACGCACATACATGCCCATAGGGCATGTATGTGCGCCATATGCACATACATGTAATTTACAGGGGTGCAACAGGGTGTCCTGAAGACACCCCTGCACCCTTGCAGTAATTATCAAATTGCGATTAGCAAATTGCGAATTCGCAATTTGAGAATTGTTTGGAAATCATTCCTATGGGTCTCCTGGCCCATAGGAATGCATTGGAAATTATTCCTTAATTGCGAATTAGCAAAATGCGAATTCGCAATTAAGGAAGATTAAGGAATCGCTAATTAAAAGCGATTTTCTTCATACATACCATTTTGCGATTCCTAAATAGCGATTCCTTAAAAATCGCTATTTAGGAATCGCAAAACGGAACTATGATACATATGGCCCTAAGACTCTGGATTTTCACCATTGCGGTTGTGCATTCCAAACAACTGAGGGATCAAAGGAGCTCACTTCTCATCTTTTCCAAATTTTTGCTAAGCTTTGTAAAAGTCGTATACACGACAAACCATGTGTTGGCTGTCCGCATCTTCGATACATACCTTGTGTCAACACAATCAAGATTATACATGCTTTTTGCTTTCTGTACTTAGGTGGTTACTTTTTGTATTGTATATATTGCATTGTGTTGTCTTTAGTAAAACCAACTGACAACAAGGTCGGTTGATAAACTAAACAGTGATTGTGCTCTGTAACTAAGGTTTTGATCTTCAATCTTTAGACCGTTTTTACCATTAATCTTGTGGAGTGCAGCTCAGGCACCCTTTATGAAAGGCCATTTTAGGTAAGGTTCATTGCAATTTTTGCTTATTTATTCTTTAAATCACACTTTTCAAATCCAAGTCTGGTGGCTTAATTCACAAATCATTCCATAACATAGACCCTATGGTCACAGGTTCATAGTGTGTGGATACAGATATTCTTTGTAGGATGATAAAATGATTGACATTGTATCACACATAAAAATCATCTGTTACTGATCAAAGTTTCATGAAACCCATTGGGTTGAATGTGCACTTCACAATACATCTGTTATGTTACATCTCTAAATTCTAGTATCGATGAAACTCAAAATTGTCAAAGATGCAAAAACTGATGGATTAAGCATAGATGGCAAAAGGGTACCTAGAGCTTGATAAGCAATACCCGGGCTTTTACAATCCTTGCACAAACATCTGTTAGCACAGTTGTAATTGCAAATTGAGCAGAGTAATTACCAGTTGTAATAAAAGTTGCATTCCAAGATTCCGTTTTGGCAGGTCGCACCTGCTGAAATTTAACAGCCCTAAAATACTAGTATAAGCAGATTTTGGAACAGAAAGCACCGAGATCTGTATGTTTTTACCTCTGTGGATGTGGAACCTTGTCCATTGGGTGATTATCGAACCCAAACATTTTTAAAGAAGGCCTTATATTTATTGCAAAACCCTCTGAGGCCATGAGGAGTCTTGACTTTTGAAAGTCGGGATCATACTTTTGTGGGGAACATCTACTTGCAGACTAGTGGGATTAAAAAATTGTTTGAGCAATAAAGGTCATATTTCTGGTAGTATTCCTCCAGGTTTAGGAGAGTCCTTTTAGCAGTTGTGGCTGCTACCTGGAAGCAGCAGTGGGGCGGGTTGGGGTGAAGGGGCGCGGGGGGGGGAAGATCTGCCCACAGGCTGTAATGCAGCCTGCATGGAGAACGGGAAAAGTGGGCATCACTTTTTGGGCGGCCCGAGAGAGCCAGCCAAACACTCATTGCGCACTTAGTAGGGTTCTACCATTCCTCCCCTGCTCTGCAGCCCCAACCCCTCACACAAGTTGCCACGCAGGAGGACAACATAAAATGATAATAGCATTATGTTATTGTCATTTTTTTTCCTTTCTTTTGCTGCTTCAAGGCAGTGGGGCGACGCTCCTTAGCCTTAGCGGAGGAGTCGCGTCTGCCTTTTAGGCTTGGTGCCTTTGCCTGGTTTTTTAGATTGAATTGGCTATACCATATACAGTGAATTTAGGTTGATTATGTCTGATCTACTTTGAGAAGCGGAGACATCAATGGATTTGTTTCCATGAATAGATATAGAGTATTAAAAAAAGTTAATCACCTATTGTAGTATGTGAGACATAGACTTCCCATGGGTATCATTCAGCAACCTATTATTCTTTCAAGGCGGAACATGTTAGGTTTCATTTATGAAGCTTTAGGTACAATAACCAGTAGCTTGCCCAGTCAAAGAATAAAGAAATCAGTATCTATGAGGGCAGGGAAAGTTGCAGTGGTGGCCGACATGGTTTGTGGGTGGCGGGGCCGGTGCTGGCGTGTGCGGGGAGGCGTGTGGGGAAACTGAGTGCAATTTAAAAAAAATATATAAATAATAAAAAGCACCTACTGCGCCGCGACGGGTCCAGCGTCCCTGCTCCAGCTCTCCTCGTCAGACTGAGGCACAGGAAGCACAGCCGGGATCCCCTGTAATGCAGTAGTGTTCTGATTGGTTTTGAGCATCCTGGTTTGAGGCTCAACCAGGGAATGGGGCCTGGGCTTGCTCTCCATGCAGGCTGTAATGCAGCCTGCATGGAGAACTGGGAAAGTACGCATGACTGATTTGGGTGGCCCGAAAGGGCAGACCAAACAGTCATTGCGTACTTAGGAGTGGGCAACCCACTATTCCCTTGGCCTGCACCCACCAGCCAGCCCGCAAAGCAGCAGGAAACATTATATGATAATAATTCAAAGTTATTATCATTTTATGTTTCCTTTACTTTGCAGTGCACTGCTTAAAAACAGTGAGGTGATGCTCCTCGCCCATAGCGGAGTAGCCGTCCCTGGTCAGTTGTAGAACATCCATATTTACACAAAACATTTTTCAAAAAGTTGTATGTTACATTTGCTTTGGGGTTGTGAGCCCGACTTGTCTATTGCATAATTCCATTAAACACCTGCAGCTGCCATGTGAAATCAAGGTAACTAGTCTTTTGAAATTGCAAAACCATCATGTAATGGGAACCCCATTGATTGCTCAATCAGGGCCAATATGTTAAGCTACTTGAAAATAATATCAATATACAAATTCTTAAAGAAACATGAAAAAATTTCCAATAGTAAAATTATACTATAAAAAAAATACAAAAAGACAAAACCAGCATCCCTTAATGCAGACATTTCCAGACCTGATCAGTTACATATCCTTTGCAATGGTAAAAGTCAATTTCTTAAGAACCGTGCATGCATATATGGTGCAGGAGAGGGGAAAAAATAGAAGATGGGAAGGTGTGTGAAGACAGAGCACTAGTGAAGTGAATCAAGTTTTAAATATGACAATTTATCAATGGAGGTATGAAAGTTGACATCAATATAGGATTCACAAAATATAGCAAGACTTGGACATTTATTAGAGATTTAGTTAGCATTTATAGTTGAATAATATTTTTGAATGCTGGTAAAGGCTTATACATTTTAAAGATGGCATTTAGCCTTAAAAACGAAGATGAAAGACAACATTGGAACCCCTCCATTGACAGCTCTATGAAAGATCAAGTTTAGATGAAGGAGTTACCATCTACCTTTATTTCTTCTTATGTCAAGTAACCTCAGTAATTTTACTCATTAGGTCAAAAACATGTTTGATTGCATCGTTTATTTGTTATTATCTCGTCTCTTAAGCAGATTGTTCACTAAAAGAGCATCCAAATATTCATATATTTCAAAAAGGGAATAAAAAACACTTTTTGAATTATCATTCACCCACGCCTTATTTAGAGTAGTTTGTGATGTAAGTTAGTGTCTACTCTGCATCTTGGAAACAACTCACACAAAAACACAAGAAAGAATTGCTTTATTTTAACTTGGTCTTACCTTGTGATAACATCTAAAATAGGCAGCCCGCTCATCTGAAAACTTTTCCAGTCGCTTTGGTCCTTTACTTGAAGCTTTCTTGAAAACTAACCAGCATCTCTGATAAATCTGGAAGCAGAAAACAGTCATCGTTGGCATCTTTAATAATCTGCATGTCTCTTACAGCTTAAATTGTGTTGTCAACATGTTTATTCTTTATGACCAAAAACCTAGAAGAATATCCTTTTTTTGCACCATACACCCAGTTTAGTGGTGCTGTCTTATTAGAATTGCCAAGTCTACGGTTACGTTTCCCTTGCCCAATATAATTTCAGTTAATTGTTCGGCTTTAAAAAAATGTAAATCATTCATTCGTTACCAATAACTGTATCTACATACAACTATATCTTAGAATTCAAAAGGATCTCAATCACTTTTGCTATAGGTGGTAGATATAGGCTATTTTTGCCCTATAAATGTAGGGAAAACCTATAATAAATATATGTGTACCAATGATTATTATATGTAGATATACATATTTGGCACTGTTAGAACTGGGGGCTCTAGTTGGCATAGGTAGGCACCACTGTCCAAATAGGGACCCTTGCTTCTAGTCAGGGTAAGGAGGAAACACTATTTAGATAACCTCTAATCACCCCCTTGGTAGCTTGGTACAAGCAGTCAGGCTGATCCAAAAGCAATGTGTAAAGTATTTGTACCAAGACTCACAGTAACACAGTGAAAACACCACAAACTGACTCCACAACAGTTTAGAAAAATAAAGGTATTTAATCTAAACTACAAACCAAAGACCAAGACCAAAACAACAAAAATCCAACATACTCAGTTCAAGAATATGGTTGCGAAAGAGTTCTTAAAGTTGCGATCAAATAATCCACAGTTGCGTGAAAAGTTCACGGTTGCGTCACGTTTAGCCAACAGTACCTGTAAGTGCGACAAAGTTCCAAAGCAGAAGCTGGTGCGGTGGAAAACAAGCAATGCGTTGCTCCTGAGACCATGGGGAGGCCTTGGCGACGGTCCTGCTGCAGCAGCAGGCGTGTTACGACAAATCCGGTCTTTATGGGGAGGAAGGCAATGACTTGTATGGATTCCGGTGCGTAGGTTCTGTAGGAAGTTTGTTCTCGCAAAGGCACGATTCGATGATCTGTGGCGGCTGCGACGATCTCCGGTGCGACGATGCGTGATCCAGCAGCGATCTTCCTCTTGCAGCTCCTCGATGCGATGGCCCTGCGACGATGTTCGCAGCGACGTGATGCGGTCCGCAAGCAGCGGTGCGGCGATCTCACCCTGCGATGACAGGCTCTGCGACGATGCTCGCAGCGATGGTAATCTTCCCGCAAACGAAGGGTGCGACGTCTCCGGCAGCGGCAATAGGCGCTCTCATGATCTCTGCCTTCGTAGCAGCTGGGACTTCCTCTCACTGTCGGGAATGCGCTCCGCAAGCGAGCGATGCAATAACTTTTCTGTAGCAAAGTCTCTCAAATTTTGGTTTCCAGCTTCCCAACACAAGTACCACTTCCAGAGGCACCACAACTGGCCCAAGCACTCTAGGAAGGAAAGAGCTCTCACAGCAGAGCTCAGGGAAGCTGGGGGTGAAGTCCTTTTGTTCCTGGGACTTCAAAGCAGGGAGACAGCTCACAACAGGACCTTGAAGATTCCTTCAAGTATGGGGACAAAGCAACAAGAAAGTCCTTCCCCTCTCCTAGGCAGCAAAGCAACTGCAGGTCAGTCCAGCATAACATAGCAGGGCAGACCTTCTTCAGTCTTCCAGCTTTCTCCTTGGCAGAGGTTCCTTCTTGTTACCAGGATGATCTAATTTTCTGTAGTCAGGGTTCCTGTACTTATACCCCGAAAAGTCTTTGATCCCTTTGTGCAGGAGGGCTCTGAGCCTGGTCTGAACCAGTTCTGGGTGTTCCTTAAGCACTTTGTTTTCCTGGCCTCTCCTTTCCTTTCAGGGAGAGGGGCAGGGTTGTCAGCCGCCCAGCAGGAGGTGGAGCCAGCATTGTGGAAGGCAGGCACAGCCCTATTCAGGCCTACCACTCAAGATGCAGATGCAGTCATACAGCCTAGGGCTGACCCAGTCAGCCTCCTGGGGGCTCCCAGCCCCTGTCACTCTCAAACCAGACAGCCAATTCACAAACATGCCAAGGCACACAAAAGGGTCAGACAAGAGAACAGCAACTTTCTAAAAGTGCTGTTCTCAAACACAGGATTTAAAAACAACCTTTCCTAAAAGATGTGTTATTAAATTCTGAGTTCAGGGATACCAGACATTTATATCCTATCTTGTTCCAATGGGAAGATATGCTGGTAGCCACTGTAGCCAGCATCCCCCATGTTAGCCTATGGGGCAAGATAGCTTTACAATAGTGAAAAACGAAAATGGATGTAATTCACTACCAGAGCATGTCACCTGCAAAAGTACATGCTCTACCTTTCACTTACACTGCACCCTGCCCAAGGGGGTACCTTGGGCCTTCCATAGGGGTGTCAAATGTGTACAGAAAGGTAAGGGTTAGGCCTGGCCAGTGGGGACACTGACGAGGAGGACATGGCAGTTCACAGACTGCACACAGGCACTGCGGTGGCAGGCCTGAGACACCATTTTAGGGATACTCATGTGGGTGGCACAATCAGTGCTGCAGGCCAAATAGTAGCATTTGTTATCACCAGCCCTGGCACACTCAGTGCACTTCACTAGGGACTTTTTGGTGACACAAATACGCCAATCATGAATAACCAATCACAATATCAATTTACACAGGGAGCACTTGCACTTTAACACTGAACAGCAGTGGCAAAGTGCCCAAAGCATCTAAACCAGCAAAAACGAAATCCAGCACAGCATCAAAAATACAGGAGGTAGAGGCAAAAGGATAGGGGGAAACCACACCAAAGATGCCAGGTCTAACAGGCACTATACATCTAATTCTCAAATCATCAATTTTGGCACAGCCAGCAAACAGTGAGCTAAAGTTTCACTCACTACTCACCACACAACACCTTAAACCAAACCAAAATCAAGAATGGAAATGCTTGCACCGCTTTGATATTATCACACCAAGACTGCAATGCCACATTATTAACAGAGTGAGCCCTTTGCAAATTCTAAAAAATAACAATAATTGCACCTTTCTATTTACTTTTTTTCTCAAAGGTAAGGCCAATTCCAGTAAAAGAAATACATATTGAATGATGACTTTGCAAGGTTAGTGAGTAACAATTAGGAGCTAAGGACCTGATTTTAGTTTAGAGGATGTTGCCCCATCCATCAGTAAGTTGGACAACATATACCTCTGCCACCCTGACAGACTGCCATCTTCTAATTTTTGGAGATGACCACCAACCCAGTCTA
Organism: Lissotriton vulgaris; assembly: GCF_964263255.1. Lineage (NCBI taxonomy): Eukaryota > Metazoa > Chordata > Amphibia > Caudata > Salamandridae > Lissotriton > Lissotriton vulgaris. Next base: position 1,573,378,317 of record NC_141695.1, on the reverse strand, counting down.
CATCTTTGTACACTGAAAGGGCCCTTGGCCCTGGTGATTCGCTTCAAGACACAACAAGTTCAGTTGATGACCCTACCAGTGTATGTCTGTTGTTTCTCCTACTGTAATTGTGACTGAACATCTGCTAGAGAGAGATACCCGAGGGTGTATGGTGAGGCTCTTGTTCCACCAAGCCATTAATTTGAAGACCAATACCAGAATTAATCGTATATACAGATGTCGTCTTCAGAAGTTTGTAGATACCTTGTAGTCTATTAAAATTGTAAATGGTTATTTTATCCATAACTTTAAAGAGTATAGTTGGCTTGGCTGCAGTAAAAATGCCAATATTTTGAGTGCAGTCCTAATATAGGATTGTGGACACGTACAAACATGCAATTTCTCCCTTTAAAATGAAGGAAACCTAGGTAATGCACTTGTCCCAAAGACACACATTGTGAATGTCTTCTCTTGACCCATACTCCTTATTAGGAACTGCACCTTTTTAAAATAGGCTTTTATTTTGTGTTCAATGCACTAGATTAGTGCTCATCAAGTGAAAATACAACCAAACATACATGCAAATGCACTTATACATCCAAAATGTGGTAAGGCCACATACCCCTCAGAATGTTATTTTTAAATTTCTTTTTGAGTGGTGTTTTAGTCAATATTAGCAAGTGTGTGACAATGTGGTTCATAGGGAGCCACTAAGCTGAGCCATGGTTTTGAAGGCCTTATGGATCGACTTACATAGCGTTGTTAATCATATATAAGTTTTTGTAAATTAAATGTAGACTCTTCAGAAATATTTTTTTCTCTCAGCGACTCAAAATATGTCTCTGACACAAATGACTCAAAATATGGATTTCAGTTGCACCTTCTCCCTGCTGTTCATACTTCCCTGTGACAGGAGGTATGGGTGAATGGAGTGGACCACAGAAAATGCCAAGAGACAAATTTCAGAATAAGAAATGCACTGTTGAAAACTATATGGGCAGTTGGAAAATCTCACAAAAAAAAGCCATTCTCTGAATCATGCATTTTCAAAAACAGATTGAAATTGCTTCTGTGAAAAATATGATCCTGTACCCGCTCAACCAAGCACAGGCAAAACAAAACGTTTAGAATTTTCTATGTCAAAGTGATACGAAGGAAGACGGGTCAGAGAAAAGAGATAAACAATTAATTGAATGGAAGGAAAAAAGGTAAGATAAGAGGAGAGGAATATAGGCCTACCTGTTTGTGCTTGTATGCCTCTAGGCTTTTAGTGTCTGTGTGCATGCATGCGTGTGCTTGGGCCTGTCTTTATATTGAATGAAAGCATTTGGATGCTGGTTTTGGAGGTGTGCGCATGGGTGCTTGCTTCAAAGTCTTTATGCGCATGGGGGTCACTATGAATGTTCACTTTTGTATGCACGGTTCCATGAATATGAGCTCTTCTGTTTATATGTGTGCATGTATGTAAATGTGGTCCTCCAAAAGTGTGTGCTTCTGTTTAAATGCATCAAAGTAAATCAAGTGTAATTGTTTTGGAACTGCAAGTTTGATGTTAGCACCACAAAATGCTATGTTACATTTATATACCCTTTTGTGTAAAAGTATCACATATGAATAAAATTTGTAATGGGCAGACTATGGTATTCTAAAACGTTTCTCTATAAATAAATTGCTTAATAGTGTTTGACTTGATTTGATTTTGAGTTTTAAAAAGTGCAAACAATTACCTTGAGGTGTCCCGGCCCCAAAGGAGGGGGGATAGAGGGAAGGAAATAACATTTTAGTAAAAAGCCAAGTCTTTTGAAACTTGCAGAAACTCCAGGGAGAGGGGGCTGATTTAATTGCCAAAGGAAGCTTGATCCAATTTTGGGTTGTGAAGACCAGAAAACTCCTGCCTCCCCAAAAAGAAAGCCTATAGGGAGGCACCACCAAATTCATCGCTGAACTCGATCTAAGGGTCCTGTTGGGCACATACCTGCAGAGTTTTCCCCTAAGGAAGCCATACCCTTGACCTTGAAGTGCTTTATTGGTTATACAAAGTGCTTTAAAGAGAATTCTTTGCCGAACAGGCAGCCAATGCAGTCTTACCAGAGCACGATAGGCCAACTGGAATCTTGGACTTTTCCTCAGCAGTCTAGCTGTTTTTTTTTTGTAAAATTTGTAATTTTTTCGGCTGAACCTTGGGAAGGTTAATAAAGAGAGTTTTGCAACAGTCAATCCTGGAGATTACAAACTGTGCTATTTTCCTGATCATGTGCAGTATGAAGAAGGAGGTAAAGACTACCCTATTAACCTGTTCCTTATAGGTAAGCTGAACATCTACCAGGACACACAGATTTTTCACCCTGTTCACAGGGACCAGGTGAGAGAGCACAATTCCTCCGGCCACCATGAGGGATTCCAAAAAGAAGTGTTATCACAAAAAAAATAGCTTCCGTTTGTGTGGAATTCCCAGAATGATTCACTCCTGTCCTGGCTACTTTTGGAAAGAGGCAAAACAAATAAGGTTTCATCTGCATATGAGATAGTTGAAAACCCAAATGACTTCACCAAGGCAGACAGCGGTGTAACATAGATGTTAAAAACGTTGAACTTGTCGCTGAGCCCTGAGGTACACCGCAGGGCAGAGAAAAGGATTTCGAGATGAAGTCACCCAAGGATACTGTCTCAGTTCGCTCAGTCAAAATAGATCTGAAAAGGGCCAGGGCAGCTCCATCTAGACCTAAATCCACCAACCGGCGTATCAGTAGGTCATCAGAAGTAGCAAGCCCTGCTTCACTCTGATGAAATGCTTTTGATCAAAACTGAATTGTTGCAAGGATAAGTTTGATCTCAGACAGACTTCTTCTACTTCCAAGCTCAAAACGTGAAAGTATTTATTGCCAGAAGTTGCAACTACCACAATGGACATATAAATGACTGTTCAATGTGAAAAAGTGGTGACACGTCAGCATATAGTTTGGAATGCAGTGCTTAAAGTGCTACTGATGAAGGTACTTACTACTGCTGTAGATGACACTATATTTGTACAGAGTTTACCTATAAACATAATAAAAATGTTGCTCAATAATATATGACTGTGGCAAGTGGAGTATTAAGTGGTGTGGGGGGTAGGCCTCACCATGTAATACTATCACAATACCTCAAATATGGTCATTCAATTTACACTAATAAATCCTTAGCTCATTCCTGGTAGTGTGGTAAAGAGCCACACTACCACACATATTCCGCTAGGCTTTACTAGCGGAATATGTGTTAAGCATTACATACAACCAACAAGGACGATAAGCAATTGAGAGAAATCCAATACCAAGTTATAAAAATAAAGTGTATTCTTATCTTAATTTAACCAATGGAATTGCAGACAAACAACTGGAGTTATAGTTTTTAGAAGTAATAGAAAATCAATGCAAAATAACACAGTGAAAATGTAACATTGCGGCCAATGGAAAAAAACACTAGTGAAAATCAGTCACTTGCAGGTCGAGTTGCGTTGTACCCTTGCAGGCTAAAGGTGATGCTGGTCCAAGAACCAAGTCATGACAGTCAGTTCAATTTTACCTTACCCGTGGACAGTGTTGTCTTAATGCATGGCAACGATGGGCAGTTGCCCATGGGCCCCAAAGGCATAATCTATATTTTTATTCCTGTGAGTTGCGTTGTACCCTTGCAGGCTAAAGGTGATGCTGGTCCAAGAACCAAGCCATGACAGTCAGTTCAATTTTACCTTGCCCGTGGGCAGTGTTTAAGCGTGAGCACAAAATCCGTTCCGCTCGTGGATTTCGCAGATTTTTGTTAAATTCGTAATCCGCAAACTCCCGCAAATTTACTGAAAATCCGCGAATCCGCGAGCGGGGGATTCGGGGGGCAAAACTTCAAGCCTTCAAGCTTGAAGTTGTTGTTGTAACTATTTTAGGATGGCGCCAGGAAGCTGCCAGCGCCATCCTAAAACAGTTACTAAGTTAGCTTTAACAGGAAGAACTAATAGATAAAATAAAGCAGGTGCTCGAGCACCTGCTTTATCTTATCTATTAGTGCTTCCTGATGAAGCTAATTTAGTAACTATTTTAGGATGGCGCTGGCAGCTTGCCGGCGCCATCCTAAAATAGTTACAGCCCAGGATGATGGATGGACACTTTGGACAGCTCACTCAAGGGACCCCTGCGCCCTTCGGGGCGATTGCATAGTAACACACACATGGCCGCTGGAACTAGTTGAAGCTCAAATTCAGTGACTCATTCATCAGCCCAAAACCAATCATGAGCGTCGTCGAAGCTGGGCAGGTGTGCCGCCCTTCTTCCCAAATCTACCGTCGAAAATCAGCTGTGATGCTGGATAGAGGCCTTTGTATCCTTGACTTTCACGAGTGCAATCCTCATGCTGTTCCTGTGACCAGGAGCTTCTTTCTCTTGATCTGATGCTCTGATCGGTCTCTGACCTTTTATACACACAAGAGGCATGGGAACTCGCATGGAAGCCCCGCCCGTTTGGCCCCGCTCACACACTCGCGGTGGCTGTGCACCGTCTTCCTGCCATTTACCCACTATGATGGACAGCTCACTCAAGGGACCCCTGCGCCCTTCAGGGAGATTGCATAGTAACACACACACATGGTCGCTGGAACTAGTTGAAGCTCAAATTCAGTGACTCATTCATCATCCCAAAAACAATCGTGAGCGTCATCGAGGCTGGGCAGGTGTGCCTTCTTCCCAAATCTACCGTCTAAAATCACCTGTGGTGCTGGATAGAGGCCTTTGTATCCTTGACTTTCACGAGCGCAATCCTCGTGCTGTTTCTGTGACCAGGAGCTTCTTTCTCTTGATCTGCTGCTCTGATCGGTCTCTGACCATTTATACACACAAGAGGCACTTGAACTCGCACAGAAGACCCCCCCATTCAAAAAATCCGCAAAATCCGCGAATCCGCAAATTCACGGATTTTGCGGATCCACGAATCCACAAATCTGCAAATTTGCGGATCGTGGATCCGTGAAATCCGCCCTCCCTTAGCAGTGTTGTCTTAAGGCTTGGCAATGATGGGCAGTTGCCCATGGGCACCAAAGGCATAGGGGCCCCATGCTAATCTAAGCACATACCAGAATTTAGCCAGGGGCGATAATCTATATTTTTATTCCTGTGAGTGGTTGTGTAGGCAGGTCTCAGTGCACTGCTTTTCCTGGGGACCTATAATGTTGTTAAGATGGCCCTGCCAATGGAGCCTGGGTGTAGAGTTGTCCAGGCTGTCCTTGGTGCTGAACGGGAGCCGTGGGATAACTGCTTTTACCACTGAAACACTGCTGCAGGGAAATAGATGCAAAAAGACAACAATGGTGCGGTTTCTGATGTCGGTCAAAGATCGGATGGAATTCCATCTTAATACAGCATCGAGTAAAGGGGTTGGTTACTAAACTGGTGGCCAACAAGCCTTGGCAGAGGAAAATGGAGCAGACAGTAATTACAATGTCCAGTGGTCCAGGGGATTCTTCAGATCCTGAGCTTTTGTTTTACCTTCAGTTTGAAGGGGGCCAGTGTCATTAGTCCAGGGGAGTCTGAGGGTGTTATATGCTTCCACTGGGGTCTATCTGTCTGGGGGAGCTGAGAGATAGACTAGGACAAGTCTAAATCAGGAAGTACCAAGAGAGTTGGTTGCCAGCGTTGCAGGGTATCCCTCTTTTGCTTTGGACAAGTCTTTTTCTCACTCGTACACATATCTTCTTCTGGCCTCTTTGATGCAGGTTGTCCAGTACAGAGGTTCCGGTGTCGGGGGGGTCCCTTAAACACTACATTTAGGGAAGTTAGAGATGTGGGAGCTAGTAGCCAATTGGCAGCTAGTCTGCCCCTGAGGTGACCACATCCAGAGGTGTGGTCACCTTTTCTACCCAGAACACTTTATTCTGCTACTCCTAAAGATGGTAGGCATCTAATTTTAGAGTACAGACTAGTCTGATTAACCTGGAGGTGTGATCAGCCTTCGGGGGGTGTATATCTCCTTGCATAGCTAATTTCCAGACCATGCCACAGTGCAAATGTGTCTGGGATGGGGGGGGGGGTTCTCCACTGAGAGTCAGCCTTGATGCATATCAGAGGCAGTACAACCTTTAAAGCTAACTGCCTTGATGTGCCACTTCACTAGCCTGCTAGGGAGAAGTGAGTTGTGACCCCCTTCTTGCCCAAGCCTTTGTTCCAGACTCCTGGAATTGATCACAATGCCCGGCAGGAGGTCAGAATCCTGTCTTCATGGCAGGAAAGCAAGGGCTTGCCAGCCAGAGCACAGAAAAACTGGAGCAGCCAGGTGTGGGAAACTCTAAGGTAGCCAACTGGGTGCATGCCTCATCACCCAGGGCATGAGATTCATGTCAGGGGTGGGGGGACATGTTGTTTGATACCAAACATGGCATGTTTTGGCTGTATCATAGTGGAGCAGCCAACCTCGAGAATGCACGTTTGGCAGCCTGTGTTATCCTATAGACACTAACACAGTTTCCAGTGGGGAACACCCCTAAAGGGACATATGGCTTGCACTTATATGTCCTCACCTCAAATATACGGGCTGTAGGAGGCCTTCCTTAGGGGTGTCTGACATAAATTAAAGACAGTGTATTGACTATGTCACACGTGGTAAGGGCACAGTTGTGTTCAAGCAGTTTGCACTGTTCCTGAAGTCTGCAATGGCAGACCAGCTGTCAGTAGTTTATTTGGGTCACTCAGGGTGCCACAAAACTGTACTGCAGCTTGGGGATCCCTTTACCAACTATGCCCTATGTACCCCTAGAACCACATACTAGGGACTTATAAGGGGGTAAAGTATTTGCCAATTTGGAATTACCACATTAAACGCAACAGTTCTGGGCGAGAACACAGGCACTGGTGTCAGAGTCATTACCATCATCATTTGGAGCAAAAAGTGAGGGGTGACCATAGAAAAAGGGTAATTTCCTACAATGACATTTATGTTTTGAATGTGTGATGACTCAGTCTATTTTTCAGATGTAAATGAGTCCATCATTCATTTCAATCAGTGTCGGACTGGGGAGCCAAAAGTAGCCAAGGCACAAATTACTAAACAAGAATTGCTCCCTTGCTCACCTCACTCTATCTCTCTCTTTCCAGTTATCCATTCTCTCCCTTTTTTTCTCTCTTGTCCATTTCTGTTCACTTTCTCTCTGCCTTTCCCCTCCCTTCCCCTTTTTCTTGAAGTTTCGTCATTTCTGCTGCAGTTATCCATGGGTGTGGGAGAAAGTGACGGAGACACCAGGTGCAGCACTGGGCATTTAAACCCTGTCTCCTAGGGCTAGATCCCTGCAGGGAACTGCTTAGTAGAAAACTAGACCTAACCAGCACTGATTCCAATAGAGGTGGGAGGAAACAATGGGGCAGCAAATTGAAAAAGTGTGGAACTATAATACTCTTGTCAGTTGATCCATACTGTGATTGACAAAGTTTCAAGCTGATAACTGAAGCTTTCAAGGCCGAAGAGGTTCATGGCTGAAGGATGCTGTCCAACGGCCTCTTCCTTTATGTAGAGAGTAAGTATTTAGAGTATGTAGAGGAAATACAATTCAGTATTGTTGCATCTCAATGTGGGTTTACTCTCGGAATGCTTGATTAAGTGTGCATAAATCCACCATCAACTGGGCAAGTCACACACTTATTTTGAGTTTATCCTTTTGTGGTAATTGTTTTCAGTGCTTGAAAGCAGCAATTCATACATCCCTAGTGCAATCTTTAATGGAGACATGCAGTAACCTTGGTCATGGAAAAAGGAGTGACACTCCTTTCTGTTTATGAAAGATATGCTGATGTTTTTAATGAGGATACCATTGAAATATTGTGTCCTCATCGACATTCAATTTGTCATATTGATCTAGTTCCTTGCACACACATTACAGATGCTCGATATACATGCTTAGAGAACTTCATAATGTTCACCTTTGAGCTTATTTTGACAAGTATTTAGCCAGTAGGTTCATTAGGCCTCACAATTTACGATGGTTTCCCGTTTCTTCTTTGTGCCAAAAGCAATGGGGCATTGCACACATGTATCAATCTTAGAGCTCTGAACAACCAAGTTGGACTCCACAGGGACTTATCATTTGGTTAAGGTTAGGCGATGGGGCAAGTGGAAGACTGCATTCAAAATATGATATGGTCTATTTGAGCACTGTATGACTTTGCTTGATGCCATTTGCTTAAGTAAAACTGCTGCAGCATTCCAGCATTTCTGAATGGTGGTTTACATGACTTTTTAGACAAATGTGTTATTGTCTTTATAGATGGCATCCCGATCTATTATTTAGATGAGACTTGTGCCATTCAACACGGATCTATGTTACAGTGTTAGGACCCCACAAGTCTTACCTTTTTTTACTTGCAGAGTAATCTCGGAGGGAGGACATGAACAACCTCCACTGTCTCCCTACTTTCCCTAGTAAAGGAATGCATACTGACCAGGGCAAGGATGGGACCCAGGGAAGAAATCCTAGAAGCGTGGAGCGGAGATTCTAACGTGACAACCTGGTTGGGTACGCCCACTGATGCTGAGGGAACCCTCCTGGGAATCACTGTCTAGACAAGGGATAAACCATAAGGATTAGTGCATCTGCCAACCCCCCTCCCGGGGTACTACACATATAACTCACACACCAACACTGTAGGCACTGCTAAGGAGTGTATAGTCACCCGGAGAATGTAACGATCAGCAGAGATGAGAAGTCTTCTCGTACAGTTGAACAGGACAAACAGGAAGGCAGCTTCTGGTCGCTCCAGCACGTCCTATATAACACCGATCTTGTAACCTGGTAATCCACCGAGAGTCAAAATGATAAGAAACTTAACCTGAAGCGCTGCTGCGCTAGCCTTAAATGTAGAAGTAACACCAGCACTCCTGCACAAGTGTACAAACAGTGTTGTGACAGCGCGCCCCTGCACCTGGCACAAAACACACCAGCAACCCTGTGCGAGTGTTGGCTAAAGTATAGGTGGTTATGCGCTCCGGCATGTGCCACAATGGCAGCGAAAACACAAGCGCTCCTGTACGAGTGCAGTGAAGTGCTTTAGGTGGCCACGCACTCCTGTGCGTGCCACAATGAAAGATAACCAATGTAATAACAGAAAACAAGTAGATAGTAAAGCCAGGGAGAAAAATCATGTAGGAAGCACAGAAACCAATTAAAAAGTACAAAATTGAATTTATTTATACATGTACATATTTAAAGTAAAAACATTTGAAATTCCAAAAAATACAAAAAGATGACAACAAATTAAAAAATCAGTAAATCTAATACAGAGAAATTATCTTTATAACACAATCACGCAAAAATTGGTAAAAGGGTGGCAGAAATAATCATCGACGCGCGTTTCGGCGTTTAAACAAGAACGCCTTCCTCAGGAGCAACATTAAAATCTGTTAAACATATATAAAGTAAGTTAAAACACATTGAGGGAGTATTTTCACTCCTATCGTCAATATATCAATGTTTATACAAGGAACTAAACCCAAAACTGTGCTTTCCAAACATTTCTTCCCTACTTATGCAGTTAATACATCTAACTGCACAAGGTACAACCTAGATAATTTATATTTGAGCAGTGTCATATACATTGGGCAGAACAAGGAATAATTTAGAGGCCTTCATTAGATTTCAATCACATAAGGGACTACCTTTATTCATTATCCAATGATAAACCACTTATTTTACTAAAGACCTACCTGACCAAAAGGAACTTGGGTGAAAATGTTCACTGTCTTCTTATGGAAAAGAGTCACGGATAAGACAAGGATATATTTCTTGCTTGTCAAGTAGGTTCAGTCACTTTCTACTTCAATCAAGTCTTAATCTGTGGTAATCAAAATATTATATGTTCACGATCTATTAAGGGAGTCTGTATATATCCTATTTATTCAGTGCCTGGATGCTGTATCGCTAGGTATTGCTTACCTAAATTGATTGACGTATATCAAGTAATTGCTGATTTAGACACATGTTTCCTCAGTTAATTTATGCCAGCGAGTCGTAGCGATTTTGGCGCTGGAAAAGGAGATAGATGAAAGCATTTGGTTGTCTTTTATATGAAAGGTAAAAGGGCCACAGTCTAATCTCAATTCTATTGGCTTCTAAACTCTGTACATCTTACCAATTGTTGAATCAGTATATGTGGTTGCACTCTGGATAAATTGCCAATTCCTCTGGTGATGCTTTTTGTACTGTTAATAAAAGAAGACCGACCAGGATTCGTCAATATACAGGGGGGGATCGCCTTTATTAACACAATTGCACTGTTTAACGTGAAAGAAAGGCTTACCGGTAAAAATATAAAAGAATCGCTGCATGTATACACAATGGAACGCTGAGGATCAATTATCTCTGAGCGTCTACTTTATAAGTTCTGGTACTGTAGGTAAAAGACAAAGCAAAGAAAAGGGCAATGCCGTTATTGTTCCTTGTTTATGAAAACACACTGCCGTAAACAAAGTTCAATTTGGGAAACCCTCATGCTTACAAATTAATAGTATGCAATGCTCGATTACAGCATGAGGTTGCGGGGGTTTCGTTTATTTATTTTAAAATGCTTCCGCTTACCAAAAGGGTTGGATAAAGTTGTTTTATTGCCCTATTTCCTTATCTTTAACCGAGGGGAAAACCCGATGAAAATTAGGTATTTTTTCAGCGTAGCCGCAAGTTGAAAAGACGTTAAGCAAACAATGGGCGAGTATCGTGTTAAAGAAAACTGGTTACAGTGCTTCTAGGAAGTGTAAACAGCAACAATGTATCCGCTTACCGATTCCTTCGCTAGCTTGATAGTCTTAATGGGAACTCGAGGGCTGCAGAAAAGATAGCCGCTTGTCTCCCCTTTGAAAAGTCTTCAGACTAAAATAATAACGTGAATGAAGTTTGATCATAAACTCCTGTACGAGTGCAGTGAAGTGCTTTAGGTGGCCACGCACTCCTGTGCGTGCCACAATGAAAGATAACACCAGCGCTCCTGCGCGAGTGTGGGAAAGTGCTTAAGGCGGCTATGCGCTCCTGTCTGTGCCGCAATGGCAAAGGACACAAGCGCTCCTGCGCGAGCATGGGAAAGTGCTTTAGGTGGTTTCGTGCTCCGTATGCCACTATGGCAGAAAACACAAGCACTCCTGCGCAAGTGTGGGGGCAGGGTAGTGACAGTGTAATCCTGCATCTGTCACAGGGGACACAAACACACCAGTGTGAGTGTGTGTGAACAAGGATTACCTGTTCACCAACTGTTGAGGAACATGTCTCCTGGACATGGAAGTCAGCAGCTGGCACCCTGGCGAAGTCCTGTATTCGAAGCACTGTGGGTTGAGCAGCGCAGACTTTTATGCGGCCTCACCCGGTAGTGCAATGTCAGCTGACCTGACTGCTACTTCCTGTACAAGAAAGCTGCACCGCTAACTGGTCCAGCATTCCCTGTAAAAACGTCCGCAAGATGCAGACGTGCAAAACCACCATGCATTACAAAACGGACCTTCCTGGAGCTGCTCAGGGCGAGAGCCATGACAATTACTACTGGCTTTGCAGAAACTTCATTCATTCTGTAAAATCATGTAATATGACTTTCATGTTAGGTAAGTGGAATTTTTTGTGGTAAGATTTTTACCTATTGGTGTGCAAATGGCACAGACAAAGTAGAAGCAGTTAGTTATAGGCCTACCTCACAATCTGTGAAAGATATGCAGGATTTTCTTAGGCTTGCTAATTTCTATAGCTGTTTCATTGATCATTTGCCTCCTGTCATAGAGCCTATCATTCATCTACTCCAAAAAATACCATATTTGTTTGGTCAAAGGATGCTGAAGAAGCCCTTCTGCATCTGAACAATGCTTTTAGTTCTTTCTCTGTATTAGCTCATCCTAGTTCGGCCCTACCTTTTATGCTAGAGGGAGATGCCTCAAATTCAGCTGTAGGTGCTATTTTGGCATGATGAAAATGGACAACTTCATCCAGTAGCCTTTATGGTCTCCTAAATTAAATGCAGGAGAGATCAAATACACTACGCTCGAGAAAGAGCTTTCAGCTATTTGGTATCCTTTCTATGAGGGATTTCATTATCTCCTTGGGGCATTGCACTCCTCAGTGACAGTGTTCACAGATTATCACAACGTACAATTCATGCACTTAGCTTGTTTAGTGTCAGCATGTCTACTTAGAGGTATGTTATTATTTGCTGAGTTAATTTCTGGAATTGTATTCAGATCAGGAGCTGAAAGTCACAGGTCTGCTTGTTTGACAATACAGGATGGACCTGAAAGTGAGTACAAAAGTAACTAGCAAACGTTGCCTACAAAAAACACTAAAACCGCAACAAGTTATAGAGTAACAACTTCAGAGGACTTTTTGGTAACTGCTTCACAGAGTTTCAATACTAGAAAATGGAAACATTAGCAAGAAGAAGGTCAGGATAGACCAATCATACACGGTTTACCCTTTATAAAGAGAGAATTATTCTTACTCATTAAAGCATTACATAGCATTGTACTTGGGTGGTGTCATATAGTGCCCACTACTGGCCATACAGAAATAACGAGAACTATAGAACTCATTCAGTGTAAATTTTGTGACTGACTTTACAGCACAATGTGAACTTGAAAGTACAATCTTGTGATGTATGCAGGTACATGTGTGGATGTGAGCAAAAGTAGATCACTCTCATCCCCAAGGTCTGTTTCAACCATTACCAATCCCTACTATGTCTTTTCAAGCACCTTCCATAGATTTCATTACAGCCTCCCTCCAATCTAGACAACAGCTCCATTTTGGTAGTTATGGATAGTCTAAGTTACATATAACACATTCTAACATGTTTAAAAAACCTCAGACATCACTGAAAACATCGTTAAAGAGAAGCCATGTTGGAACATCCAATCAAATATTTTATATTCCTTTCTATAAAACCTCTTAAATTCACAGGAAAAGAACAGTTAATGTGGAGACATAGGAGCAAAACAGATCATACAAATCACTGAAGTTAGCCAGTTATGGCTAGCTAAACTATTCATACTTTGAGCCCCTTCACGCACTGCTATGACCTCATGCATGAAATCATTGATGAGCTGTAAAATTATATACTTGGTGATATCATTGCAAATATCTCAAATATATTTTATTACATAACCTATGACAGCACTGATGACATCATCCAATGCTATACCTGCTCCCTTCTTGATTCATATTTACTAACTATGCTTTGTGAAGTAGTATGCTAACAAATAAACCACAAAATGTATCAATGATTACAGAATGTACTAGTGGAATATGAAGTAATTCAGAAATATAACTCTCCCTCATAGAGTTACACACTTGCAGTGTCAGAAAAAAGAACGTTGTTTTAAAATGCATACAACATTATCTATTTATAGAGTCAGAGTAATAAACAACTATAAAAAGAACAACATAAACAAAGATATCCAATATGTGTCTAAAACACCAGGGGCGGATGGTCCATCTTGAAAGTGTCAGGGCGAAAAATTGTATCATAGCATAACGAGCTTCGAGCCCGAACTGCAAAAGGAGGGTGCGGGGAGTTATCACCCCGCAAGAAAATTTTTCAAAAGATGGAGGCTTTTACACCACATATTTACTGAAAATTGTTGCAAACACGGGGTCCAAATACAGCATTTTAAAGCACAAGTAGGAAGAAAACATTAGAAACATATCAACAATGTGCCCAATCCTCTAACTGGTCTGCTTGCAAAATGACCCCCAAGCCAAGCACACACAAGCAATGGAAACAGGCCCACTAAGTGTTTTCTACCTGTAACACAGTCTAACCCCCAATTATTCAAGTAAACGAAGGGTCTATTCCAGCAGACTACTGCGTTTCATGACATTTGTTGAATAAAGACTTTACCCTTTTATGCCCCCAACCACCTCACCAGCCTTGGCAGGTGCAGCTCCAATATGCCCAGTTCTCTCTTGCCCTTATGTGTAAAGCTGTCTCAGCCCTCTCCCTCCCTTCCCTCCCTCCCCAGTTAAAGCTCTTTGACCCCTTCTTCTAACCCTGCTTCTGTCCTGGACTCTCCTGCCGGGGGTCACCGCTGCAGAGAGGTGCTGCTAGTTGCATTTATCCAATCCCAGACCCCTTATGCCCTTACGCAATGTTGCTTTGGTTAGGTGGAATTCAACTGCACCCTGGGAGCCAATGACACCCTGTGGTATTTTCATGATCTCTACAGAAGCACTGCAAATCCTGTATTAGCACAGCCACTTTCCAGTTAAGTTGAGTGGACGACAGGTCTTGTGTGCATGTGAGAATATGAAAATATCACACATACCAATCTGAAACCTTACAGCCATGTATAACAAACATCTCCTGCTTAACCCCTTGCATGCTGCCGTCAGCCGTTGGCCGTCAGGAGCACTACCTCACTAGTGCTGCTGTTGTCCAATGGCCGGCGCGGCCCCGCCCATTTTGCAGAAGTGCCGCACTGCCGCGAAATCGCGGCCGCAGCAAAGGGGTTAAAAGCAAAGGAGTCCAACACACCTACATCCAAAGTGCACAGCTCCCAATAGGAAAATAGTAAAACAGTGCCCTGATAATCGCAGAAACACTGAACAGTTGTTGTTCTAATCTTTGTAATATTACATGTTTTGCTTGCTTTTGCATTAAATAAAATTGTAGGTGAGCAGTTGTCAACAAGTGGGTTTTTTCATTCAGGGTAAAATGACATCTGGGGTAATTTGAGCTTCTCTCCTTGTGACTAGGATAGAACGGTCAATGGAAACACCCCAGTTGTAGAAAGCTAGCCTTCCAGTATTTTATTCTTCATCCAACACAGCTCATAGACGCTAGAGTTAAACCACACCAAGTGCCCAAGGAACTCCACTCTTCACAGAACAAAATACCCCTTCATGACAACATACAACCTGATACCCCAACTACCATCAACTCCTCAGAGGTTTACTGTGAACTATAACATGACACAATACTTTAATTAATCTCAGACACATTGCATCTGGACAGAGCACGTCCCAGTCTTGCCAGATGGGACATAATTACATTGATAATGAGCAGCGCCCTACAAAGCAGACCCTGGGTGGAGCCAGCTGGAGTCTCTGTGCCCAATGGCATTATTAATCAAGGTGGGATATTGTGGCTGAAGGGGTGATTGTGCCCTGTGGTGTAACTGTGCCTTATGTTATTATTATGCCCAGGTGGTGTCATTGCAAGTGATGAGATGACTGTGCTAGGTGGGGTCATTGTGTCTGATGAGGGGATTGCGCCTAATGGGATCCGATGGAGATGTGTAATGATTATCCCGCAATGGCATTTACTGCGATATTTAAGCACTAGAGCATGTGCTGTAGGCCTATTAGGTGGAACCTGCATGCTCAGCCTCTACTCTGCTTTATAGCAAGTCACTGTGCTTCTTTTTTACGCTTTTAAGGTCTCTCCACGTGTTGCTGTTGGGGTCCCTTCTTTTGCCAGGTGTGCAGCCTTTCGAGTGCCAATGCCTTCTTCCTGTCTGCACTTTTTGGCACGTGACTTGTGCATGACTCTTTCCTGTGAGTTTGGCGAGTCTATTTGCTGCTTTTTCAGCCCCACACACTTTGCCTGTGTCATGGGAGTCCATATTTATGCATCTCTGCCTTTGTCCTGTAGGTACAGTTCGCCCTTCCCTGCCTTCGCATAACTGCCAAGTAGCCCAATAGCATGAGTCCTGGATTTTTAGGCCACAAAAGTGTGCAGGCAGTGATTTTAATGGCCATGCATGCTCGGTAAAAAACATACAACCCCACATGACAATGCATCTTGATATTGGCTTGAGCGCCTGTGGTGGCCGAAGGTGTCACGCATAAAATAGGTCCACGTACCTTGTGTGTTCATTCCTATGCAGCCCGTATGGCACCTGTCTATAAGTAGCCTTATTGTGTGTGGTTTTACCCTGCTTTATAGAGAGTCTATGTGCGGGAGTATTTGTTGAGCGGCTCCCACAAGTGCATCTCTCCTAGTTATTTCTCTCAGTGCAGCTCTCACAGACCTGTCCCGCAGGTTTTGCATTTGCCTTCACATGAGCCCCAGAGCCTTAAATTGTATTCTGAAAGCAAGGAGATACTTACTGCTTAAGGACTCCTCCACTTTAACCTTGGAGCCTCAGACTAAAACCGGCCACCTCTGACCCTAACCTCTCAGATGGGCTTCTGTTCTTTTAATGAGGCAGTACCATTACTTTAGCATTTCTTCCCTCCAGGCTGCTGTACCTTAAATGAGATTGTGCCAGTGCTTCTCAGATGAACAGCAGTGCATTTCAGACACCTTTGTGCAATGTTGTGGGATTCTTAGCTGGACTACCTCGGTGTTTCTCAGCATTACTGCTGTACTTCTAGAGGGGGTGATATTGGTACATCTCAGCAGGAAAAGAATAATATCCATTGGAAACACGGTACCTCTCAGCAGGATGGCTCCACTTTCAATGGGGTGATAACGACACCTGGTACACTTTAATGGCATTAGACTGGCACTTTTAAGCAGAGCAGAAGGGTGATGCCAAAGGCTTCCAGCAGAACAAATGCACTTTTAATGAGGCCATACTGCAAATGCTACTTACCAGTATGCATCTGTTCTTGGCATGTAGGGCTGCTGATATTCATATCTGTGCATAGTCCGCCACCTAGTGTTGGGTCCGGATGATTGCACATTGTTGTCCTGGAAGAGTCTTCGAAGTATCACGAGATAGGTGGCTCCTCCCCTGGACTACAGTGCGCATGGGCATCGCCTCCATCCCCAGATTGTTTTTAGCCATTGGCAGAGATGGAGTGAAGAAAGTGAGTGATGACCATGCTATGAGCATATGTGTATATGAATGAATACTGCAGCTGCTACAGGCGCCGGGGAGGAGGGTGGGCGATATGAATATCAGCAGCCCTACATGCCAAGAACAGATGCATACTGGTAAGTAGCATTTGCAGTTCGAGGCATGTGGGCTGCTGAATTCATATCTGTGCATAGAATACATAGCAGTCCCTCCATTAACAGCGGCCGCCCGTGCCAGCTGCAGCAGTTTGAAAAAGCGTTTTTAGAACAGCCTGACCAACAGCTGCCTGCTGTCTGGAATGCACGTCTACACAGTAGTGCTTAGTGAAGGTATGTGTGGTAGACCATGTGGCTGCTCTACAGATGTCTTCCAAGGGAATGTTACCTAGGAAGGCCATAGAGGCCCCCAACTTCCTAGTGGAGTGGGCCCTTGGTGGGATAGTAAGAGTGCGCTTAGCTTTAGCATAACAGATCTGAATGCACTTTACTATCCATCGAGCAATCCCCGCTTTGGAGATTGCATTTCCCTTGTGTTGTGTGGCAAAAGCAACAAAGAGTTGTTTGGTTTTGCGGAAATCTTTTGTCCTGTCCACATAATACATCAAGGCCCTTTTCACATCAAGAGTGTGGAGCATGCGCTCCGCCAGCGTCTCTGGGTTTTGGAAAAACACTGGCAATTCAATTGTCTGGTTCATGTGGAACTGTGAGACTACTTTGGGTAAGAATTTAGGGTTAGTGCGGAGCACCACCCTGTTAGCATGTATTTGGAAGAAAGGTTCTTGGATGGTGAGCGCCTGCAGCTCGCTCACCCTCCGCAGCGATGTAATTGCTACTAGGAACGCAACCTTCCAAGTTAAGAACTGGAGCTCACAAGAGTGCAGTGGCTCAAAGGGAGGACCCATCAGCCTTGTAAGAACCACATTGAGGTTCCATTCTGGAGCTGACAAACCTCTTCCATTTAGCCGCATAACAAGCTCTCGTAGTGGGCTTCCTTGCCTCCCGAATGATGTCCATACAATCGGGGGGAAGATTGAGGTAGCCAAACTCTAGGACTTCAGGAGCCAGATCGCCAGGTTGAGCTGTTGCGGATCTGGGTGCTGAATGTCGCCATGGCTCTGCGTCAGAAGGCTGGGAGTGAGATGAAGCCTCTGATGCGGTACCACGGAGAGTTCCAGAAACGTGGTGTACCATGGTTGGCGAGCCCACGTTGGAGCAACCAGGATGAGCGTCATCGAGTGTTGCCTGAGCTTGCGTGCCACCAGCGGTATCAGAGGCGCTGGTGGAAAAGCGTACGCAAATCTGCCTGACCAGTTCATCCACATCGCATTGCCCTGTGATTGGGGGTGTGGGAACCTGGCGGCGAAGCTTTGGCATTTTGCGTTCTCCTTTGTGGCGAACAGGTCTATCTCTGGATGACCCCACCTTTGGAAGTACGGTTGGAGTACTGATGGATGTATCTCCCACTCGTGCATCTGATGGCTGTGCCTGCTGAGCAGATCTGCCATTTGATTGTCCTTGCCCGGGAGATGCTCTGCCATGAGGAAGATGTTCCTCTGAATGGCCCACTTCCACATGCTCTGAGCCAGGTGAGACAGCTGTGGAGAGTGTGTACCTCCCTGCTTCTGGATGTAGTACATGGCCGTCATGTTGTCCGTCCGGATCAACACGACCTTGTTGCACAGATGTACTTTGAACGCCTTTAGGGCCATGAAGATTGCCATCAGTTCCAACACATTGATGTGCATCTTCCTTTGCTGAAGTGTCCACAGTCCCTGCACAGTGTAGTGGAGTACATGCGCTCCCCATCCCTGGAGAGAGGCGTCCGTCGTCAGGATGATCTGTGGGACAGGCTCCTGGAATGGTCGGCCCTTGCAAAGGTTTTGTGGATTCCACCAATGCAGAGAGTTGTATGCCCGACCGCTCACCAACACTAGGTCTGTCAGTCGCCCATGAGCCTGAGTCCACTGACGTGCAAGGCACTCCTGAAGCGGACGCATATGTAGTCTCGCGTGCGGGACAATGGAGATGCAGGAGGCCATCATGCCTATCAACTGCATGAACACCCTCGCTGGAAGCGAGTGTTGGGGTCTGAATCGTTGGATCAGCGCCTGGATACTGGCGATTCTCACTGAATTTGGCTGCGCAGTGGCTGCCAGAGTGTTGATAGTCGCGCCCAGATACTGTCGCACGTGGGCGGGCTGGAGATGGGACTTTGGGTAGTTCAGAGAGAATCCCAGATCGTGCAGGAGGTGAATGGTGCGTGACACGTGGTCTACGCACTGCTGTTCCGTCTTTGCCTGAATAAGCCAATCGTCCAGGTATGGAAAGACATGGACGTGCTGGCGACGGAGATGCGCCGCCACCGTCGCTAGGCATTTTGTAAAAACTCTTGGTGCCGTGGTGACCCCGAACGGCAGGACCCTGAACTGGTAGTGCTGGTCTAAAATCTTGAATCTGAGAAACCTTCTGTGGGAAGGATGCAGGGGAATATGAAAATAGGCATCCTTCAGATCCAGCGTCGCTAGGAAGTCCCCCTGTTGAAGCAGGGGAAGCACCTGCTGCAATGTGAGCATATGGAAGTGCTCCGAGTTGATGTACCAGTTCAGTGGCCTGAGGTCCAGGATCGGCCTGAGTGATCCGTCCTTTTTGGGGATTAAGAAATACAGGGAGTAAACCCCCGTTCCCCATTCTTGCAATGGAACGAGCTCTATTGCCCCTTTTTGCAGCATGACCAGAACTTCTTGCTGCAACAAGGCCAAGTGCTCGTCGGACATAGCACAGCTTCTTGGCGGTATGTCTGGTGGAATAGATGTAAGTTCTAGACAGTACCCGTACTGGATAAGAGACCTCACCCACCTGTCCGTGGTGATGGATCTCCACGCCGGCAGGAACTGTTGGAGTCTCCCCCCGACAGGTGTCGTGTGATCGGGGGGAAGTGACAAGACGTCACTGCTTGTTGGTGGTGGTGGACCTGGATGCATTGTTTCCACGTCCCCTGCCTTTGATATTGTTGCCTCTGTAGCCACCCCTGCCCTTGTTGTTGTTATACGAGGACTGGGAGCCACCCTTGTAGTATTGCGTGGATTGGGATGCCTGGCCCCTTGAGGTGCCTCTTGAGTTGGAGCGGCGAAAAGAACCACCCCGAAACTGCTGGCTTTGTAAAGCTCCCATAGATTTGGCAGTTTCAGTATCTTTTTTCATTTTTTCTAGGGAGGCATCCACCTCTGGGCCGAACAGATGGTCAGGATTCACTGTCTGCCCCAATATTGTGGTTTGTATGTCGGGTTTGAACCCTGAAATACGAAGCCAGGCATGACGTCTAAGTAAAACACTTGTATTGATGGCCCTTGAGGCAGTGTCAGCTACATCTAGGGCACACTTGATGGACGCATTTGTAATAAGTTTACCCTCCTGAATGAGCATCTCCCCCGCCTCCTTATACTGGTCAGGCAAGTGTTGAAGGATGGCCTCTAATGTGTCATAATGGGCCCTATCATAACGTGCGAGCAGGGCTTGAGTGTTAGAGATCCTCCAGATGTTTGCTGCCTGTGCAGCAATGCGTTTGCCTGATGCCTCAAAGATTTTGGACTCTTTGTCAGGGGGAGGAGCGTCACCAGTCGTTTGCGAATTTGCCCTTTTTCGAGCGTTGGAAACCACCAGGGAGTCCAATGGCAAGTGTCCCTTAATATAAGTGGGATCCGTGGGCGCCGCTTTATACTTCCTGTCGATGCGAGGATTGACCACCCGCGCCCGGGTGGGCTCCTTGAACACCTCCTGTGCATGCTTCAGCACTCCTTTAAGCATTGGAAGCGTCTTGACTTGCTTTTCGGCGACTGAGAAGGTGTCGACCAAAAAGTCCGCATCCACTGGATCCGAGTGGAGCTCGACGTCATGGTTCGCCTCAGCTCTCTCTATCAGTGCATTGAATGCCGCCGAGTCCTCCGTCGGGGACGTCTTTGCGGCGAAAAGTTGAGTGTCTTGCCCCGACTGCGGGTCGTTTGCGTCGTCGCCTGCTGTCCAGGGCACCTGCTCCTCGTCCGGGTCCGAGTACGCAGGATAGGTGTACTCGGCCTCTTCCTCGTCGACGTCAGGCACGGGGGAATGGGCCGGCGAGTGTTCCAGGGCTTGTGGAGACAGTGGTTCCATCAGAGCCGAAGAGTCCGCAGAGTACTTTTTGCTCTTGAGTGGAATCTTAAAAGGTTCCAAGGTCGGCTCCGATGTAATCTTCCTCTTGAGGAGCGACAATTTTCCCGTGTTGGCGTCGATGTGCACCTCACGACGTTCTTCCGCCGCGAGCGGCTGGAGCCGAAGCTTCGACACCACCAAGGCAGCCTTCGGCGACAAGATGTCCTGAGAGTGTCCGCTCTGCTTAGGCGCGAAGGCTTTCGGCGCCGACTTGGGAGGAAGGGTAAAACGAATGGGCGTTTGCCCCTTGGCAGGCTTCGTCGTGGGCCTAGGCCCCGCAGGGTCCTGGCTGGGAACCACAGACTGCTGGATCCTCCGTAAGGATTCTCCCACCTTCTTGGTAAGGGACGCCGAGGGCTCAAACGACTCGAGCGACTCTTCGTCTTCGAGAGCGTGTTCGACGGTAAGCCTCTTCTTCGGCGCCGACGCCCCATGGCCTGGCGCACTGTCGGCGTGACGCTTTTTAGAAGCCATCTTCGGGTCCGCGACCCCTTTCGGTGCCGACGCAGCCGCGTCGGATGCCTTCACCTTCGGCGCCGACCCAGATGGCTTTGGGTCGGCCACTTTTGCGCGGCTCCTCTGGTCAGCCATTTTGGCGTGGCTCTTCAAGTCGGCCATTTTGGGTTTCGTGGAAGTTGACGCTTCCAGAACCTTTTTCACCAGCGCCACTTTTGGTTTCGGTTTCGCATCCGAGGGTGCGAGACCAGTTGGCTTCACTTTCGGTTTCTTGTGAGAAATGTCCGTGACCGGGCCCGGAAGCGGGGACGTAGGACTGGTCGTTAGATCTTGGGTAAGGCCCGAAGGCGATCCCTCGACCTGGGCCGTATAACGGGGAGTAACCCCGGAGTCTTGTTGGGGATGCTCTTCGTCCGAGCTATCACCCATTGCGGGACAAGCCCGGTCGTCGTCCCCTACCTCGTCGGAGACTTCGTCATAGGCCTCATCACCCGCGTCGCCGGTCTCTTCTTCGGACGCGGGGCCGGAGTCCGATTCTTGTACGTCGTCTTCTCCCTCAACCGATTCCTGGAAGATATCATCAGGTGGGGGTGCCGAAGCCGACAATTGAGCCTGGAGCCGATTAGCCCGGCGAATCTTCAAAGTTTTCTTGCTCCTAAATTTGGAACACGCCATGCAAGTGTCCTCACGATGATCCGGTGACAAGCATGTATTGCACACTGGGTGCACGTCAAGGTGAGAATACTTTGAGTGACACAGCGGACACTTTTTGAATGGCGTCCGCTCCATAGCAAGAGTGTAGTGTAGGCCCGTCCGCGTCGAAGCACGTGGAGGGGCAGTAGGAGATCGGAGCTGAGAGTCAGTAAGTAAACCCGAACGCAACAATACCGACGCCCAGCCTAAAGACCTTTTGGTCTCGAGAAAAGTAGAACAAACTATCGGTCCCGAGAGAGGGTACCGAAAACCATCCGAACCCGATGGCGGAAAAAAACAATCTGGGGATGGAGGCGATGCCCATGCGCACTGTAGTCCAGGGGAGGAGCCACCTATCTCGTGATACTTCGAAGACTCTTCCAGGACAACAATGTGCAATCATCCGGACCCAACACTAGGTGGCGGACTATGCACAGATATGAATTCAGCAGCCCACATGCCTCGAACTGATACTTTTCAGCTGAGCTGCTGTACTTTTAATGGGGCGGTAAGAATACCTCTCAGCAGAGTTGATAATAGTAAATTAGAACTGATATAGGTTCAATGGGATGATACTTATACCACCCAGCTGAACTGCTCTACTTTTAATGGGGTGATACTCCAATATCTCTCAGAGTTGATAAACTTTTAATGGGGGGGCACTGGTACTCCTCATCATGGCTGCTATACTTTTAATCAATGACACAGGCACCTCTCTGCAGGGCATCCTTTTGATGGAATCAAATAGTATTTTAGGCAGCCGTGTGTTTCTTTACTCAGGCGATACCAATGTTTCTCCGCAGGACTGCTGTCAGCAGGGTGCCATATTTTAGACCCTCGTTACAGGCAACTCTTGAGGTGAGGACTATCGGTCCCGCCCCCATGTCACTCACGAGGAGGGTCTTTATGTGGTGATAGTAGCATGTCCCAGCAGGGCAGTGATACTTTCAATGGGATGACACCAGCACTCCTCACTGGTGAATACCATCCTTTTATACGTGTCGCAGGTCGGTACTGGTATTTCTCAGCAGTGGTACGTGTTATGCAGCAAATACTTAGAATATAAGATGCGTAAAGCATCAATAGCGCGTCTTTCAGAACAGTGACCTTAGTGCAGTTAGGAGGCCTCGTGTCAAACTGTCGATGCTCGCATTGGCCTCATGCAGTGTCATTGTTTGCAGACAGGGGTGTAACTCACCCATCTGTATTTCTTAATGCAACCTTTGTACTATCCATTGTCCATTATGGCTTGATAATGTACCACTGACATGTTAGCAGGGCCAGGGCAAAGACAGTCAGATATTGGGTATTGGCCAGCAGGCGGCTAGAAGGGCTGGTGCAGGGACAGGAGCAGGTGATAGAATGAAGAAGGAATGGACGGAAGAGTAGAATTAGGAGAATAGGTGTTAGGAAGGGAAGAAGAGGGCGATGGTGGGAAGCAGTGGCGCTTGGCAGGGAATACGGTGCAAGTAAGAAAAGAAGGTGAGAAAGGGAAGAAAAAGGGCGACAGGTGGTGGAATGCTTAGAGAGTCTACAAGGCATGGGGAATGGGGGGCAGGAAGAAAAGAAGGGAAGGGGTAGGAAATTAAGAAAGTGCGAATGGTGGGCATGGCATGAGGCAATTAAGGAAAGATGTGGAGGTGTGAAAAGAAGAGGGGACAGACCTAAGTAGTGGAAGGAGGATATAATGGGGAGAGGGGTGAGAAGTAAGGAGGAAAGGAAAAAGGAAAAGGAATGGAAGAGGAGAGGAGCTAGTGATTGTGAAAAAGAAGGAAGAAAGGGACAAATAAAGGAAAGAATGAACTGATGAAGTGGAGACGAAAGGAAAGAGAGAGTGGGAAGGTAAAAGGAGAGAATGAAGTGCCAGAGGGTAAAAGTCACAAGATGGAATAAACCAAAATACAAGAGCCGGAAGGGACGCAGTACAGAAAGAAGTAGGCGTAATAGAGTGAGGGAAAGAAGTAACGGAATAGAAAGAAAGCAATGAAGACTAGGAGAGAGAAGCAAAGAAAAGAGGGATGAAAGTAAGGAGGGAAGGGGAAAATCCACAGAAATAAAAGAAAGCAAGTGAGAAATTAAACTGTCATTGGATGGATAAAAGGGAAATGTTAAATAAAAATAAAGGTGGAATAAATCAAGGAAGAAAATGGGGATGACTTAGCAAAGCTAAAAGGATGCAGGGTGACTGTCTAAGGTACAGCGACCAGGCAGCACCAGCAGGGGGCAGCAGTCAGAGCATCTCCCTAGCCGCCAGTGCTGGCGGTAAAATCTGTGAGGCAGTAACATTTCAGAGCTGTATTTCACAAACTGCCCTTTCCAGAGGTAGACACTGCCTTGCCCCCCAAAGAAGTAATTATAAACCAAAGAGCCACCCTCATTGTCTGGGCCTCACAGATAAAACTACAGTTAAAAGAAAGCCATGGACAGCCACAACCAGTGAGCTTTGGCAATGTACCACCCCTAAAGTCGGCAAAGGAGTCACTTTATCCAGAAGAGCGGCCAGCAAACACACAAGTGAACTTACATATGTTTGTAGACAGTCCTTTAAATTGGTAGATACTGTCAGGTACTTGGTACCTGATCTGCTTTAATTTTAAATGGAGAGTACCAACACTTCTCAGCTGGGGTTCAATGCTTTTAATGGGAGAGTACCTGCACTTCGTAGCACTGCTTCCAAGTAGCTAACAGGCACTTTGGGACACTGGGTATCCGCACTTCATTATTTCCATTTCAATCACTGATCATAAGAAGATATATTGATGAATTCCGGACAAGCCACCAGGGTGCTTTACACTCATACCCACCGGAATTATGTGATTCTGGGTCCACAGCTTTTTCTGCATAATTATGGATTTGGTACATTTGCCGCAAAATCTATCGTCTGGCGCATAATCTGCAGATTTCAACAACAAATGTTGTTTCAAGCTCAAACAGGCCAAAAGTTACTAAAAAACATGGCGACACGTGTCCATGTGCAGTGGAAAACAGGCCAGTGGTAAAGTTTGACTGGTCCCCTTTCTGCTGCTTATTGCTATAACTGGGAGTAAACTGGTACTAATAACGCAAAGTATTTTCCCCAGGCAAGGTTACCATGTGTAAACAAAATAATAAAATAACACTATCCCAAAAAGTGGTACATCACGCTGCTCAATTAGCCTTTTCTTGAGACATAATTTATTCAATCCTGCAGCATTATTTGTACCTCCCCTATCGAATAATTCCAGTGGCCCTGCTTATACTGTACATTCCAGGATGGGGCGTTTTCTAATAGCCCATGTATGTCACCCTCAGATTCTATATTGTAATGAATCTAAGGTGACACATAAAGTGCACACTCTGCTCCCAGGAATAGCACAGCCCTTTTCAAAGACTATTTGAAACATGAGGTGTAACCAGAAGCGTTGGCCTCTCGGGAAATGAATTTCTACCAGGCCTGCCCACAAAGCACTCGATCTTGGTGGTAATGTGCCTTTGCAGCAGGGGCAGCTGGTGTTCATGGGCGAGATGGGTGCTGCCCTGCCAGCCTTGGGGGATTAAAAAAATGTGAGCTGGAACACTGAGCAGCTAGCAATAAATTATGCTGGCTGCTCGGTGAACAAACAGGAGCAAATCCAGGTTTTTCTTTGATGGGGTGGGGGATGGTGGCCCATGGAACTGCTGTGTTGCTTTTGGCTGGGCGAAGACTTCTTCGACCTGGAGCCAGAAAGCAGAGCAGTGATGACACACAGGTGGGCAGGATCTGTGTATCACTGCCAGAATACAGCTTTTAATTTGGGCGTTATTGGTAAAGCCCAGGGAGGAATCAGAAGCTCCCTATTAATTCCAAAGGCTGGGGACAGGCCAGTCCGGCTTCGGGAAAGTAGTGGGGTGGGGCAGTGACCTCTGCCTCTCCCTCTAGACAGACCTAGTAACAGTTGTTGTTTATTGAAGCGATTGGTGTGCTCGGATCTGGGAAAGGGGTCAATCCAGCATTTTCCAGTTTGTTTGTGATGTGCTTGCCTGCATCATTGCCAAGCTTTCTCATGCACTCATGCACTAAGCAGGGCCACTGGAATTATTCGATAGGGAAGGTCCAAATAATGCTGCAGGATTTAATAAATTATGTCTCAAGAAAAGGCTAATTGAGCAGCATGATGTTCCACTTTTTGGGATAGTGTTATTTTATTATTTTGTTTACACATGGTAACCCTGTCTGGGAAAATACTTCACGTTATTAGTACCAATTTACTCCCAGGTATAGCAATAAGCAGCAGAAAGGGGACCAGTCAAACTTTGCCACTGGCCGGTTTTCCACTGCACATGGACATGTGTTGCCATGTTTTTTAGAAACTTTTGGCCTGTTTGCACTTGAAACAACATTTCTTGTTAAAATCTGCAGATTATGCGCCAGATGATGGATTTTGAGGCAAATGTACCAAATCCATAATTATGCAGAAAAAGCTGTGGACCCAGAATCACATAATTCCGGTGGGTCTGAGTGTAAAGCACCCTGGTGGCTTGTCCCGAATGCATCAATATATCTTCTTATGATCAGTGATTGAAATGGAAATAATGAAGTTCAGATACCCAGTGTACCAAAGTGCCTGTGTGCTACTTGGAAGCAGTGCTACAAAGTGCAGGTAATCTCCCATTAAAAGCATTGAACCCCAGCTAAGAAATGCTGGTACTCTCCATTTCAAATTAAAGCAGAGCAGGTACTCAGTACCTGACAGTATCTACCAATTTAAAGGACTGCCTACAAACACATGTAAGTTCACTTGTGTGTTTGCTGACCGCTCTTCTGAATAAAGTGACTCCTTTGCCGACTTCAAGGGTGGTGCATTGCCCAAGCTCACTGGTTGTGGCTATCCATGGCTTTCTTTTAACTGTAGTTTTATCTGTGAGGCCCTGACAATGAGGGCGGCTCTTGTATTTATAATTACTACTTGGGGTGCAAGGCAGTGTCTACCTCTGGAAAGGGGCAGTTTGTGAATTACGGCTCAGAGCTATTACTGCCTCACAGATTTTACCGCCAGCACTGGCGGCTCTGGAGATGCTCTGACTGCTGCCCCCTGCTGGTGCTGCCTGGTCGCTGGGCCTTAGACTGTCACCCTGCATCCTTCTAGCTTTGCTAAATCATCCCCATTTTCTTTCTTGATTTATTCCAACTTTATTTTTATTTAACATTTTCCTTTTATCCATCCAATGACAGCTTAATTTCTCACTGGCTTTCTTTTCGTTCTCTGGCTTTTCCCCTTCCCTCTTTTCTTTCGTCCCTCTTTTCTTTATTTCTCTCTCCTGTTCTTCATTGCTTTCTCTCTATTCCGTTATTTCTTTACCTCACTCTATCACGCATACTTATTTCTGTACTGCCTTCCTTCCAGCTCTTATATTTTAGTTTTTTCCATCTGGTGACTTTTACCCTCTGGCACTTCTTTTCTTCCTTTTACCCTCCCACTCGCTCTTTCCTTTCGTCTCCACTTCATCAGTGCATTCTTTCCTTTATTTGTCCCTTTCTTCCTCCTTTTTCACCATCACTAGCTCCTCTTCTCTTCTCTTCCTTTTACTTTTTCCTTTCCTCCTTACTTCTCACCCCCCTCCCCATTATTTCCTCCTTCTACTATTTAGGTCTGTCCCCTCTTCTTTTCACATCTCCACGTCTTTCCTTGATTGCTTCATGCCATGGCCGTCATTCACACTTTCTTAATTTCCTACCCCTTCCCTTCTTCTCTTCCTACCTCCCTGTTCCCCATGCATTTTAGACTCTCTAACATTCCACCACCTGTCGGCCTTTTTCCTCAGTTTCTCACCTTCTTTGCTTCCTTTCACTGTATTACCTACCAAGCACCACTGCTTCCCACCATCCCCCTCGTCTTCCCTTCCTAACACCCATTCTCTTAATTCTACTCTTCCTTCCCTTCCTTCTTCATTCTATCACCTCCTCCTGCCCCTGCACCAGCCCTTCTCGCCGCCTGCTGGCCAATACCGGATATCTGACTGATTTTGCTCTGGCCCTGCTAACATTTTGGTGGTACATTATCAAGCCATCATGGACAATGGATAGTACAAAGCTTGCATTAAGAAATACAGACTGGTGAGTACCGCCAGTGTCTGCAAACGATGACACTGCACAAGGCCAATGCGAGCATCGCCAGCTGCACACAAAGCCTCCTAACTGCACTAAGGTCACTGTTATGAAAGATGCGCTATTGATGCTTTGCGCATGTTATATTCTAAGTATTAGCTACATAACACGTACCACTGCTGAGAAATACCAGTACCGACCTGCGACACGTATAGAAGTATGGTATTCACCAGTGAGGAGTGCTCGAGTCATCCCATTGAAGGTATCACTGCCCTGCTGGGACGTGCTACTATCACCACATAAAGACCCTCCTCGTGAGTGACACAGGAGCGAGACAGATAATCCTCACCTCAGGAGCTGCCAGTAACGAGGGTCTAAAATATGGCACCCTACTGACAGCATTCCTGCAGAGAAGGATTGGTATCACCCAAGTAAAGGAACACACGGCTGCTGAAAATACTATTTGATTCCATCAAAAGGATGCCCTGCAGAGAGGTGCCTGTGTCACTGATTAAAAGTATAGCAGCCATGATGAGGAGTACCAGTGCCCCCCATTAAAAGTGTGTCAACTCTGAGAGGTATTAGTATTTCGCCCCATTAAAAGTAGAGCAGTTCAGCTGGGTGGTATTAGTATCATCCCATTAAACCTATAACAGTTCTAATTTACTAGTATCAGCTCTGCTGAGAGGTATTCTTACCGCCCCATTAAAAGTAGAGCAGCTCAGCTGAAAAGTATCAGTATGGCCGCATTAAAAGTGCTGCTGGAAGCCTTTGGTATCACCCTTCTGCTCTGCTCAAAAGTGCCAGTCTAATGCCATTAAAGTGTACCAGGTGTCGTTATCACCCCATTGAAAGTGGAGCCGTCCCGCTGAGAGGTACCATGTTTCCAATGGATTGTATTCTTTTCCTGCTGAGATGTACCAATATCACCCCCTCTAGAAGTACAGCAGCAATGCTGAGAAAAACCGAGGTTGTGCAGCTCAGAATCCCACAGCATTGCTCAAAGGTGTCTGCAATGCACTGCTGTTCATCTGAGAAGCACTGGCACAATCTCATTTAAGGTACAGCAGCCTGGAGGGAAGAACTGCTAAAAGTAATGGTACTGCCTCATTAAAAGAACAGAAGCCCATCTGAGAGGTTAGGGTCAGAGGTGGCCGGTTTTAGTCCGGGGTTCCGAGATTAAAGGGGAGGAGTCCTTCAGCGGTAATGAATCTTCTTGCTTTCAGAATACAATTTAAGGGCCCTGGGGGTCATGTGAAGGTGAATAAAAAACCTGCGGGACAGGTCTGTGAGAGCTGCACTGAGAGGAATAACTAGGAGAGATGCACTTGTGGGAGCCGCTCAACAAACACTCATGCACACAGACTCTCTATTAGGCATGGTAAAACCACACACAATAAGGCTGCTTATAGACAGGTGCCATGCGGGCTGCATAGGAATGAACACACAAGGTATGCACGTGGACCTATTTCATGTGTGACACCTTCCGCCACCACAGGTGCTCAAGCCAATATCAAGATGCATTGTCATGTGGGGTTGTAGTTTTTTTTACTGAGCATGCATGGCCATTAAAATCACTGTGTGCACATTTTTGTGGCCTAAAAATCCAGGAATGGGTGAAGGTGGCGCTCATGCTATTGGACTACTTGGCAGTTATGCGAAGACAGGGAAGGGCGAACTGTACTTACAGGACAAAGGCAGAGATGCATAAACATGGACTCCCATGACACAGGCAAAGTGTGAGGGGCTGAAAAAGCAGCAAATACACTAGCCAAACTCACAGGAAAGAGGCAGAAATCTGAAATGTTATACACAAGTCACGTGCCAACTCTGAGAAAAGTTCAGACATGAAGAAGGCATTGGCACTGGAAAGGCTGCACACCTGGCAAAAGAAGTGATCCCAAGAGCAACACATGGAGAGACCTTAAAAGCGTAAAAAAGAAGCACAGGGACTTGCCATGAAGCAGAGTAGAGGCTGAACATGCAGGTTCCACCTAAAAGGCCTACAGCACATGCTCTAGTGCTTAAATATCGCAGTAAATGCCATTGCAGGATAATCATTACACATCTCCATCGGATCCCATTAGGCGCAGTCACCGCATCAGACACAATGACCCCACCTAGCACAGTCATCTCATCACTTGCAATGACACCACCTGGGCATAATAATAACATAAGGCACAGTGACACCACAGGGCAAAATCACCTCTTCAGCCACAATACCCCACCTTGTGTATTAATGTCATCGGGCACAGAGACTCCAGCTGGCTCCACCCAGGGTCTGCTTTGTAGGACGCTGCTCATTATCAATGTAATTATGTCCCATCTGGCAAGACTGGGATGTGCACTGTCCAGATGCAATGTGTCTGAGATGAATTAAAGGATTGCGTCATGTTATAGTCCACAGTAAACCTCTGAGGAGTTGATGGGTGTTGGGGTATCAGGTTGTATGTTGTCATGAAGGGGTATTTTGTTTTGTGAAGAGTGGAGTTCTGTTGGCGCTCGGTGTGGTTGAGCTCTAGCATCTATGAGCTGTGTTGGATGAAGAATAAAATACTAGAAGGCTAGGTTTCCACAACTGGGGTGTTTCCATTCTCACAAGGAGAGAAGCTCAAATTACCCCAGATGTCATTTTACCTTGAGTGAATAAACCCACTTTTTGACAACTGATCACCCACAATTTTATGTTATGCAAGAGCAAGCAAAATATTTAATATTAACAAAGATTAGAACAACAACTGTTAATTAAACTTTATCTAGTGCACTTGCCATGAACTGAATCCTCTCTGTAGTTAATTGTACTCTATTTTGTGAATAGGTGCTTTATATTTTTATACAGTTTTAAATAATTTGTTGAAATATTTCAGTGTTTCTGCGATTATCAGGGCACTGTTTTACTATTTTCCTATTGGGAGCTGTGCACTTTGGCTTTAGGTGTGTTGGGCTCCTTTGCTTTTAAGCAGGAGATGTTGTTTTCTGCTAAGGTTTCAGATTGGTATGTGTGATATTTTCAAATTCTCACATGCACACAAGACCTGTCATCCACTCAACTTAACTCGAAAGGGGCTGTGCTGATACAGGATTTGCAGTGCTTCTGTGGAGATTATGAAAATACCACAGGGTGTCATTCGCTCCCAGTGTGGAGGAATTAAGTGTGGGAGGAAGTCACTAGAGAGGAGTTGCAATTCCACCTAAGCAAAGCAACATTGTGCAAGGGCATCAGGGGTCAGGGATTGGAGAAATGCAAACCGCAGCACCTCTCTGCAGCGGTGGTCCCCGGCAGGAGAGCTCAGGACAGATGTGAGGTTAGAAGAAGGGGTCAATGAGCTTTAACTGGGGAGGGAAGGGAGGGAGAGGGCTGAGACAGCTTTACACAGAAGGGCAAGAGAGAACTGGGCATATTGGAGCTGCACCTGCCAAGGCTGGTGAGGTGGCTGGGGGCATAAAGGGGTAAAGCTTTATTCCACGAATGTTTTGAAACTTAGTCGTCTTCTGGAATAGACCCTTCATTTACTTGAATAATTGGGTTTTAGACTGTGTTACAGGTAGAAAACACTGAGTGGGCCTGTTTCCATTGCTTGTTTGTGCTTGGCTTGGGGGTCATTTTGCAAGCAGACCAACTGGATTGGGCATATTTTTGATATGTTTCTAGTGTTTTCTTCTCACTTGTGCTTTAAAATGCTATACTTGGACCCTGTGTTTGCAACAATTTGCAGTAGATATGTGGTGTAAAAGCCACCATTTGAATCCATCTTTTAAAAAAAATTCTTCCGGGGGGATAACCTCCTGCACCCTCCTTTTGCAGTTTGGGCTCGAAGCTCGTTATACTTTGATACAATTTTTCACCCTACCACTTTCAAGATGCACCAGCCGCCCCTGCTTTGCAGATGGTTGATAAGTAAAAGCAAACACGATGGGAGGACGACTGAGACAGGGCTTCCCGGAGGTGCCCTCTCCCCTCCGTGACTGGGGGCCTGCAGTTCAGTCGCAGTGGGATCTGGGGGCGACACGGACAGGGAAGGGCTTGTGGTCATCACAACTCAAGGCTAAGGCCTGGGATTGGCGCGCGGCTGGAGAGGGCTGCTCCTTTAGCACACAGAGGAAGGGGGCTGGCTTCGGTAGCTCCTCAAAGGTTAGACAGTGGGAGGGCCGTTAGTGGAAAATACATTGATAATCCCCTTTCAAGCCCCCCCACTCTCCAACTTAGCTATTAGTTTGGATGCTAATTTACCTATTGACTAATTTTTCACTGCAGCCAGTTGCAGACCACCCTGAAAACCTAACGCCGGCTGTTGCAGAGTGGAAGGTAATATGCAATCCAGTTACTTTTACTTTTCACTTAAACATCATATTTCAGTCGGGGCAGGTCACTCAGCTGTGTTACTTGGTGCTCTGTAAATTACTAAATTAAACAACACTGAAAAAAAAATAGTCAAACTCAGCTACCCCAATCTGATGAGCTCCGGAGCTCGATGTGTTCTCTCTCGCTCCGACGCCGAGTTGTGACTTGTGACTACAGAGTGCATAAGAAAGCTTGGCAATGACGCAGGCAGGCACATCACAAACAAACTGGAAAATGCTGGATTAACCCCACCCCCAGACCCCAGCACACCAATCGCTTCAATAAACAACAACTGTTACAGGGTCTGTCTCGAGTAAGAGGCGGAGGCCACTACCCCACCCCACCACACTACTTTCCCGAAGCCGGACTGGCCTATCCCAGCCATTGCAATTAATGGGGACCTTCTGTCTCCTCCCTGGACTTTACCAATAACGGCCAAATTAACCGCTTCCACGCTGATGACGGAGCGGTTCTGTCATGGCCCGCTCGACGCGCCTGCACGGCGCTGATTTCGCGCCTGCGCTGCGCGTTCTATTGAGCGGGCGGGGCCATGACAGACTCGCTCCGTCATGAGCACAGCTCAACCGAGGCTGGTGACGGAGCGGTTCCGTCATCAGCATGGGCGTGCCGCGCGGCCCCCCGCCCCCTTAGCGCTGCGGCGGAATAGCCGCCGCAGCGAAAGGGGTTAAAGCTGTATTCTGGCAGTGATACACAGATCCTGCCCACCTGCGTGTCATCACTGCTCTGCTTTCTGGCTCCAGGTCAAAGAAATCTTCGCCCAGCCAAAACAACACAGCAGTTCCAAGGGCCGCCGTCCCCCACCCCCTCAAAGAAAGACCTGGATTTGCTCATGTTTGTTTACCGAGCAGCCAGTATAATTTATTGCTAGCTGCTCGGTGTTCCAGCTCACATTTCAAGATGAAACAACCATGATCATATACCATCCAACTGCTGGAAAAAGTGAAACAATTGTCATCCTACTGGAGCATACCTACTATCATATACAGCACAGACATATATCACACAGTTGAGTGCGATTAAATCCTGTACTCCAAAAAGGCTGTGCATACAGCATCATTACCAGATGACTGTAAGTACATATCAATATGATATTTGAAGAACAAGACAGATGCTAGAATATATACTGTAGATAAATTATTCACTATCCTGACAAGATTCGCCTTGACGAAGTTCCACATTGTCATTGGATGAATGAAACAAGTTGACTGTTGTGTGCAATTTGACAATGATGAAGAACAAAGAGGATTTTTATTGGACGTTTGCTTTTCTGTCAATACTTTATGTACCATGGTGGACTTTCTTTAATATGGATATTTTATTAGGTCCTTTTTTCAAATCTTTGCAGCAGTACTTCTAGCAGCTGAGTACTGAGAGGGGAAGCACCCACCAACAAACTTTTCAAAGGACTAATTACGAGTGGGTGTATTATCCCTTTGCCACAGCTGCATACGTTTGTGATCACAAAACCACACACAAATCTGATAAGCAACAACAGTAGCTCCAAAGGTGCTCATTGTAAAAAGAATGTTCCTCATAGGAAATACAATTTTTGTACAAAATGATTATACACATCATTAGATGAATCAATACCAATGTCTACAATGGTGTAATGGCCGATATAATCAGTGATGTGACTAAAGATTGCCTTTATAATGTCATTTGTAATGGGACATCAAGGAATCAGCAGTCTGCAGAAGGACAGAATCTGGGGGTAGGATTCTTAAACAGGTAAAGCAGCACTAACTAACTCACTAACACCTCCTCACTGGCCCACTCCGCCTCCTTTCTTCAGATATGGACAGTTTGCAATTGAAGAGGCATCTCTATGTAACACCACTGCTTCTTAAGTCATAAGATTATGGGGCATACCATCAAGCCTCTATGTCACCACAAGGTCACTTTTTGTGAAGTGGTGGCAATAGGGTCAGCGGCCTTTTGTCAAGGCAGAGTTAGGTCACATAACAAGGCTTAAAGCCATGTTAAGTGGCTAAACGCTGCCTTGATAATAGGGCCCTTTCACGCTAAATTTAGCGTGAAAGGGGTGTACAGTGGGTGTTGCGGTGGGCGTTCCACCGCAACACTCATTGAAGTCGACGCTGCCACCTATTATGAAGTTTGGTGCCAAACCTAAGACCAGAAAAATCCTGGTCTTAAGGTAACGAAAGGAGGAGAAATACTTTATTTCTTCTAGCTTTTGTTTCTTTTTCCATGTCATGGAAAAAGCAAAACGTCATGGCTTGTTCATGTACAGGAAGGTGTCCCTTCCTGTACATGAACAAACCGTTTTTCAAAATGGCATTTTGCACGAAGCAGCGCACATGAAAGTTACAAAATGGCATTCTAGGTTTGTTTAAGTGGAGGAAGGAACTCCTTCCTACACATAAACAAGCCTCCCTGCTCGGAGACACCCTTGCACTCTGGTGCAAGAGTGCCTGCATTGGCACTAAGTTGTGTAATTTAGCGCCTTCGCAGAGGGAAACGCCAGGCTGCACCATATCCTTGTTAATACGGTGCAGCCTGGCGTTTCTGAAGTGGCGGAGAGCGGCATTAAGCGAAGACAGCTAACGCCTCTCTCCGTCACATTCTTGGTAATGTGCCCCTGTCTATTTGAAATGAGGCCCAAAACAAAAGTCATAGATTTTTTTTAGGCTTTCCTGCTTCCCTAAGCTAGGCAATAGCAGCAAATTGCAAGGCTAATAATAGAAAGGATTATTTTCTCACACCCACAGAATACCCGCTAACTGTTTTGCATACGTTTAAATGCATTTGCAACTGTTGTTAATCCATTCTCCTACAAGGAAGAGCATTTTTGTACTTCTGTTTACATTACTGTTATTTAATGGTGTCCATTTTTTTTCCTTCTTCAGACTGGTGACATTTATTATTCTCCTCTGTCACAGTCCATAGAAACGCGGTAATGGAAACTCATTTGGACGTGGCTAGATATTCAGCAGCAGCTGCATTAGCGTCACGTGACTGCTTGTCACCCACCATCAATCAGAAGTGTGTTAAGCCTGTGCTAATTCAAGACGAAACAGGCTATGAGCCAGGACCAGAAATGTCATCAATCAGTACCACCAAGCGAGTAAAATTCTAATAATGATGATGTAGGAGCCACATAAGTGTAGGTGTTATTTACATATGACAATGTTTATAGACTGCTCATTTATTGCTTTCGTATCTATCCACTTAAATCCCCTGGATATTAACCATTATTTATTTTATGGAATTTTTCGCAGCATGCATGGACATCATTAAAGAAGACATCTGAATGCTTTATAAAGGGTAAATTGAGATGTTATATTTACTATTCTGAGTGTAAAGACAAGGGGGGAAAATACTTGCCTTATACATTTTAAGAGGATATGGGTTGGGAAATGTGTGAAATGTCTATTTTTTCATCACGAATAATGCATATTTTTGTGGAAAGTATTCAAATTACGCAAATTAGTCATAGGCGGTTGTCTGCATGGCAACTGTATGGGAAATGTGCCCTCGCATAAAGCCATGTGCGGTCATTGGCCAATGTATAGACCGTACAGTTTCTAAGCTCACATGGACAAATTTGCTCACACTGCTCTTGAGGCAATGGCACACATCCAGTTTCACAGTTTCTGCGAGACATTGCCTGTCCAACCCAGTCTCCTGGAAATGAATATTGCACAAAAAAAAAACATAACTGTTAGTAAAGCAAAAGTCCACTCACGCATTCCAGGGCTATCTATCCCAAAGGATTCCGATATTTTGGGAGCGAGGGAAATTACATCCTTATAGTAACAGAACCCCTAACAGTATCACGATTAAAAAATGCCTGTAGGCCAATGCACTCTTTAAATGCATAAATCCAAAAATAGCAGTTGATATTCACAGGGTGAATTCATGAGAATTAAATGTCAGCTCTGGAATTAATGACCAAGGCGCAATCATAGAGAAAATGCAAATTAAGACCATTACGGTTCCATGCTGTAGACTTTGTATAGGGCCATGCACTGCAACTGTATATGATAAGGATAGTACAAGTTCCAGAGAAGTTATTGGCCATATAGAGGAATGGGACGGAAGGCTTAGCAGCTTTATCGGGGCACTGAACACCCCTATGGATTGTAATATCTCTGTAATATAGGGCCAGATGTTCAGCCATTGCGTTTTGCAGGTCATAAATTGAGCTTTTTTGCGACTGGCAATTTGTGACTCGCAAAACAGAATGTACTAATGTGTCTCAAACACATTTAGCGATTCTCAATGGGGTTGCAAATGACCTACCTCATCAACATACATGAGGCAGGTTTGCAATTTGTGACTCATTGGGAATAGGCTACAATCACAGGGATGGTGGCCTGCTGGGGCAAGCAGACCATCATGTTTGAGTTTCAAAGAAAATAATGCAAAGTTTTCTTTTCCTTTTTTAAGGGCTGGCATAAGTCCGTGGGTCCACTACCTGCTCTTAAAAAATATGTTTGCATACATTCACAAAGGGGAAGAGGTCCAGTTTGCGACTGGCTTACCACCTACTTGAAGTAGGTGGTACACTGCGATTGTTTTGGTACAGCATTTTTGGTCGCAAAACTATCGTACATCTCCCTGCAACTCGCTACTAGGAAGGAACACGCTTGGCATGCACCTTCCTAGTAGTGACTCATCAACCCTATTTGCGAGTCAGTAAAAGGTTACCGACTCTCAAAATAGGGCTTGTATATATTACAAACCTTTTTAGTGGTCACAAACTGCCCGGTTTTCCACTGTAATTCCATATAAAGTGGTCTTAATAGGTGGCAGTCCTGATGTCTCCTGCCATCTCCTCCATGCCACCTTGTTCAGCTTCTTTGCTGTGTGCTCTGCCTGCTCTGCTGCCTCCATCGTGGTCTCTCCTTTCTCTTCTCCTTCCACGTGCACCCTCGACCCATTGTGCTGCTTAGTCATGCATAGCTGCCTTTCCATTCACAGCCTCTTCATGCTCAGGTTGCTAACTTGACTGCAACCGGGGTCTGTGGCTTTCCTTCTGACTAAGGCTGCAGGCTGCTTTGCAGTTTGGTCGGGCTGCATTAGGCCGTGTGTGATATTATAGAAGGTAGCTGTTGGCCCTAGAACCAGCAGCAGGGGACTCAAATGTGCCTCACTTGCACAAAGTTAATACAAGCAACTGGCGACCTTTTTATTTATTTTTTATTTGAGGTACACGCTCCTGTAATAGTTAAATAATACTGCACACATCATACAAAAATAACACACTGCCACCCAAACCTGCAGGGAGGGAGACCGTTAAGGGTACCAACTGGATGGCAATAAGGTAATAGGCAATCTTCCTTTTTAGAGCACAATTTTCGAATAGGAAATCCCTTTCCTGGAATCTACAATGGGTGTGACTCTGCCACATTACTCTTAGTTCTATCTTCTCCATCCCTGGTTACTAATGTAGATATTTAATCCTTATATCAAAATCTATGTCTGCCAGTGTGATCAGCCTCTGCTGCATTGGTCATTTAATTAAAAGGTATCAACTGAGGGGGAGTACGGTGGACTGGCTCTGCTGCCACTGTCCTTTAATCACAAGACCTTACCTGAGGAGGGAGTATAGTGGACCGGCTCTGCTGCCACTGTCCTTTAATCACAAGACATCACCTGAGGAGGAAGTACAGTGGACTGTCTCTGCTGTAACTGTCATTTATTTACAAGACACCACCTAAGGAGGGAGTATGGTGGACTGACTCTGCTGCCACTGTCCTTTGATCACAAGACGTCACCTCAAGAGGGAGTATGGTGGATCGGCTATCCTGTAATTGTCATTTCATTGCAAGACATAACCTGAGGAAGGAGTTTGGAGTTCTGGCTCTACTTTAACTGTAATTTAATTTCAAGACATCACCTGAGGAGTGCATTTACGAGTAGTAAAGTTAGACTTTTGTAAATTTAAGTTTTGGTCTTAAGTGTAACTGAGACTAAAACTGATACAAAAGTCAAACTTTACTACTCGCAAATGCAGTTTGTGAATACAGAAAGTCGTAAAGCTAGTCTTTTGTAAACGTAAGTTTTGGTGTTAAGTTCAACTGAGACTAAAACTGAGACAAAAGCCTAACTTTAATACTCGTAAATGCCCTTTGTGAATACCGAAAGTAATAAAGTTAGACTTTCATCTCAGTTTACCTTTCTGAATCGGGCCCATTGTTTTCTTCATTCAGTTTTCTGCATGTCTCTTAATTTATTGTTAATCAAAATTGAAGCACAGTAGTTAGTAGGAGCCCCGAGGATACTCTTGAGATGGGGGACATGTTTTTTTCAGTGACGGATGGATCCGAACTCAGCCCTTCCGAGGCAGAAGATAGCAGCAATGTCCAGCTCTCTAGCTCCACCTCTAGCTCTGGCACGCCACAAAAAAGGTACTGTTGTCAGGAGAAAGAAGCTTTTGAGGACACAAAGGGACACGCATTCCTGGGAGAAAACGGGTGAAGGGCATCGCAGGGGTAGCAGAGGCAATCCTGCTCTAAAATGGGACTACTCAGCTACTAGGAGTGTCTATCCAGACTATATAGGGCAGGGGCGGCAGATGTGGATGATGCTGCACCCTCCTTAAAGATGATAATTGATTCAATAAAACAGCTTCAAGAAGAGACCCGAATTGATGGAAAGAAGAACAGGCTGGCAAAAAAGAAATTACAAGGGGCGGTTTGAAAAATGGCCAAAGCGTGTACTGACACGAATACCAGATTGACCCAGATGGAAGATCGCACAAGCATCTTAGAGGACAATCAGGTGAAAGCTCAAGCCCAGACAGAGACTTATGATAACAAGCAATTTACAGATTTACAATGGAAGATGGAGGACTTCGAAAACCGACAAAGTCGGAATAATCTCCGAATCCTTGGGATCGAAGAAGGAGTAGAAGGGGAAGATATCAGGGCTTATATCTTGAGGCTGATGAAGGGAGCCTTTCCAGAGCTCCTTCACTGGAATTGGGACGTAGAGATACAACAGGTCCACCGTTTCCCAATGATGCGAAAGAAAAATCCACAACGGGGCAAAGATGGGGCAGCTATGCCAAGAGCAATCTTGGTATATTTCGGAAACTTCTTGCTCCGCGAGGAGGTTTTCTCTAAAGCTCACTCGAATGCCAAGCGGAACATCGAGAATCAATCTTTCTTCACAAAACCGGACTACTACCACACCACGGTGAAAAGATGTTGGCGCTTGAGAGAATTGATCTAGCTTTGCCAAGCTATGGGCTTGCAAGCCCATTTGATGAACCCTGCGAGGCTAAAGATCATTTACAAAAACAATCCAAGGGTTTTTACCTCTGAAATTCAAGCTAAGGCATACATGGATACTTTAAAGTCTCAATAGGCTTGATGTAAAGTCTTAAACGATGTAGGCACAGGGATGGGCTTAATGTATTTTTTGGGCTGTATTTGTTAGTTAATTTTGGTTTTTTTTTAGGATAAGGAGGGAGAGTCATGTGTGGGCACGAGGGGAGGATGGGTATGAGTAATAGTGCAGCCAGTAAAAATTTAGATTGAAAAGCCGCAAAGGAGGGTCGACTTTCAAGCTCCATCACAGAGACCTTAAGTCTGCTTGCTTCTTTTTTTTGGTGGGGGTGGAGGGTTGGGGGGCTGTTTGTGGACAGGGAGGGCAGAGGGAGGGGGTTGTGGGGGAAAAAGGGGGGAACAAATCATCATCTGGTAAGGAAAATAATGTTGGGGTACACACAATTGAAATAACAGAAGCTGAAAACATAGCATGCGAATAGTAACTATTAATGTATGTGGGCTTAACGATGCAGCAAAGCGAAAGACGGTGAAAGAATATCTTAAGTCCTTGCGGGTTGATATTGTCTGCTTACAGGAGACGCATATTGAGGGACCTCGTAAGTTTCTTCTGGGGCAGATGGGGTTTCAATTGATAGTATGCATCTCACAAGGGACTTGGACACGGGGAGTGGTGATACTCGCCCGGAGAAATGCAATATCAGTAAAAAATGTCTGTCAGATACTTATGGCCAATGGGCTATAGCGGAGTGTCAAGCACAAGGGCTCAATTTCACGCTCTGCACAATATATGGCCCAACAGTAGATGACCCAGAAATGCTTAACCATGTTAATATGCAACTAGCTAATTGGCCCCTCCCTATTATCATGTGTGGGGATCTTAATATTAACGGGCTAAATGGGCTATGGAGAGGGGATCCAACCAAGTTTGTAGGTCGAAAGAAGAAAAGCCATAGGGCTCTAGTCCAAATGATGAACGATCACGGGGCTTATAGACGCTTGGGAGCAACAAAATCCGCATGGGGTTGGCAGCACATATTACTCTGCACCGCATAGGGCCATAGCACGGTTAGATTGTTTTCTGGTCTCTCAATCTCCTCTTCCTATGTGTAAAATTAGTAGGCTCCCACGAGTGGTCTCGGACCATAATCCCCTAGGGCTAGAGGTTTTAAACTTGAATAAAAAATCACATGCAACCACCTGGTCGTTCGAACGGGCTCTGTTGCAGGAAGCAAATTATGTTGCACATATGGAGAAATGGCTCAAAGATTTTCTTGAAATCAATAGGGGGAGTGCCCAGTTTTGGATAGTGTGGGATGCCTTGAAGGCCGCTATCAGGGGAGAAACCATGAGCTACTCCATGAGACGGAATAAGCTGGAAAAGGCCGAGATGGCGATAAAACAAAGATTAATTA
This sequence comes from Lissotriton vulgaris, assembly GCF_964263255.1. NCBI lineage: Eukaryota > Metazoa > Chordata > Amphibia > Caudata > Salamandridae > Lissotriton > Lissotriton vulgaris. The sequence continues at coordinate 1,573,337,134 of NC_141695.1, read as the reverse complement.
TTGATTTGGAGGAAGAATTGGTCTGGGCAATAGGCCTTAACCTCAATATAGATGAGATAGCTCAGAAATTAGTGTTAGTAAAGGCGGCAGTTGGGGATATTATCGCCGTTAAAGCAGCAGGTAAATTCTTGGCCTGGAAACAGGTTCACCACAAATTTTGCGAACAAGTTGGTCGTATTCTAGCTGTCAGAACCCGACAAGCAGCAACTAGAGGAGATATTTCTGATATTATATCAGAAGCTGGGGTGGCTGCTACCACTCCAAAGAATATTTGTAGGATATTCCAAGATTTTCATCAAAATGTATACTGTGAGGACATAGTGGTGAACAGCAAAGAGATAGAGGACTACTTAGAAACGGCCCTAATCAAGAGATTTTCTGTGGAGGATGACCCAGCCATGGAGGGTAGTTTTTCTGTTGAAGAGATTCAGGGGGCAATTATTGATAAACTCGCTGGTAAGGCAGTTGGGCCAGACCTTATTCCTTTAGAATTTTCTAAAAAATTCTTGTTTGAGGGAAGATCTATGCTATGTAATGTGTGAAGCCCAGAAAGGTCAAGCTCCCCCACAGTCATGGGGAGAAGCCACTATGGTTATTTTTTTTAAAAAAAGGCAAACCACCCACAAATCCAGGCACGTACAGGCCAATTAGTCTTATGAACAGCGACAAGAAGATGTATTCTAAGATTTTAGCTAATCCCCTTAGTCTTACGATAGGGAAGGTGATCTCGCCCAGACAACATGGGTTCATCCCAGGGAGGTGTACGGCAGACCACATTAGAAGAGTTTGCACTTTATTTGATGGCACTGCAGCCTCACGGGACCCTATGGCTCCTATATTGCTTGACGGGGAGAAAGCATTTGATAGGGTCTCGTGGGGCTATCTCTGGTCTGTATTGGAGAATTTAAACATTGGCACAGGGTGTATAAAGGCAATAAAGGCACTGTATAGGAATCCAAAGATCCGACTTCGAGCTATGGGAGAACAGAGCGACCTAATTAACATCAAGCGAGGAACCAGAAAAGGTGTGTCCCTGTTCTCCGCTTCTCTTTGCCTTTCACAGCGACCCTTTTATTAAGAGAATCGAGACGAACAGAAGTATTTTACCGATACGACTGCATGGTTTTGAGACAAAGATCCTAGGCTACGCAGACGATCTGGCAATTACCTCTGCAAATCCCTCCTCTGCCTTAGATGAAATAGAACATGAAGCGGATTGCTTCGGGGCAATCTTGGGCTACAAGTTGAATCGTGGCAAGACACAAATTGTGGTTAATGGCAACGCTGGCTTGGTAGACCCAAGAGTGACAGATTCGGCCATGTATCCAGGGGTTATCATTACATCAGATTTAACTAAAATAGTGGAAAAAAACCTAGCCCCTGTAATCCAAAAATCAAAGAAAGATCTTGACAGGATGAATAACTTACATATGACAATTGTAGGACGTTGTAACATTATTAAAATGTTATTTCTCCCAAAAGTCTCATACATATTTAGGACGATCCCCTTGAAGTTTGGTAACAACTGGTTTAAGGAGATGGAGGGGGTTGTCAACCGATTTATCTGGGCTCACGGCAAGACGAGAAGGGCACTTAAATTTATGTCCCTTCCTAGGGATAGAGGGGACTGGGCGGTACCAGACTTAGGGGGATATTATTGGGCCTTGGTACTCCAATACATTCGTGGGCTTTTGGGTGGCACGGTCATGGATCATTGGAGGGGTGGTGATGGTATACCAGGTGTATATGAGCTACTTTTAAGTGGTGTAGCTTGTAATTGGCTTTTAAGGTTTAGTGAGGCAAGTTATTATAAAAAAGTTGAGTTCAAGACTTTGGGAGCAGCAATTATGGTTTGGACTTCAATTCGGAAGAAACTGGGATTGGGGAGAATGAATTATTATGCTCCTCTATACAGGAATCCATCTCTACCGGAGGTTTTCTATGATGGTGTAATGAGACGATGGGATGAGCTGGGAGTAAAAACAATCGGTGATATTATTGATTCTGATGGCATAATCTCTTTTGAAAGAACACAAAACCTTTATAATTTGGAGCATAGAGAAGTTTTAAGTTTGTGCAGATTAGGTCGGCGTTGGCAAGGAAACAAGGGGGGAATAGGGCATTTGAGAGAGATGCAGTTTTGGAACGATTGCAAGACCTGGAGGGGTGCTCAGTCACACAGATTTATGGTGAACTTAATCAATTTAAGAATGATGATCTGGAAAGAATTTCAGAAAAATGTCGGGGGAAGTTGAACACTGAACGAAACGAGTTCAAAGTCTTGCTCAAACTGGGGTATATGGTTCGAAAGGTGGCTAACCTACAAGCTCAACATTTTAATACTATTTTTGAACTATACTTTACTCCAGCAAGAATAGATCAATGGGGTGGGACTAGTGGTATCTGTTTCCCACGCTGCCAGAGCACAGAAGCCGACCCGATTCATATGTTTGCCTCGTGTCCAATGCTGGCCATTTGAAAACGGCAATAGAGCTCTTTATGGGACGGACCCTGGGCATCCAGATAAGTTTAACTAACGAGTTAGTGGTTTTGGGGGTAGGCAGGGATGGAGTTTAAGTAGGTCATCACAAATTTGTATTTCTTGCAATGGCTATCAATTAGGATTTGCGTAGCATCTGCATGGAAAGATCCTAACCCCCCTATGTTCCAACAATGAGTGTCACGACTTTTAGCTATATATAGTTTAGAAAAAGGGCTATATGAAAAAAAGGATGGAAAGCAAGGCAACTAGGGAAGCGGATCTGGTCTCCAGTAATTGATTAGAAACGTAGGCTGGGGAGAACCTAGCTATAACAGGCCTTGCAGTATAAATATGATATTTCTTTTTCTTTTTCCCTCCCATCAGTGTGCGAATTGTATTTAGTATTAATTATCAATTATAGATATGATTATGGAATTTAGGTATGAAATTGCATGCTATGTTATTTTCTGTAAGTCTTTTTTTCCCATTTATTTTTTTCTTTTTACTTGCTTTATTTGTGTGTATCAATGAATTGACTATTTGATGATGATTAAAAAAAAAATGAAGCACAGTGAATCATGCCAGTCAGACTAGCAATTATTTCTAAAGAGAGAGCAATTGAATATTTTTGGAAGAATTTGGTTGTTGCCTCAGCTCATTCAATGTGCCAATCTCTTGTAAACTTCCAATAATCTTGTACCCTTCACTTGCAAGTGAAAGGTTCTCCACTCTCAACTTGTGGTGTCAAGTTGGCTCATTTTCAGTGCTTGTCTTACTGAGACTCCAGATGAGGATTTAGCCTAATGAAGAAGAGAGCATTAATGGCTACTCAATTAAAAACCCCATAATTGTTGCCCACAACTCCACTGGATGAACTACCCTATGTTGATTTCCTCCATGACGGATGCCCCACAGGTAGACACCACTGACTGCATCCCGGTCTGCTGTAGTGTAATGCCATTATTGCCACACATGATGGAACACTACTGCTCGACCTAAAATGTCGGATCCATTGAAAAATCTACTTGACTTAACTCCATGAAAGAAGTTTATGTCAGTAAATGGTTGTGGAATTTCAACAAAAGGTAAGACGTGTCCGTAAAATGCTGGGAACCACTCCTGCCCTTCAAGTACAGAGGACTTGTAACAATATAGCCTTAATTTGGAGGGACAAACCACCTGCCAAGAGTTGTTAGTGGAACTATCACCATTTGCCATGGGTATTACCAAATATTCACCAGGCTTTCACCATAAAAATGACAACTTCAATGGTAACAACAGTTAATTTGATGGAGAAACCAGTCTTCACAGTGGTGAGCTCTAAATGTAACAGAATTCTCACACCCTGTTTGACCAAGGGCATGTACCCCTCACACTGCCAGTTGAAAATACACCAGCAAAACGTAAAATCTGCCTACTAGTCTTTTCACACGTTTATTCACTCGGATGTTTTGAAATTTTCACGTTACACCTCTGACATTACATTCCTGTTCGTCAGCTGCTTAAATTTGATTTCATTATGTACCTTATTTACTAGTTGTGCCTACTGAAGTAATTAATAATATTAATATATTCTAAGTTTTTTAAAAATCAGTATGAGAAAATAATAACCATTATTCTTATTTCATACACATACCATGCTTACAATCTTGGATGTTAAAATATCCCAAGCTGGGCCTCACCATTCTTCAGACTTTTTGGGTTTCAAGCAGGGGGTGTCAGAAAAGTTACCACAGGGATAACTGGCTTGTGGCGGGCAAGCATTCATAGCAGCGTCGCATTTTGAACCTTCGATGTCGGCTCTTCCCATCATTGTGAAGCAGAATTCAACAAGCATTGGATTGTTCACCCATTAATAGGGAACTGAGCTGGTTGCTGCCGGTTGCTGGGATGAGGGCATGATCCCTTGCAGGTCAGTTGGGTGATTTCCTGAAAAGGATCCCTTCTTCGCAAGAGTTGCCGAGAGGCAAGTAGCCCAGGGAAGCCGCCCCAGCGCAGGCCTCATAGTGCATGGCCACTCTTGTCATCTGTGGACTGCCGTGGGCCTGGGTCATGGTACTTGGGTCCTGGGCTATCTGGACATTGGGTCGCCCCCAGCCATCTGATCACCGGGCAGGATGGCTAAATGGCCCAGCACGGTGGTTGACCAGATGGCCAGAGAGGCCGGCCGTGGGGCTAACTCCAAGTTTTGTCCCACACCGGGGTTGTGAAAGCCGTCAATAGTAGAGGATAATGGGCTTGCCTGCAGGCCTATGGGGAAAGGGTGTAGGGTGGGCTAGGCTTAACCCTTCTTGGCTCCCAGGCCCAGGCTCCATGAAGGTGGAAGGCACACACCCAAGGCAGCACACAGTGTTGTGGTGGCAGTCACTACCCAGGGCAAGGTGGCTGCAGTCCTTGGAGGCCTCTGTTGCTCTGGGTGTGGGCCTAGAGGCTAGACAAACCCTGCATGAAGGCCCAGAATGGTGCCAAGCTGAAAAATGACCCAGGGAGAGCGTTCATAAGCCCTCAGCAGTGCTTAGGCCTGGTGCTCGATGTCCTGCACCACCAAAGAGATACCATCAGTAGGCCCAGCATGAGGCTTATCATTCTCCTGAGAACGAGTGGGGCCTGACAAAGGGGAAGCAGCAGGCCCAGGAAGGTCCTCTCCCCCTTCTCTGGCAGGGTGGGAGGCCGTGGCCTCGGTCCGAACTCCGGTGGGACCCATGCTCGATGCGGTGGCCCTTATTGCTGCAAAGTGTGTGAGATAGGGCTCCGCGATCCCATACAGGGTGGCCTACTCAGAGAGATTCAAGACTGGACTCTGGTTAATCAAGGCATAGTTGGGGCCCATTTGGAGGCTCTGGGCTGCTTGGCTGGAAACGCCTGACAGTTCCCTCAGCCAGGGCTTCTGAAGCACACAGAGCATGCAGGATAGGCCTGTACATGGGTCAGGTAACCAGCAAGCCAGAGGCTGCAGGCCTACCAGGGCCCTGTGATTCCTTCTCTGGCCCAGGTGGTGTTGTAAAGCACCCAGGGAGGCTTCCCCTGTTTGGCGGGTTCAGAGGCTGTGAAAAGAGCCCTGGGGACCCCACTGAGGGAATGGCTTGGGTGGGCACTCCGGTGCTGGGCTCTGTTCTTTTACTTGCCACCTGGCAAAGAGCCCAGGACGGGGATCCGGCGCGCCTGGGAAGTCCTGCCCTGTGTGGCCAGGGTTCATGAGCTCTGACTGGGCCCCAGTGGGCTGCGGGTCCCCCACCCTGAGCCCTCTCCTCTACAGGCCTAATAATGTTACTAGACCTGCGTGTCGAGTAACTTTAATAAACTCCATATCTTGTGACCATTTGAGAAATACATAGGTTTCCTTGATAACTATTTTTCACTTTTTATATTTTACCAAATGAATTGCTTTATACCCGGTACACAATGAAAAACCATTGAATGGTGCAGCTCAGTTAATGGCTCTGGGTGACTCGACTCTTGGAGAACCTACAAGTCCTATATATATCCCTGTAACCAAAAGTGTCCAGCAGACATAACAGTATATTGCATTCAAAAATATGCCATAGTTAGAAATAGTTACCGATGGAAAAGTAGACACAAATGGCTATTTTTTTTTAAGTCAATTTCAATATTCTTTTATTTCATATGTTACTTTTTATCTGAAAACCCTGGAGGATCTACACATATGACCCCTTGCTGAATTCAGAACTTTGTTTACTTTTTAAAAATGTATAGCTTTCTGGGATTCACCATGGGTTTCGCACCCAGTTCTACCACTAACTGGAAGGAGGTTGAAATCACAAAAAATTGGAAAAATGGACTATGTCCCAGCAAAATGCCAAAAACTGTGTTGAAAAATTAGGTTTTCTAATACAAGTCTGCCTGTTCCTGAAAGCTGAGAAGATGTTGATTTTAGTACCGCAAATCCATGGTTGAGGCCATTTGCAGAAAAAAGACACTTTCTTCACCAGTGCTTCTTTACCCCAAAAACCCACATTTAGATGTATTTTGGCTAATTTCGTAGCCCCCTCTGGGGGAATCCACAAGCCCTGGGTACCTGTACATTTGCCAGGATGTTGAAAAAATGGGCACAAATTTGGCTTGGATACCTTGTGTGGACAAAAAGTTATGGGAACTTAACCGCAAACTACCTCAAATAGCCAAAAAAAGACTTAGCACAGGGTGGCAAATGGCCGAACAGCAAAGGGGTTCCATCAGCTCGAGGTTTATTATCAGATTTGTCTCAAGAAATAAGAAAACCTCTACTAATAAAACTCATTACATTTTTGGAAACATTTACCAGTTGGAACACACATATTATACTTCCAAATCAAAGGATTGTTTAAAAGAACTTATTAATGCCAAGCTTCAATTTAATACATTTTCAACTGATAGAGCTTCATTATTCTATGGTGGCCAAAATAAGTCAGCAAATATACTTGCTAATTATCTTAAAATTAAGAAGAATAGGAATAAAATTGAGTCCATTCGGGACACCTGCTTAAATCTGCTACACAAAGACCCGAACATAATATGAGAATGCTCTCAGTTTTATAAAACATTATACACCCCTGATCACATTCCCTCTGACCGTGACATTTCAAATTATCTTTCATATACACAAAAATCTTTGGACACCTGATCACATTTTGGTGTGTTAGAAGCAGACATTACTCTGTCAGAACTTGAGATTGCGCAATCCTCTCTTAAATCTTATAAAGCTCCTGGCCCTGATGGCTTTACAACTAAATTTTTCACTCACTTTCTAAATTGCTTCGTCCCAAGTTCTCTCTTCTTCTCGCTTCTTCTTCTCATAAAGGTGAATCAGCTGTACCCTTTTTAAATGGCCTTATTTGTCTGATGCCCAAAGAAGGAAATGATCCCCAGATATGCAAGAATTACAGACCCATTTCTCTTGTTAACACCAATTATAAAATCTTCTTGAAAGCTTCAACCCTCCGTTTGGAATCCTTTTTACCCAAGCGGCTTGGAAAGGAAAAATCCAGATTTGTTAAAGAGAGATACATATCTGATAATACTTGATCATTGATTGATGTTTTATCTTTATCCACACGTTTGCCCAAATCTATAGCAGTAATATCATTAGATGCCTAAAAGGCCTTTGACCATGCAAATTGGTCCTTTGTTTTCTATACCATTAAATGGTTCAGATTTGCACAGAAAATTATTAACCTCATCTCACTCCTAATCCTCTAGCAGCCTTTTTTGCTAATGGTCTCACTTCCCCCTATTTTACATTGGGTAGAGGCGTTTGTCATGGCTGGCCTCATTCACCCCTTCTCTTTAACCTAGCTTTCGAACTGTTCATCTCCAGGCTCAGTAACAATCGAGGCATACAAAGTTTTTCATGGCATGACCACAAGATTAAAATGGCAGTTTATGCAGATGACATTCTCCTATTTATCTCACAACCTCAGAGATTATTCCCTGCTTTCTTACATAAAATATATTCCTACACTCTAGTTTCTGGCTATAAATAAATCATGGCAAGTGTAAAATCGTACCTTTCAACAAATTTACTTTTAAAACAGAGTTTTCGGCCACCGAATTCTCTTGGAACACAAGGAAAATTAAATACTTAGCATTATATTTTTAGTATTTACTCATTAAGCTTAGAAGACTGCTTAAATAAGCTATCATCCATAGTAAATCATTGGCATCCTTTATATCTCTCCTGGTGGTGTCACCTTGACACTATAAAGATTAAGTTAATGCCTATCATATTATATAGCCTCTCCAATATTCCAATATCCATCCCCTCTAAACTTATTAAAGACATTAATTCCACATTTTCCTCTTTTCTATGGAATGTGAAAAAAATCCTGCATATCTCTACTGAAAATAAAACATCATATATCAGATGGTACATTAATTTCCCTAACCTTCCTAAATATTACTCAGCTTTTATTCTGAAAAAATCTATCTATTGACTTTTAGAATCATCTGAATACTCTCATTTGTGGGAAGATTTGGAGAAATGTTTTCTCTTCTCTTTTACTCTTCACAAATAATTGACATTCGCCAGATGACATCAGACGTTCTCCACACCTATTTTTTTAACATCTCTGTACTTTTATTAGAACCATCACTATTGTATAAACTCTTTGACATTACATCTTTTCATAATTCTGCGGTTTGGCACAACACTGCAATATTATGCAAAAACAAATCCTTTTTTGGAAAACCAGACTAACATGGGTCCATCAGCTATTTATTAATAACTCCTTTCTGACTTTTACACAGGCTCAACATCTTTTTAATCTCCCACCTTCTTTTCAAAATAAATTTCAAACACCAAAAAATATTATAACTAACACTTGTAATCATTTCCAATCTTGTGTTAACTAACCTTCATTACCCTATTCTACATTAGGTACCCTCCTCCTTACAAATCCAAAAGCTTCCATTATTTACAATCACTTACATCAAATGCCAGTTAACAGACGTGAAACAGACACTAAATTAGCCTGGAAACACGACCTAGAAATAACTTGGCCAGGCTCCACTTGCCCACTTATGTGGCTAAAATTATGGAAAATGTCTCGTGCTGCTAACACTACTCAAACATTGTATTATATCTACAACATACTATTCTTTCCCCCTTCTACACTTCACCATATGTAACCGGAACATATAGTAGCTGGTCATGTCAATCAACACCCGCAGATATCAAATATTCATTATTCATTTTTCCTCTAGTGCACACTTTCTGGATGCAAGTCTGGAATCAACTCAATTACATCTTTAATTCCACAGTACCTTTTTCCAGCATTAATTATTATCTTAGTAATTTTAACTATTGACTGGAATGGGGTTTCACCAAACATAAAAATCATAGATTGATTGACAGCAGTGGCATCTAAACAAATCACAAAAACATTATATGGACTTTAATCAATTATCTTTTTAAGTGTGGTAGTATACATTTTGTTACAACCACAAGTTAGACACAATTTACTGAGAGTCTCTCTAGCTTGTTTTTAAATGTTCTGTTATGTGGTCTCCCATCAAAAAATGTTGTGGCTTGAAGGCACAATCGTCTTTTTAATGTCAAAATCTCACATAGGAATTTCTTCAACCTACTTGATTTTCCTTTTGTTTTCTTTTTTATATTGATGATGTATTCAAGTCTTTTTAATGTATATATCAATGCCACGTACAAAATTTATTTTATTATACTCATATTATTTTACAGTTGCCCATGTATGAGTATCTTGCTGTTTATCCCCCTTTCCTTTTGCTCTTCCACCTTGTTTCCTCAGTTACACCTCCTTCCTTGGTTTGAATGCATTTCCTTGTTGACGCCCATTTCACAGCCTCAGGGGAAAGACTACACCTCCCACAACCGGGAGCGGCTGACGCCGCCAGCAATGCTGTAGCCCGCCCATGGAGGCATGAAATAAAATCAACAGAAGGCTCCCATGGGACGCGCCAGGGCGCATGCCGCGGCAAAGACCGGGCAAATACGGGCCCATCTTAGCCCGTTATCGTCCGATAGAAGCTGTACAGGGCCACCCCCGCTTTTTTCTGGAGTACATGTCATTGAGCACCTTATGTTGGTGAGTGGACACTCTTGTTATTTGTAGTGTTGTTGGCTCCTATACTCTGGAGGCTTTCTCAGGCCATTTGGACTAATTCACAGTTACTCCCTCTAGTGAGAGGTGGTCACGGTATAGCTTGTGGAACGTACTCAAACTTGTGTCAGGTAGCCTGTGGCAAGATGATTACCTAGTATCACCTGTAGAAAGGCTGCTTGGATCTGTCGGTTTCTTTTGGTCTCCGCCCCATCTTCACTCCTCTGGCGTTACTATGGCATATAAGGGGAATAAAGTAATATTTGTGGGCCTTGCCATTGTGTGGCGTGATTTGCATGGATAAGGCCCTGCGTGTACCATCAACAGCTATTGCTATAACGACGTTGCCATCTCCTTCAGCACGGGGTGTGGTTAAAAACTTGAGGAGGGGGCGGGATGTGGGAGCTGTTGTTTAACCCTTTTGAAGTCCTTCATTGTAATTCTTTGTTTTATCGTCTTGGCCTTTGACTCTGGAACCTCACGTTAAATCCCAGATAAACTCTAGCTTTTGCAGTACTATAAAAGGTGAACGTTTATTATCTCAGTGCATTTTCTCCTTGTGTTTTGATTGACAACATTACCTCGGTAATTTGGGCGGACTGAACCATGGGCAAACGGAAAGCCACGCCTGCTTCAAAATATACTTGCACTATGCTGCACGGTGTTCTCCAAAAAGCTGTGGGAGCAATTACTAGGAAATTGACCAAGTAGAACATAGACTTTCATTAGGCCCTACCACCTTCCTACCTCTATCAGCCCATGTAGACACTAATAGGGACTCTGATGGTGTTGACAGTGAACAAAGGACTTGAGTACCACTGTCACCCGTTGTTACAAGCAGGAATAATGATGAAACCCAGACCAAAGAAGCCCAAAACGGGCTTGGCTTTAACCAAATCTTGGAGGGAAAAAAATCCCCTCAAGTCATAGGGGGAAACAAAAGAGAACTGAGGTGAGAGGTCAAGCACAGAAACAAAGGAGCGATTCACCTGTGATTAAAAGAACAAGGCAGGATCCTGTAATAGGCACCAGGACTAGAAGGGGCATGGATAAGGGCAGAGGGACCACAAAAAAGGGGGTAGATGCCCCCCTTTGTAAACACAGTGATTTATTATCAGAGGCATTAGCCCCCATTCTGGATTGCCTAGTTTGTAATGAAAGTCCACTTTCCCTTATGGTACAGGAGTCAACTAAGTTACCAGCACATGTCACTCAAAGGGATAAGACTATTGAAACAAGTATCACAATTGCCCCAACCAATAAGATGGCTCTTAGAGCTATTACGTCCATTACCACAATGGAAGAAGCTCCTAGTGAGGATCCATCGCAGAGCACTCCCCAAAGCCCCCAGATCGCCTACCTTGGGAAATAGTACCATCAAGGAACAATCAAAAAGGGTGGCAAGGGGCCACAAACTCACTTAGACAAAATCTCCATACTGGGATCAGTCACCATCATCCGAATCCCAATTTAAAACATATAGTAAATACATCACCCGGTAAGGTGGGAGCAAAGGATATCAACCTAACTTGCCACCAGACTGCACCCCCTACACCGTGGAACTTACTGGAGTTGTCCATCTTCCTACCGGCTGCCAAGAAAATTGCCAAAGCCTAATTAACAAAGTAGCCCACTGGTGTAGAAGTAAAATATTGCCACAGACAAATTTGTTAGACAATATTATTATGGCTAGGTGGGTTAGTTGGCTGGGCCGCACTTCAAAGTCTGCTCAGGGGGACTGTGTGGTTCTGAATTTTAGGGACCCTAGGCATGTGTGCTTCCTCCTGATGCTCCTCAAGGACACACTAGGGGAGAATGATTGCATAAGAGCTTATCCGCTGGGTTTTTTCTATCCTCCCCATATGAGAAGCAGCTTGTCCACAGGACTGCCCTCCACAGGTTCAAGAACTCTCCCTCGCTCACAGCCATTGTTGCTCACTCACTCGAATTGCTTTGAACTCATCATTTTGGTTCCAATTAATCATGATCTCCAACTTAATTGAGGTAAAAGTCCTATTGGTAAACTGGTACCATAATATTTGTTGTCTAAATAATTGCCAGGTCATTGAATCTCTACAAAATGAGATTACACAAGTCACTGGGAAGTGACACCCGCTAGGCATCTTTTAGGTGAGGGATTTTAACTGTACACTGTGTAAGCATAGTTCCCTGGATACTGGGGATCAACCCTAGACCCATTTTGCTCATGCTCACTAGGGTGAAGCCCTAAATTCTATCCTTATAGGGAACAATTTGAATTTTATGAATAGCACAGTTACTGATCCTTTACCACAGTGTCCCACATATATTGATTGTGGAAGGGCGAGTTTTATTGATTTTATTCTGATATCTAGGAATTTAATTTCACTTGTCCATGATTTTAGGGTGGAACCTGTTAGAACTCTCTCTGGTTGGCAGAGGTAGGTACAACTGTCCAAATAGTGACCCTTGCTTCTAGTCAGGTTAAGGAGAATACCCTCTTTAGATAACCCCTGCTCACCCCCTTGGTAGCTTGGCACAAGCAGTCAGGCTTATGAAAGGCAATGTGTAAAGTATTTGTACCAACACTCACAGTAACACAGTGAAAACACCACAAATGGACTCCATAACAGTTTGGAAAAAAATAAGTATTTAATCTAAACTAAACAAGACCAAAATGACAAAAATCCAGCATACACAGTTCAAGATATGGTTTTTAAAGAGTTCTTAATGGTTGCGTCAAAATCATCCACAGTTGCGTTAGAATAGTTCACAGTTGTTTTTAAATCAAAAAAAAGAAAAGAAAAGAAAAAAGGGGTGGAACAGCTGATTTCCAGGCTCTGCAGATCTCTTGTCTTCCCATTAAGATAACATAAAAAAATTGTCTTGCAGCCATTTTATTTGAAACAGAAATACTGTCTTGGCCTATAACGAAAAATATAAGTAAGGGAGTTACTTGTATCCAAATTCCTGTTACATCCAACAAAAATACACACAGGTCTATCCAAAATGTAGTAATCTCTGGGCAGGTTAAAAATATATGGCGTTCATCTGCTAAAGGATCTCGACACCTTGAACAAACAAACTGAGTTCCAGAAAATGTTGTTAATTTAGCTTTTGGACCAATATACCTGATATAGGGTAAAAAGATGATTTTGTTAAGAAAGGCGGGTTTAACTTACTCTCGAAGCAATGCAAATGAGTTCATCCAAGCCTCACTCAAATTAATATTAGCAACATCATTACTCCAGAGCTATTGAATATCCTGACCTATATCGTCTTCTGCTTCGATCAAAGTTCAATACCACAAAGACACTTCTTTATTAATACCACAAACTTTCATGGCTTGAATTAATCAAGGAGCATCCATCTGTTCCTCCCAATTTTGCCTAGCCCACCAAGCAGAGAGTTGATAGAATTTAAATCTGGTTAATTGTCCCCGAGTGCATGATGTCAAAGTTTCCAGATTCGTACCTATTTTCAAATCTCCCCAAAAGTGAGATACCTGCTTGCTTCAATGATAGGCTGAGCATATCATCTAAAACAGGCTGGAATGCCTGGGGAGCCCCAGATTGTAGAGTTTTTCAAGTTTTTTCCATATATAAACCCAGTTCTTCCCTGCCTGCAACAAAATCTTCAATCTGACTTTGGGTCCCTAAACTTAAAAAGGAACTGCTCTTGTTCATCCCACCAAATTACTAAGCATGGTCCCCTAGAGGTTACCTAATGCAGAATCATCTGGTATATTTAACAGCATCTGAAAGTTCATGTAAATATACTCACAAGTCTGAAAGAGCCAGTCCCACCTTCTCCAACTTTCTCCTTAAACTTTTCCAGGAAATACTAGGACCCTTCGAAGTCCAAATAAAACCGCCAATCTTGACCTGTAATTTTGCTATCTCACGTTTGTCGAATGGGAGGGGTATAGTGTTAAAAAAGTGACTTTTGGGAGTACAATCATTTTGATCAAATTGACCCTGCCATATAGGTTAAGAGGGAGATTTGCCCATCTGATCAATAATCTCCCTACCTCCTGACTGATCTTCCTCCAATTAACCATAAGAACATCAGCTAACTTCTGGGTGATTATAATACTAAAATAGCGCATCTGATATTTTGCCCCAGAGGTCTGAGATGTTTGGTTCCACTCCACAATTTCAGTTTTATCTCTATTTACACTATACCTCAAGATCTTCCCAAATAATTCTGCTTTAGCCATCAAACTGGGGATAGCCTCCTTGAGATTGAGCATATACAGAATAAGATCGTCCGCATATAGAGCTAATTTGACCTCAAGGTCTTTATACCCGATTGGAAGGATGGAGGTATCGTGTCTGATTAAAGCTGCAAAGGGTTCAATATGAATATTAAATAGCAGGGGGGATAACGGGCATCCCTGTCTTGTTCCTCACATAATGCTAAACCAGTCCGTTAACTCCCCATTAACTAAAACTCTAGCTCTAGGTGCACTATATAGTAACTGGAAAGCTGTTATTAGATTCTTAGGGAATCCAAGAGGTCTTAGGGTCTGCCAGAGATAAGGCCAGTGGACCTGGTCAAATGCCTTAGCTGCATCAACTGCCACCACTGTTACTTGGAGGTTAAAGGATTCTGCCAGATCCACTGCACCGGGCATTGTGAAGGTTAGTTCATTGAGCTGCCTTCCAGGAATAAAACCCATCTGATCTCTATGGATACTATTAACAGTCTTGGCAACCCTTGCTGCCAATATCCCAGTGAACACTTTAAAATCCGTGTTCAACAGGGATATAGGCCTATAAGACTCTGCGAGCATCGGGTCCTTATTTGGTTTTTAAATGAACACCTTCGTTGCCGCAGCCCAAGATGTCGGGGATCCTCCCCATCCCTCAAGATAGTATCAAGAAGCTTTTTAAACACAGATACCATGCTATCCTCAAGAGATAGGTATATTTCTATCGGAAGGCCATCTGGCCCGGCCGCCTTCCCTCTTGCCATCCTTCTCATCTGTGCTCGAATCTCCTCTTCGCTTATCTCAGAGGCAAGAGACTCTCTTTGATGTTAATTCAGGGAGGGGAGTTCAACATTATCCAAAAAATCCTCGATATTTTCCAATCCTGGCATAATATACTCTTTATATAACTTAGCCATATAACCACACACTTCAGCCCCTATTTTTGTGTTAGTGTCTACTATATGACCAGTTGAACTCTCTTTTAAGCTACTTATTTGGTTACGAGCTTTATCGCTTTTCGCTTTCCAAGCTAGAAGACGGCCACTCTTCTCACCTTATGAACAATTCTAGAGTTTACTGACCTCCCATCTATTCTTGTTGGAGGTACTCTAACTCCTTAGTGAGAAGGGGCACCTTACTAAAGGATTCTAAAGAAGCCTTTTGCAGCTCTAGCTCCTTAGTTTGGATGTTTTAAAGAGGTTGTTCTCTCGCTGCCTAGAACTACGATTCCCCCCCCCATAATAGAGGTGCCCAAGGCTCTCAGAAAAGCCTTAAAGGCGTCCCAGATTACCTGGAAATTTGCTGACCCATTATTATCGTAAATGAAGGTCGCGACCTCCTCACACATCTTGAATTGAACAGCCTCTGGAGGTCTGATGGTTTAATTACGAATGTACTAGAGCACAAAGTGTTAGAAAGGGAGCTCCAGGCTACCCTGCACAGTAGTGTTTTGGTTCAAGCTGCAAGGCATAAATATAAACTTATGATTGAGGAAAGAAAAGCTGATATGAGAAGCCCAGCATGGGAAGATCTGGAGAGAGCAGGAGCCTTAAAAGACACAAGGAAATTCTGGGAAGTCATTAACCACCCGTTTTTTACTGAAGAAGTGAGGCAGATAGACCCAATCATTTTGTCAGAGTCTTGGGTAGCTCATTTTACCAGTAGTTTTAACCCGGTAGGCAAGAGGGTAGAAAATTTCACAAGTGATCTGCCCGAAGATCTATCTTCAGCCACCCAACTTAGTTTATCAATCACAGTACCTGAGGTACAAGAGGCGATAGCACAGGGCATCCGTTTGAAAGCACCAGGCCCAGATGGGGTGCCCCTCGATCTTTTTAAAACCAATCTTAAATTGTGGGTATCACTGTTGACAAATGTTTTTATGCCTCCTATCATGGATCCCATGCCTGTGTCCTGGAAAGAGGCTCTAGTGGTCCCTGTTTTTAAAAAAAGCCAATAGAAGTGACCCGGCATGTTACAGACCAATTTTACTTATTGGTGCAACGTTTAAGGTGCTGGGTAGGGTCCTCCTTGTCTGTTTGGAGACCTGAGTAACCACTCAGGTGTCTTGTCTAAAATGCAATATGGGTTAAGGAGGGGATTGGCATGACCGAGCAATGCCTCAACCTCTCCTTAATTATTAACAAATACTTGAAGGCCAGGAAGGGTTCAATCCACTTGTCCTTCATGGATCCGTCCAGTGCCTTTGATATGGTTAATCGGGAAAAACTGTGGGCCATGCCGAAAGATATGGGCGAAAAAGATGGATTGGTATCCCTTCTCCACAGATTACACCTTAACACCTCAGTCACCATAAGACACGGCACCCAAGAGGAAAAAACTGAGCTGATTGCATCAACAGAGGGCATTCGCCAGGGTATATGTTAGCCCCCTTCTTATATATTAACAGTTTGGAGGCCACTTTCTTAAATAGGAAGCTTGATTTTCCTAAAATTGGTATCAAATATGTTCCCTTATAAGCTTATGCAGATGATATGGTGTTAATTGCAACAACAGCCAATAAAGAAATCCCTCAATATTTTTACAGATTTTACGTCCTCACTCGACCTCGAAGTCAATTTTATCAAATCATATACAATGGTATGTGGTTCAGAGACTACAAGAAGTAGGCACTTTGCTGTGTGGGGAAAGAAAATAGGAAAAGTAGACAATTCTATGTATCTGGGGAATCTACATAATAACCAGTTGAATTGGGAACCACTTGTCACAGCAAGAGCCCGCCTTACAAACAGGGCTGCTGATGGGCTATTTCGTTTTGCATGCATGGCCACAAGCCAGTGAGGGAATTAATCATTATATATAAAGCAAAATGTCTTTCAATTGCAACATATGAGGCAGGGGTGTGGGGACACCACATAAGCCGCCAGCTACAAACATTGGAAATTAAATTCACCAAAAGGTTATTGATGACCCCCCAATGACTCCAACTGTCGATGGCATCAGGAAGTGGGTCTAGAGTTTGTAGAGGATCGCATATCTAGTGCTCCGTTGTTTCCATGGGCAAAAATCTGCCTCTCAAAATAGTTAATGTTCTTACACGAAATAATTACTGATTGCCAAATTCTGGCTAATACCCAAAAAATACCATGGCTTCACTTTGTGAGGGACACCTATCATGAGCTAAAGCTATTATTAAAGAGGCATTCTTTTCTAGGGTCAATTCATGCCATCTTCTCCAAGATGAGATGGGCCCACTACAGTTGCCCCTTGCCCCTCTGCAGTATTATTTAACTTTTACTACTGATTTGCAGACTAGATTTTACTTAGCTAGATTACGTTTATGCACTGTGCACTTTTTATTGGCATTTCCATGTCAAGGAGGGTGAGTTGATAAGCTCACACTCTTTCCACAAAACAACTTATTGAGCCAAAGCACTATCAGCCTGATTCATCAAAGACCCGTTTTGCGAGTCTATAATAGCGGTTCATAAGGAATCGCTATTACAGACTCGCAAAACGGGATTCATGTAGGAATCGCAAAAAGAATTGCGATTCCTACACATTACTTATTTGCGATTAGCAAATTGCAAATCGCAAATAAGGAATAACTCCCCATTCATTCCTATGGGCCAAAAGGTCCATAGGAATGAATGGGGAGTATTCCTTATTTGCGATTAGCAATTAGCTAATCGCAAATAAGATAGCGATTTAAAGGGTGCCAGGGGTGTCCAAAGGATGTTCCCTTATAAGCTTATGCAGATGATATGGTGTTAATTGCAACAACAGCCAATAAAGAAATCCCTCAATATTTTTACAGATTTTATGTCCTCACTCGACCTCGAAGTCAATTTTATCAAATCATATACAATGGTATGTGGTTCAGAGACTACAAGAAGTAGGCACTTTGCTGTGTGGGGAAAGAAAATAGGAAAAGTAGACAATTCTATGTATCTGGGGAATCTAGATAATAACCAGTTGAAATGGGAACCACTTGTCACAGCAAGAGCCCGTCTTACAAACAGGGCTGCTGATGGGCTATTTCGTTTTGCATGCATGGCCACAAGCCAGTGAGGGAATTAATCACTATATATAAAGCAAAATGTCTTTCAATTGCAACATATGAGGCAGGGGTGTGGGGACACCACATAAGCCGCCAGCTACAAACATTGGAAATTAAATTCACCAAAAGGTTGTTGATGACCCCCCAATGACTCCAACTGTCGATGGCATCAGGAAGTGGGTCTATAGTTTGTAGAGGATCGCATATCTAGTGCTCCGTTGTTTCTATGGGCAAAAATCTGCCTCTCAAAATAGTTAATAATCTTACGCGAAATAATTACTGATTGCCAAATTCTGGCTAATGCCCCAAAAATACCAGGGCTTCACTTTGTGAGGGACACCTATCATGAGCTAAAGCTATTATTAAAGAGGCATTCTTTTCTAGGGTCAATTCATGCCATCTTCTCCAAGATGAGATGGGCCCACTACAGTTGCCCCTTGCCCCTCTGCAGTATTATTTAACTTTTACTACTGATTTGCAGACTAGATTTTACTTAGCTAGATTACGTTTATGCCCTGTGCACTTTTTATTGGCATTTCCATGTCAAGGAGGGTGAGTTGATAAGCTCACACTCTTTCCACAAAACAACTTATTGAGCCAAAGCACTATCAGCCTGATTCATCAAAGACCCGTTTTGCGAGTCTATAATAGCGATTCATAAGGAATCGCTATTACAGACTCGCAAAACGGGATTCATGTAGGAATCGCAAAAAGAATTGCGATTCCTACACATTCCTTATTTGAGATTAGCAAATTGCTAATCGCAAATAAGGAATAACTCCCCATTCATTCCTATGGGCCAAAAGGTTCATAGGAATGAATGGGGAGTATTCCATATTTGCGATTAGCAATTAGCTAATCGCAAATAAGATAGCGATTTAAAGGGTGCCAGGGGTGTCCAAAGGACACCCTGTAGCACCCCTTAAATGCAAATTGAAACAGATGTTGCGCACACACATGTCCAAAGGACATGTGTGTGTGCAACATGCAACTTATAAAAATGCTTTTAAAAGCATTTTTCTAAGTTTTCGCTATTTACCACGAGGTTTGACCTCGCGGTAAATAGCGGGCCGAAATTGCGAATTCGCAATTTTTAAATGGATGATGAATTGCATTTAAGGAATCTCAAACAGAGATTCCTTAAATGTAATTCCTCGCTAAATAGCGAAATCGCTATTACCGATTTTTGCATTTGGGATGATGAATCCCAAATGCAAAAATAGCGCTCGCAAAGGGCCAGATTCTCAGAATCTGGCCCTTTGCGAGCCGATTCCGGCTTGATGAATCAGGCTGATAGCACTTTACTGTATTTTGCGCTGTATATGAAACGGCGAGGAGTAAATTTCTAGTTCCATTATTAATGAAAATCCATCCCTGCACATATGTCGATGGTTTTAACTTTTTGGACTCACTAGCTGCCCCGATTTTTGTAATGCAGTAGCCAATTATATAAATGTTTTCTTGGCTATCAGAAAATGATATGAAGTAAGTGCTCCTGCATAAATAAGGGCTTTTCTGTATGTTGCCATAAAATGACTATTTTAGATCGAGAAATATTGCCATGTTGTTTAATGTAATTATTGTGTGTAAAGAATTGTTATCTTTCTGGTATTTTATGAATTATTCTTCTCTTACTTTATTGTTTGTAACTAATAAATACACTGTGATCATTTTATTGTAACCTTTTATGGCTCAGTTGAACCGAATAAAGTTGTTCTTGACTGACTAACTGGCATTTCCTTGTTGTACTTTGCCTACTAACCTTCCTTTTAAACTTCATGATTCCGTGTTGCAAAATTTGCCACATTGACTACATACATGTATTTTTATGAGCTTCAGCCATGGTTACCATTTGAGTGCTAGCAATACTACAGACATCAAGCCTCAATGATTTCAACAAGAACAAGATCCAACAAAGAGGAGGCTTTAACAAGAAACAAATATGCTAAGTCTGAAAATGAACTTCACATCATGGCATTTGCAGCACATTATATACAACAAGCAGTAGCAGTAGTCTTGAAGAAGGTGGAATGTCAATGATTTGGGGACCTACAGCAGGTTTGAAACCCATGCATTTCTACAGTTCCATATCTAAGAGCAAAACAGCGAGGGGAGGAGACTTAGTTAAGGAAGTAGAAGATAGCAGAGAAGGGACTAGTGGTTATCAGTAAATGTATACAGCACAACATATTGTAATCACTATAGTCCATTGGAAAACACCTTCAATGATTGGGGATATGTTAACCCGCTCACTCTAATTTGAGAAGGAGGATAATAATAGCAGGGGCGGCTCTAGGCTCATGGTGGCCCTGGGCAGGGAGCATAGGTAGGGGGCCCCGGGAGGAACAGGTAGGGGGCCCCCGGAGGAACGCAGGCGCGGAGGCCAGTGAAGAGGGGGGAGTCAGGGTGTTGGGAAGTGGAACAGAGCCAGAGGCCACCAAATCCCTGCCAGTGGCCGCCACGCAAATATGTATCCATCCTCAGAGGATTATTATATTAAGGATATATATTGGCGTGGCGGCCCCTGGGGTTTGGTGGCCCTGTGCAGTTGCACAGCTTGCACATGTCTAAGGCCGCCCCTGATAATAGTTATAATAAGGAGGGCAGCATAAGCGCTGTACTGTGTTACAATATTTTTACATCAGCAAAAACAAACTGTAATACAATAGTGGCAACAGTTCCTCCTCTTGCAGCAACAATCATGACTATTTTCATTTCCCCAATGGAACACTTTACTCTGCCCTCTTGTAAGATGGTGTTGAGAATCCAATGACGAATTGCAGACTAAATAGTAGGAGTTGAGCTAAAACAAAAATTATAGAAATCAGTGTCGACAGAAGGATGTTTATGACTCCCTTTATCACTGCAGGCTGGTATCAAAGGTTGTCTGCTGCCCATCACAAGTAGCTTTATGAATGAATTTGAGGCATAAGGAAAGAGAATCAAACCTTTGACAGGAACAATTATCAGATGCAGATGGAAGCCCCAGCCTCATTATTCTGTACCCTAGAGACCTTCCCAGCCATGATCAATACTAGCACCAATGGCACAAATCCCATGCACATAAGCAATCTTGTGTTACTTACGACCGAAGTGCTCCCCATGGAAGTATTGGTAAGACTCACACCTGACTGTAAGTAAGTAAGTAATAATAATTTATTCGATATTTCCATATCATAAAATTGCAGCATTCATTAAACATAAAATCAATATACAAAGTATCACATGCATGACTGTAATTCTGTTGGGTATAAACATATCAATTGTGGGGAGATGGCAAAGTTTGCACAAACTCAGAGCTTTTCTCGGACAAGCAACTTTAAAAAGAACACATCACAAACTAAAACATGGAATCCACCAATAACATCAGATTGCAACCAACAGTCTGAGCCTAGCCAAGTAACATCAAGGTAACACCAGTGCCTGTGTTGGGGCTAGGCAGCTGAAATTACCACCTGCGCAGGGGGAAACGCAGGGCAGCACCGTAATGTTGTAAATACAGTGCAGCCTTAAATTTCAAAAGTAGATGGAGTGCAGCGTTAAGCCCAGAATGCTAACATCATGCTCTGCCAATTCTTTGTGAATATGCACCACAAACTGTGTTACAAACACTAGCCAAATACACATTTATGTTTTACTTTCCATTTGTTTTTATTGAAAATGTTAATAGGTTCTTAACGTAGAACAGGTGAGCATCACATCTTCTGATATTATCATTTCTTATCTTCTTTAAATTCACATTTTGGAAATGTTACAAAAATCCAAATACATTACAGTGGTTTGACAAAGAGTCGTATGTGTGCTAGATAAATGAAGTATATTTTCATTAACAAAATATAGGTCACATATTCTGATATACCATTAAGTATATTTTTCTTCCATTTAATTCATAACTTGTGTGCTTCGTTAGAAATGAGTCCTATATAAAGAATGCAAAAAATTGTTTAAAATACCAACCACCTCTGAGATACCAAAAAGAAGAGTTCATTCTTTAACATGTTAGCACCATCTGGCTGGCCACTTTCCAACTGGTGGCTGAAAGCTGAAGCACATAGACTCATGGAGACATAATAATGGTTTACTGCCGGAGTGTACATAAAAGTGGATGGCAGTTTTTGCTTCCCTGTATTACCTCGTCGCACTATTGTATAAGCACTGTGAAAGATAATGTTACAATGCGCTGTAGGTAATTCTTTCCTCCACGTTATCTTCTAGCCTCATTTATGCATAGGTTGAAAACGAAAGTAAAAAACACATAATAGGTAGTTCCTCACTCTATGTTACCTTGTAGTCCCACAGCCCCTAGTTGCATTTTATGTACATTAAAATTACCCCATGCAGTGAATAGGGCCTTCCTTTTTATACAACTTTAGCTGTGAGAGGGTTGGCGAAAGGCACTAAAACACAAGAGGACTCAGTAAAATAAACAGGCCTGGATGCACAGTTTATCTTGGTAGCAACGGTGTAGACAAGCAAATAAGTAGGGGTTACACGCAGCCGCGGCCGGTAGTGGGAGTACTGGCCGGGCGGTGACGTGGGGAGGGGGAGGGGCAGGGCGGGGTAGTAATATATGGATTACGTACTTTAACAGGTAAGTAAACATATAAATAAATGAAACGAATTTGGTGATGCAGTAAACGCATCGAAATTCGTTTTATTTATTTATATGTTTACTTACCTGTTAAAGTCCGTAATCCATACATTACAACCCCCCACCCTGCCCCTCCCCTTCCCCACGTCACCGCCCGGCCGTGGCTGGTTACACGTATATTTAACTGTAGTTGCTCCTGGAGGGAATGCTGCCGGCCGGTGACGCAGGTTGGGGGAACAGGGCGTGGGGTAGTAAACTCTGGATTATGGTCTAACGGAGCTAAGTATACAAATAAATAAAATAATTTCCTAGCGCGCGCTGCATCGCCAAATGCGATGCCTCGCGCGCAATGAAATTTGTTTTATTTATTCGTATACTTACCACCATTAGGTCATAATCCGGAGTTTACTACCCCCACCCTGCCCCTCCCCAACCCTGCGTCACCGCCCGGCAGCACTCCCTCCAGGAGCCGCTACTGAGATTCAAATGAATCTCCCACAGTTATACTAAACCACTTTTGTCTTTCTTGAAAGAAGTTTGAGCCAAGGAGGTGGTCAAGGTATTTTCTTTTATTTTGTCCTTCTACTTCAATATTGTAATTGGTGCATGTTTTACAGCAGGGATAAAGACAGGTGAATTCTAATTCTCATTCATGGTTGTTCCGTTAATAGTCAAAGCAAGGTGTATTTTGTTTGTTTTTTCGATCAAGAACTGAAGGGAGGCTAACTTATGATTTTGTCCTGGTGCCTTTATTAATGTGCTGAATTGCTGTGTTTCTCCTAAAGTAAAACACGAAGGAACCGCCTGGCTCCCTTCCAAGCTGCACTGCCAAACGAATCCAATGAATCAAATTCCTATTTAACTCTTTGGTTACTCCACTTTTCACTTCTTTTTTTCATCTTTTCATCCTTAATTTATTCAATTCATTTTACTCATTTTCTTAACCATTAACAGTTTTTCACAGAATACGCAGGAGTATCAAGTATTCCACATGCCACGCTTTATTATAAAACCCAATGCATTTCAGGACAACCCTTCATCAGGGGTATCTGAAAAAAATCATTTAAAACAACATCAGTCAAATATTACACGTTATATGATGCATAAATAAAAGCCCCTCCTTTTCAAATAAAGTTACATAAACCGTTCAAGTTAGGTTTACATTTCTATGCTGCTTTACCCTCGGTTTCAACATCAATCAGAATCTGAATTTAGTCTCCATATTATTCCCGAGCTACGAGTGTATCTAGTGAAAACTTCAGAGTTTTCTTAATAATTTGTGACCCTGTGTTCACCTTTTTATCTCTGTACTAGGCAAATCCTGTTTTGTCGGTTATTATACCATCTTATGTATATTAGCATGTCAAGTGTAGCATGAGAAATAGGATGCAAAAAGAAAAATCCCATAAAATATATTGCATCGCATATGTAAAAAAAATGTGAGTAGATGGGTTCTGGGTAGAAACATTGATGATTAAATTACAAGAAGATCAGGGTCAATACAAGCAAAATTAGTATTGTTGAAAATATGAGGATTAGAACTATACTCTCATCATTAAACTTACTAGTCAACAAGACCATAAATACACATTGACTAAGCGCGTTATGTACTAAAATCTCAATGCATCTTGCTAGATTTGGATTTTTACAACGGTGCTCAAGGGAGCTTTATTAAAATCCACAATGAGTAGGCTAACACTTACAACACATTTATTACAATTCCTCTTTGGTTAGTGAATCAGAATAATTAATAAAACATACATCACTTGCTTTGCCACTTTCACCTTATTCAACATCATTTTGCTTGTCTCGTAGCATAATTAGTCAATAATTTGCAACAGCGAGGGAAACCACAACCTAATTGAAAACTTGAGCTGTTTTACATGGCAGTACCACATATTTCATTTGACTTAAGAACTTGATGAAACTTTTTCTTGTCGGTTCTGATAGTGTTGCCAAGGTATGATGCATGGAAGTCTATTACTTTTGACTTTATCCTATTTACAGAGCTATTACTCTTCTGCTGCCCCCATTAGGCAACCCCTCAAGTCCTTTGTTGAAAGTTTCTCTTTTGCACATCATGGCCACTGATCATATGGATCCTGAGACATGCTAAAAGTAGCTACACAGTTTCCCAAGGGTTCTATTTGGGTAAGGGTGTGTCTTGTCCTTAGCTCAATCAATTCAGTTTCTTTTTCACTCAGTGTGTAGAAGACTCTTGCAGCTTGGAATCCTGGGAAGCCCAAGCCTTTTCATTTGGGTAATTGATTGGACCTCTGGCTGAAGCATCCAGGGACCATATTACACATAGAGCGCACTTTCCCTGTTTGCCCCACGACGCACCATTGAAACGGTGTGCTGGGTGCAAACAGAAAGTGTGCCCTATTACATTGAATGCTCTGCTCCCAAGGCAGTCGCAAAGTCATGTTGCCCTGGGGCAGTACGTTGAAGTGAAAAACTGATCAGCTTTGAAGCAGTCGCTCCATGTTTCACTGTGCAGGCGGCAATGCAACTGCACTTTTAATAGTGGAGAGAGATCCCCTTGCATGCAGGTGCAGTGAGTGACTCCATAGGACCCCCTTTCCCCCTCCAGAGGGCTGTCATCAGGGGAGGCACTGACAGCTTCTTTGTGTCTGTGCTCACCTCTATAATAAGGCACAGGTGCAAAAGCAAAGGTATTTTGTGGGAAAGTGCCTCTTTTGGACATGGTTAGCTGCCAATTGTTGCCTGGAAAATTATGTCATTTCGACTACAAGTGTACAGGGTCCTTGCCAACCAGGTCCTCTGTGCCAGAAACTATTTCCCTAACCTGTACCTTTTGTATGCCAATTGGAACAGCTTCAGTACCCCTTGTAAGTCCTTAGTAAATGGTACCCCTGGTTTGTAGGCCATTGACATTGAAGAGGGATCCCAAGGGTAACAGGAGGAATTGTGCCACCCTAGGGTCCCCTCACCAAGGCGTTACACCCTGACATTGCAGACTGCGTGCTTTGTGCAGACAAAACCGAAGAGTCGACATGGTACACATCCATTTGCTCTGCCAGCAGACACTGCATCAGATATCTGTAAGACGCCATAAGGCAGGGTGCACTATATCTCCTGTGGGAACATATCTGCATGAGCAGATATTCCCCTACCATATCCATGTCGATTCTTGGATATTGTAACTGATCAGGAAGTCCTGAGGAGTATATGGGCTGGACACTCGTCATTATGAGATCCCCAACTCCATGTTGGCTTCACTGTATTAAAGAATGTTTGATACCAAACATATCATCTTAATAAACCTGCACTCATTCCAGTGGCAGATGTATTACATATTGCACACAGTCCAGTGAAATCTACCAACCTTTAGTGTGATCACTGACTGTTCTCAGCCAGGCTGTCACCACTAGCCAGAGTTCGGACCTCATGGGGTGAGTGCCAGTGAACTCAGAGAGTGAGAACAAAGCCTTTCCTGGGTGGAGGTATTCACAACACACCCCAGTCAGGAAGAGCCATCCGTGGGTGGAAGCTTCAAAGGCCTTGCTGCCTTTGAAATGTGATCCCAGACTTTCTTGTTAGAAGGAGCAGGCCATCCTCCTGTCATCACACCTTGGCGGGAAGACAGGTGGGAAAACCAAATTAGAATAGGAGGTGTGCAACCCTCTGCCAACTCCATCCCTCAGGTGTTGAAGGCGAGGTGAAGCCTATTCTTCAATGCCCACCATCTTAAAGAAGGTGGGACTTCACCAATCAGGACAAGGGCTATGTCACCCTCCCATAGGAAGTCGGAATAATAGACGGTGTATACTGCCCAGGTAAAGGGCCCATTGGCCACTACCTGTTACTCACTCAGAAATGCCCCTACATTTAGTATTTAGGTGGCATACTCAGACCCTGAACCTAAATTCTACGGACACAAGAAGAAGACAAATGAAGAACCGCTGTTGGACCAAGAACTGCAGACCTCATTGTGGACTTTTGGGAGCAAACTCCTGCCTGCCACCACAGAACTCGACAATCACCATCCTCCACCTGGTCTCATTGCTGTGTGGCTTCCACAAACCCTGGAGGGTCATCAGCACTTCAAAAATCACCAAAGAACTCCGTCAAGATAGAGGTACTATCTCCCTGCAGCCGCAGGCACCAAAGACAGCAAAGCTGGGTCCATCTTCGTCCAGCTTCGTCCAGCTCCCCAACATCTCCTGGAGGGTCAGTTCAGTCTCTGCACCAAGTCTTGAGGTCCCAGGACCCACTGGAGCTGCAAGGCACAAAATACCCGGGGGACCGGACCCCCGGCTGCAAAAACCTACAAAATCGAGTACATGCGGATTCCAACTTTACAGCAAGCCAGCACATGATGAGAGACTTTAGAACTCCAGACACACACCTCAGCAGTGGCCCAGCAGTTCCAGAATAAGTGCTCCAAGGTGTCAGCCCCTGACAGCAAGGATCAACGTTGTGTGCCTTTACCCAGCTGCCCATCTTCACAGATCCCAGTTCAGCCAGCTGGAAATATTCAAACCAGCTGTGGCCCAGAGGCTTCAGAGCTCTTGTGACTTCTACTATGTCTAAAGAGCCTTCAGACTTGCC
This sequence comes from Lissotriton vulgaris, assembly GCF_964263255.1. Taxonomy (NCBI): domain Eukaryota; kingdom Metazoa; phylum Chordata; class Amphibia; order Caudata; family Salamandridae; genus Lissotriton; species Lissotriton vulgaris. The sequence goes on along the minus strand of NC_141695.1, from coordinate 1,573,309,699 downwards.
TGTAAGTGGCCCTTTGCTTTTACAGGTGTCCTCTAGGCTTTGCAGCATGCCAGCTACCAAGTTCCCTTTTCTCTTGTTTCCAGAGAAACCCGGAAGTTCCTGAGAACCTGGTCTTGGCACTTTGGACCTTGGACCCAAATCTTCAGATCTCTACCAGGGTAGACACACCACAACTGTATTGCATTGCTTTTCCTCCCATAGGAAATGTATTGTGCCTAATTGCTCACAACTGTGATAATTTAATTTTACTGTGATGTATAATTTTGCAAAAGTATTTACCTTGTACCCGAGGTATGTGGTCTAATATTTATATAAAAAGTTACTTTTCTAATAAGGTCTTGACTTCATTCATTGAGTGTGTGCCTCATTTATTGCCTTGGTGCTTACAACAAATGCTTAGCACTACCCTCTGATAAGCCTAACCTCTCGCACACACTACCACAAAATAGAGTGTTATTATTAACTACTTTTGCCTCTGTCAGCCAATAGGGGTCTCTTTGATGTCTCTGCACAGTGTACTCCAATGTTGTGCACTATATAAAGAGGTGGGCTTCCTACAGTTTCCCTCATTTGCATGGAGCCACGTCCCCATGAGGCACAAGCATCAGCAGCCTTTTCTGTAATCCCAAAGTGCCCTGGTCGTACGCAAAGGGGGCACATATGTCCATTGTGCCATGGGGCACTTTCTATAATAAGGCCCCAGATAGAGAAACTCTAAACCACTATGCCATAGTGAAAGTAAAGTTGACCATCATGATACAGATGAATGTCTGTGCAAAATCTGGGCTTATTCTCACTGGAATAGTGCTTCAACTTTCAAGTCTGAGATATGAGTTGCCTAGACATTCAGCCATGAGATGTAAGTGGAAATTGCCTATAATTCAAATAATGTTACAGCAAACAAATGATGGACGGAATGCTGACAATGCAAACCTTCTCCCCCAGTCAAAAGATCTGGGTTAAATCTATTGTTCTTTTGCCCACTACGCCACCCCAGTTTGGACAAAGCCGTATGCAAATCAGTCTTGACCCTGTGCCCCATGGCAACAGCCCGGACCGAACTATCAGGCCAGGTCCTCCCTGGATCAAAACAAGCATCCTGGGACCGGTTTCAGGGTATGTGACCCTTCTTCAGTCAGGCTAGCTTGAATCCAGTGGCACAGTGAACAAGGGACCCACGCCTGGGCACACCCATCCCACTTAGGGCGAAAAGTGTTACAGTAAACAAACGATGGACGGAATGCTGACAATGCAAACATTCTCCCCCAGTCAAAAGATCTGAGTTAAATCCATCGTTCTTTTGCCCACTACGCCACCCCAGGTTGGACAAAGCCATATGCAAATCAGTCTTGACCCTGTGCCCCATGGCAACAGTCCGGACCGAACTATCAGGCCAGGTCCTCTCTGGACCAGAAACAAGCAGCCTGGGACCAGTTTCAGGGTATGGGACCCAGATCTCTTGGCTGGGGGTGAATCTTTTGATTAGTTCTGCATTCCATCCATCAATTGTGTGTATTTTGCTTATAATGCAAATAAGGCACTGTGAATATTGTATAAGGGAGTTTGTTTTCAATGGCATTCCTGCGGAGGCAGACACCTTATCATAGTTCATATTTTGAGTCAAGTTGCCCATAATATCAAGGTACCTCTATAACCTAAAAGCAATTCTTTAGGGAATGTGAGACTTCCTCACTTGTAAACTTGTGAAAATGGGTTCATAATTTATAAATTTAGGCCCCAATATACTGACCTTTCATGCAACGCAATACAGCAAGGCAAATTGCAGTACTGCTTTGAGTCAAACGGAGAGAGCATAAATGCAGTATATTTAGTATTATTTGGCTCACTTTTGCTATCTCACAGTGATGGTGCACTAAGTGCTGCCTAGCATCAACACAGGTACGCTTCTGCCATTGTGCAAGGGTTCCTGTGGAACTGATAGTATTGTGTTTTTTTCCAGTAAGGGATATCTTCTTGCACAGAAACAATCCTTAGAGTCCTTTTCCTCTTTCAACATCTACTGTAGCACACAAAGAAAGAGGAAGTGACAAGGAGAAACACAGATACTTTTCATTAAGCCTCTCTCTCAGATATGCAAATCATTTTGGTGCAAACATAGGTTTACTGGCTAAGGCAAATCTGGCATTGCATTAAAATACATTGGTGGATGCAAGAAAAAATCCACATGCTCCACCCATGTACTGCCTCCCCGATACAGTGATTAAAGTGGATTACTTTTTTTCACAAAGCCATGCAAACACATGCAAATCGCCCCTTACTTGGCTCTGTAATTTTTGACTAGCACTATTTGTTGTTGCTACATCAAAAAAGTGGTGCAACCACGGCCCAAATGTTAGTAAATCTGGACCTTATGATGTATGGCTTCTACTGTATGTATCAATTAAAATGTTCATCTACTCACATTCACTTCAGGAAATTACAGGGATAATAAAAAGGACCAGATTCTGGATTGTATATCTCAGTATATTTGGAAAACTGACTCAGTTAATGCTTTGTTTTTTTGTCCTTTTCTCAGATGGCTTACTACAGACAGCTGCCTCTTTCTATCTGCCAGACCTTCTTTGCTACAGATGGTGAAACATGCTCCTAAATATGACTCAAAGCTTGCCCTCTGAACTTAATAGATAGTCTTCCTTCTGACCAGATCCACCACTATATTTTCCTAATGCTTTAATTTCAGTAATGTACAAGGATTGCCATGGCACCCTGGTGCAAATATGGAAAAGAGATCTTTGTCTGCTGCAGCGGTAGTAAAAGACAGCAATTATAATGGTTCAATTGGCCCATCAGGGCCTTTGGCCCCGAGGCACTGCACCTGCTTCACCAATGATAGTTATGCCTCAGCTTCATTCTTGTGTTATGTACCTGTCAAGGCCTGCTCTTCATTGATTCTTTATTCCTGCACTGCAATCACATAAATTGAATAAAGCAAATCAGGCTTTTCTCATTTTGTTTGGCCTTTTGGGTGCACATCATTAGCTCAAAACCATGTTATCTGATCTTTGAATTTTTTACACCGCATTTAGTCCTGTCCCCTTGACATACATCCACAAATTGTTTTCCAGAGATTTTCATTTTTGATTTGTGTTTTTGTCTCATTAGAGAAGTAATTTAGCTTGGGTTGACATTGCTAATAGGGCCAGATTTTTCTGGACGGCATTTTAAAAAATAGAGGACGTATTGCAGTAATGATGTAATATTTCAGGAACTATGAGACCTATATACTTCATTTTTGTTTCAAAACATATGTTTTAAGAGGCAAGTAGTGTGATAGAGACAGAAAATAATTCCTCAGAGCAACCATACTGCAATTTTCCAAAAAGCCAGCTCTGACATGACATGTTTGCCTAACCGGTGTTGGAGTTGCGTTAAATGCCCAACCGGTTATTAGACCTTGAAAACGCTTTTTAATTCTTCTGCCAGATTTTCACTGAGGAATCTCTTTTAAACTCTGATTTTATAGTGTGTTGGGGTATTGTTGATACTGTTGAATAATCGCTGCCAACTTGCACTTTACATTTCTTCTTTAAGGGTGGCCATATTGGGATCTTGCAGGGTAGCAATTCAGGCTTTTATGCTGCCTATTTAAGAGGCATGCTGAAGCGGACGCGCTGTTTGCCTAACCGGTGTCGGAGTTGCGTTGAATGCCTGACCAGTTATTAGACCTTGAAAACGCTTTTGAATTCTTCTGCCATATTTGCACTGAGGATTCTATACTCTGATTTTATAGTGTGTTGGGGTATTGTTGATACTATTGAATCACTGCCTACTTGCACTTTACATTTCTTCTTTAAGGAGTGGCCATATTGGGATCTTGCCATGTAGTGGTCCAGTCTTTTACGCTGCCTATTTAAGAGGCATGCTGATGCCGACACGCGCAGTGGGCGCGCCTAAGGCAAGCCCGCCTGCGCCCGTCCAAGCTCAGACTGGGCTCAGGGCAAGTCCCCCTGTCCGTTAGACTCTAGATATTAGGAACTATTCAAAACAGGAGCTTTTTGGGCTCAGGCCACGAGCAGGCGTAGTCAACTATCCCAGGCTCACTTGTGAGAGTTTAAGATTCTCCGGGGGTTTGCAGCAAATGTGTCTCGCAACTGCATATTTTCCTTGACCAACCTGCATACGGTCAGCAACATAATCTTCATGTTGGCCCAGGTAATGATGCTAGACCTATTGTTAAATGTGTGCTTTTAAATGCCAGGTCCTTAGTTAAACATAGTGCAGAATGTGCACTCTTTTTAGAAGAACATAATATCAAAATAGCTTTTATCACAGAGCCCTGGACAGATCCAGCCTCTGGACCTGACCTAGTAAAGGCCACTCCTCCAAATGTTTCCTGCTTTTCTCTGGACAGACCATTGAGGAAAAGGGGGGTTTAGTGGTAATTTATCGCATTTCATTAAAACCAGTATTTCGTCCAGCATAAAACCTTTTCTGTGAAGCTCTTTCCATTAACCTTAACCTTGAGCATCACTGCATCTCCAAAGGGATACTCCAGGGCTGTGAGTTGGGTTTCTGGAAACGATAGGCACGTTACTCGAGGAAGGTTTGTGCCAGGATACTCTCAAAGTGCTTGGGGACTTTAATTTTTATCTCGAGGACCCTGAGGATCCGGATACCATCTGTTTGAATAAAATAATGGAAGCTGGTGATCTCAAACAGCTGGTAGTTGGCCCTACGCATCTTAAACAACATACTTTAGATGGGATATATTTTAACAATTAAAATGTATCCTGTATAGAAGTTCTTCCATTCGACTGGCCTGACCACAGCGTCATTATTTTCGGGCTGAATGAACCACTAGATGTTAACCAAAGATTGCCCCACTCAAGTTGGTGGAAAAAAGGGCCTGGAAAGATTTAGATAGGTCACAACTTGAGGTGGAACTTAAGAACACTGTATTTTTTCCACTTTGCGATATTGATAAAGCTACCAACGCTTACACAGATTGGCTTGAGACAGCGTGTAAAAAATTGGTGCCAATAAAAAGTTGGATTCCTATGAGAGCCATCCCTTCGGCCCCTTGGTACTCTGACCAGCTAAAACTTTGGAAATTGGCCTGTAAAAAGCATGAACGGGCCTGGGGGAGAGGGTATGGTAGCGGCAATAAAGTGTCATATAAACACAGTCTTAAACAGTATAAAGATCTATTGATGGAAACCAAAAAAATATTTTTTTTATTAAATCCTTCAAGCAAAATCTAATTCTAAGGAACTTTTTAAAACTGTGAAAAGGTTAACCTCTCCACACGTCATTAAAAAAGCTAGTAGTCCTGAACTATGTGATAAACTTGCCACCTTTTTTCAACAAAAGGTGGAGGCCATATTTTCCACATTTACTCCCAAGTTGAAAGACTCTGACCCCCACTCGGTGAGTTCTACTCGGGTGGTTCTCAAAGGAGGATCAGTTTTTGATCACTTTCCCTCTTTAGGGATTGAAGCAACTGCAAAACTTCTGTCCTCCATACGTGCAGGCTCCCCTACTGACCCCTGTCCAGTCCCGGTACTTAAATCCATTCCTGAAGTCATCTGCTCAGTGCTTAATCCTTTGATTAATAACATTTTTATTTAGGGAAGCTTCCCTAAAGCTTGGAAGCAGTTCTCAATGTTGCCCCTTCTTAAAAAACCTACCTTAGACATTTCTGACCCGGGTAACTATCAGCCAATTTCGAGACTCCCCTTGCCCGCAAAAATAATTGAAAATGCTATGAATGCTCAGCTCATTAGTTTTCTTCACACCAATAATGTACTTGATCCTACCCAGTACGGGTTTAGAGCTGAAGATAGTACGGAATCAGCCTTAATTAAATCTTGTGAGGAGGTAAGGGAGGTACTGGACTGTGGTGGGAAGGCTATACTATTTATGTTAGATCTATCAGCAGTCTTCGACATTATAAAGGCTATCTTGCCCATAGGCTATCATGGAGAATGCTGGCTACAGTGGTTCACCTGCATATCTTCCTAAAGGAGCAAGATAGGACATACAAGTCTGGTATTCCTGAACTCAGGATTTAATAACACAGCTTTTAGGAAAGATGTTTTTTAAATCCTGTGTTTGAGAACAGCTCTTTCAGAAAGTGGCTGTTCTCTTGTCTGACCTTTCTGTGTGCCTCAGCCTGTTAGGGGGTAGCACCTGGGCCTGAATGGGGTTGTGCCTGCCTTCCACAATGCTGGCTCCACTTCCTGCTGGGCGGCTGATGACCCTGCCCCTCTCTCTGAAAGGAAAGAAGAGGCCAGGAAAACAAAGTGCTCAAGGAACACCCAGAACTGGTCCAGACCGGGCTCATAGCACTCCTCCACAAAGGGAACAAAGACTTTTAGGGGTATAAGTAGAGAACCCCAGACTACAGAAAATCAGATCATCCTGGAATCAAGAAGGAACCTCTGCCAAGGAGAAAGCTGGAAGACTGAAGAAGGAAAACTGTCCTGCTGTGTGCTTGTGGACTGACCTGCAGTTGCTTTGCTGCCAAGGAGAGGGGAAGGACTTTGCTTTGTGCTGTGTCCCCTTGTTTGAAGGAATATCCAAGGGTCTGAGAAGAGCTGGCTCCCTGTTAAGAAGTCCCAGGAATAAAAGGACTTCACCCCCAGCTTCCCTGAACTCTACTGAGAGAGTTCTGTCCTTTCTAGAGTGTTTGAGCAGTTGTGGTGCCTCTGGAAGTTGTACCTGTGTTTGGGAAGCTGGAAAAGAAGGTACTAAAGACTTTCTACAAAGTTTCAAGCTTTGCTCGCTTGCGGAGCGCATCCCCGTCAGTGCGAGGAAATTCCTGCTGCCGCGAAGATCGAGATCGTCTCAGCGCCTGTTGCCACTGCAAGAACTAACGCATCCTTCACTTGCAGAACGCATCGCTCGGTGCGGTAAAAGTACCGTCACTGCCATTATTGTCACAGAGCCTTTCATCACTGGGTGGGATCTTTGCACCGCTTGCTTGAAGACCGCATCACGTCCCTGCGAGTGTCGTCGCAGATCCATTGCATCAAGGGGCCATGAGAGGAAAAGATCGACGCTGCGCCGCGCATCAACGCTGCACCTCCAATCATGGAGTCCCACTCTGTAACTCTGGGCAATAGCTTGCTTAATCTCCACAATGGCACCTCGCAGCGGGATGCCTGGCTTTCACCTTGGGGATGCCCAGTAATGGGTTATCTGGCAGGGGAATACCAGGACGGGTTCCCTAAGCAAGCGCTGGGACGCTCTACAAATCAAATTTCATTTCATTTCATTTCACCTGAGATTGTCGCTGTCCCGAAGATTGTCGCATCGTACCTTTTGCGAGACGCTTCCTACGAAACCTGCGCACCGGAATCCACACAAGGTCCCTCCCTCCCCATACAGACCGAAGTCATCGCAACACACCCGCTGCGTCCAGCGGGGTTGTCGCATCATCTCCCCTGGGTCTCAGGAGTGACGCATCGCTTGTTTTTCAATGCTGCAGCTTTCACATCTAAAAGTACTGTTGGCTAAAACGTGATGCAAATGTGGATTATTTTAACACAACCTTAAGAACTCTTTTGAAACCATATTCTTGAACTGTGCATGTTGGATTTTTGTCATTTTGGTCTTGTGTAGTTTAGATTAAGTACCTTTATTTTTCTAAACTGTTGTGGAGTCAGTTTGTGGTGTTTTCACTGTGTTGCTGTGAGTTTTGGTACAAATACTTTACACATTGCCTTTGAGAAGTCTGATTGCTCGTGCCAAGCTACCAAGGGGGTGAGCAGGGGTTATCTAAAGAGTTATGCTTCTTATCCTGGCTAGAAGCAAGCGTCCCTATTTGGACAGTGGTACCTACCTCTGCCAACTAAAGACCCCCAGATCTAACATAGTTCATGCTGTAAAACTTGTGAATCCAACAGCACACAATGTCAAAGTCAGTTTACTAAGAAAGTATTTACAAATGCTGCTCATGATAATGTTGAAGACATCTCTTCTTTGTCTGGAACATTCAGCACACATGATACTGTCATGGTGCTTTTTCAAGACTGTACAAGGAAGTAGCTGCTGAAAAACAAGTTGTGACAACTGTAGGCATAAGCAAACAAAGCTGTAAACCTATAACCCAACTACCTTGACAATGTTTGCAAAATCACTACAAGCCATCAACACCTCCCAATCTACCAGAAAGTTTCAAAGTGCTGAGGACATGGATCTTCTTCTACCTAATGTTGCGGTCCACAAAGCTGATTTAAATTAGTTTATCAATTGCTTATTTGGTGCAGGTTGATGGATGAAGAAAAGCCAATTCCTTTGTGGGTTGGAATTCATGTTCTGATCTCCAAGAATACTGTTCCACTGAAGAGGATTGGGTTTTTACCAGTAATACCATCTCCAGTCACAAACTACGCAACAGTATACACAGCTCTAAAACGTTCCAAAATGTGCATGCTGAGCTTGAAGACTAGCTAATCCTGCCAGATGTCTGCTATGAAGATGCTTTCTGTATTGTAGCTGACATTTTTATGAGCAATCTGATAGAATTTATTTGATGATATTTATCCAATGATGTGCATTTCCCACATGTCAAAAGTTGTGTTGCAGTGTGCAAGAATTTATCTCAGTGGATGTGGCAAAGACATTGCAATTATTGAGGCTGAAATCTTTGGAACAAAACTGTTCTGCCAGTATTGAGTGGAACGTATTATATTTGTTCGTTACAAGGTATGCTCATCATATCTGTCTCTATAGAAACACTGTGTTGGAATGCTTTCAGGAACAAGAATGACAAATTAGGTTTTGCATATCTAATCTCAGAAGTGAACAAGGCACAGGGTGCACTTCATTGAAAAAGCATAATGTAAAGCCAGACAATGTTCAATATACTCAGTTCAAAATCAGAAAACATGAACATCAAATTTGTAGCGTTTATCAAAGAATGTGAAGAAAAATCTGACCTTTGCAAGTGCTGGGGAAATGTTCTACATATGTTAGCTCTAGTGAAAAACGTTGTACATGTTGATCGGGATGGTGATTGGGAGCTGCACGTGAAGACTGTTGAGTTACTAATCACTATGATTTACTAATACGATTGCATAAACTACTTGTGATATGGGTCCTGGTATTTGGAAAGAGGGAAGAAGCTAGAGATGGAAAAACTATACCTCTACAGAAAATTCATCCAAAGACATTGCACCCGATTCACAGAACTAACTTAAGACAACATCCTAAACTTGCTACTATTTTGGTATTCACAGAAGGCACTTACTCATTTTGGTATTCACAGAAGGCACTTACTCATCAATGAGTAAGTGCTTTCTCTGAATACCAAAATGAATAAGTGCCTTCTGTGAATACCAAAATGAGTAAATGGTAGTAAGTTTAGGAATTTGTCTTAAGTTAGTTCTGTGAATCGGGCCCATTTTGTGGTGAAAGACAGAGAGGGAAGGTTCAATGTTTTTGCTCCAGATATGAAACTGGAACAGATGATCAGAAAAGCTCCAAGGGAATTATTGGTCAGACACATAAAAATTGTTGTTACTCAGTAGTATCTAGTTTATTATGAAGTCCTTTCTATTTGCAATGTTTTCAGAGAGATGAAAGATTAAAAATTAATGGACCATTGTGAAACTGTTCCTCACCATGAACTTATGGGAAAGAGAGGGGAATGTATTATTAAACAAGTTGAAAGCCTTCTTCATTTTTTGCAGCAACAAAGAAAGTTATTTGAAATGGCTGAGCCTGTGCGTCTACAGAACTTTGTGACCAAACAATATATGGATAATGATATAAAGACATTTCTACTAGATGTCCTGGAACATGGATTGTAACTATACACAGAACAGAAGCAGTAGAGATTTGTATTGAAAGAGAAAATGCTGTTTGACATACTCACTAAAGCTAAATGTCCATGCTTTAATTGCCATAGTAGGAGTTTCGTCCCACCGGCCACCACAAAACAGGTTACAAAAAAAACATTTTAACAAGCACATGGAGAGATGGATATAGCAAAAGAATGGGGTGAATTTATCAAGGACATTCTGTCGTGTGATCTTCTTCCATAAAATGCATTATTTGATGGAAATGCTGCAACATAACCCGTGAAGCAAAAACTCGTACAAGAGCTAAAAAAAAACTTTCACCTGGAGAACAGTAAGTTCATGAACGCAAGTTGCCACTCGGGTAGAATTTCTTCCCGAGTGGCAGAAATACCAGCACCAACTGCACTCCGCCACTTACAGAACTTCGCAGACTTTTTTTGTAACTTCACGGAGTTCCGCGTAGCAAAACTACGCGAACTACGCCCAGGGTAAATGTTAACTCATCAAAACATTGTTGATGCATCAGCGAACAGTGAATTTTGAATTATTGGACATGGAATGATTGTTGATGCCCGCAGGGATATATTCCAAAGGTACGCGCATATTGTTCAAGGACTTAACAGGAATTTGGAGAAAGCAGACCTTCCTGTTGTGCCACATGTTGGGCGAGCTATTCAAAATGGTTCCAATCGAGTCATTGTACTGTCAAATGACACAGATAGTATTATTGTGCTACTTAGAGTTGTTGCAATGTTCATAAATGACTAATTGCCGGAGTTACAATTATGTAATGGAACAGGCAAGAAAGGACACTTGATCCCGCTTCATATTCTGTACAAGAAATCTGACCCAGAGCTGACCGGTGTTCTTGCGTGTGATTACAGTATGAGCAAAACAGGAACAAAGCTTGGAGCTTTAACTGATGAACCTGTAAAGTTTCTAAAAGGATTTGTTGAGACAGAAGAAAAATGTGACTTTAAAAACATAGAAAAATACCTTGCATGTATGTGGAAAATGAGTTCTGACTGTCACACATTTGCCAATCTTCGGTAGAGTGAGGTCAAGGGATCAGTCCCGCTAAGTGACCTTCCACCGGCATCATATTCTGTGCGTAGACACATTAAAAGAGCGTTCTGCTTGTTCAGAAGATGTGTAAATGTTTTGGATTATGCCTATGTAGAGAAAGTTCTGTGTAAATCTGCTTGGGAAGATATTGATGGGGTGCTAAAACATACCAAATTTCTAACAAAACCTGTGCTACTAAAAGATGTCCCTCTCGATATTCTCTGTTCAAATGTTCAACATTCTGCAAATGTACCACAAGCAATTGCCGAAACAAAAAAAATAAAGTGAACTATGAAAATGTGTCTAATACAGGAGTGATAAACATTTTTTTCTCATATTCAAATCATAAACCTTGTTTGGTGTATACATAAAGGATTAAAAAACATTATTATTTGTTTCATTTCTATACATGTCTCTTCTTCCTCTATTATAGTCGCGATTTAGGGAAATGATAGAAGGGTTTCTCTGAGGAGGTATTTTTTGTCTCTATAAGACTACTTGACCCCCAAAACTTATGTTTTCACAACAAAATGAAGTATAAAGGTTTCATGATTCCTGAAATATTACATAATCACTGCAAGAAATCTGTCATTTTTTAAAATGTAGTCCAGAAAAAATCAGCACAGATCAGCAATGTCTACCCAAGCTAAATTACTTCTCTAATGACCCAAAAGCACAAGTCAAAAATGAAATCTCAACACAACAATTGTTTACGGAGGTATATCAGGGGGCCGGGATTGATATGGCACTGTGGCCTAAATCTCTGCATTAATTTCCGAAAATCCACTAATTCAATATTTTGCTGAGCACATCTCACTGTCTGATCCACAATGACGGCTAGAGAACCATAAATACGACCACTTGACGATACTACTTTGGTCAACAGTTTGAAAAAAATCAGGACCGTCGAGTTAATATCATGGTTTAGCAACTTCGTCACTATAATGAGTAATCGTGGTTTTACTTTTAAACTTTGTTTTAAACGTGGATACAATGTTACAGCATTTTTCAGCATTTTACAGTAATGTTTACACCTGTTTTAACTGTTGTTCATAGACATTCATTTGCTCTACAGTAAAGCGGCATTGTGGCATTTCTTAACGCGATAATACCGTTTTAAGATGCATTTTTTAGTGCTTCAAAATACACCGGATTGCACTTCCTGCATTTGCATTTTATACGTTCAGCATCCTCTAGAAAAGGCATGTGGGTTTAAAGTTTGCAAAGCCTCATTTCATTGTTCAATGAATATCGACAAACAAAATGGGTTTTTATCAGCACTCGTACAATGCACAAAACAAAAATGTTTCACTGGGGCAGATTTACAAGCCCTGTACGCCACATTTGCGCCGCCGTTGCGTCACTTTTGTGACGCAGCAGTGGCACAAAGCCAGCGCCATGCAACGTGATGCATCTAGGGAGATGCGTCACGTTGTAAAGCCCTGCACCACATGTGGGCGTTCGGGCACAAGGGTGGGCGTTCCGGAGCAGGAACGCCTTCTAAAAGTGGCTGCGTGTAATCTACAAGATTTCTCTCAGTCACTTTTACGGCCATGCTGCGTCAAAACCCTGCGCCTGCTTGAAGCAGGCGTAAGGATTGACGCAGCATGTTAGGCATAGGGGCACCTCGAGCCTTGCTGGAGCTGCGACACAACTCCACAAATGCGTCACCTTTACAGCATCAGATGCGTCACGCATCTGTCTATTCTTGCCCAATGGTGCGGCGCTTCCATGGTGGCGCAAGAGGTGTCTGCTGTGATGCAAAATAATTGTAAATCCGCCCCCACTATTTTTTATTTTCCCTAATGCACTTCGGTGTAATCTAAAGCTTATGCATTACATGTCTTATACTTGAGCTATACAATGGGCCCTGCTTATGAAATGCATAATAAATGATGTTCTCCTTGAACTATTTATAAGATAAAAATGCTAGCCACGTGACTTTCCGATTTTAATGCAAGCTTTCAATTTACCACCTGCACGATTTAACACAGTAACCCATTTCAAATACAGGCTACTGTAATAAAATGCTGTCAACTTTATTATTTATGGCGTTGGCACCCGGCCTTTAACACAGACCTTAAATGTATTTTTGTCATGTTATATATTACAATCGCTGGAGCATAATTGCATTGTTTCCTGCCCCTCTGAGAATTGTAAATGCCACATAGTTCAAGCATGACTAAGCTTGTTGAAGCTGAATAATACCAAAGTGTTCAATAACTACAAACATGGGTCCATGTTAAAGGGTATGGGTTTTTTTTTTGTTTACAAAGACACATTATTTCTTGAGACAATGAAGGCTGGATTTCATTTCAACCTTCATCGGTACCCGAGATCTATATAAAAGTGTTAAATAAAAAATTAAAATAAGTAAAAATGGTACTATTATCAGTGGGGACTTAATAATGTTATAGACAGCATGGCTCTTCAAAAAGCCAACCCCGTCCACAGAAACTGATCGGCGTGACTGAAACCTGTTTGCTGCATTTTCTGTGGACAGTGGATTTCTATACAGTGCTTATAAAATATATAATATGAAATACCAGCATTTGTAAAGTGCACAGCTACCTCCAAAGAGGTGTCACGGCGCTGCAGACTGTCGGGAAGATTAGGCGAACTATTGCCGAGAGTAACATGGGGGCATATTACCAACAACTAGCGATAATTATCGCTATGTTGGCTTAGCGGCAATATTATTATCGCCGAGCTCCGCCGATTTTTATCTCAGATAAACCTTGTTATTATCAAGGTTTATCTAAAAAGCGATAAAAATCGGCCGAAATGCATGAATATCGCTGAAAAGTCAGTGATATTCATGCATTACCAAGCTAATGCTCTTAGCCATGTTATCCACCTACCATTGGATAACATGGCTAAGAACTGCTCTGGGCAGGCGTTAGCTTTTGGAGATATTCGCGCTTAGCGCAAACATTTCCAAAAGTAGGTAATAGGAGATAGCGATGTTAGCGACTGTTTCCAGTCGCCAACATCTTGACACGCCCACGTTGCATGTCATTAGCGATAAATATCGCTGACATCCAAAGTAGGCCCCAAGATGATCGCTATCTCCTACTAGCTGTCGCTAACTGGTGTTAGCGACAGCTAGGTAATAGGGTGATAAGATTATCGCCGCTTTAGTGGAAAAAATTCCAGCTAAAGCGGCGATAAGGCCCTTGGTAATATGCCCCATGGTCTGGGCTAACCTGCTGCTGGCAATCGAACCGTGAACCCATTCGTCTGGAGTCAGGCACCCTGGCCGCTGCGCAACACCTCTTGCTTACTGTTTATGGGTGAGTGCAAGGAGTAGTGACCAGCTGGTCACTGTTCTAATGTTTCGTGCACCAGCCACTCCTCAAGGGCTGGCTTACATTACCACCCCACACCTATCCATCACAGGTGTCACAGGACATGTGACCCTGCTAATAAAAGGGGCAGTGCGCACCTGCCCTGGGCTTGTTCCAGATACTACACAACTGTGTCTATGTGGTTAATATTAGTGCATGGGCGTCTAGGGCCTGACACTCTACACAATGCACAGTTGGTTCTAGGGGTAGGCTGAGAAGATACAACGTGTTGTCAAATGCCAGGTGCCCCCTGTGAGAGCTGCACAAGGTCTGAATTGTTGGGCATAGAATAAGAGTTCAAAAATGGTCAAAAGTCACTGCCTGCACCCTGAGCTTTCTCAATTTAGGCCTTGCTCAGGATTTTCTACTATGTTCAGTGGTCTATGTATATGAATAGAGACTAGGAAAAGGAAGCTAAATAACTTTACTAACAGGAAATAATGGTTAATTATTCATAAAACTTCACACATTTTCCTAAAATACTTCCGTTGAATTGATGTTATAGTAGCAATCTAAAACGCAAATATATTGCAAATAGCTAGTTATAGTATGCAATTTAACCATAAAACCTTAATGTTCTGCTCATAACCGGAGGAATGATATAAAAAATGACATAATTGATGAGATCTGTTGTGACCTCGAAAATCACATTACCATTCACATTATTGATGGGATACCTTAAGTAAAAATGGAAAGACGTGTTGATCCCAGGGCTAGAGATGAAAACCCTTAGTGAGAGTACTTGAAAAGAAGTGGGGGGGGCAAGCAGACCCTGTTGGGCATTGTTAAAGTCTATGTCTTGTGAGATATGGGCAAGCAAGCCGAAGATGCAGGCTCTGGACAAACTTTTGGGATGGCACTACGAACACATTGGGTACGTCTGCATGCCATGTGAGGCCAGCACACAGTTTGACACGTACAAACAGTTTCATTCTGGTGAAGTCTCAAAACGAGGCCAACTTCCTCCTAGTACAAATAGTTTGGATTCCCATTCATATCTCCATTGATTTGAAGGTCACGAGTTGGAATCCTGAGGCAGCACATCCAATTTTCTACCATTCTGTACTCAGTAAAAGGAGAACCATTACATTGAGGAATAGAAACATCTATTGTTCAGAAATCCAGAAACGGCACAAATGAGTTAGTAATTTCTATATACATTATTTCTACTGCCTCTTCTGAAGTATTATACGTCAGTGAAACCGCAATGAACTGTGGATACCATCAGGACCTATGGTTTTATATGTAAACAACAGCTGCAAGATATCAAGGGTTGCATACTGAATGTGTGCATTCATGCGGGGCACATCTGTGTGCCTGTTTTTACACCATTAAACTAAAGTACACTTCCGAAACTGAGCAGTGATCGCATCTCTCTATTTTTAAACACTGCTGGCTGTCATTAACTTAGAGAAATTCCCAGTTTAACCAATGCACTTTTACAAACAGGCATATAGATATAGCCATGCCCTGCGTGAAGTCACACCTCCCTACCAGAGTCTCCCTAAAGTAAGAATAGAAAATGTGAAAAAGTTTATTTAACCCAAGAAAATTACTAAGCATTTTCCATGGTAAATATCATTGTAAATTATTTGTATATATATATGTTAAATGTTCAACACAAGAAATGCTGCAACACTATTCCCATATTAGTGAATACAGGCTTTAATAAATATGAATATATTAAGTTAAAATTAAAATACAAATATTTATCTGAAGTTTAAATAACAAAAATAATTTTCATCTAAAGTAAAATAATCATGTATTAATAATTAATAAAAAGCGATTTTCTTGAATTAATTAAAAGTAATATAATTATATGTTATAAAAATGTAATGTTACATTTCTTCAAAATAAAAAAGTGAGTTAAAATATTTTATAACTCAATCAATATTTTTTGTTTTAATATTTTTAAACAATAAATGATATATTTTAAAATCCTTTAAATTATTTAATTTAACATTATTTCCGGAGGGTTTCAATTTAAGTTTCAACTGCAATTATTTTCTATTGGAGGCCAGTATCAGTGGTTGGCCATGTGTGGAGCTGGACTTACTTCGGCTCTGAACTGGAGTAATGTGCTACTGTTTTGCATCTCTTTTTGGCTATAGTAACTTTCGAAGCTCAGTTGCTTAACAGAAATGGTCTCAATATTTTATGGTTCGCACATGTCCCTCTCCAAACCCCTCCCTAACTCTCCCAAAGCCTATCCTTACTCCTCTCTAATGCCCTCTTATTTAAACAAACTAGTCACTGTTTTCCAGCCACTCACCTCTGTCCCTCCCACATTTACTACAGAAATGTATACTTACTTGTGTGGAAACGCCACAGTTACTGCTGGGTTCTCTGCACAGAATGAGAAAGATAGGGTAGGGGAAGTTCCCTGCAAGTATGTTTGTGAATAAAATGTTGTAGTACATTTGTAGTACTATTGTAGTACTACAATAAGCACAACAAAATGCAGTTTGTGACTAAGCCCCATAGTTTGCAAAGCTGTGCTTATAAAACGTAGATGTCTCTATTCCCATCTGTTTGCATTTAACAACAAAATAGGTTGTGTAGCAAGGATGGTCACTCGTTACATAGCCTGTTGTACAAAAAAACCTTGAATATCATTCCTTAGTATAAAGGTACCTTGTAAAACATAGACATACATTCATTTAATTTGTGTATTAATATGACTAATTTGAATTAGTGTTTCAGAAAAGGGGGTGGTGATGGACAGAGTATCTGAATTAAGCAGAACACTCCTACCCAGTCCAAAGATCAGGGCTTGATCCATTACCGTTTTTTAGCTCACTGCACCATCCCAGCTCAGAACCTGGCTATATGCAAATTAGTCTGACCCTGGCCCAGTGCATCATGGGAACAGGGCAAACCAAACTACCAAGCCAATTCTTATACTGGGAAGGAAACAAGCTTCCGGGGACCGGTTTCTGGCATTTCAGCCGTCTTCGGCCCGGCTTGCTTGAATCCTGATGGTGCAGTGAGCAAGGGACTCACATCTGAGTATACCCTTCCAGACTTATGGTGGACAAAATGATTCAGAAAAGGTGGTGGTGATGGACAGAGTATCTGAATTAAGCAGAACACTCCTACCCAGTCCAAAGATCAGGGCTTGATCCATCACCGTTTTTTAGCTCACTGCACCATCCCAGCTCAGAACCTGGCTATATGCAAATTAGTCTGTCCCTGGCCCAGTGCATCATGGGAACAGGGCAAACCAAACTACCAAGCCAATTCTTATACTGGGAAGGAAACAAGCTTCCGGGGACCGGTTTCTGGCATTTCAGCCGTCTTCGGCCCGGCTTGCTTGAATCCTGATGGTGCAGTGAGCAAGGGACTCACATCTGAGTATACCCTTCCACGCTTATGGTGGACAAAATGATTCAGAAAAGGGGGTGGTGATGGACAGAGTATCTGAATTAAGCAGAACACTCCTACCCAGTCCAAAGATCAGGGCTTGATCCATCACCGTTTTTAGCTCACTGCACCATCCCAGCTCACAACCTGGCTATATGCAAATTAGTCTGTCCCTGGCCCAGTGCATCATGGGAACAGGGCAAAACAAACTACCAAGCCAATTCTTATACTGGGAAGGAAACAAGCTTCCGGGGACCGGTTTCTGGCATTTCAGCCGTCTTCGGCCCGGCTTGCTTGAATCCTGATGGTGCAGTGAGCAAGGGACTCACATTGAATTGGTGTTGGTTCTATTTCAGAAGTGATGACTTGTATGGGTATTTGAGGTATTTGGATCCACTGGAGAAATAACATTAGTTTTGCACTGGTGCAGTAAGATTGGGCACACACCTATGAGTAATGAATGAAAAGATGCTTCCTTTGACTGGTGAAAATACAACTCTTATCTTGTCCAGGTCTTTAGTGCACATGGGTGAAAACCTTATACGCACTGACGTAGTGTTACATAATACACACTACATACGTTTTGCCAAATATCTTAAGTTTTTTCTGAAAATGTCACTAAATTTCATAAACATTTTGTGAAATTATGCTTTGCTAGTGAAATGTAGTTTGTGGGTCTATTGTGCCACCTTTCTAACATGAGTGTGCACCTGAGCGTGAGATAAGAATGTCTTATGAGATACCAGCATAATGTTTTGGCGAGGCATTTTCTGTGCAAATCAGTCTCTCACAAGTAATTTTAATGTACAATTAACGAGTGTACATACACAATTGCCCAAGCCTACTCATAAGCACATTCTGGCGTTAGCAACTCTTCAATCATTTAACTTTTCATGCAAAAAACACAGCATCTTCGAATAGTTAAGAATATAGAAACATATACAATGATATATGTTGATAGCAAAGCTGCTACCAAGCAATTCCTGCTTCAACTGTGAATGTTCTAAAAAGAAGGAAGAACTATGAAAACCCCGACCTAGACCTAGATTATGAAGAATGTAACTATATTTGTCGAACTGGTTGCTAAGCATATGGGAGTTATGTCACTGTGTCTTAGCTGAGGACTGCCGAACAAACCTCTCTAAAGTTCATATGATATCTGCATTTATTATTTAAACTATAAGCTGTCACCAGTACCATCTATTTTCAGACTGCATGCGTCAAAGGAATCTACTGAGCTATTTTTATTTATTTCTCAATGTATTCATTAATAATATCCAGTATTACGCATTATCCCAAATGAAGGACAGATGGCATTAAATAAACGGTGCGGGAACAGACAGAATCGTGTAATGTGCTTACAAAATAATATAAACAGGCATGGGAAAACCAGTAGGTCTGGCTTCTTATTAATTAAAATTTACTTAATGGGCTTGTAGATGTATGTGTGTAGAGTTGAATGGACAGGCATGTTACTGAATGCAGGACTTATGTGAGTGAGCACATATGGATGATTATGGACAATCCATCAGTAAAAAAATCGTGTTCCTTAAGATAATTCATATTAGCAGATACTACAACCATACTGTAATCATACAAACAGAAACAAATCCATAAAAATGCATCAAATAATGCATTTTACCTATCTAAATATATATATATATAATATACGATGTATAGTTAAACTTAGGTCAGAGTTTCCATAGGAAGAGCTTTTGTTCTGATAATCACTTTGGCTCTGTTTAACAAAGCTTCTTAAAAACGTCCCAAACAACAAGTTCTTCCACCTCGGCTCCTTCTTGGATTGTTGAGGGGAAATCCATTAATTGAGTGCTGAGAAAAACTGAAGGGCACCAAGCAGGTTTTCCCATACAATTTCCCATAGGAATTTTGGGAAGTGATGCAAAACAATGGCTGAACATAACTACAGCAAATTTGCCAGTAAGTTAGATCTTCACTCAGAAAGTGTGGTTATTGTGATTTGTTGTAAATCTTTTAAGACCATTTTTGAGAAATCAAGCTTCAAAATATAGTGATATTTGTACTGTTGGACTGGGGTACTCCACAGCACCACAAATGTAAAAAATATAGCATTCTGATTAGACAAAGGGACTTCTGTTTCCATAGGCCCCTTAGGTACAGTGGGACGGGTACTGGTCTCATGGTACCAATCAATCTGACTGGCTGGCTACACCATGAATAGAAATGTTGTAGATGCAAATTTTATGACACAGGGTCTCAGTCCACATGCTGGGATGGACTGGATGGGTGGTACCCTGACCCCTAGGGTCCAAATAAAATTAAAAATCTTGTTGCAGGTCCTTCAGTCCAACCACAAGACTCAGCGAGGCCTCTGTTTGGGCCCTGCTGGGGTATCGTGGGGCTCAAAGTGGCACCCATCAGGTCCCTTGTGAAAACCACAGGGTACCGCTGGACCATGAAGAGTTCAAAGGTCAAACTTGCACTGTCCTGTGGTACCTTGATGTACGACTCATGAAACAAGTACCCTGGAGTACTGTGGCACTACAAAACAAAATAGGAAAATGTGTAGTAGGTGTCTGTGGGGTTTGCACACTGTGGGGGGTTGACCAGCATTGAAGGGCTGCCTACCGACTGGGAGATTGGGTACACAGCCTGACCTTTTGCCAGGCCTTGCGGCTAAATACCTATTGTGAACATCCTTCAGCTGTGGCCTTCCCTCGCAGGGTGTGTGGGCCAATCTCCACGGCCAACAGCTCGAGATCACAGCTGAAGGTCATGTACAGCTGGGTATGGATAGTCTGCAGGGGTCTGGCTTGGAGGTCATTAAGAAAGACTATTTTCAGTTGAAAAGGAGCATCTCCAATTTGAGGTCCCATTCCTAGAAAAGTATTTGGGTTGCTCTTTCCAAACATGGGAAGAGTCAAGAGCTCCTTTTAGTTTAAATAGTTTCAGTGATGCAGCAGTGGTGTCCAGACACAAGATGCACACAATCAAAATAAGCCTCTACTCCCCATGGTGGGTAGTAAAAGACAGCAGTAATTGGGATGCAGTGGGTGCCGGTGCACAAAGCCTGCTCCACTAATACCAGTTCTGTTCCTAAATAATCTGATAGAATGTGTGTGGCACCTCTCTCATATATATATGCAGATCTATACTACCACATTTCACCATAAGGAGGGCAGAATATGCATTGGAGATTTTATATTATTTCAGGCTTTGTTGTTACATGAATAATGCTGATGTAATGCTTCAACTGGATAAAAACTGCTCATGCTGTTTTCATGCTCTACATAAACGTTTGCTCAGTAATTCAATATTTAAAAACCTTGTAGCATGCATGCAGCTAAAAGGACAAAAACAAGAATGGCTGATTGATTCATGCATTTTATTCGAGATGTACTCTACCTGAAATGGGAACACTTCAGAGCCACTTGCATTATCTTGCAAAATTCATCACTCTAAGCTTTTAAGCACTTTGGTTTCACCTGTCCTGGCTGCCTGATTCCTGTTTGAAGTGAGCTATGGTCCTCTGCTGGGATGCTAAAAGTGATCAAATAATACACCAATCTTCTTTCTTATTACTCCACGTGGGTAAAATGTAATATATTATTTTACAGGGCTCTGCTTTGACAGGGAACGTATTGCCTTTGCCTCTTTTTGAACGACTAATGTCTCTGTGCCTGATGGCATCTGAGCGCTTATCAAACATTCTACGATTTGTGGCAGAATTGCTAAACCTGGCGTAGAATTACTTGGCGGTAGTTCATCCACCTTAGGCATAGTGCAGTCTTCTAGCGAAAACAAATGACACATTTCAGCATAAAGAACATAAAATTAAACTACACAGACTTAGCTCGCTTGTGTATATATGAATGGGTGGATTAGGGAGAGGGTTTGCTGATTAAATGAAATGATGATAGAGATGGTGGGAGAGCCTATACTGTGATTTTATTTAGCCAATATTGTTTGGAGGTAGTACAGGAATTTAACATAGAGCTGCATGAGGATACAGGCTGCAACTACAAGATGAACCATGGCACAATGAGCCGTATGGTTTATGAATCTAATTCTTTGAATATTCATTTGATGTGAGGTTCTGCAGACTGGAATTTTCTAGGCAAAGAGTAAGAGGGGATTATATTTTAAACCCTCCCCTGCTGATGGCAGAACCGCTCCGTCATCAGCCGCGGTGGCGCTGTGCTGATGACGGAGCGGGTACGTCATGGCCCACCCGACGCTCCTGCGCGGTGCGAATTCCGCGCCTGCGCTGAGCGTTCTATTGAACGGGCGGGGCCATGACAGAACCGCTCCGTCATAAGCACAGGGCAACCGACGCTGGTGACGGAGCGGTTCCGTCACCAGCATGCGCCCGCCGCATTTCCGCCCGCACCCTTAGCACTGCGGCGGAATAGCCGCCACAGTGAAGGGGTTAACATTCAACCTGATTTTCTTCCTATCTACATACCTGACAGGTTGTTTCTCATCAGAGAGTTGAAAGGGCTGAACAAGATAATTCTTCACCTTTGGAAGAGATCCTGTCTGGTAGGTCAACCATGGAGGAATGGTTGTAGGAGCTGATTAGGTTACCAGTGCATGAAAGGACTACGGGGAATATTTGCTAATGTTTGGTAGAACTCAGGGCAGCAAGCAAAGTTGCTGTGTTGCACTGCATGAAATGATGAGAGCAGCAATGCTCCATATTTACTAAGATACTGAGCAGGTATGGTCTCTGCTCCTGCTGATGTACTGTGGGGTGCCTAGTGCCAATGCAGGCACTCTTGCACGAAAGTGCAAGTGTGTCTGCATTACAGGAAGGACTGTTTTTGTGTAGGAAGCGATGCCTTCCTGCATGGTAAATGGGAACTCTAATGCTTCACCCATGGACAGCCTCCCAAGTTGAAATGTAATGCAACTCAGTGCAAGCAGCTGGTTGTGTTACATTTCATCACAAAGCCACACAAGGCAGCACTTGAATGGCTATATGAATATTATGGAAGCCTTTATGTTGTCCTTTTTATGCCTGTCCAAAGGCTTGATACATGTGGGCCTACACGTATAGACAATGATCAGGAGTAGTGCTTTTGACAACATTTTGGGTGTATTTGTAGAAATGTATGATTTGATGTTGTTTGCAGATTAGTGTTCTATTAATGCGTCATTATCAACATACATTAAATGTGGTGCATGTCAGTCTTCTATTTTGAGGCTATATTTGGTGATAGTATCTAAAGCAGCCATCTCTAACAAGTAGCTCATGAGCTCCTGCTACCTGTAAGTAGCTCCACTGTGTGCATCCCAGCCTACTACGTTAGAACCATTTACTTGGATGAACTAATATATGTATGCCAAAATGATGTATTTGAGACAAACGTGTGTATTTTCAGAACTCAGAAGCTGATGTTTGTAAAACTTCTTCTAAATTTCCTAGAAAATATTTAAAGCTGCTTTTGAGTGATAAATAACATGGGGAGACTTATTACTAATATTCTCACTTTCATTCCAGGGGCACTGAAGCTGTGATTGGCATGTATGAAATATGTAGATGCATCTCAAATTGCCAAAGCCTTTTTACATTACTGCTAGTAACCCAGCCTAATGCCCTGAGGTGATTACTACTGGTAATCTTGCATATGGTGCCCACTAATGTACATTTTTCTGATGTGATCACTATTACAACACAAATAATAATAGCAACCCACAACAATTTTCATTAAACATTAGTAGCTCTTATTAAATGAAAGGTTGGAGACTCCTCATCTAAAGTGAAATTCAGAATATCAATTAAGGCTATGTAGCTCTGCAAAGGTTTTCCATTGCAAATATGGAAAAGCTTTAAAGTAAAATGTCCAGAAAACATACATATTCTTTATCATAAAAAATACATTTAGTAGGAGACTTTCCTGACAAAAAGGTGTTGACATAGAATGCCTTCAGAGAAAACGCCTGGTTTGTTTCTGAGGGTTTTACTTGCTAGCAGAGTTTTGCAAACTCTTAACATTTTAGGTGTGAAATTTAAATTATGCTCAACCCTACAATTTGTACCATCCTTAGGATTTTTGGGGTCCCAGGCAGTCGCAGCCGGCATGACTAGCGGGTGGGGGCAGGGGGGTCGTGCGCAGAAGGGGGTGTTCATTTAATTAATTAAAAAAAATAAACTTACCATCTCTTCCGGTCCCACATCGCATCTCCTCTCTACTCTCTATACAGGAAGCAGGCAGCCTCCTTCCGCTCCTCTAAGACAATCACAATGCTTCAATGGCAGCGTTGTGATTGGCTAGGACGCCGACCCCACAGGTGTATATAGGGAGGACATTTTCTCTATATAGGCTGTATGCAGCCTACAAAGGAAAAATGCAGAATGTGCATGATTAGTTTGGTCGGCCCTGGGGCCGACCAAACAGTCAGTGCCCACAACAGTGGGCTAGCCACTCCTCCCCTGCCTGGAGCAGGACCGCCCGCCCCCAACCAAACACTGCCTTCTGCTTTCTCGCAGTGCAAAAAGCAGAAACATAAAATGGTATTTAAAATCCCATTTTATGTTTCTGCTTCTCGCACTGCAAGAAAGCAGTGGGGTGATGCTCCTCCGCCCACATCGATGAGCCGCCCCTGGCCCCAGGTAAGACATTTTTTTGATACCACCTATTCCTAAAAAACTTTACATTTGTTATTTATTTTCAGCTAATCTAAGCCCTCATGATGCCAAGCAATATTTAATCATACCATATCTTTTCAGGAATGGGGGCACGCAATAAACAATATTGCTAAAACATGTGGTTAATAAACATATCCCCAAAAGAACACATTTAAGCATTTCTCCCCATGTATATTTTGATAACTATGCCTTTATTTACAGTGTAGATTATTCATGGTGTAATGCATATGTCTCTTTTCATCATCTATAATCAAATTGGAAGTATATTGATTAAACATGTCAGTTGGCACAGAGGTGATTACGCCAAGCACGATGCCCTGGCCCGCTTGACACAATGCAGGGAGGGTGAATCAGGCTCCAAGTTGAGCAGGCATATGTAGAAAGAGAAGCAAGGTAGGCAGAGGGAGGAAAGGGTAAATTAGAGGGAGGTAGAAGTAGAGAGAGAGGTGAGAAGTTATATGTAAAGGAGGGTAAGAGGGAGGAGTAAGAAAACAGTCAGGTGTCCTAGAGAAACACATGCATAGAGTAGTTAGGCTGGGAAAGGTGGTGAGAAGACTAAGAAGTAGAGGTAGTCACATTGAGGAGGTGAGGATGGGACAGAGAATGATAAAAAGTTAAGAGAGGCTTCTTACTGTCCCAATTACATTATTGGTGCCAATCGGAAGGTGGGGCCCTTGCCAATTGCCTACTTTGCCCGTGCCTTAAAATATCTTTCTTTATTAGAAATATAGGTTTTACATAACATTTTGGTGGGAATTCTGCCAATTCTTCCATTGACTAATATTTTCTATTACTCTTCACAGAATCAAAGATAGAAGTTAGATCTCCTAACACCAAATTCAACAGTCAATTACTAGAATTCAAAACTTAATACACAATCAGACATTATGTAATGATCTATGGTTTGAATAAAGACAGATGAATTCTGCAGGTTATATTTTAATTTCAACACTACTATCACTGTATATCTTAAATAAGAATTTAGTGAAAATGTCTCCTTGTCTCACTTGCTTATTTGAACCTGTAGGTTTTAATCCTGGTCGACCAATATGGAGAGTATTGGGTGAAATTATTAAATGGTGGTTCATTTATGTATACTTTTGTCATTGTATACACTAATGTATTCCTTATCACAAGAACAACGTTTCTAACTGCCAAACACATTGACCCTTTTCTACATTGTTCATATTTACTTACACTTAGACAAAGCCACTTCAATGATGGTTCAAAAATGTGTCATTAACCCCTTCGCTGCGGCGGCTATTCCGCCGCAGCGCTAAAGGGGCGGGGCGGCCGCGCGGCGGCCGCATGCTGGTGACAGAGCCGCTCCGTCACCAGCCGCGGTTGAGCTATGCTGGTGACGGAGCGGTTCCGTCATGACCAGCCCCGCTCATTAGAACGCCCGCGCAGGCGCGAAATCAGCGCCGCGCAGGCGCGGCGGCTGGGCCATGACGGAACCGCTCCGTCATCAGCACAGCGCACCCGCAGCTGATGACGGAGCGGTTCCGTCATCAGCATGCAAAGGGTTAAATATTGACTATAAAACTGTATTTTATTTTTTTCCACCCATGCATGTAATCATTATAATATTGCTTTCTGAAAGGGGTTTGCCATTTTCTGCAATTAATCAAGAAAATTACAACTGTAACAAAAAGCAGCTAATTGTTTCTTTCCTCTTTGAAATTCTATACTATAAGGGTATATATAATGTTTTGCATGTTCACCCCCACATTTTTGAACTGATGCTGCTGGTTTTTCGAAACTGAAAGTGCATTGAGGTCTGCTAACCATTCCTCACTGCTAGGGTTCTAACCCCTCACAAAGTATATGTCAGATTGGCTACCCCCAATTGGCAGAGACTGACTTATTTATTTATTTATTTAAAGAGTTTCATATAGTGCTGGCTAGACCCGAAGGTATCAGAGCGCTTTACATTAGGTTCCACAATGTACCAGAAAATTATCACAATTACACAATTCGTCAAAAAATAAGCTTCTGGCGCCCGGGGCTATCCCCGAGATTGCCGCCCATGGCAGGTAGGGGGGGTGCGGGGGAAAAGGACGGCAACCAGGGCTCAAGTCGGGGTACCACGCGGGTGGACGGCGTACCCCAACTTTTTTTACTCTTTGGCCTCTCTGGGACGAGATCGGAGCTCACAGCACGCCACTCACGCGCTGGCTTCTTAGATGCAATCGCATCTAAGGGGTGAGCGAGGGGAGGCAATGAGCCCGATGGTGCAAGCCACCTTTCGTGGCGTCACTTTCTGTCATGACGTCACTTCCGGTGACAGAGTTCCCCCACTTCTTTTTTTAGGACTTGTGCCCTGACGGCAACACAATAAAAATATACATAAAACAAGCATTTGCAATGCAATAGGTCTCGCATTAGGAAAGTTTGAGCTATTGGTATTGCATATGACAAATTTTTTATTTATGTTTTGATTTTTGAAAATAGCGAAATTAATAGCTTTGTCATTTACAATGCCAATAGTTATAACTTTCGCCAATGTGACACCTATAGCATTTGTAATGCAATATGTGTTGTATTTACGTGACTTACATGTATTGATATTACAAATGACAATGGTTTATTTTTTTTAAATATTTAATACTTAAAAAAAAGTTATTGTAATTTATAATGGCAATAGCTTAAAGTTTTGTAAATAACCTTTGTGAAGGTTATGTTCAGACGGGTGTGAGGGTGACGGGTGAGTGGGCGTGTGGGGGTGTGAGGGTGAGAGGGTGTGAGGGTGCTTTGTTTAGT
The DNA here is from genome assembly GCF_964263255.1 of Lissotriton vulgaris. Classification (NCBI taxonomy): domain Eukaryota; kingdom Metazoa; phylum Chordata; class Amphibia; order Caudata; family Salamandridae; genus Lissotriton; species Lissotriton vulgaris. The sequence goes on along the minus strand of NC_141695.1, from coordinate 1,573,282,760 downwards.
TTTAACTAATTAGTTACGGATCATTAAAGCAGATTTAGACCACATTTTATGGGTGCGGTGTTCTGGGCGGCTCTCGGAAGGGGGTGGGGCACACACTGCTTTTCAGAGCGCGTGGCCGTCATGTGCCCGTCGCATAATGACGCGCTTTCCAAAAATGGGTCATCCATGGGAAAGCTGGACGCTAGGGTGGGCCACAGCCGCTACGAAAGTAGAGAGGCCACCACGGGACACACAGCCCATCGTCGATACAAAGGTGGCACAGAAACCCCCTCCGGAGGGAAGGGTGGTCCACAGCCCCCCCTCATGTGACGCATAGTAAGGAACCCAGACCAGCTGGTATCAAGAGGGGTGTGGGGACCACAGACCAGCTGGAAGCAAGAGACTCACAGACCAGATGGGCTCAAAAGGGGGGAGGGGGCACCGAACAGCTATGCTCAAAGGGGGGGGCAGATACCAGCTGGGCGGAAAGGGGGGCTATAGGCCAGCTGTGAGCAAGGAAGCTTACAGATCAGTTGGAGTCAAACAGGGGGCCCACAGACCAAGCTGGACTCAAAGGGGGACCCACACGCCCACCATTATTACCTTATGTACTCTACAAGAGTTGCATTTAAAATGCTGCGTATTTACGTTATTATGAAATCTCGAAACGCAAAACCGGCCACCAGCAATGGACAATTCTGTCAAAGTGCCCTGCTGCCATCCCTTGACCCATCACCTGGCGCTGCCCACACAGGCTGCCGGTCACTGACCCAGTGTCCCAAGGGAGGCTACAAGTGTAGAAATATTGAAACCCTCCAAGTAAAGTACACAATATCGCGGCACTGAGCGGACGCGACTATGGCTCTCCGCAATGAGAACTATTTCAACTCTAATTAGCCAATACCTCCATTTCACTCCTTGAACGAGCCCGCTTGAGGAATTCACCCCTAGAACATTCTACATAAGCATTTCTCTTCGCGTCTTAAAAAAATATCCAATGTAAACATGCAGATATGTGTATATAGAGTCATAGCTTCTCTGTTCTCAGCTCATTCTCGGCGGTAAGTGATATATATGATGACCTTTCAGACCGTACGCCACATTCTGCTTCTGCGATATAAAGCGCTCCGGCGTCCACTCGATGTAGTCGGCGCTATGCAACATTCCCTACAAATGGATTGAACGGTGGCAGAGCAGGGGGCACGAGTATTTATTAACATTATAATAACCGCATTTCAAACAAGGCGGAAGAGACGCGAGACCCGCGGTGACCCGGAAGCTCTTGGCCGGCCGGCCAATCCGCTCGCGGCCGACCGGATGTCCCGCCTCCTGAGGTCCGTGAGACGCCGGCGCATGGAGCGCCCTGCCGGTCCTGGGAGGAGGAGGAGTGTGGCGCCTGTTGCGGGGCTTCTCTGACCTGAGGGAGCCCCAATTAAGAAGAGGAGACGAGACGCGCCGCGCCGCGCCGTGAGGAGCGGAGCGCGAGAGGAGCCCCGCTGGAAGAGCGCAGTGGGTGAGTGGGGCCCAGGGCTAATGTGAAGTCTGTGCGTGCCTGTGGGGTGGGGGAGGGGAGGGGGCAGGAGTGTGTGCGCGCGTGTGTGCGTGCGTGTGTGTGTGTGCATGTGTGTGCGCATGCGTGACTGTGTGTGATTGAGAGAATGCGAGGCAGGGGATAGTGTGCCTGCGTGTGCATGCTTGCGCCTGTGTGTGTGTGCGTGCATGCATGCAGAGGGGTGGGGGCTGCCTGTGTCTGTGTGTGAGCGAGGGCTTGCGCCTGTGTGTGTGCGTGCGTGCATACAGAGGGGTGGGGGCTGCCTGTGTCTGTGTGAGAGCCAGGGCTTGCACCGCGCATGCGCAGCTATCAGACGCGCGCTCCCGAGGTGAAATCTGACAATGAGAAAGCGCGCGTCTGATTGCTGTCCACTCTCCTAAATACGGGCAGCATAAGTTGTCGAGCTGATGCATTCATGCTTCGCATGAATGCCACATCAGCTCGACCTAAAAATGGAAAGACGAATCGGTCAGTGCACAGACACCCACACCCCTCTGTGGCATGAATCGTAACCCAGACAAGTTTCTACTGTATAGGTAGCCTGAAGGGAGAGGTAAAAATGAAATGTCACTTACTTAGATTAGGGCAGGATACAGTCAGTCAACTGAACCATCCTGGTCCACTCGTGGCATCGTCCTGAAGTTGAAGGCGGCAGCTACTAACTCGAGGACAGTCACAGGATTGAAGGCTGGGGCTGGGGCTTGTGGCAGCAGACTGTGCAGTAAGTGCACACAGAGTGGCACAGGCCAGCCAACCCAGTGCAGATGTGTGTGAGATTAACCAACCAGTGCCAGATAGCAGCAGAGAGGCGCAACTAGAGCCAAATTTCAAGGGGGGAGGCTAAGAAAAAATTCTAATTCTTCAAGCAATAGGCAGAGTGGAGATGGAGGGGCTCTAAGAAGGGGTAAAAAACCAACAAATCCTCATTAACAAGCAATGGTCTTTTAAAGCCCTGTGAGGTACTTGGGTACAGCTGTGTGTGCCCGGGAAGCGTCTCATCCCGGGCTGCCACACACGACGGGGGCTGAAGCACTTTGAGCCCAATGGAACTTCTGCGCCTGGGACAGTCAGCAGTAGACAGACACTCAGACTTCCTACCAGTCGTACACTAGTCACTCTCAAATGTGGAGGGGTCTCCTAGTCTCCACTCTCCGACCCTGATAATGACCCTCACATCACTGTGTGTGAGACTGGGGGGCACTCAGAGGGAGGGGCTGCGGCCTGGCTCAGGCCCCGGGAAAGACACTCACCAACCAAGCTCTAGTCATTGGGCAGGGAGCAGCCAGCAGCACTGACTGCTAAGTATGTGGTGCAACTCAAGAAGCCTTATGCACAGGAGGCAGCCAGGCTGCAGGCAAGGGCCAGGCCCGGCGTCGAGGACGAGGCGCGCAGTCTTGTCATGTACAGGTATGACGAAGGTTCTTTCAGACTAAAGAGAAGTTATTTCTCGAACGTGTGTGTGTCGCTTTAATACATTATTTTGCATCATGGGATTGGCATTGGCTCAAAGTGACAGAATTTCAATATGAAGACCCCCACCACAACACCCATCCAATGCTCAGGCATGACTGTCATGAACGACCCAGGTCAGACAGTTTGTAAAGTGAACTCTATAGATGTCCCCTATGATGCATGCGTGCCGCCATAATTGTCTGGTAAGCCACAGTAAGAAGGGATGTTGAATAGCACACACCCAGAACTGAAGCCCTTCAAAGTGGTCTCAGATTTGATACTCACAAATGAGCGATAGCGTAGTAAAGTGATTTGTGTAGGATCAGTTTGGTCCAGTGGTAAAGCTGTGATTTGAATTACACATTGTGCATTTAAGCCACTTGATGAAGATCTACAACTCCCTCCCTTTTCCGCCAAAGGACAATGATTTGTTTTCAAATATTTTAGGACCTAAATTAGTTGTAATAAATTTACAAGCCTATGATGAACTCTCCAGTCGAGTCACATCACCGTGTGAATGAGAGTGAGGGGAGTGTGAGACTGGGCGGGCGGGGGCACTCAAAGGGAGCAGTCTGCACTGAGAGTGACACTCACCGACAACACCAAGCTCTTCTACTCCACGTCGTCGTTGGGCAGGGAGGCAGCCGCAAGCAACTTAGCAAGCCTTCTCCCTGGCCTGCAGCACAGGGCCCGGGGACAGGCATGGGCTAGGCCCGGAGCCAACGAACCGCAAATGATCCTAGCTCTGCCCGCGCCGCGGGCGGCAGGACGTCCCGTGGCCTAATTGTTAGTGTAGCAGCTAGAGCTGCCTGCGAGCAGTTTCGCCCAACCCCCAAGCCTGCCAATAGCAGCACGCCTCGACTATCCAGGAGGCTCCAGGCCAGCCTGGAAATGTGTGTGCAGCAGCATTCACAAGCATTTGTGCTTGCACTTCAAACACATGTGCGGCCCAGCCGCCGCGCTGCCCCAATATATTGCCGCCTGGGGCGGACCGCCCGCCCTAGCTACTACGCCACTGGAGAGACGACAGGAGAGACGAAAGGAAGTCTGTCTAAAGGTGACATCCAAGGAGGGAATCCACGGCCCGCCTCCCCTTTAGCTAAACCAGGTAACTCCATCGGGCATCAGACAAAATAGCTATGTCTCAAGTGACGAGGGAAAACGCTCACAGAAAAACAGGGTGGGGACTAAGGGCAAGGGCAGAGCAGAGAGGGGTGGGGGTAGAGGAAGGGGTAGATAAGGTCAGGAGAGACGCAGAGAGTTTGCCCAAAGTCTGGCTGGGTAGATGGTGGTCAAGGAGGGAATCCAAAGTCCATCTCCCCTTTAGCTTGTGAGGTAGCTCCACTGGGCATCAGTCAAAATGGCTAGGTCTCAGCTGTCGAGGGAAGTTTGCAGAGTAAAGGTCCTGGTGGGTGGGCAGGGATGGGTGAAGGCTGGTCAAGGTCCCGACGATGATCAAAGAATATAGACCATGGGGAGGAAAGAGCATTGCAGAGGGACTCACTGAGTTGGCCATCTAGAAGTCAGGCAGGGGGGATAAGTCATTGAAAGATCGGATTCAGTCGGCTCCCATGAATCTCTATAGCCCAGAAGGGAAGTGGAAGGGCGGCCGTCTTGAGATACGGTAAAAAATGAGACATTAGAGCCCCCTGTAATATCATGATCGTCATGGAAACAAAATCTGCCCCTCAATTAGATGCATCTCTTCATCTTCAACATAGTTATGGGGCCATTTAAGGGAGTCAAGCTGGTAGAGAAAGGCACTCCCTGTAAAAGGGTCTAATGGCATTACCTCTTCCCACTTGGCTAGCGCCACGTTGACAAAGCACCAAGTCGCCAGGCTGGAAGGAGGAGCTCTGTGTTACTCGTAGAGTCCCCATTATAAGGACAGATCGTGGCTCCCCATTTTAAGTTTGCCGCCGCCAATTAAAGGTCAGGCTTCTTCTCGAAAAGAGCAGCGCCGAGTTGTTGGCAAGAGATGCTATTTAGAAAACTCTAAATCTCTTCCCAGTTGAAGCATGCACAGTGGTAATATAGGTGTTCACATGCCTGCGTTGTAGTGCTAGTTGTCAAAATAAATAAATAAGTCCCTAGTATATTATACCCCGAGTATCGAGGGCATTTAAGGCAGAGTGTTTACCCAGTGCTGCAGCACTTTTTGTGCCATCCAAACCAAAGCAATGGCAAAGCCCCCACTTCCCTTAACAGTATAAGTAAGTCACTTCTAAGTAAGATCCACCAGGCCTCAGGGCAGAGACGTATATATTATTAAGTAGGCCAAGTTTTTTATACACATGTCCCGACAGCAACACTTCTAAAGGAATATGCTACTTACCAGTATGCATCTGTTCTTGGCATAGAGGGCTGCAGAGTGGTACATTATGAATAGATCGCCATCTGGTGTTGGGCTCGGATGATTGCACTTTGTTTTTCTCTTGGAGAGTCTTTTGTATCTTGGTGACTCCTCCCTTAGTTGGTAGTGCGCATGGGCATCGGCTCCATCCTTAGATTGTTTTGCCATAGTAGGGTTAGATGGAGTAGTATAGTAGAATACAGATAAGAGTGCCTATGTAAGTGTATCTAAATAAGATAATGTTGGAACAGACACAGGTTTCCGGGGAGGCTGGGAGGGCATGTACCACTCTGCAGCCCTCTATGCCAAGAACAGATGCATACTGGTAAGTAGCATATTCCGTTCGAGGCATATGGGCTGCAGATGGTACATTATGAATAGACTATACAGCAGTTCTCTCCCTAGCGGTGGTCGCCCGTGTCTGTTGCAACTGTCTGAAACAATGTTTTTAGTACTGCTTGTCCCACTCTAGCTTGTTGTGTTGTGTGCACATCTACACAATAGTGCTTTGTGAAGGTGTGCGGTGTAACCCAGGTAGCTGCTCTGCATATGTCATCTAGTGGAATGTTTCCCAAAAATGCCATAGATGCTCCTAGTTTACGTGTAGAGTGAGCTCTAGGAGGAACAGTTAATGTTCTCTTTGCCTTTAAGTAGCATATTTGAATGCATTTTACAATCCATCTGGCAATGCCCGCTTTGGAGATGGGATTGCCTTTATGTGTAGGAGAAAACGCAACAAATAGCTGTTTTGTCTTTCTGAAAGTTTGTGTTCTTTCTATATAGTACAATATGGCCCTTTAAACGTCCAGTGTATGTAGGGCTCTTTCAGCTACTGTTTGTGGTTTTGGAAAGAAAACCGGTAATTCCACTGACTGATTGATGTGGAATGCTGAAATAACCTTCGGTAAGAATTTTGGGTTTGTTCTAAGAACCACTTTATTTTGGTGTAGCTGCATAAATGGTTCTTGAATCGTAAAAGCCTGCAGCTCACTTACTCTTCTGAGTGACGTGATAGCTATGAGGAAGGCCACCTTCCATGTGAGGAATTGTATTTCACACCTATGCATCGGTTCAAAGGGTGGCCCCATTAGTCTGGTAAGCACTATGTTGAGATTCCAGACTGAGGAAGGTGGTCTTCTTGGTGGAATGACTCTTTTGAGTCCTTCCATGAAAGCTTTAATTGCTGGTACTTTAAACAGTGACAGATGTTGCCTGTTTTGTAGGTACGCCGCTATGGCTGCGAGATGAACTCTGATAGAGGTATATGCTAGGTTACATTGCTGTAGGTGTAATAGATAGCAAATGATTTGTTTAGTGGATGCGTCCAGAGGGTTGATGTGCTTACTGTTACAGTGTATAGCAAACCTCTTCCATTTTGCTGCATAGCATGCTCTGGTGGTAGGACGTCTTGCTTGTTTAATGATTTCCATGCATTCTGGTGGTAAATCTAAATACCCAAACTCTATGACCTCAGGAGCCAGATCGCTAGGTTCAGTTGTTTGGGATCTGGGTGCATTATTTCTCCATGGTTCTGTGTAAGATGCATGGGTAGTAACCTTAGTTTTTGATGTGGTACTTGTGAGAGTTGTAGCAGCGTGGTGAACCACGGCTGTCTTGCCCACGTGGGTGCCACTAGTATCATTGTCATTGAGTGTTGCTGTAGTTTCCGAACCAGTAATGGAATTAGTGGTAGAGGAGGGAACGCGTAAGCAAATTTGTTGGACCAATTTATCCACAGTGCATTGCCCTGGGACCTTTGGTGTGGGTACCTGGATGCGAATTCTTTGCATTTTGCGTTCTGATGATTGGCAAACAGATCTATCTCTGGTTGCCCCCATTTTTGGAAGAATGGCTGTAGTATTTGGTCGTGCAGCTCCCATTCGTGTACTTGTTCTGACTGTCTGCTTAGGATGTCTGCTATTTGATTTTGAACTCCTGGTAGGTGTTCCGCTAACAGGTAGATCTTTTGAGGAATGGCCCATCTCCATATGTCCTGTGCTAGTCTGGACAGTTGGAGAGAGTGTGTCCCCCCCTGTTTTTGAATATAATACATTGCAGTCATGTTGTCTGTTCTGATCAGGACTGCTTTTCCTGCTATTTGTATTAGGAAAGCCTTTAGTGCTAGAAATATTGCTAATAGTTCTAGGTGGTTGATGTGCAGTTTCTTTTGCTGCACACTCCACTTCCCCTGTACTGTGTATCTGTCCATGTGCGCTCCCCATCCGGAGAGCGATGCGTCCGCTGTTATCGTCACTTGTGGAATTGGCTCTAGGAACGACCGTCCCTTGGAAATGTTTTCTGTGTTCCACCACTTCAGAGAGCGATGCGTCCGGTCGTTTACCAACACCAGATCTGTAATCTGACCTTGAGCCTGATTCCACTGTGTCGCTAGACACTCTTGTAGTGGGCGCATTTGTAGTCTGGCATGTGGTATTAGCTGTATGCAGGAGGACATCATGCCTAATAGTTGCATAAACACTCGTGCTGGTAGTAAGTGTTGTGGTTGAAATCTTTGTATTAACCCGACCATTGTCTGTACTCTGATTGGGTTGGGGTATGCTATTGCCTTCTCTGTGTCTACTGTAGCCCCCAGGTATTGCTGAATCTGGTTTGGTTGCAGGTGTGATTTTTTGTAGTTCACCGTGAACCCTAGGTGGTGCAGCAATTGGATTGTCTTCTGTGTGTTGTAAAGACATTCTTCCTTTGACTTGTCCTTTATTAGCCAATCGTCCAAGTATGGGAAGACATGTATTTGTTGTCTTCTTAGGTGTGCTGCCACCACAGCTAGACATTTTGTGAAAACTCTTGGTGCTGTTGTGACACCGAACGGAAGGACTTTGAACTGATAGTGTTGTCCTTCTAACACAAACCTTAGGTATTTCCTGTGGGCTTTGTGAATTGGGATATGAAAGTAAGCGTCTTTTAGATCCAGTGTAGAAAGAAAGTCCCCTTTCTTCAGTAAAGGGAGTACTTGTTGGAGCGTGACCATGTGGAAGTGCTCCGAATTTATGTACGCATTGAGAGGTCTGAGGTCTAATATCGGTCTTAGGGACCCGTCCTTTTTGGGGATCAGGAAGTATAGAGAGTATACTCCCGTTCCTTGTTGATCCTTTGGTACCTTCTCTATTGCATGCTTTTGTAGAAGTGCTAGGACTTCTTCTCTTAACAATGTTAGATGATCTTGACTCATTGGACGCTGTTTGGGGGGGATGTTTGGTGGGGTAGCTGTGAGTTCTAGGCAATAACCATGTTGGATAATTTGTCTCACCCACTTGTCTGACGTGATGTTTTCCCAGACAGGTAGGAACTGTGATAGACGTCCCCCGACCGGTGTTATGTGGTCTGAGGGGAGTTCTATGAAGTCACTGTTTTGGTGTTGAGGCGTTGCGGTTGTTATTATTTCCGCGGCCTCTACCCTTATTGTTGTTACCTCTGTAACTCCCTCTTGAATTACCTCTGGGTGATGTTGGTGTGAAAGATGTGGTTTGCTGATTTGTTCCTGTGTTCTTTGAGCCCCCTCTATAGGTGGATCTACGAAAGGAACCTCTGTGTGTTGGCTGTTGCAAGGCTCCCATTGACTTAGCCGTTTCCGTATCTTTCTTCATTTTTTCTAATGTCTCGTCTGTGCTTGAACCAAACAATGTTTTTTGATCAAATGGTTTGTTCAGTCGACTGGTCCCCTTCCGACCCCGACTGTTCTTCTTCTTCTTCCTCGATTTCGATTTGGTCGTCTCCGAACAACTCCGGGATCGCTTCCGCCTGCATTCTGGAAACCTCGTGTCTTCGAGCTCGACGATTTCTAATCGTTAGCTTGGAGGAGAATGCTGCGCAGGCTTCGCAGTCCCTGGATTCGTGTTCCGGCGACAGACAGAGGTTGCACACCTCGTGTAGGTCCTTGTGTGGGAACTTAGCACCACACTTTGGACATTTTTTGAATGGAGTCCTTTCCATGGACTCCGGGCTTGACTGCGCCGAGAAAGGTCTCCTGTTCTTCGACGTAGATCCAAGTTTTTCTCTTTGATTTTTAATTTGCAACGCGTCGGAATGGAGATGAACGCGTTCGATAACAATACCGTCGAATTGGAAAGGGAATACGCGCCGATAAATCACTTTCTTTCGAAGTTGATCTGGAGCGTCTCGATCCTCATCCGAACCCGATGGCGGAAAAAAAACAATCTAAGGATGGAGCCGATGCCCATGCGCACTACCAACTAAGGGAGGAGTCACCAAGATACAAAAGACTCTCCAAGAGAAAAACAAAGTGCAATCATCCGAGCCCAACACCAGATGGCGATCTATTCATAATGTACCATCTGCAGCCCATATGCCTCGAACCTGTTGTTTTGCTCTGGGAAGGTTAGTAATCCCATTGGCTACCACAGAGTTACGGGCTGGCCACTCAGCCAGACTAACTTCTGAATGGGACTACTGAGATGAGTACTGTAAGGTATAACATTAATCATGGCATTTAACACTACTTGCTGGCCAAGATCTTCAAAAGCGAAGCCGTCTTTGGTGAGTAAACAGCGATCACACTTTTGAGGGGCTGACCTTTGTTCAGGCAGACAGGCGGGAGGCGGGAACAGAGAGGAGAAACCTGTGTCCATTCTGGTTTTCCCAGGTGGGCTACCGAGATCCCAACATCCAAGGAGGGGCTCAGACATCTTGGGAGTGTGGAGACTAGTGCACTCTGTGATTGCTAGACGCCACATTTAGCTGGAAAATCATCACAGAGCAGGAGAGGACCTGGTAGCCCGTTGACTAGTGGTTGCATCATCCCACCAAGGCACTTTCTAGGCATAAATATGGCCTACCCAGTGCCTTAAACCTCAAATCACACCGGACCTGAGAAAGTACTGAAAAAAGACTGCCCTGCTGACCCCTGGACTCAGCAAAAAGAGGCTGCACCATCCGCTGTACTGCACCTGCCGCACCATGGGCTAGCAAAGAAAGATCTGTGCCTGTGGCTCTGGGAAAAGTTGCTCCCAAGCCCCAGACCCAATAAGTGACGCCAAGAGTCAGTCGGCTGAGCCCCCCCTAGAACCAGCACCAGGGCCATCAAAGCTGAAGTAGCCCAACCCAGCAAGCCAGTAGCCACTTCATCGCTGCTGACTGCCACTGGATACCCCAAGAGACCGATTCCCGACAGCCAAAAGTTGCACATGAGGGCACCTGACCCGGGAATGTCAACTGAGTCCACATTGGTCAACCAAGAGGGACACCAATCTCCACTAAATTATATCGCTGGGACCACTGTGAACGCAGACCGGTAGCTCAGCCGCAGCTGGCCTTCTAATGGCACAAAGAGAACTTTGAGGGACCGAAACCTCTGTTGCCAAAGTCACCCCACCTGACCTGTGGACCAAGGAATAATCACAAAGGCACCCCATCAACCGCACAGCACCCAGACCATCTTCCATCTCCTACATCCGCAGTATCAGGATTACTCTATTGAAGTCTATGGCAGTCATTCTTTGAAGTTGGGAAATGGACTGGAAAACACTTTAGTGGGCAGGTACCTGTCCAAATACTCCTTGTTGGCCCCTAGGACCTTCTCCCTGTCGGATCTGGTTGCTCAAGTTGGGCTGGAGTAGGCAAACACAACTCTTTCAACCCTTCAAAAGTTTACAAACGTTACTGTTATTAACACTTGTTTGTGTTTAAACTGAGATTTCTGTTTTCTGTAAAACTCTGTATCTCTGGAATGGTCTGGTGGATTCTGCTCATCTTGAACACTAAATAATCATTAAAATAGAATCTATTTTTATAAATTGGTGTTGGATTTCTTTCATGCTGTGTGACTTTCCTATTGTATTGTTTGGTAATGTTAAATACTTTACACTAAGTTCCTTTGTTCAAGAGTTGCTGCTTGAAGCCATAGCTACCCTGGGTTGAGGTTAAGGGTTTACAAAAGAGCCTGACTGGACCAAGACAGATAACTGAGGGCCAGATGTACAACCCATTTTTGCGACTGCAATCTTGAGATCCTCCGGTTTGCAGCCGCAAAAAAGGGTAACAGCATGTACAAATGCTATTATGCGAGTCACTGACTCGCATAATAGTATTTGAGACTCTCGCATTTAGGAAGGGGCGTCCCTTCCTAATTGCAAGTCAACATGCTATGTACAAATGTTTTGCAGTCGCTTTTGCGGCCACAAAATGCTTTCAATTTACCACCTACTTAAAGTAGGTGGTAAACCACTCGCAAAGGGGAAGGGTTCCCCAGGGGAACCCTTCCCCTTTGTGAGTATGTGGTAAAAAAGAGCAGGCAGTGGTCCCAGAGACCACTGCCTGCCCTTAAAAAAAATGAGACCGAACAGTTTCAATTTAATTTTTTTAATGAATCCCGTTTTCCTTTAAGGAAAACGGGATGCATTTAGAAACAAAACCTCCTGTATTAAAAAAGTTGTCACAGACATGGTGTTCTGCTGACCCCAGCAGGCCACCATCCCTGGGAGGGCTGGCATTCCCAATGGGCTCGCAAATTGCGAGAGGCTCATTAATATTAATGCGCCTTGCAATTTGCAAGCCCATTGGGAAACACACAACAGTGTAATAACACTGTTGTACATTTCATTTAGCACCTCACAATTTGCCCCTTGCATTGAGTTGCAAATTGCCAGGCGATAAAGGAAAGAGTTGTACATCTGGCCCTGAGTGTATTATACAGTAAGGTTGCACAACCATACCATATAATACACCCAAATTCTCACATATACTAAGTTCCATGTACGCGTCCTGTCATTCTTTTTCTCCAACATCACACACAGCTCAATATTCAACTTGTATTCTGCATCCTTCACTTGTCTTCCTCTCCTGCCAGACAAAGCACAATGGGAATCATTTAGTCCCTGGTGACCTCCTGCACCTGGACGGAGGACATTCCAGCATTTTTAGTTATCCCCATCGGTTTGGCAGAGATCTCGTTGTTGTGAAGGGATCTGCTACTGTGCTGGTTCCACAAAAGCCACAGCAGGTTTGCCAAGTTGTTGCCTGATTGGCAAACTTTTTTTATTGAGGAAATAAAATCACAAAGCTGGAGTTTGTTTTCCCAATACAAAAAATAAATGGACCTGACATATGCAGGGAGTTTTTCTGTTCTTGGGGGGCATTCTATAATTTCCTTGTGTGTGTCTGTAGGGCAGAAGCAAGTAGGAAAAGTGAGTAGTCCCCCTGTCATCATAAAGCCAGGATGACTGCCATTGTGAGCTAGCATTGCACTGGCCAACTGGTCACCTAGGAAAATGATTACACTGGCGGGGTCATCAAATTCTCCACGTATGTATTCACATGGCTTCTCATGACTATAAATAGAACATGATAACTGTAAGAGCACCAGTAATTTGTGACAGTGCTCCTGCTTAGCCAAACTCTAAATGAAGCTCTATAGCTTTGATAAGTCCATTCAAAGAGTGCTCTGAAAACCTCTTTAGGAGCATACTACTACCAAGGTTCCCAGTCAGAATAATTGATGACATGAAAGAAGTCAATTCTATGTGATGCATGAAGATACACATGAAGCTTGAAAATACATTGCATAATGTTGTACCACTTTGTACCATTTCCCCTGCCAGGACGTTTGAGATCACTAATGGAAGTGTGTAGCAAAATTAAAATGTATTATACAATATATATGGGGTTGTCTATAGCATTATTGATGGGTTTTGCATATTAAAATGCTCTCTCTTCTAAATATTCATGAAAAACACAAAGGTTAAAGTGATTGTGAGGAAACAGGCTTTCTGCAGGTTTCACCACAACGTTTTGCTCCATTTTGAGTACTAAATGCTGATTTTTCAACTCTGGGAGTACTGACGACACCTGCTAATCAGACCTTATTGGTAGCCTCGAAGGGCAGTTTTAAAAACTGCTACTTTGACTTTGCCATTTAAACCTATGGCAAAGTACTCACTTCCCTCAACAATAGATATGTCTCTCCTAAGGAAGGCCGTTGGAGCCCTAAGGAAGGGAGCTGTCTATTATTAAATAGGACATATAAGTTGAATGTGCATTAACAGCAAAACTTCCAAACTGTTGTTTTTGCTGTGGAAAAGTTAGTAGCCCAATTGGCTTTCCCGGAATTCCGGCTGATTCTCAGTCCAGCTAATTTCTGAACAGGACTTTTAAAATGGGTACTTCAATATATCAAATTAAGTCAAATTTATTGTACCTTTTTTAGAAATAAACGCAAGCACACCCCTGTTAACCACACATTACCCAGAGCACCTTTTGGCATCCTCACAATTCTGCATCACCAGCACCGGGACTACTCTAGTGAAGTCTATGTCAGTGTTAATGTAAAGTGTGGAACTGGACCTGTGACTGCTTTGGCGACCAGGTAACTTTGCAAGTGCTCCTTATTGGCCCCCCTTGACCTTCTTATTGCCAGGACTGGTCGCCCAACTTGGGCCGCAGTAGCCAAACACAATTCTTTCAAACTTTAAAAAAGTTTCTAAACTTTGCTGTTAACAATGCTTGTTTGTGCTTTTGGATAAAAAGCTGAGATTTCCGTTTTACATAAAAATCTATATCTCCAGAACCCTCTGGTGGATTTTGCTCATCTTAGTGTCTAAAAATGTATACAAATATAATCCATTTTTTAAATTGGTGCTGAATTACTTTCATGTTGCTTGACTTTCTTGTTTCGTTGTTTGGTGCTTCTAAATGCTTTCATCAAGAGTATTTGTTTAAGCCTAGCTGCTCAAAACCTACCCAGGGTTGAGCTAGAGCTTTTACAACCAAGCCTGATAGGACCCAAGACAATTTTGTGAGTGTATTACACGGAGAAGGAGCACACCCATGCCACATAAAACACCACAATGCACCCTAAGCAAACCAAAATGCAGGGTGTCTTGTTGCAGGGACATCCTATTGCTCTCACTCAGTATTTCTCCTTCCTGGCTGTCGTTTTTTATGCGAAAGGCAAATGGAGACCCTGCACCTCTAAAGTGCACCAGAAATTTGCTAGTGTGACTAGTTATGTTTTAAACCTGGCTAGGCACATTGGAAAAAAGCCATTGGGCCCATTGTTGTAGAATTACAGAAGAAGGTCTCTCCCTGTTTTAATGTACGGGTCAGGCATGGCTAATACATTAGCCCGAACCACTTCCAGGATGAACAAAATAGAGTGCTCAGGAGACTACTGGGCGTCCCACTGCTTGCTCTACTTTTATTCTGCAACAGGAGCCTGGGGATGGATTATGTGGAAGATTCTATTAAATTGGCCCTCTTCTCTTTCGGGGATCAATATGGATCAACCCAAATGCCTCATTTAACTGGGAGATTGTTAAAGATTGTCTGTCCTGTTAAAGAGCCCAGAATATCCCATGGTTAAATTATGTCAAGTCCGCCCTGATGAATTTGGGTGTGCCTCATTGATTCCATGAGCCCGAGACCCACACTAAACATGAGATGGCCTGAATAAAAATGGCCTTCAGGCAGAATACACATAATCTCAGTGAGGCCATTGAGAGCACCAAAAGGTCTGTTAGGAAGTATGCCTCTCCATGTGGTACGTCGGGACTAGAACCGTATCTAGGGTGGATTGATCACTCCTGGGATAGAATGTTACTAACGTGCTTTAGACGGATGTATGACGGTACAACGCGTACCATTACAACGCGTACCTTTACGACGCAGGTTTAACAACGCAAGTCGTTACAACGACTTGCATTGGGGGGCGCTGGATAGTGAATAGTTTAATTTACTATTCCAACTCCAGTCCCCGTGGATAGTAGGGAAGGTGTTGGATAGTAAATTAAACTATCCCCTATCCTAGAGCGCCCTCCAGTGAAAGTCGTTATAACGACTTTCGTTGTAAATCCTGCGTTGTAACGGTACCGCGTTGTAACGGTTCCGTTGTAAAGGATGTTTCCCGCTATAGACTAGGTCTTGTGAGATGGCACCTCGGCTTTCACCTGGGACAGTTTGACCTCTCCAAAATGTTGCTGTGCCCATGTAATGAATCGTCTCCCCAGAGCCTGTTACATTTTACTTTTTCCTGTCAATTTTATCTCGATCTTAGCAAATGTTTCCTAGTCATCAGGCAACGGGGCAATGGAAGATTGGAGAAGGCTTTGGATTGTTTGGAATTGCTCGATTCCCCCTCCCCTTGTATTAATATATTTTCTTTTTTTAAATATGTAATTAGTAGAAATAATGTAATGCTGTTTTAACCTGGGTGGTCTGCCTAATCAAAAAATATGATTTAAACGAGAACTAGTTTTTTTTTTATTTTTTTTACCTAGAAATAATTTTCTATTGCACTATGACTATTTCTATTTTGTAATTATCCTCCTTCCAATTTGGCACACGCACTTTATTTGTCCGAAATACCACTGGGCAAAGGACACACAAATAGCGGGATGACAAAGACCTTTTGTGATATGCGAGTGACCCTTTTTTATGCCTCCATTCCTGTGCACTGCTGCCTTTGAGGATTTTACATTCTACGTACTGTATTGTTTTGAAACTTTTTTATATTATGTATTCCTTTTATGATGCACTTTTATGGTTACTTTGAATAAAGGTGAACCTGAACATTCTAATTACATCACTGCCCATGGTTAGCTGCATTTTGAAGAAAACAGCTTTTTGCACACTCATAAAAAGTCCATTTGCATATGCAGGCTTTTTCGTGTGGATAAGACTTTAAAATGAAGCCCCTAAATTCAAATTAGGTGAGGAAGTGGCTTTGAGAATCGAACTCTTAAGACTTTATACCAGCAGAGTGGTGATTAATTTATCAATAGGAAAACATTCAGCATTTTATATGAATGATACAATCAATTATTCAAGCTGTAGCTTCATTATGCAGCTCTATTGCTTTTTTATAAATAGACTTGAGCATGCTATGTCTAAATACAGCTGCACAGGGAATTGTATTACATTAGCAGTGGTGTTGAACATATTCAAATTTCTAGGCCTAATTGCGTTTATTACACTTAATGTTGACTCATTATCCGGCACTGGACAGCTACTCTAAAATATCACAGCCAGTGTTGTTCACAGACAAAAAACGTGCAAAATAGAAGCATTGACCATTAAATGGTAAGCTTTGTCACAAAAAAAGTAAGAAATGTAAACATCTAAGAAATACACTCACAATATTAAATGCATTGTATCACACAGCGCCAATATCATATCCTCTACATCAACCTGACCACCCCATTTCATGGTAAGTATAGGTAAGCTGATGTGGAGTTAAGATATACATATTTACCAGGATGAGGTAGTGTAGCAATGCCATTTTACATTCATAGTATTGGACAATATCTAGTGACAAACAACCTTTTCTTGCATTTTCTGCATTTAAAGACTCAAGGGCCATATGTATCAAAAAAGAGTTTTGCGATTCTCAAATTGCGATTTTTAGCGAATCGCAATTAGAGAATTTGCAAAATGCAATGTATGTAGGATTTGCAAAACATTTTGCGAATCCTACATAGTCCTTATTTGCGAATCGCAAATTGAGATTTGCAAATAAGGAATACCTTCCCATTCATTCTTATGGGCTAGGAGGGCCATAGGTATGAATGGGAAGACATTCTCAATTTGCGATTACCAATTAGAGAATCGCAAATTGAGAATGCAATTTCAAGGTTGCAAGGGTGCCAAAAGGACACCCTGTTGCACCCCTGAAATATGCATGTGTGCACATTTCGCGCACATACATGCCCCAAGGGCATGTATGTGCGACATATGGCACTTTTAAAAAATCTAATTTATAGAAAATCGCAAATTACCACTAACTTGAAGTTGGTGGAAATTTGCAATTCCTTAAGGCCAAATAGCAAAATTCTGGTGCTTCCAGAATTGCATTTAAGGAATTGCAATTTGCAATTCCTTAATTGCATTCGGAAAATAGAGAATCACAAACTTTGCAATTCCCTATTTTGCGATGGCCTTTTGGAATGAAACATCTCAAAAGCCTCTTTTCCAATTCGCAAACAGGCCGATTCTGAGAATCTGCCTGTTTGCAGACGGGGAAAAAGGCTTGATACATATGGCCCCAAATAACTGATAAGCCTACTACCTAAAGCGGCATTTAACATCCAGCCCCCACTTGCCTATTTTATCTGTACTTTAACAGAAGGACTAAATAAGGCTGAGCCCTCCGACAGGGGTCGTACATGTCAGGGTGTCTCATTGTGAATAGGCTTTTAAGAGCTACTCCTTGAAGCAAGCCTGAACTGCTGGTTTATTCCACTGGGCATTTCTTCGGGAGGCTGGAGACTTTGGAGGCCGCTTTTTAGGGCAGGGGACAGCTGTTGGAACTTCTGTAACTTTCTGAAGCTTACCAGGTAATTATAGCGGGCACAGCTTCATGAGAGAGAGAATAACTAGAGAGAAGGAGAGAAACTTAAGAGAGCAAGGAGTATGGAGCAGGGCTGATTTTATAGATTTTGCCAGGGCTGCTTTCGGTCCCTTGCAGAGAAATATTTCAGTATCTCAGTTTTTTAAAATCATAAAGATTCATTCCATTTGACTCGCCTCTGCAAATACAGTGCTGTTAGCATCAAGAGTTCCAGCATCTGTTTGGAGCAATGCATGCTTGCTGACATTGCTTTTTCATAAGTATACCATCAATGCTCATGTGGATTATTTAGACAAAGTACATGAACAATACAAAGATTTGACTCTGTTAAGTATTCTCTTTGGATAACAATAGTAACATCACTCTCTGGCTAATCAGTATGTAATACTTCTTCAGTATTAGAATTATACTTTAACTTCTCATGTATAAGCCATAAAATGAGCTTATGTTTTCTAATGGCATATCTAGATCTAGCTGTGTAGATACATCTAATTGTAGATTTCCTAGGCCATAGAGGGGCATATCAGTTGATCTGCAAAAGATCACGACAAAACTAAATCTACCCCCAAAGAATGAGAATTAGAACTTATTGCTCTGACAGGACTCCCATGTTGCCAGTCAGTGCTACTGGTGCACCTTAATTTTTGGACTGATTCAAGCCCCGTGAAGGAATTGGGAACTCAACCTTGAGACCTAGACCCCACAAGCCAAACAGGCTTCCCACTGTGCCCCCCACCCACCTATGGACATCCAGCATATTTCCACCACAAGTCATTCCTGGCCACCATCTTTTAGAGGCTTGTCACCAGGGACCCCCTTCTTTAGCAACTGAATTCCCATTCATAATCTGTCTCACTGGCACGTTGTATCCTCTTGAGTCCTGCTGATGTTCCTGCTGTTTTATTGGGATCGAAACACCATCTACTTTAAAAACACCAACGCTATATGATTGTTGAGAACTTGCTTTAATAGTCTGTGATATTCTTGTGTATGTGGACACACTTGTTGATCACGAGATAGCACTTGAGTGCAGAAAGATCCTAGTCCAGTCTCTCTTGATGAGTAGGCTGGACTATGGAAACTCCCTGTTCGTAGGCATGGCAGAGTATCTCTTCACCAAGCTCCAAATGGTGCAAAACGCAGCGGCCAAGGACATCTGTATGAATAGAAAATTTGACTCGGCCAAGAGCTGTCTGCGTGATCTCCATTGGTTGCCAATGAAGCAAAGAGCAACTTTTAAAATGATGTGTATCACACAGAGCACTGCACAAGACAGGCCCTCTCATCCTCAGAAACAGGATTCAGTTCTACTCTCCCACCAGGAACCTTCGCTCTCAATTCTCGGCACGGGCACGAACCCTTCGGGTAAAGAGAGCAAGGATGGGTGAGCGAGCCTTCTCCCATATCGCTGCAATCAAGTGGAACGAACTGCCTATAGCCCTCCGACTCACAGAATGCCACTTGGCATTTAGGAAACAACTTAAAACTTTCCTCTTCCCCCTTCCAGACTAATCCAACTCGATCTATGCCAACTGTACATGCACTTTAGTAATCATAGCGGCGTGATATCCCACTGGGATGATTGTTAGTGCTCTACAAGAAAATAAAATAAATAAATAAAATAAAATAAATAAAAGAGAGCACCAAGCATGTATGCTTTGCATCTATATTTACTGCACCGCAATGTGTCTTGCAATTGTGTTTCATAAACTATTTTGAATAAGGTATATTTGCCATTTGGCTCATTGTATCAAAGGTATTGTTACTAGGAACTAGTATGTTTTTTGTTATTGGTTTCTGTAATCACATAAGTACTCTGAAATGTTTTATGTGTGATCAAGTGCGAATTAAATATTGTTATTGTTATATCTCATTTGTATAGTGCAGAATCACCAATGGTCTCTTAGCACTTGTGAGAGAACTGCCACCAACCTCAGAAGTTATCTGCACAGTACCACTTAGCTGGAACTGATCTTTTCCAAAAGTCTGTGTGAATAATAACATTTCCAATGTTTTCCTAAATGGAAGGAGAGTGGTGAACCCTCACATATTCTCCGGCAGCTTTGTCCATAGCTGGGGAATTAATACTGGTATGTAGTTTCCTAGCCCTAATGATGTTATTGGGTTACACCCTCAAAACAAATCACATGTTGGCTGATTAGAACATTACATGTTTAAGAAATCTGAATTAAAAGAAGACTCATTTGATGGACTGATAAAATATCTTGTTGATTTCATGTGGGGTGGAAGCACCATCATTATTAATGTATTGGGACTCCCTTCCCACCCGTAGAGAGCATGAGAGTGGCTACTCTAGCGCTGTGTTGAGCAACCAAGAATGACCAAACAGACATAAGACATTTCTTATATTTATTTGTACATTTAGTACAGGTATGGCTGACTCTTCCCTGGTCACTCCAATTGCTATTTCATACTTTATATTCACAACCAATCAGTAGCAAGATAATGGTGCTAAAGAAAAATATTATGCACACATGTGTGAATTGCTGGCATTTTGATTTAAAACAGCCACACAAAAATGGCAATGGTGATCAAAAAGTCACTTTTATTAATAACTGATTTGTTTGAATATAAATGATGGAAACAAAGACATTTTTGTCAGAGTTCACATCACAAAAATGTATTATATCGTTGGATTGTGTAAAAGATATGAAGTATGTGTTTCCTGGAACAATTACTGCATGTACAATTAGAAACAAAGAGCAAATCATTATGTAATTTAACGTAAGGGAACTTGAATAAGCCACGTTTCCAATTATAAATTAATACATTGATACATTCCGCTTTAAATTGTTAAACTATTTGCCTCAATTCCCACAGGATTTCAAGGGCATCCTATACATTTTTGTATTGTTGTAGAATATGGACATCAAGCAGCTCTAGATCCATTGATGGTTTTTATCTATTCCTGATCTCAAAGTCGAATTTGATTGGGTACTGCTAGGAAGGTACTGGACGGACAGATGTCGCTCAACTCTGATCCAGTAACAAGCACAGGGGTTTTTCGCATGGCTCTATCCTTTAAATTCCCCATTGTTGTTATTAGCTGCAAGTCACTTGACTCTAGACTGGAAAATGTAATCGATTACTGTCACTTCAGTGAAAAGGCGAGCTGTAGTTGCCTTTTTTTGTAGTGAAGAACATGGATCTAAGCTGCTATCCCCATATTCTCTTGCTCTTGTTTCACACCCACGTAATGCCCCTTCATGCAATGTGGTACACAGAATAACAAAGCTCTATTTGCACATAGAAAAGGACGATCTTTCAGTGCAAAACACCTGTGCTCAAAAGTGAATACCTTTCCAAGACTTTGTTATGTTATGTTATTAGTGCTTCTAAAGCGCAACATTCATCCTTTCAGGATATCACGGCGCTACGATTGAACAGTAAATCGTGAGCAAATGCCAGAGGCTAATGTTTATTCTATTTTAGGGAACAGTGCTGTCTTTAGTTTTTTTCTAAAAGTAGGATAACATTCCGTGACCCTTAGATCTATTGGCAGATCATTCCAAATGTTGGCGGCTAAGTGCGAAAAAGCGCACCCGCCCATTCTGGCTCTTTTTACTCGTGTAGTGACTGCTTTGGCTGTAGATTGTGAACGCAAGTTCCGAGCCGGTGCATAAAACTTGATTCTATTCTGCAGGATATTAGGACCAGTTTTATGCAGAGTTTTATGAGCAATACATAACATTTTAAAAGATGCTCTTTTCCTCATGGGTAGCCAGTGTAAAGCTCTCAAGCAGTTCTTAGCAGAATCATATTTTTTCTTGTTACAGACCGCTTTTGCTGCTGCATTCTGGACTTTGTGCCTCTTTTCTTCACTTTTTGTGACTTTGCACAAGTGCACATTCTTAGTAAATGTGCAATTGGGTGCTGATGGCCATCAGGTGCATTTCAGAATAGGCATTGCAGTGTTTCCTGGGGCTACTATGGATACGAAGGATACCTCTCCTCCCAGCTCCCAAAAAGGCTGCGTTATGTATTATCTTTTTTATTGAGGAAGTATCACAGGATAAAATACAGCAGACAAAGCAAAAGTTCCATTTCATTTTGGTAACAATTACAGATACATGGAATTTGAAAATAGCAAATAAAAAAGTGCATATTTCATATCACCATGATTTCAGTAATGATATAGTCAACACAGTTGCATCCTTGGTCCCAGACACTGTGTAGATTAGTTATACATTTTACGGTCCTGAAGAATTGCCTTACATCACATCTTGACTAATTGATGGCATGAAACATGTTGACCTTTTAAGTCACCGGGGATCATTGCCCCACTGGTCACATCACGTTTTTAATAAGTAATGCATACAATCAGATTGAAATTTGATTTGCGCCTTGCCTAGCCTTTTTTAAGTCACCAATCACTACATCAACACCTACGTTTCTTCAGCCTACAAAAAGGGCCCTTAACTTGCATTTCACATCACAGCTTTGGAAAAAGATCTCGAAGAATGAGCCCCCTTGAAAGTTCCTGTCAGGCATTGCAGCGCCGGCCCGATGAGGAGCAAGCCCAATGATGAAGCATAACACATGCAAGGGTGTGTGAGGGCCCCATTTCTAAAGAGGAACTACTCCCCTTGTAGTGGCTCCTTTTCTCTGACCTAGTCCCTTTTGTCCTTTGTCCCCTTTAGGAACATCATACCTTTTTCTTTTGAGAACAGATTCTGGACATCAGCAAAGTTTCCAGCTGGCTGAAACTGCTGATGCTGGCATGTACCAATGAGATCTCAAAGTCGAATTTGATTGGGTACTGCTAGGAAGGTACTGGACGGACAGATGTCGCTCAACTCTTATCCAGTAACAAGCACAGGGGTTTTTCGCATGGCTCTATCCTTTAAATTCCCCATTGTTGTTATTAGCTGCAAGTCACTTGACTCTAGACTGGAAAATGTAATCGATTAATGTCACTTCAGTGAAAAGGCGAGCTGTAGTGAAGAACATGGATCTAAGCTACTATCCCATATTCTCTTGCTCTGGTGTTGGGACATTGCTTCATCTACTGAGATTCTCCTTGCCCTGCCATAGAGACATTATGAGTACAGATGAACCCTGCCTCCCTGAATCAGTCACCTACCCTGGGACCTCAGCAAAGAAATTCAGGATTCACATTTAGATCTGTGCTGTTCAATGACTGGTCTTCTCTGGAATATCCCAGGGGCATCAGTGCTCCCTCTTAAGAACCTGGGCACAATAAATGCCCACCACATCCTGAATGTCAACCTGGCTGTATAATAAGTAAGGCTTCTTTAAAGTTTTGTGCTCCCTATCATCCTTATTATTGTTTTCTGTTCCTCTCCCAATCGAAGTACCCGCGCCTAGATATCTTCAGGGCATTAGTGTGCATATAAGTTAAAATGTCATTTCATTTCTTTTCAATCCAGGTTTTAGCCATTCAAAGCCGCAGTGCTGCACATCAATGGGCTTTTCAATATTACGTGGCATGGTCATTGCTAAAAAAGGCGAATAGGGAAATATATCTGCACGCTGTCATGAATCTCAAGCTGCAGCATATTACACAAATATGCTTCCAAAATTATTAAGGTACCGGGGAAAATGCCTAGGTGCTGGTACTAACAATTATGGTGCTATGGTTCAGAATGCAGGTGTGACACCCAAGACATGGGTACTGGCCACATTTCATACTGTGTAACTAAATATGACAGGTGCAGAGATCATAATATGATCTGTGGGTAATTTCCAGGATTTTTGTATGTGGCCCTCATGATTTATGTAGCTCTTAATAGTAAGACAAACCCCCATAGAGGTATTGTGCATGGAATTATGTTTTTATGTTCTTCTAGCAGCAAAAGAATAAGTGTAGCTATCACCAAACAGACTCTCTAAGTAAAATCTTTATTCAGTAACATAATTGTCTCCTACATACATTATGCTCCCCAGGGGAGCTCTGTTGGCCCTGCTCTGTTATTCACCATGGCGGTGAAGGAGGAGGTTGTGTGCCAGCTAACTTATGGGCTGGAGTTTAAAAGGAGGCATGCTGGTTCTATCTTTTGCTATTGTTTTGTTGCCATTTTTTTGTGTGTTTGCCCCGCTGGCTCTAGGTACTGGCATCCTCAACGCGGCTGGTCGTGATGCGAAGAACCTAACACTGCACTATGCTAGATTGATACGCTGCCGGAGGAGGGGCAGTTTGATCAAGTTGTGTGCTGGGCAGGATTTCGGTGGAGCAACAAGGCGGGTCCCACCAGCCACGGGCTGGGGGGCTAGTCTCATTGGTACATGTCAGCATCAGCAGTTTCAGCCAGCTGGAAACTTTGCTGATGTCCAGAATCTGTTCTCAAAAGAAAAAGGTATGATGTTCCTAAAGGGGAGAAAGGACAAAAGGGACTAGCTCAGAGAAAAGGAGCCACTACAAGGGGAGTAGTTCCTTTTTGGAAATGGGGCCCTCACACACCCTTGCATGTATCATGCTTCATGTTATGTTATGTTATGTTACTGGGTGTTTTGTAGAGCGCTCAGCTGCTCAAAGAGCGTCCCGGCGCTATAGATCCTCTTCACAAACTACCAGCAACCAACAAGACAGCCAAACGGTACTAGAAATCCAAGGAACAACTTACAGAACAAAGAGATACGTTTTAAGTCCTTTTCTAAAGGCGGACAAATTAGGGCACGTTCGCAGCATCAGGGGCAGAGTGTGCATGAACCCACATTTAAATATAAAAGTCTACCTAGAACTTGTAAAGTATTAAAAAATGTTAAAAAATGATGTCGTGGCTTCATCAGTTAAACGTGGTTGATTCTCATGTAATCAACCACGACATTTCACATGATTCTTACGCTGTTGATGTCGTGCGTACGCATAGACTTCTGTGAAGTTATAACGCATCATGGGAGCGCGAGTTTTCATAAGCACATTTTAAAGTTAACTTTTCACCTCGACGGTTTGCGTGCGAAGGGGAGGGGTCAAATTTGTTTATAAATTGGGCAGCAAGTAAGAGGGAGGAACTAGAAGTTCATGACGGACTGGTACTTGTGATGTAGAGAAGATAAAAGCAGGTATGCATTGCGCGCGTTTGATAGTATGTTTCAGAAACGAATCGTGTTATTTGAGCCTAAACATTGAAACTGATAAAGCCATAAGCATGCGGAAACTATAAATATAACAACAGAGACAATGGTTTAAATGAACAGCGTAAGAATCATGTGAAATGATGGACTGGGTGTTTATACAAACGTGCATGAAAATACTTGGAAAGCTCAGGTATAGATTCTTTTGACTTCGAGAACTGTGCATGTGGTTTTTTCTTGTTTAAATATCGTGGGTGATTACATGAGAATGATTGTTTAACTGATGAAGCCACGACATCATTTTTTAACATTTTTTAATACTTTACAAGTTCTAGGTAGACTTTTATATTTAAATGTGGGTTCATGCAGACTAAATTAATGCAAAACCTGTTGTGTGAAATTTCAGATACCCCTGACGAAGAGCAAGCAATTGCTCGAAATGCATTGGGTCACGAATAAAAGAATGCTGCTGACAACTACTTTTGGTGTATGGATCGTATTTACAAGGAAGCCTGGATGGGCACATGTTGATATATAAAGTTCCAAAAGCAATTGAGTGATAATGTGTTACAGACAGAATCACAGAAGATAACATGACAAAACCAGCGAAAAAAAATGGATAAATAGTTTCAAGAGACAAATGGATAAATGTATGGTGGATATAGCATCCAAAATAAACGCAGTGCACCAGGGTGTGGAGTGTGAATGTTGCTCTCCCCACTTTGGGATATGTTTAATAAGTAAGGCTTCTTTAAAGTTTTGTGCTCCCTATCATCCTTATTACTGTTTTCTGTTCCTCTCCCAATCGGAGTACCGGCGCCTAGATATCTTCAGGGCATTAGTGTGCATATAAATTAAAATGTCATTTCATTTCGTTTCAATCCAGGTTTTAACCATTCAAAGCCGCTGTCCTGCACATCAATGGGCTTTTCAATATTATGTGGCATGGTCATTGCTAAAAAAGGCGATAGGGAAATATATCTGCACGCTGTCATAAATCTCAAGCAGAAGCATATTACACAAATATGCTTCCAGAATTATTAAGGTACCGGGGAAAATGCCTAGGTGCTAGTACTAACAATTAAGGTGCTATGGTTCAGAATGCAGGTGTGACACCCAATACATGGGTACTGGCCGTATTTCATACTGTGTAACAAAATATGACAGGTGCAGAGATCATAATATGATCTGTGGGTAATTTTCAGGATTTGTATGTGGCCCTCAGGATTTATGTAGCTCTTAATAGTAAGACAAACTACCATAGAGGTATTGTGCATGGAATTATGTGTTTATGTTCTTCTAGCAGCAAAAGAATAAGTGTAGCTATCACCAAACAGACTCTCTAAGTAAAATCTTTATTCAGTAGCATAATTGTCTCCTACATACATTATGCTGCCTTGGGAAAGAATTGCTGCTCGGGGGAAGATGAAGGAAGGCTGCAGATGAGTCTCATCTCCCCAGGGGAGCTCTGTTGGCCCTGCTCTGTGTTTCGCCATGGCGGTGAAGGAGGAGATTGTGTGCCAGTTAACTTGTGGGCTGGAGTTTAAAAGGAGGCATGCTGGTTCTATCTTTTGCTATTGTTATGTTGCCAATTTGTTGTGTGTTTGCCCCGCTGGCTCTAGGTACTGGCATCCTCAACGCGGCTGGTTGTGATGCGAAGAACCTAACACTGCACTATGCTAGACTGATACGCTGCCAGAGGAGGGGCAGTTTGATCAAGCTGTGTGCTGGGCAGGATTTCGGTGGAGCAACATGGCGGGTCCCACCAGCCACGGGCTGGGGGCTAGTTTCATTGGTACATGCCAGCATCAGCAGTTTCAGCCAGCTGGAAACTTTGCTGATGTCCAGAATCTGTTCTCAAAAGAAAAAGGTATGATGTTCCTAAAGGGGACAAAGGACAAAAGGGACTAGGTCAGAGAAAAGGAGCCACTACAAGGGGAGTAGTTCCTCTTTAGAAATGGGGCCCTCACACACCCTTGCATGTGTTATGCTTCATCATTGGGCTTGCTCCTCATCGGGCCGGCGCTGCAATGCCTGACAGGAACTTTCAAGGGGGCTCATTCTTCGAGATCTTTTTCCAAAGCTGTGATGTGAAATGCAAGTTAAGGGCCCTTTTTGTAGGCTGAAGAAACGTAGGTGTTGATGTAGTGATTGGTGACTTAAAAAAGGCTAGGCAAGGCGCAAATCAAATTTCAATCTGAGTGTATGCATGACTTATTAAAAACGTGATGTGACCAGTGGGGCAATGATCCCCGGTGACTTAAAAGGTCAACATGTTTCATGCCATCAATTAGTCAAGATGTGATGTAAGGCAATTCTTCAGGACCGTAAAATGTATAACTAATCTACACAGTGTCTGGGACCAAGGATGCAACTGTGTTGACTATATCATTACTGAAATCATGGTGATATGAAATATGCACTTTTTTATTTGCTATTTTCAAATTCCATGTATCTGTAATTGTTACCAAAATGAAATGGAACTTTTGCTTTGTCTGCTGTATTTTATCCTGTGATACTTCCTCAATAAAAAAGATAATACATAACGCAGCCTTTTTGGGAGCTGGGAGGAGAGGTATCCTTCGTATCCATAGTAGCCCCAGGAAACACTGCAATGCCTATTCTGAAATGCACCTGATGGCCATCAGCACCCAATTGCACATTTACTAAGAATATGCACTTGTGCAAAGTCACAAAAAGTGAAGAAAAGAGGCACAAAGTCCAGAATGCGGCAGCAAAAGCGGTCTGTAACAAGAAAAAATATGATTCTGCTAAGAACTGCTTGAGAGCTTTACACTGGCTACCCATGAGGCAAAGAGCATCTTTTAAAATGTTATGTATTGCTCATAAAACTCTGCATAAAACTGGTCCTAATATCCTGCAGAATAGAATCAAGTTTTATGCACCGGCTCGGAACTTGCGTTCACAATCTACAGCCAAAGCAGTCACTACACGAGTAAAAAGAGCCAGAATGGGCGGGTGCGCTTTTTCGCACTTAGCCGCCAACATTTGGAATGATCTGCCAATAGATCTAAGGGTCACGGAATGTTATCCTACTTTTAGAAAAAAACTAAAGACAGCACTGTTCCCTAAAATAGAATAAACATTAGCCTCTGGCATTTGCTCACAATTTACTGTTCAATCGTAGCGCCGTGATATCCAGAAAGGATGAATGTTGCGCTTTAGAAGCACTAACAACATAACATAACAAAGTCTTGGAAAGGTATTCACTTTTGAGCACAGGTGTTTTGCACTGAAAGATCGTCCTTTTCTTTTTGCAAATAGAGCTTTGTTATTCTTTGTACCACATTGCATGAAGGGGCATTACGTGGGTGTGAAACAGGCAGATAATTGGAAACACTGCTGCAAAACCCAGTCTACTAAATTAGTTAGGCTGGTCTTTGAATAAAAAAAACGTAAGTACTCCTTGAAGCTGGGGCTAAACTGGAGAAATGTTTTTAGTTCTCCAAACTTTTCAAACGCTGCATGTGTGCTGCACTGAACAGTAAACATCATCCAAAGTGTGGATTGTATTTCAATTTGTGTAGGCATAGGATTTTGTACTGGGAGGTTATGCTTTCAGTACAAATCCGATGCTAGACATCTCCCACACACCAGTGCAAGGGATGACAGCTGCAACTTTGGTTGCTGTGTAGCATTGCATTAAAAAGAAATAAATCCACACTGTGTCTCCAGAAAAACAGCAGGAAAGGGGGAAAACATGAAGGAATGTGGGCCTAGTAAATGTAGGGCCCTCATGTGGGGTCCCATTCTGTCTGGAAATACTGATAATAATAGCACAATGTAAAGGAATAATTATTGTCTGCAATTGGTCATTCCTGCCCCATCATTTCCATCCCCCCGTCTCAATACCCGCTACTTGTAATCGGGGCCCTTGCCTATTAATTACACAAAGAAATGTGAATACAGTCCTCTGGTCCTGCTGAGCTGCAGGCCCCATTTCTACTACTCATGCTGGCTTGGAGCACCCTTACCGCCTTCATACGTGTTGGATATGGAGCACAGACATTGGAAGTATGGGTGTGGGGGGGTGCTGCAGCACCTCAAAAATAATCATAAGGATTTTTAGAAGATGCATGAGCAATAAAGATGACTTTAAAATTTGGTTTTATCTTGCTCATTTGTTGTGCCTTCCAAGGCAGAAGTCAAATGTAAGGCTACTCTTCAGAAAAATTGTTGTATGATCTTTTAACATGGAGACTGCTATTGACTTTTGTTTTTTGACCGCAAAATGAGAGGATTGTGTAAATCAACATATGAGACAATCTTGCTGGTACATGGAATTTGAAAGAAAAGGTTGTAGGATGCAAATTGTTTCTAAAACACAATACAATTTAAATACCTGCAAATTAGCTGCACAAATTAAGCACATTACTATTGCAGTTCTGGAGTGTGATGGAAACAAACATAATAGGGTCACAAAAAACGACAGCATTTTAATTGGTGATGCACAAATGATAAATATTTTCTTCAATCATAATCGTATCAGCGCTATATATTTTTATAAATCTGCATGTCTGCGCAAATTAAGAGGCGCTATCAATAGAAAATATGCTGTCTGTAAAGGACCGTTCACACCATGCTTTACAAATATATTTGCGATGCTATGTACCATACTCCGACCGCCCTCCTGCTCAATGGGCATTGCTCGTGTGATATGCTTATTTGTGAGACAATTGGATTTTTCACAATCCCAATTACTTCAATTATGTATCATTGAAACCAGCACCCCCAACCCCATTCCAAAATTGTTCCAGCTCCACAATATAGAGAGCAAATATGCCCTCATTTCCTCTTTATTATGGATTTGGGCATGATGCAGCAGCCACACTCACCATTCGAGACAACCGTAGGCTGTGAGGGGCTGCAGGGCGGATAAGTCTATAGAGGATGTCCGGTGAGAGCAGACAGAGGTCTTAAACAGCCATTTCTTCTTCAATCCTCTTCCTGGATGCAATCCATATGCATGAAATACTTTTGCTTTCTAGAACAAAATGTATATAATGCTTAAGGACTGAATCCAGAAAGACCAGGACTCGAAGCAGTGACGTAGCTAGACCTACTTCCACCCCGGGCTGACCCTAAGAGTTTGCCACCCAACGAAAGTGAGATCAGGGAGTGGTGGTGGTCAACGGATCACTTGTTGGGGGGGGTGGTCTGGCGGTTGAAGTACGACTTGTTCTCAGGGTGGGGGGGATGGTGGGAGTCGACAGACATGACTTGTTCACCTCCACCGCCCCCAAAAATAGATCTGCCCGGGGCAGACCGCTACCCTCACCCCCAGCTACACCACTGACTTGGAGTAATGATGATTAACGTTAAGTAACCGAGGCATTAACTGCCCCTGTCTGCGGTGGTGGAATAAATGACTGCTGTGGTGGGAGAGGTTCCGATGTAAACTTGGATTGAACAGCAAGACACTGGGCTTCTAAATGAGAGTATGGAAGAACAATTGTGCCCCCCATACGACTGTTAAAAGGAATATACAGGCTTAACTAGCTGGATCATTGATGAAGGAACATAGGGAGTGTGCATGCCCAGCCCAGCTTCAGTTAGACACACCCAGACTCATTAGTTGAGTGTACATTTCAAATAAAATATTTAAAACCGGATACATTTCCTTTTAGCCCCTGATTTTATTTCTCTTTACTGAATGTGTAACCTTTACACCACATCTGTTACTTGGGCATGTTTCTGAAATATAGAACATGACATCTCTTCAAAGCAACTTTCCGGATTTCTGTAACTAAGCAACAAGGAATGTTAGAGCCGTTTCCACTTCCTTTACGTTTTCAGAAGCACAGATTCGAGGAGATAAGAATGTCTGCAGCAATGTCATTTACAGGAAGAGAAAGTAAAAAAAAAAATCCCAGTATTGGAGCTGCTTAAGATTCTTGCATTACACTGATTTATTCCTCCAACCCCACTGACCCCCTTTGTTCTAGGAACTAATTGATATTTTTGACAACACTAATTGTTTTCTGAAACCCACATTTACTTTGAATTTGATAGGATGAAAATCATTTACATCTTTTCGAAGAAACCATTTCACAAGAAACAGAAGTATTGCAGTAACAAGTTTTCTATTCCTTGTGTTTTAAATCTCAGACAGGGTATACATTTTTGGGGCACTGTATTTGTATTTTAAACGTGAATATGTAGTGCCAGCTCTAACAACACCTGCAGAGCGCTGTGAAATACGTAAAGGATATTTTCAATACATCTTGTGTCACTTGAGTTCAGGAAATTAGCATGAATAGTCAAACTCAATTGAAAAGATGTGCCATTAAAACTCATCATTGGTAACTCACCTTCACTACATGCTCAAATTATTTTGTTTCCAATAATATGTATATATCGATAGTGCCATTTTCCTCACTCTGTTTTCTCTTTTCCCATACTGTCTATATCAGGTGTATCTATACAAATATGATCTGACTGTTCATAATAGATTTAATTTCGGTGAGGGGGGCTACCCCTTTTTTAGGTTGAGCATTCAAGACCTCTTGTATATACTTTAGGATATACTTATATGAGTATGGGTTCTGGAGATCAGCCCTAGGACTTGATAGAAAACGACCAGTAGAGGTCAGTAAAATACTAGAATTATTTTCTGCTGAGGGTCTTTCTTTTTTAAATTTTTCTTACAATTGCCTCTATTAAATTCCTTGATAGAAAACAGCCAGCAGAGTTCAGTAAAATACCAGAATCATTTTAGCATTCTCTAGATTCCAGTCATTAGAAATTGTCTTCTACAAGCGCCCGTAGAAAATAATATTTTTTTAAATCTTGTATTTTCAGTGATATGACCACAAAAGGCTCTGATTTTATATTAAAAACAGATCTTTGGACTATACCATTTCCCACTGAAAGGCAATATTTTTAGCTATGTGTTCCCATACCTGGCATGTTACGCAGTTTGGTGCTTACTTTCCTTCCATGTTAAAGAACAGTAGATGTTTCAGCACCCAGGCTAATGTGCCGCATAGCTAAATACATATAAGTTCCCAAAGGCAAGACTGATTGCATTGCAAATGCTTGTTGTAAGCATCAGCACTCCACCAGCAAAGAAGCTAGGTACTTTAATGTTCCTATTTGCATGTTGCATGCTGGCAATCCTCCTTCATTTCCCTTCATACCCTTGAAGTACTCAAAGAACATCATATCCATACCTGTAAATGTATTTCCGGCCTAAAAGTGCTATTCCAATTTACAGACCAGGGATGTGCAATTTTTACACTGACTAGTTTGTGAATGTAACTTGCGTTGTGACCTATGAACTATTTAGTTATTGGGTTTGTGTGGAGCACTCCGTTGTACTCAAAAATTAGTTGTAGTCCACTGGTGCAGTGATTAATTAGGAATAGTCACTCCTTGGTTTGATAGTTAGTTATTGTGGGTTTGTTGACCCATCTAATCACGCACTGTTCACTTGATGCTTCCGCACCTAACTTTAGTTTATTAGTTTATTCAATATACACCTTGACAGTAAAACAAGGTGTATATTGAATAAACTAATAAACTAAAGTTAGGTGCGGAAGCATCAAGTTAACAGTGCGTGATTAGATGGGTCAACAAACCCACAATAACTAACTATGAACTATTTAGTCACAACCCAAATTCTACAATTGTAGGGGGTCTCAAAACAACCTGCTGAACAAATGTTAACCGGGCAGGTTCCACTTTTCAACTCACAGTGTTTGCCTGAAGATGTAGGGATAGAGGCTTGCAGGGGACAGGAGACATCTCTCCACGCATTTTAATTTACAAAAAAGTAACATTTCTTTTAAAATTCAGTCATTGCCAATTAAAGGGGCACATGCTGCTTTAAAAGAAATGTTTCCTATTTAAGAGAACATTATGTGGAGCAGGAAGAGGGTCCTTGAAGCAGCCAGTGTTCCTCTCGAGTCTCGACGGCTACCTGCTTCTCCTAAGACTGCCAACACAATCCCCAAAGGGAATCAGTCACTAGGGAGCAGCTTTGTGACCGCAAAATTCCCTTACACATCAGGCCATTGGTTTTGGGTCTGTGCATACCCTACCACTATGGTCCTACCATCCACACCAACTATAAGATACTAAGACACAGAACATACTTCCTGTGTAACATCAAGGTCAAACTCATTTTTAAGTGCCACGACTGTCACATCCCACAAGGTGTTTGGAGGGTAATCTGAAAAGAAAGGGACGAGGAAGAGAACATATCAGCCTAATGAGAAATAATGGATAATAATCACCGTTTTCTACACTTTTTTGTCATTTCTTGCCCTTGAGAATGTGACAAAACAACCAATCAAACTGGTGGTTAATATCTAAAGTAAGAAATTGAATCACTCATATGACCTATTACATCTTCTCAGTGACAAGTGCATACCAATCTAAAACTTGAAATTGATGATTACACTCCAATCCTGCCTTGATAGCCATAAAGAGACTGTAGTGATTGACAACAGTTGATGGGGAAGCCTGTGTTGCCGTTCTGAAAATATTCAGTTGGGGCACACCTTCTGCCACTGCCCAAATATCACTACTCCTATGGCAGAGCTTACAACCATATTAGGGTTTAGGCTACACCTGCCAGAAAATAGACATTATAAATTATCAAAATAATCCAGATACTTAATGTAAAAGCTGAAATTGTAAACACCTGTCAAAGCTTAATTGAAATTTACAAATAACACTCCACAACCTTTGCATTTCCTAATCTCGCCATTTTAGCATGGTTGGGCAATGCAATTCACCAGATACCTACATGGTCAATATCCTCACAACCAATAGGGCCAGATTTCCCAAAAATGCAAGCAATGCAGTGCTGTCCTCAAAGAGGCTGTGCAGTGTTACATAACAGGGAGGGAGCAGAAAAGCAACATATCTACAGATATATGGCTCTCTCGTCCCCTTTCCCTGGCACCTGCTCTGATTTCAGTTGCTGTGCGCCACGCACACACCTTAGCACCATTGAGCTAGGGTGCGTGCCTGAGTCTGGCATAGTTTTTGTACGGGAAGGTTACCCTTCCTTTACAAAAACGTAGGCCTAGACACATTCCAATACTTTCCCCACGTTGTATGTGTGCTACATAGCGCAGCACATATGCACAATAGGAAAAGAAAGGAGAAATTAAAACATTTATCCTGTTAACACATCCTTTGAAGTAGGTGTTAACTTTTGGTGCTAAACCCTGTCTACAATTGTTTGTTGCTAGGGATATGCATCAAAAGGCAAGGGTGGTAGCATGAGGATGACCATGTACCACCCATGTAAGCGAAGTAAGGAAAGCAATGCTTTGCACTGCTTTGAATGACTTGTAAGGTACTTTCCAATGCAAAACAAGTTTTGACTTGGAAAGAAAATTGATAAAAAACATTTCGTGCTGGTTAGGGTCACTTTTGTGATGCTAACCCAGCGCAAAATGTTTGAAAATCTACCCCTTCGAGTCTACACAGGTTGGAATAACCAGCTCTTACTCTATGTGAAATTGGAAAAGAACCTTTTGAAGAAAGGACATGCCCAGGTTTGGCATTACAACTTCCAAAAGTGCTTTGAGAAAGTGTCCTGAGAACCCTAGTTACACCACAACCCCGTCATCAACAAACATTGTGGTCTCTATCAAAGGAGCATTCGATTGTCAATGTCAATGTCAAATGTTCTTGTTAAGCGCACATCTCACTAGGAGGTCTCATGGAGCTGGGCAACTACAACAGCAATGCGGAGAGCAACAGGAACACTGAAAGCGAGCTTACTGAGGGAAAAGCCGGGTTTTCAGCTCGCTGCAAAAGCATCTATGATCTACTATGGACAAGAGGTGTAATGGTGGTTTATTCCATAGCATAGAGGCCAAGTAAGAAAATTATAAGCCGCCATTACGAGAAGTGCGGATGCGAGGCTTAACAAGGTATGATTTGGAACTGGACCTTAAGGATCTTCCCGGCATGTAACTTTGAAGTTTTTTTGCTAGGTATGTTGGGCCAGTGTTATACATTGTCCTATGTGTGAGACATAGGATTTTGAAATGGCCTCTTTCTCGCACCAGCAGCCAATAGAGAGTTTGGAAGTTTGGGGCGGAGGGGGATCTAGCGGGAAGGATAAGAATAAGTATGGCTGCAGTATTTTGAAGAATCTGAAGTTTGGAAAGCAGATCTTCATTGAGTGCCACGAGCAGGACTTTCCCATAGTCAAGTCGGTTGATAACAAAAACCTGCACCAAAGGTTTCCTTGCTTCAAGATTCTACGGAGATTATGCATGATCCCATAGCAGACACCAAGAACCCGGTTAAAATGAATTTTCATGGACAATGAACTGTCGATGGTAATTCCCAGGTTGCCTACTGCTAGCTTTGGGGAAGGAA
Organism: Lissotriton vulgaris; assembly: GCF_964263255.1. NCBI lineage: Eukaryota > Metazoa > Chordata > Amphibia > Caudata > Salamandridae > Lissotriton > Lissotriton vulgaris. Next base: position 1,573,247,684 of record NC_141695.1, on the reverse strand, counting down.
AAGGGTCTGATTCTGGAGGCCACCAGTTTTGTGCCCAGAATTTCTCTGCTCTTCCAAACAGGATGATCTCGGTGTTACTGCCATTTAGTTGTAATTTGTTTCTACTCATCCAATTGTTTACCTGGACCATACAGTTTTTGAAACAAGATTGTGTGTCATTGTGATCAGGACCGAAGGTGACAAGCAATTGAGTGTCGTCCGCATACGACAGTTTCAAAACCATATGATCTGATAATACCAGCTAGAGATGTTAAATACAGAATAAACAACATAGGGCTATGAATGGAGCCCTGTGGGACACAAACACTGACTAGACGACTGCACAAGGTTATTGAGTCTACGTGAACGGTAGTGGAGCAATCAGCCAAATAACTCTCAAACAAATCTAGGGCCTTACCTCTGATTCCCACCTCCCACAATCGATGTTTTAAAATACTGTGGAGATGGTATCAAAGGCTGCAGATAGATCCAAGAGAACCAGCATTGCTGATTCTCTTTTATCCAATGTGAGCCTGATGTTATCAATGATCTCAATAACCGCAGTCTCCGTGCTATGAGCGGCCCGGAAACCCAATTGTGAGGGGTTCAGGAGACCATAATTCTCAAGATGGGCAGTGAGACGTTTGTTAACTAGATGTCTAATACCTTCCAAAAGTAAGGTAACAGTGAGATCGGACAATAGTTAACTGGTAAATTAGGGTCAGCCAAAGGTTTTTTAGGAATAGGCCTGACTTGGGCATGTTTCCACCTGGTTGGAACTTTGGCTTGCTCTAATGACATGTTAAAGATTAAGGTTAGTATATTGATAAGTAGGGGCATAATCTTTTAGCAGGAGCGGGGCGGAAGAGGATTGACTGTGGAGCCCGATTTAACCTTGGTTAGGCTCTCCGACACTTCGGTGATGGTTAAGGGTTCAAATTCCACCAGCAGGGGCCCATCATTTATTTCCAATGGTGGGGGTGCCATAGACATATAACTAATTTGGTGATGATCATCTATGTCATAGTAGGGGAAGGATGAATAAATGGTTTGATTTTATTGTCGAAAAAAAGAGATACTGAGTCTACCCACTCTTGGGTGGGGAGGAAGGAGGACTGCTCGACCTGAGGGGATGGAACTCTTAAGAAATACAAAACAGGGGGAGGTAGAGGGAGAGATCAGCCAGGTTCGCCCTCCACAGCAATACTTATTCAAAAAAGATCTGAAAAATTCAGATCCAGAGAACCTGACTAACTACTGGAACATGACACCTTTAGGTCTGTTTCAGAAACAGGGAAAGAAAACTTTTTCTTTATAGTCCCCTCACTCACCGAAGTTTCCTCACGGTGACATGCTTCATCATTGGGGCTTCTCAACTCTCTACGGGTTGAGGCGTGCTGCGACTATCGCAGTTGCGTAGGAGCACTTTTTTATGAAGACTATGTGTCGTGTAGTGTGAGAGAAAGGGGAAAATGAAGTGGAGTGAAAAATTCAAAATATCCTACTAGTGAGCTAAACTAACTTTATTCAGGCTCCTAGTGGATATATTAAAAATGGGGTGGTTTACTAGGTAAACCGGTTTTATTATGGAACACAGTGCCTAGTAAAAGTGTCAACTAGTTTCGAGTTGTACCCCACAGCTCTTCTTCAGGACTACAACAGGGTCCAGCCCTGTGAGTACCACTCCAAAACAAAAAGTGAAAAGTATGCCTATATTAATTTATGAATATACATACTCTTTTCTTGCAATTCATTGGCATATTTTTTCTGAGGTTTCACTGAACCTCATGGTCAATCGCGGGAAAGTCATATGTCCCCGTAATTACTTGTTACAAGGCTCTGTCTTGGCGGTAAACCTACTCGGCTCCCCTCAGAAAAAATATGCCAATGAATTGCAAGAAAAGAGTATGTATATTCATAAATTAATATAGGCATACTTTTACTAGGCACTGTGTTCCATAATAAAACCGGTTTACCTAGTAAACCACCCCATTTTTAATATATCCACTAGGAGCCTGAATAAAGTTAGTTTAGCTCACTAGTAGGATATTTTTAATTTTTCACTCCACTTCATTTTCCCCTTTCTCTCACATTACACGACAAATAGTCTTCATAAAAAAGTGCTCCTACGCAACTGCGATAGTCGCAGCACGCCTCAACCCGTAGAGAGTTGAGAAGCCCCAATGATGAAGCATGTCACCGTGAGGAAACTCCGGTGAGTGAGGGGACTATAAAGAAAAAGTTTTCTTTCCCTGTTTCTGAAACAGACCTAAAGGTGTCATGTTCCAGTAGTTAGTCAGGTTCTCTGGATCTGAATTTTTCAGATCTTTTTTGAATAAGGGATGGAACTCTTGCAATATTTCATAGAGTTCCTTGCTGGAATGAGCTGCATTATTTATTCGCTGAGTTAAGTACGACTTTTTTGCCAGTTTAATGTTTTTTATATAATTAAGGTGAGACTGTCTGTAGTTCCTGCAATCTTTGTCAGTTTTAGTTTTCCTCCAAAAGATCAATGGCAATGCCTTCCTGAGGCTAAAATGAAGCTGCCTGCAATTGTCTAAGAATCATGGAAACAATACCTATCTCTAGGAATTTTATAACATAAATCATGAGTGAGCCATAATGCATAATTTCTATCCTTTCCAAGCTGGTGAAAAATATTCAATGAAAATAACTGTTGTATGTCACTTTACAGGGGTCAAATTATTGACCTGCCAACATTTTGCATCCACTAAATCCACTACCACTATATAATAAAAGTAAGTATGTATAGGTAAGCATAGGCGTATTATCGTTAACTCAGCTTATTTTTAAGTTCATGATATAAAGGTGGTCAACATAGTGAATGAGATTCTTTTGAGAAACGGATATTTCCACATTGATATAGTGGTATAACATTAAAGCAAATGTGCTACAGACAGCCCCTTCCTAAATACATCCAAATAAACAACTAAGATAAGTTGCATTTCCTTGCTTGTATACCCGGATTTGAGTAATATTAAAATGATGGTAGTATAAAGGATCACTTGGACCTATTCACAGCCTTTCTTGCCTCTTTCAATTCGTAAAGCTGCTGAAGCCCTAGTCTCTACCTACAAAAGTATAAATTGAGATGGCATATCGGGCTTAAAAATAGACGAGGATATCTCAAATGTGGTGGGACATATCCTAAAATTACTCCAAGGCCAAAACTCCTTTAGAGCCATGGAAACCAAGAACCTTTCAGCCAAAGTGCTATAATTAACAAAATCTTTGTTCTCCTTTTCTTCACTCCTACCAGTAAAATGCAATCAGCAGTGATCAGGCTAATCTCATATCTCTTAAACTGTGTAGTTGGTTTATATAGCATCAATTAACCTGATTGTTTACATCCAAATAGCCTGCTTTTGAAGCAGACGGACAAAGTACAGAAACACATTATAAACTTCAGCTAATGCCCTCCTCTCTCCAATGGCCTTGCCTACAGTGGCCTCCCCACCTTTTGCTGCTTGTATCAGTCATCAGGACTGAGGCTTAAGAACAGTCAGTGTGATTTCTCTAGCTAGATGGGCAGGATCTAGCCACCACTGAAGTCTCTGAAAAATCTCTTGAGTGACAGGGACCATCACAACTCACAGTTGTACTTAATCAGGTCCCCATTAAAATGCATATGGTTCATCAAGGGATATAGGTGCAGATGAGTTCAATGAGCCAGAAAACATTGTCTGGTCAAAGCTTTGGGCACTGTAGAAAATTATTTTATTGAGTCATTTGTTTTTCCCGAGGGAGAAGAAACATTGGTCCCAAGTCCAAGCTGAAAAGTACCCCTATGAATTGCAGACTCAGTACTGGCATCAGATACAACTTTTTCAGTACAAATACAGGACTTCCCAGGGCCTAACATGCCAGATGGATGGCTTCTACACATTTGAAAATAAAGAATCACTGAATATTGAGTTATCGGCGTATGGTAAATTATTTGAGAAGGAAGGTTATCCACCGGACATGCCACAATGTTCTAAATACAAAAGCCCTTCAAAATACCATCTTTGGATTGAAAAACAGCCACCACTGCTTTATTCCTTAGGGTTTGTAAAACTTCCATAGGATGTAAGCTTTCTTGGTTATCCCTGGGATAACATGATACCTCTTCTCCAGAGGAACTGGATTCAATATGCTGGAATGTTTTTTCTATTCCATGCTGTCCACAATGCTTGCTGGCTTTGCTTAGGTGCATGGAACACCTACTGCATACCTGTTACCTAGGCAATGAAACAGAGCAAACTCCACAAGTGTTGCAGAACTACTGTTGTTAGGAGAAGTGCTACCACATCTTAGACTCGTTCATGCACCCTATTTGCTTATCCCAGGAGGGTGAATTGACTTGTGACCTTTTAAATATGGGCCAGATTAAAAATCAAGCATCTCAGCCCGAACCCGACAGCCTTGTGATTAAATGTATGCACAGAGATAATGCAGTGGAAGGTAACTAGAGCAGATGTGACCCCTTTTTAAGTGCAAACTTGCATTATTTCTTGCATTAATGTCTAAAGAGCTGAAGACTAGCACTTACCTTAAAAGCATAGGTAATGTATAACTTGTATAACTCATATCCTGAAGAGAAACAAGAAGGGTTATGAGCTAGTCTCTCTATATAGGAAGAGGAGGAGCTACTGAGATCCAACTTTACTTGTACATTTTAAAGGTATTTTTATTTTAAACAGGATAGGTGGAGCTTTTATCTTTTGTGAGGCTAAGCTTATGACAATAGGACTGGTACAAGGAAAATGGGCGAGGAGTTAATGGGTGTGGACGGTCATATGATAGTATCCAGGTTAACAGTCAACTGATTGATCCGGAGATTCTGAGTTTAGCCTCAACAGAAATGTCTTAGAGGAAAAATTGATCCACCACAGTTATTTATTTTTAAATCAAATTATGAACACATTCATTAATGGTCCTCATGGAAAACATCAAAGGCTATGAGCAAGATTTCTACTCTACTTCAGAAGCATTGTCCTGTACTATAATTTCGTTCTATTTGTAGACCTTGCTATAGGCTCTAAGCGAAAGGTTTGTTAGCATTTCTGATAAACTAGGTTACCAGGAATTTCAAGAAGACTGTGATACTAAGGAGATCAACTGAACGTTGGAGCCTGACAGGACTTTATGGAGCACTGAAGTATGACCAGCTACTATTTGTAATCCCTCTTAAAACTTTGCAAAATAATTGGGTTGGAGAGATGGATATTGTGTTGTAGATCTAGGGATGATGTGCAGTTTAATATTATATATCAATGCATCATTATATTATGAATGTATGTTTTAGCATACGCTGTTATTTTCTGATTAATATTTATTAACATGAATGTTTTAGATGAGTTACAAGACTCTTGCAGTCAGAATATGGACTAGCATATATATTATGTCCTTGGTATCATCAACAAAAATGTCAATGCTTTGGAGTTAATTGCGAAGTCTACACCCAAAGTGGCACCATTTTTGCAAATGATAGTTAACAGACAATATGTATTTCAACTTACATTTCTGTGTATCATATTCTTACATATAACCATGTTATAATATTGTGTTTATATTTTTTATAAGTATATGTGTTTTTAATTTAATATGTGACGTGTTTCACAACTAGAATTTAAAAAGAGCTTAAATAAATATGTTTTTTTAATATGTAATAATCCTCAAGTAAGAGAAATGGTATGGGCTACTATCAGTCGGGGATATTTGGTAGCTATACAAAAGATGACACAATGCTGAGGTTTAAAGGAGGGTCTCTTAAACACGAGACACATAAATAGAATTAAAATAGAGGAAAATACATCTGGATAATATGGAAGAAGAAATTGATTTCTTATGAATTTGATAATTCAATGCACATAGACAACATTAAGAGACATATTTATGAGAAAGTCATGCAGTGCAACACAGTGTAGCGCAGCAAGCTACCTTGCTGTGCTGTTCTACATGACAGGAAAAGGGCAGGAATTCACTGTATTTAAAAAATACAGCGCATGCCTCCCTTTTTCCCTGCGCTGTTACCGTTTTGGCTGCCAAGCGCCTGTTTCATGCAGGATTGTTTTTGGAAGGAAAGGGCACCTTCCTGCACAAAAACAATCCTGAGAGTCATATTTCTATGTTGCTGCAGCATGCACACACATAGAAAGAGGAAGTAATGGAAGGAAATAAAGGTATTTCTCCTTGTTACGCTTCCCCTGAGAAGGTGTATCTTTTTGGCACATTCCCAGGTTTACCAGCAATGGTAAATCTGGGAATGCGTCAAAATCCATGGAAGTTGCGTGGGAACACAACCATGAAACACCCATGGAATGCCTTCCCAGGGCAGAGTAATGCAATGCAGAAATTTGCACAGCATTATATTACTCTGGATTCATAAAATAACTCGGGGATACATATGGTGGCATTGCGCAGATTAATAAATCACATTTTCAGCATGCGTCTTGCATGCACCACTTTGTGTGGTGTAAGCCCGATGCAACCCAAGTCATAAATATGGCCCTCAGTGTCTTCTGTTTTGTTCTTTACTGGCTATGACAAAATACCTCATCTTTTTAAGGTGCTTACAAGCGTTGCAGCTGATGGAAGCTGTCAGGTGATGGGCATATTATTTCCAGTCTTCCACTGAAGAGAAAAACTTGAAGATCTTATTTGTTATTTTATCAGTAAATGTGATTTTTGAAAATTACTTTGAGGTGTTGTAAATGTGTTGGACATTTTGGTAGTCTGTGATGCTGCGGAGCCGGTAGACTGGGCTCATGAATGGAAATTTAGTGTAATATTGAGAATATTTTGAGGCATGTTCTGTCTTCTAGCATAACCATTTTATCATCCCTAGATTGGTAACTATGGTTAGACTTCTTTGCATCAGCAAATGATCTTGCTGCAAAAAACTCCGAGCAAGTGCAAACTTGATTTATGAGGGCAGAAACAGAAGGTGCTTTAGAAAACCCTAGAGCTTTCTCCCTTATAGAAGAAGAAGTAGCGATGTGATGGAAGGAATTTCTTTATTTACTAAGAAGGTATAGGGGAAGCTGGCTGGTTTGATCAAATTGGCCATTGATTCCCCAGTTTGAGTGCTGTGATGGTGGTGTTCAGTTCTAAGGGTAAAATATTACTTCCCTTGTTCATGTGTTAAAAAGGGTTTCAAAGACAACCAGTAACCAAAGACCCTTTTATGTTGCCCGGCGGTATCGCCTCTATGACCCACCAATGTTAATCAATGAAGAAGCAGGCGCTGGAGACTGGAAGGCAGGAAACGAGGATTTTATTCTCTCCGGAGGAGAACACATCAATTCAGACAGCAAGTATCGTCACGAGGTGCTCTAACCACATCTCTGAGGCTTGGCCTCTTATACTAGGGTTTATGACCTTTATTGCACATAACACATTCTCGCAACACTTTGATGCTTAAAAGAACATCCTCGGAATCTCCCCTTCAGACCCGTTCCCACATACATTTACAGTTGGATTCCCCATCCCGGTCACAACAGGTGATGGTTGTCGCACAGCAGGGCATTCCGCCGATTCACGGAATGCATGGGGTTGATCGGATCTCATAGGGTGGGGGCTTTGATCGGCTCGAGGGTCTTTTGATAGGGAGGGGAAGCTTCCTACTGTACGGGGTAATAAACAGTATCCGCAGGGCCAGGTGGTGGCCTGGGAATAAGGAAGACAAACGGGGACACAGGAAAAGGGGGTTTACATCAAAAGGATCTGAGACCATGAAAGGAATGAAGGGAGGTGTCGCGCTGGGAACAGGATGGGGTTTCTGTGGCGGAGCTGCGCTGAAGAGGGGTTTATGACCCAAGGCATGAGAGAGCGGGGGTTGTCAGTGTGCGGGGGGATGCTTGCGAGGTTAAGAGAGAGAGAGACGCGCTGGCTATCAGCGAAGGGCAGGGAGGCCATGGTGCTCAAAATGGCTGCCGCTTACGCGCACGAATGGGCTCGAAAAGGGGCAAGATGGCGCCGATAATGTTGACGTTTGCAGTTTAATCTTTAACAGTCCTCCCTTTTCAACATATCTTAGCCAACTTGCTTACTCAATGTCAATCTTCATCAAATTCCTAACCTCGGCATCATATATTGCTCTCATATGTTCGTTTCCAAAGTCCACAGTCTTAGGGCAAATACAATTTACGCATAATGTACACAGAGGTGGCAGACATTGAATTCCTAAGCATAAACCGCATATTACAACCACAGGAATCAGGATAATGGTGAATAGTCTCCAGCCCCAGTTCTTAACGGTGCTCCAGAACCACCCACCAAGCGACCATTCTTCTTGTTCTTGGTGGACTTCTGAAGAGAGTCTATGAAGATGTTCGATGGCTTTGTACACTGAGGGTGAGTTGTCCGGTATGTACGTACAGCAGCTGGACCCAATAATGCGGCATGCCCCACCACGATCCGCAAGAACCACATCTAGGACAAGGCGGTTCTGGAGGGCCACCAAGCGGACCGCTTGAAGTTCAGCGGTGTTGTTAGCAAGGATACCAGCCGTGATGTTCATTGTTGTCTCAACTGCTTGAGTCAGATGTCGGATGGCACGGCTGTTTGCCATCGGGCCCCAGAGGGGGACAAGTCCTTTCATAGCATCGATGAACTGCGCTCCTGTTGAGTCGGCTTGTTCAATGTCCTTGGCTCGTTTTTGTCTGTGATGATTTGCTGATGCCACATAAGTCGGAGGAAGGATGAAGGAAATGAAACAAGTGCCCCCCCAGCCTTTGGGGAGCCAGGTGTAAGCCTTCGTGCCGCAGACGAAATACGTGTTTGGAGATGCCACAAAGGAAGGTGGGTCGGTGGAGTCCAGAGTTCTGGAAAACCGGCAAGCACTGTGGCCTACCAGCTGAGTCCCAAGCCCTTCCATGCACATGTGGCCGGAGACGTTGATGACTGACAGGGCCACAGTCAGAGTGGCAGCCGTTCGTTTTCGCAGGTAGGAGAAGGTGGTTCTGGTTGGATTATTGAACACTTGCATTTCAACTTGTTCTTTAGCAGGGATGTCCAAGTGGATTGTGTTGTTGGTGGTCTGCGGGCAGAAGTGTGTCTTTGTTCTGTTCCGCCAGACCCCGTGGTAGAAATGCGTTACGGTTTTGCTGGAGGTGGCATTGTCCTTAAAGCTTTCTTGCAGAAGCATCAGCCAAGCAAGACAGGAGCCGTGAGCTGAGAAAGGTGAAGGGATGAATGGTATCGAGTGTCCAGTGGCGTGGGGTAGCAACCCACAGATCCAGCAGTTGGTGGCATTGGTGGCGAGGTTGTGCTGGTGAAGTAGTTGTACGAAAGAGTTATTCCAAAATTCCTTTCGCCTCTCTCTGAGTTGGGGAGAGAGCAAAATCAGATAATGTTCCTTCATGGTGGTAGGCTGAGCAGTGGTCAGGAATGTTTCGTGAGCAGGTGCATTTTCTTCCACAATCCAGAGTGTGGTCATGAGGAGAAAGCAGAAAAGGATTGTGATGAAGAGCGCAATTGTCTTTGAACTGTGGAGTCCGTCTGCTTTTGGGTTTCTGTGGTGGGTATTTCCTGTTGCCTTCATCATCTTCTTATTTGGCGCTTCCATCATCTTCTTATCTGGCGCTTCCATCATCTTCAAGGTGCTCGGTAGCGGGCAGAACCACAGACTTTGTTTCGCTTCTCTCCGGGTAACCCTTGGTAGTGTTTAGGTCACCGTTCTAAGATTTGACTCAGTCCGTGGTCTACTTAGCCGAGGCTCCCTCCTTTCGACGCAGGAAATACCCTTCTTTCGATGGCACTGTGGGATCAGAGAATTTTGAAAGTTCAAGTGTTTCGGTATCAGGATAGCAGGATAGTGACGGTCGGTCCTTGTTCAGGAGCTCTTCTTGATTGTCGATGTTTTCGGTCGAGGTCAGGGTCGAGGAGATCTTCTTGCAGTGGTGTGCATGCAGCCAGTTGCGTTTTCCCTCCACCCGAAGTGCTGTTCGGGTGGTGATGAGGACTTGCCAGGGGCCCGTCCACCGGGGTTCCAGACTCTTGGCACGCTGGAAGTTCCGGATCAGGACGAAATCCCCAGGCTGGATGGTGTGTCCGGGACCCCTGGAAGTGTCAGGGATGGCATGCAGCACCTGTTGATGGATAACAGACAGTGTTTTAGTCAACTGGCATAAGTAATCAGACATTAGGACGTCCGGGACGTCATGAATGGAAGTTGGTTTCGGTGCAGACCAGACATTCATAGGCCGGCCGAATACAACCTCGTATGGCGTCAAGTGGTGTTTGGTGGGGGTGGAACGCATTGAAAGCAATGCCAGGGGGAGTGCGTCTGGCCATTTCAGTCCTGTGGTAGCTACTATTTTGGCCAATTTTAGTTTCAGTGTGGTGTTATGTCGTTCAACTAGTCCGGCAGATTGGGGGTGGAAGACTGCGTGGAACTTTTGTTTTACACCCAACCCCTTCAAAATGAGTTGGATAACTTCGGCTACGAAGTGGGGGCCATTGTCGCTCCACAAAATTCGGCAAAGACCGTAACGGGGGAAAAACTCCTTTAACAGTACTTTTGCTGTGACCATAGCAGTGTTGTCACGGGTTGGGTATGCTTCCACCCATTTGCTAAATGCGCATACCACAACAAGTACATATTTCAGGCCTTGACATCTGTCTAGTTGGATGTAGTCCATCTGCAGGACTTCAAACGGGTGATTCGGGACCCCAAACCCTCCCCGGGGTACTACAGTTCCTTTCCCGGGATTGTGTTGCAGGCATATCAAGCATTGTTGGACCAGGCGCTTGGCGGACTCTGTGATCTTATCATTGTGCCAAACTCTGGAGACAAGCTCAATCATGGGGGCTGATCCTATGTGGGCAGGGGAGTGTGCCATAGTCAGTATGGGGATCAGATACGAGTCAGGTAGCAACCATTTGTTTGTGTCTTTTGTCCGCCAGCAGCCTTCGTCATCTTTCAATCCCACCCGTGTCCATTCAGTCAGTTCGTGTTGTGTGCTAGCCATTTGAATGTCTCTAATAGTGTCCCTAGCGTCAGACCATTTTTCTGCTTGTGACCTGGTCGTGTACATGCGTGTTGTCGTCCTATTTTCAGCTGTCGTTCGGGCAGTGATGTCGGCTAGTGCATTTCCCTGTCCAATAATGTCTGTCACCCTTTTGTGTGCCTGGCATTTGATGACTGCAAGCTTTTTGGGGAGAAGGACAGCTTCGATCAAGGCGGAGACTAGATCCCCGTGCAAAATGGGGGTGCCGTGTGAGGTCAAGAATCCCCTCTCCCTCCAAAGGAGCCCAAAATGGTGAACCACCCCAAAGGCATACTGGCTGTCGGTGTAAATGTTTGCTGTGGTTCCTGCTGCTAGAATACAGGCTCGTGTCAGGGCAATCAGTTCCGCTGCCTGGGCAGATCGTTGTGTTATGCGGGCTGTCTCGACTACAGTTCGAGCCGTGGTGACTGCATAGGCAGCTGAAGTGGTGCCGTCGGGGAGTTTGATGCAAGAACCGTCCACCCACAGCTCTCCGTCGGGGTTGGGGAAGGCCGTGTCTCTGAGGTCAACCCTACTTCTGGTCTGTTCGTCTGTGAGGGTCACACAGTCGTGTACAGGGTGCACATTGGGATCGTTTTCTGGTAAGGGCAGCAGGGTTGCTGGGTTCAGTGTGGTGCATCTCTTCAGAGTGATGTGGGGTGCGAGCAGAGTCAGTTCGTATCCAGTCAGTCGTGCACTTGTCAGGTGTTGCGTTTTGGTTTGGTTTAGGAGGGTGTCAACTGCATGGGGTACCAGTACTGTGAGGGAATTCGAGAGCACGATCCCCTCACTCTGTCGGATAGAGATCGCAGCAGCAGCTACGGCTCGAAGGCAAGCAGGCAGGGCTCTGGCTACAGGGTCAAGGGTGGCTGAGAAGTAAGCGCATGGTCGTTGCTTTGAGCCGATGGACTGGGTCAGGACAGATAAAGCACACCCCTCCCTTTCGTGAGTGTAAAGGGAGAAGGGCTTTGTGTAATCAGGGGTACCCAACACAGGGGCCGAGCAAAGGGCATCTCGTAGTTGCATGAAAGAAGCCTGACACTCAGGGGTCCAAGGGAGTGGGAGAGGGACGTCCTTAGCTAGCAGTGAAAGCAGTGGTTTTACTACAAGGCTAAAGTTGGGTAACCACTGTCGGCAGAAGGAGGTGAGGCCTAGTAGAGAGCGGACCTGTTTCTGGGTCTTGGGGACGGGGTGTCGAGAATGGTTTGGATCCGGTCAGGAGTCAATTTCCTTCCGTCTTTGGACAAAAGGTGGCCTAGGTAAGTGACCTGGGGTTGGCAAAATTGCAACTTCTTCTTAGAGACCTTGTGGCCATTTTCTGCAAGGAAATGCAGGAGTTGAATGGTGGCTGTGACAGCTAGTGGAGTGGTGTCGGCCGCCAAAAGGATGTCATCGACATATTGTACTAACACCACTCCATCGGGTAACTGGACTTGATCCAGTTGTCTCTTGAGGGCCTGGCTGTAGATGCTAGGGCTTTCTGTGTAGCCCTGGGGTGCTCGGCAGAACCTATATGAGCGGGCTTTTAGGGTGAAACCGAAGAGATATCGGCTGTCTGGGTGGATGGGGATGGAAAAGAATGCGTTCTTGAGGTCAATGACAGTGAAGGTGGTGGCAGTGGAGGGAATCAAAGTCAGGATGGTGGTAATGTCCGAGACCACAGGGTACTGGGGTACCACCACTTTGTTGATCTCTCGAAGGTCAATGATGAAGCGGTATGCTTTCTCATCTCCTTCTCCCTGTTTCTTAATTATGGGCAAGATTGGGCTGTTGCAAACGTTGCTAACTACTTCCTCCACCACTCCTGCGTCTATCAGTGATTGGATGATTTCTACCAATGCCTTCTCGCCCTCGGGCGATATCCGATATTGTGGAAGTTTTGGGAGTGTTGCATCTGGTCGAACAGTAATGTGCACTGGGTCAATCATCATGCGCCCTACATCCGAATCCGTTTTGGCCCACAGATACGGAGGCAGAGTGTCAAGCAGGGAAGTGTCAGCGTCGGTGATGGAAAACATGTGTCTGGGGGGGCAATGTTCAAGCAGAACAGGATTGTCGTAAAGGAAAACTCGGACTCCATCTTGGGAACATCTAATCGTTGCTCGGAAGTGTTTCAATAAGTCGAGTCCCATAATTGCGTCAGGGCTATTGGAGGAAAGCAAAAACGTGGTGTCAGTGGTGTTGTTTTCTAAGTCAAAGAGGATCGGGGCGGACAAAGGGTTAGTGGAGGGCGTTCCATCGAAACCTGTCGATGTTATTAGCGAGCCAGACAAGGGTGCCCTTGGAATCAGTTGTTTAGATAATGCACTACGTGTTGCGCCAGTGTCTACCAGGAATGGTGACTTTGTACCCAAGACCTTAGCAGTGACATAAGGGCCTTGCTGGTCAACATGGAGCTCGACTGGATCCCTCCCTTGCCCTAGGCAGTCCTATGCAAAGTCATGAACATCATCGTAGTCAGATTGCTGGCATTGGTTCTGCCGGGGTCGGTCAAATGTGTTAGGCCTACCTGATCTGTCATTAGTTGCATCGTTTGGGGGCCCTCGCTGTGGTCCCCTATTTCTTGGTCCACTAGCTGTATCCCTAGGATCTCGATTTCTGATGAGTTCCAAAAGAACTGGGCACTGGGATTTCCAGTGGCCCGATCCTTTACAGAAGGCACACTGGTCCTCTCTAATGTCTGTACGTCCAATGTGGGGAGTCGAAGTACGGTCTTTGGGAGGTGCAGTTTTAGGGACGTTCATCTGATGGTTTCCGCGGTATTGGTCTCGTCCCAGAGTCACCCCTTGCAGTTGAGCCATCATCACCCTCTCCTTTAAGTCTTTCTTCTTTCTCTCTGTTGTTCTATCGTTTTCGTTTTTCTGATGTTCATAATATTGGGCCATCTGGAGGATAGCCGTAGGTTTGGAGGCTGCCCAACTACTTTCGCTGGCCTGCAGTTTCTGCGAGACCTCCGGTGATAAACCCTTAACGTAATTCTGGACAAACAGATGGTGTCCGGTTGCAGTGGTCAGGTCCTGGCCGCTGTAATCGGAGAACACCGTTTCAAACCGGGAGAAGTATTCCGATACATCCTCCTGAGGTTTCTGGCGACAAGCCGTTACTATCGACCAGTCCACTTTCTTTTCTGGGATCAGGGTTTTTAATTTCTGTACGATTTTATCCGGGAGGTCTAAAATGGCTTTCAAAGGCTTTTGTCCGGGTTCTCGTTGTCTGTCTATGCCATCGAGTTGTGACCAGTTATGTCCAAACAGCTCAGAGTGGTCGACTTTCCGGATTTGCTTCCACACATCAGCTGGTAGACATAACCCGAAAAACAAGTCGATGTCAGATAGAGTCATAATCGTCGATCCTAGGGCCGTACCCAACTCAGTATAGAAGGCAGTGGGGTTTTTACGTAGGTCAGGCAGAGATTTCCGGAAGGTCAGAATCTCTTGCCGGTCCCATGGTTGGTAGATCCAATTGTACACTACCCGTCCCTTTGCGTCTTTGTTGTTTGCGTCATCGTGAGTCCCTTCACCTCGTGGAGGAACCCAGTAAGGGGCAGCCTCTCGTATCGGCATCATGGTGTTAGATCGTTCAGTTTGTGGTTCGGTTGCTACGGATGTTGTGGATTCGATTTTCGGCTTTTGTTCAGTGAGGTGGCGGAAAACCTCAAGCGTACGCGTAAGGAGGTCCGTCACATCACTCTCACTCTCATACCCGATATCGACCTTCCGGAACAGAGTTGTTAGGCTCTGGGGACCTTTTTCTTGATATCGGTCCTCGTATGCGTTTAAGACGTGGTAACACAGTTGTACAGTAAAGTGTCGTCTGTGACTCCCTGTATAAGAATTAAACACATCCGTGACGGACTCTTCATCTTCCCTCTTCTCTACCAGTATCTTTGCTATCTTGTCGACCCCTGCTCGTTCATGTTTGCTTAGTCTATATGTTCTTGCAGGACCAACCCTTCGGGCTTCTGGGTCGCCCAGCGTTGTCGTTTGCGTAGCATCTAATACAAGGAGTTCAGCCGGCACAGAGGCCGTGGGGGCTGAAGCCGTGGTGCTACTCTCGCTTGTACCTGGGGGTAGTGGGTGCTGAGCTAAGGGTTGGGAAGGGGCATATGGAGGGGGCATGTGGATGATCGGAGGACCTAGCAGCAGATCATCGTTGGTTCGCTGTTTCGAGTGTAATTCAGGGTAGAGCGTGGAGGGTGTTCTAACCAGACACTGGCTTGACGTTTCCATTTCTAGCTTCTGTTTGGTATCCTCTCTTTCTTTTATCTCTTTCTCTAGTTTCTGGGCCGCTAGGTGGGCTGCTTTCCGCAGCTCTTTTCCCAACCTACTCTCAGTTCTCTTTTTGCGTTGTTCGGCTTCTTTTCGCCACATGCCGAAGCTGTCAAGCATAGTGGGCGTCGTCTTGTTTTTACCAAGGGCTGTTTCTAGTGCGTTTATTCTATCGTCTTCAAAGGATCCTATCAGTGGCCACTGACTTTCTCGATCCTTTTTCGTATATTTATGCCACAGCTGGCTATAGGCTATAGCGATTAATCCATGCTTCATGAACATGTCCTTATTAGGGGTGCCTTCCAGTGGAGCCGGATGGTTCACCTCTAATAAGCGGTCCGGGCTAAACAGGCTACTAACCAATGGGGAGAAGACAGGCATGACGGATCACAATGGGATAATAGTCAGCACTACCTATCTTATCGCTGCGTGCAAAGACTAGACAGAATATTTCTATTCTACGTTGTTTGTACGTAGCGAATACCTCATGAACCAATCTTGAGCAATCAATGTTAGGTCAAAAATAAAAAATCAATATGGTCAATGGGGAGAATAAGCAGGCTCGCAAAGGTTCGCGTCACCTACCCTTTCACTATCTGCAAAGAGGGGACCTAATCTTCCCTGTTTGTAGACAGAGAATCTCCAGAAAACAATCTATAACAGTTAATCAATGGGGGGAGGGGCAATTGTTCAATGGGGGAGAAAGATAGGTCCGACGGGTGCGTACCTATCCTTCGCTGTTTAAAAAGGGAGAGCCTGTTGTTTCTCCGTTTGCAGACAGTGAATCTCCAAATAAATTAACAAAAAGTAATACTAGTATTTTCTCATCAATTATCAATCACTTTCAATTATCAATCACTTTCGCAATTCGTCGTGTTTACACGACCTTACCCGGACCGCATGGACAGTTTCTTGTCTTCCGAATCCAGCGCCCGATCGTCCTCTTCTCTTCGTACTTCTCGTGGCACTCCTGATGGTTCCCAGTCAGGACCGCAGATCACTCGAGAGAGGTCTGTTCGGAACCAGTGAAGTTCGGATGATCGGCTGTCAGACGAGGGTCTATCGGACAGGGTACCTTCCGATCGTTGCAGTCGTTCACTCTGTCGTCAGGACCTCTCCCACTGGATCCACGAGTCGCTGATGGGCCCCACGTTTGGGACGCCAATTGTTAAAAAGGGTTTCAAAGACAACCAGTAACCAAAGACCCTTTTATGTTGCCCGGCGGTATCGCCTCTATGACCCACCAATGTTAATCAATGAAGAAGCAGGCGCTGGAGACTGGAAGGCAGGAAACGAGGATTTTATTCTCTCCGGAGGAGAACACATCAATTCAGACAGCAAGTATCGTCACGAGGTGCTCTAACCACATCTCTGAGGCTTGGCCTCTTATACTAGGGTTTATGACCTTTATTGCACATAACACATTCTCGCAACACTTTGATGCTTGAAAGAACATCCTCGGAATCTCCCCTTCAGACCCGTTCCCACATACATTTACAGTTGGATTCCCCATCCCGGTCACAACAGGTGATGGTTGTCGCACAGCAGGGCATTCCGCCGATTCACGGAATGCATGGGGTTGATCGGATCTCATAGGGTGGGGGCTTTGATCGGCTCGAGGGTCTTTTGATAGGGAGGGGAATCTTCCTACTGTACGGGGTAATAAACAGTATCCGCAGGGCCAGGTGGTGGCCTGGGAATAGGGAAGACAAACGGGGACACAGGAAAAGGGGGTTTACATCAAAAGGATCTGAGACCATGAAAGGAATGAAGGGAGGTGTCGCGCTGGGAACAGGATGGGGTTCTGTGGCGGAGCTGCGCTGAAGAGGGGTTTATGACCCAAGGCATGAGAGAGCGGGGGTTGTCAGTGTGCGGGGGGATGCTTGCGAGGTTAAGAGAGAGAGAGACGCGCTGGCTATCAGCGAAGGGCAGGGAGGCCATGGTGCTCAAAATGGCTGCCGCTTACGCGCACGAATGTGCTCGAAAAGGGGCAAGATGGCGCCGATAATGTTGACGTTTGCAGTCTAATCTTTAACACATGTGGTCATTGTGCAGGATCACTGACAATCAATCAATCAATCAAAAGCATTTGTATGGCGCGCTACTCACCCGGAGGGTCTCAAGGCGCTTGGGGAGGGAGGGTCCGCTACTGCTCGAACAGCCAGGTCTTGAGTTGCTTCCTGAAGGCGCGGTGGTCTTGGGTCAGGTGGAGGTGGGTGGGGAGGGAGTTCCACATCTTGGCGGCCAGGTAGGAGAAGGATCTTCCTCCCGGTGTGGCTCTTCGGATGTGGGGGACGGCGGCGAGGGAGTGGCTGGTCGATCGAAGCTGGCGGGTGGGAGTGTAGAAGTTGAGGTGGTCGTTGAGGTATCTTGGGCCTTGGTTGTGGAGAGCTTTGTGTGCATGGGTGAGGAGTCGAAACGTGATTCTCTTCTTGACGGGAAGCCAGTGCAGGTTTCTTAGGTGTGCGGAGATGTGGCTGTGTCGGGGGATGTCCAGGATGAGTCGTGCTGAGGCGTTCTGAATCCGCTGGAGTCTTTTCTGGAGTTTTGCATTGGTTCCGGCGTAGAGGGAGTTGCCGTAGTCCAGACGGCTGGTGACGAGGGCCTGGGTGACCGTCTTCCTGGTTTCGGTGGGGATCCACCGGAAGATCTTCCGTAGCATGCATAGGATGTTGAAGCATGACGAGGAGACGGCGTTGACTTGTCCGGTCATGGAGAGGGAGGAGTCCAGGATGAAGCCCAGGTTGCGTGCGTGGTCCGTTGGTTTGGGAGCGCTGCCCAGGGCAGGGGGCCACCAGGAGTCGTCCCAGGCGGATGGTGACGATCCCAAGATGAGGACTTCCGTCTTATCGGAGTTCAGTTTCAGGCAGCTGTTCATCATCTACTCGGCTACGTCTTTCGTCCCTTCGTGTAGGTTGGTTCTGGCGGTGGCGGGGTCGTTGGTGAGGGAGAGGATCAGCTGGGTGTCGTCGGCGTAGGAGATGATGTTGAGGTTGTGTTGGCGTGCGATGGCCGCAAGGGGGCTCATGTAGTACTGACACAACATCAACAGTCAAAATATCGAGAGGACAAAATATCGAAGTAAAAATAACGACTGCAAAAATATCGACTTCCTATCTTCAAACAGGTAGGTACAAAAATATTGACTCCAAAATATCGAGTGTAAAAAATATAGACTGTCAAAATATCGATTTTTTTAAATGTCTTAAAAGTAAATTAAAAGTAATATAATATTAAATAAATTTAAACCTATTTAAAATACTTAAATAAACATAAAATTGAGAAACAATTAATGTAACAAAAAAATCAATAAAAACAACTCTGCTGATGTGCTGTGGTCCGTCTCCTTCCTGTTTGCTGGTGTGCTGCGTGATTGCTGAGACACCGAGAGATCAGAGGAGTCACGTGTTGGATATATATATATATATATATATATATATATATATATATATATATATATATATATATATATATATATATATATATATATATATATATATATATATTGAGGCTCCCAGTCCCACTGGTGTGTCGGGGCACTCGCGGGTGGGTGCAGTCTGCGGTAGTGGGTTCCCGCAAATGTATGCAGCTCCAATTCCTTTTGATTTTAACAGGAAAACAGCACTCGGAAACCAACTGATGCTTGTACTCCTGTTGTTAGACAGAATTCAACAAATTCCAACAACATACAGTTGTGTAAAGCAAATCTTTCTGGTCTCTTATTCAGAAAATGTTCCACAGCAATGATCCCCAGTTCGTGTCTTATGTTGGTATATAGACTTGATATGTCCAGTACCATCAATAGGTATGTTGGTTCCCATATAAAATCCTCAATTTTTGATATGCGTCTAACATTTGGTTAATATGATATCTGGCGAACTTTAACTTACAAGTGTTGGAGTAGTAAATTCAAAGGAGATGGTCTCACAGTGATATACGCCTTCGTAGGACGTTCCCAACGAGGGCGCCTAGCCGATCCACGGCAGTATACTTGACATGTTATGGGATTATACACTATGATCAACATAGTGTTACAATCCAAAGACTCATCACTCACACGTGAGACCATACAATCTCCCGATATAATTTTAATCCGGGGTGACATGTCGATACAGGGCAGTACACGTTAAACTCAATTTGCACTATTCTTGGGGAGGCAAGTATTAGTATGTTGATAATCTTATGTTGTCTAACTGGGATCATTTGCCCACTTAAAGATGGCCCCCGATTATGAATTTTGAATGTAGTCCGTCTTTTATGTTTGACGCTTAAAAAACGCAATATGTATGGCTACTCTGTGAAGTGTAATTGACACCGAGGAAGGCTTGAAGCCGAAACGCGTCTGTTTACTCTGTGCTAATAAACACGAGTACAAGCATCAGTTGGTTTACGAGTGCTGTTTTCCTGTTAAAATCACAAGGAATTGGAGCTGTATATATATATATATATATATATATATATATATATATATATATATATATATATATATATATATATATATATATTATACATATTATTTACAAAACATATACAATATTTTTACCGTAGTATAGCGAAAGGGTTAAATTTACTGTAACGACTCCAGTGAGTGCAACAGTAGGGAAAGCATTGGATAGCGTAGGGGTAAAGATTTACTATTCCATCTCCAGGGAGTGCAACAGTAGGGAAAGCGTTGGATAGCGTAGGGGTAAAAACGTACTATTCCCACTCCAGAGACTGCAACTGTAGGGAAAGCGTTGGATAGCGTTTGGGGAAAAATTACTATTCCCACTCCAGCGAGTGCAACAGTAGGGAAAGCGTTGGATAGCGTAGGGGTTTAAATTACTATTCCAACTCCAGTGAGTGTAACAGTAGGGTAAGCGTTGGATAGCGTAGGGGTGGAAATTACTATTCCCACTCCAGTGAGTGCAACAGTAGGGAAAGCGTTGGATAGCGTAGGGGTAAAAATTACTATTCCCATTCCAGTGAGTTCAACAGTAGGGAAAGCGTTGGATAGTGTAGGGGTAAAGATTACTATTCCAACTCTAGTGAGTGCAACAGTAGGGAAAGCGTTGGATAGCGTAGGGGTAACATTACTTTTCCAACTACAGTAAGTGCAATAGTAGGGCAAGTAAATACTTCTTATTTAAATATAAATAATATAAATAGTAACACCAATTACAAATTAATTAAAATATTTTACAATTGTGTTAAATATATTAAATAATCAATTTAAAATACAAATACAAATTATTTAATAATAAAAATGACCTACTAATACTCATTATTTACCTGTTAATAATAAAATATTTAACACTTTAAAAGTATTTTGAAAAATTAACTCAATAATTTTTTTATTCAAAAATGTACTTACAATTAAATTACTTCACAAGCTATTCCCCTAAAAACACACAACCCACTACAGAAATTAATTTAACAAAAGTAACAATTATCAATTAATCAATTAATCAATTACAATAAAGTACAAAATATATTTTAATTAATTACAAATTAATAATTAATTTACAATGAATTCTAAATAAATACCAATAATTAAAATAACATATTTAATTAATTGTAATGAAATTACTTCCCACCCTATTCCCCTATAAACCCACAACCCGCTACAGAAAATAAATTTCCAAAATTTACATATTTATCAATTATTCAAATAAATTTAATTACCAATTATTTTTTTTATTAATTGCCAATCAAATATTAATTATCAATTACGTCTACATAAATACCCACAAATTAAATTACATATTTCATTAATTATAATACAATTACTTCCCACCCTATTCCCCTATAAACCCACAACCCACTACAGAAAAGAATTAATAACATTAACATATTTATCAATTCATCAATTAAAATTAATTACCAATTATATTTTAATTAATTGCACATTTTTAATTATTAATATATAATTCTAAATAAATACCAATAACGAAAATAACATATTTAATTTATTATAATTAAATTACTTCCCACCCTATTCCCCTATAAACCCACAACCCGCTACAAAAAATAAATCACTAAAAACAAAATATTTGTCAATTCATCAATTAAAATTAATTAGCAATTATATTTTAATTAATTGCCAATTAATAATAATTTATCAATTAATTGTAAATAAATACCAATAAATAAATTAACACATTTAATTAATTATAATCAAATTACTTCCCACCCTATTCCCCTATAAACCCACAACGCGCTACAACAAATAAATTACTAAAAATAAAATATTTATCAATTAATCAATTAAAATTAATTAGCAAATATATTTTAATTAATTACCAATTAATAAAAATGTAACAATTAATTCTAGATAAATACCAATAAATAAAATAACATATTTAATTAATTATAATTAAATTACTTCCCACCATATTCCCCTATAAACCCTCAACCCGCTAAAGAATTATATTGCACAAAAATTAAATATTAATATTAACTTACCTTAAATTCGATATTTTTGTTGTCTATATTCTGTCTAGTCGATATTATGTCGATTCTATATTTTTGAATCGATATTTTTGCTATTCCAGTCGATATTAATTTTTCTAGTCGATATTTTTGTAGTCTATATTATGTCTAGTCGATATTATGTCTATTCTATATTTTTGACTCGATATTATGTCTAGTCGAAATTAAAAACTCGATATTTTGACTAGTTACCATTGTGCATGTCCCATAACTCTTGCCAACTTTGCAGAATAGCCGTGAGATGTCGATGATTACGGTTTCGATATGTCGAAATTCAGTTTTAAGAAGAGGTCAGTTATTCATATGTCAAAGCCAGTGAGGTAAACACTAAGATACGGTTACTGGAGATAAATAGTTTGATGTCATTCCCATATCGATACATGGTGATTTGTTGTCACTTGGTTATCACTCCAGTCAGATTCATGGGCATCAGAAAATAATCAGGGCTAAAGAATGCATTGGTAGGATAGCATGACTATTTAACAAGGGCAAATTAGTATGTAAATTTGGAAGTATAGGATGCTAATGTTTATTTCGACCTGGGATGGAACTTCTAAATTCGATTAGCATGAGAGTAACCTGTGGTTTCAAGGCCTGACAACGGGTTAAGCAGCACAAGCTGGGCACTCTCCCTTGTGTTGAGGGTCATCAACAGTACACTCAGTCTAACGCGCACTGACGGGCTTGAGTATTATTTTTTGGAGATAGTGTCTTTGTACTGACAGCCGAAATACTGCTTTTGGTTCTGGTTACCAGGTAATGTGTCTCAAGCAGGTTGAACCCAAACGGAGATAATTCTTCCGTCTATGGACAGAATGCATTAATGCAGGAAGTCCAGACATTGGTCATGATTCAGAAAGATTCTACTGTGAATTACTCTTCTATTATCCTGGAATTGGAGGAGTAAGCCTGGAGTAAACTATAGTGTCACTGGCTTACTCCTTAAATTCATGAGTAAACCACAAGGACTACGAGAGCGGGTCACACCTTTCCATACTTTAGTCTTTGCGAATCTTGCCTATACTTTTAGACACAATTGCAGATTTTAATTTATTGGTAAAATTCACTACAAATTTAATAATAATGTTGGATGCTAAGCAGATTTTCAGAGCAGCATCAACTATTTGATAGGAAGCATAATGCGCGTGCCATGAATCGTGAGCGAGCTGAGTAATGTTCTATGCTAATAAAAGGGAGGAGCGTAGCTTTACAGATACATCCATGTTGGTAGACAATAAACTTCGTCAAACCCGGGCTGTTAAAAGTCTGTTTTTCATGTTTAATATTGCTATGAAAAGCGCGTAGATGCATCTTTAATCAGTACCTTCTAAAAAGGAGATAAACATTCAGATATCCCATGATCATGCCTTCAATAATTTAATGCCAGTGTATTTAATTGTGCCTCTGCTGTCAATACAGCTCCCAGTCTTTCCTTGATGAATGTAACACGGTCAGTAAAAGGACATTTTAATTTGCGATGATAGCTTACTGAGGGCAAATTAAAGCAACCCTGTCGATACAAGTTCATTAGCATTTAAGTGGAAAACAATCTAAATCATCCCATGTTATTTAAGGATTATATAATGTGATTAAATATGTTCGTTCTTTGCTGAGATGTTCCAGTGAGTCTTCCAGAGCCCAGAAAGTAACCCCATGAACCATTGTTACTAATTAATTAGTTTAAATCTTTTCTCTTCCCTCTTCAGCTATAAGTACTGTTATTACTTTTATTATTTTGTTGATGAGGATGATGACTACGGTGGTGATTATTATTATCAGTATTATTGGTTGTATTGTTGTTGTTATTATACTTAATAATAATAATATTAGCAATTTATGTTCAGACTGTCATGATAAATATAGAATTTGCAAAAATAACTGTAGTCTTGGATACAATGTGGAAGACACACTCTACATTTTAAAGCTATAACAATTACAGATGTCTCGGATTCAAATATATTATTAAAAATGTTCTTATTTGAGGAGGATTGCACCCTTCTCCTCTTTAATAATGAATTAATCTTCTTTCGACTCCTTCCTCAGTCCCAAAGTTAGTAAAACCATAAGTCAAATTTTCATTGATAATTTATTGCTGTTAAATTCGGAATGATGTATTTTTAATGTTTCCCATTAATTTTAAAGACAGCGAAGGAGTTTCTCCTCTTACTAAAATGACTGGATTAAAATAATGATACTCTCCAAAGTACAAACCCGTATATATTTTGGGACGAAATGAATAGTTACTACAAATTGCACAAATATACTGAACACATATGTTCACATGCGTATGTAGATTATCAGTTCATTCATTTGTATTTCTGTCATGTACCCCTCGGTCTGCCATGGGAATGGGTGACTGCAAAGCTCAATCAACTACAGTCTACGTTA
The DNA here is from genome assembly GCF_964263255.1 of Lissotriton vulgaris. Lineage (NCBI taxonomy): Eukaryota > Metazoa > Chordata > Amphibia > Caudata > Salamandridae > Lissotriton > Lissotriton vulgaris. The sequence continues at coordinate 1,573,223,584 of NC_141695.1, read as the reverse complement.
TCTTTGATTGCTCCTGCCTCTGGCAAATGTACTTGTTAGTAATGCAACACTGCAAGCTCCCTGCGCCTGCATTTAGGCTGCACAGGCATGTCTGCTCACTGTTCAGTCTGTCATTTCCCCAAGACTGTGAGAGCAAAACTCGCCCACTATTCGCTCATTTCCTCTGGATCGACTTTCTGGGTGAATATCGCCACACATCGAATTTATTTGCTGATTATATCAAGTCTTTTTCATTCATTTAAAAAAACAGCTTCAAAGATATCTGGAAGAGTGTAACAGTTAACTGTAAATGTATCATGTGTATGTAACAAGCTGATATTGCATTTGACAAACCTTAATCTCAAAGTAATTTATGTAGCTATCTGAAAGGTGCCTGCTCCAATATGTAGGTGTGGTGTTTCCATAAGGCAACATAAAGCAACAGCAATAGGGCACCACCACCTGGTAACACCACTTTAGAACCAATTGCCCAAAAAATGCCCCAAGTGGAGAATTACAGATTGTGTATAGAATGCAAAATAAATCCCTGTACTGTCTCTGCCAAGACCTCTAGAGCTGAGGGAACATTTTGGCTCGATAGGACAGGTTTAGAGTCTGTGGTTGGTTTAGTTTCACAGGTAATTTTACCATCACCCCCAAAGCTTTTGTTTTTGTAGACCACAGACTAGCGATGAAGAAAGTGCTTCTTTCTTGCCATGAATGATGACCTAGCCAAGCAGCAGGCTGAACCCCCTATTAGGATGAGTGGTTGCAGTAACTAGTGAATTTGATTTCTTTGAAAAAATGGGCTAATAGCTAAGGAGGATATGAGTCCTTCCCCTGTAATACGTCCGAAATTATGTTAGGTTCAAAACACAAGTTCTCTACATGAATCAGTGCTCATTACCCCCAGGTCCCTTATGTCCTCGTCCCATTCATTAACATATTGGAGATAACCATCTCACGACAGAAAAAAAGAGCATCCCGCCTGTTCTTTTTTCTGTCTGTCGACAGAATGATGGTGTGCTGGTGCTGCTCCTGCTGGGCTGGAGTGGCTGTGCTTCTGTTCCCCCCCTCGCCCGGCTGCCAGGCTGTGCGGGCGTGGGGTTTTCGGTGGGCTTTCTCCTTGCCTGATGGTCTTGCTGGGAGTCTGTCCCTGTTGGAGTCGGTATCCTGCTTGCCCTCTCGGTCCTTTGCGGCTGGGGCTTGGTCTTCCGGATTTCTTCTGGGTCGCACGCTCCTCTTCCCGAGTCTGGCCGGGTGGATGTGCTGCTCTTACTGTTTACCTGCCGGTCTCCTGGTGTCCTGGCCGTTGGGGTGGGGGGCCTTGATCCTGGAGTTGGCCCCCCCTCCGGGTGAGTCCCGCTCGCTGTATTTTTATGCTTTATTCATGCTAGTGTGGGGTACCGAGCGCTGGTGTAGCGTGTTTGTTTCCTTCCTTTTTTCTGCACCTTAAGGGCTGTGCCTCTGCGTTTCTGTCTCCTGCCTCTCCCCACATGACCCGGCTTGGCAGGGATTTGTTTCCCTCCGATGCGGGCATTGTTTACGGGGGTTGTATGGCAGGCTGTATTGTCAGCAGGTGGCTGCATGTTCCTCTGTTCCCGGTGGCGGTGGGGGCCTTGTTGTTCTGTTGGCCTCCGCTCCAGATGTTTTTCGCCGGTGTGCCTGGTGCGCGTTTTGCGTGTTCTGCCTCGTGGGTAGTCTGCTGTGGTCTCCTTCCCCGCTGTGCTGGTCGCTCCCGGTGTCTGCTGCCCTGGTTTGCCTTGGTTTGGGGGCTGTGTTTTCGATGTGTGGGTGCTCTGCATGCTCGGTTCCTCTTGGGGGCTTCCTGTCAGGGCTGCTCTCCTTCTCCTCCGTGCTGACCTGCTGCGTCAATCTCCCGGGGAAGGGGCTGCGTTGGCGGCTGTGACTGCTGCTTGGTCGCTTGGGGTACCTGGTTCTGCTCTTGGAGTGCTTTGGGGCTCATTTTATCCTTGTTCCTCTGTCTTGTGGAGGTGCTGGTTGCTGACGGCCCTGTGTCGGTGGCTTGCATGGGGTTTTCCCGCCGCTGCCTCATCCTCTTCTCAGACTCCTCTTCTCTACGTACCGGGGGCTGCGGGGCTCGCGCTCTGCTGCTGCTGCTTGCCCCTGCTCTGGGCCGGCGCCTTCTTTGCCCTCGTGCTCTGGCTGCTGCTGGTCTCCTGGTGTGGGCCTTGATTCGCACAGCTGGCCTCTGGGGTCCTCTGCTCAGGGGTGCTGACCTGGTTCCGGGTTCCGTGCTATTCGTCTGCGCTGCACCTCGGTTGCCTTTTGGCTTTGGCACTGGCTTCCTTCACCTGGGATTGTGGGGTTAGTTCCCTTCTGCGGTGCCACCTTCCAGTGCTCCTCTCCCTTGGTCTGCGTGGTGGGTGTTTCTGCCGCAGGGCTTCTCTCTTTGGTTCGCTGCCTTCGGGTGGTGCCCCGGCTCCTAGCCACTCGTGCTCCTATGTTTTCTTTCAGGCGCTGTATGGGGGGGTTCTCCTCTCCCTTGCATTCGTTTGCTGCTTCTCTGTGTTGTTGGCATTCGCTCGTTCCGTTTGGTGGCCTACCTCGGATTGGCGTGGGTTCCTGTTGCCTCTGTGGGGGCCGGCTCCTTTTTTCGCTGGCTCTGTCTGTGCTTGCTACTGGGGTTCCCTGTGTTGTTGGGGTCTCCCTGCCTGCTTGCTTACGCCTTGCCCTCTGCTGCTCTTGTGTCGGGGTCGCCTCTCGCTTCCTCAGCGGCGGTCTGTTGGGGTGCTCTTTTGTTCCCCCCTGCTTCAGGCTCCTTAGCGGCTCCCTGCCCCCGCTGGTGGTGGGTAGGTGTTCCGGCTCCAGGGAGGGCAGCATGGGGGAGGGTCTTCTTGGCTCCCCTGGGTTCCTGCTGGCCTGCGGCGGTTTTACCCCACTTTTATTTCTGTCCCTCTGCATCCCTGCTTCTCGGGTTGTGGCGGGTGCGGTTGTCGTGGCCTGGACTTGGTTGTGCTGCGTCCGCCCTTTTTTTCGGGTGGTCTTGCCTCCTCTGTGGGCTGGCTGTTGAGTTGTGGCCTATGCTCCACTTGTGTTTTCTGGTTGTGCACCTCCGCTTCCTGGCTTCTGCGTGGTTGGTCAGGGTTGGGGGAGCAGGAGCTCCTGGTTCCTGGCTTTGTTCTTCCTGTCCCTTGGGTGGCGCCTGGTTCCTCTTGTGGCTTCCTGGTGTTGTGTTTGGTGCTCTCTGGGACACTCTGCCTTCACCTGGGTGGTTCATGCTGCCTTGGGTGCGGCCGTTATGTTCTTCTTTGCTCCAGCTTGGGCGCTTTGGGTGTTGTCCCGGGGCCTTCTGTGTGCTTGGGTTGCTTCTGGGGTCTGGCTGCGTCTGTTCTTGTTTGCTCCTGCCCTGGATCTCCCTGTGCTTGCCTTTGGCTTGCTTCAGGTGTTTCCTGCCTGCCCCTCCTGGTTCTGTCAGAGTTCCTGCCTGGTTTGTTCCTGGTTGGGGGCCTCCTGTGGGTGCCTGGTGCGGCTTCTCTGGCTGGTGTTGTTGGGCGCCTTCTCTTCTGTTCCAGTGCGCCCCCCCCCCCCCCCACCTCCCGGGTTGTGTTTCCGGTGGCGGTTCGCCTTTTGGACCCTGGGGTTTGTGCCGCTGCTGTTTGGGCCTTGGTGTATTTTGCCGATGCTGTGTCCTTGGCGAGGCGCCTGTTTCCCTTCTACTGTTCTGCAGTTCTCCCAGTTGGTGGACTGTGGCCGTGCTCCAGTGTCTGCGCCTGCTTTCCTCTGCTCTCTGTGGTTGTGCATGGTGGGGCCGGATTGGTGCCTACTTGGCCGCCTGGGACTGCCGAGTGCTGTTGGCTTCCTGGTCCGACTGCACTCTGGTGGGTTTGTTCCCTAGGGAGTTCTGGTCTCGTCTGGTTCCCGTGCTAGGTGCCTGGCTGGGTGTCGGCTGGGGCTTTTCCACTCCTACATGTTGGTCTTCTTTTTGGGTTCTGTGTCCTTGCCTGGGCTCTCTTTTGTGTCCTGATGGGGAGCTCTGCGGTTGTGTCCACATCCTGGTGGGTCCTTCGAGGCCTCCTCCTGCCGGCGGTTCTCTTCCCGGGCTTGTTTCGCCTGTGTTGGGGCCTGTGTGGGGTCCTGTGGCTCCGGGTCTGTCGGCTTCCTGCTGGTTCTGGATGGCCTCCAGTTGTGCCTCCTGGGCTTCCTGACTGTTTTCGGCCTGCTCTATGGGGTGTTTTGCTGGGCGTTTCCTGGTTCTGGTGTCCTGGTTCGCTTCTGCCTCCCTTGCTTCTCCTTGTTCCCGGTGTGGGTCTATTTGGGTGCCCCCTCCCTCCCCTTTCTGGTTGGGGCGCGGTTCCGTGGTGCTCTTGCCTCTGTAGGGACCTCCCTCCTGGCTGCGGGTTGTCTGGGGTTTCCTGCTGCTTGGCCCTCTGCCTTCTCTGCTTCCTCCGACTTCCGCTTTGGCGGTTTCCTCTGTTTCTTTTGGCCTTCTGTGTGGTCTGGCGGTGGTGTGCTGGGTGTTCCCTGTTCCTCCCTGCCCTTTTGCTGTGGCCTGGGCGCTGCGTGGGCTCCTTCCGGGGTTTGGTTGGGCCTGCGGGTCCTCCTGCGTGGTCGGATAACTTGGCTCTGGTCCTGGCTTCCTGGTTCCTTTGGCGTTTGTTGCCCTGGTTTGTGCTGTTTTCTGGGCTCTTCTCCGGCTTTGCTGGAGTTGGGCCTTGTGGGGTTTTGGTCTGGCTGCTGTGCACCCTGGGGCTCTTTCTTTGTTCGGCTGCTCCTGCCCTTGCTGCTTGCTTGGCCTGGGTGTGGGGTGCCTGCACGGTCCTCTGCCATGTTGGTGCCTGTTTTTTTCTGCCCTCTGTGCCTGGACTGGGGCTGCTTGGTGTTCCCGGTTGCTCTGGACTCCTGTCCTGCATTGTTTTCTCCCCCATTTGGGTTCGGAGGTTTTCTGGGGGTTGTGGCTGGTGGCTCTGTCCCCGCCCTTGTTGGGCTTGTTCGATGTGGGTTTCTTGTCTTGTTGGCCTCTCCTTTGTTGGTCGGCTTTCGGCTGGTGCTTCTGGGGGCGTCTCTGGCCTGTTGTCTTTGGGTTGGCCTCCTCTACCCCTGCTGTTCTGGGTTTGGTGGCCTTCCTGGTTTGGTTGGTGGCCTCCTTCCCTGTGGCGTTTTTGGCCTCCATGGGTTTTCGGGTGTCTTTCCCCTTCCCTATCTTTTCTGTTTGGTTGGGGTGTTGCTCCTGTTCGGCCCCTGCTCTGGACACTCTCGGGCCGAGTCGTTTGGTGGGGTGGACCGATTTCTGGCCTGTGCTTCCCTCCTTCCTTGTTGGTCTGGGTACTTGTGCCTGTGCTCTGTTGGCTGGTGTTGGCTTCTTTCTTTGGCCTTCTTCGGGTCAGTCGCGGTTTGCTCCGTGTCTTTGTGGCTGGTATGTCCTGTGTGCCTTCACATTGATTCTGGGCTGGGTGGCCTTGTCTGGTGGGTTGCATTGCCACCCTGTTGGCGCCTGTTCTCTTTGGGGTTTGCCTTGTGCGTGCCTGTTTGGTTCCTGAATGGGGGCTGCCTAGGGATGCCTGGTGCTGTGGGCTTCTCAGGCTGGTGTGGTTGGGCTCCTGCTCTTCCTTTCCTTTGCGTTCCCCCAGGTATTTTTCCCTGTGGTGGTTCGCCTGTTAGTTGCCTGGGGTGCGTGCCTTTTCAATTTGGGCCTATCTGTCTTTTCGCTGCTACATTGTCCTTGGTGTTGGTGTCTGCTTTCCCCTCTTCTGTGCTGCGGTTCTTCCGGTTGGGGTTCCATCTGGCCTTGGGGAGGTTGCTCCCTGGGGGTTCTGGTCTCATCTGGTCCCCTTCGTGGGTGCCTGGCTGGGGTCTGCTGGTGTTTTTCGGCTTCTGTGGGTTCTGGTGTCTGTTGGTTGCTTCCTTCGGCCCTTTGTCCTTGCCTGTGCGCTCTCTCGGTGACCTCGCGTATTGATCTGCTGGTTTCGGGCCCTCTCGTGGTGTCCTTTGGGTCTGCTCCTGCCTGAGGTTCTCTTCCCGGGCTTCCTTGGCCTGTGTTTGCTTTGCTCTGTGGCCAGGGTGCTCCTTCTTCCACACACCTTGTTCGGGCCTGGGTGGGGTCCTGGTGTTTGGTGCTTCTGGGTTGGCATGTCCAGGGTTGCCTCCTGTTGCTCCAGGTCTGCCGGCTTCCTGCTGGTTTGTCGGGCCTCTGGCTGTGCTTCCTTGGCTTGCTGGCTGTGTTGTCGCTTCTCGGCCGGTTCTAAGGTGTGTTTTGCGGGGCGTTCCTGGTTCCTCCTGGTTCTGTTGTCCTGGCTTGCACCTGTCTTGCCTTCCTTCCCCGGGCTCTGTTTCCGGTGGGTGTCTGTTTGCCCCCCCTACTCTGGTTGGGGTGCGGTTCTGTGGAGTTCCTCTTGCCTCTGTGGGTTCCTCCCTTCCGGCTGCTGGTTGTCGGGGTTTGCGGCTGCTTGGCCCTCTGCCTTCTCTTCTCGGTTGGCGGTCTCCTTCCCTGTGGGGTTATTTGGCCTCCTGGGGTTTTGGGTCGCTGTCTCCTTCCCTGTCCTTTTCGGTTTGGTTGGGGTCTGGCTCTTGTTCTGCTGCTGAGGATTGGTGGCACTGGTGGTGCCGCCTTTTCTTTCTTGGGGTCTGGTCCTCCTCTGCGGGGTTTGGCTCTCTGGGGGCTGGGTCGTTCGGTTTGGTGAGATGGGCCGGTATCTGGCCTCTGCTTTCCTCCTTCCTTGTTGGTTTGGGTGCTGTGCCTGCGCCATGTTGCCTGGGCTGGGCTTCTTTTTTCTCTGGCCTTCTCCCAGGCGGTTGGGGTTTGCTCGGTGTCAGGCCGGCTGCCGGGCCTGTGTGCCTTCCTGGTGGTTCTGGGCTGGGTAGACTTGTCTGGCCTTGTCGGTGTCCTTTTGGCCTGGTTGCCCTGCTTCCTGTTTCTCTGGTTGGCGGCCTGCTCTTTGTGGCCCTGGCCTTCTCTTTTTTTCTTGTTGTCTCCGGTCTTTGATTTGGCCCTGCTGTCCTGTTTTGGGTTGCTGGCCCGTTGCTTCCTGCTGTCCCTCCTTGCCTCCGTCTCGGCGCTACCTCTGGCTGCTGCAGTTGGTGTGGTTGCCTGGGTTTGCTTGTGGTTTCGGAAGGCCGGTTTTCTACTTTGGTGTTCTCCAATATGTTAATGAATGGGACGAGGACATAAGGGACCTAAGGGTAATGTTCCATTACTTACCGGTAATCTTCATTACCCCAGGTCCCGATGTCCTCGTCCCATTCATGCGCCCCTCCCTCCCTCCTGGGCGGCCGGCCTTCCTGTCTGGGCTTGGTTGTACAGACGGGATGCTGGGTAAGTACTGCTTATGTACTCCCGGTGGGAGGGGCAGTATTAGGGTCCCAGCATGCCTCTGCTCTTTTTTTCTGTCGGGAGATTGTTATCTCCAATATGTTAATGAATGGGATGTGGACATAAGGGACCTGGGGTAATGAAGATTGCCAGTAGGTAATAGAACATTCCCTGATATCTATGGCCCAGTGGAGGCAGTCTTCATTTAAGGACAAGAGTGTAGAATGTAGCACCATCAAAACTATTAAAAAGCCAAAATACAACACGATAAAAATCGTACAACCAATTTCTGATAATAGAAAAATATTTGAATTATAAAAATTACACAAAAGTTTTCAAAACCAATAAAAGGGAAAAGGAGGAGATATGAATTTGTAAACTTTTTGGACAAAAACCACCCAAAAAAAGTAGAGCACCAATCAGAAGTCACTGTTCGCACAATTTCAGGCAGACCCGAATGCAGTGGAGGTCAGATACACCTAGCGGATCACACTGCCTGGTCAAAGATTTTATAGTATGATTTTTTTGTGCTCTGAAATGAAAGTTACAATTCTTCAGCAGGGCACCATTGAAGGCAAAATATTCTCCAGTTGCTTGACTGCTGCTAATTCTAAAAGACTGTCTATATGAATTTAATTCACTTTTTAATTAATTTATTGTATCTATGGTGGTACTTTTTTACAGTTAATCTTGAATGTCTTTTTAAATTGTTGATCTGCAGTTTTATATTTGTATGTAATGCTTTTAAGATATCTGCATATCGAAATAAAGCTATCAACCAACCAACCAGCCAAGTCTAATAGTTCATTCTTATGAGACAGGTATTCACAACGGAGAAAATGTGCCTCAGTGGCTAGAGCCGTCTACTTTGGAAACTCTGGCCCCAGGTGTGAATCTGAGCATCAGCATGGGCTAACCCCTCAATTCACTGTGCCTAAAAGTGTGAAATGTACTGATTAATCTCAACATGATGTACCTGATCTTGTAGATTTTCTCTTAGTGCCACCCCTCACCCCCTAAAAGGTACAGCACTACATTGCTTCCTAGTTAGGTTCTCGCTACATGAATGCCAATAAATCCATACATACATTGTCAATCACTCACTATATGTCTCACTCAGAGATAAGAACAATCAACCTGTTCAATGAGGGAAAGTGTAGGGGTGGTGCATCAGTCCAAATCTGTCTCACAAGGGTCAGTGATGTTGCTTGCAAATGAGAGGAGTATTTGCAATGAAGTGAATGAGCGCAGCATTAGCCTATCTGGCTTAACGCCGCACTACGCCACTTCAGAAAAGCAGGGCTGCACCTAACCATGGGCGAAATTTGCGGATTTGCGGTCCGCAAATTTATGCGAAATCGCGAAAAAATCTGCGAGTTCGTGAAAAAATCCGCAAACTCGCGTATTTGCATAATGTGACCATGACCACGTGTGTCTGTAACTTAACCACCGCGCCGAAAGGCGCCGGGGTCCCTCGAGTGAGCTGTCCATGATAGTGAGGAAAGGGTGGGAAGAAGTTGCATACCCTAGTGTGTGTGGGACAGGTCCAAACCGTTGGGGCTTCCATGCGAGTTCACATGCCTCCTGTAAGGGTCAGAGACCGATCAGAGCAGCAGATGAGAAGGAAGCAGCCTCCTAGTCACAGAAAGTACACGGGGATTGCGCTAGAGAAATTCGTGGATACAAAGACCTCCATCAAGGATTACATCTATTTGTAGGCGGTAGATATGGGGAGGAAGCACACCTGCCTAGCCTCGACCGTGCTCACTAGTTGTTTGGGCTGATTATAATGCGTTACTGAATTTGAGCTTCAACTCGGGCACCTGCTTTATATCTGTAAGTGCTTCCTGTTGAGGTTTAATTTTGTGACAGAAGCATCGTGCCAGAATAAATCCTGCCTGCATATTTATCCATGATAATGCCACCGTGTTGTGCCATACCTCTACTCAACTGGAGTACTTTCTGTTGGCTAATCAGTAAGTGCTACCTCGTTGGGTAAATGTATAGTGCTTTTGCTACACTACAGCTGCGTAAAGGCCCAGAAGAGTTGTCTCCAGTGGCCACGTGTGTCTGTAACTTTGCCACCGCACCGACAGGCGCCAAGGTCCCTCGAGTGAGCTGTCCATGATAGTCAGGAAAGGGCGGGAAGAAGTTGCATACCCTAGTGTGTGTGGGGCGGGGCCATACGGGTGGGGCTTCCATGCGAGTTCACATGCCTCTTGTAAGAGTCAGAGACTGATCAGAGCAGCAGATGAGAAGGACGCAGCCTCCTGGTCACAGGAAGTACACAGGGATTGCGCTTGAGAAACTCGTGGATGCAAAGACCTCCATCAAGGATTACATCTAATTATAGACGGTAGATATGGGTAGGAAGCACACCTGCCTAGCCTACACCGTGCTCACTGGTTGCTTGGGCTGATTATAATGCGTGACTGAATTTGAGCTTCAACTCAGGCACCTGCTTTATTTATATCTGTAAGTGCTTCCTGTTGAGGTTTAATTTTTGTGACAGGAGCATCGTGCCAGAATGAATCCTGCCTGCATATTTATGCACAAAGATGCCACCGTATTGATACCTCTACTGGAAAAAAAATAAAAAATCCACTCGCAAGCGGATTTGCGGATTTTTCGGCAATTTCGCGAGATTCACGGATCACAAAATTGCCGAAAATTCTGCACAATCCGCGAGTGGATCGGATTTTGCACCCACCCTTAGCTGCACCATATGTACTACAATATGGTGCAGCCCGGCATTTCCCCCTGCACTGGTGCTAATTACAGCTGCCTAGCACCAAATCAGGCACCCTTGCACTCTGCGTTGAGGGGAAGAATGTTTATGTGCAGGAAGGGCTCCCTTCCTGCACATAAACCATCTTTAAATTACGTTATGTTAGTGAGAGTGAAAGTGATGCTGTGGTGGCGATAGGGGATTGTAATTATGCTCCTGAGTTTGTTGTCCATTAGTTGATGTTATGTGGTGCCTTCTGTTGTGAAAGGCTTGTGGTTTTTATATAACATATATTCCATCGGTTCTTGTCTTAGATGTTTAGAAATGTTATACGTTTTGGGAAATGGAGAAAGTTCACCTTTAATTCCTTTGCAATACATTTTATTACATACAAATGAAGAGATATATTTCCTTTGATTTTTGTAATAGTATGAGTACATTTCAGTTTTTGTTCAAAGGATTGTCTGATGTGCCAGTTCAGTACGCTTATTAATTATTAATTTAATTTAGCTGTGTTTGTCAATGTAATTCATTAGAGCTCCTCCACCTTCTCCCCTACCATGTCCTATTAGATCTGGCAGCCAGGCGATAAACTGTGTGCCTGTGTGTAGTAAAACGTTTGTTAATTGCGAAGCTTGTACTTTGTCGACTTTCATTTCTGATATTTTTTACCCCTTCTGGTTTTTACAATAATACTTAAATATTTTGAGAATTGCCCCAGCACTCCAGCTCAAATTAAGCTTTAATGTAACCACTATTCCAGCAATTCTTCATCTACATTGTCCTATAGCCTTCACTTATATTTATGACGCTTTTTCAGTGTTGTAAAGAATCAGCCACATTAATGCAAGGGTTGTTTTTTCAATCTCCCACTTGGCGATACTTAGGCTAAGGGAATGTAAATACATATTTCTTCTTTGGACGGGCACAGAAGAAGATCATAAATTTCCCAGCCCATTGATTCACTTGTTCTGGGACATTTATCAGAAATGTCTCTGCAAGGAGAAGAAACATTTTGAGATTTGCTATCTTGTGGATAGTGTCTCTGGTCCCCCACCCACATGACTAGCAAGTGTTTCCCATGATTCCCCAAAGCTCTGGAGGATCTCCAGGAGATTCACCTGTGTTCCATGAAGTAGCTGCACAGAAATAGACAAGGTTTGGCCTGTCAAAGCCCCTCACAGAATAGAAACTCTTTGTGGCAGCCATCAGTGACATCAATAGGAACTCACTTTCATGATGGCGTAATCATGAAAGTAAGGCCTGGCCATCCATACGCCATAGAGCACTATCGTTTTTGTGCCCCCACTTGTGTGAATCTCCCATAGCTGGTATTTTCCACCAGGCAACTCCCAGCAATCATGATGTAGTCTATTAGGTAGACCAAGATTGACAAACCAGTTGCATAAGATGGTTTGTTGCCATATCATCATTTCAAATTAGAGTACATTTTGTGAATGGCAGGTGTGAACAGTCATGGTAGGACTGACATTATGCACGTCTGCTTCTCTCATTTTTATAATGCAAAACATTCTTCTTTCAGAGAAAAGAACCTCATACCAACACCTTTTCCTCAAGCAGCATGGTCCCCTTTGATAATCCAAATTGTGAATTTAACAGTAGCACTATAGATACAATCAGTGTTTCAATTGTAAAAAAAATAGTAAATGCAGGGTCTCAACGTTTTTTGTAATAACTGGCATTGCTACATACCAAGATTGCCTAGACTTGATTCCACCTGAGGCTTCCTTCTTCCCTCATCCTACACTTCCATTTTCTTTACCTTATACTTGCAGATACTTTTTAGAGAAGACCGTTTGAGATTACCAAAATAATTTGTATGATAAGCTTACTAATGGAGTCTTTCAGCCGTCCTCTTCATCTATAGGTCTAAAATTCTACCTGTCACGTTCAAATTTCTCCCACTATAGCAAGGTGTAATGGATCACATCACTTCATTGATTGGCTAACATCATTGTCAGTGATGGCTATCTGCCTTTTCACAAGGAGTACATCCAGGCACGGAATGCCTGCTACGGAGCTCCACGCCTCCGTGCAGCCAGCTGTGACCCGTGACCCTAGGTTCCGCCCCTAGGAATGGCAGACTGATTGTGCAGACGCGAGATGCGAGTCAGAAGAACTGGGGCTGCTGCATCTTCCCCGCGGTTTTTCCGGTTTTCGTCATCGTAGCGTGCCGCTGGGTTCGGCGGTCTCGCGGTTGAGACCGGGGGTTTCTACAATGCACTGAGAGGCGACGGGCTGCTGTAAGTTGGATCGCTGACCTTTGAATTGCTTCGTCTCAGCGATATCTCGGCCCCTATTCATCTTGAAAGGCAGGAGTGGAGCTTCCCAGCATTTCTACCGGGGTGAAAAGTGCTTTTGAGACATTGGTGGCGGTGCTGGATCCGGTGCTTTGACCCCTGCTCTGACCCTTGATTATTCTGGTCAGTTAGTCATCTCTTTTTATCCTGCTTTTACGCAGGCACTGCTGCCAGTTCTGCTGTCTGCTGTTTGCTGCAGCTTCTGAATTGCTCCACTAGGCGTCATCTTGGCCCGCATTTAGTCTGGAAAACCGGAGTGGAAGTCTATCAAACTCTGCACAGGATTTTGGGCTCACAGTGAGTAGGACTTTATATATATTGATTTCTAAGGGGCCTAATCCTGCTGAGCGAGGTACAAAAGCTCAGAAGCACAGGGGAAGAGAGCAGTGGCTGCAGTTAAAAGGTTATAATGGGCAAACCACAGAAGGAGGGGGAAGAGCCCTTAAAACTGAATAAAACTAAAACTCGCCTTGCCCTAGCCAGGAAAGCTGCTCAAAAAGCAGCCAACGATAGAAATAAAGAGAAAAATAAAGAAGACTCTGCAGAAGATACTCTTCCTGAATCCTCGGATGATGATGGGCATTTTTCATCCTCCTCTTTAAATCCCATAGAGTCTAAGAAAACAGCCACGGTTAAAACAGTCATCTTAAACTAATCTCTTTCCCCCAAGACAGTGACACCAATGGCTATTTCTCCTCCCATAGCTTCAGAAATAGCATCTCCCGACTTAGTAGGGAAGAATATGAATGGATCCGGCAGTATGGGAAGTAAGGAAAGGAAGGATTTTCCTCTTTTCGCTAAAAGAACTACCCCAAAATCGAATATTCAGCAGGCTCTGATGGTTCCTGTCTCCCTGGAGGTGCCTGCTTCAATTACACCGCTTAAGGACATAGGTCAAACTGTTTTATCTTTGTCGCATTCCAATGAACAGAGACCGGAGTCCTCACTCGCATCTCCAGTACAATCCTCGCAAACTGTGTCAGATGAGTTGACAGATGAGGGGACAGCTGGTCAAATTTCCTTTCAAAATCTGAATATGCAAGAAAGTGCACAGGTACCAACAGAAGAGGAGGCTCAGCTGAACATTAACAAGAGCCCAAGGGTTATGAATGCAGATCCTAAAGCGGATGAAACAAATCTATCTGGGACAGAAGTTAAATACCAAATGGATATCCGTGAGATGCTAAATCTGATTCTGGATGAAATACACAAGATAAAACATAACCAACAAGTAGAGATAGCTACTCTTCACTCCAGAATGGATACATTTGAGGAATCTATGTTGGCATTTCCCAGTAGACTACAGGAAGTGGAGACTAGGATCTCCGTCCTTGAAGACAAGGTGAATTTAGTTGTGGGTGAAGCCAGGGAGGCTGCAAAAAAGAAGGTCTTGCTGGAACATAAAATTGAAGAGCTTGAAAATCACTCGAGAAGATCGAATCTAAGAATAGTAGGGTTCCGGAGAGAGTGAAAGGCTCCAATACTATCCAGTGGGTCTCCTCCTTTATTCATCATGCAGTTCTCCCCGAGTTTGAGGGTGCTGGGCTCACCGGGTCCCAGCACAACGTTTTGCAAACTCCCCATTTCCCAGAACGATACTCCTAAATTTAGCTGATTTCAGGATTAAGGAGAAGATTCTGTCCAAGGCTTATCAACAACTGCAGTTCTCTGTGTCAGAATCAATAAAATGCAGGATTTTCCCGGATATGACTGCGGTGCCTGCCAAAAGGCGCAAGGAGTTTGTTAAAATCTTACATTTATTTAAGGCCAATGGCGCTCAAGCATCGATTGCACAGCAATCAAAATTGAAGGTCCTCGTCAAAGGGAAATTCTATATCAAGTCAAATGATCTTTATTCGGAAGTCAAAAGCATCCATAAACACACAGGTTAAGTTAAAAAGATACATTAAAATGATTGATAAAATTTATCCAATACATTATACAGTTAATCATACATGAAATAACGTTAAAAAATTGCATACATACATATAAAATAGTCCTTTTCAAATGCAGAAGATAGCTATTTATGCAATATCCAATGTGCAAAAGGCAATTTTTGTGCAAAGATGAGCAATGTGCAAATATTCCTTAAGACAGTCCCCAAGCGGTCGTAACTAAACGGCCAGGGTAGTTACATATCTAAACGCCAATACAATACTCAGGTGTGCAAAAGGGGTAATGTACAAAAGTGCAATGTGCAAATGTTCTTCAAACAGATTCCATAGTTGCACGGGAACGAACACTAGCTTTAAGAAAACTGCTCATGATAAATATCACCTCATCAGAGGACATCCTTCGAAAGATTTTCATTGCCTGGTTCAAATCCCTAAGCCCATGTCTACGGCAGTACGGTTTTAAGTATTGACAGGTATAAAGTTTGTAAAAACCACAAAAGAAAAAATAATGTATCAGACTTTGTTTGCCACCCACGGAACAAGGACAGTCCAACTGTTCCAGATGTTTATTATAACCAAGGGGGAAACTTAATAGATTTACAATGCTTCCATCCCGTAAACGGAACAGAAGGCTCCTATTCCACCTGCCTATTGTGGTGAGCAGATATCTTTGTGGTAAAACTAGGGTACTGTTATCAGGCTCGACTAAGGAAGAATATATAACAATGGAAGATTTGAGGTGTTCAGATCTTGCCCGCTCCTCCCCATATAATTCATAAAGTGCTCTTTTAACTATATTTTTATGAGAGCAGTGGATAGTGTTAGGGGAGCTAAACAGAAGGCCCTGACCCACACTAGACAAGCTTACCTCGACTGCTTTTAACCAAGGTACATGTTGAGACCTCTCGCTTTGTAAGCAGTCGGTTATTATACTGCGGGTTAAGTGGGCCGCTGGATTTAGCCAGATTTTGAGCCAAAAGATAGCAGGTCTTGAACAGATAAAATCCTCTATGTATGGGAGTTTGAGCTCATTATGGCAAATAAATGTTGGAGCACAGAAGACTCCCCCCAATATTTTCCTACAAAACCTATTTTCCTCAGTTTGGATGTGTGTGCAATTAGAGTATCCCCACACTTCCGCCCCATAGGTTCCCGTGGGTTGGCATTGGGTGCGGTGGATCTTTAAAAGTGAGGTGATAATGTCAGCCTGTTTAGGTTGCCGAAGGGAGAGAATCGAATTGATAGATTTACTAATTGTGTTTCTCCCATAGGACACATGGGGTTGCCAGGAGCCCGTGTTAGCAAATAGCAGTCCTAAGTATGGAAAAGTGCTTGTGCATTTAAGGCTGTTATCCCCTGTTTTAATTGCAGTTATGTTGTATTTTTTGGGCCCGCAATTCATAATAAAAGATTTTTTATAGTTTGTAGTTAGGCCCAAATCTGCCATAAAATTAACAAACCCAGAGATTAGGATACGTAGGGCGTTGGGTGTGCGGCCTATTAACACCGCGTCATCCGCGTACAACAGCGCGGGAATGGGGTTACCATTTATGATTGGGACATCGTCAGTTAAAGTGCGCAAATTGCTACTCAGCCCATTGATGTACAAAATAAAAAGCAGGGGGGCGAGCACGCAGCCCTGCCTGACCCCCCCTGCCGATTAAAATGTCATTCGAAGTCACACCCTCATTATTAATGCGCACTCTAGCCTTCAAATCCTGGAGCAAATATGAAAGAAAATAAACTAGGGAATCGTCCAAACCATAACTAAGCAAAAGTGACCACAAATTCGAACGATTAACAAAATCAAAGGCTGAACTTAAATCCATAAAACCAAGGTACAATGGAGATTTTTTTACGATGGTGTACTTTGCCATTAACAGATTCAAGTTCAGGCATTATTCGACAGTGCCCACGTGGCTTCTAAAGCCGAGTTGGCAATGGTCTAGTATATTGTTGTCCTCGGCCCAGCTCCTCATCCTGTTAAAAATTACCCGCCCTAGAACCTTCAATGTGTTGTCAATTAGCGATATTGGGCGATAGCAGCCGGGATCTTGTCTGTCGCCTTTTTTAAATATTGGAACAATAACGCTATTTGACCAAGATTCAGGAATAGAATTTTCGGATAGGTTGTTAAATAAATTACATAACAGGGGGGCCCAAATATTGATTTCTGATTTAATTTGATCTATTGATAGACCATCCGGGCCGGGCGCTTTATTCCCTGCACTTTCGGCTATAGCTTCCTCAACCTCTGATAAAGCAATATCCAGGGGTGTAGTGGGCATGACATGGGAGATACTATCAGGGGGAGCCCTTGTGCGGCATAGATGTTAGAAAAATGCTTGACCCACGCATCCCCCGTTATATTACAATTAATAGCTGTAATATTGGAACCAAAGGATATTAGGGACTTGACCTCTTTCCAGGACCCTGTAGTATCTTTCAAGGCCACAGACCGAACCAGAGAGTCCCAATGGTCCCTAACTAGGGCCTCAGAATGTGTGCGCACAGCAGTTTTATATATTGTTCTTAAGTCTTTTACAAGTATCGGGTCCCTAGGTTTAGATTTCAGGGCTTCCCTTAAATCTCTGTTGGCCCTAGAACAAGAAGAGTCGAACCAATGAGGGCCGCAATTCTTGTTCGTACGGGCTGGTTTCGAGGATTCTCTTTTAATTGCCGAACAGAGATCGCTAAAAGAATTAACGACATCACGTCCAGATCTATCAAGGGTCAAACAGTTATCCATTAATGTGAGATTTTTGTTAATAACTCTAGCTAGGATGCCTTTATTATCGGCCCTTTTCCAGACGACTCTTAATCTATCGGTAGATGCTTCCAAAAGTTGCGCCCCCATTTCTATTCTGACGTCATCTTTATTGTTCTTGCCAGGATTATTTAGATGTATTATAATTGGATAGTGGTCGCTATAGATGGAACAAGCGACCTCTGCTTTTAAGATGATATCACTTAGAGAAGGGGAAATAAACATATAATCTATAGTGGAAGAACACCCTTGATCAATATAGGTAGGAGTCACCGTGTTATTTCCTCCCGTGCCTGCAATTTCCAGGGCATTCACTAAATCTCGAGTCGCTAGGTGATCCCTCAATTCCTCACCATTTCTACATGGGTGGTCATTACGATACATATGAGCATTAAAATCACCTCCAATACAAATTCCATCGAAAGTTCCATATTTCTGCCCGACTATTACATCATCAATAAAATTAAACAATATTAAAAAATTATTATTAGGATGGGACACAAAATCATTGTTATAAAAAGTAATTAAACATAATTTTAGCCTGTTTGTGTATTTTCACAGCCATAAAACATTTCTCATGAGTCTGGATAAGTTTGGTTTCTACACCAGCTGTTATTTTGGCCCAGATAGAAATTCTATATGTTTTCCGATATTGAAGATGCTCAATCCCTCCTTAAAGAGATTTCTTCTGGATCTAATGTTTGAAAATGCTGAAAATGGAAAGAATGTTTTTTCTTAGATAGGGGGTGTTCCAGGGTTAACGGGTCACAACAGGGTATAGTAAGAGGTCACCCAAAAGAAGAGGAAAGAATGTGGGCTGCGTGGACGGGGAAGGGGGTTCCACATTCCGGGGGGGTTTAGGGTGTGGGGGGTAAACGCAGTAAAAAGTAACATGTGCAGTAGGTTTGGTAACTTGACTTTTATCAATGGTTGGTGCGGAATATGTAGAAGATTTTACAAGCTTTTAGAAGAAATATAATTCATGTGATATCCTGTCCATAAATGCAAACGGTTTGCTTAATAAGCAGAAGTATGGAGCTCTACTGAAATGGGTAATAACTCTTAATCCTCAGGTGGTCTTTTTTCAGAAGACGCATCTGAAGACCAATGCCCCAAAATTGTTTTTGCCGAGATATTTCTCCCATGGCTTTTTCTCCTCAGCAGGGATTGCCCAGAGGGGAGTTGCTATTTATTTCGCAAGGAACCTACCCTGGGAAATCTTTCAGGTTCAAAGAGACTCTAGAGATAGATGGCTTTGGGTTGCAGCGAAGCTGTTGGAAAAAATATTTAATTTTGTGAATTATTACGGCCCCATCCTCGATGATATCTCAGGCCTGATGGAAATTAGTGAAGTTTTAAGGGGCACCCCAGGGCAAATCATATTAGGAGGAGACTTCAATTATATTCAGGATTTGAGGAGGGATACATCTAACAAGAACAAAAAGCAATTAAAACCTAAGACAAAATGTGTGTTTAATGCACTTCTGGCAGAATACCAATTGTGGGATCCCTGACGTTCTTTGAATGTGGATAAGGAGGCCTATACATGCTATTCCAACAAGTTTCATTCAGCATCCAGAATAGACTTTTTTTTTTACATCTAGATCACTTCAAATCTCTAGAACTTTGATAGGATGTAACCCTTTTTTGGATCATGGGAGGGTGGAAGTCGAGATTGTGTTAGGAGGAATGGAAGGGGAGCGCCCCAGGTGGCAGCTGGATCGCACCCTTCTTCAGAATAAGGATTGGGTTTCAGGTTTCAAAGAGTGGGTGATAGAATTTTTTTCAGCTAATAAAGACTCAGCTGAGCCTTTTTCTGTCTGGGGTGCATTCAAAGCAGCTGCCCGGGGTCAGATCATTGAGTTTTCCAGCAATAAGGCAAACGATCGCAAGCTAAAAATATCCGTTCTCCAGAGTGCTGCCGAGAGGGAATATGCTCTAAAACTTAATCAACAGCTGAATCAATGGGAACAGGCTAAAGCATTATTAAGTGATTTTTTCACTCTAGAGGAGATAAACAGCTCTAAGGCCTTCCAGCAAAGGGTCTACGAAGATAGTCAACTGATGGGGAAGTTTCTGGCTAATTCTATCAGAAAGAAACAAGAGTCATCTATCATTTTGAAAATGTGTGATCCTCGAGGTGGAGTAGAAACACAGAGTGAAAGAATCGCAAAAATATTCCTGGATCATTATGAGAGAATTTACTCCACGGAATATCAGGTGGAGGAAACTATGACTCAGGAATATTTTGATAACCTAGATATTCCCAAAATCTCCGATTCTCGAAGTAATCAAATTGGGTGTGAAATAAGCTCCATCGAAATTCAGGACAGCATAAAGGCAACATCGGGAGCAAAAGCTTCCGGACAGGATGGGTTCCCGATCGAGTTTTATAAGGTCTTTATTAAGGAACTTGAAGAACCTTTGAAAAATGTATTTAATCATATTAGATTAGGCGGAAAGGTTCCTTCAGAATTTAAAGAATCCACAATTATTAGCTTTGTTAAAAAAGATAAAAATCCAGAGGATGTGAATTCTTATAGACCGATCAGCTTGTCAAACTCTGATTATAAGATACTTATGAAAATCTGGGTGCAAAGATTTGTGTTTGCGGCTCAGGAGGTAATCCATCAAGATCAGACGGGTTTTATTGCGGGTCGGTATATGGCAGCTAATATAGAATTTCTGATACAGGCTTTAGATTATTTTAATATTAATTCGATTTCTGCATGTATTTTAATGGTTGATGCAGAAAAGGCATTCGATCTAGTTAATTGGTCAGCACTTTTTTTTTCTCTGGGCCATTTTGGATTCCCTGCTCCAATTATCCGAATGTTATATAATATCTATGAAGGGGCATCAGCCCAGGTAATTATTAATGCTAAGCAAGTTGGGAAGATTAAAATAAATCGGGGAACTAGGCAAGGTTGCCCATTGTCCCCCTTGCTTTTTACTTTTTTTTATCGAACCCTTAGTTACAAGAATAAGGAACAATGTTGCTATCTTACCCCCCATTGTCGGGATGTCTAAGTTAAAATTGTTCGCCGACGATATTATCCTCTATCTGGCTCCTGAAAATGAAAATATCGCACGTCTAATGAGGGAGCTCAAGGATTATGAAAAGATTGGAGGTATAAGATTAACGGAAAAAAACAGAAGTTCTTGTATTAAACTCTAGTATAGATTGTCTTCTGATTTATCTTCAGCCTCAAGCAGTAAAAAGGGATCCGATTAGATACTTAGGTATATATGTGACCAGAGAGTATGAAGAACTTTTTGCCTTGAATTATATTAAAATGAAGAACAAAATAAGGAATCTGCTAGATCAATGGTGTTTATTTCCTTTGTCATTGATTGGCAGAGTGTCACTAGTAAAAATGACTGTACTGCCATTGCTTATATTTTTGTTTAGCAATATATCAATTAAAGTCAATATTGTTTTTTTTTAATGAACTTGAATCCATGCTGAGAGGATTTATTTGGAACAAAAAGGCCTCAAGAGTCAAGCTTCCGTGGTCCAACTTTCTGTTGATCAAGGTGGCCTGGATCTTCCCCATTTCAAGTCATATTATGAAGCAGCCTTTTTTGACATTGTGGCAGGATTATTAAGGATTAGACAGACAAGAGATAATTTCTTTCTTGAAATAATGTTACAGGAAGCAGGTTCTCAAATTCCTATGTTTTTAAAAACAGCAAAGCTCCCTAAAAAATCAAGATACAAGACGTTCAAAGGGTATACATCAAGATTGCAGCTCCTTTTTAAAAAACATGGCTCTGATGGCTCTATTTATTTGAGCTTGTCAGATTGTGCCAAAATGGGTCTTAAGAATCATCTGAAAAATTGGGAACTTTCCGGGTTTTGTGAATTAAGACATCTATTTGTACAAAAGAGGGTAATTAGCTGGCATGAGGTTTTAGATAGAACGAATTCCAGGCGGCTTATGTTTTTTGAGATTTGCAGATGGTCTATTTTGTTAGAAAAGAGATAGGTGGCCTGTTTACATCTCCCACTGCCTTGATATCAGCTCTGTACGGAGATAAAAATAAAGGCATAGAATTTTGGTGTAAAAAGCTGTACCTTTTAGATCATCTTTTGTAATTGATAGACATCTAGAGAAAATAAACCTCTCGACACAGTGTGTTCTTACAGACAAGGATTGGGAGGTACTGTGCCATCTAGGAAATAAAGCTTTTCAGGCGGCTAATTACAAGAGAATGTCTTTTTTATTATGCTGGCTGGTGTATAATACCCCGGAGGCCCTGGAGAGAATGTTCCCTGAAGTTGAGAATAAGTGTTTTAGATGTAAAGCTATAGGGCAGGGAGGATGTTGTCATATTTTCTTTTCTTGCCCGAAGTTGGAATCTTTTTGGAAGGGGATATTCGCAGATATGGAGCTGGCAACTGGGAAAGCATTTTTGCCGGAAGTAGAGGTGGCCCTGTTCGGCATATGTAAAGAAACGAGCAGGTTTACCGAAGCAGAACAAGTATTTATTTTTATTTCTTGTGTAGTTGCACGGTCTTTGATTTTGCAAAACTGGAAATCCGTGGTGATTCCATCACAGTTAAAATGGTTCAATAAAATGAGAAGAACATGTAATTTCAAAAGAGCTTATGCAGGCAGGGTGGGAGCCATTGCAACATTCGAAAGAAATTGGAAATATTTTGAGAATCTGGAATTGTTGAAGGGAAGATGATGAGGAAGGAGAGGAGATTGTGAATATTTGCACTTTCTTTGCAATATTGCTGCTTCTTAATAGCTGTTTTTGCACTATATTGCACTAGCACTTTAAAATTGCACTTTATTGGATTATATATTTCTTTTTGCAGTTGCACTTTATTGCAGTTTTTGCACTTTTGCAGTGGTATTGTGTACTTAACATTGCGGTTTTTGCACAAGGATCATTGTAAGTTTTTATAATGGTCTCTTTCCTTTTTAATCCTCTCTTTTTACTCCAGTTTGTCTCTTGTAAATTGTGTAAAAATTGTCTAACTGTTAAAAATTTGATGTGAACAATGTCTTTTTTTCAATTCTGTACCAATGTCTTTCTACTGCCTTGTTCAATAAAAAATATTAATAAAAAAAAATAAAAGAGTACATCCAGGCACACATTAGTTCACTTCATTGCCAGAGACCACTACAGCAATGTGTGTTTTTGTAGACCAACAAATATTTTTGGATTTATTTTTAATTTTTTGATTGATCAGAGCGTGGTAGTTTCCCCAACACTAACGTTTTGCAATAGCATGACAAAACAAAACATGCATTGCCAGATCAATGCCAGACCAATTGGCTTAGCCAGTACTTGTTCTTTCTTGTTTTCTCCTTTTGTCAATTTTTTCCAATCGTTCTCTTCCCCTAAACTCTTTTTGCTTCCTTTGTCTCTCCTACTCAGGGTAAAAGTGCAATGAAAAAAAAATAGCACTGGTCGCCAACAATGACTGCTGATTCCAACTATCAGCAACTTTGAGCACACTTTAAACACCTGATGCAATTACCTTATAGACATCGCTCACATTATTGTAACATTGCAATGGAGCAAGGTTGTATGGTCACAAGGTTGAATGGTCAGCTGTCAATTCCTAGTGCATTTTTCTCAAAAATTGCTGAGTTCTCAAGACTTTAAAAGAAAGCACTTTGAAGAACAAGTATTTGAAAGGGAAACCACACATCTTTCATCGGTAGGTGTAGAAGGGCATGCTTTGGGCTTGAAATGAGACCTGTCAGTTGGATGACATGCTTTCAAAGAAGAGAGTAATCTCTAATGACAAGTTTTTAGGTTTGAACATCTGCAGCACAGCAGGCAATCCAGTTGCAGTTTGGTGAGGAACGGAACTTCGCCCTTCAAAGTCTCACAGCATGAACTTAGGTAAGTCGCGACCGGTGAAACTCATGGTGCTTGCTTGAAAAATCTAATTTTGGGAGCAACTCCTATTAAAACTATTATTACTTTTTAATTTGAGATTGTGTTCAACTTATATTTCATACATCTAATGGTCTTTAATAGACTTGTTGAAAGAAATACAGAGTAAATGTTTCTACAATTTTCTGTTAGTTTTCCATATGAATCTATCAGTCCTTGCTTTTGTGCAATCCTTGTCAATAAGATATAAAAGAACAGTTACAGATTATCAAAACACTATCGGCAGTTACATTATTTTAAAATAATAATTTGTAGTCTGTAAATTACCTATGATGCATTTTCCTAAATCCATACCTGGGTCATTCGATATTTACAACATCAGAAAATATCTGTGGCCTGATCAACCAGCGATAATTACTTCATTAATGATTGGAACAAATCGTGATTGTGTGCAAGATACACGATTTTCTAAAATAAATTTAGATCTGTAGAAAGTACGAATGAATTAAAAATTAAAATCAATATAAGTAAATTTGATCTATGATTTCATGGCAAAACAGTGTAGGACCCGTTTTTACCTGCTTATCTGTTAATGGTGAAGGAAGACAAGAGTTCTTTTCACATCAAAAGAATAGAAAGCATGCTTGAAAAGTAAAAGTGGATCATTAGGTTTTACGTTTGGAAATGGTACATAGCACAGTTCTAGTGTCAAAATGTGTTAACGCAGTTGTAGGAAAACACCTTTTTTCCCATGATAAACTCCATTTTTTGTACTAATGCTCCTGATTGTTTGACTCTGTGCACTGGAACCCTCTTAACCAGGCCACCAATGCATGTGTCTGACCCCTAAAACATGTCAAAATGTCTATACTACTAGTTGGTATATTTAATTTACTTATAAGTCTCTAGTATATTGTTATAAGGGTGGCTAGGGCTGTATATAAAATGTCACAAGTGGACTAGATTGCCCATTGTGCCATTCTCTAAACTGACAGTGTAAACATGACAGCAGGCCTGTCGTGTGTATCAAACAACAAAAGGTGATGGGAGGCATGCTTGGAATAAGCCTAACCGTTGGAAATTACTCCGGGTTGCATTCCAACCCATCATTCTTTTGCTCACCATGCCACCTCAGTTTGACCCAGCCATATGGAAATCAGGCTTGACCCTGCTCCAATAGGAATTGTCCAGACCAAACTGCCAGATCAGTTCCTCCCTGAACCAGAACACAAGCAATCCAAAACCATTTTCACCCTGACTGGGGCTCTTCAGTCAGGTGTAGATTGGTTACAGTGGCACAGCTAGCACAGACCCATGTCTGGACATACCCTTGCTGATACGGGCATACATCAAACACACAAAAGGTTATGAGTGGCATGCTTCCATAAGTCTAACCATTCACAGTCATTTGGAGTAGCAATCTGTTGGACCTGGCTCTTTTTGCAGGGTCTAGCCATATTTAACTTCTGTTTCTAAACCTGTGTTTGTAGGCAGTAGCACTCTGTGCACTGTTTATCAGTGGTAATGAGATGGGATCTCTCCCTAAAACATGGCAAATTTGCAATATACCTAATTGGAACATTTAATTCACGTGTAAGCTTCTAGTAAATGGAACTCCATGTACCCAGGTTCTGTATATTAAAGCTGACCGGTAATACCATGACTATTGCAATGTCTCTTTTAATTAAAAAATTATAGCATTGGTACCTTAACAGTTGTGACACAAACTGTTTACTTTTTTGTAGCCACTCATCTTATGTCTCAGTTTTGTTAACCAATTATATGGTGTCTTACATGTTTCCCCACTCTAATTCTTTCAGCTTTCCTTTTTTTCAATCCTAATTAACTTGTGTTACTTATTCATCAGTGTTGTCATAGAAATGATTTGATTTCTATGTTTATTTTTGTATAATACTTTGTTGAGAGGGACTGCCTGTTCTGCTATGAATAAATAGCGGGTCTGCAGCACTCATTCTGCCACCCACTAAAGTGGCCTTTTAAAATACGTCTCAGGCCCAACATTACAGCCTGTAGTACTTTTAAACTGCCAATTTTACCGGGCAAAATAAACCTTTTGCCACGCCTAAAACTTACTTTTTAATGCAAGTCACCCCTAATGTAGGAACCAAAAAGGCTTGTAGGGTAAGATGTATTGTATTTAAAAAGTGGCTATGTGGGTTTAAGTTGTACCTGTCCTAGCAGTGAAAAAGTACTTTTTCACCACTGTATGGCCAATTTCCCCCATTGACTAACACTGGGTTACTTTATTACATTTAATAAGTGATCACTTTTGATTGGAAGCAGATAGAAATATGGTGTTTACACTCATATGAATTGTAATTTAAGAATATACTTTCACAGTAAAGTCAGATTTTAAGTCAGAATTGTGAAAATGCCACTTTTGGAAAGTTGGCATTTTCTTGTCCTAACCATTTGTGTATCCTGGGTCACATGACCAGTGAATGGCTCTGCTGTTGGGGTTAGTGTAGTTCTTGCAGACCGTGATACTAAAAGGATCAGGTGTGGTCAAGATGAGCCATCCTGTAGGAATATTTTGGGGCTGAGCTGTCCCCACCTACACTTCAAAAGTCCTTGCATCCAGCAAACACAAAATAACCTAACACTAGTATTGTGCCACCCCTGACTTCTTGGAGCATTGACAGGGGAAGGGAAGAACTGTCCAGAACCAAATGGGGTGGTAGGATATGGGAATGTCCCCACTTCACAGGCTGGCACCAGGTGTAAATATTTGACCCTCAGAGCAACCTTCAGTACACTCCTGGGCCTTTGTTACACTTCAGAAGGCCTGCCTGGAACCCCTAGAGCACTGACCTACTGCTACCAGAGTACTTCCCTGCTGCTTGAAGGGCTGCCTTGCTGTTTGAAGGAGAACTGGAGCATCTTCTTGAACATAGGACCACAAGAAGTGACTCCAAGGGCTAGTTGGCTGTCTGCCTGTGTGAGCTACAGGGACATAACAAGCTTCTGAGGGCTTGAACCCTATATCTGACCTTTGTTGGAGTGAGTTCTAAACTCCTGGTAGTGCCTTCCAGATCCTGGTCCCTTGTAAGTGGTGTTAGAGGTGCTTCTCCAGCTTAGCCCTTAAATGTGGGACTTAGAAATGTTTTCACTAAAAAGGTCCCTGAGAACTGATTGAAGAATGGGACCTACCTGCCAGCCGACCCACCCAATATGCATCATTGGAAGGCCCGGCTTTGCGGTAGATCCCACTACGTTCTTCTCCACAGCAGCAAATCCCTTTCATCTGGACCTCTCAGAGTAGGCATCTGGTAATGTAGAGCCCTCATTGACTACGGCTTTCAGCTTTGCCCTGATAAAGTTTTTGGACTTCCAAAAAAGTGACTAAGGGCCTAATTTAGAACCTGGGGGCTGGGTTATTCCGTTACAATTGTTACAGATATCTCATCTGCTTAAATATAAATCCCATTATATTTATATTTTGGTGGACAGGATGACCACCACCGTTGTGATAGAATAAACCATATAGCAAGATCTAAATCAGACCCTAAGTCCAAAGGTAAAAATCCGGAACTTAGTCCAGCAGCTCCCAACAACAATGCCTCCTCCTCAGACACTGCCTGCTGCTTTGCCCCCCCCCCCCGAACTCTGGAACCTTTCTTTAGGATTTTTTCTAAGTCTGTAGGTAAGCCCAGATCGGGCCCATTCCACCCCATATATCAGATTCCCGCGGTTGGTACTTAGGTCTTCTAGGTGCTATTTTGCACTAAAAACTTAAAATACTCATATATCTGGTTCTATTAATTGGACTTATTTCATTTTTGGCATCATTGTATTCAATAAAGTTTACTAATTTTTTTCTAATTTGGTTTGGAATTTTTCTTAGGGTATAGTTTCACTTTATTACTCTCTGAATGCAGCAGAAATGCTTTGCACATTACCTCTAAGTTAAGTTTTACTATTTTTGAGCCAAATGCTATCAGAGGGTTAAGAACAGGTACATTTTGTGACTTTTGTGTTGTGGTTCACCCTGACGAAGACTGTGGTTGTTGCTTGAGTGGGGCTTCTATGCCTCAACCAGTGTGTGGGGGGTCACAGAGAGCGTATCCCACAGCATGGAGCCCTGTTTGGCTAAGGCTTGCCCCGCTGGAGGAATCTGAAATCCAAAAATGTTACTAAGTCCTAATGTAGAAATCTTCATCAGTAGAAAAAGTCAAAAGAAACTGACTGGCAAGGGAGTTTTTTTGGGCACAGATTTATATTTTCTCCCTCTTGTAGATTTCCTGCCAAAAGTCAATGGCTTCACCAGAACCTTGTCTGATGTCAATCCAGACTCATGGAGGCCATCTCGGCCATAGCTTGGTGTTTCGCCCCACTGAGGATTTTTTGCTTCCAATTCAGAGGCTAACTTAGAATTTAAAACTTCTGACCGAGACAAACTTAGTTTTTGGATCCGATTGGCAGTCCATTGCAGTTGGTCTTAAATTGTGCCTACATCCTGGTCAAGCTCAACCAGATTGCTGCACTTGGTCCTTAATGCTTTTTGACTCAATTTTTATTTAACACTTAAAAAATTCACATCAGAACCCAATTCAGAGTGACAAGGTGTAAGGATTAGTTACTGGACCCAACCGTGGGGTTTGACGCCTTTCACACCTGATGTCCCGGGGCCCGATCTACAATGGATCCCTAGCAGCTGGGCAAGGACCCCTTCAACACTTGACTCTCCGTGGTAGCACAGCTCGAGCAGTCCAAGGCTGCTAGGGGTGCAGGTACACACAGGGGTGGTGAACACAGGGTCACAACTCAAGTCACATTCAGCAGAAGCAATAAAGAATTGTCTAGTTAAATACTTGCTTCTATGAAAAAGGATTATTTATATATGAACACAAAATAAAACATGGTATTTACAAACAATACAAACAGTCCCCTGAGGTAGGGCTTTAGTTGTTTAAACAGGCAGGTCACTAAGCCCCACTCCTCTGTCCTAGTGGTTGTGGTTATTCTCCATTCACTAAAGGCAACTTTCAGATTAAACCTCACTAGTAGTCTGAGTCTCAGTCTGACTTCAACTCTTTCTTAAAATCAAAAGTATACCAGAGCTGAAGAGTTGTATGACAGACAAGTTCACCCGAGACCGTCTGACCCGGAAATCCGTCTTACCCACACAAGCAGGGTGTGAACGACTGGTGTCTCCAAGCGTGCCCCCCTTGCAGACACTGAAGCTGCAGCAGCTATCTCTGGTTAGTACTTTACATACGGTAATAATCTTACACATACCTCGCTACCTGCCACTTGGGCAAAAAGCATCATTGTCCCGATATTCAAGAAGGGGGATCGGTCGCAGCCTAGTAATTATAGTCCTATATCATTGATCGATAATACCTTCAAAATACTGGGCAGAGTATTGTATAATAAGATACTGGAATGGACGGAGGAATGTAGCATCCTAGAGTTTTGTCAGTTAGGCTTCCGATGCAAGGTTGGCACCATTGAGCAATGCCTTAATCTCAGCCTTGTATTGGGGAAATATAATATAGCCAGGAAGTCCCCACTCTACTTGGCCTTTAAAGATTTGTCCTCAGCTTTTGACCTTGTCAATAGGTCAAAGCTGTGGGCAATCCTTCTGGCCTATGGCCTGGATGAGCCCTTGGTCCACTTCCTGGCACATATTCATAAAGATCTTCAGGCACAAGTGAGGATTGGGAGAGGTGGGGAGGTATCAGGACCTGTCAAGGTTGGAAGGGGGATCAGGCAGGGTTGTGTCTTGGCACCCCTCCTCTTTATTACTTATATTAATGGCCTGAACAAAATTCTAACATCTATGTCCAAGGATGTACCAATGATTAACGGGAAACCTCTTCCTGTGCTGCTATATGCAGATGATGCGGTTTTAATATGCCGCTCCCCAAATTCCTTCCGTGTCCTGTCACAGTGCTTTGTTGAATATATGGACAGCTTGGACTTAAGAGTTAATTTTAATAAATCATTCTTTATGTCCTGTGGTCCCAGGAAACGCCAGCTCAGTTTGATCAGTGTAGGCAATCAAAAACTAACAAGCACATGTACATTTCCCTATCTTAGGGTGGTCTTTGCTGCGAACGGCTCCTGGACTGAGCATCTTACTCATTCCAGGAGCAAGTTCTCAAAGACCATCAATTCAACCTTAAGTCTTCCATGCCCAAAAAACTCAGGTGTAATCCTAGCTCTTATAAAAAAAAAAAATTCCAATGTGTCCCTGTGGCTACTTACGGAGCAGAGATTTAGGGAACTGCAAATAGCTCCTGCATTCAGCGGGAAGAGAATAGATTTTGCAGAAGATTGCTGTGAATCCCAATCTCCATCCCGCAATACATTTGCCACAGGGAGTTGAATTTAAACTATATAACTGATTTTATTCGTAATCGTCCAGCCCTCTTTTGGCTATCGGTTTGGAAGAATGAGGCAGCCACTCTAACTAAAGATATTATTAAAGACTGCATGAAGTGCGACAAAGGGATGGATATCCACTGGCTCTCTGGAGTTTACCAGAGCCAATGCAGTGTCAATAGGGGCAGTATCTTTACAAACCCTAGTGAGACCGAAACCATGGACAAGAAAGAAGTGCCCTTTACTCACTATATACCCAAGATAGACTAGTACTAGAATCAAAGAAATCACTAGTTTTTAATTACATGTCCCATGAGCGGTGTTGTCTCCCCTTACCAGAATATTTATTGTTACCGATGAGTAGCTGGGATAGGAGCCTCTTATTCCGTCTCAGAGCAGGGACAAATAAATTTGCACTATGTTTTCATTTTGGCTATAATCCGCAAGTCGCTTTCTACCGTGCCCATGCGACGGGATAAGTGGCCAATCTATTATTCACTTTTTGTTTTTCTGAAAATACTATGTAAAGTACAGTAAGGGGTTCCTTCAGCCATTTTTTTAAAAGAGCAGGCCGGTTAGCTTGGATTCTGCCTACTCAAATATGTTGTCTTTGAGCAATGAAGAGCTCTAGCACTAGCACTTTTTTGAGGGTTGCCTCTCGGGCACGTAAGTCAATGCTAGCACCCTGAGCCCCATAAGCACTGAAAGACATATTTTATAATTGCTGCTAATAGTTTTTATTGACTTTTTCCTCCCTTAATGAAATGGATGGGACAATGAAATTGCTGTTAATGGATTTATTGTTTTAGCCTTGATTGTATTATATTGTGTTTTATAAATTGTTATTTATTTGCTTATACTGTCACTTTTCTCCTGCTACTAATATTGCTATTGTACTTTTATGGATATGGATGTGTATCCGAATAAAGTTATAAAACTGAACTGAAACATACGATATGGGAGAGGCATCAGTTGGGTGTCCCTGACTTCCCCACTTGCAGGCCTGTGGGGGTCCTCAATGCTCCTCTGACACTGGTAAGTTGTTTGGGCACCAACAGGTGTACTGGGGTCGCCTGCTTCACGCCACATATGTGTATGGCCCGATCAGCACAGCAGCAATGTACACGGAGGCTCCACCTGGCATACAGGGTCACCGCCATCAAATTTGCAAACAGGCAACAACCTGACCAGTGCAGCAATATTAATGGCAGCCCTTCCCTTCCATATGGTGATCACTGAGATTTCCCTGCACATGAGCAATGCACCAATTGGTTCAGCAGCCTTTTTCTCACACCTCAGTACAGGGATACAATTGCCTGAATCCCCCACTATTTTGTTCCCTCCGGTCCTCTCCTCTTCCTCACAATGCACACTGGTCTTATCAAGCAGTCAGGCACTGGTGTTTCAGGCTTAAGGGATAGATGGTCTAGGATTCTCTGGGTGGTTTACCCTAACCCAGCCGGGAGACTGGGAGGCCTTTGCCCCCAGTCCTGGTCACAGGCAGAGGTCTTGCAGAAGTTATCCTCCTTGCACAGCCCAACTGACTGCTTGACAGTTGACAAGTTGGGGGACTCAAGTTCCACCACAAGACAGGCCATGGGAGTGAGAGGTTCATACCTGAATGTCATCCACAGTGATATGTGTATCAAAATGTTACACCAGGGCCTCAGCCCTACTCTTCAATATTCTCTTATTAGTCCCATCTCCTTCCTGATAAGTGCCCTTGCCCCTTCCTAGTGACCTCCCTCTGAATCAAAGAGCACCATTTGAAGTCCAGAGAAGAACCTGCCCTCTCCATGATTTGAGTGTGCAGTGTGGCATTGCATAATGTCATTGCTATCTTTGGCCTAAAAAACCACTCCAGCTGTTGTAGGGCCCTGGCTTCACCTCCTGGTGCAGGGTGGGCTGTGCTTTATGGTAGGCATGGAGTGATGGTCTCAGCTGCAGATCTGGCCTTGTACAGTGCCCCTGCTATTACTAGTGAGTGAGAGGTGCTGAGGTGGTGGTATTGGTATTGGTGGTGTCGGTAATGGTATTGGTGTTGGTGGTATTGGTGGTTTTGATTTTGGTGGTGGTGGTATTGGTGGTGGTGGCATTGGTGGTGGTGGTGTTGGTGGTGGTATTAGTGGTGGCAGTATTTTTATTGGTGGTGGTCTTGGTATTGGTGGTGGTAGTATTGGTATTGGTGGTGGTGGTACTGGTATTGGTGGAGGCAGTATTGGTGGTGGTGGTGGTATTGGTATTGGTGGTGGTGGTGGTGGTATTGGTGGTGGTGGTACTGGTACTGGTGTTGGTGGTAATCGTAGTGGGGTATTTGTGGTGGTTGTGGTATTGGTGGTAGAGGTATTGGTGGTATTGGTGGTGGTGGTGGCACTGGTATTGGTGGTGATATTTGTATTGGTGGTGGTTGTATTGTGGTGGTGGCATTGATGGTGGTATTGGTGGTGGTGGTATTGGTATTAGCAGCCGTGGCTGTGACAGGTAAGAGCGGTGGGCAGTGGGGCCAGGTGAGGGGGGATTTCGAGAGACGACCATGAGGTGAAATTAATTATTTATTTAATTTCCCCTTGTGGTCGTATCTCGAAATCCCCCCTCAGCTAGCCCCCGTGCTCTTACCTGCTGCAGCTGGCTGGTGGTATTAGTGAAATTGGTGGTGGTGGTATTGGTGGTGGTGGTATTGGTGGTGGCAGTGGTATTGGTGGTGGTATTGGTGATGGTGATATTGTTGGTG
This sequence comes from Lissotriton vulgaris, assembly GCF_964263255.1. NCBI lineage: Eukaryota > Metazoa > Chordata > Amphibia > Caudata > Salamandridae > Lissotriton > Lissotriton vulgaris. The sequence goes on along the minus strand of NC_141695.1, from coordinate 1,573,191,683 downwards.
GTGGTGGTATTGTTGGTGGTATTGGTGGTGGTGGTGTGGGTGGTGGTATTGGTGGTGACATTGGTAGTGGTATTGGTGGTGGTGGTATTGGTGATGGTATTATTGATGGTATTGGTGGTGGTAGTATTGATGGTGGCATTGGCATTGGCAGTGGTATTGGTGGTTCTGAATTAGTGGTGGTGGTATTGGGAGTGGTGGTGGTATTGGTGGTGGTGGTTTTGGAGGTGGTGTTATAGGTGGTGGTGTTGGTATTGGTGGTGGTATTGGTTATAGTGGTATTGGTATTGGTGGTGGTGGTATTAGTGGTGGTATTGGGGTGGTGGTATTGGCGGTGGTGTTGGTGGTATTGGTGGTGTTGGAGGTGGTGGTGGTGGTATTGTGGTGGTGGTATTGGTGGTGGGCTTGGTGGTGTATTGGTAGTGGTGGTATTGGTAGTCTTGGTGGTGGTGGCGGTTTTGGTGGTGCTGCTGGTATTGGTGGTGGTACTGGTATTGATGGCGGTGTTATTGGTGGTGGTCTTGGTGGTGGTATTGGTGTTGGTGTTGGTGGTGGTGATAGTGGTGGTGGTATTGGTGGGGGTGGTATTGGTGGAGGTGGTATTAGTATTGGTGGTGGCGTTGGTGGTGGTATTGCTGGTGGTATTGGTGGTGGTGGTATTGGTGGTGTTGGTATTGTTAGTGGTGGTATTGGCTCTATTGGTGGTGATGGTGGTATTGGTGGTGGTGGTATTGGTGGTGGTGGTATTAGTGGTGGTGGTATTGGTGGTAGTGGTATTGCTAGTGGTGGTGGCATTGGTGGTAGTGGTATTGGTATAGATGGCGGTTGTATTGGTGGTGGTATTGGCGGTGGCATTGGCGGTGGTATTGGTGGTGGTGGTGGTATTGCTGGTATTGGTATTGGTGGTATTGGTGGTGGTGGTAGTGGTGGTGGTGGCATTGGTTGTGGTGTTGGTGGTGGGGGTATTGATGGTAGTGGTGGTGGTGGTATTGATGGTGAATTTGGCATTGACAGTGGTATTGGTGGTTCTGAATTCGTGGTGGTGGTATTGGTGGTGGTATTGGTGGTGGTGGTATTGATGGTGGTCGTTTTGGAGGTGGTGGTATAGGTGTTGGTTTTGGTGGTGTTGGTATTGGTGGTGGTATTGGTTGTAGTGGTATTGGTGGTGGTATTGGTAGTGTTGGTATTCGTGTTGGTGGTATTGGTGGTGGTGGTAATAGTGGTGGTATTGGGGGGGGTGGTATTGGTGGTGGTGTTGGTGGTATTGGTGGTGTTGGAGGTGGTGGTATTGGTGGTTGGGTATTGGTGGTGGTATTGGTGGTGGTATTAGTGGTGGTATTGGGGGTGGTATAGGTGGTGTCATTGGTGGTGGTGTCAGTAGTGATGGTAGTTGTGATGGTGGTGGTATTGGTGGTAGTGGTATTGGTATAGGTGTTGGTGGTATTGTTGGTGGTGGTATTGGTGGTGGTATTAGTGGTGGTGGTATTGGTGGTAGTGGTATTGCTAGTGGTGGTGGCATTGGTGGTAGTGGTATTGGTATAGATGGCGGTTGTATTGATGGTGGTATTGGCAGTGGCATTGGCGGTGGTATTGGTGGTGGTGGTATTGCTGGTGTTGGTGGTATTGGTGGTGGTGGTAGTGGTGGTGGTGGTATTGGTGGTGGTATTGGTGGTGGTCATGGTGGTGGTATTGGTGGTGGTGGTGGTATTGGTGGTGGTGGTATTGGTGGTGGTGGCATTGGTTGTGGTGTTGGTGGTGGGGTATTGATGGTAGTGGTGGTGGTGGTATTGGCATTGACAGTGGTATTGGTGGTTCTGAATTTGTGGTGGTGGTATTGGTGGTGGTGGTGGTATTGTTGGTGGTGGTATTGATGGTGGTGGTTTTGGAGGTGGTGGTATAGGTGTTGGTTTTGGTGATGTTGGTATTGGTGGTGGTATTGGTTGTAGTGGTATTGGTGGTGGTATTGGTAGTGTTGGTATTCTTGGTGGTATTGGTGTTGGTGGTATTGGTGGTGGTGGTAATAGTGGTGGTATTGGGGGTGGTGGTATTGGTGGTGTTGTTGGTGGTCTTGGTGGTGTTGGAGGTGGTGGTGTTGGAGGTGGTGGTGGTGGTATTGGTGGTTGGGTATTGGTGGTGGTATTGGTGGTGGTATTAGTGGTGGTATTGGTGGTGGTATAGGTGGGGGCATTGGTGGTGGTGTCAGTAGTGATGGTATTTGTAGTGGTGGTGGTATTGGTGGTAGTGGTATTGGTATAGGTGTTGGTGGTATTGTTGGTGGTGGTATTGGTGGTGGTGGCATTAGTGGTGGTGGTGGTATTGGTAGTGGTATTAGTGGTGGTATTGGTGGTGGTGGTATTGGTGGTGGTAAAGGTGTTGGTGGTCCTGTTGGTGGTATTGGTGGTGGTAGTGGTATTGGTGGTAGTAGTGGTATTGGTGGTGGTATTGGTGGTAGTGGTACTGGTGTAGGTGGTGGTGGTATTAGTATTGGTTGTGGTAATGGTGGTGGTGGTGGTATTTCTGGTGTTGGTATTGGTGGTGTGGTTGGTATTGGTGGAGGTATTGGTGGTAGTGGTATTGGTATATTTGGTGGTGGTATTGGTATTGGTGGTGGTGGTGGTATTGCTGTTGTTGGTATTGGTGGTATTGGTGGTGGTGGTATTGGTGACAGTGGTATTGGTGATGATGGTGGTGGTGGTGGTATTAGTGGTGGTGGTGGTATAGGTGGTGGTGGGGGTATTGGTGGTGGTATTGGTGGTGATGGTACTGGTACTGGTGCTTGTGGTATTGGTGATGGTGATGGTATTGGTGGAGGTGGTGGTATTGATGGTGGTGGTGCTGGTGGTGGTAGTGCTAATGTTAATAATAAAACAGGCTTTTCAAAACAACCTGTCAAGTGGCATTAGTACAGATGACATGTAACACAGATTTGCTATTGTCAGCTTCAGCCCATTAGCAAAGGATTATGTGCTACCTGGAAATTGCATGACTTAATTCACTAATCATTTATAAATCCATTTTACTTGGGGCAGAGTTGAAACAGACACGAGAAAATGCTGGGTTAAAGTGATTGAAAGCTGCGTTCGTCCTACAGAGATTGCTGTGCTGCTTAAAAAACCAGAAGCGGTTTCAGCTGAAGCAACGCATGTCCGGACTACAGTAAGAGAAACTCTATAAAGTAAATAGTGCTTACAGACTAAATAACAGGTCCAGTGTAACTACTGAAGTAAATGACCCAGTCGCCATGGGAGGGTACAAATGAAGACAAGTCCATACTAAGGAGGGACTAACAAGCCTATTGAAGAATCCGAAGGCAGCATTTACCAAAGACAATGACACAAGCCTATGAAAAATATCGGAGGAGAGTGGGCACGGCTTCTCTCCCATACTCTACTACAGCAGTCTCACAGAGTGCGCAGTGAATGCACGCTGCCGCTAGGCTCAACCTAAAAAGGAATGTGACATTACTATTTGTGCTGTACTACCATCCAAACCCAATAAAGATCCACTTTCTCACAGTAGTAATTGAGAAACTGCAGCCATTTTTTTTTACATTAAATGGCTCTTTTGCCGCTTTTTTCATACATTTTTACAGCACCAATGGGTCTATTCCTGAGGGTACACTGAACTTTATAACCCTTCACTTAACGTAACATAACATAACATAACGGAACAAAACAAAAGAGAACAGTAAGATATATCAATGCTAAAAGAGTTTCAGAATCATTACTTATCCACCAGTAAACGCAAATTATTTTTAATGACAGGAGGGCACAATGCACACAAATGACTGGCCTCCTACAAATACAGCCTAGTCCAAGAAGACATCTTGTGCTCAGTACCCCCTGGGTAGGTCACTGGCTCAGCCCAGTGGATTGTCCAGAAAAGCTGTATTCTGCTTTAACACAGGCCATGACCTGAAAGTTCATGGTTATTAAGTGTTTGGTCCCTGGGATGGACAATTTTGATGCACAGTGGCTACTGCAGAGACGGGCATTATGCAAAGGTCCATAACGAAGACTGTTCTCACAAGGTACTCTAGGTAGGAATCAGAGTAAATGGTTATAAAACAAAAACAATTAACAAAAAAAGTGTGGTAAATGGATCATATAGTTGAGTACTAAAATCACACTGGTGAGGAAACATTCTGACATTTGAAACAAAATCCTAAAATTGCATTGTTCATTTTCTTAAGATGGGAAATATGCATGTTGTTACATTCGCCTTCCCCCACTTACATGCTCGATCTCCTATGTCATGAGGAAGAAGGCTTAATACTAGGGGTGAGAGGTAAACTCCACTCCGCTGGCGGAGTTCATGGAGTTTTTACCATTCCACGCTCTGCTTGGAGCATGGATTTTGGCGAAAACTCAGCAAACTCTGCCAGTAGAGTGGAGTTTGCCAGGTGTCCACCCCCCATGCGAAACAAATGCGCTTCATTCTTAGGGTAAGGCTGAAAAGTGTAGCGCTGTTAAAAAAATGCATTATCTGCTCTGAAAAGTTATTGCACATTTCTAGAGGCAGCTGTGGCCCAAAAGACGCATACTGGCATACTGGCTCATGGTGAGGACTTTCACCTTAAATGGAAACAAATACTGTATTTGTTATAAACAAGGTTCAGGTAATAGTTATGGCATAAAAACAACTGCGTCACATGAAACACAAGAAAAAATGACAGCATTCTTATGTTGCTCCATTTTTTTATGATGAGCAAGAACGTATTTTGTCACTCATTACGTTTATCCGTCTGTTAAAGGCTATGTGAAGAGTGACATTAGGAACAGTGATTGTTGTTGAAGAACATCGTTTCTTCAGTGAATGAATCTGTCATATAGTTACTGCTTACCTATATACCGTGTTAAGTTAGCATGAGCTTATTAAATGTTAAAACGCCATTTTACCTTTTGCTGCTTCTGCACACGACACATAATTGTTGCTTTAGCTTTCAGCCTAGAAGAGCATTGTGATTTATACGAGAATAATATGTTATTACTCTGATAACATTGCTTTGCATACGGTGTCTGTACAGTGAGTGCTGAGGTCTTGAAGGATAAGTAAACACGATGTTATTGTAAGGTCTGATCTTCGCACTTTCATAGACATAACATAAATGCAGCTGCTGCCAAATCTGGCTTTAGGCGCGTTTTATATTGCGTTGCAAAGAACACACAAACACACTTGATGATGCTTCGCATGCAGAGAGCTGGTGGAAGATGATGTGATCCTCTGCCACTGAGGGATTGAGGTATGGGGTCGCCCTGCTAAAGCCCAAAGAGACCTTCTTAGATACAATATAATATGGTAGTTAGGGAGGGTGAGAATTAGGTGTTGTTAACTCCTATTCATTTCAACATTGTAGCATGTTGTCACCTTTTGCTTTTTATGCACTAATAACTATGCTGATAACTTTGCTCGTTATAATATGTTTGCTTGTGTTATCTAAGATACTGCGTTTGAGAACCCTGCATTAGTAAATAAAAATTTCAAATATGCACGCGTCCTCATTTACTCCACGTTCTGTTTTGAATTGATAGTATAACGAAAGAGTGTCTATGTGTTCCACGTGACCTGAGGTATTCTAAGATCATGTTCTGGTTTGTCTAAACATTGGGAGTTTGTTATAACCAATGAGACACTGTAGCTAGCTCAGTAAGGGGATTTTGGGTACTAAGGTGAGTTTTGGGCCATCCTAACTCGCTGAGGTTCCAGATCTCTATACACAGTTCTGTAGGAGAACGGAATCCCTGCTACAAATCTTAAATGCTTCAAGCTCGTGTGTCTTCGACCTGCTGCTCGGTTATACAATGGATTATGGTAGACAAGCTCTTCTCTGCAGTTGATTAGAGCCCTACACCCCAAGCCTGTGCGTTTCTCTCGACCCGCCTGTGGAGCTTGGTAAAAAAACATTAGGGGTGGTGTTTTCTTCCAGGGGTCTCTGCATGAACGTAACCAGATCCTCCACCCCTTTGTGAACTGATCACTGCAGACTTCAGGGTCTCCCTTGGCATCTTTGTTTATTGTGGAAGGACTGGATAAGTACCTCTCTGAGGGTGAGGGAGCTACTATGGGTTTGCCTTCACACTCAACCCCTGCACATCCCTTGCTGAGGTGAGGGTGCTCTGATCTACCCAGGGGTGTCTTTGGATCATGGATGGACCCTCCCAGAGGGGTTGTCTAGGACCAGGAGGGCTCGAGGCACCTCAACACCTTCTGGCAACTTCAAGGGCGGCACTAGGCATGTGTAAAAGCACCTTCAGGTGCTACCTTAGCAAAGATCTCACGGTCTGTCCCACGGAGTGTGATAGTCCAGTATTGCATTTCATATTGCACTGTTGCAATTTAATTTTAATAAAGTCATTATAAATGCAGGATCACATCAGAATGCAAATGGAAAACTAAGGCTTGGTGTGACACTCACCCACTCCTTGGATGATTTACTGAGTCATTGACACTGATCTTGTTCTGTTAGGACAGGGGTTTGAGCTGTGCAGATATCCAGGAGAATTTATTGGAACCTTATTTGTGGGGATATCATCATGGTGATGAGGAGCTAGAAATGATACTTGCAGAGCTATTTTTGTTTCCCATCACGAGCCAGTTCTCAAAAGAGACAGTGGGTGCTGACGAGCATGACACTCAGGAGCACTTCAAAGTTCCCCAAGTGCTGTCCTGGGGGCTTCACTTCATTCTCAAAAGACATTGTCCTCCTATCAGGCTAAAGTTTGACAAATGCAGCTATTGTGCATCCAGCCCCAGACATCAGCCATTTCAGCTGGCTATGAAAGCCTGTACCTTTCGAATTAAGCCTTTAAAGTAAAGTCATTGTAAAGATGTACAGTCCTCGAAAATAGAAATTGAGGGCACAAATGCGCTTCAGACTCTGTTTTCTCTCAGCGACCCTGCTTGCACTTTGGCAATAACCATTTTTGGGCTGGACAATGTTAATTCAGGAAAGACTGTTCTCTCTGTATAATTGTCTGCCTACTGTAGTCCAACGACTCAGTGCCTGTGTTTTGAAGACGCGCCTTCCAGGAGGTTGAAGCACAGAGCAGCATGACTTCGCGGAATCACCCAGAGTTTTTTATTCAACTCCACAGGATTCCGTGGAGTAGAATTCCACGCATTCTACCCACTTCTACTTAACAACCATGCTAAAACAAAAAGTAACATATCTACAAGTCTGGGTATACACCATTCTATCCTTCTTTCGTCTTATCAATTTGTCCTCAAGACCATAGAGTCTCTTCACAAAAGAAGTAGGAACTCTGCACTCAGATATTTACCTTTACATCCGAGTAAAGATGTAATACTTTTTGATTTCACTAACTCTTCAAGAAATCTGCATGGAATACTACATCTGGTGCTGGTTTCTATGTGGATATGTTCAGAAATCAATGGTTTCCTGGTTGGAATTTCGTTCCCTCTGTACTGATTTCTCCGTCGCAGAGAACTGCCCTCAGGGACATTCCTTCATGCAAAGGCAATTTTTCTTTCCTGTTTTTCTACTACAAAATTATTTTGCCAAGATGTTCACATTTCCCATTGATTTTTGGAGCAGCTGTGCTTTCTTTTCAGAAGTGAGCAATCCTAATCGGAATGCAGCTTGTGACCTGCTTCAGGCACAGATGTCTCCCCAGCAAGACATATATCTGTGGTGCTGATTGGAGCCTGCAACTTGCAGGTTGCTGCAGATCTCTGCAGTAACTCATGGAGTTGTCTTACGTCACTTATTGTGCTGTGCACTTTCATCTTTAACATTGCTCACCCTTCAATCTCTTTCTCTGCCCAGTTTTTTTCCGTCCTTGCAGCTATTCCTTCATGTTCCGCTTAACAGTGGATCTGCTATGACAACAGCTCAAATCCATTAATGACCCTTGAATAACTCTCATCTCCCTAGAATTTTCCTGAAGATATGCTGGGTACTTTTGTAATGATTTCCTGATGTTTGGTCTCAAGTAACACTATATTAAACCTGTAGAGGTACCTAATAAAATTAAATTTGAAAAATACAATTATATATTCCTGAGGGAGAAAAAAAGGACAGATACCACGCAGCCAATGCTTTAGATACCACTGCTCGTTTATATGGTAATAATTAGATATTGTTCACACTCGTTTGCAAACTGTTGAATTGTGGTGACCAGGCTGACTTGCTGATCTTCCTGTGGCTCCAAATGAATAATACCTGGAAGAATCATCGGCAGCAATTCCTGTGGCACTTTGCATTATAAGTACTTGGACTCTAATATGCCAAATTTTACCAAGCTTTTCATTGTCCTTATCTCCTGCAAGGTGACACATGCAATGCAAAGGCATAAGTAAGATTCACATAGGCAAGCAAGAGTGATTTGCACCAACTTGTGTGACTTTGTAAAGATATGCAATACATTGCTTGCACAGTGGTAGGCATTCCATGGGTGGAGCATGGGCATTCCCATGCATCCACTTATGAAATTTGACGGAAATCAGTAACCTTGGATTGTGAAAAATTGTCCATGGAGAAATATGTTTATTTCTCCTTGTTACTCTCTCTTTTTAAGCATGATGCATTCCAAATCATGCCTTGAGACAATCCTGCCTCTAACTAAGGCATCCTTGCACCATAGTGCAAGGGTGCCTGCATTGGCAGAAGCACGAGCTGAAAAGGGCCACATCTTAGTAGATGTGGTGCTCTTCACCTTTCTCCCATTCATGCAAAGCAGAGCAGCAACATTCCACTTATACAGTATCTAGATTGTACAAATGATATTTCTTTGCACTGATTATTCAGTGTAAATATTGTTTTTAGAATGGTAGATTGGTTCAAATGTCAGTTTAAGGTGTCCATGTACCAGTGCAAAATTGCCTAGCACCAAAGTTGTTCTCAAAACTTGGTCTCTATTGTCAATGTTTAAAGCAAGTCTTGGAGAGTGATCATACTCAGCAAATCATTACCACAACATTCAAAAATAAAAATCACCAAATCTATCTAACAACTGAAGGTCAAGTTGGAACCGTTAATTATAAAAAGTTAATTTGGGAAACAGAATCTCAAAACAACCAACTAACAAGCGATTTGGCTCTAAAACGGCTACGGGAATGCAGCCAAGAGGCACCATTGACCACTATTTCTCATGAATCTTTTAAAAAAATTGTAAATAAGACAACTGATATTTTATCTGTAATAAGTGACAAAGAGTCCCTGGTCAAAAGGAAACATGCTTGGTCTATAATAAACAGTTACAAAAAAAAGAGTCCGCAAAAATATTTGAATACAGCTTGGACTTGGAAATATAAAAATATATTCATGAAAGCCCGGTTCGGAATCCAGCCCGGAGAATCTCATGCACTGCCATGGAAAAAGCTTGAAAATAATATATCATGTTGATTGTGTAATGCAGGAGAAAAAAACATCATACATCTATTGTGCCTTTGCCCGGAACTAAAAAATGAAAGATTAACACTTTTAAAAAGGCATTTCAATGAAAGATCAATAAGGACATGTAGACAAGCACTAATCCAATGTCTTTGCTTGGAAGATATACAAATTAACTCTGCCCTCTCAACATTTTTAATAAGTGCATGGAAAAAACTGGAATTAAAAAAAAAATTAACTATGATACTGTTTATATTTCTGCATTTTTAAGATTATGAAATTATCACTTATTTTACTTTTACTGTATTACTATAACTGAAATTTTATATTGTGCATTCTCTTTTGGTAAAGATTTTAAATAATCAATCAATAAACATATCTATCTATCACTTTATTGTCAATGTTTATATTATGCATGGGTTTTGAGGGAAGTGTTGCTTCTTTTATTTCATCTCCATTCATCCAGTCAACTAACTGGATATAGTCCAATAAGTATAACAAACAACAGTGTTCTAGTCAGAATAACAAATACAGGATGTGCCTGCATCCTAGAGCTTTTGCCTTAACTAGTAACTTCTCAAGTCAAAAAACTATATGACAACTCTACAGAAAGAAGATCAGTGTTCACATCGAAAATAGCCACCTGTTTTCTATTGTTCGTTTTCCTAGCAACAAGCATTTACAATGCAACGGTCTCGCCTTCTCAAAAGTTAGAGCTATTGGCATTGTAAATGACAACATTTTTATTTATGTGTTGGTGTTGAAAACAGATAAATCAATGGCATTGTCATTTACAATGCCAATAGCTTAGTCTCTTGCAAATGCGAGACATATTGCATTTGCACCCACACACACACACACGTACACACCCAGCCACACACACACACACACACCGAGCCACACACACACAGAGCCACACACACACACAGAGCCACACACACACACAGAGCCACACACACACACAGAGCCAAACATATGGTGTAGTAAATTCACCCATGCTGTGATTCTATCCAGCCATGGGATCTTGGGAGTCAAGACCGCTTGCTCCGGGGGAAGAGGTAATTCATGAGAGAGGATTCCTGGGCCACCTCATGTTTGCCTGGCTAAATTCCACTCAAATTGGGGCGTGGGACGCCGTGCGGGAGAGATGGCACACCCACTAGGCCACTGTTCTAACTTGGTACCCTTCTTGCCCTGGTCCCCTTTCAGCAACCGCACAGGGAAGGTCAAACCTGGGGGGGGGGGCGGTCTCACCTGCTGCTAAAGGTGTCCGGGTTGCCCCTGTAATCACCGGAAATGTCACTTTTGGCCCCAACTACGGCAGGCGCTCTTGTGCTCAATGAGCGTGGCCTGCCCCCTTCAGCCCTGCTGACCCAGCCCAACACACGCCTGCGCTGGTACGTATTCCTTGGCAGGATCCAAATGCCATTGATAATGATCTTGCCAACAGCAATGCTATGGTTCATATATACATATTTTGAGCAACCCTGAAAACAGCCTTCGCCTCTACAGAAAACGATTTCATGAGGCAGCTCTACACCCTCTCAGCAGACTGCACGCTACCGATCTTCAGCATGCAGCCAGGGGAGATAGAATGAAGCATGACTCCGGGGGCACCCTCAAGCTGTCCGGCTCTACCCCCGTGAGAACTCATGGATAGTTAGCCCCCCGCATCCGTAATGCTCCAGTGCAAGCAGGGGGCGGAGCCTGCATTCACCTTGGGCAGACACCAAGGACCAGCCAAGTAGGTCAAGGGGCTGGAGCGCATCTCGCAATGTGTCTCCCTCCCCTCGGCATCCGTGGTCTTCACGGGGCGGAACCGCGAGGTTGGCCCCACTAAGGGTTACAGCAACAAGGTAGGAGCACTTAGAAAAGTACAGCGCTGGTCCCTCGGTCATGCTCATCCACTCACACGTGTGGAAACCATGTGCCTTTACCTATCCCCTGCGGGAGAAAGGCTAATTTAGGCGTGGCGTTGGGGTCCGAGCCAGAAAGTGGCCAACTGGTGATTGCCTCATCCCACCGACATGGAGCCGGAAGTAGCTACTGTCCGGCGGTTCATGGGGGGGTGGAGGGAGGTGCCACAAGACTCGTGATTAACTCCCGCCCCCACCCCAAGCCACGCCTGCATCAGCCCCCTCGCCAGCAACAGCGGCAACCCTGGGGTCCGAGTCGGGTCGTCCTACAACTATTTATGGGCCTGACAAAAGAAAACCACACTCCCCGGTCACCCTTAAGGCAAAAACCCTTGCGAACATCTGCCGTGGCGACCCACGGCCCCTGTCCGGCGCTTATAACTAGCTAAGGGCCTGCCTACTATGTAATCCCCCACTCCACGGACACCAAACGGGTGAAGCCCCCACGGCCCAGGCAACCCAGGGTCCCGGGACGGGTACCGCCGTCGACTACAAATTGCTCTGTGCCATAATTAATTAAAACCCCACACCCAGGTCACCACGCTACCAGCAATGGAGGCGGCCCTGCTGCTCTCCAGCTCGAAAAGAAGCACCATAGTAGGAGCGCGGGACTGCGCTTTAGAACCTGGGCGGCGTTCAGGCAGCTCGGGCTTGTGGTGGCGGCGGTGGCTGGGCTGGCGCTGCTGGTCCTCATGCTGCTGCTGCTGCTGCCAGCAGCGGGGTGGGCTGCATGCCTCCCATTGCCACATTTCGTGAGGCAGCGGGGAAAGCCTTCTCTGTTCCGCGGAAGGCGGGGAGGAGGAGCCGGCGGAAAGTGGGCACACACAGAGCCCAGCAGCACCGGCAGTCAAGGAGCGCACCGGCCAGGACGGGAGGGGGAGAGCCCAGGAGAAAGGAGAGGAGAAAGGTAAGAAGAGGGAGAGGAGGCAACGAGCATGAGGTAAACACGAAGGAATTAAGCCCCGTCCTTTTCAGACTGGGGGGCGTGTTTTTCTTTCTCCCCTCTTCTCCATTGGCTGGAATGTAAACAACTGGCGTGTTTTTGACTTGTTTACCATTCCAGCCAATGGAGAAGAGGGTAGAACAAACCTAATAAACTCGCCCCCAATCCGAAAAAGACAGGGCTTAGAGGGAGAGAATGACATAACTGAGACCTCTTCTCCAATGGCTACTCGCTACTCAGAGTCATTCAATCTTGCCAGCGAGACTGAGCATGTGCGCAGCCTACGCTAGCCGAGACCTAAAAAGGTGGCAGAATGAATCAACAAATGTCAAAGTCAAATAAAGATGTATTTATAGTGAACTTTTGTTGAATAGTTTAGTAATGTACAACATTGCGGGTTATTTTTACTACCACAAGAGAAATATTTAAATCATTAATAATAGTATTATAGCTTACTTGAGAAGTGTGGCTCAATGGTTAGAGCAGCAGACCCTGATGCAGAGGTCTGGCCCAGGACCAGGGTTCAATTCCCCGCCTAGGCGGGGGGTTTTGGACTTAAAATTCCACGGACCTGATAATTCTCGCCTCGGTGCCTATTCCAATCATAGAGTCCCACTCTGCAACTCTGGGCAATAGCTTGCTTAATCTCCACAACGGCCCCCACAGCGCTAAGGATGCCTGGCCTCCACCTTGGGGGTGCCCAGGAGTGGACACCTCACAGGGAAAGCCAGGATGGGTTCCACAGCGGTATTCGTACAAGCGCCTTGAGATCCTTACGGGTGAGTAGTGCACTATACAAGTATCAATTTACATTAACATTTACTTTCTGTTCAGCTCTGTGATCTTTTGTAAGCTCGAGAGTCACAGTGGGGAGTTCTATAATAACAGGTGAACATTACCACCTCTCCACATTGTTTCATTTTCTATTATTTTATTAGCTTTCCTTACAATATTCTAGTCACTGCTCTTAGTGTTCTCCTAGTAACATATTCTCACTGTAGCCCTGAGCCCATTGCTTCGATTTAAACTTGCCTTTTCAGAACTCAGGTGTTATTCCTAACCACTAAAAATATCAGCTGTCTGTCAGTAGGAAAGCAGCAGGAGGCAAAGTCTTGTAGTTTTGTCTTAATGGAAGGAGGATGATTTAAGTGAAATCGCAAATCGGTATAGCTCAGTTGGAGGAAATTGGTGCCTCTTAGACAGAAATAGTTGCGGATAAATGTAGAAGAAATTGAATGCCACTCATGAACAGTAAGAATCACCCTCTTTTCCCTACCTATCCACACTGCAAAATACTGTCAGTTTAATTCTTTCCTTGAAAGAAATGTACAATCCTTCAGATTTTTAGACAGGTAGTAGATCAAGTCTATATATCTGTGGTATCTTTAGAGCCATGATATAATTTGAGGAAAGTTGTTAAAAAATAACAGAATTCATACAAGTAGCATGGCCATTCACTGTCCCTATTAGTGAATATTCTCAAAGCCAAGTTTACACGAATAAAGTGATTAATGCAGTACTACGTTTTATTAGTGATTTAGTATAAGCATTTGTATATTAGAGCAAAACAAAACACCATGAAAAGCATTGGTGCCTAAACCAAATAACTTAAGTATAGATTAACAAGAATCTAGTCTGATGCTGCACAGCACTGTGCAGAAACTATGTGGGTCCCTACAGTCCCTTTCAACTACCCAATCATCAAGCCTCACTCTCCTCTAAATACAATGAAAAAAAATGAGAGTGACACTTTGCCCTATATTATGTCAAAGTGGGCATCACTGTACAAACAATAAGTAGTATAAGTGGATAATTACATAAAAGCAAGATGCCTGAACTCAACTTTGCAAAAACAACAGGTGATGGACAGAATGCAGAACAATGTGATACATTCACCCCAGTACAGATATCTGGGCCTATATCCATCGTTTTTTTGCTCACCATGCCATTCCAGTTTGAACCCAGCCATATCCAAATCAGTCTTGATCCTGTGCCCCATGGGAACAGTCCAGCCCGAACTGCCAACTCAACTTTGCATCACCATCATTCCAAAGCAAGTAAGCAACTGTCTTGCAGCTCCTTGATCACTAAGGGCCTCATTTTGAGTTGCCAGGATTTCCCTTTGTTACGATAATCTCCTCAGTTACAGATACCAGGAGTACAGGAATCTCGAAGGAGGCAGACTTAACACTGATTACAGGTGGAGTCCGTAGGTTCTCCAAAAAGTGAGGATTTACTGAGTGTTAGACCTGGCATCCTTGGCGTGGTTTTCTCTGAAGTTTTGCCTCTACCTCCTATATTTTTGATGCTATGCTGGATTTAGTTTTTGCTGGGTTAGATGCTTTGGGCACTTTACCACTGCTGATCAGTGTCAAAGTGCAAGTGCTCCCTGTATAAATTATTATGACGATTGATTATCCATGATTGGTATATTTGTCTTACCAGTAGGTCCCTACTAAGGTGCACTAAGTGTGCGAGGGCTGGTAAGTCAAATGATACTAGTGGGCCTGCAGCACTGATTGTGCCACCCACCTAGTAGCCCTAAAAGAGATGTCTTAGGCCTGCCACCGCAGTGCCTGCACGCATTTTCGAACTGCCATCCTGACCTGACAAGTGCACCCACTTGCCAGGCCCTACCTCTCCCTGTCTGTAAAGGGCAGAGTGCAGTGTATGTGGAAGGTTGGACATGTACGAATGTGTGTACCATGCCCTGATAGTGAAATATTGCCAATTTCGTTTTTCACTATTGAGAAGCCATCTTGCCCATAGGACAGAATGAGGAATGCCGTGTACCATGTGTACCTGCATATCTTCCCATAGGAGTGAGATAGCCCATTGGAGTCTGGCATCCCTGAACTCAGAATTTAATAAGCCAAATTTTAGTAAAGGTCGTTTTTAAATTCTTTGTTTGAAAATAGCACTTTTAGAAAGTGGCTGTTTTCTTGTTCAACCTTTCTCTGTGCCTTTCCCCGGTTGTGGATTGACTGTCCGGTTTGAGTGACAGGGGCTGGGATGGCTCCAGGAGTCTGGGTGAGTGAGCACTAGGCTGAATAGACCTATCTGCGTTTGGAGTGGTGGGAGGAATAGGACCTTGGGCCTGAATAGGGCTGTGCCTGCCTTCCACAATGCTGGCTTCACCTCCTGCGGTGCTTTCGAAGACCCTGGCCCACCTTCACAAAGGAAGAAGTTGTGCACTGGCAGAGCGCACACAGAACTGGTTTGAACTGGGTCCAGAACCCCTAACACATGAAGAACAAAGACTTTTGGGGTATAAAAGTAAGAGCTGAAACCCCTGTAAAATCAGACTACTTCATGATCAAGAGGAACCTCCTCCAAAGAAGAACAGCTGAAGAGACTGAGAAGTACTGTCCTTGCTGTGTGCAATGGGGCTGGCCTGCAGTTTTCCAATTTAACTGAAGAGAGGACAAGTGACTTTTGCTGTGTGCTGTGTCCCCCCTGCTGGCTAAGGACTTTGCTGTGTGCTGTGTCCTTACAGAAGAACAAGTCTCAAAGGGCCAGAGGAGAGCTGGCCTCCTGTTGCTGAAACATAGTGATATAAAAAGTTTCTCCAGAAACGTCATCAAGCCGCTGTGTGCATGTGTCTGCACTCAGCGTGTGGACGTCGTGTAGTTATCAGAGGTAACGAGCGCTCCAAATCCCCGGTTTGCTCTGTGCACCCAGCGCGTGGCAGACGTAAAGTTATCTGTGCTTCCCAACGCTCCAAATCCCTGGTTTGCCCTGTGCCGTTGTGGGCGTGTGCCTGCCTCCAGATGTGAGAGCCTCCGTTCCCGACACCGCTGCTGGCTGGAGTCATCAACGAGATCGCTAACGGAGGGAGAAGGAGCCATGCCATGATGGCAGGACGTTGCCTAGCAACCGGGACACATTCATGTGGCAGTGCTGCTGCAAAGGGAGCCGCCCAGCGGCACCTCAGTGCCGGAGGAAGAAGGAGCTGTGCCGTGATTGGCGGTTGCAGGACGTCTCCTATCAACCGGGATGCATCCACGAGACAGCGCTGCTGTAAAGGGAGCCACCAAGTGGGACGTCATCAATGCACTGAAGAAGCAAAGCCAAGGAGGGCTGTCCCGATCCTCCTTGGCCGCGTTGTCAAGAGGAGAGCCCCCAAGGAAATCACCCCCACAGCTAAGGCTCAGATTGGCGATCTGAGCCTGTGATCAAGACCTCTGCGGGGTGTATTGTTCTAGCCTTGGTGTGGGCCTGCAGGGAGCGGCGGAATGCAAGGCTGCTGCTGGCGTTTCGCTCCCGGGCGTTCCCCATGTGTCCGATTTGCCCGAGTGAGCTCTGCAACACCGGGGCCTGTCACCTGCATTCTTTTTGGTCCCGAGGGGATCCGGAGGCTGACAACCGAGGAAGCCTTGTGTAAGAAAGCGGCGTTTAAGCCACAGGGAAATACTGCACACCAGTATTGAGTAATTTGGGCTGACAACTGGGTGGTGCAGACGCTAAAGAGATCAGTGCTAGGGATACTTCACTTGATGGTTAGGACGATGCCATCTCCACACACCGTTTCCCTTTTACCCTGAGACTGAACTATTACTCCCACAATATGTGCCTAAAGACTTACAGACCCTGCAAGTTTACTTCCTTTTACAAATTTAAAAGATATTTATATTTTTATAAAAACCTGTGTGGTGTCCATTTGTGGTGTTTCACTGTGCTACTGTGGTTGTTGGTGCAAATACTTTACACATTGCCTTGGGGATAATCCTGACTGCTCGTGCAAAGCTACCAAGTGGGTGAGCAGGGGTTATCAACAGTGTGTTTCATCATTACCCTGACTAGAAGCAAGGGTCCCTATTTGGTCAAAGGTACCTACCTCTGCCAACTAGAGACCCCCAGTTCTAACACTGAGGAATCTGACATTTGGACAAGATTCCCCTGGTAAATTCTCATCTTACCCCCAGAGATTTCCTTTGAGATTTCAGGTGTTGCTCAGGTGTTTTTTCCACAATTTTGTAATTCTGATGGGATCAGTCACTCAATCTTGGGGAACCTCATAATCAAAGACAAAGTAAGGGGCTCATCAAGCAATGGAAGATATTTTAAGACATTTAGAAGAACTCATCTCCACCCCTTGTTGCAGACGAATATATATATATATTAAAGTCTGGGTTCATAGTGGTAATGTCACCTGTTAGTCATAGAACCTACTCTTGAGAGGAAGAAGGTGAGGATATTGAGAACTATGATAGATACACTATATTCCAATAGTGTACTCCACTACATGAAATAAGAGACAGACTGTGTAATGTTCCTCTTGAATTTAAATATCAAAGAACCCTTTCAAGACAAGGTGATGATGAAATGAAGTGCTTCGAGTGGAATTTATTAATTTACTAATAGTTGTTATATACTGCCAACAATCAAACAAAAAAGTGGTTTCTGTGTTTTTGACAAGATAGTCAAAGAGGATTGAAAGCCTCCTTGACAACATATCATGATTTGGAGCACAGATAAGGCTTTAGTAGCCTGAAGATGTTTGGCCAGTGAACAGATGATCATATGGTATGTAGAAGGTGATATCCAAAGTGAGATTCTAGCAGAGAGGGGATGCAAGCACCAACGTGGGGGTGCAAAAGTGACAAATGTTGGAAGCAGCTCTGTGATGGCTGTTGGTAGGCACTTATTTTTCAGATAGATAAAAATCAGTTGCTATAGTTCATGACCAGGGGCCATTTTATAGAATTGCCCTGGGGCACAACTGGCATTAGCGCCCACTTTGCATGCCCCCAGGGCACGTTGGTATTACAGAAAGGGCTGCAGACGCTTGTGCATCCCATCTGTAATACTGAATGCGCTGGCACACATACAGCACTAGCACTTCCTCAAGTGGGCGTCCCCTAATCTGCATAGGGGTGTGGTGCCATGCAAATGAGGGAGTCCCTTTTGCCTCTGCACCCGCGCCGTATTAGAGACTCGGGCACAGAGGCAAAGAGGTTTTGAGGAGGTGCACTGAGCGTGCGCCACCCTCAACGTGGTGCACTGTCAGTGCACCCCCTGATTGCAGCCCTCTGGAGGGGGGAAAGGGGGGTCTCATGTACCCCCCAAACATCACCTTGCAGGCAGTGCAGTCTCTCACTGCACCAGTCAGATTCTTAGAATCTGCACCTTTGCAACCAGTATTTTTGCATTTGGGATGCATCATCCCAAATGCAAAAATCGCAATTCAATTAATCTCTAAATTGATATTACTTAAATATCTATTGCATTTAAGGAATCGCAAATTGAGATTCCTTAAATGCAATGCATTAAAGTAAAAAAACTAGCGATTTTGTAAATAGGGGGAGCAAATTACCATGAAGTTGAACTTCATGGTAATTTGCAAAAACTTTGAAAAATGCACTAAAGTGCATTTTTCAAAGTTCCATTTTACATACACACATGCCCTTGAGGCATGTGTGTGTGCAAGCTGTACTCATATGCAGATTTCAGGGTGCATCAGGGTGTCCTTTTGACACCCTGGCACCCTTGAAATTGCATTCTCAATTTGCGATTCTCTAATTGAGAATCGCAAATTGAGAATGTCTTCCCATTCATTCCTGAATGGTGAGGCATTCCTTAATTGCGACTCGCAATTTGTGATTCACAATTAAGGAATGTTTAGAAATCTTTTTTTTTTTTTGCGATTTCTACATTCATACAGATAGATTCATGAAGCAAGTTTGCGATCGCAATTGTTGCGAATTCGCAAAAACGAGCGCAAATTGAGTGAAAGCCATTCATGAAAGAGAAAATCGCAAAATAGCGCAATCGCTAAATAATAATTGCGAAATCGCTAATAAAATCGCAGAATCCTGAAAGCTGCCATTTTGCGAATCGGAAATAGCGAGAAATCAATGATTCTGCGAAAACAGTTGCGAAGTCGCTAAATAATCGCTATTGGCATTCAAGAAAAATCGCAGTTAGCGAAATACACGAAAATCGCTAATAGCGACGCGCAAATTAAGGAGAAATCAAACCAGGTGGTAACCAGCAAAGAAAAAAAAACAAAACATTTTTTCAAAGTCAAATGCATACAGGTGCTGGCCTGACCAAACACACTTAAGGACATGCAGCTGCAGACTGTGGACTCTCACAATGCCAGGACTCTACATGGTGGTGAGACGGCGTAGGCTGCAGCGAGCAGCACAGAAAGGCGTAGGATCCAGGAGCGGATATTCCGGCAGCGGGTCACCCTTCAGGGCCAAACCAGGGAGCAAATCTATGCCATGTACCGGCTAAGTGGCCCAATGATTATCAAGCTGATCCAGGACCTAGACCCCCTGCTGCAGCATCCAACAAGGAGAACCAATGCCGTCCCCACCCATGCACAGGTATTGTGCTGCCTGCACCTACTGGCTTCCGGAAGCTTCCAGGGGATAGCTGCTGTCGCAGGGGGCATATCCCAGCCCACCATGTCCCGCTGCCTCAGTAGTTTTCTGGATGCAATGCTGATCAGGCTACACCACTACATTTCATTCCCAACCACCCAGCAGGACTTGAATGACACCAAGCTGAAATTCTACAACATTGCACAATTTCCGCATGTAATTGGATGCATTGACTGTACCCATATCCACATCTGCCCACCAGCACAAACGGAGTACATGTACCGAAACCGCAAATCCTACCACTCCCTCAATATCCAGATGGTGTGCAACGCCAAGAATATCATCACGGACATAGTGGCACAATATCCGGCCAGCACACATGACTCCTTCATCTTCCGGCACAGCGGCATTCACACACGACTGGCAAGGGGAGACTTTGGCGAAGGACACCTACTGGGTAAGTACACATGTCCCCATATACTATACTTTCATCATGTATCTGCGCAGAATAGGCACTCACCCTGTGCTCATTTCCCGCAGGTGACAGCGCCTACGGTCTACGTGAGTACCTCCTCACCCCATACCTCAACCCAGCCACACCGCAGCAACGGCGTTACAATGCTGCACACATACAGACACGAAATTGCATAGAGAGGACATTTGGCCTATTAAAGAGCCGTTTCTGCATACTGCACAAGACTGGTGGGGCCATCAAATACACACCTGAGGTCTGCTGCCGCATCGTGGCCGTGTGTGCAATACTCCACAACATTGCCACCAAGCGCAGGATACCAGTGGAGATATCAGGCAGTGAGTCTGAAGGTGACAACCGGCCACCTCCACATGTACGTCATGCCCGCGGACAAGATCCTGCGGAAGGACACAGGCGCTACGAACTGTTTCTAGTGCACACATTCCACTATCACAACACTGCACCCATGCATGACGAATGTAATAATGACATGAGTGTGTATGAAGTTTGACCATTCTTCTTTAATGTTACATCCAATAAATTGGCCTTCAAGTATTGAATTGTCTGACGGGCAGAGTATTGCTCCATACATCCTCATGCTGGGGTAGGGGGTTTGCAGGGGTCGACTGCATGGCCTCCCTCATAGTTTTACAGTCCTCACCGATGTTGACGACGAGACGCCCCAAGTCGTCTCTCCGCATCCTGAGGGACGGTGTTGGCCCTATTTCCTGATGTTGGCCTGCTGCTGCGGCGAGGTGCAGGCAACGGTGGTAAGGAGGCACTACTGTTGGTCGACGCTGACTCACTTGCGTCGTCCCCCCCCTCTGCTTCTTCCTGGCCAGTGGCCTGTCTGCCAAGCACAGCTGCAGTGAGTAGGTCGAGTGACCTGGCCACATCCTGGCAACACTGCACCATTTGGGCCTGCATGGCAAGTGACCGTCGTGCCAGCTGAGATGTGGCGTGGCCAACAACATGATTTGACCTAGTGTAGGCCGATAGGCGGGCCAGTAGTTGGCGGTGGCGTTGACGGGTCATGTCCTGCTGGGATACAAGCAGCTGGTTGTTTTGTCTCACAGCTGCTGTAATCTGGGCAATATGTTGTCCGTTTGCCCGCATCTGTGCAAGCATTGCTGCCATGTGGCGTGCCTGCGTGCGATGCACCGCCAGCATGCCGCGTTCGATGACCAGGCCTGGGTCGGGTGTTTCTAGTGCCCTGCCGGTGCCTGCTGGGCCCTGGCGCTGCTGGCGCCTCAGTGCGCTGGTCTGTGACCTGGCACCAGGTGTGTGCCTTGTCTGCCTCAGAGGTGCTGGTGGTGGAGCCTGTACCACTGCTGTGCCGGCACGGGGTGGTGGTTGTGTTGGTGGTGGTGGCTGCACTGCAGTGGCTGCAGGGGTGGCCCTGTCGGCACGGGGTGGTGGTGGTGTTGGTGGTGGTGGTGGTGGCTGCACTGCAGTGGCTGCAGGGGTGGCCCTGTCGGCACGGGGTGGTTGTGCTGGCTGCACTGCTGGTTGCTGTGATGTGCCGGGTTGTTGGGAGGACTGTCCCACACCCTCAGTGTCCTCCTGGCTCTCAGCGATGTGTAGCGCATCGCTGTCCGTGCTGGCTTGATCACCTGCACCTGTAATGTGAAAGGGTGCATGATTAATGTGATGTGTCTTGCGCAGACTATGTTGATACATGCACACAGCCTTGCTTTCCCTGCCTGGGTTTTGGTTTGACTTCGCAATGAGTGGTCTGGCACAGTTGGGCTGACTGCGGGCTCATGATTACACTACAACTACCACAATGCATTTGGGCTTTTTTGGTGAGCTTGGTCTGCATTTTTGGGGATGTCATGTTGCTAGTTCAGGACTTAAGGGCATTGTTAGGGGACTGGGTCGCAGTCGCATGGCACTTACCTTCAGTTGGTTGTTGGCTGGGTCGAGAGGAGTCCAGCTGGAGGACCCCCACGGAGGCTGCTGGCGCTATGGTGTCCCCGATCAGGTCCTCCAATGGGGTGTTAGGTGTGGCTAAAGGTTCCCCTCCACCGGTGGCCAGTTGATCCCCAAGCCTCACAGCAATCCGCTCCTTGGAACGTCCTCTCAGGTCGTACCAGCGCTTTTTGATGTCGTCTATGGAGCGCTGGGTGACACCGACAGATTTTACCTTGGCGCGGATGCGCTGCTAGAACCTGCGCTTCTCGGGCTCTGGCACCCTCCGAGAGTCTTTCCCAAACAGCTTTCCATAGTCCTTGCACACCCCCTCAATTACGAGCTCCAATTCAGCTTCAGAAAATTTCATTTTCCTCTTCCTCTCCTGCCCACTGCTCCCTGCTGCTTCCTGGGACATGTTTGAAACTTTCCTTCAGGCTGGGGTGCTGCAGGGTCTTGCTTTTGGAGCTACTCACTTTCCTGCTGCCACTCCCTGGCTCTGTGTTCTGTTTGTGGGTGTGGTGAGCCTACTTCCTGGTTGTGATGTCATCAGTGGGCTCGAAATGCGACTTCCCGTTTTTGCAATCTCGCAGTTAGCGAGATCGCAATTTGCGATATCGCTATAAGCGATATCGCAATTTCGGCATGGGAAAATGCCAAAACTGCGATTATTTAGCGATTGCGGCTAGATCGCTATCGCCAATAGCGATCGATTGCGAATCGCTATTTTTCCTCGCATTTTATCATGAATACCATTCTGCGACTCTCAAATAGCGATTCGCTATTTTTCGATATTTGCTAATCGCAAAATGGTAGCTTCATGAATCTGGCTGATAGCCTTTTGCTATTCCTTATTAGAGAATCCTTATTTTTCGCTAATAAGGAATCGCAAATGGCATTGTTGATGCATGTGCCAGTTTGTCTCTACATTTTCAAACCTCTGCAGACATACCTTCATTTATAAATTCAAGCTTTTCTGCATCAATTTTAAACAGGAATATCACAAAAATCCGTAGTATAAAACCGCTGTTGTGTCCCTGTATGCAATGTTTTACTATTTTCAAACACTCCGTGCTTTTTTTGCAATTTGCCTCAGCACAGAAAGTGAAAGTACTTATGACTGTTTACAAAACCTGCCTTTCAAAGAGAGCCGGTGAGAAATGCATAAGACATCCATACATTTTCTTTAATAGTATTGCACCTGAAGCCACCCCTTAATCTAGCATTAACACGGTCAAGCTAGCAGAGTGGAAAGCTCTGCGTGGATTACACATCCCTGCTCTGATCTCCTGGTAGTGATGACTAAATCCTAATGCTGCCCAAAAATATAAAGATTTAAGCTCTGTATTTTTTATCTCTTTCAAGACTTCCTCTGATAAAAATAATTATAGTATGAATAACTTGTTTCTTATGTAGTTATCATCCAGCATTTTGCATTTACAAGCACTCTACATATCGTTTTTTGTTTTACATTTACAGAAATAAAAGATACTCATAATTCTGGCCCTGCCAACTGGGGGTGAACAAACTGACAGCAATGAGGGTCATAATAATAACGTGCTTTTTCTTTAGTGACTGAGGAATGCAGAGATTTTGGCTGTAAACTATAGTGCATTTTCGGCTACACTAGCTCCCTTTACTCTTCTGCCTTCCTCTGGTATTTCCATATTTGACATTCACAACAAATTAGCTGGCTCTTTAAAAATGATTTTAACCAAACACCACAGGAAAAAAATCATCACTCCATCCTTCCTAGGGCAAGTAGTACTCATATCAACCCCTGGTATATGAGGGAGTGTAGTAAGGCTAAATAAACCTTTGTTAATGCCTTAAAAACTTTGGGGCAGATTTATGTTAACTGGCGCATCCCCAGGGATGCGCCAGTTAATGTGCGCCACAGCTCCGCCACCCATGGTGCGCCGCATTTATAATGCGGCGCACCATGGTGCAAAAATGGCACAGATGCGTGACGCATCTGTGCCGGAAATGTGGCGCATTGCTGGAGTTGCGTCGCGAGCGCGACGCAGCTCCAGCAAGGCTCGGGGGTACACCATGTGCACAATGCTGCGCCAAGACCTACGCCTGCTTCAAGCAGGCGCAGGGTTTTGACGCAGCATTGCCCTGAAAGTGACTGAGTGAAATCTCATAGATTTCACTCAGCCACTTTCAGGAGGCGTTCCTGCGCAGGAACACCCCCCCCCCCCCCCCCCTGCGCAGGAACACCTCCTTATGGCGCAGTGCTTTACAAGGTGACGCATCTCCTAGATGCGTCACGTTGTAAATAGGGCGCAGTTGCGTCAAATAAAGTGATGCAATTGCGGCACAAAGAGGTGCAACAGCCTCATAAATCTGCCCCTAAAAACCTAATCCAGGTTCGTATAGCAAGAGCCCAGTACAAGAAAGCACTAGTGCTAGATGGAAGATTCTAACTAGAGTGATTTAGTTCAGGTAGCACAATCTGGCGATAATAAGTTGTTTTGGAAGATTGTAGCAGATCGACTATTACTTGAATACCGGGGTATGGGTATATCCCTTTTCTAAGCGATATGAAGTAAAATCGAATGAGCATTATGCTCCCCTCAACTCACTGTTCGAACCTACCCCACTGGACCCTAGTTTTTCTCTTGAGAAGACAAAGGCTGCCATTGTAGCAGTTAAACTAGGTAAGGCCCCTGGCCCAGACACATTTCCAGTAGAACTATTGTGCCATGACCTATCAGTTTGGACTTCCCATGTGAACCAACTACACAATGCCAATGCTGCAGGGGCTCCGATATCCCTATCTATTAAAAGGGGAGACAAATATTAAAAAACTTGGATTAACAACTCAAGGTTCTTGATTCCTTATCAGGCTGGGTTCAGATCCTAAGACCTAGTCCTGAGGTTGATTCTTATTGCCAGAAATAGACTGAGAGACGGCCATGCGTGTATAGCTTTCGTAGATCTTAGAGCCTCAGCCTATCTAGTCCAAAGGGCATTGCTGTGGACATCACTTAAGAGCATGGGGGGCCCTGGTGGCTTTCTCAGCCAAATAATAAGTTGCATCAGGGCAATTATGCCCAAGTCAGATGGGGCTCACAGGGTCAACTAACTGATCACATTCCCATACGTGGCACAATCCAGTGTTCCCCTGCACAAGTAGGTGTTTTCAAATTCATGCAGATAAGTATCTTTTGTTTAGTTTCCATTATCACAAACAAAACCTCACAATAATAACAATCAAGCAACAGTGTACCATATTAAACTCTGATTGTGCAAAGTTGAACATAGCTTGGAAAATGGCATTTTTAAAAGCCCCTACCACAATGTGAATCTTAGTATACTTAGGCCCTAAGAACAGTGCAGGAGTTGGGTGATCACTCAGTGCCTTAATATAATTATTGATCTCCCTCATGGCATAGTTCGGCAACCAATGCCTGCTGCAGTGCCTAATTTTTGCTGGTGGGTACCTGGGCTTGGCATTGGCACTTAGGGGCACATTACAATGCCGGGGGGACCACCATGACAGGCCATCTGCGGTGGTGCCACCGACAGACAACCCTTCGGGCCGACCTCCGCATTATGATTCAGGCGATCGGACCCCTGACTGTTGGGGGCCAGACCACTGCCTCAGACAGGATCCGCTGATCCGTATGTGGTGGCGGTCCGGATTGTGATCCAGACCGGAGGTGGTGCTTGCTCAGGCACCGCCATCAGGATCATGTTGTCCCTTTTCGATTGCCTGTTAATGGCGGTCCAACCGCCATGGAAAGGCAGCCAGAAAGAGACTTGGGGGGCAACCCCAATGGGACCTGTCCTCTGAGGGCCACTGCTAAGTGGTCCCCTTCACCCATCACAGTGTGCATGGATGTTTGAAAACATCCTTTTTCTACGGCATCTTGTGCTGCGGCCTGTTTGAGACCTCCTACATGGTGGTCTGATCAAAATATAGCGGGTGGAACCGCAGACTCCTTGTCAGGCGGTCTCAATCCCCCTTCGACCGCCATCGTAATGAGCCCCATATTTTATAACAGCAGAACATTGTTGTGGCATTCCTCCACATGGAGGCATTGTCTTTCAATTTAAAATAAAGGACATACGTAACATTTTGAACAATATAATAAACATCTAATAAAAATATATAATGCCAGTGGGTACAGGCTCTTTTTGCACCTTTAATTACATAACATTTCGTGCTAGACTAACTCAGCATTTAGCAATATTTTCTTAGCACAAAATGCACTCTTGGATCCAAAATGGTCTCAAGGATGGATTTTGAGCTCAGAAAATAGCAACCACAGTCACTTGTGCTTGCTAGGTTCATAAATCCTGTGCTCCTGCGTTACATTATTTGTGCCAAATTACTCATAATTAATCAAACTGGCGTGCTCACATAATTTTCAGTCACTTTACTTCAAAAGAGTCAAAATTACTTAAATTACTCAGATTACTCCGGCGCAATTAACATTTCCCCCACGCCTACTCAAAATACGAATGGCAGCAAAACTTCTTTTTGAATCGTAATTGCTCAGCTTTTGCCAAAAGTACACCTCCATTCAGACCATGTTGTAGAAGAAACAGAAAAAAATTACTGTGAGTTTGTATATGATCATCTCTAGGAAGCTTGGTGCCCTTGGTATGGGAGGTGATGAAACAACAATGCTTATGGGACCTTCTGGTTCCCTTTTTTGTACTATATTATGCTACTCACAAGGCCTTAACTTCAGCCATTTCTGAGGCAGATGATTGTTATACCAACACCCAAACACAAATGATCATGTCTATAGGTGACATTCCTCCAGCCGCGTCTCTAATCTATGTTGGTCTTGTTACTTTGTGATTTCACAAAAAGACTTAATTTGTACTAGGAGTAATGTACCCAATAGGAGATGCTTATAATCCCGATTGCAGGCTACATCTGTAAGAGAAGTTTTAGAAATTGGTGATTTTAAACTCATCAAAGACCAAAACTTTATGTCTTAGTGCTTTAGCAAATGCTTTGGCAATCAGGAGTACATCGATTGTATGCACAAATTGATGTGTTTGGTGGTTTGAAACATGCTTCAGCAGTCAGAGGTCCATCAATTGTATGCACTTGGACCAGCCCTACATATTTAACCACACTTGTGCAATTTAATTGGGGGATATATCATACACCATTGAGACCAAAGTACCAACAGAGAGTAGTATATGAAAAAAGGGCAACCTCAGATAGCCGCATAATGTTTCCTTCAAGAATCTGGCCATGTAAATTGGTCAATGTTAGACCCGGGATCCCGGGCTGGCCAAGGCTCACGCCAAAGTCAGTCAGAGACCACCATGTCTAAGGTCAGGGCAAGGGAGTTACACACCAGGATAACCCCTGCTCACCCTCTATGTAACGTGACGCGAGCATCAAGGCTAATCTCGGAGGCAATGTGTAAAGCGTTTGCGCGCGCACCCAGCAACAACACCCAAGGCCCACCACAAAGGAAACTCCACACAAGGTTATATAAAAAATAGCCTTTGTATTATAGTAAAAACACATTAGATAACACACATACTTTACAATGTGCCAACAGGCACGGGCAGAATTTACAAGGGATTATGTACAGGACAGGGCCACATGGACCACTGTCAGGGGTAGGCACTTGTTAGAAATAATACTTGTAGGTATAACACTTAGCACATAAACATATAATTACTGTAGCACTAAAATAGTAAATGCAGCACACAACCAGTAATCACTGGTAAGGGTAAATACCTCCTACGCAACTCTAAACACTGTAGGAAAATCATGCAGGGAACTAGGACCTTATCATCAGGACCTATAGAAGGAAAACCATCACCTGAGCAGGTCACTTTTAGCAAAGGGAAGGAAACCTAAACAATCACCTAAGCAGGTCACATTTAGCAAAGGTAATACATAAACAATCCTCTAAGCAGCTCACTTTTAGCAAAGGGGATAAAGCATAAACAATCACCTAAGCAGGTCACTTTTAGCAAAGGTAATAACATAAACAATCCTCTAAGCAGGTCACGTTTAGCAAAGGGGATAAAACATAAAACAATTGCACATGAGGCATTAAAGCACATTCAGAGGTGCAGGTAGAACATTTGCGCAGGAATCACATAAGCAAGTAAATTACAATACGCAGGGTGCATGAAGCACAACACTAGAACTGTCCCCCAGGCCAACTGGCCTCGCAAGGGCTGAAATGCCCTGAGTCCAAATTGTCAGGGACGGCTGCGCAGGCAGCACAGAACACAAAGCCTAAACGTAGCAACTGTCCACTAAGTGCTGGATAGTTGTGAATACAGATGATGCCAACGTTGGAGCCTCGTGGGCTCAAGAACACACTGGGGTGGAACACCACGTGGGAGCCTCGCAGGGCTCTGTAACAAATATGTCACTCAGGAGCCTCTCTGGGCTCTCAATACAGAAATGTCCTCCTCGAGCCTCGCAGGCTCGTAATTTAACTGTGGGCGTGGAGCCTCTCTCAGGGTTCAAAGAACAAGTGTGGGTGATGAGCCTCGCAGGGGCTCGAAAACGGGAATGCCCTGAGAAATCGGGCTCGACGAACAGATTGCCCCCAGGAGCCTCGGGGCTCCAATCTCAAATGCGGGCTTTGTTGGAGTCCCTCACGGGGGACTCAGGATCAATACAACTGCCCCCAAGAGCCTCAACCGGCTCTTCACTCTGACGGGGAGGGGCGGACACCGGCAATGTGCCCCGACGCCCTCCTCCCCGATTCTGCACACTGAGCCCCACTCACCGGCTGTCCTGCTGGCGGGACGGCTCCTCCTCTGGGCAGCGCGGGGCTCTCCAATCCTCACGGGAGCCCCCCGAGCACCAGCAGCCTCTCTCCTCTCCTCGCACCGCAGTGCCGAGGGCGGGACTTCCGGGTCTCTCGGTCGGGCCGCACAGGGATTGGCCGGCCGGCCAACCACTTCTGGGTCGTCGCGGGCAGCGCGTTTCAGGCAGGCAGGTGAGGTGTCAGTATCCGAGGGGTGGGCTCCCTCATGATAAATCAAAATCCAAGAACAGGGCAATGCCAAGTGGGCACCGGCTTTTAAATAAAATATAAAGCGAGGTGGGCACTCGCTCTGCCAAAAATCGGCAATTAAAGCGGGCAAATGCCGGGTGGGCACCGGCTGCACAAAAAGCGCTCCCAAGCGCTTAGGGACCGAATAAAGCATTCCCAGGCGCTATGAGCAAAGTAAAGTGCTCCCCAACGCTAGGGGTCAAAAGCAAAGCTCCAGCAAGGTCTGGAGACAAGGCTGGGCCCAGAGCCAGCCCACTGGGTCTCCAGGCAGGGAGACAATCCAAGTGGCGGTCCTCCTGGCCCCAGCAACAGCAGCAGCCCCCTCAGCTAGGATCCAACAGCAGAACCAAATTGTCATCAGTCGCACCACAGGGGGCGGAGCCAGCATTGTGTAGGGAAAGTCCAGCCCCATAAGGGACCAGGTGCACTCCTCCCCAGCCATCAACATGCTAATCTCACACTCACCACAGGGCAGACCCATCCAGCCTTCCTGGAGCCAGGCTCACCAGCCAGCTCCAGCCAATCACACGCCAGGCATATTTTACATTAATATGCCAAGTCCTAGAAGTGGCATTTCCGCACAAGACACACTCATGCCACATACATCATTGCGAGGCATTCATTCTCACGAGCTCGCACATACCAAATTCGAATCTGCACTCCCCACGCATCAGGAACTACTAGGGACACACACATTCCCCATGCATCCCTATGGAAAGGCAGGCCAGCCTAACTACATGCACGCACTTTACTCTGGGACACAGGGAAAAAGTGCGCAGAGACCAGAAAATCATCCACACAGATCACAGATTAAAAGCAAAAAGATTAGGTGTGAACCTGCCAGAAGGGCCAAGTCCAACAGTCAACAATCTCCCTGACCCCACTGTAGTTCTGCGCAGCAAGTGGGAGGTGGAACTGGGGGACATAGATGACTCGGACTGGATGGAGGCGCTAGCGTCGGCCAGAGAGGCAGCGATCCCATCCCGCTTGAAGTTAGTACAGCTCAAAGTCCTGCATCGGGTATATTACTCTCGCACCATGGTACACAGACTGGGGCGCGCACCTGACCCATTCTGCCTACGGGTTTGCGGACAAACTGGTACATACTACCATACAGTATGGGATTGCCCCAAAATACGATTGTATTGGGAACAAGTGCTGGGACAGATCTCGGAGGTGAGCAGGGTGGAAGTCCTGGCGGACCCTAGATGTTGTATTGTAAACATATTGCCACCAACAGACCCTAATGTGACGCAGAAAGCTACATTGGGAATGGCCATTGCAAAACGAAATGTAGCACGGAACTGGGGCTCCGGGGTGCCACCCACACAATCACAATGGGAAAAAGATATGGACGTTGCGATGGTGGCGGAAAAAGCGGTTTACACGCACAGGGGTTGCCCAAAAAAGTGGACGCGATTATGGGGGCAATGGAATGAATCCCTAGGGAACTTGTGTGAACCACCATGTACAGAGCTGACACCTGAAAGCAGCCCCTGAAAAGGGAGGTCCCCGGAGTAGAAGTTGGGAATTCACAATGTCGAGGTGGGTGGGGGGAGGCGGGTGAAGATGCTTAGCGGGATAGTTAAAGTTGATGTGATGCTCTTGAACCTTGCTGCATAAATGATGCCGGACTGTTTATAATCAATTATTGTAATTGGAGGAGACTGTACTTGATTGTTCTGTATTTTTATAATTGATGAAAGGAAAATAAAAATTATTTAAAAATAAAAAAAGAATCTGGCCATGTACCATTGCAATGGAAGTTATAAAACGCAAAACTCCTAACTCTTGGGCTGTACTTCGATTGCTCTCCCACCCTTCAGAAGGGGTTGCATGTCAGATCACTGAGCACAATGGAATCAAAGAGAATCTATTGTATGGAGATGCTCTATATCTTAAAACTTCCAATATCGAATGAGTGGAATATGAAAATATAAGACATAAAGAAATGATTTAAGAACAGGAGCTTACAGATAAAGCGGGATAGTGTGGATACTGCTTATGCTAAACTATATCATGCTATTTTCGACTAGGAATGAGCGAGCTTATTGGTCCCTGGTGGGACAGGGTACAAATTCGTATAAAGAGCCTGATGACTTTTTTGTCTCAAGTCACAAGTGGGAACGTCACATCAAATCTTTATACAAATCATCTGTTATAAGTGAATATATGAATATATGACAACTAACGTGGATGGTTCACTTGCAGAAATAACTGAAGATGAAATTGTCAAATTAATAAAGAGTTCTCGCTCATCCAAGGCAGCAGGACCTAATGGTATCCCTATCGGCTTGATAAAATTTAACATAACATTTTGGAGTGCGATGTTAAAACAGTTGTTCCTACAGGTAACTAAAAGCGGAATAATACCATCTTCCTGGAAAGGAGCGATTATTCACCCGATTTATAAGCGAGGCCCAATTGAGGATTTGTCCAGCTATAGATTAATAGCATTGCTGGATTTTGAAGGAAAACTGTTTGCGAAGCACCTCCAGAATAAATTAAGGGCATGGGCGGAGGAAAAATTGTTAATACCAATAACGCAAACCCTGTTTTTGCTTGGGGTGTTCGACCCTTGATAACATTGTTTCATTGGCCATGATGGGTAAAAAGGCAAGCTTGCGGAAAATAACATTCGATAAGGTCAACAGGCAAAGGTTGTTGAATAAATTAATAGCATGGGGGGTTGATCTGAACCTTTTGAATTTTATTATTGCCTTGCACTCGGACACATGGGTCCGGGAGAAGCTGGCTCATGATAATACACTACACAAAAATTGACACCACCAACGCTCTAAAACAAGGCTGTGTCCTTGCGCCTTTATTAATCTCCTTGTACATAGCAGATATCGACTCAGTGTTAAGTTCAGATATGAGTGTGGCACTTAAATTAGGGGACAATTTTGCTATCTGGTACTGTAATAATATACTGCAGTTGTAAGCGCATTGTGCATTTACTCTCAATTGACTTATAGCGCTTTGTGATTGCTCTGGGTACTAATTTCGCCTTGTATTTGTGGCTTTAAATTTGCGCTCCACTTGCTAAGGATTGTATAGCTTGGTTTGCTCTCTCACCCGGAGGCTCAGAGGGGACGCGCTGTTGCTCCTTCAGCTGTGCTTGTATTTGTCGGGCATTGTGCTTCCCTAGGTTTCGATATTACATCTACCCACCATCTTGTTGTTGTGTTGACCCCTGCCCCGCCTCCCCGCTACCGCCTCCCTGCTGCCCCTCCCACACACGAATAGAGGGCTTTCCTCCTACCCAGCACCTCTGTGACCGCCTGGAACTCTTCCATACCGGTCGCTCCCTCAAGCTGGCTGGCTCCAGCCCGTGATTGCCCACAGCTGCTACCAATCGCTCCTGCATACCGAATTTTGCTATCTGGTACTGTAATAATATACTGCAGTTGTAAGCGCAGGGTGCATTTACTCTCAATTGACTTATAGCGCTTTGTGATTGCTCTGGGTACTAATTTCGCCTTGTATTTGTGGCTTTAAATTCGCGCTCCACTTGCTAAGGATTGTATAGCTTGGTTTGCTCTCTCACCCGGAGGCTCAGAGGGGACGCGCTGTTGCTCCTTCAGCTGTGCTTGTATTTGTCGGGCATTGTGCTTCCCTAGGTTTCGATATTACATCTACCCACCATCTTGTTGTTGTGTTGACCCCTGCCCCGCCTCCCCACTACCGCCTCCCTGCTGCCCCTCCCACGCTCCGCCCCCTCCACTACCCATTTAAGTCGAATGCCCCAACGCGCAGCGTCCACGCGCTGCGGCCGTGCCGAAGGTGCGCCAAAGGTAAGCCCGTCTACGCCCGTCCGCGCCAAGCCCGCGCCCAGCGCCAGACCCCCTGGTTCCCTTAAGTCCCAGCCCACCCGCATTACTTATGATTCCTCCTCCCTCCTTGCACTAAACCCCGGCCGACTCCCCAACTGCGCCCAAGCCGCACCTGGACACATCCATGGACCCTTCTCATGCATCTCCTGCAAATTTGACTGCACAAAAACCGATTCCTCTTCCACTAACACCAAACATAGATCTGACGCCAACTACCTAAAATGCATCTCACTCAACACCCGATCGGTCCACAGCCACGCCATCAACCTTTGGAATCTACTTGACACCATCTCTCCGGACGTCGCTTTCCTAACAGAAACTTGGATGAACGCCTCTTCAGCCCCAGACATCACCATAGCCATCCCGGAAGGCTACAAGATCATCCGAAAAAATCGCCCAAAACAAACAGGAGGAGGCATCGCCATCGTCCATAAGAACTCCATCCGCATCTCAACCAGCTCAGACGACAACCTCTCTAGCGCCGAACACCTTCACTTCCAGATCCACACCGACCCCAAGACCACACTCAGAGGCACCCTCCTCTACAGGCCACCAGGACCCCGTGCACAATTCACTGAAGACATCACTGATTTTATCACCCCACACGCCCTCTCGTCTGAGGACTACATTCTGCTGGGAGACCTCAATTTTCACCTGGAAAAGAGCAACGACAACAACACCACCACCCTCTTGGACAATTTCGCCAACCTCGGACTCAAACAACTCGTTAATACCCCCACACACCACGCAGGACACACTCTCGACCCTATCTTCACCTCCAGCAAACATATTTCCTTCAGTCACACCACAGTTCTCCAATGGACAGACCACAGCTGCGTTCACTTTATTTACAATAAAACCACAACCCACAACCATCCTCAACCTACCTTGCGAAGAAACTGGAACAAAATCCCCATCGACCAGATCTCCACATCACTTCATCAGAACCCCCCTGCCCACTCATCGAACCCCAACCAAGCAGCCATTAACCTCACTCAATGGCTAACCAACACCGCCGACAACCTAGCACCTCTGAAAAAACGTCAAATCAAACTAGGCAACAAAAACGCCACCTGGTTCAACGAGGATCTTAAGAAATCCAAGAAACTCTGTCGCTCCCTTGAAAAGGCCTGGAAAAAAGACCCAAACACCAACACCAGGGACGCCTTCAAAAACGCCACCCGCATACACCACCAATTGATCCGGTCCGTCAAGAAAACCACATTTAAAGTCCGACTCGACAAAAACGCCCACAACAGCAAGGAATTATTCAACATCGTCAAAGAGTTTACCAACCCCACTGCCAACTCCAACGACATCACCCCCTCTCAAACCCATCGCGACTCCCTAGCTTCGTTCTTCCACGACAAAATCGCAGACATCCACAACAGCTTCGACAACCAACCCGGAGACCAACCCACCCAACCCTCTGCCGTACCTTCACCGCCCTTGAACATCCTCAATGACTGGAACCCAATCTCCACTGAGGACACCATCCGCCTGATGAACTCCATCCACTCAGGATCCCCCACAGACCCATGCCCTCACCACATCTTCAACAAGGCTGACTCCATCATAGCACCACACCTCCGAGACGTCATCAACTGCTCCCTCAACTCCGGCACCAACCCAGAAAGCTGGAAACACGCCGAACTCAGCGCCCTTCTGAAAAAACCCACAGCCGACCCCACCGAACTCAAAAACTACCGCCCCATCTCGCTCCTTCCATTCCCGGCCAAAGTCATCGAGAAAGCTGTCAACAACCAGCTCGCCGCCTTCCTCGAAGCCAACAAATCCCTCGACTCCTCACAGTCCGGCTTCCGAGCCAAACACAGTACTGAGACCGCACTCATCGCAGCAACAGACAACATCCAAACTCTACTGGACAATGGAGACACAGTCGCCCTCATCCTCCTCGACCTCTCCGCAGCCTTCGACACAGTCTGTCATGACACCCTGCTACAACGACTCAGAAACATCGGAATCCAAGGAAAAGCATTGGAATGGATCACCTCATTCCTTGCCGGAAGAACTCAGAGAGTACGCCTCCCACCATTCAAGTCAGGGCCACTGAAGTCATCTGCGGCGTGCCACAAGGATCTTCACTCAGCCCCACCCTCTTCAACGTATACATGAGCTCCCTCGCGTCCATCGCACGCCAACACAACCTCAACATCATCTCCTATGCTGATGACACTCAACTGATCCTCTCACTCACCAAAGACCCTGACACCGCCAAAACGAACCTACATGAAGGAATGAAAGAAGTAGCCGAATGGATGAAGCATAGCCGTCTGAAACTGAATTCAGACAAAACAGAAGTCCTTATCTTAGGTACCTCCCCCTCCGCCTGGGACGACTCTTGGTGGCCAGAAGCCCTCGGAAAAGCACCCATCCCGACAGATCACGCACGGAACCTGGGCGTCATCCTGGACTCCTCACTCTCGATGACCAGACAAGTCAACGCCGTATCTTCATCTTGCTTCAACATCCTTCGCATGCTCAAAAAAACATTTCGCTGGATCCCCACCAAAACTAGAAAAACGGTCACCCACGCACTGGTTACAAGCCGCCTGGACTACGGAAACACCCTTTACGCCGGTACCACCGCAAAACTTCAGAAAAAACTCCAACGCATCCAGAACGCATCAGCCAGACTCATATTAGACATCCCGCGTAAAGACCACATCTCTGGTCACCTGAAAAACCTCCACTGGCTTCCCGTCAATAAGAGGATTACTTTCCGCCTACTCACCCACGCACACAAAGCCCTTTACGAACTTGGACCCGAATGCCTCAATACACGTCTTTCCTTCTACACCCCCTCCCGCCAACTGCGCTCCTCCAACCAAGCCCTCGCTGCTATTCCCCGCGTCAACAAAACCACAATGGGAGGAAGATCATTCTCCTACCTTGCGGCCAAAACCTGGAACTCACTTCCCATGCATTTTCGCTTCACTCAAAACCACCTAGCATTCAGAAAGCAACTTAAAACTTGGATATTCGAGAAGTAATTCCACACATCTCTTCAAGCGCCTTGAGACCCTCTGGGTGTGTAGCGCGCTATATAAATTTATTGACTTGACTTGACCTCAGCGTAACATTCGACAAAAAGTTATCATGGTCAAAACACACGGTCTGTAAAAGTGTAAAATTAATAACTATCACAAAATCAATCGCGAGATTTATGAAACTGTGCGGAGGTAATGCAATTATCCCATCTCTAAAAGCTTTACAAATGAACATGCTTCCGTTTCTATTGTACACATCTCCTGCTATGAATAAGAAAGTCATTTTTGATCTTGAAAAATGTTTTATGAAAAGCGTAAGTACCATATCACATTTACGACAGGCTACTCCACATTGTATGATAAGGTTGGAATTCGGCCTAAAATCTCTGGAAATGCTGCATAAGATCAGTTGTGTTAACTGCATTATCGATTGTGCTAAGGCCGATTCATGTACATTGAAACATCTTATAATGAAGGAACTCTGGAGTAAAAAGTGAGAGATCTGCAACTATCTACTACCATATGGAAATGATGAAAATAGACCTTTATGAACTGCCTGCAAGAGATGGGACAAATGACTAGGGACATGCGGAAAAAACTAATAGGGAAAACATTAAAGTTAGCACAGTGGAATTTAGAACGCCTACAAGCCGGAAAATATAAACACACAGACTTAATAATTGATTCATACACCCAGCAGGCTCAAGAATACTTGGGATGGAATTTGACCAGCTACATTAAACAGAAATACGTACGGTTCAGACAATTCTATATTCCAATAGGGGAGTTTGAAGGGACTTGGAATAAGGCTCTCTAAGATATTCAGGGATGTCGGCTTTGTGGAATTGGCAAGGAAACTCTTGAACATTTAATATGCATTTGCCCGAGACTTTTGCCCACACAGAGGTTATATTTACGCCCCATGTTTAATAATGCCAAAATAAGAACAACTACAGGGGCTATACGTTATTGTTTTAGGCTCACAGGGGAAAGTGCAATTAGAAGGATGGTACAGTTTTTAGAGCATGTTTATAAAATATTACTTGACTAGATGGTTTTTATTGTATCTGTATATAGATGCAAAGACAGTTATCACGACCTATGTATATTTTTTCTTTTTACGATACTACACATGGTAAATATGTGACTATTTTATTCTATTTTTATGTTTGTCTATTTCTTATTTATTGTATTCAAATGATTAATGCAATAAAGTATTTTTACTACTACTACTAGACTGAGCACAAACCTATTGTCCTACCACAATATTCTAGCCAGACTATCAACCATAACCATTTTGGATGCAAAACTTTGCACACAACTATTGCCCAGGTATCTATCTCAAATAATCCACTATTTACTTTCACCCTGGTACCATAGAGATACTCCTCAACAAGATATGACTTTTCCAAAACAAAGAGGAGTGGGAATATTGGAATGTGTGAAGTTTGATAGGCTTCCATTAGGTATAGTACTATTAGAGTGTCCTGTGTGGCAAGGCTTTGTTGGTAATATGTTTGCACTACATGCAAGCTGAGCCTGATTGTCTGTAACAGAAGGGGTCCTAACTCATTAAAATGTGCATATAACAGGCTTTGATCCTTGGATACTAATACTTTCAATGGTACTACTAATAGGTGTCTGTGAGATCACCATATTATTTAAGCTGCAAGTTCACATTAGTGATGCTAACAAAAATGAAACAAATGCATCACAAATACATCTTTAATGCATGGAGGACTGCATGTAGTGATTAATAGTGAAAGGTGATCCTGTCTTGCAAGGAACAAGCTTGAAAGGAATGAAAATGGGTTAAAGTTGCTCTTCTTTCTAGTGTGTCTCTAAATGAGGCATTGTTTGCACAGACACAAGATGCTGTACTGAAGCTTTATCCTCCCCTTGCCATAAAGAATCACTGGAGAGAATGGTACAAAGAGACCTGGGAATTTGACAGAA
Organism: Lissotriton vulgaris; assembly: GCF_964263255.1. NCBI lineage: Eukaryota > Metazoa > Chordata > Amphibia > Caudata > Salamandridae > Lissotriton > Lissotriton vulgaris. The sequence continues at coordinate 1,573,153,954 of NC_141695.1, read as the reverse complement.
GCAGACACTAACACTGATTGCCAGAGAGGATATGCCAGAGGGTCGTTATCTGACTGCAGACCCAGCACTTTCTGATGGATGCAGGAATGATTGCACGGCCTGGGATAAGATAGATAGGGAGATGACTGATTCCCCAGGTTATACAATAACTATGAGGCTGATAACATATATGCAGATATTTGGAAGTTATTAGACTAATGTAGCAGGAGAAGTGTAAATGGCTTAAGGATTTTCTAATATTCATTTTGTTTTTTATAATGACTACTGATATTATCATAATTACCATCATTCTAATACATAAGATGTCAATTCTGATATATAATAAATTAACGTTTTTACATTATACACACATCTGTGTGTGCTTACTTTTTTCAGGAATCTGGATGAGGACAATACATGTATAAATCCCCCAGCATGTAACAGTTGTTCTGGCAGGGTTGTTTGACTCATAACAATCTGAATCTGGATGTGCTTAATATATTATGGAGAAGATTGATCATCATGTTAGTTCTCATTTCTCAGAAGGGTACTACATACATTGTCCCATTGAGTCTTAGGAGACCTAACCAGCGGTGACCCCCTAAATTATGAGGATCACAACAACATGATAAGAAGCTCTTTGATAAAGTCTACTTGCGTTTTTTTTAGGACTTTCTAAATGGAAAATGAATTGAACACTAAATTAATGTCAGGGATCAGAACTCTTTATTTTACACATAGGGCTCTTGCTACAATCAATGGTTTCTTCTCTGAGCAGTTTTAAAATCATAACAACACCACTAAAATTCAACAGCTGTGGTTCTCGACTCACAAGGCCTGTTCCTGTTCCAAACCCGCAATGTCCTCCAACCCCTACTGTTTACGGTCTGCTACGTATCCATTCTGCACTGTGCTCAGCCTTCAGCCAGCTCGTGTGCCCCACCACCTTTGACTGTATGCAGCAGAGGTTGGTTACAGGGCTTACCAGGCATAGGCTTAATCGACTAACATTGAAATTGTATACAGATTTATTGAACAGTATCAAAGATATTAGGGATTTCATCTCCTAAGAGTCCTTCCATTTACTTTTGCCCTTCCACAGATCTGCTAAAAACTTGCCATAACTCACATTAAGCTAAACCTGGGTAATGCCAGACAAGATTTGTTGAGATTCCTCAATAGTGCCAAAATTAATTTGCAGATGAACCCTTCTATCACAACCCCCCAACCCCCATTTGAAAGCCTGTGCTCCTTTAAATGGGTCTGCACTAAATTGAGAAGTGTAGGCTTTAAAAAAGGGGGTGGCGTGTGTGTCTGTGAGTGTCTGTAGTGGGTTGGGGCATATGGGCAGTAGTTCTGTGGCTAATTCATGCCATGTGCAGGGGGGCTGCTTCTGGAGGGTTGGGTCAAGGGGCTTGCAGCAGGCCTGGCCCTGTGGCAACACCAGTTTATGCATAGCCAAAGGGCGTGCGCAGTGGGGGGGCGGAGAGGGTTGGTTTGCCATGGGATTTGGGTACGAGGCCTGGCCACAGGTGCCATCAGCAGTTGGCATAGTTATGTATGGTTATAAATGATAACTCTACAGTAATAACAAAACCTAGAAATTCACAGGTAAAAAACTAAGGTTAAAGTTATATTACAGTTAGGTATGGTCACAATATCTTACTATGAACTGAAAAAAACCTCAGAAATTCACAAAAAAAAATCAAAGGTTAAAGACATAATAGTTAAGTAAAAATGCCAGTTCAAACTAAAAATAATGAAATTCAACAGATACATTTATTTTAAGTAACTGTAACTCAAGCCCTTGCCTGATGACATCACTGATAACAAAATAGTTATATGCAGCATATTGTTACTGAATGTGTCATTGTGTTGGACCATCGCATGGGAATAGTGTAAGCCATGGAGGCCTGCATGACTGTGCATTTGAAAGTTATGTAGTGGACTATTTGCATATAATTAAAGTTTGTCTGTGTGAGAATTGCTCCCTGGTAAACAAGACTAAGGGTGAGCGCCCCTAAGGTGGGTTGCAGATGTATGATTCAGATTGTTAATCTTTAAGCCAAAGCCTGGTCCAAAACATCTTTGAAAAGACAAAACCTTCTTTTCACAATAGATACTTCACCAGTGGATATTTTGATACTGGAAAATCATTACAAATGTCTTGTTAGTCACATGTTGAGTCAAAGACTCTGGACAGGCAGTAGGTGTAGGGTAGAGTTAGTCACATTGTAGACCTCTTGTACAGTTTATTGGTGGTAGGTTAATGCCATTATAGATGCAGAATATTTAGGGGAAATTTAGTGCCACTGAAATAAGGACAATGGTGCTTCAGAACCAGTGGGTTTTTACGTTCATCACTCAAAGGTAGGGCTAGGCAAGGTTAATCATCTGTCCTACCTTTGATTATTAATGGTAGATGGGGCCGAGGTGGGGTCAGTGCAGTGAGTAAGCTGGAATTCAGTCAGTTGCATTTTAAGTTGGCTTCTGCATTTTTTAGAAAGCTGAACAGACTTGGTTGAAGCTAATTACATATCAAGTCAGTGTCTTTGTAGTTCAGAAGGCTCCATCTCTTAGATGAGTGCCTGAAAAAAGTGGTTGAGGTGTCAAACCGGGATTTATTATCCTGTCTGCCTTTGAGGGGAGAGCAGGGATAAGAATTAGTTTTTCAAGATGGTAACTCATGAAGCTGCAGTGACTTTTCAAACCACCTCTCAGTATACTGAACAGTTGCACACATTTATATTCTTACGGCTTGTTTTCCCCCATCTGTCTTGAAATTACCATTAAGTACTGACATTTTTAGATATGGCATGCTGTTGATGGGTCCAAAAAGCGTCACCCACTGTGATGTCCCAGTCTGATTTATTAAGGTTCACTTGGTGGAGATACATTTGCTTACGAAGCATTTGAATGGCTTCTTCAACATAGTAACCACTAGATGAGCATTTCATGTACATAATTAAATATGCCATATTGTTTGAATTTCCCAATTAAATACTGGTCTTGCCAGTGCTTAATTTGTACACAAATTAGTGTCATGGCTCGAGTCAGGAGGCCACTGCAACTTGGGCCACCAATTGCCCCTGCCATGCTGCCAGTGATAGTAACAAAACAAATGCTAATGATCACTCTCCGACAAGTGTGACGATTCGGACTATTCCAGGTCTCCAAAGCTATAAGAATGGCTTGGGCTGCAAGTAATACTCGTATTTAATGTACATTTTATTAATAATTAACTGTTGTTGTGGTTATCTCTAAATTAGACAGAAAGTGCAACCTTGTAGCAGCCTGTCACAAGCACTGGTGTTGATAATTAAGTGCCGGTGCAAAGCGCCAGAAACCACCCGCTCAAATTAAGCATTAGGCCATACCCATTGTGAGCCATCTTGATTGTATAAGAATTAGGATGTGCTGGCAGATTAGGTACCCCATTTTTGCATGGCATTGGTCAACCATCAATCACATTCCTTGTCATGAGGTGGCACATGCCAACCCTATATTAACCTGTGTTCAACCCTCTGGTAGCTTGGCACAGAGCAATCAGGCTTAACTTACAGGCACTGTGTAATGTATTTGTGCAACATTTCAAGCAGCATAAAAGTGAATAACACCACACAAAAAGGATCCAACAGTTAGAAAAATAAAGTAAAATGTTATAAATAAAAGAAGACCTAAATGACAAAGATCCAATCAGTAGAACCATAGTTTTTAATACTTTATTATTTAAAAGTAAACTAGTGCAAAAAAGCATAATTCCCCAACCGCTGCTTTCAGGTTGCCCTAGACCAGGTCAAAGTTGCACTTTCAGGCCAATGGCAATGAAGCGCTGGTTGGCTACAGTAACCAGTTTAGGCCTGTTGAAGTTGTCCTTCTCAAATCACTGCCAAGAGTCCCGTTCATGACGGAGGGGGCCTCCTGGAGCAGGGAGAGCATTGCGGGAGGCTGTCGGTGTAGCACAAAGACAAGGCCACGTGTTTTGGGTGGGTGTTGCTGGAGCTGCACATTGGCAGTTTCCAGCTAGAGGCCAATGCTGTATTGTGAAAATTCAGCTGCAGAGATTTGCACTGAATCGCAGTGTAAATGGTGAGGTCTCGGTGCAAAAGGGCGCATTTGAATCAATAAACAACCTTAAAGCTTGAATACAGCTCCTTTGAGCCACACCAAGGGTCTTGGTGCAATTGCAGGATGCGGAGCCCTTTATGTCCCTAAAGCTCAGATCAGGAGGCCAGCAGACTAGCCTTTGGACTCACTTTGGTGTCCTGGGTTCAAGGGTGAACTTGCAGGTCTAGTTTACTTCTCACTCAAGCAGGAGGTCAGCAGGACAGCACAGCAGGGCAGCAGTTTATTCAGGGCAACAGGGTAACAGACTGACAGTCCTTTCAGAAGCACAGCAGTCCTTCGTCCTGGCATAGTATCCACAGGTTCAGAAGTGTACTCAAGAGTTGGTGTCTGAGGTCCAGTATTTATACCCAGTTGTGCCTTTGAAGAGGGAGAAGCTTCTAGAGGCATGCCTTTGAAGTGAACAGATGCCCTGCCTTTCTGGCCAAGGGCTCTAAACTAATTACATGGGTATGCAGCCCTTTGTGTGGAGACAGGACACATCCTATTTGAGAGTAATTGGGGCTGCACCCAGCTCATCCCTCCCATCCTGCGTCAAAATTCTACGCCTTCCAAGGTGAGGCATAACAAGGAGAAATATCTTTATTTCTCCTCCTTATTTACTATTTCTATATGTGCTACATTCTACATCACACATAGAAAGAAGAAAATGCCTCTCAGGATTGTTTTTGTGCAGTAAGGTGTCCCTTCCTGCACTAACACAATCCTGCCTACAACGCAGGCACCCTTGCACCATGACGCAAGGGGTCCTGCTTTGGCGCTAGGCAGCCAAAAGTGCACGAGGAGTAGAAAATGACAGGATAGTGCCAAATATTGGTAAATGCTGTGCATTCCTGACCATTCCTTTTCATGCAGTGCAGGCAGCATGCTGACTTTTACTGAACTCTGAATCTTCTTCTGTCCAAACTTAGACATCTCCCCACCCTGGAAGTTTTTAAGAACTAGCTCTTCACGGTGGCTTTAACTTAAGTGCATTAAAACCGCCTGAAACAACCCTTTCCCACACCCACTCAACGATACCCCCTGTTGAAAAGAACCACATGGATTGGTAAAAACTAAGGGGACCATTAGGATGGCGGGTGGAATTACGTCAGCCCGCCACCCTAGCAGTGCTGGGATGGACCGCCAGTAGTGCGGCGGTCCCTCACCAGCGATTAGGATGCCACCGCCACCGCGGCAGTGGCATCCTCCATTCCCAGCATTGTGGCGGGCGGTGCTCACAGCAATGCCTGCCACAATGCTGAGAATACACTGTGTACATTGTCATGCACAAGGTGAAAGGCACCATGAGGTGCCTGCCACCATGTCCATGACAATGCAGGGGGGTACCAAAGGTACCCCCCATGTGCACCCCCACCCTCCTGATTCCCTGGGGGCCCGCTACGGGCCCCCAACGTAAAAGACTGCATGCCTTTCCGAAGCGACAATGCAAATCCCTGCATGCATCCTGATATGGATGGTGGTGTCTAACAGACACCGCCAGCATATTGAAATCTTTTCCGCCCGGTCAAATCATCGATCGAGCGGAAAACCGACGAACGGTCTTTCCGTCCACCAGGGTCCCCCTGCCATAGTAATATGGCGGGGGGGAAATGGCTTGAGGGCGAGAAAAATTGTTGGGTGGATCGCCACCGCCATGGGGGCAGTGGCGATCTGCCCGACATTCTAATGGGCCCCTAAGCTCGTACCGAGAGATCCCTCAACTTCCCCACAAAGAGGTGCAGCTATAATTGCAGGCTTTTTATCTTCAGAGCCTTCCATGCTGCTAAGTGCCTCTCTGTCACATGCTAGGAGTTAACAAAAGAAATGCATAGACGAATTAAGATAGCCATTCCATTTCTTGATAATTCAAAAAAACCAAAAAAGTGATAGGCCGATTACTTAAATTAATCTAAGCTGCTGTGTGTTTTTATTTAACTCTGGGTTCCTGACATCACAATACATTTGACACAATTGAGGTGCAGTGGAATATGGAAGAGAAATTTAAATGAAAATACAAAATGTATTTCTAATTATTTGCAAGGGTTTTGAAAACCCTGATATAACCCTGATATAATGTATTAATAATTTCCAATAAAATTATTGGGGACTTGCAAATCAAGAGGATCATACTGGAACATATTTTAAAAGTTGACAATGAGATGGAAGTCAAATAGACAGTTAAATAGACAAAAATAGATGGGAAACAATGGTGAGGAAATTCAGCAAAATGTAGAAAATTTCAATTATTCAGTTTCTCATTTTTTATTTAACGCAGTGTCTGCGTGAGATATAAAGATCTATATTTACAAAATAGAAACTAGCTTTCAAGTCATTTCAGTACATCTTTGGCTAGCTGCTGATGTAGAGCTCCTCTTGAAGTTCTTTGGAGCTTCAGATCTCGGAAGCACAGCAGGTGGGTTTGTTTTCACATTGCAGTCAGTAACCTGTTTTGTTGCTGGCCTGGTTATCAGACTACAATAATAACTACAAGAGTTGTGTGCAGTTTATTACTATCCAATGCACCAGTTTGTGTCCAATGTATTACTGTGTTTTTGTTATAAGCAATAACAACAACTAAGAGAATATGCTAAGGCTATGAGGATAAGAGACGCCATGGAGGTCAAACCAAGATGAAAGGAAAAGGATTGTAATGTGGTTGCTGTTGTATATTTTTATTTCACTTATTTTAATGTAATGAATAAAGTAAACCAATCAACCCAGCAGAAATACGTGAGCTGCTCGTAGCGAAAAATCGTTTGCAATCTTTAGCATTAAAAATCACTGTCAGGAAATAAAACCATACAATCCCAATGGAAATTCAAGATGTCTTCTTGTAGATTTTTGCACGTACCAGTCATAAAGTCAATCAAGGACTTGCATAACCTATTTGAAACAGGCCTGCTCCACAGGATCTTATTTTTTAGAACTAACGAACGCAGGAGCTTGGGCCTTCAAATACAGGCCAGCCATCTAAAGGTCCTGGACTAATTGGGGATTTAAAGAGCTAGGGCAATTTTTAGTGGCTGGCAGAGGCATTACCTGGAAAGAAGTCCAAGTGAGGTGTGGCACCTCGAGTTAGCCTCCCTTTTTTAATACATTCAGATTTCACAATTACTAAAAAAGTACAGCCTTTCACCTGGCCCCGGCCCAACTCCAATTGTGACTACTCTATTTAGAGCAAAACTGAAAGGGGTGGGCAACTGGTGTCAAGGGGCACCTACTATGGTTAATAATAATTTAGAAAACGTGGCACTGGAGACCCAATGTAGGTTCTCAAATCGGGATTGGCAAGAGATTGCACAGCTAAGCAGCAAGGCCCTATGAGCGGCTAATTTTAAAAGAATGGCTTTTCTGTCACACTGGATGGCATACTATATTCCCCATGCTCTCCACAAGATTTATCCTGAATTGGAGAACAAATGCTTTCGTTGCCAGATTACAGGGAAGGGAGGCTGGCTCCATACCCTTTTTACCTGTCCAAAGTTAGGACAATTTTGGGAAAAGTTCTTCCTGGCTATAAACTGGGGAGTTCAGAAATGTTTGGATCCTGACGCTGAGATTGCACGTTTTGGTTGGGCAAGCCAGAGATAAAACCTCAGAATGTAGCAATCGCCTCCCTCATGGCACGTTCACTGATCTTGCAGAA